>NC_052083.1:27562919-28982294 GCF_015852505.1 Tachyglossus aculeatus
TCTTTTTTGTTTCATGGTTTTTCAGTGCTTACTATGTGCCAGGCTCTGTACTAAGTGTTAGGATAGACACAAGCTAATCAGGTTGGACACAGTCGTAGATCTAAGCCCCTATCCTACATAAGGTTATCAGTCTAAATGGGAAGGGAAAAAAAGGGATCTTCTCTCCATTTTTACAGTTGAGGAAACTGAGGCATGAAGAAGTGAAGTAACTTGCCCAAGGCCACCAACAGGCAAGTGAAGAAGCCAGGATTAGAACCCAGGTCTCCTGATTGCCCCCAGGCCCATGTTCTTTCCACTAGGTCACACTGCTTCCATAATGCACATTTTCGCTCCATGTTTTGGAACGATAGAAGTCTTTTTCTGCCAAAATGCTGTCTGGAAAGAGTGTAATGTCAGAAAAAATGGCTGCCTAAAGCTCTGTGGCCTTGGTCCAGGTGTGTCAGTGCTGACGTGAGTTTTTCTCAAAGTGGACTTCATCAAGAATGTAACTCCCAGGTTAAAGGGTAGGCAATTGTCGGGAGGTTGGAGCAGGAGCAGAAGAGGTAAGAGCTGAAGTAAGGGACAGGAAGAAGGAAGGTGACACTTGGGTTGTTCTTCCCATCTGGGCATGTAATAAAAGAGAATCTGTGCTGTACTAAAGAGGGCTATTTTGTTCTCACCTCATGCAGTGTTCGTCTGGCCATGTCACTCCCTGGAGGTAGCGTGTTCCACCAGCTGAACCATCTAGTCTACAAGCTTGAAGCAGCAAGGATGTTTTGACCAGTTTTGCTTTGCCCTTGGCATGCTCCAGATGGCATATCTATAATACTGGCCTTTTGTGACTTAATTTGGAATAACAAGTGGTGCAATTTGCGCTCTGGACCTAATGCACAGAGATCATTTCAGTCCTAACTCTGGCCGACTCATTAGTCAAATTTGATGCCACCCGAAAGAAGTAGACTGGGGAGTCACCTGCATAGAGATGGTAGTTGAAGCCATGGTAATGAATGAGTTCTCCCAAGGAGAGTGGGTGTAAATGGAGAATAAAAGGGGACCCAGAACTAAACCTTGAGGGCCTCCTGCAGTTGGTAGATGGGAGGAAAAGGAGTAGCCTGTGAAAGAGAATGAGATTGAATGGCCAGAGAGATAGGAGGAGATCTAGGAGAAGTCAATGAAGCCAAGGTTGGGTAGTCAACAGTGTTGAAGGCAGCTGAGAGATCGAGGAGGATTAGCATGCAGTAGAGGCCATTGGATCTGGCAAGAAGGAGATCACTGGTGATCTTTGAGAGGGCAGTTTCTGTGGAGTGAAGGGGACAGAATTCAGATTGGTGGAGATCAAGGAGAGAATTGGAGGAGAGAAAGTGGAGACAGTGGGTGTAAATACCTCGCTACATCGTGCTAGGATGATGCTGAGGCTGTCAATTTAGTCATCAATTTGGTAAATAGGGCATGGTGACTTGAGAAAATTAGATACAGTCAAAAGATTGGAGATCTCTGTTGGGGAACAAGACAGAGTTGTGGAAATGGGGTGTGTGGGAGAGAAGGCGGGTGAGGAGGTTGTGGTCTGATGAAAGGATTTCAGAGTTGGTGAGGGAAGAGATGGTACAGTAACTAGAGATGATGAGGCCGAGTGAGAGTCCAAGTTGGCAAGTAGGTGAGGTGGGGTGGAGCAGGAGGTCAGCAGAGTTGAGGAGGGCTAGAAGGCAGGCGGCAGAAGTGTCGTCAGGAACATCCACGTGGATATTGAAGTCCCTAAGGATCAGTGTAGGGATGGAGAAAGAGCGGAGGAATGTGAAAAAGGGATCAAAATGGTTCAAAAAATGGGAAATGGGGCCAAGGAGGCGGTAGATTACCATGACTATCCCTTTCTCTCCTGCTTCACTCCAGGGGATTCCTAAACCAGTCTGATGCCATCCCAAAGTGAGGGTGGAATTATTAGGCGAGGTCCAGGGCACTGATATTTTATTGGTTTCGGGTAGGAACATATCACTATACTCTCTCCCTCCCCCTACCCATAATTTAATACATGTCAACCAAGATTATTGGATTGGACTATCCCCAGCACTTAGCATAGTGCTCTGCACACAGCAAGGACTCAGTAAATACCACTGATTGATGGATTCATTCAGGGACCATTTGTGGCACAGTCTTTCAGTCTCCCATGGCATCAGTCAATCTATGATATTTACTGAGCGCTTACTGGATGCCAAAGACCGTACTAAGCACTTAGGAGGCTATGATACAACAGAGTTGGAAGATTCCTGCCCACAAGGAGCAAAGTCCAGAGGGGGAGACGGATATTAAAATAACCTTTTTCTCTCTTCACCGCTATGCTCTTATAACAAAGTATATGAAGGTGTTTTTAGAAAAGGATTTGGGTATATTTCAGTTTTACTTGGTTCTGGGAATGAAAAAGATTGTGAGCCACAATCTGCCTACATTTTTGGATTTTAGCCAAGCTTGGCATCATTCAAATGCTTAGTACAGTGCTTTGCACACAGTAAGCACTTAATAAATTCGATTGAATGTCTGGATATACAGGATTGGATTAAAAAGTTTCCACCTCTATGCCTAGTCATGTTTGTTACCTTACTTGGACCTTCATTTCTCATCCCAGTTTAGATGGGATTGTTTAAAGTCAAGTTGGGAAGAGAGTTTCCTTGGAGATTTTTCATCCAGAGCTTTCCTTCTAGAGGCAATTAAACCCTTTTGTTTTGGAACCCTTAGCTCATTTAACATAATAGCACTTGAGTCTGAAAACACTTATAAAAACCGGGTGAGGCCCGTCTAATTTGGCAAAAGCTTTTGGTGAAATAATGTGAAAGTTTTTGATGAAGAAATAATCTGTAGTGGTTGGAATTTGCTGGGAGATTGAGCAGGTTTTGAAGAAAATGTTTAAATAATTATAATAATAATAATGGTTTTTGTTAAGCACTTACTATGTACCAAGAATTTACTAAGCGCTGGGGTAGATATGGGAAAATTAGTTCGGACACAGTCCCTGTCCCATATAGGAACAAACAAATTCCTGGATATAATCAATCAATGGTATTTATTGAGTGCTTACTGTGTGCAGAGCATTGTACTAGGAACTTGATCAGCGTGGCTCAGTGACAAGAGCACGGGCTTTGGTGTCAGAGGTCATGGATTCAAATCCTGGCTTTGCCAATTGCCAGTTGTGTGACTTTGGGCAAGTCATTTTGTGACTTTGGGCAAGTCACTTCACTTCTCTGTGCCTCAGTGACCTCATCTGTCAAATGGGGATTAAAACTGTGAGCCCACCATGGGACAACCTGATCACCTTGTAACCTCCCCAGTGCTTAGAACAGTGCTTTGCACATAGTAAGCACTTAATAAATGCTATTATTGTTATTATTATTATTATTATATAACCAGAACCTAGGGCTAGAATCCTCTGAATTCTTGACTTATCAATCAGTAGTGTTTATTGAGTGCTTACTGTGTGTTCTGCTCTGTAGTAAGTGCTTTTGAAAGTACAATATGAATGGGTAGACATGATCCCTGCCCACTAGAATCTTATAACCTACAAGGGGAAACAGGCATTAAAATAAATTATACGTTGGGGAATAATAGAGTATAAGGATATGGATATAAGTGCTGTGGGGTTGAAGTGAGTGTGACCTTGGGCGAGTCACTTCAGTTCTCTGTGCCTTCACCTGTACAATGGGGATTTAGATTGTGAGCCCCATGTGGGACAGGAACTATATCCAAACCAATTTATCTTGTATCTACTCCAGCACTTAGAATAGTGCCTGGTACATAGTAAGTGCTTAACAAATACCACAAAAAGTGCTTATACATTTAATTTTTCCCTAATACATGTTTTCATGAGCATTTGGCTGGAACACTAAAATGGGGATTAAGACTATGAGCCCCACGTGTGACAACCTGATTACCTTGTATCTATCCCAGCACTTAGACAAGTGCTTGGCACATAGCGCTTAACCAATACCATGATTATTATTACTATTATTATTATTATTATTAATAATAATAACACTTTTTGGCATCTATCAACCCTGTCATATTTTATGCTCCCAAGGGCTTAGTACAGTGCTTTGCACAATAGTAAGTGCTCAATAAATGATTGAACATGATGGCGGAATTAAGGAATGGTACTCTAATAACGCATATCTGTCTGGATACAATATGATACAGTGTCTGAAAGCACTCCCTCCCGCTTCATATCTAACAGAGCACCGGTCTTCATTTATTCATTTATTCATTCAATCATATTTAATGAGAGCTTACTGTGTGCAGAGCATTGTACTAAGCTCTTGGGAGAGTACAGTATAACAGTGAACAGACACATTCCCTGCCCACAGTGAGCTTACAGTATAGAGGGGGAGACAAACAATGAATATAAATAAATGAAAGATATGTACATAAGTGCTGTGGAGCTGGGCAGGGGGTGAATAAAGGAAGCAAGTCAGGGTGATGCAGAAGGGAGTGGGAGAAGAGGAAGGGGGGTTTAGTTAGGGAAGGCCTCTTGGAGGAGATGTGCATTCAATAAGGCTTTGAAGATGGGGAGAATATTCGTGTGTGATTTGAGAAGGGAGGGCATTCCAGACCAGAGGCAGGATGTGGGCGAGGTGTCTGTGGTGAGATAGACGAGATGGAGGTACAGTGAGAAGTTTAGCAATAGAGGAGCCAAGTGTTTGGGGCTGGGTTGTAGTAGGAGAGCAGCGAGGTGAGGTAAGAGGGGGCAAGGTGATTGAGTGCTTTAAAGCCAATTGTGAGGAGTTTTCGTTTGCGGAGGCAGGTGGGTAGCCACTGGAGTTTCTTGAGGAGTGGGGAATCATGTCCTGAATGTTTTTGTAGGAAAACGATCCGGGCAGCAAAGTAAAGTATGGATTGGAGTGGGAGA
Organism: Tachyglossus aculeatus; assembly: GCF_015852505.1. Taxonomy (NCBI): domain Eukaryota; kingdom Metazoa; phylum Chordata; class Mammalia; order Monotremata; family Tachyglossidae; genus Tachyglossus; species Tachyglossus aculeatus. Next base: position 27,567,787 of record NC_052083.1, read on the forward strand.
GACAGGAAGCTGGGAGTTTAAGCAAGGAGGCTGATACAGTAATCAAGGTGGGAGAGAATAAGTGATTGTATTAATGTGGCATCAGTTACAATGGAGAAGAGAGGGTGGATTTTAGCGATGTTGTGAAGGTGGAACCGACAGGATTTAGGAGAAAAGGATAGCGCTAAGGTTATGGGCTTGTGAGATGGGAAGGATGGTGGTGCCATCTACAGTGATGGGAAAGTCAGGAGGAGGACAGGGTTTGGATGAGAAGATAAGGAGCTCTGTTTTGGACATGTTAAGCTTGAGATGACAGGAGGACATCCAACTAGAGATGTCTTGAAGGCAAGAGAAATGCGAGGTCTTCCCATCTTCAATTGAAATTTTCTGGCTTTTCAACTTCATAGCAGTCAGTGGTATTTATCCAGTGCTTACTGTGTGCAGAGCACTGGACTAAACATGTGGGAGAGCACAGTACAACAGAGTTGGTAGATACATTTCCCTGTTCATTTCCACCTGTCTCCATCCCCCAAAACATTTGTAAACCAAACAGATTTTGGCGTCCCCTTCTCCCCTGCCTCCCATGGATGCACAGCCTTTTGTCTGAGGAGCTGAGCCAAGCAAACCATGGCTCCAGGGAATTGGGGCTATCGGTTTTTCTCCTGGATTTGGTTGCTTTGTCCATATCCTGGTCAGAGGCAGCAGGCTTGGATGTCTCTGCAATCATTCAGTCGTATTTATTGAGCACTTACTGTGTGCAGAACCCTGCACTAAGCGCCCGGGAGAGTACAGTACTACAGTGCAGTGTGGTTCAGTGGAAAGAGCCTGGGCTTGGGAGTCAGAGGTCATGGGTTCTAATCCCGGCTCCCCCATGTGTCTGCTGTGTGACCTTGGGCAAGTCACTTAACTTCTCTGAGCCTCAGTTACCTCATCAGTAAAATGGGGATTAAGATTGTGAGTCCCATGTGGGACAACATGCTCACCTAGTATCCTCACCAGTTCTTAGAACAGTGCTTTGCACAAAGTAAGCACTTAACAAATGCCATCATTATTAAAATGAATAGACACAGTCCCTGCCCATAATGAGCCTACAGTCTAGAGATGAGCGTACAGTCTAGAAACGCTCCTCTTCTCCAACTCCAGGTAGTTGGAGCAGTGACAGTATTGGATGAGCCCCTACTAAGCTGAATGCACTGTACTAAACACTTAAGAGGTAGCCTAGCCTAGTAGAAAGCACACAGGCCTTGGAGTCCTTCTAGAGTGTAAGCTCATTGTGGGCAGAGAATGTGTCTTTTTATTGTTACGTTGGACTCCCCCAAGTGCTTAGTACAGTGCTCTGCACACAGTAAGTGTTCAATAAATACAGCTGATTGACTGACACACTTGTCTGCTGGAAAACCTCATGCAAGTCACTTCTCCTTGCCTCAGTTTCTTCATCTGTAAAATGGAGATGAAATGCCTGTTTTCCCTCCACCTTAGAATGTGAGTCCCATGTAGGAAAAGGACTGTGTCCATGTTCATTATCTTTTATCTACTTCAGTGCTTAGAACAGTACTCAGCATATAAGTAGTAAATAAATACCATTAACCAATCAGCCAGTCATATTTATTGAGCGCTTATTAAGTTCAGAGTACTGTTCTAAGCACTTGGGAGAGTACTAACATAATTAGCAGACACGTTCCCCGCCCATAACAAGTTTACAGTCTAAAAAATAGTCCTACATTTGGCAATAATGTTTGAAGAGCATCTAAACACGAAGGAATGAATTTGGTTTCAGCTTTCAGGTCTCTGGTGGCTTGCCTTATATTTTCATTTGTGGCTGAATCACTTTCCCGCCAAGGTTGTTTGTTAGGAAGGATATATTGCTGGTGACAATTGACAACTTAACTCCCTTTTGTTATCCGGCTGAACAAGATGAAGTATAATGAATCTCTTGTATCTGTTCGGTAATATATTACACGTTACCAATTCTTTCATAGATTTTTTTTGGCCTGTTATCTTTTTCTATCTTTGGACTCTTCCTGCCTATGAACAATGGTAATGCTACTACTAATAAACAACAACTGTGGTTTTTAAGCACTTTCTATGTGCCAGACACTGTACTAGATGCTGGGTAGATAAAAGCCATGAGGTTGAACACGGTCCCTGTCATTCATTCATTCAATCATATTTATTGAGTGCTTACTTTGTGCAGAGCACTGTACTAAGCGCTTGGGAAGTACAAGTTGGCAAAATATTGAGACGGTCCCTACCCAACAATGGGCTCACAGTCTAGAAGGGGGAGGCTCATAGCCTTAATCCCCATTTTGCAAGAGAGGGAACTGAGGCACAGAGAAGTAAAGTGACTTGCCCAACGTCACACAGCAGTCAGGCAGGAGAACAGGAATTAGAACCTAGGTCCTCTGACTCCCAAGTCTGTGCTCTTTTCACTAGGCCACACTGTTTTTCTATTACTTTCCACATTATTATTACTTCCCACATTATTATTACTTCCCACATTAAGTTCTTGCAGTATACAAAACAATGTACAAAGCATTGGGAGTAAATACATGAAAATCCAATACCACCACACCTGCACAATGAGCTCGCATGAGGAGGAAAGACCTGTAGAACAATCAGAATTGAATCATCAACAACAAAACAGGTTAAAATTCAGCAGTGCAAAAATATTACTTTCCCTCCAAGGTTGCTTGTTAGGAAGGATTTATTGCTGGTGACAATTGACAGCTTAACTCCCTTTTATTATCCGGCTGAACAAGATGAAGTATAACGAATCTCTTGTATCTGTTTGGTAATATATTACTCGTTACCAATTCTTTCATAGATTTTTTTTTTTTTTGGCCTGTTACCTTTTTCTGTCTTTGGACTCTACCTGCCTATGAACAATGGTCATGCTTTCCAGACAAACCTGAAAGGCACCTATAGAAAACTGACTAAATCTAGAAGTAGGAAGATATGGGTGATTCCATTAGAGCACCAACCTGGAATGTTCCTTTGCTGAGCAGGGAGGTGAAGGGTATTTGAAAAGAGAAGCCCAAGAGACTGATCATTGCAATTTTAGCATTTCCTTTAATTTTCTCATTACCATGGTGGCTCTCTTCAGTGTGTTGTTTGGGGACTGTGGGCCTTTGATTAATAGAGATGATTGTAAGTTTTTCAGTCTTGTCTAGTGTTAGGGTGGCAACCAAGGATGACAAATACCTTGTTAAGTTGTATTCTACAACATCGTGTGGAAACAAGAGGACTGCATAAAGCAAAGGAGGCTTTGCTCTTTGGGATTCCCCAGGGGAAGGAAATTTGGCTTTTCCCTCTGTAGTTTGGAGTTGGAGAGAGAGAGAGAGAGAGAGAGAGAGAGAGAGAATATGAATGAATGTGTGTTTCAGGGACCCCCTGGGATAAGGATGATGACTGTAAACTAGTGGTGGGCAGGGAATGTGTCGTTCACTGTTATGCTGTACTCTCCCAAATGCTTAGTACAGTGCTCTGCACACAGCACTCAATAAATCCTATTGAATGAAGATTGACAGTTTCAGTGGGTAAATAGTTTAAAGCAGCTTGGAAAGAGCTAGTGGAAAGAGCCTGGGTCTTGAAGACAGAAGACCTAGTTTCTAATACTGGCTCTGCTGCGTGTCTGCTGTGTAGCCTTGGACAAGTCACTTTATTTTTCTGGTCCTCACTTTCCTCGTCTGTTAAATGGGGATTAAGACTATGAGCCCCAGATGGGACAGGGACTATATCCTACCTGATTATCTAGTTGGCACTTAGTATAGTGCCTGGTAAATAGTAAGTGCTTAAATACCGCTCTTAATATTAATATTATCATCATTATTATTATTGTTATTCTCTCTGCCTCAGTTCTCCCTCCTGCTTAGGCTGTGAGCTCTATGTGGGACAAGGACTGTGTCCAAACTCATTTATTAAGCAGCTTGGCTTAGTGAATAGAGCACAGGCCTTGGAGTCAGAAGGACGTGGGTTCTAATCCCAGCTCCGACACGTATCTGCTATGTGACCTCAGAGTCACTTAACTCAGTCCCCTTATCTGTAAAATGGGGATTGAGACTGTGAATTCCACATGGAACAAGGACTGTATCCAACCTGATTGGATTATAAATACGATTGATTGATTATATCCACCCCAGTGCTTAGAACAGTGCTTGGTACATAGTAAGCACTTAAGTACCATAATAATAATAATAAATAATAATTTATTTTAGACTGTGAGCCCAATGTTGGGTAGGGACTGTCTCTATATGTTGCCAATTTGTACTTCCCAAGCGCTTAGTACAGTGCTCTGCACATAGTAAGCGCTCAATAAATATGATTGATTGATTGAATAATTATTATTATTATTACTTGTATCTACCCCAAGGGCTTTGAACGGTGTTTGAAACATATTAATTGTTCAGTGAATACCATAAAAAAATGTACCCGGGGCTTTCCTTTTCCAAAGCACCTACTTCTACCAGTACTTATCCCTGCTTGTCTTCAAAACATCCCTGTGAGATAGGTATTATCCCCATTTAACAGATGAGGAAACTGAGGCACTTGGAACACGTTCATACAGAAGGCCAGTGGCAAAGTTGGAACTCTCAGGCCCTTGTTCTGTGTGTGTGTGTGTGTGTGTGTGTGTGTGTGTGTGTGTGTGTGTGTCTGTCTGTCTGTCTGTCTGGGGATATATATATATATATACATACATACATACTTACGTACCTCATATGCAGACACCCACATATATGTGTACATCTACATGATGAAAGTTGTCTGAGTGCATTGTTATTTCTTTTTAAAACACCCCCCCCCCCACCCCCCTCCAGTGTTGAATTACAGTAATAATTTCAGGAAGGTTCTTATCTTCAAGGGATTAGATAACACTTTATCTTCATAGCAGAAGATTAATTTCATGACTGCTCATTTGAGAAATGTCTAAAGAGTGAATAATTATGCCTCATTTAAAAAGATGTGAAAGAATGTTATAATCACAAACAGTTGCTATCTCTTCTCTGCCTCCAACTGAGCTAGCCATTATCGTATTTAGACTTGTCTAGGTCTTGGTTTGCCTGTTCCTTTGGGTCTCCTACACCCCTACAGAAAACACAAACTCATCAGGTCCTGCCTTCCTTTAAGGCAGAGAAGCAGCACAGCCTAGTGGATAGAACCACGGGCCTGGGAGTCAGAAGGTCTTAGGTTCTAATCCCAGCTCTGCCACTTGTCTTCTGTGTGACCCTGGGCAAGTCACTTCTCTGTGCCTGAGTTACCTCATCTGTAAAATGGGCGTGGAAACAGGGAGCCCCGTATAGGGCAGGGACTGTGTCCAACTCGATTTGCTTGTATCCTTCCCCAGTGCTTGGTACCATGCCTGATACATGGTAAGTGCTTAACAAATACCATCATTATATAAGGAGAAGAGGGTTAAATACAGTCCATGCCATTTCCAAATGTTAGACCATACAGGATTCACTTGAAGAATTCCATTTTTCCTGAATCAACTATGAAATCTTCTAAACTGCAAGCTCCTTGTGAGCAGAGACAGTGTCTAATAATAATATTCATTCAGAACACTGTCCTTCCTACTTGAGAGAGTACAATAAATGGGAGTTGGCAGACACTTTCCCTGCCCACAACAAGTTTACTGTCTAGAGGGGGAGGGACGTTTGAAAGATCTGAATTGGTGACCTCCTTTCCAGTAACTCTTTCATAGTGGAGTCTTCCCTGTCTTTTTCCATCCGAGGGATTTCAGCCTTGGGAATCACAAATCAAATGAAGTCTTTAAAGACGAAAATGGCAATCTCTTTCAAAGAGCCCAGGGCAGTTCACCGTGAACCAGAGGAAGAAAATGTGAAGTTTCTCAGAGACAAACTTCATAATAGAAACTCCTTACCATCAGCATGCAAGCACACTTTCTGTTCCTCATCTCATCTGTTCTGCCAGAATGGGGTAGTGGATAGAGCATGGGCCTGGGAGTCAGAAGGTCATGGGTTTTAACCCCTGCTCTGCCACTTGTCTGCTGTGTGACCCTGCGCAAGTCACTTCTCTTCTCTGGACCTCAGTTACCTCAACTGGAAAATGGGGATTGAGACTGTGAGCCCAATGTGGGACAGGGACTGTGTCCAACCCCATTTGCTTGTAGCCCCCCAGCACTTAATACAGTGTCTGACACACAGTTAGCACTAAACAAATACTACTATTATTGTTATCATTATTGTTATTATTATTACCACCCTGTCCATACCCTCCCTCTGACTTGGAATTTCCTCCCCCTTCAGATCTGACAATCTCCTCCTCTCCCCACCTTCAAAACCCTCCTAAAAATCACATCTCCTCTAAGGGGCCTTCACTGAATAAACCCTTATTTACCTATTCCTTCTCCATTCTGCCTTCCTTCCCCCTCTCCCTTCACCCTGGGTTCTGTATCCTTCAAGCACTTGATAGTCACCCCACCCTCAGCCCCATAGTACTTATGTACATATAAGAAGTTTGTTTTAATGTCTGACTCTCCCACTCCGGACTGTCAGCTCCTTGTGGGGAGTAGAACCCGTTCTACTCTCCCAAGTGCTGAGCGCATGGTAAGTTCTCTTTGAATACGATTGATGATTATGCACACAGTAAGTGCGCAATAAATACTGCTGATTGATGCACTGCAGTACAAAAGTGACTTTCTAAACAGAGAGTGGGAAGCTGTGTGGCCTAGAAAAAGCACAGGCCTGGGAGTCAGAAGTCGTGGGTTCTAATATACCGCCTGCCTGCTGTGTGACCTAGGGCAAGTCACTTAATTTTTCTGTCATCGTCAACTCTATCATCATCAATGGTATTTACTCTTTATCTTGTTTCAGCTAAATATAGGGCAAGATGATTTCCTTAAAACTTCACGCTCTGACCCTGATTTAATTGCCGTCCTTTCCTTTCTATGATGCCTTTAGAGAACGCCAGGATGTCAAACTGACCCTAATCAATCAGTCAATAAATTGGTGGTATTGACTGAGTGCCGTGAGCAGAGGATTGTACTAAGCACTAGAGAAAGTACGATATGACAGAGGTTGTAGACAGGTGCCCTGCCCACAGTGAGTTTACAGTCTAGAGGTGGGGGACAGACATTATTATAAGTAAATAACGGATGCATCCTTAAGTGCTGTGGGGCCAAGGTCAGGGTGATTATCAATCAATCCTATTTATCGGGCACTTACTGTGTTCAGAGCACTGGACTAAGCAGTTGGGAGAGTACAATATGACAGAGTTTGAGACGTGTCCTGCCCACAACGAGCTTCCAGTCTAGACAGACATTGTCATTGTCTTATGCTGTCGAGTCGTCTCCGACCCATAGCAATGCCATGGACACCTCTCTCCTAGGACGCCCCACCTCCATCTGCAATCATTCTGGTAATGTATCCCACAGAGTTTTCTTGGTAAATATACAGAAGTGGTTTACTATCGCCTAATTCCATGCAGTCACCTTGACTCTCTGCCCTCAACTGTCTCCCATGCCACTGCTGCCCAGCTTGGGTGAGGTTTGACTTGTCGCAGATTGCCTGCCACTTGCTAGCCACTTGCCAAGCTAGGAATGGAATGGACAGGCCCCTGCTTGACTCTCCCTCCCTTAGTCGAGACTGGTAGAGGACTGGAAACTCTCCAGGTGCAAACTTGAGGGGATAGCAGACATTACTAGGAATGGATAAATAAATTATGGCTGTGGACATAAGTGCCGTGGGGCAGAGGGCAGGGTGAAGGCCAAGGGCCCGGAGGGTGCAGATCCCTACTGAAAAGCACTTGTTCACCCTGACAGAAAGTTGAAGAAGGAGCTCCTGGAGGCCAAGCGAAGCGGCGGGAAGTGGCAGCAGGAGAGTGACCGGATCTGCGTTCACTGTCAGAGGAACCTGGGCTTGGTCTTCGACCGGGGGGCCCCATGCCAGGCGTGTACTCTCCGCGTGTGCAGTGGCTGCCGGATTGTGGGCCTCGATGGCAACTGGAAGTGCTCCGTCTGTGCCAGGATGGCGTAAGTCCCCCTCGCTTCGGTCAGTCAGGTGCTTAGAACAGTGCTTGGCACACAGTAAGTGCTTAACAAATACCATCATTATTATTTATTGCGTGCTTACTATGTGCACTCCAGTCCATACTTCACTCAGCTGCCCGCATCATTTTCCTTCAGAAACATTCACTCCATGTCTCCTCACCCCTCAAGAAAATCCAATGGTTGCCCTTCCACCTTGGCATCAAAGTAAAACTCCTCATCATTGGCTTTAAAGCACTCAATCACCTTGCCCCCTCCTACCTCACCTCGCTAGTCTCCTACTCCAACCCAGCCCGCATACTTGGTTCCTCTAATGCTAACCTTCTCACTGTGCCTCGATCTCATCCATCTCACCGCCGACCTCTCACCCACATCCTACCTCTGACCTGGAACGCCCTCCCTCCTCATATCAGAAAGGTTATTGCTCTCCCCCACTTCAAAACCTTATTGAAGGCACATCTCCTCCAAGAAACCTTCCCTGACTAAGCTCTCCTCTCCTCCCACTCCCTTCTGCGTCACTCGTACTTGCTCCTTCATTCATCCTCCCATCCCCACAGCACGAGTGAGTTTATGTGTATATACATATAATTTATTCATCCATTTATTTATTTATATTAGTGTCTGTCTCTCCCTCTAGACTGTTAACTCGTTGTGGTCAGTTAAAAAAAAAAAGTGCTCAGGAAAGCAAATGCAGTGGTGTGGTTTTCAAAATTTATAGTGCTGTGGCTAAATCGTACCTGAAGCTTGTAATGTATCTATGTGTATAAATTTGTATTTTTGTACACTGTATAGGCTTATCCATATCTGCAAATGCAGTTGCATCAACTTTAAGAAGCAAGTGTGGTATAGATCACGGACCTGGGAATCAAAAGCTTCTGGGTTCTAATACCAGTTTTGCCAGTTGCCTGTTGTGCGACCTTGGGCAAGTCACTTTTCTGTACCTCAATTACCTCACCTGTAAAATGGGATTAAGACTATGAGCCCTATGGGAAGTGAACTTTGCCCAACCTGATTAGCTTGTCTCTACTCCAGGGCTTAGTACAGCATATAGTAAGTACTTAAAAAATGTCATCAAAAAAAAAAAAAGAATGTGACTGTAGAAAGACCAAAGCAAGCACATATCAAGTTTTGAAGAGAAGGAAAGGGATACAGGGCTCCCAGCAGAGAGATGTCAATCTGACAACATCCTGGACCAATCTAAGCCCCTTAAGGAAAAGCAATCTGACAAGCAATTTTCCCAAACTCCTGCCCATTCCAGTTAAATCAGGAAAAAGAAAATTGTAAAGAGTTGCAAATCCTCTCTTTTAGAGACTAACAGCTTCTATTAAGGCTGTTAAGAAATGTCAGTTTTTCCCCATGCAAAGTCATTTAATTACCTGGGTTGAGAGTGGCCTGACTTTTTTTATTGAAAAAGGACATGTAGTCAGGGAATGGCAATGGATTTGAATTGTGTCCTATTTTGATTAACTGGTAATGAGGTTTTCTGCTACTCATGCATCAAACGACCTGGCAGATACCCTGGAAGATGTATGTACTTTTTTTTTTTTGGTCAAATAGCTTGATTAAATTCATTAAGAAAAAAGACCCAATTGAGGACATACCTTTACTACTGCAGGGCTATCGGGTTCATGGGTTCTAATCCTGGCTCCAGTGACTTGTCTGCTGGGTGACCTTGGTCAAGTCACTTAACTCCTCTGTGCCTCAGTTACCTCATCTGTAAAATGGGGATTGAGACTGTGAGCCCTCCATGGGGCAGGAACTATGTCCAACTCGATTTGCTTGTATCCACCCCAGCACTTAATCCACTGCCTGGCACATACTAAGCGCTAAACAAATATCATTAAAAAAAAAAGATGGTAGTGGAGGAGGGGACTGCTCAGCCATTCTTGTGGGCAGGGAATGTGTCTGTTTATTATTATATTGGACTCTCCCAAGTGCTTGGTACAATACTTTGCACACAGTAAGCACTCAATAAATTTGATTGAAGAAATGAATGATTCTGGGAGGTCTGGGCCCAGAGAAGGCTTGAGCTGTGATACCTCAGAGGTCCCAGAGCACAGAGGGGAATCAGAGATGTGATTCCAGCGAGGTTAGGGTACCCATAATAATAATAATAATAATTATGGTATTTGTTAAGCGCTTACTATGTGCCAAGAACTGTTCTAAGCGCTGGGGTAGATACAAGGTAATCAGGTTGTCCCATGTGGGGCTCACAGTCCTAATCCCCATTTTACAGATGAGGGAACTGAGGTACAAAGAAGTTAGGTGACTTGCCCAAGGTCACATAGCAGACAAGTGGCGGAAGAAGCAGAAGAGTTGAGGACCTGAAGTTAAGACTCTAGAGGAGTCTAGCTTGTAGACTGTAAGTCCCTTCTAGACTGTAAGCTCGTTGTAGTCAGGGATTGTGTCTGTCTATTGTTAATATGTACTCTCCCAAGTGCTTAGTACAGTGTTCTGCACACAGTATACACTCAATAAATACGATTAAAAGAATGAATAATGAACAGAGGAGTGAGGTTCCTTTCCTGAGCATCCCGGGCACCCCAAAAATCCAGAGAGGAAGACTCAGAGAGGGGGACAGTGGAATCTGGGGCACCAGAGAAGAGGAGAGGGAATCACAAGAACACAGGCTCCAGGACACCCACCAAAAAGTTCCCTGAGGGAAGAGGGAGCAGTTTGAGAAAAGGTTAGGGCTACTATTGATTCAGACAAATACCATTGATCCATTGTGGAAGATTCATATCTGAATTGCCAGTTCCCCAACCTTACTTTTCAAGCCCAAGGAGATGGGAAACAACCAATGAATCGTATTTATTGAGTGCTTACTGTGTGCAGAGCGCTGAACTAAGCGCTTGGGAGAGTACAATGTAACACAGTTGGTAGATTCAATCCTTGCTCACAAGGAGCTTACAGTCTAGAGTGGGAGACAGAAATTAAAGTAAATTACAGATATATATGTATTTATAATAATGGTATTTGTTAAGCTCTTACTATGTGTCAAGCACTGTTCTAAGTGCTGGGGTAGAAACAAGCTGATTAGGTTGGACACAGTCCCTGTCCGGCATGGGGCTCACAGTGTAAAATCCCCATTTTACAAATGAGGTAACGGAAACACAGAGACTGTGAGCCCACTGTTGGGTAGGGACTGTCTCTATATGTTGCCAATTTGTACTTCCCAAGCGCTTAGTACAGTGCTCTGCACATAGTAAGCGCTCAATGAATACGATTGATGATGAAGTTGTGACTTGCCCAAGGTCACACCACCAACAAGTGGCAGAGCCAGAATTAGAACACAGGTCTTTCTGACTCCCAGGCCCATGCTCCATCCACTAGGCCAAGTGCAGTGGGGCTGAAGGTGGGATGAATTACGGGTACAAATCCTAGTGCGACGGTGACACAGACGGGAAAGGGGTAGGGAAAATGAGGGCTTAGTTGGGAATGGCCTCTCGAAAGATGAGATTTTAGCAAATCAATCAATCAACCATATTTGTTAAGCGCTTACCATGTGCAGACCATTATACTAAGCACTTGGGAGAGCACAGTGCCACAGAGTCGGAAGACACCTTCCTGAAGGTGGGGAGAGTGATTGTAAAAATGGGGAAAATTGTACTTGGAAGTTATGGTTCTATTGACGGTGATGCCATCTGTGTTTGCATGTGGTTTCAAAGACTAATAGGGCTACCAGTATTGGTAGCTCCAGTGGCTACCGATCAATCTGTGCATCAGGCAGAAACTCCTCACCCTGAGCTTCAAGGCTCTCCATCACCTCGCCCCCTCCTACCTCACCTCCCTTCTCTCCTTCTACAGCCCACCCCGCACTCTCCGCTCCTCTGCCGCTAATCTCCTCACCGTACCTCGTTCTCGCCTGTCCCGCCATCGACCCCTGGCCCACGTCATCCCCCGGGCTTGGAATGCCCTCCCTCTGCCCATCCGCCAAGCTAGCTCTCTTCCTCCCTTCAAGGCCCTACTGAGAGCTCACCTCCTCCAGGAGGCCTTCCCAGACTGAGCCCCTTCCTTCCTCTCCCCCTCGTCCCCCTCTCCATCCCCCCATCTTACCTCCTTCCCTTCCCCACAGCACCTGTATATATGTATATATGCTTGTACATATTTATTACTCTATTTATTTGACTTGTACATATCTATTCTATTTATTTTACTTTGTTAATATGTTTGGTTTTGTTCTCTGTCTCCCCCTTTTAGACTGTGAGCCCACTGTTGGGTAGGGACTGTTTCTATATGTTGCCAACTTGTACTTCCAAAGCGCTTAATACAGTGCTCTGCACACAGTAAGCACTCAATAAATATGATTGATGATGATTGATTAGCAGTGACTAGCAATTGCTGCATATTAACCCTGGCAAACCAAATTAAGGCAGTTGTTATCCACGGGGCCTGTCTCTGGCTACCTCTTGCACCCTTGGTCTTCCCGGTATCTTTATTCAGAAAGAACTAACCCATCTGCTACTATTGCTCACCTAGTTGGTGCTTGTTTTTCATCAGCTTCATTAGGTTTGTATATCCAGGACATCTCTAAAGCGCATCTGCTTTTGCCTTGCTTCAGCTGGGTAATAAAGAAAACCCCACAATGAAGGCTTCCAACATGCGTACTGAAAGCTTAAAGTATTTTCCTTGCTACTGAAAAGGGCTTTTTTGGAAAGACAAGAGAGCTTTTTTCATATATTTCTAAATTAGTACCAGCAGTGTGTCGCAATATTTAATAGAACATACATTTGAAATTCTAGCCTCGACTTAGGAGAAGCTGTAATGAATCAGAGAATGACTCATCCTCAGCAATGACAATGAACAGCCTGGTTTTCCTATTCATTGGAGCAGTTAATATAGCAGGGGGAGGTTGTTGAAGATAGAGTGTAGGAAGTCTTTTTGAGAGAGACTTCCAATCCCTAATTTTGCCAGGATTTGGAAACTGGTTTGATTTGGTGGGTTTTTTATATTTTAGTCATATTTTTATGGTATTTGTTAAGCACTTATGTGCTGAGCACTGTACTAAGCTCTGGGGTAGGTTCAAGATAATCGAGATGGACACAGAAGATTATTGGGTTGGTCCCCATCCCACATAGGGCTCACAGTTTTAATCCCTATTTTCCAGATGAGGTAGCTGGGGCACAGATAAATTAAGTGACTTGCCCAAGGTATTTGTTAAGTGCTTACTATGTGCCAAGCACTGGGGGAGATACAAGGTTATCAGGTTGTCTCAGGTGGGGCTCACAGTCTTAATCCCCATTTTACAGATAAGGTAAATGAATCACAGAGAAATTGAGACTTACCCAAAGTCGCACAGCTGACAAGTGGTGAGCAGGGATTAGAACCCACAACCTCCGACTCCTAAGCCCATGCTCTTTCCTCAAGTGGCAGAGCGGGAATTAGAACCCTCGTCCTCTAATACCCAGGCACAGGCCTTTTCCACTAGGCCACGCTGCTTTTCAACTTTTTGAAGTTACCCAGGTTTTAGTCTCATCCCCCAGCCATGGGTAATGATCTACTTGATTTTTCTTTTTTAATTATATTTTTTAAACGCTTACTATGTGTCAAGCCCTGTTCTAAGTGCTGGGTTGGATACATGTTTATCAGGTTGGACACAGTACCTTGTCCCACAGTCTATGTAGGAGGGAGTAGGATTTAGCCCTCATTTTACAATTGAGGAAACTGTCGCCCAGAGAAGTTAAGTGACTCACCCAAGGTCACATAGCAAGCAATGGCAGAGCCAGGATTAGTACTCAGGACATCTAACAGGCCTGTGTTCTCTCCATTAGGCCATGCTGCTTCTTTTGTTGCTTAGAGTTTATAAATTCCATCCATGAAGATGATTGTGCTTACACATACACCCGTGGTATTAATCTGTTTTTTGCTCTAATGTTGGATCCTGGTGACCCATTATAAAACCCTTTCATAGGGCTCTGTATTCTAGTGCCATGCTTTGGACAATGAGAGTACAAAGAAAAAGAGTAAGAAGCAGAGCACTGGCAGTGACTTGGGCAAAAAGGAATTGTCAGTTGTGCAAAAATGTTACTAGATGGAAGTCAAGTAGAGCCTATCTGTAACTCTGGCTTGTTTCTGGCTTGTCTGCAGGTGAGGGAACTGAGGCATAGTGAAGTGACTTGCCCAAGGTCACACAGCAGACAAGTGGCAGAGCTGGAGTTAGAACCTAGATCCTCTGGCTCCCAAAGCCTGTGTTCTAACCACTAGACCACTCTGCTTCTCTAACTATGGCAACTAGGAGAGGCTGATGGGAATACTCAAGAAATCAGATATTCAATCTGTGGTTGGTCTAGGTTTTGTGTCCCTTCAGATTGCTGGATTTTATAATTCCTCTGATAACCTCTTTTTCTCTAGAACTTAATCCCACATTGGCACTAGACACTTCCACAGTTTTCCAGCAGGCTAGCTGAACTGAAAGTGGAATGAATTAAAAAGAAGGAAAAAAAAAGTGCAGAATTCAGTGAGAGCTTTCAGTTCTGAATTTGACAGAGCTCCTTGGTTGATTGTAGGGCATTCCAGGTGCAAGCTTTTAAGATCATCTTGCTCTCCTTTGGGCTGTTGGGGAAGATAGAATGCTTGCTGATTCTGTAAAATGTTGGTAATTATTTGCATATTGTCTTGCCAGTGCAGTTGCATTGAATTGCCAGTCAGCATGTAATAATTTCAATATGACTAATTCAAGGATTTGGGTCCGTTTTGGTAACCTGCTGAAATAGAAAGTTTTGCAGGCATCAGGATGCATATTGGAGCCCTAGTCTGGTCAATAGAAAAAGTTGAAGCAGAAGATAAGCTCTCATGATTTCCATTAACTTCCTTGTTGCACAATTGAGGGGGGAAAGAAAACCTGCCTTGGACTCAATCAGTGGTATTTACTGAGCGCATTCTATGTGCAGAGCAATAAGCAGTGTGGCTCAGTGGAAAGGGCCCGGGCTTGGGAGTCAGAGGTCATGGGTTCTAATGCCAACTCCACCACTTGTCAGCTGGGTGACTTTGGGCAAGTCATTCGACTTCTCTGTGCCTCAGTTCCCTCATCTGTAAAACGGGGATTGAGACTGTGAGCCCCTCGTGTGACACCTGATCACCTTGTATTCCCCCCTAGTGCTTAGAACAGTGCTTTGCACATAGTAAGCACTTAACAAATGCCATTATTATTATTACTAAGTGCTTGGGAGAGGACAATAAAACAGAATAAAGGAAGTTTGGTCAGATTTTTCCCTGCAGTAAATCTAAGAACAGCACTAATAGCTATAAGGCCATTGTTAACACATGTGAAATTAAAATCCACACCTAGAATTCTGGAGCCATAAGCCTTATCAGAGAGCAACAATAATAATTCAAGTAGCCTCCTGGAATTAAATTGGAATTCAACATTCGGTTCTTGGGACATATGACAGACCAGATTCTTAATCTAATCATTTTTGAGCATATTTTGGTAATGTGAAAGTAGGTCAAATGCAGGAATTTTTTTTCCTCCTTCCTCTTCCACATAATTCAGATACATTTCCCTATACCTTTTTTAGAACCCGTGTCCTTCTGACTACCAGGCCCAATTTCTACCCATGCTGCTAATGAATTTCTCCCCTCCTCAAAAATCTCCAGTGGCTACCAATCAATCTGCGTATCAGGCAGAAACTCCTCACCCTCGGCTTCAAGGCTCTCCATCACCTCGCCCCCTCCTACCTCACCTCCCTTCTCTCTTTCTACAGCCCACCCCGCACCCTCCGCTCCTCTGCTGCTAATCTCCACACCGTACCTCGTTCTCGCCTGTCCCGCCATCGACCCCTGGCCCACGTCATCCCCCGGGCCTGGAATGCCCTCCCTCTGCCCATCCGCCAAGCTAGCTCTCTTCCTCCCTTCAAGGCCCTACTGAGAGCTCACCTCCTCCAGGAGGCCTTCCCAGACTGAGCCCCTTCCTTCCTCTCCCCCTCATCCCCCTCTCCATCCCCCACATCTTACCTCCTTCCCTTCCCCACAGCACCTGTATATATGTATATATGTTTGTACATATTTATTACTCTATTTATTTATTTTACTTGTACATATCTATTCTATTTATTTTATTTTGTTAGTATGTTTGGTTTTGTTCTCTGTCTCCCTCTTTTAGACTGTGAGCCCACTATTGGGTAGGGACTGTCTCTATATGTTGCCAACTTGTACTTCCCAAGCGCTTAGTACAGTGCTCTGCACACAGTAAGCACTCAATAAATACGATTGATGATGATGATGATGTGATTGATTGCTTGATTGAATTCTGTCCCCTCCCTGTTTAGGCAGCTCCGGATTGTAACGGGTGAATGGTTTTTGGAAGAAAAGGCAAAACGCTTCAAACAAGCCAACGTCCTGGGTACAGATGTGGTCAGAGAGTCCATCCTACGAAGGAGCCCAGGTAATTCACATATTGAAAATTCCTGGTGATGACTTAATTTCAATTAAATTTATTTATTGAGCGCTTACCATATGCAGAGCACTATATTAAGTGCTTGGGAGAGTCCAATCTAACAGATTTCCCTCAAGGCACTTGTTGGTAGTATGAATATTCCCTTACTAAACTCTTCTTTCATTCCTTTTCTCCCACTCTCTTCTGCATTGCCCTGACTTGCTCCTTTTATTCATCCCTCCCAGCCCCATTGCACGTATGTACATATCTATAATTTATTTATATTAATGCCTGTCTTCCCCTCTAGCTTGTAAACTCATTGTGGGCAGGGATTGTCTCTGTTATATTGTTATATTGTATTTTCCCAAGCACTAAGTACAGTGCTCTGCACACAGTAGTAGTAGTAATAATAATAATAATAATAATAATAATAATAATAATAAATGGCATTTCTTAAGCACTTACTATGTGCAAAGCACTGTTCTAAGCGCTGGGGAGGATACAAGGTAATCAGGTTGTCCCACGTGGGGCTCACAGTCTTAATCCCCATTTTACAGATGAGGTAACTGAGGCACAGAGAAGTTAAGTGACTTGCCCAAGGTCACACAGCTGACAATTGGCAGAGCCGGGATTTGAACCCATGACCTCTGACTCCCAAGCCCATGCTCTTTCCATTGAGCCACACGGTAAATGCTCAACAAATACGATTGACTGACTGATTGAGGAAGACTAATATAAATAAATAATGCATATGTGCATAAAGCACTGTGGGACTTAAGATTTTCAACATTTCTAAGATGAATTGGTCCACAGCTTTTGCTATATGATTCAGTACCTGAGAACATAATTAAAATGGCATCAGCTTTCAGCCTCAGATTTCTTCTTGTTGCAGAACACTGTATTAAGTGCTTGGACGAGTACAATATGACAATGTAACAGAGTTGGTAGGCGCATTCCCTGCCCATAATGAGCTTACAATCTAGAGGAAACAAACATTAATAGAAATAAAGAAATTACAGGTGTGTAAATAAGTGCTCATGGGGCTGGTGGGGGGCAGTGAATAAAGGGAGATAATCAGGGTGACACAGAAGGGAGGGAGAAGAGGAAATGAGGCCTTAGTCCAGGGAAGGCCTCTTAGAAGAGATGTGCCTTCAATAAGGCTTTTAAGCTGAGGAGAGTCATTGTCAATTGGATGTGAAGAGGGCAGACATTTCAGGCCAGAATCTGGATGAAGACGAGAGGTTGGCGGTGAGATAGGTGAGATCAAAATACGGTGAGTAGCTTGGCTTTAGAGGAGAGCTTACATACCATAATTACTGTCATCATCATTAAGATAATTATCATCTCCACACTGCTCCTTCAGTCCAGCTTCTCGAGAAGAAGCAAAGCACTCAACAGCTCTATAGTCGTGCTTAGGAAATATCCGTATATGGAAAGAGCAGCTTCTGCCAGAGGAAAACAATCCTTGCCAGTTCTAATACACATCCTTGATTTAAGGTTGACCTAACTCATCTGCACGTCGGCTTGGGCCTTGCCCTAATTCTTCACCCTCTTATGTCTCCCTCCTATTGCATCTGATTTTCCCCATACCCAGAGGAAGCTGAAGGACAGAAGGGCAAAGGTCAAGTCTCCCAGCATACCCAGGAGAGGCCAGAAACTCCAGCTTCTTCTGGCCAGAGACCTGCTCAGTACGGATTCCGGAGGAAAGGGTAAGCAGTGACTTTTTCAAATGAATTTTTCTCTTCACCTCCATCTACCTGCCAAACCTCTGTCCTCTCCCTCATCAGAGGGGCCTCGCTTCAATGTTCTAAATAAGACTCTGGACACTGACACACATTGTGTTTTGGCTTCCAGTAGTCTCCAAGGAAACTATCTCCTTCATTAGATAAGTAATAGCAAAGGCAAGTATTGAATTTCTTTACTCTAAAAAAATAATAATAATGGTCCTTATTAAGTGCTTACTATATGCTGAGTAATGTTCTAAGTGCTGGGGTAGATACAAGTTAATTGGGTTGGACACAGTCCCTGTCCCACATGGGGCTCACCATCTCAATCCCCATTTTACAGATGAGGTAAACTGAGGCCCAGAGGAGTGAATTGACTTGCCCAAGGTCACATGGTAGACATGTGGCAGAGCTGGGATTAAAATCCTGGTCCTTTTTTTTTTTTTTTTTTTTTTTTTTTTTTTTTTTAATGGCATTTATTAGGCGCTTACTATGTGCAAAGCACTGTTCTAAGCGCTGGGGAGGTTCCAAGGTGATCAGGTTGTCCCATGTGGGGCTCACAATCTTCATCCCCATTTTACAGATGAGGTAACTGAGGCACAGAGAAGTTAAGTGACTTGCCCAAAGTCACACAGCAGACAAGTGGCAGAGCTGGGATATGAACCCATGACCTCTGACTCCAAAGCCTGTGTTCTTTCCACTGAGCCACGCTGCTTCTGACAGTCCTTCTGACTGTCAGGCCCATGCTCTAACCACGAAGCTTGTGGCTCGCCTGCCCCTTCTGCCCAGCCCAGGGAAGGAAAAATCATTTCATTTGGCTTTTATTTGCAATTTGACAGAGAGAATGTTTAGTAATTGGGTAATTACTTACGTGTATGTTACTTATTACTTTTGTTTCAGGACGATTCCTCGAGGAAAAGGTGATTAGTCAGAGAGGCAGCTGGACCTAATCAGGCCTCGGTTCATCTCTGTCCTCTCCTTTTTCCATTCCTCTTTCTTCCTCTCCCCTTAAAAATGGCACTATTTCTTCCTCTCTCCCATTTAACCCTAAGCTAAGCTCGTTTAGAACATTTGCCACTGGTCTGCATTTTCTGCATTGAGAAGCAGCATGGTCTATTGGGTAGAGCGTGGGGCTTGGAATCAGAAGGACCTGGGTTCTAATCTAGGCCCCACCGCTTGTCTGCTTTGTGACCTTGGACAAATCACTTCACTTCTCTGTGCCTCAATTCCCTCATCTGTGAAATGGGGATTAAGAGTGTGAGCCGCATGTGGGACAGGGACTGTGTCTATGACAATTAGCTTATATGTACCCCAGAACAGGGCCTATCAAATAGTATGCACTGAACTGAACAAAAAACATAAAAAACAAATTTAGTGAATTGAGGTTCAGAGAATTTGGAACTTCAGATTAGATACTGCTTAGACCTGCTATTCTGCCCCAACCAAACCAGACTTTGACTAACGATTATATTTCTCTTTTAAAGGCGAGGGACTGTCAACTCGGATTTATTTCTTGTATTTCAGCTTCCTCTTCAGCAAGTTTAGGTCAGCCACCAGAGGGGAGATCCCAAGCCTGAAAGCTGAGAGTCGCAGAAGCTTCAGTCTGGACTTAGATGGGCAAAGTTTAAGGAGTGGCAGATCAGCCCATGGGTCTGACAGGTGGGTTTAACAGTTTTGGAGAGTTTACAGCTGAGCCCATTATCTGACAATGACTCTCCCCAGATTCAAAACCTTATCGAAGGAACATCTCTTCCAAGAGACCTTCCCTGACTAAGCCATCCTTTCCTCTTCTCCCACTCCCTGCTGCATCACCCTGATTTGCTCCCTTTATTCATCACCCCCTCCCAGCCCCACAGCCCTAAGGTCCGTATCTGTCATTTATTTATTAATGCCTGTCTCCCTCTCTAGACTGTAAACTCATTGTGGGCGGGGAATGTTTCTGTTATATGGTTATATTGTACTCTCCCAAGCACTAAACACAGTGCTCTGCACACAGAAAGCACTCCATAAATACAATTGATTCATTTGGTAATTGTCAATACAGTAATACAGTAATTGTTCTTTGTTCTCCAGACGATCCAGTCCTGAAGGTCGCTGCTTCTCAGAAGCCCCACAAGCTACGTTTTTTCAATCTGGACAGGATACCACAGATCACTTCAGCCCAGCCATCTTTAAAGCCAATGCTTATCCTGTATCTAAACACAGCTCACCTGTCTCCCTTAGGTAAACCAAACCTTTTTTGTGTGTGTGACCACCATGGGGTTAAGCCCTGCTGATCCTTGAGTCTTTGATTTGAGAAGAACCTTTATTAGTCTTAGATTTTCATAAATTCTTTCTGGTAAATGAGTTTATTGAATCCATTCCTCTTAGTAGAGCCTGTATCCTTTTCTCCCCAGGAAGAAAAAGCAGTCCGATTTTCAAGTATTATACACCATTATTGTGGTCATTTTGAGGGGCGGTTGGTAAGCTTGGCAGAAAATGTAACCTTCTATCACTTGCAATTTGAGTCAGTCAGTTGATCGTATTTATTGAATGCTTACTGTGTGCAGAGCACTGTATTAAGCACTTGGGAGAGTACAGTATAACAAACATTCCCTGCCCATAGCAAGCTTACAGTCCAGAGTTCAATGTCTCTATGCCAGGAATCCATCCCACGTTCATTTGACTATTAGCATATTGGCATGTTTGGCATCAATGACTCTGTAAATTTGTTGTGGGCAGGGAAACTAACAACTCTGTTGGATTGTACTCTACTAAGTGTTGTTTAGTACAGTACTTTGCACACCGTAAGCGGCCAAAAAATACCACTGAATGATAGATTGAAATTCTAATAGTAGTGAACAAAATGAGTAGCTATAGCTGAGATTTTCCAGGTAGGTGAGAAGGTGCCCTCCACTCATTCTAGATTTTATCACTATTTTAACTGTAATTAAAAGTGGCAGTAAGTGAAGCAGTGTGGTCTGCTGACAAAAAGAGCGTGGACCTGGGTTCTAATCCCAGCTCAGCCATGTGCCTGCTGTACGACCTTGGGCAAGTCATTTAACTTCTCTGGGACTCAGTTGCCTCAACTGTAAAATGGTGATTCAGTGTCTTTTCTCCCCTCTACTTAGACTGTGAGCCCCTTATGGGACAGGAATTGTGTGTGATCTGGTTGCATTGTGTCTCCCTCAGGGCTTAGCAGTGTGCTTGGTACATTAATGATTAATATGTATAGTTACTATTATTATTATTATAGTTATTGCTTAACAAACACCACAAGTGAGAAGTAACATGGCCTAATGGAAAGAGCACGGGCCTGGGAGTCAGAGAACCTGGGTTCTAATCCTGGCTTTGCCACTATTCAACTGTGTGACCTTAGGAGAGTCACTTAACTGTGGTATTTGAGCGCTTACTCTGTGCCAAGAGCTGTTCTCAGCTCTGGGGTAGGTGCAAGGAAATCAGGTTGGACACAGTCCCTGTCCCACATGGGGCTCACAGTCTTGATCCACATTTTCCAAATGAGGTAACTGAAGCCCAGAAAAGTGACTTGCCCAAGGTCGCACAGCTGACAGGTATCAGAGCTGGCATTAGAACCCACATCCTCCAGCTCCCAGGCCTGTGCTCTTTCCATTAGGCCACACTGTCACTAAACTTCTCTGGAATGGGATAGGGACTGTGTTCAACCTGATAATCTTGTACTTACCCCAGTGCTTAGAACATAGAAAGCATTGGATAAACATCCTAACCATTATGAATTGTACATATTATTAAAGTATTATTATTATTTGCATTTTTTGCCCAGGGGCAGTTTCTTGTCACTGGACTCCAGTGACCAGGAGGCCTCACCCTCTCATCTAAGAGGCAGCCACAACAACGACACACCACAAGTTCAGAGGTCTCCAGCTCCCAGTGCCCGCAGCGGAACATCCACCAGCAGCAGAGTGAGTGACTCTTCCTCTCTTCCCCAAACTCACACCCCACTGGACCACCAGGACCAGGGCTTAAGCTCTCAGCACAGTGCCCTGCACCCAGTAAATGCTCTATAAATACCATTGAATGAATGAATAACCATCCTGGACCCTGGGGATAAACACTGGCCTTCCACACCAACCTGGGCAATGAGTCCAGTTACAGTAACATAGGGAAGCAGCGTGGCATGTGGAGAGAGCACAGGCCTGAGAGTCTGAAGGTTATGGATTCTAATCCAGCCTCCACTGCTTGTCTGGTGGTTGGCCTTGAGTAAGTTGTTTAACATCTCTGACCTCAGTTACCTCATCTGTTCAGTGGGGATTGAGACTGTGAGCCCCACATGGGACAGGGTCTGCATCCAACCTGATTTGCTTGTATCCACCCCAGCATTTAATACAGTGCCTGGCACATAGTAAGGGCTTAACAAATACCACAGTTATTCATTCCATCATATTTATTGAGGGCTTACTGTATGCAGAGCACTGTACTAAGCACATGGAAGAGTTCACTATAACAATAAGCAGACATATTCACCACCCACAATGAACTTACATGATTATCATAGGCTGTCTTAATTCTCTCACCTGGTTTATTCATTCGTTTGGTGGTATTTATTGGGCTCCTACCTGGTTAACTTATATCTACCCCAGTGCTTAGAGCAGTGCTTTGTACATAGTCAGTGCTTAACAAGCACCATAATTGTTATTATGTGGGACATGGTCCGTATACAACCCAATCAGCTACATCTCCCCCAGTGCTTAGTAGAGTGTCTGGCACATAGTAAGCGCTTTACAAATACCACAGAAAATGATATTATTAAGGGATGAATGATTTTTAAACTCCAGTTGGTCTAATAGTGCTAAAAATCAGAGAGAACGCCAAGATGCCTCTTCCTGAATATCTAGATTGAAACTGAAGGTGCTTGTAAATGCATCAGTGAAAGACTGTCAGAAATTTGCCCATGTCTGAGATTTTTCTTTCCTCCATTTCTTCATAAACAGGACCTTGGTTTAGAAATTTTCGCAGGTATTCCTTCCAGTGAAAGCATCCCCGAAGATTTCGCCCCCAGACACTGGAGAAATGCTTCAGGCACCCCTTCGATAGCCATCTCTGGAGCCTCTCTCTCATCGGGTGTGTATGCATGAAATGTTTTCCACAAAAAGAGGGAACTGAGAGTAATGGTGATGTTTGTTCTGAGCTTGTTCTGGTAAAGCACTGGCCTCAGAAGCAGCATGGCTTAGTGGACAGGCCATGGGGTCTGGGAGTCAGAAGATCATGGGTTCTAGACTGTGAACCCCATGTGGAGCATGGACTGTGTCTGATTTGATTATCTTGTAACTACCCCAGTGCTTAGAACAGTGCCTAGCACATAGTAAGTGCTTAACAAATATCACAAAAAAACAATGAAAACCTGGGCCAGGTACAGTCTCAGCAGATCAGACACAGTTCCCTGGCCCACAATGGGTTCAGAGTCTAAGTGGGAGGGAGTAAAAGGTACTTAATCCCCATTATTACAGATGAAGAATGTGAGGCACGGAGAAGTGAAGCGACTTGCCCAAGGTCACAGAGAAGCAGCTTGGCCTTGTGGATACAGCACAGGCCTGCCAGTAAGAAGGTCCTGGATTCAAATCCCAGCTCTGCCAGTTGTCTACTGTATGACCTTGGTCAAGTCACAGGACTGTGTACAACCTGATTATCTTGTATCTACCCCAGTGCTTAGAACCGTGCCTGGCACATAGTAAGCGCTTAACAAATACCATTAAAAAAACCCAATCACTTCACTTCTCTGTGCCCTAGTTACCTCATCTGTAAAATGGGAATTAAGGCTGTGAGCCCTATTTGGGACAGGGACTGTATCTAACCTAATGATTTTGTATCTAAACCAGCACTTAGAACAGTGCCTGGCATTTAGTAAGTGCTTAACAAATACCACTAAAAAAAAAAAAGGTGGTGGAACTGGTGTTAGAACACAAGTCTCCTGACTCCCAGACCTGTATTCTTTTAGCCCATGCTCCTTCTCCCTCCTCCGTAGACCAGGGACTGTGTCCTACATGATTATCTTGCATCTACCTCAGCACATACTACAGTACCTGGTATATAGCAAGTGCTTGACAAATACCCACCTCCCCTCCACAAAAATCTGTATGGTGAATTTTTATTGTAAAGCAGCAAATTTAGAAATACTGTAATATTCAGTAACATCTCATTTTGTCTGTAGACAAAAACTGACATCTTTAAATCTTAGGTGACATTTCTTTTGCCTTTCCAGATCGAAGTAGATCGGAGTTAGATTTAAGTGGGTCTTTTTCGGAAGAAATCGATGATACCATAAGCATCCGAAGCAAATCGGTACCTGGGGCTTTAGACGAGAATCTGGTAAGTTAAATGAGCTAGAAAGCCCAGAGTATTGGGCTTTCTTCCATTCCATTTAGTTGAGAAGGCGGCATGGATGCATCTTACCCAGCTTTACCATTACTATTCTGCTGAATTAGTATCTCCATTATAATGATTGTGGTGTTTAAGGAACTACTGTGTGCCGTGCACTGTGCTGAGGTGGATTTAATGCAGTCATAGCACTCTTTTTTATATGGCATTTGTTGAGTGCTTACTATGTGCCGGGCACTGTACCAAGCACTAGGGTAGATACAAGGTAATCAGGCTGGACACGGTCCATGTCCCATGTGGGGCTCAGGGTCTTAATCCCCATTTTACAGATGAGGTAACTAAAGCCTGAAGAGCTGAAGTGACTTGCCCAAGGTCACATAGCAGACACATGGTGGAGCCGGGACTAGAACCCAAGTCCTTCTGACACCCAGGCCCAGGCTCTAATCACTAGACTACAGTGTATCAGACAGAATTTTTGTTCCGCATGGGGGTTCGCCATCTATGAGTGAGGGAGTACGGGTATGTAATCCTATTTTACAGGTGAGAAATGTGAGGCCTAGAGACATAAAGTGACCTGCCCAGGGTCACTCAGTAGGTAAATGGTGGTACCAGGATTAGAACCCAGGCCTCCCTGTATGGAAATCCTAGGAGAGGGCTTGGTTTGATCCATTCCAGTAAAATAGAAGTGGGAGAGAGATAACCCTTCTAGACTGTGAGCGCTCTGTTGGGTAGGGACCATCTCTATATGTTGCCAACTTGTACTTCCCAAGCACTTAGTACAATGCTCTGCACACAGTAAGCGCTCAATAAATACAATTGAATGAATGAATGAATAACCCTTTGCTTTCATTTGTTCAACTTGAAACCATGCCGAGTTGAGGAGTGAGGAATAGAAGCATCAACACAGGCTGGGGAGGTGGGAGGTTAATAATATTTGTGGAATTGCTAAAGAGTTTAATAATGCCAAGTATTGTACCAAATGCGGGGGTATATACAAAGTAATCAAGTTAGATTCACTCACTCATTTATCTTTTTTGAGTGCTTGTTGTGTGCAAAGCACTGTACTAAGTGCTTGAGAGATGCCGTCTGGTCACACAAGAGGCTCACAGTCTAAAGCTCCTAATTCCACTAACCTTGACTGCAAAGTATATAGGCAAAGAAGTGGCTTTTAAAGAAAAAAAGGAAACTGCCTGTGATGAAAGATTTGAAACTTCCACACACTTAACACACCCATTTCTTCTCTCAGGACTACTTGGAGGAGGCTGAAGAGGATGTGGAGGAATTGGGGCCTGCCCAATTCTCCAGAAAAATGAGCAGTTTGACAAGTGGCTTTTCCACTGTAAGCTTCACCTTGAACACGTTTATATTTTCTCCATTTATCTGTATTCCCCCTGCTCATCTTCCAATTGAACCAGCAGTTCATTTAAGCAAGAGGTGTATGCGGTGGCCATATCTTTGTCTGGGGACAATTGCAAAGAAGCTGTAACCTCAGAAATGATTGCAAATTTCATCCTGGGCAGGTAAAGAGCCGAGAAAATGTCCAGAAGGGTGATCTGTTTGGGGTTTGGGATACCTCCCCTGGCACTGTAGGGGAATGAACACGATTGAGTCCTGGCTTTTCAGTGAGCAGCTCGAAGAAGTAAAAGTTTAGAGCTGAGAATGGGCGATCCTTGTTGAAGAACTCATTTTAGGGTGACAAAAAGTAACTGTCACCTGAAAAGTATTTGGAGTCTGGTCTGCGATCCGAAGTCAGTATAGCCAGGGGAGATCATAAACCACAAACTAATATATGTTCAGTTTTGCCATAACACTTTCATTTATTCATTCAATCGAATTTGAGCATTTACTGTGTGCAAAGCACTGTACTAAGTGCTTGGGAGAGGACAATATAACAACAAAGAGACACACTGACAAAGAAACAAAGAACCCACAGAGAACTCACAGTCTAGAGGGGGAGCCAGACATTAATGTACATAAATAAATTAATAAATTACAGATAAATACAGATCTATACATATGTGCTGTGGGGGTAGGAGGGACGATGGATGAAGGAGCAATCAGGGTGATGCAGAAGGGAGTGGGAGGAGAGGAGGGCTTAGGGAAGGCTTCTTGGAGGAGATGAGCCTTCAATAACATACCCTTTCACTAGACATTTTGGCTTCAACATTGTGAGATGTGAAATGACTTGCTCAAGGTCACATAGTGGGCAAGTGGCAGAGCTGGGATTAGAACCCAGGTCCTCTGACTCTGAGGCCCGTGCTTTTTCCACCAGTCCATGCCATTTTTCTAGATTCCTGGGCATTTCCTTGTCCCACCCCACACACCCAGGTCCTCTTTGGAGGGTGCCATGTCAGAGTTACTGATCAGCCCATCACTCAATCGTATTTATTGAACATTTACTGTGTTCAGAGCACTGTACTAAGAACTTGGGAGAGTATAATATAACAATAAATGGAAACATTCCCTGCCCACAATGGGCTTACATTCTAGAGACCTTATCCCAGGAGCTGGTACTCTGGGCTAATCAGCTTCCAGATGATTCCCAATTCCTCCCCAACCCTGCTGCTCATCTCTAGGCATGGTTCTCCCAGAATTCCTGGCTGGTAGCCTCTTTGGACCCAGTTTTTGTTACCCGATGCTGTTCTAAGAGCACTATAAAGGGTTTCAGAGTCTTTGGCTGGCGGAGGTGAAACCTTTCGTCACCCTCATTTCTGTGCTTTTCCTGAAACGATGGACAAGTGTCCTTCCCCCAGACAGCCGGATGCATAGAAACCAGCAGCATGGCTCAGTGGTAAAAGCCTGGGCTTGGGAGTCAGAGGTCATCAGTTCTAATCCTGGCTCTGCCACTTAGCAGCTGTGTGACTTTGGGTGAGTCACTTAACTTCTCTGTGTCTCAGTTACCTCATCTGTAAAATGGGGATTAAGACTGTGAGCCCCACGTGGGACAACCTGATTATCTTGTATCAACCCCAGTGCTTAGAACAGTGCTTTGCACATAGTAAGCGCTTCACAGATACCATTATTATTATTATTATCCTCAATCTGTTGAGTCTACGCATAGTCAATCATTCCATCAATGATATTTAGTGAGCATTTCCTATGTGCCAAACTCTGGACTGAGCGCTTTGGAAAGTAGAATACAATAGAGTTGGTAGACATGATCCCTGCCCACAAAGAGCTTGTTGTCTGGTTTGGTAGGGGGCCAGGGAATGTTCCTGTTTATTGTTATATCATACTGTCCCAAGTGCTTAGTACAGTGTTTTGCACACAGTAAGTGCTCAATGAATCGAGTGAATGAATCAAGGGGCTCTGTCCAACTTGATTATCTCGTAGTAATAATAATGTTAATTGTTGGATTTATTATGCACTTTACTATGTGACAAGCACTGTAGTAAGCACCGAGGTAGGAACAAGATGATTAGATCTCACATGGGGCTCACAGTCTGAGTTGAATGGAGAACAGGTATTCAATCCCCATTTTTGCAAATGAGGGAACTGAGGCACAGAGAAATTAAGTGATTTGCTTACGGTCACTCATCTGGTAAGTGGTGGAGCCAGGATTAGAATCTAGGTCCTCTGACTCCCAGGCCCATGCTCTTTTCACTAGGCCATGCTGCTTCCCTTGTATTTACCCCATTGCTTAGTACAGTGCTTGGCACATAGTAATCACTTAACTGTCATTATTATTATTATTATTATTATTACAATTATAATAATAGTAATAACAATAATAGTGGTATTTGTTAAGACCTTACTATGTGCCAGGCACTGTACTAAGCACTGGAATGGATACAAGCAAATTTGGTTGGACACAGTCTCTGTCCCACAAGGAGCTCACAATTTTAATCCCTATTTTACAGATGAGGTAACTGAGGCACAGAAAAGTTAAGTGACTTGCCTAAGGTCATGCAGCAGACAAGTGGCAGAGCCAGGATTAGAACCCAGGTCTTTCTGACTCCCAGACCTGGGCTCTATTATTATTATTAAAATCTTATGAAACAAGAAGTAATATCTGTGCCTTTGGTTCAATTAGCCAGTTTAAAATGGAACTAAGATTGGCAAAGCTAAAATTGACAGCATCCTTACCTATATCCATTAGGCAGGGTGTAGGCTAGTTTTAGAAACCCATGCTTTCTGCTTTCTTCTGCTTGTAGTCAACAGGAAACATTTGAGTATTAGCAGTGGGTTACCTGCTAAGGTTTTCAGAATAAATTCATGAATATACGAACCTACATAAAACAATTTTTAAATGACAAAAATGAATTAAGCAGAACTTTCAGTGGATAGTTTAATTCCATCAATGAAGCATTTATTGCAGCAATAAATGAATTTACTTAGGGACTTAGTTGTCCTTTTTCTTCTTCTTGATTGTCATTCAGGCTAACCACAGCTTGGAATTGACAAATAAAATTAAACAAATGCCCAAGTACACGTTTTATATTTGGTCTATCAGGAATGAAAATATTTTGTAAGGCTACAGAATGGTTCCAAAAATAACAATACTCATGATTCCCATTGGTGTTTTTGTGGCTTCCCTACTGACCTGAAAAGATGGTGAAATATAGAACTTTATTGCCTTGCATTTTGCCCAGTCAATTCTAATAACAGTATTCAAAACAATAGCTGGTTGAGCTCTCTCCTACCCATATTGGGTCATATAAGTTCCACTAGTAATATTTTTGTCCAACCATGTAGTAGTACCTAACCTGCCAAAGAAAGGTCTACAAAGAACATCACCAAGTCGTCCTCTTGGGATTCTGGGGAAAAAAAGAGGTTTATCAATGTTTTAATTCCACTGAGGATGAAAAACCCCACTAAGTATGTCCTTTCTAAGGCTTTGAGACTCTATTCCTTGTTTCTGAGTAGAAATGAGCAAAGGATTACCAATGACTTGGATTCCCAAGGTATCCACTGGATTCAGCCAGTCAAAAGAGGGTGTCCATGTGGAGAAGCTAGGCATACTTAGCCCATTGTGTGAAACGCACCCACCGTTGTGCCTGCTTGAGCTCTCTTCAGCCTTTTCATCGCTCCTCTGAGTTCTTGCTGCCTTTCTAATGCGCTTTTCCCTCCGCCTCTATCATTCCTTCCTTTAAGACATCCCCTGCTGATTCTGACAGGAAATGGACCTTCCTAAATGTGCCTGAGGTGGATCCTGACACAGTGAGTCCTCTAGCTTTCCTTCTGCTTCTGGTGTGTTCTTCCCAAGTGCTGAAGGTTTCGCACCTCAGTAGGTGCTCAATAAATACCTCCGGTTGATTGATTGACTCTGTTTCCCTCTTTCAAGTCCTACTTGTGCCGGACTTTTTGGCAGGGAGTGGGAAGGGAGCAAAGACTTTTCCTCCCGAATAATTCTTTCTTTTATTTTAATTTGTGAGAGGTACTGTGTGTGTGATTTTCCCCCTCAGCGTGCCCAATGTAGTGTATGCCATCAGAGCTGAAATATCAGAATGTGAAATCTATAGGGTGGTTTTTGTCTGTCTTTTTAATGGTATTTTTATGTGCCAGGCATTGGTACTAAGCGCTGGGGTAGAAATAAGCTAATCAGGTTGGATACAGTCCAGGTGCCACATGGGGCTCTCAGTCTTAATCCCCATTTTTCAGCTGAGGGAACTGAGGCACAGTGAAGTGAATTGCCCAAGGTCACACAACAAACATGGGGCAGAGCTGGCAATAAAACCCACGTCCTCTGACTCCCAGGTCCATGCTTTTTCCACTAGGCTCCCATCAAATGTATCACTTTGGGGAGCAATTATTTGGGCAGAAGTAATGACTATGTCACACTCCAGAAAACCAATGAACCACTCAGAAATAAGCTGTTCATTGTCTCCTCCAGGGGGAGACCAGGCTTGTTTGATTTTTCACCAACCTATGTTTTAAATAAGTCAAACACAGCCCTGGGAGTCAGAAGGATGTGGGTTCTAATGTCGGCTCTGCCACTTATCTGCTGCGTGACCTTGGGCAAGTCACTTCTCCATACCTCAGTTAAGACTTTGAGCCCCATGAGGGACCGAGGCTCAACCTGATTAGCTTGTTATCTACCCCAGTGTTTAAAACAGTGCTTGGCACATTTTAAGCACTTAACAAATGCCACAATTGTTATTGTAACTATTATTATTAGAATCCCACCCATGAAGTCAGGACACAGATCCCCAGCCCACATGAGGATTTGGGATCACAAAAAGCTGCTACCCTAGCATTTAGTATAGTGCTGGCACATATTAAGCACTTAAAAATAATAAAATAAAGGAGGGGAAGGAGCAGAAGCTATGGCTGCTTTCTTCTCCACCACCGAGGGGTGGAGAGACCGTGGAGAGAGAACTGGGCCTTCCAAAGCCCCAATTAAGAGAAAAAGCTGTTTCTGCGCATGGGGTCACTGGAGCAAGCTCAGACTCCTCTCGTCTTGTTTATTCCAGACCAGTCTTAACAGCACAATGAGTGTTTATAGCGAAACCGGGGACTATGGCAACGTGAAGGTCAGCGGAGAGATCCTTCTCCATATCAGCTACTGCTACAAAACTGGAGGGCTTTGCATCCTAGTAAAGAACTGTAGAAACCTGGCCGTGGCTGATGAAAAGAAACAGAGGACATACGCGTAAGCACACCATACGTTCCTTTGAGTATCTTGAATGTCCTTTTGGCAAAATGGTTTTATTCCTCTTCGGGGTGCCTCACCTTGGTTCTTGTAAAATGGTGTGCCAGGGCCTGCCTCGATTCCTTTGGAAAACACCCCCTAAATTTCAGAGAGTGGGTGTTACCGTGGTTACCTCGATGTCATTGCTCAGCACGATTTGAGACTGAAGGCCCTGATGTTCAGTCTTCCCTGAGCCTTTTCAAGCATCCGACCTTTGGACTCATTCTTTGCAGATGGAGGTGCATTTGGAGGGCGGGGTTGTAGGGAGGAGGTGGAGGGAGAGATATGTAAAAGGCAGGTCATGTCGGATGAGGTTACTTGTTGCTATGGGCAACAAGGATGCTGCACCCCCAAATGGAGTGAGGACAGAATCAGCTCCCCAAGAAGCTCCCCAAAACTCTGCTCCTTAGCCCTCTTCCTGGATGGATGGCTGACTTGGGGGCTCCAACTGACTGGTTCCAGAAGCCCCCAGATTTGGGGTTCAGTATCCCTATTGCCCTGAAGAGTTGGTAATAGTAATAGAATTATGGTATTTGTTAAGCGCTTACTATGTGCTGAGCACTGTTCTAAGCACTGGGGTAGATACAAGGTAATCAGTTTGTCCCATGTGGGGCTCACAGTCTTAATCCCCATTTTACAGATGAAGTAACTGAGGCACAGAGAAGTTTAGTGGCTTGCCCAAGGTCACACAGCAGACAACTGGCAGAGCTGGGATTAGAACCCATGTACTCAGATTCCCAAGGATGTGCTCTTTTCACTAAGCCACGCCAGTGACTGCAGAGATGGGAATGTGCCTGGGGAAGTATATTCAGTGGGAGGGAGAAGGGTATCAAGGGAAAGAGAGGGGAACAGTGCTTGGCACATAGTAAGTGTTTAACAAATCCCATCATTATTATTATTATTCTAGAATTGAGGTGTACAATGGCCTATCTTTCTTAGAAATCTATCAGGGCCACATTTGAGGATCCAAGCAGCTAGCTGGGACAGTCTGTTCTCAGACGTGATATTTCAAGTTCCCCAAGGAGTTGAGAAAATGATTCAGTGACTTTGCTCTGCCTCCCACCCCCTAACTGGGGTTGTCCCCTTCTATTCCCCACCTAGACCAATGCCCTCGAATAACTGATTTGCTCCCATGGCTTCAACTACCACCTCTAGGCAGATGATTCCTGAGTCTACATCTCCAACCCTGATCTCTCACCCTCTCTGCAGACTCACATTTCCTCCTGCCTTCAAGACATCTCTACTTGGATGTCATCCCATCACCTCAAACTTAACATGTCCAAAATAAAGCTTATCTTTCCAACCAAACCCTGTCCTCCCCCTGACTTTCCCATCACTATAGACAGCATCACCCTCCTTCCTGTCTCACAAGCTAGTTACTTTGGTGTTATCCTTGACTCATCTCTTTCATTCGACATCCCTATTCAATCTATCACTAAATCCTGTTGGTTCAAACCTCACAACATCACTAAAATTCTCCCTTTCTTCTCGATTCAAACTGCTACCATGTTATTCCAAATGCTTATCTTTGATTACTGTTCTCCTTGCTGACCTCCCTTCCTCCTGTCTCTCCCCACTCCAGTCCCTACTTCACTCTGCTGCCCACATCATTTTTCAACCAAAATATTCATTCCATGTTTCCCCACCTCTGAAGAACCTCCAATGATGGCCCATCCACCTCCACGTCAAACAGAGGCTCCTCAGCATCGGTTTTAAAGCCCTCAATCACCTTGCCCCCTCCTACCTCACCTTGCTATTCTCCTGCTCCAACCCAGCCTGCACACTTTTCTCCTCTAATGCTAACCTTTTCACTGTACCTAGATCTTATCTATCTCATCTCTGACTTCTCACCCACGTCCTGCCTATGGCCTGGAACACTATCCCTGTTCAAATCTGACAATGACTCTTCCCCGCTTCAAAACCTTATTGAAGGCACAACTCCTCCAAGAGCTGCCTCTGACTAAGCCCTCATTTCCTTTCTTTCCACTCCCTTCTGCGTCACCCTGATTTGCTCCCTTTATTTACATACACCCCCACCTCTGCCCTAACAAATATATCTGTAACTTATTAATATTAATGCCTGTCTCCTTCTCTAAACTGTAAGCCCATTGTGGGTTGGTGATGTGCCAAGTATCAAAGGGTACAGATTCCAGGTGTTGTTTGTTGTTTTCCTCGTCTCTCATCCTTTGCACGTGGATAGACTCATTGAGCTAGATCCCTCTGAACTGCATTGTTCTGCATGGTGGATTTGTTTCAAAACACAGTCGATGTTTCCAAAGACTTACTCCCTGGGAATACTGGTTTATTTTCAGCTACGTCAAGTCATACCTCCTTCCTGACAAGTCTCGCAGTAATAAGCGAAAGACCAAAATCAGAACGGGCATCAATCCAGAATTTAATGAAATGCTAAAGGTAAGAGTCCTAATTAATTGTGGCATTTGTTAATGAATCAATGGCATTTATTGAACATGCTCTGTGTGCAGAGCTTGGGAGAGTACAGTATAAGAGAGTTGATGGACATGTTCCCTGCCAACAGTGAGCTTACAGTCTAGAGAGGGAGACAGATAATATAAATAAAGAAATTACGGCTCTCAATGAATTGTATCTATGGAGAGCTTATTTTGTGCAGAGTGATGTTCTGAATCCTCGGGAGAGTAAAGTATAACAATATAGCAGACACATTCCTTGCCCACAATGACTACAGGCTTGGGAGTAGAGACCTGGATTCTAGTTCTGATTTGCCTGCTGTATGACTTTGGGCAAGTAACTTCACTTCTCTGGGCCTCAGTTATCTCATCTGTAAATTGGGGGTTAAGAGTGTGTGCCCTTTGTGGGACAGGGACCTTATCCAGCCCGATTTAACTTGTATCTACCCCAGCGCTTAGAAGAGTGTTTGGCACAAAGTAAGCGCTTAACAAGTACCATAATTATTATAAAAGATAATAGTGTTTTATGACCATTCTTAAGGAAATAATAAGTAATTAAGACAAAGAGAGGTAAAGTGGGGAAGTGGTGGAAAGCATTAATTAAAGTTTAGGGAACAACTGTAATGGTTAGAGAAGAAAAAGCAGGTTGTTGGCTCTGTACATAATCACTCTGAGCTCTCCCTGTATCCATATCACTAAATGTGCCTATTTGTTGCTTGTCATTTCCCTGTATCTGTGGGTTATTTTTATTTAAGCTCATCTTCTCTTAACTATTGTATGTTCATCCATCAATCAAATGTATTTATCAAGCGCCTACTTTGTGTAGAGCACCATACTAAACACCTGGGAGAGTAGACCATTACAGAGTTATCCAAACCTTCTCACTGTATCTAGATCTCATCTATCTCACTGCTGACCTCTTGCCCAAGTCCTGTCTTTGGCCCGGAACACCCTCCCTCTTCATATCTGACAGATAATTCCTCTCCTCTCCTTCAAAACCTTAATGAAGGCACGTCTCTTCCAAGAGGCCTTCCCTGACTAAGCCCTCCTTTCCTCTTCTCCCACTCCCTTCTGTATTGCCCGACTTGCTCCCTTTATTCATCCCCCCGCTCCCAGTCCCACGGCACTTATGTCCATATCTGCCATTTATTTATATTAATGTTTGTTTCCCCCTTGACTGTAAGCTCACTGTGGGAAGGGAAGGTGTCTGTTTTTTGTTATATTGTACTCTCCGAAGCACTTGGTACAGTGCTCCACACACAGTAAGTGCTCAATAAATACAACAGAATGAATGAATGAGTTGGTAGACACATTCCCTACTCATGTAGTTTCACCTCACTGGGCAACTACTGATTTATTCAGCTATTATGCTAGAGGAATCCCAATTGAAAGGTGAACTCACCCAGGGGCACACGCATTCTCATCTTGGAGGGAGGGCGCGGGGTAGTCATTTGGTGGTATTTATTAAGCGCTTCCTGTGTGTACAGCACTGTGCTAAGCACTTGAGAGAGGACAATACGACAATAAACAGACACATTCCCCAAACACACTGAGCAGGGACTGACAGAGTCCTGTTTTTTTTTTTTTTTTACCATCCATCATTTCCTAGTATACCATCAGCCACACGCAGCTGGCGAAGCGTACCTTGCAACTCTCCGTCTGGCATCATGACCGGTTTGGGCGCAACAGCTTCCTCGGAGAGGTGGAGATTCCTTTCATTTCGTGGGACTTTGACCATCCGAGCGATGAGTGGTTCGCGCTTCAGCCAAAAGTAGGATTCCCATCGGGGTCAGTTATCTTGGGGGATGGGGACCATGTCCAACCCGATTAGCTTGTCTCCACCTCAGTGCTTAGTTCGGTAGCATGGCTTAATGGATAGAACACAGGCCTGGGAGGCACAGGCCTAGATTCTAATCCTGGCTCTTGCCACTTGTCTGCTGTGTGACCTTGGACAAGTCACTTCACTTCTCTGGGCCTCAATTCCCTCATCTGGAAAATGGGGATTAAGACTGGGAGCCCCACGTGGGACAGGGACTGTGTCTAACCCAATTTGCTTGTATCTACCCTAGTGCTTAGTACAGTGCCTGGCATAGAGTAAGCGCTTAACAAATGCCACGATTATTATTATTATTATTACAAGACCTGGCACATTAGTAAGAGCTTACCAAATACCATAATTATTATCATTATTATTGTTATTGTTATTATTATTATCTAATGGTTCTCTGTGGGTAGGATTAAGCGTTGAATTGAGGCAGTGCCTGAGAGGCAGCATGGCCTAGTGGAAAAAGAGCACAATACCTCAGTTCATCAGTTTTTAAGGAGATTAAATCCCCATTCTTCCTCCCCTTAGACTGTGGGCCCCATGTAGGCTAAGGACTCTAACTGATCTGATTGTCTCTTTTTTTTTTAAATGGTACTGATTAAGTGCTTACTATGTGCCAGGCACTGTACTGAACTCTAGGGTAATCACAGGATTATCAGGTTGGACACAGTCCCTGTCCCACCTGGGGCTCACAGTAGTAATCCCACTTTTTCCAGGTAACTGAGGCCCAGAGAAATGAAGTGACTTGCCCAAGGTCACACAAGGCAAGTGGCAGAGCCAAGATTGAACCCAGGTCCTTCTGACTCCCAGGCCCATGCTCTATCTACTAGGCCATGCTGCTTCTCTTCTATCTAGTGCTTAGCACATAGTAAGAGCTTAACAAATGCTATTATTATTTTAAATAATGAAAACGAAGTAGAAGTAACAATAATGATAATAATGGTGATGTTTAAGTGCTTATTATGTGCCAACTACTGTTTTAAGTGCTAGGTACTCAGGGATTAGAACCCAGGTCCTCTGACTCCCAGGCCCATGCTCTTTCCACTAGGCCACACTGCTTACAAGAGTAGTGCCTGTTTACAAATGTCAGCCAGGAGAGATGATGATGATGATAGTATTTGTTAAGCGCTTACTATTTGCCAGGTACTGTACTAAGCGCTGTGGTGGATACAAGCAAATCGAGTTGGAAACAGTCCTTGTCCTATGTAGGGCTCACAGATGAGGTTACTGAGGCCCAGAGAAGTGAAGTGACTGGCCCCAGGTCACACAGCAGACAAGTGGCGGAGCCGGGATTAGAACCCATGACCTTCTGAATCCCTGGCCCATGCTCTACCCACTACACCATGCTGCTTCTCATAAGAAGGAGAGAGTAGTAAGAGCAAATTCCAGTAGTGTTTTCTTAAGAACTTATGCTAACATTTCAGGTATCCATATCTGCTGAAAATTTTTAGACAATCTACACAGCTCAGGGCCAAACTCTAATTTCTCCGAATCTGTGTTTCCTCACCTGTTCTCCCTCTCCCTTAGGCAGAGTGTGTCTCATGTGGATCAGGGATTGTGTCACATCTAATTGTATTTCATCTACCCCAGTGCTTAATCAATCAACCAGTGGTACTTACTGAGTGTTTACCGTTTGCAGAGCAGTGTACTAAGTGCTTGGGAGAGTATAATACAACAGTAGACACATTCCCTGCCCACAATGAGTTTACAGTCTAGAGGGGGAGAGAGACATTAATGTGAATGAACAGATTACAGATTTGTACATGAGTGCTGTGGGGATGAAGGTGGAGTGTGAATAACAAAAGCCCAAAGGGTATGAATCCTAGAGTATAGACAATACAGAAGAGAGAGGGAGTTGGGAAAGAGGGCTTAATCACATAATAAGTGCTTAACCGGCACCATAATGATGGTTATTATTTTTCCGTCTTCCTGAATTCTATTTGGGTGGGCCTGAATTGTCTGGATAATTTCCTCCATTACCTCCTTTAATTTGCTTTAGTAAAGAGAATTGTGGTATTTTAACAACACTTGAGATTCTCCAATTTCCTCCTCCGTCTTTATCAAGCTAGGACACATGAACATCTGCTCAAAGAAATAAGACCCCAGGTGTTTCTTGGCATGAGCCAGAGGAAAGAATTATCGGTGGCTTCTGAATCCGAGGAGTCATTCTGATTCCTCATCATGAAACAAACATCCCCGCTAGTGTAGGCTACACTTCTCCATTTTCACTTCTCCATTTTGAGCTCAACTGCATAATATCCTGCAAGGTCATTAGGGCTCAATAGGCACTCAGAAAATGAATGGCGATGGTGAAGTAACAGAAGCAAGAGACCCTGGCTGAAGTCTCCGTCCTGATAGCCTGCCGTCTACCAATCACACAGTGTCCAGAAGCTGCAAATCTCTGAAGCGAAGAGCCCATAATGAGCTGGTGTCGGTGCCTGAATTAGCTTATAATAACACCCAGTGATCTTGGAAAAAAATAAAATAAACGGCCCCCATGTCTGCTTCACCGGTAACAAAAGAGGGCGTTTGTGAAAATCATGATAATATCTTGATTTGTATATAGTGCTTTTATGCCCAAGGTGGTTTCACCATTACTTAGGTCATTTGTGTCCTCATAACATTCCTGTTATGAGGTATTTATTATACTCATTTTTTATGGTATTTGTTAAATGCTTTCTGTGTTCCAGGCACTGTACTAAGTGCGGGAGTAGGTGCAAATAATCAGGTTGCACAGAGTCCATGTCTCACATGGGGCTCATGGTTTTAATCCCCATTTTATAAATGAGGCAACTGAGTCACAGAGAAGTGAAGTGATTTGCCCAAGGTCACCCATGAGACATGTGGCAGAGCCAGGATTAGAACCCAGGTCCTCTGACTCCCAGGCTTGTGGTCTTTCCACAAAAGCTTCCGGATAAGGTCGTTATGTTACATTGCATAATGGATGTTGCTTTCAGTGCATGTGGTTTTCCCTAGTGCTATCAATAAAAACAACAATGGAGGTAAATTTTTAAGTACTTACTCTGTCAAGTCCTCTGCTAAGCACTGGGGTAGATACAGGATAATCAGGTTGGACACAGTCCCTGTCCATGACCCTGGCCTGTCTGGGGCTCAGTCTAACAGGGAGGGAGAACAGGTTTTACAGATCAGTCCCAGAAAAGTAAAGTGACTTTACCAAGGTCCTACAGCAAGCAAGTCCTTCTATCAATCAATCAATCATATTTATTGAGTGCTTACTCTGTGCAGAGCACTGTACGAAGTGCTTGGGAAGCACAAGTTGGCAACATATAGAGACGGTCCCTACCCAACAGTGGGCTCACAGTCTAGAAGCGTGAGACAGAGAACAAAACAAAACATATTAACAAAATAAAATAAATAGAATAGATATGTACAAGTAAAATAAATAGAGTAGTAAATACGTACAAACATATATACATATATACAGGTGCTGTGGGGAATGGAAGGAGGTAAGGCAGTGGGGATGGAGGGGGGAGAAGGGAGAGAGGAAGGAGGGGGCTCAGTCTGGGAAGGCCTCCTGGAGGAGGTGAGCTCTCAGTAGGGCCTTGAAGGGAGGAAGAGAGCTAGCTTGGTGGATGTGGGGAGGGAGGGCATTCCAGGCCTGGGGGATGATGTGGGCCGTGGGTCGATGGCGGGACAGGCGAGAACGAGGCACAGTGAGGAGATTAGCAGCAGAGGAGCAGAGGGTGCAGGCTGAGCTGGAGAAGGGGAGAAGGGAGGTGAGGTAGGAGGGGGCGAGGTGATGGAGAGCCTTGAAGCCGAGGGTGAGGAGTTTCTGCCTGACGCATAGGTTAATTGGTAGCCACTGGAGATTTTTGAGGAGGGGAGTAGCATGCCCAGAGCGT
Source organism: Tachyglossus aculeatus (assembly GCF_015852505.1). Classification (NCBI taxonomy): domain Eukaryota; kingdom Metazoa; phylum Chordata; class Mammalia; order Monotremata; family Tachyglossidae; genus Tachyglossus; species Tachyglossus aculeatus. The sequence continues at coordinate 27,606,944 of NC_052083.1, forward strand.
TTCTGGACAAAGACAATCCGGACAGCGGGGTGAAGTATGGACTGAAGTGGGGAGAGACAAGAGGATGGGAGATTGGAGAGGAGGCTGATACAGTAGTCCAGATGGGATAGGATGAGAGTTTGAACAAGCAGGGTAGCGGTTTGGATGGAGAGGAAAGGGCGGATCTTGGCAATGTTGCGGAGCTGAGACCGGCAGGTTTTGGTGACGGCTTGGATGTGAGGGGTGAACGAGAGTGCGGAGTCGAGGATGACACCATGGTTGCGGGCTTTTGAGACGGGAAGGATGGTAGTGCTGTCAACAGTGATGGGAAAGTCAGGGAGAGGGCAGGGTTTGGGAGGGAAGACAAGGAGTTCATTCTTGGACATGTTGAGTTTTAGGTGGCGGGCAGACATCCAGATGGAGATGTCCTGAAGGCAGGAGGAGATGCGAGCCTGGAGGGAGGGGGAGAGAGCAGGTCAGAGATGTAGATTTGGGTGTCATCAGCGTAGAGATGATAGTTGAAGCCGTGGGAGCTAATGAGGTCACCAAGGGAGTAAGTGTAGATCAAGAACAGAAGGGGACCAAGAACTGAACCTTGAGGAAACCCCACAGTAAGGGGATGGGAGGGGGAGGAGGAGCCTGCAAAAGAGACTGAGAATGAACGACCGGAGAGATGAGGAGAACCAGGAGAGGACGGAGTCTGTGAAGCCAAGGTTGGATAGCAGTTGAAGATGGAAGTTAAGGAGGGGAGAAGGGACGGAGCGAGAGATTTCATGAGATGAGAGGGAATAGGGCAGAAACACAGGTGGCCAGAGTAGCACTTGAGAGGAGGGAGTAGAGCTCCTCTGAGGATACTGCTGGGAAGGATGGGAGAGTAGCAGAGAGTGTTGAGAGCCGGGGGGTTGGAGAAGGTGGGGTAGTGACTTTGGGGAGGTCAGACCTGATGGATTTAATTTTATTAATGAAGTAGAAGGCCAGATCGTTGGGGGTGAGGGAAGGAGGAGGGGGAGGAACCGGCAGCCTGAGAAGGGAGTTGAATGTACAGAAGAGCTAACGGGGATGATGGGCATGGGTGTCAATAAGGGAGGAGAAATAGTTTTGTCTGGCAGAGGAGAGGGCTGAGTTAGAGCAGGAAAGGATAAACTTGAAGTGAACGAGGTTGGCATGGTGTTTAGACTTTTGCCAGCAGCATTCGGCAGCTCGAGCATAATAGCAAAGGAGGCGGACAGTGCCAGTGATCCAGGGCTGTGGGTTAGTGGTACGAGAGCGGCGAAGGGAAAGGGGAGCGAGTGAGTCTAGCTGAGTAGAAAGGGTAGAGTTGAGAGCAGTAATCTGATCATCAAGATTGGGTAGAGAGGAGAGGGAGGCGAGGTGGGGTGTGAGGTGCTCAGATAGATGGATGGGGTCAAGATAGCGGAGATCTCTGTGAGGGAGTAATATGGATTTACAGGGGAAAGGAGTGAGAGTGAGGGGGCAGGTGAGAAGATTATGATCAGAGAGTGGGATTTTAGAGTTGGTGAGGGTGGACACAGTGCAGCGGTAGGAGATGATGAGGTCAAGGGTATGACCAAGTTGGTGAGTGGGCGAGTTGGGGTGGAGCAAGAGGTTGGCAGCGTCAAGGAGAGATAGAAGGCGGGCGGCAGAGGAGTCACCAGGGATATCCATGTGGATGTTGAAGTCTCTGAGGATCAGAGTGGGCATGGAAAAGGAGAGAAGGAAGGTGAGGAAGGGGTCAAAATCATTAAAGAAGTCGGAGGTGGGGCCGGGGGGGGGGGGGCGGTAGATGACGGCTACAAGAATCTGGAGCGGGTGGTAGAGGCGAATAATGTGGGCTTCAAAGGAAGGGAAGGAAAAGGAAGGGGGAGGAGGGATAGTGCGAAAGTGACATTAGGGGGCGAGAAGGAAACTGACACCTCCTCCTTTTCCGGTGAGTCTGGGGGAGTGGGAGATGAAGAGGCCTCCACTGGAGAGAGCAGCCGAAGAGACCGTGTCGTCCGGAGACAGCCATGGTTCAGTTAGGGCGAGGAGGAGTAGAGAGCTGGAAAGGAATAGGTCCAGGATGAAAGGGATCTTACTTATAACGGAGCGGGGGTTCCAGAGGCCACACTTGGCAGTAGCTGTCGAGGGACGGGAGGGAGGGGGAAGGGTGCGAGGGGTGGGGAGGGTTTGGATTCGGATGAGCTGGCGGGGGCCTAGGCGGGGAGAGGAGAACTGGGATGGGGTGGGGGCGGGGAGGAGGGGAGGGAGGGGGCCAGGAGGGAGGAGTGGAGGATTGGTGCTGGTACAGAGGGATCCTTGGTAGGGGGTGAGGGGGAGTGGTCTTGGTGGGGGAGAGGGAGGGAAAAAGCTGGGTGGGAGAGGGGAAGGGGAAGGTGAGGAATGGGAATGGCAGTTGGGAGCAAGGGAATTGAAAGTTCATGGTGAGGTCAGCATGGCGAGTGACAGTACAGCGGGAGGTTAACAATTGAGATGCAGAAGCGATAAAACAGTAGCAATGATATAAATAGGCGATGGCATCACAGGGGGTAGTTAACGATTCACATGCTATGGCAATAATAAAATTGGCAGATAATGATGTCACAGAGAGCAGATACAAACTATTATGTGCAGGAGTAGGGTGGACCTGTTAAGAGGGGTCAGGGAGCAGAGATACCTGGGGAGAGGAGTGAACAGCCAAATAGCATGGGAGGGCTGAGTAGGTGTGAATGAGGTTGTCCTTAATGTAACATGGTGATAACAAGGGCCTTTTTCCCAAGGTGGGCGGGGAGTCAGTCAGGTCTGGACTGGGAAGGGGGGTATGGGGCCCCTTCTAGACTGTGAGCCCGTTGTTGGATAGGGACCATCTCTATATTTTGCCAACTTGTACTTCCCAAGCGCTTAGTACAGTGCTCTGCACTAAGCGCTCAGTAAATACAATTGAATGAATGAATGAAGCAAGTGGCAGAGCTCAGGATTAGAACCCAGGCCCTCTGACTCTTAGGCCCTTTCTCTTTCCACTAGGCCACGTTGCTTCTCCATATAAGCAGTGGCCACTCCAGGTAAGGCGAGGTTTCTAGGTATCAATGTCGCCACAACACCTAAACCTAAAACCGAATCATTTTCCATTTCATATCCGAGTTCTAGTCAAGGCTTTGCGTTTGGCCTGTAAAACACCAGAGCATAACAATGAACCTCCTCCCTATTCTTGACTTGGAAAAGAGAGCTGAGGTAGCATTTCTGCTGACCCATCCAGTTGAAATATGATTTATAGAGCTTCAGTGTTCACACCTAGTGATATAAAAAGAAAATCGATTATTGGGTACTCTGCCCACAGGGAACTCAGAATTCAAGGGCTAGAGAGAAACACAAGCCAATTAACAGTTCCTGGACTCAAACATTGGAGATCCAGAGGCGGAACAGCTTTAATCTCTGAAAGTCTCTCCCCGAATAATAATTAGGATTTTGGTATTTTAAAGTGCTTACTATGTGCCAAGCACTATACTAAGCGCTGGTGAAGATGCAAAATAAGTAGATTGGACTCAGTCACTCTCACAAGTCTTAGAGAGAGGGAGACTGAGAAAACTGAGGCACACCCAAGGTCATACAGCAGATAAATGGTGGAGCCAGGATTAGAAACCAAGTCCTCTTTCTACCTGGCCTGGGCTCTTTCCATTAACTTCTTCTGGTCCAACTCTGCTGTATTTGGTTAGTATATGGGACTCATACTGTAAAAAATTGGTCTTTAATGTGGCATTCTCTTTCCTGTAGGCCTACTTAATTCCATTTAGAAATGCTGAATTGAAATTAATCTGTACTTTCTGCTCATTTCTTTGGGGGTTTCTGGAGATTGATTAAATTTAAAAATCTCCTCTTTTCAAGGGTCTCTTTTGAAAACCACTCACTTTTATTTGGAAGTGAATTGCTGAACTAATCTAAGTGAAAGCACTAGAACAATGTCTCTGATATCCCAAGATCAGTTACAGCCCTTAAACCATGATAAACTAAAGGCGAAACAGGCAAAGAAATATAGTTGTTCAATCAAACATTCACCAGAGGTTTCTAGACACACAGATTATTCCCAACCTGAATTAACTTTCCTCTTGAAATGTGTGTTATGTAGCGGTAAAAGAATGATTTTCAGTAAAAGACATTCCACGTTTCCCCAGGAGTCATACATAGCCCGATTGTTTTAAAATCGACACTGACTAGGTTATTTTTCTAAAGATCTGGCAAATACCTTTGTGTTTAATCTAGAGCCCGAAGTAGAAATCATTCAGCTTCAAACAATATACAGAATTCTAGCTTGCTGAGAGTGTGTGCTTTGCCTTGGGTTATTTTGATATGGTTCTCACATGTCGGGATGGCCCATCTATTTGCCATGGGCTCGTGATTACTTTAAAATGAACTTAGTGGTGCCAGAAAAGACTCCAGTTACATCCCAAAGGCTTGTTTAAATGAAATTGTTTCTCTGTGGGTGGATGAAGAGCCCTCTCATCCGGTAATTAAATATCCACAGCTGCCCATTTCATTTATTTCCTATATTTAATATTCTGGTGCTTGTGAATGAATCAATCAGTGGTATTTATTAAGTGCTGAACTGTATGCAGAACACTGTACTAGGCATTTGGAAAAATACAAAACTATAGGTGCGATAACGCTGGATAGAACACTCAAGTCCACGAAATTGTTGTTGTCAAATTCCTAGCGCTTGATCTACAGTAAATATGAGCTTTAGTGATGGTGAATGGGGGATGTTTTCATCAGTAATGATGATGATGGTATTTAAATACTTACTGTGTGCCGAGTACTGTTCTAAGCACTGGGGTAGATACAAGGTATTCAGGTAGTCCCACGTGGGTCTCACAGTCTTAATCCCCATTTTACGGATGAGGTAACTGAGGCACAGAGAAGTTAGGTGACTTGCCCAAAGTCACACAGCTGACAAGTGGCGGAGCCTAGATTAGAACCCATGACCTTTGTCTCCCAAGCCCGTGCTCTTTCCACTAAGCCACACTGCTTCAGTAATCAGCTACTACACCCCATTTCTGCTCCTGGGGCTAAGTGCTCCAGATGACATTTCCCTCTTTCAAAATTTTTCTGTGACCCTATTGCCATCAATACAAATATGTCAGAAATATATGCCTATTTTGCAAAAGATCACATTACTCAAGTTGTGATATAAGTCAGTTCTGCTAGGTTGATGCTATGTTGAAGACCATGCTATTCATTCATTCAACCGTATTCGTTGCTCGCTGTGGGCAGGGATTGCCTCTTTATATTGCTGTGTACCTCCCCATGCGCTTAGTATAGTGCTCTGCACACAGTAAGCACTCAATAAATACAATGAAATGTGTGTGCAGAGCACTGTACTATATTCATGCTATGTCGATGGTAGTCTTCCATGTGGGACTCCCTTCATTCATTCATTCATTCAATCAATCAATCAATCAATCGTATTTATTGAGCGCTTACTATGTGCAGATCACTGTACTAAGCGCTTGGGAGAGTACAATACAACAGAGTTGGTAGGCATGTTCCCTACCTATAATGAACTTACATTCTAGAGGGGGGACAGATACTTATAGAAATAAATACTTTATAATATATGACTTATAGGTAAGTACATAAACACTGAGAGTTTGAGGGTGGAGTGAACAGCAAATGCCCAAACGCATGCAAGTCCAAGGGTGACACAGAAGGGAGAGGGAGCCGGAGAAAAGAGGGTTTAATTGGGGAAGGCCTCGAGAAGAAGATGCAACCTTAATAGAGTTTTGAAGGAGGAGAGAGGGGTGGTCTGGCGTATATAGAGAGGGAGGGAGTTCCAGGGTAAGGGTAGGACGTGGGAAAGGGTGGCGAGATAGAGGAGATTGGGGCACAGTGAGTAAGCTGGCACGAGAAGAGCGGAGTGTGCAGGCTGGGCTGGAGTAGGAGATCACTGAGGGGAGCTAGGAGAGGGTGAGCTGACTGCTTTAAATCCAATTCTTTTGACAATGTGACACAATTCAGCTGTTTCTCGGAGTCACAGACGTCTAAGGAGCTCACTAAAAATAAATGACAGAAAAGCTACTCTGCCCTGCTGTCTCTCCAAGACATCAAAGTCGTGGGTTTTGCGGGGCAAAGGCAGGGAGACTTTAAGCTCCTTTGGACAGGGTTCATGTCTGCCAACTCTACTGTATGGTACATTCTCAAGCCCTTGATACAATTCTGTGCACACAGTAAGCACTCAAATACCACTGATTGCTTGAAATACCGCTGGTTTTTCATAAATTCCTTTTGTGCCCACATTTAATTTTAAGAGATTAATTAATGATGCTTAAAAGTAATACATTATCAATTTGGATCCATGCTTCACTGGACTGTAAACACTTTGATGGCAGAAATTATGCCTACTTGCTCTATTGTAATCAATGGATAAGTGGTATTTATTGAGCGCTTACTATGTGCAGGGCACTGTACTAAGAGCTTGGGAGAGTACAACAGGATTAGCAGACACATTCCCTGGCCATAATGATCTTACAGTTTAGAGATGGGCTACAATCTAGAGGTACTATCCTAAAGCAGTTAGTACAGTGCTCTGAACAGACTAAGTGCTCAATTAATTCTTTGGATTGAAAGATTGCTATTGTTTTCTTGACTTGCACATGTAAGGTAATTAGGGAAGCAGCCTGGGTAGAGCATGAGCCTGGGAGTCAGAAGGGTCTGGGTTCTAATCCCAACTTCGTCACTTGTCTGCTGTGTGACTTTGGACAAATCACTTCACTCCTCTGGTCCTCAGTGCCCTCATCCTGTAAAATGGGGATTAAGACTGTGAGCCCCATGTGGGACATGGACTGTGTCCAACCTGATTAGCTTTTATCTACCCCAGTGCTTAGTACAGTGGCTGGCACATAGTAAGCTTTTAACAAGTACCATAAAACAACAAACAAATAATGCCATGAGAGACTTCATTCTAGGCCATATCGAAGACAGATGAAGAGTTTTCAGAATACGATTGTCAACTCTGCCTGGTCTCCCATTTGTGTGTTCTTTCCCAGTGCTTAGTATAGTGCTCTGCCCACAGTAAGCACTTAATAAACACTATGACTACTTTGTGATCCTACAGGGCAGCGCAGATTCTATCGCAGTTCAAGATAACCATCATTTTGGGGCTAAAGGTTTGGGTGGGAACTTCCCCATCAAATCCTTTCAGCTTCTCTGCTTCTGGTCATTTTGGTCTGAGCCATCTCTCAAAGTGGTTGGAGCCAGAAATCACCTCACTGAGCGGCAGAGGGTTGCTGCTCCAACCATACTGTGGTCCACGCAAGGACCTTGAAAGATGAGACTGTAAAAGCCTTTCCTTTCATCCCTGCCAGATGGACGTGGCCGCAGATGTTGGACTTGAATACAGAGGAGAGCTGACGGTCATTTTACGCTACATTCCCCCTGACAGGAGTCTATTTCTGCCGCTTGAACAGCTTCAAGGTAAAATGAACGTTGACGGCAAGCAGTTTCGAGTGACCAGGTCTTCGAGGTGGTAATTGTAGTAGTTATTAAGCACATTCTATGTGCCAAGCACTGTACTAAGAACTCTGGAAGTGGGTGTGGCTTAGTGGAAAGAGCATAGGCCAGGAATCACAGGACCTGGGTTCTCATCCCGGCTCTGCCATGTGCCTGCTGTGTGACTGCAGGCAAGTTACTTAAATTCTCTGGGCCTCAGTTTCCTCATCTGTAAAAAGGGGATTCAATCCTGTTCTCCCTCCTACTTATCTTCCCCAGCGCTTAGAAAAGTGCTCAACACTTAGTAAGGGCTTAACGAAAACCACTATTACTATTAATAATAGGAAGATATAATACAATCTGATGAGATAGAGACCCTATTCCTCATGGGCTCACAGTCTTAATAGGAGGGAGAACAGGTATTTAATCCATATTTTACGGATGAGGAAACTGGGGCCAAGAGAATCAATCAATCAATCAATCAATCGTATTTATTGAGCGCTTACTATGTGCAGAGCACTGTACTAAGCGCTTGGGAAGTACAAATTGGCATCACATAGAGACAGTCCCTACCCAACAGTGGGCTCACAGTCTAAAAGGGGGAGACAGAGAACAGAACCAAACATACCAACAAAATAAAATAAGTAGGATAGAAATGTACAAGTAAAATAAATAAATAAATAAATAAATAGAGTAATAAATATGTACAACCATATATACATATATACAGGTGCTGTGGGGAAGGGAAGGAGGTAAGATGGGGGGATGGAGAGGGGGACGAGGGGGAGAGGAAAGAAGGGGCTCAGTCTGGGAAGGCCTCCTGGAGGAGGTGAGCTCTCAGCAGGGCCTTGAAGGGAGGAAGAGAGCTAGCTTGGCGGATGGGCAGAGGGAGGGCATTCCAGGCCCGGGGGATGACGTGGGCCGGGGGTCGATGGCGGGACAGGCGAGAGCGAGGTACAGTGAGAAGTGACTCACCAAAATCACACAGCAGGCAAAGTGGCAGAGCTGGGGTGAGAACCCAGGTCCTCTGATTCCCAGCCCTGAGTTCTTTTCCAAAAGGCCACTCTGCTTCTTGTACCTAGGCATACTCTGCAGTATCCTGAAGTATTAATAATAATTGGGGTATTTAAGTGCTTACTACTATCAGGCACTGTTCAGAGGGCTGGGGTAGATACAAGATAACCAGGTTGGACATAGCCCCTGTCCCACATAGGGCTCCCAGTTGTAATCCCCATTTTTATAGATGCGGGGACTGAGGCCCAGAGAAGTGACTTGCCTGAGCTCACACAGCAGACAAGTGGAAGAGGTGGGATTAGAACGCAGGTCCTTCTGACGCCCAGGCTTTGCACTTTCCACTTTCCCCTACTCACCCACCTTCTGCCTCCCCTGTATATTTGAGTCTGTGCCCCTTAAGCACCTGGTATTCACTCCAGCTCCACAGAACTCATGTACATATCTCTATAGTCTGGCGTTTCCATTATCTGTAATTTATTTTAATATCCATCTCGTCCTCTAGACTGTAAGCTCCTTGTGGGATGGGGATAATACAAACTCAACAGATACCATTGACAGATCAATTAATATTCTGCTCTGTGTGCCTTTCTAACATCAACTGATGTTGATCTAACATCAGCGCTTAGTACAGTGCTCTGCACATAGTAAGCGCTCAATAAATACGATTGATGATGATGATCAAGTTTTGATGCCTAAATTTGAATATTGGCTTCCTCTCCATATGACCTTAAGGGAAAGCGTGAGCCTCAATTTCCCTAGCTATGCTATCGCGAACACTTCTTGTTGCCTTCCTTGAGGGCAGGGAATATGTCACTGGGTTATTCTTTACCTCACAAGCGCCTAGTACAGTGAACCGTACCAAGTGGATATCCAATAAATTCTACTACTACCTCCTAGGATTGTTGAAATGTGCAAAGAACTTTACCAAATAATCGATCAATTAATGACATTTATTGAGCATTTACTGTGTGCAGAGCACTTCCCCTAAGCACTTGGGAAAGTGCATTGGTAGACATATGTTCCCTGCCCATATTGAGTTTACAGTCTAGAGGGGGAATGAGAAGGATTTTTACCTTGGTTTACTTTATACAAACATCTTACCGATCCCCAAACTTCAGTGTAGCACTCCTACGTCTTTCAGAGAAAATAGCCTTTTAGTCCAACTCCACCAAATGTAAAGAAGATATTAGAAAATTGTTTAATTGCTTAAGAATTATCAAGGCTTAAATGTGTGTCCATTTTTCTTTTGGCGATTGAAGCAGGAAAGAAACCTCTCAAAAAGGGGAAGAAAAAGGACATTCCTTTGCCCACAGAGGGAATATTAGAGGTGTTCATCAAAGAAGCCAAGAATTTGACAGCGGTGAAATCGGGAGGCACTTCTGATACATTTGTGAAAGGGTAATTTTTACGTCCATGCCTTTTTAAGAGGGACTTGGTGAATCTCGGGATTAGTTTTTCCTGTGAGGAAGTAATGTGGAGCAACCAACTTTCTCTTTCCAGACATGGATCTTGTCAGGAAACTGTCCTGTTATCCCCCCTTCTAATGTTCTATTGGCACTCTTTTTGGATCGAGCTATTTACATTTTAATGCCATCGTTTCTTAGAGCCCTTCCTACATTAATGTCACAAGGTTTGTCTTAAGCAGCTCCCTTCCCCTTGGAAGTATTTTGACTGACTTGAATGGTGTGGTTAAAACCCATTTCAATTTAGTATTAGATAATGCCATATCTATCTAGCATAGATGGAGGCAGGCCTCAAGTATATTAGTGTCTTATGTTAAAGAAGCTAGCAAAGTGTCTTTTTGCTAATTGGTTGTGCAAGATTGTACCGTGAAAATTCACTCTAGTTCATACCCCAGGTTCTAGCCACCCAGTTTTACATATAACTTGGGGATAAAGCTCCCTATGGGCAGGGATTGCGTGTGCTAATTCTGTTGTACTCTCCCAAGCGCTTAGTACAGTGCCCTGCACATGGTGAGTGCTCTATAAATACCATTGATTTATTAAGCTGCAAATGTTTGATCAGTCAGTCAACCAGTGGTGTTCATTGAACACTATGTGCAGAGAACTGTACTGAGCACTTGATAAGAGTACAGTTCTGTAGAATTGGTAGACATGTTCCCTACCCTCAAAGACTGTAAGCTCCTTGTGGGCAGGTAACATGTCTACCAAGTCTGCTATAGTGTACTCTCCTAAGCGCTTAGTATAGTGCTGTGCAAGCAGTAAGCACTCAATAAATAGGATTGATTAACAAGCTTACAGTCTAGAGGGGGAGATAGCTCAGCAATCCCAGAGTGCTTCACTGCAAGACACCAAAACCAATGAAGAAGTTATTGTCTCTCACCAACAGCTAATATTTTGAGATTCAGTTGTCTTGCCTTAATTTAAAAGAACAAATTTATTAGCGCGCTAGAAGATTCTGATGGAGAGAGGAGTTCAAAGGTGTGAAGAGGAGTCAGCTTGCTAGGAAATACTTTACGAAGACATGGTTCATTCTAAATCAGACATCCTTCACTAAACTTGATGAGAACATCGCATTCAACAGAACACATTTCTACACACTGATCCTCCCTCAGTTCCCTAATCCGATTGACTAATTTGCTTTCCTTTCTGTCTTCCAGATACCTGCTCCCGGACAACAACAAAATCACCAAGCACAAAACCCCTGTGGTAAAAAAGAGTGTGAATCCTCAGTGGAATCACACTTTCACCTTCTGTGGCCTGAATCCCCGGGATATGAAAAACGTGTGTCTCGAACTCACTGTATGGGACAAGGAGGCCCTCTCCAGCAATATATTCCTTGGTGGAGTTCGCTTGAACACTGGGAGCGGTGAGAATCCCTTTGGGAATTGCTCTTCCCCCCATGCTACCCTCCACAAAAAACTGCATTTGGAGAAAATAATAATAATTATTATTATGGTATTTGTTAGGCTTTTACTATGTGCCAGGCAATTAAGACTGTGAGCCCCAGGTGGTAACGGGACTGTGTCCAACCTGATTATCTCATATCTACCCCAGCACATGTAGCCAATACTTAATAAGTACCTCTATTATCATTGTTACTATTATTATTATTATAAAGGGAGCAAGTCAGGGTGAAGCAGAAGGGAGTGGGAGAAGAGGAAAGGAGGACTTAGTCAAGGAAGGCCTCTTGGAGGATATGGGCCTTCAATAAAGCTTATAAGGATTCACGCATGGGGTGGATTCTGGGGGTTAAAACTGCAGGATTAAATGGGTCTTCCTTTTTTTTATTCTTCAGAAATTGAGTAAAAATTGGGTTTAGTTTGAATTAGGAAAATTTGTCGTTTGAATGTTGCTTTCGTTTTTACGATTCCCTCTCAGCCTCCATCTGGCTAGTGTTCTTTTAGCAATGTGACTCCTTCCAGATGTTTGAAACCGACACAGTTGACTAAACTGCTGCATGGCCTCTCGCTTCCCCATTGGAAGTGTGACAGCAACTTTGCTGACCTATGGTATTTCACCCCAGCTTTAATCCAAGTTTTGGAGCTTGGCCTAGTGGAAAGAGCAAAGGCCTAGGAGTCCCAGAATCTGGATTCTAATCCAGGCTTCTCCACTTGTCAGCTGTGTGACTTTGAGAATGCCTCATGAATAGATCTTTTCTCTAAAAAAAAAAAATCCTTGTTTTAATCACTGCTCAAGAGATGTGGCCTCAGGGAACATGAAAATCTGTCATTTTTCAGCCTGGGGGCTGGCTGTGAAGTAATCAATCAGTGGTACTTATTGAGCGCTTATTGTGTGCAGAGTATGGTACTAAGCACTTGGGAGGGTACAACATAACAGAGTTGGTAGAAACATGCCCTTCCCACACTGAGTTCTGTGCCAGGCACTGTACTAAGTGCTGGGGTAGATACAAGCTAATTAGGGTGTACACAGTCCATGCCCACGTGGAGCTCACAATCAATCCCCATTTTACAGATGAAGGAACTGAAGTCCAGAGAAATGAAGTGTCACCCAGCAGGAAAGGGGCAGAGCCAGGATTAGCACCCAGACCCTTCTGACTCCCGGGCCTGTTCTCTATCCACTAGACCATGCTGCTTCTCTTATCTTTGTCACTAACTTAGAAGCTGATGGTAGAAAAAGACTGGTGCTGTGTGACCATGGGCAAATCACTTCCCTTCCCTGGGCTTCAGTTCCCTCCTCTGTAAAATGAGAATTGAGACTGTGTGCCCCTTGTGGGACAGGATCTGGGTGCAACCGGATTGTCTTGTATCTACCCCAGTGCTTAGTATAGTGCCTGACACATAGGTGTTTAAATAACACAATTATTAATACTATTGTTGGTGATCATTTGCTACCACCTTGCTGAATCTTTTCTCTTTTCCCTCCTGTCAGGTGTGAGCCATGGGAAAGAAGTGGATTGGATGGATTCCCAAGGGGAAGAACAGCTCCTCTGGCACAGGATGGCTACTAGTCCTGGCGTGTCCGTGGAGGGAATATTAATGCTGAGATCCAGCATGGGGAAACGCAGACTCTGAGAAGAAATATCTTCCCACAAGATGACTTCACCGCTAGGCCGGTGTGGCTGCTTTCCCCCTCCTCCTGCCAGGAGGCCTTCTGGGCCTGGGGGAGTCAGTATGCTAGGCTTAGGCCCAGGACACAGTGGGGACTTTCCCTCTCATTCTGAACCACGAGGTTGTCAGGGTGCGACAAAACCAGACCCTCTCCTGAGGCCCCTGGGTCCTGAGAGCTTCCAAAGGACCCTCAGGCTCCATTCAAAGACATTTGTCTTAAGAAGGCAGTAAAGGAAGTGGTTGACTTGGCTCATTCACCTAGGTCTAGCCAGAACTAGGATCTTAATAATAATAAGTGTGGTATTTCTTAAGCGCTTGCTATGTGCCAGGCACTGTACTAAGCACTGGGGTGGGTACAAGCAAATCAGTTTGGACACAGTCCCTGTCCCCCATGGGGCTCACAGTCTTCATTCCCATTTTAAAGAGGAAGTAAGTGAGGCTCAGAGAAGTGAAGTGACTTGCCCATTTTACCTGTGTTCTGCTGCTTTGAAGTAAATGCCCTGGAGACCATTTCACCAGCTTAAGCCTGAAAGGGAAATGGCAGAAGCCCAGATGAAGAAAGGGTTAGAAAGGGTGGACACTGCCAAGTGCTAAGCATTTTGGAAAAAAATCATTCTTATCAGGATCAAGTTAATGAAAACACAGGTTTACTGGAGGTAGCAGGTTTTCCCTTGCACCATCCCTGATGGGGGAAAAATGTAGTGTCGCCTTTACTTCCTCCTCTTCCTTTCTCTACCTTCCCTTTCTCCTTTTCTCTAAGAATGTTCTTCTTTTTCTCTGGCTGTTCCAAAAGCCTCCAAGGGAGTTGCTTGGAGAATGTCAGAATAATAATGACAATAATAACTGTGGTGTTTAAGCGTCTACTATGTTCCAGGCATTGTACTAAGCATTGGGGTGGATACAAGCTAATTGGGTTGGACACAGTCCCTGTCCCACATAGGGCTCATAGTCTTAATCCCCATTTTCCAGAAGAGGGAACTGAGGCCCAGAGAAGTGAAGTGATTTGCCCGAGCTCATGAAGCAGAAGAGTGGCGGAGCTGGGATCAGAATCCAAGTCCTCTGAGTCCCAGGCCCTTGCTTTACACCAGGCACATGCTGCTAAGAAACTAGAGAGGTGGAAAGTGAGCCCAAGTAGCCCAAACATTGCAAAATTCTTATAACTTATGGCAGATGGTGAGTACAAAAACAAATCTGGATATTGGTTTGGGTTTTTTGTTTTTGTTTTTTAAAGGGGGAGAGTTGAGAAATTCCGACCCGCACAAAATCACAATGCTAAAAAATTGCTTTCTCAAATCTGTAGGAGATGTCCTGTCACATTATTCACATTGATCAGTGATTTTTTTTATTTCCCCATCATCAAGCTGGTCCTAATGAGATTTCCCAGAAACCTAAATGCTATTACTTCTACCTGCATTATCCTGTCTGTCATTTTTTGATAGGATTAAGTGGCAAGCCAGACTCACAAACCGTGGGGTCCTGGAATACAGTCAGAGTGTACCAGGAGCCCGTTAAGAACAATGAGTAACACTGCCATTGGAGCTCAGCACATCACGCCTTTGCTGGACATGAGAGGAGAGTGGATGGCAGCAGGATACCCAAGCAACTTTTCTACAGCCATCTGAAATGGGGTAATCATAAAAAGGGATGGACAAAAGGAAATGTTTGAAAGACCCAGTGAGGTAAGCCTTCAAACAATGTAGCATAGAGAAGGATGCTTAGGAGACAGCTGCTGAATTGACTGGCCTGAAGTAGTTTTGACAAAGAGGTGCCTATTTCAGAGCACTGGCCCTCAGAAGATCATGACTTTGAGAGATGCTAAGGCATCATGGGTCAAGAGGAGAGCAAGGGATAATCTCCCTGTGTTCATGATGCAGAAGAGATTGCCATTTACCCAGATCAGCCGCACACCCACATCCATTGATAAAATCACACCATCCTCAGTGTCATCGAAGGCGAGAGGGCTGTCTGTATTTGCTAAGACTTTTAGAAATCTTTCTGAGGAGAGTCATTCTGCATCTCAAATGTTATAGGGCATTCAACTCCAGGACCCTACCAGCTTTGTCAGGGATAATCACTCAATTGTATTTATTGAGCGCTTACTGTACTAAATGCTTGGGAGAGTACATTATAACAATATGGCAGACACACTCCCTGCCCACAACGAACATACAGCCTAGAGGGGTAGTGGAGCAGTGGTTTGGGGGAATTTAGAATCATTTTCAGGCCTATAGATTGATTGAGTGCTTCTCGCGTGCAGAGCACTGTACTAAGCACAATATAACAGTACAATGCAACAGAGTTGGTAGACACGTTCGTTGCCCACAATGAGTTAGCAAACCTTTCTGTTCCTTCTTCAGCTGGAGAGGATCTGTAATCCTACACACACACATCCAACTTTATCACTTGATGTGATGTTGGTCCTTGATTTCATAAAGACTGGGCCAATGGCACAGCACTGTACTAAGCACCTGGGAGGGTTCACCAGAGGTCTTAGAACGATCCAGAGCCTTGAGGAGTTTCCAATCTAACAGGAAAGACATTAAAATAATTTACATAGAGGGGAAGTAGCAGAGTATAAGGATTTGTTAAGTGCTGTTTTGTGGGGGGCAGTGAGCATCAAAGTACTTAAGATGATACCCAAATGTATGGGTGACACAGAGGAGAAAACGGTGGGGAGGTGAGGGGTTAGTCAGAGAAAGCTTCTTGGAGGAGGTGATTTTTGTAAGACTTTGACAGCACATAGGTATATAGCTATCAATTATACATTATAAAGTATTTATATGAGTGTCTGTCTTGCCTCTCTAGACTGTAAGCTTGGTATGGGCCTACAAACTCTGTTGTAGTCTTCTTTCCCAAGTGCTTTATACGGTGCTCTGCACATAGTAAGTGCTCACTGAATGCCATTGAGGATGATGATGAGGAAAATAGGGAGGAGAGTGATCTGTCGGATAGGTTTCTCTCAAGTGCTTAGTACAGTGCTGTGCACACCGCAAACACTCAGTGAATATCATTGATGATGTTGATGATGATATGAAGGTGGGAGGCGGGGGGAGTCAAGGCAGAAGGGAAGGTGTAAGCAGAGAACTAAGGGCAAGAGAGAGATGGAGGTCCAGTAAGTAGGTTGGTATTAGGGAAGCAAAGTGTGCAGGTGGGGTTATTGGGAAAGAGGAGTGAATTGGGCAGTTTCCAAATCAGATTATGGTCTGGAGCTTAGGAGGCATATGAAACACTGTCTAAGTTTTGTGGAGTAGACTGATGCATGACCCCAAGAAGTGGTTGACGGGTTTGGGGTAAACAAATTCTCCTGGCATCATGCCAGTCTCCCTCTCTCTCTCTCTCTCTTTCCATCTCTCTCACAACACACACTTGTCAAATGACCACAGGAAAGTCACTATTGAAACAGACAAAACTTATAACAGTGCCTGGCATATAGTAATAATAAATAATAATAATAATTATGGCATTTATTAAGCGCTTACTATGTGCAAAGCACTGTTTTAAGTGCTGGGGAAGTTATAAGGTGATCAGGTTGTCCCATGGGGGGCTCACAATCTTAATCCCCATTTTACAGATGAGGCAACTGAGGCACAGATAAGTTAAGTGACTTGCCCAAAGTCACACAGCTGACAACTGGTGGAGCCGGGATTTGAACCCATGATCTCTGATTCCAAAGCCCATGCTCTTACCACTAAGCCGTGCTGCACTTAACAAATATTATTATTGTTGTTGTTATTGAACATGAGTCTAGGGGTCAGAACACCTGAATTCTAATCCCAGTTCTGCCACTGGCCTGCTGTGTGATCTTGGGCAAGTCACTTCTCTGAGCCTTAGTTCCCTCATCTGCAGATTGGGAATCCAGTACCTTTTCTTTCTCCTACTGATTATCTTGGATCTACCTTGGTTCGGTGCTTGGCACAGAGCAAGTGCTTAACAAATATCAGTATCACCATTGATCTGATTGGTCTGATGTTCTGTCCTGGTCATGGCTCCAGAGATAACTGGAGGAGCAATCGGATAACTACCTTAACCTCCTTCCCCTTGAGTCTTCTCTTCTTTAACCTGCCCCTCTAATAACACACTCTAGCCCCATCATCCATAGCCCTCTCTAAACCAGAGAGGGCAAAATAATAAGAAATAATTGTCACGTTTGCAAAGTGTTTACTCTATGCTAAGCACTGGGGTGAAATCGTGATAATAATAATGATGGTATTTGTTAAGTGCTTACTATGTGCAAGGCACTACAATCCATCACTGCGTGCCTACTGCGTGCAGGGCACTGTACTGAGCGCTTGGGAGAGACACGATCCCTGCCCATAAGGAGCTTACAGACTAGAGGGGGAGAGACAGACATTGCAATAAATTATAGGTGGCGGGGAAATGGCAGTGTATAAGGATATGTACATAAATGCTGTGGGGCAGGGGTGGGCTGAATATCAAGTGTTTGAGGATACAAATTCAAGCGCATAGGTGACCCAGAAGGGAGGGGAAAGGAAGACTTGGGAAGGCCTATGAGACAATCCAATCAGACATGGAACTCACAGTCTTAAGAGGGGGCAGGGGGGCAGTACAGGGGTGCATCTAATTCCCCCTCTCCCCCTTCCTGCCTTCATCCAGACCATCTCTATGTCCAGCCACAGGGTAAACCACTTTAATTTTTCTCATCGCATGCTCCAAAGTGTTGTAACTGTGTTTGGAAATAACATGAAGGTTCTTCCGCAATAAATGCTAGAACAAATATATCGCTACGTATTGTGTTATGTGCACTGCCCTCAACATTTTACTAAAATTTGTTGAGCTCTTCAGAGCAAATAATTGCCCAAACCTGAACTTGCTACTGTACCTACGCTTTTCTTCTAACACTCCCAACTTTTCCCTGTAACCAACAGTTCATGCACCTGCCCAGCTGTGAACTCACCAAGATTTTCTTGAACCTGCTATTTTCAATCAACCAGTGGTATTTACTGAGCATTTACTGAGTGCAGAGCACTGTACTAAGCTCTTGGGAGAGTCCAATAGAGTGAGTAGACATAATTCCAGGCCCCAAGAAGTTTACAATCTCACGGGAGAAACAGATGTTAAAATAGATCGACAGTTAAGGGAGGGAAAACAATTTAAAGGCTATGTACCTAAGCACTGTGGGGGTGAGCACCTAATAATAATAATAATTGTGGCACTTAAGCACTTACTATGTGCCAGGCACTGTACTAAGTGCTGGGTGGATTCAAGGAAATCGGGTAGGACACAGTCCCTATCCCATGTGGGGCTCATAGTCTCAATCCCCATTTTACAGATGAGGTAACTGAGGCCCAGTGAAGTGACTTGCCTCAGGTCACACAGCAGACCAGTAGCAGAGCCAGGATTAAAACCCAGGATCTTCTCAGCCTCGTGCTGTATTAACTACGCCACGCTGCTTAGGGGTATGTATGCCTCAAGTGCCTAGGTGACACAGGAGGAGGGGGAAAATAGGATGAGCAAGTTTTCTGCCCATACAACTTCCTTTGATGATTCATCCCATTTGCAATGACGGGAGGAGGGTGTAAAACACAAGTATTCACCTAAATCAAAGCCAAATATTAGCTTTGCAAGTCTCCAGCTCCTAATTGTATTTCGGACAGAATTATCCCTAGAGCTTTTATCTTCGAACAGTAGCATTTATTGAGTGCTTACTGTGTGCAGAATGCTGTCCAAAGAGCTTGGGAAAGTACAATACAACCTAGTTGGTAGACAAGTTCCCTGCTCACAAAGAGCTATGGTCCATGACTTGATGAATGTCTCTGGTTGTTGCTTTTCACAGAAGCCCCTGTGTTCAACTGAGAAATAATATGCAAACTGATCTCCATTGATTTAACACTCAGCCTGACTGCTAACAGATGTGTTGCTTTATGTTGTCAGTGTGGGTTGCCTCTTGTTTATTTGTCATTTTTCACAGTAATATTTTTCTCTTTACAAATACATAACTCGCTTATCACAAAGTACATGGATGAATAGATGTTTGTGTTCATTTGTTTACAGGATTATTTTTTTTCTGGGGGTGCCAAATTTGAGCCCAACGAGGAGCAACTTGTTTGGGGGATACCAACTCTGTTGAACTCCCCAAGTGCTTAGGGCAGTGCTCTGCATACAGTGATTGCTCACTAAACCCCATTGATTGATTGACAGGTATTCACATATGTAAAGGGAACACGTCTGCCAACTCCATTTTATTGTACTTTCCCGTAGAGTGCTCTGCACACACACACTGATTGATATAAAGGAAAACAATGCGTGGAAATGAAGAATCTATTCTATGCAATCTCTCTACTTACCATGGGTACAGAAGGGTAATTGGTGTTTGTGTGCTTCTAATAGAAGGAAAAGATTCAGTTAGTCCCAGGCCATGAGGAGCTTGTGGCCTATTTAGGGAGACAATCTTGACAGGTACAAATGGCAAAGTTACAACTTCCAGGTAGTAAAATGGAAATGAATCCTTCAAGCTAAAATTTTCATTCCTAAAACAAAAGCCATATTTTCTGAGCCTCTCCTATGAATAGCACCTTCCTAAATCTGAAACACTGATCTTCAAGTTTACACTGTGATCCATCACTGATGATATTATTGTCATTAAGGCTGTCTTTAATGATTCAAATGTTCTAAAACAAAGATTTTTTTCTTTTAGGTTGAGGTTATTTAAAGGTAACATTTCTATGCTATGTTCCCGTTCGCTTGTTTTTGTTAAAATAGTATTGGTTAAGCGCTTACTATGGGTCAAGCATTGGTCTTTGTATGGCGGTAGATTTGAAGTTAGACACAGGCCCTCTCCCACATGGGGATCACAGTCTAAGGAAGGTGGAGTAGGATTTAATCCCCATTTTGTAGTTGAGGAAACTAAATCACAGAGACGTTAAGTGACTTACCCAAGGTAAGCAAGCAGTTGGAAGAGGCAGGATTAGAACTCAGGTCCTCTGACTCCCAGGCCCATGCTCTTTCCGCTAGATCACACTGCTTTCAACCTAAGAGGGAAAAAAAAAGTATTTTCTGCCTAAATTCTCTAATGTTTTCTTAGCCCTAAATCATAAACGTGGAACCTAACGCTTGTGAAATGTCCTTGGACGGATTGACTAGCCTAATGGAATCTGAATCCAGCTCGCAGGAATGAGATTTACTGTGGACAAAACCTTCCAAGTCCTGCCACCCTGGGTTGGAAACACCCCAGAAACAGACATTCAGAACTGTGGAGAGACAGGATTTCTGATCAGAAGTTCTGATCTTCCTGGTCAGTCTTCAGAGTGGCAATCAGTCCATCAGTGGTATTATCGGGCATTTACTGTGTGCAGAGCATTGTACTAAGCGTTTTGGAGAGGCAGTGCATTAGAGTTGGCAGAGACAGAAACGATGACAGAGAAACTGAACAAAGAGGATAAAAGGGACCATACTTTCACATGAAAAGAAACAGACCTCAGTCTAGAAATATTGGCAACTGAAGAGGAAAGATATTTTCGGAGGCTCTGGCTATAGATCGCTGGTCTCCAGTCAATCGTTGCGGAACCTCGGCATCCGTTTTGTAATCTTTTGGTGACATGGCAGACTGGGAAGGACCTTGTATAAAGTTCTTGTTTCCAAGGGGCTTGATCTTCTGCTTAAATTCCATACCCTAAACCAGTGTTTCCAATTTTTTTATTTTTGGTGAGGGGCTCCTCTTCTGCTGCTCTATTCTCCATCTCCCACCCTCTCCCCCACTATGCTAAGCAGTTGGTGGGTGGAAGATGGAGAGATAGTTGAAGCAGCAGCAGGCCTAGGATTCCCCTCAGACCACAAGGGCACTGCACAGGTGTAAATACACACGTGTTTAATTAAGAAATTCCAAAAGGGAGGCACCCAACTTACCAGGGCCCAGTAGATTCTGACCAGTTGTGGAAAATTCCATGCCAATGTGTTGACTGAAATAGGAAATGGCCCACAGTGACCCGGAGAGAAATCGCAGTTTAATCCAGAATATGTTTCACGTGTCTAAATTGTATGATTGTGATTTTGGTACAGGGCCATGGTTTTATCTTAAGTTCAGACATAATTGAAAATTTCTACTACACTGATCCTAGATAAGCATCAAATCATTGAAAGCCCTTAACTGGGAGGAGAGAAAGCTGGTATGTGGCCAAAACGGTCAGTGGTTAAGAACTCTGATAAAATGAATTATCTTTTGAGTTTTTTTAAAACTTGTCCTCCATTTTCCCCATGTGTAAAATAAACAGAATTCTTGTTTCTCTCCGTAGGGAAAGTGAGATGATTAAAGTCTAATATATATAAAAAATTTACTCCTGCTAGAGGAAGATACTGAGTAATAGAGAACTGTTATTCAGAGTAACACATAATTCACATGAAATTATCAACTGTACCTCATTTACTTACACTTTTTTATCATATTTTTAGCAGTATTGATTATATAGTTAGTGAGGTAAGCACAATCTAGTATACTGAATCAATCAATTGTATTTATTGAGTGCTTACAATGTTCAGAGTACTGTACTAAGTGCTTAGGAGAGTACACAGGATTAGCGTGTTCCCTACCCACACCGAGTTTATGAGCTAGAGAATGAATTGATATGTTTTAGTTCTTATTTAAGGACAAATATTCCTCCTGGTAATTTCTTTGCCCTTAGATTCAGGATGCCAAGGAACAGCCAAAGGAATGGTTTTAATGAAAAGAATGTCAGAATTCTAAGTGCAATGATTAGAATGTAGCCCTTGATGGTTCTTAGAAACTGGGTATTTTGCTTTGAATTATTTATTAAGCTTACACTGATAATGGAGCCAGCTGTTGGTCAAATAGTTTATTTTAGCACATATTCCTTTTAGCCAAAGAAACTCTCCACTAGCTCATTGGCTCATGTGAAAAATAAAGCTTTTCAACACAAATCCAAAGATATTTTAACACAAATCCAAAGTCATTTTTTAAAAAAACTTTCTAAAAATCTTGAATATTTGAGAACTATTTATGTGGGATTTCGCTGCCAAAGCAGGGCCTGTATATTCCAGCTCCAGGATATCTGTATAAGACGAATGTGTCCTTGTTCTGCAATTTGCTTTTCCCTCAATACTAATACCTTTCTGAAACAGGGGCTCGTGGTTTGGCTGCTTGCCATGTCAGTTATTTGAATAGAGGGTGGGGTATGTCAGTCAATCAGTGGTATTTATTGACCACTTACTGTGTGCCAAGCACTGTAGTAAGCTCTCAGGGGAGCACAATAGAGTTAGTAGACATGATCCCTGCCTTCGAGGCTGGCTTTGTTTTTTTGAGGGGGTTTCTTATGATGGTATTTGTTAAGCAGCATGGTTTAGTGGAAAGAGCCTGGACTTGGGAGTCAGAGGTCATGGGTTCTAATCCCACTTCTGCCAGTTGTCAGCTGTATCACTTTGGGCAAGTCACTTAACTTCTCTGGGCCTCAGTTCCCTCATCTGTAAAATGGGGATGAAGCCTGTGAGCCCTACATGGGACACCCTGATTACCGTGTATTTACCCCAGCGCTTAGAACAGTGCTTGGCACATAGTAAGTGCTTAACTTACTATGTAAATTACCATGTATGTAACTTACATAGTAAGTCCTAAAAAAATCCTCTCTTGACCCCATCTCACCTTCTAGTTATCGTCCCATATCCCTCCTACCATTCCTTTCCAAACTCCTTGAACTAGTTGTCTACACGCGCTGCCTCGAATTCCTCAACACCAACTCTCTCCTCGACCCCCTCCAGTCTGGCTTCCGTCCCCTACATTCCATGGAAACTGCCCTCTCAAAGGTCACCAATGACCTCCTGCTTGCCAAATCCAACGGCTCCTACTCTATCCTAATCCTCCTCGACCTCTCAGCTGCCTTCGACACTGTGGACCACCCCCTTCTCTTCAACACGCTATCCAACCTTGGCTTCACAGACTCCGTCCTCTCCTGGTTCTCCTCTTATTTCTCGGGTCGTTCATTCTCAGTCTCTTTTGCAGGCTCCTCCTCCCCCTCCCATCCCCTTACTGTGGGGGTTCCCCAAGGTTCAGTTCTTGGTCCCCTTCTGTTCTCGATCTACACGCACTCCCTTGGTGACCTCATTCGCTCCCACGGCCTCAACTATCATCTCTACGCTGATGACACCCAGATCTACATCTCTGTCCCTGCTCTCTCCCCCTCTCTCCAGGCCCGCATCTCCTCCTGCCTTCAGGACAGCTCCATCTGGATGTCTGCCCGCCATCTAAAACTCAACATGTCCAAGACTGAACTCCTTGTCTTCCCTCCCAAACCCTGCCCTCTCCCTGACTTTCCCATCTCTGTTGACGGCACTACCATCCTTCCCGTCTCACAGGCCCGCAACCTTGGTGTCATCCTCGACGCCGCTCTCTCATTCACCCCTCACATCCAAGCCGTCACCAAAACCTACTGGTCTCAGCTCCGCAACGTTGCCAAGATCCGCCCTTTCCTCTCCATCCAAACCGCTACCCTGCTCGTTCAAGCTCTCATCCTATCCCGTCTGGACTACTGCATCAGCCTTCTCTCTGATCTCCCATCCTCGTGTCTCTCCCCACTTCAATCCATACTTCATGCTGCTGCCCAGATTGTCTTTGTTCAGGAACGCTCTGGGCATGTTACTCCCCTCCTCAAAAATCTCCAGTGGCTACCAATCAATCTGCGCATCAGGCAGAAACTCCTCACCCTGGGCTTCAAGGCTCTCCATCACCTCACCCCCTCCTACCTCACCTCCCTTCTCTCCTTCTCCAGCCCACCCCGCACCCTCCGCTCCTCTGCTGCTAATCTCCTCACCAGGCCTCGTTCTCGCCTGTCCCGCCATCGACTCCTGGCCCACGTCATCCCCCGGGCCTGGAATGCCCTCCCTCTGCCCATCCGCCAAGCTAGCTCTCTTCCTCCCTTCAAGGCCCTACTGAGAGCTCACCTCCTCCAGGAGGCCTTCCCAGACTGAGCCCCTTCCTTCCTCTCCCCCTCGTCCCCTTCTCCATCCCATCTTACCTCCTTCCCTTCCCCACAGCACCTGTATATATGTATATATGTTTGTATATGTTTATTACTCTATTTATCTTACTTGTACATATCTATTCTATTTATTTTATTTTGTTAGTATGTTTGGTTTTGTTCTCTGTATCCCCCTTCTAGACTGTGAGCCCGCTGTTGGGTAGGGACTGTCTCTATGTGTTGCTGACTTGTACTTCCCAAGCCCTTAGTACAGTGCTCTGCACACAGTAAGTGCTCAATAAATACGATTGATTGATTGATTAACAAATGTCATCATCATCATCCTGTGGAGGATGGCTGGTTTAGGGGGAACTGAGATGATCGATCAATTAGTGGTACTTATTGAGCACTTACTGCATGAGGAGCACTGTACTGAGCGCTTGGGAGAGGACGGTACAACAGAGTTGGTAGACACATACCAATTGTACCTATTGAATGCTTATTGTGTGCAAAGCACTATACTGAGCCCTTGGGAGAACAATACAACAGAGTTGGTAGATAAGGCTCAATCAGTGGTATTTATCGAGCACTTACTGTGTGCAGAACAGTGTACTAAGCACCTGGGAGAGTACAATCCAACAGCTGGTAGGCACGAATGAGTGAATCAATCAGCTTTTCTTTGAACTGTGTGATTGCTTGACACTCCACTAAGAGCCCGGTTTGCCTGTATGGAGCAAGTCACCAGGAGGACTTGAGTCACTGCTGCCTGCATGGAGTTCGTGGAAGCCTCCTGCTTTCCATCCAGACATCTGCATCAACAGCATTTATTGAGCACTGGATGGGGTAAGTGAGCAATAATAATAATAAACTGTGGTATTTGTTAAGCGCATACTGCATGTCAAGCACTGTTGTAAATGCTGGGGAAAATATAGGATAAACAGGTCAGACCCAATCCCTGTCCCACACAGGGCTCACAATCCAAGTAGGAAGGAGAAAAGATATTGAATCCCCATTTGACAAATGAGGGAACTGAGGCACAGAGAAGTTATGACTTGCCCAAGGTCACACAGCAGGTACATGGGGGAGCCAGGACTAGAACGCAGGTTCTCTGAATCCCAGACACGTGCTCTTTCCGCTAGACCCTGCTGCTCCTCTTAAAGCGAAGCGTCAATCCCTTGTATCCCCCCAAGCACTTAGAACAGTGCTTGGCACATAGTAAGCGCTTAACAAATGCCATTATTATTATTATTATTATTATTATTATTGTTATTATTATTATTATTATTATTCTTACCACAAGAAGCTGACGGTCTACTGAGGAAGACAACCTGTCAACATAGTTTAAAGAGGAAAGGAGGTTCTCTTTCTAATGGGAAGACCTGTTCCAATGCTTTATTATTATGTTTTTTTGAGCAACGATAAGAAAAAGAAAGCACCCCTTGGTTGTACTGGACATAAGTGCTGTTTTCTTTCTTTGTCCAAAATAGCGGTTCCAATATGCCTATTGAAAGTATGCCTGTAGGCTTCCCTACAG
Organism: Tachyglossus aculeatus; assembly: GCF_015852505.1. NCBI lineage: Eukaryota > Metazoa > Chordata > Mammalia > Monotremata > Tachyglossidae > Tachyglossus > Tachyglossus aculeatus. The sequence goes on from NC_052083.1 coordinate 27,632,379, forward strand.
CTCTGGCCAAAGTTCTCTAATACCAGTTGTTCTGGTCTTTAATATGAACTACATGTTCTGCCTTGAGTCATCAGGAACAAACCCAAAATGTAGCCTGCATAATTAAATTTAGCCTCTCTGTGTGTTCTCTGTAAAGTGTACTGGGAATTATTTTTGCTTCTCTCTTTTGCGGGGGTGGTGGTGGTGATATTCATTAAGGCACTGTTCTAAGCGCTGGGGTAGATACAAGCTAATCAATTTGGACACGGCCCATGTCCCACATGAGGTTCATGGTCTTAATCTGCATTTTACAGATGAGGGAACTGAGGCAGAGAGAAGTCAAATGACTTGCCTAAGTTTACCCAGAGGCAAGCGGAGGAGGCTGGGATTAGAACCCAGGTCATTCTGGCTCCCAGGCCCTGGCTCTCTCCACTAAGCATGCTGTTTCTCCTAGTCTGTTGCCACTCTTTCCCGGTTGAAGCTCCCAGTAAATCGTAAATTATTTGATGCAACAAAACCCACTGTAGTGGGGTATGCATTTATTTCGGAGCCAGATCCCTTCATTTGAAAACAGTCCCTCTCCTCCCGGGCCTCAATCCTGAAACTGTATATCTCTGGGCTGGAGGCCACTGTATCCATCAATGGTATCTACTGAGCGCTGCCTGGGTACAGAGCACTGTGCTAAACACTGGCGAAGCAACTTTGTCTTGTGGTTAGAGCACAGGCCTGGGAGACAAAGGATCTGGGTTCTAGTCCCTGCTGGTCTGCTTTGTGACCTTGGGCAGGTCACTTAACCTTATCTTTGTGCCTCATATACCTCATCTGTAAAATGGGGATTAAGGCTCTGAGCCCCATGTGGGACAGGGATTGTGTCTGACCCGATTATCTTTTTTTACGCAGTGCCTGGCACATAAAAAGTGCTTAACAAATACAACTATTATCATTATTATTTTTATTATCATTAATGGAGTTAGCAGAGCTGATTCCTTCCCTCAGTAAGTTTACAGTGTGGCAGGGGAGACAGATACTGAAATGAATGATGTGAAGTGTGGGCCAGCTTGGATGCTTATCCTAATAACTGTGCTATTTGTTAAGTGCTTACTATGCAGTAAGCGCTGAGGTAGTGTAGTCAGGTCAGACACAGTCCTTGCCTCGCATGGGGCTCACAGTCTAAGCAGAAAGCAATGGTGAAATTGCCAGAGGGCAGTTGATGACCTGGGTGTAAAACCCTTCCATCATCTACCTTTCTCCATGCTTTGAGTGAAGCAACTCAGTTCTATCATATTGAGCACTCACTGTATGCAGAGCACTATACTAAGTGCCTGGGAGAGTAAAATATACCAGAGTTGGTAGACATATTCCCTGCCCACAATGAGTTCTAGATTGTTAGTGTGTAATGGGCAGGAAATGAGACTGCTAATTGTTTGTTGTATTGTACTCTCTCAGGTGTTTGTAGTACAGTGTTCTGCACATAGTAAGCACTCAATAAATACCGGTGATTGAAAGACCTTTCAGTCTAGAGAGGGAGATTGGTGATAATATAAATAAATTACGGATATGTACCTAAGTGCTGTGGGGCCGAGGGAGGGGTGAGTAAAGGGGTGAGCCAAGGACAAGGGTGACACAGAAGGGAGTGGGAGAAGAGGAAATGAGGAACTAGTCGGGGAAGGCCTCTCGGAGGAGATGGGCCCTTCAATATGGCTTTGAGGAATAAGGCAATGGAGGATTAAGCAGGACTGCCCTTTTACAAAGAACGACCCACCCCAGGAACCTCCATGTGGTCTCTGGTGTCTGAGCATATAGGGGTAACTTGCCAGAGGAAAAGCAACCTAGACTTTCTGCATTGTAATTTTTTGTTTCTTTTACAGTTGCCTTTTTCCCAGGAACAGAAACCCACTTCAGCAAAAGGTGGACTCATGCCCTTATTTTGTCTCCGTGATCTAGTTTCTTTCTGAAAAAGCATCGGACACATGGTTAGATGCCCAAGTGAGGAGAATTAAGATTTAATCTGGCCCAAATGGATGATTAAGTTTTCAGTTCCATTTAAAATCATTTTCCCTCTACTGCAAAGCCCTGAATCTCCCTGGAGGGAAGACTTGTCATTTCCCATTGAGTTTGAATTCCACACTACAAGAACTTGTTCTCTGCTTAGAAGACAAAGACTCCTACCCTGAGGGAAGGCACAAGACACAGGAGAAACAGTATGGCCTGCTGGATGGAGTGCAGGCTTGGGAGTCAGAAGGGTCTGGGTTCTAAATACGACTTGGTCACTTGTCTGCTGTGTGACCTTGGGTAAGCCCCCTCACTTCTCTGGGCCTCAGTTACATCATCTGTCAAATGGGAACCGAGACTGTGAGCCCCATGTGGCACATGGACTATGTCCAATCTGATTAGCTCGTATCTACCCAGCACCCTAGCGCTTAAAATAGTGCTTGTCACATAGGGAGTGCTTAACAAATACCATTATCATCATTATTGTTCCATCAATGAATCGTATTTGAGTGCTTACTCTGCGCAGAGCACAACAGAAATTAGCATTCATTGCTGTAAGCACTGGGGTGGATACAAGATAATCAGGCCAGACACAGTCCCTGTTCCACATGGGGCTCACAATTAATAATGATGGCATTTGTTAAGCACTTATGCAGGATTTAATCCCCATTTTACAGTTGAGAAAACAGGCCCAGAAAAGAAAAGTGACTTTCCCAAAGTCACATAGCAGGCAAGTGGTGGACCTGAGATCTGAATCTGGGACCTGGGACCAGCCAGGTCCCAGATTGCCAAATCCAGACTCTTTGCACTAGGCCACACTGCTTCTCTCAATGACTTCTCCCTGCAGTGAGAGGGTGAGGTGGGTGCCTCTGGTAGGGGGAGACTCTGGGGTGGCCTGATGGGTCAGTCAATTGGGGGCCTCAAAAAAGGCTACTAATTTTGAGTCTTGTGTTTAATCCTTCTCAGATGGCTACTTCCTGGGCAACAATGGTCTCTTCCTAGAATGCTGTCGGGGAGAAACTGTGTCACATGGAAGGATGCTTTCTGGTCAAACTCCCATCAGAGCTAACATTGATGCCGTTGGGCAAATAGCACTCCTGGCCGAGGACGGCTGAAATGATAGTCACTAGATACAGACACAGGTAGGTTGACACCTTCTCTTATATGGTATTTGTTAAGCGCTTACTATGTGTCCAGCACTATACTAAGCACTAGGATAGATACAAGCTGTTCAGGTTGGATCCAGTTCCTGTCCCACATGAGGCTCACAGTCTTCATCCCCATTTTTCAGAAGAGGGAACTGAGGCCCTGAGAAGTGAAGTGACGTCCCCAAGGTCACACAGCAGACAAGTGGTGGAGCCAGAATTAGAACCCAGGTCCTCTGACTCCCAGGCCTGTGACCTTTGCCATTGAGCGCTCACTGGACACTGCCTACAAGCAGGGATCATGTCTACCAACTCTACTGTACTGTACTTGCCCAAGTGCTTAGCAGAGTGCTCTGCACACAAGTGCTCAAAAAATATTACCGATGGACAGAGGGGCATGTGTTCCCTCTTCAGCAGCCCTTAGGCTGCTTACACAGGTCTGTAGTGTGAAGTTTGGGAGCAAAGGAGGCTCTTCCCCTCGGCAGAACAAGCCCTTGCATTGTAGATGTGGGTGTGATGGCCCCCTGGAGACCCTGGATAATAATAATAATAATAATAATGTTGGTATTTGTTAAGCGCTTACTATGTGCAAAGCACTGTTCTAAGCGCTGGGGTAGATACAAGGTAATCAGATTGTCCCACATGGGGCTCACAGTCCTCATCCCCATTTTACAGATGAGGGAACTGAGGCCTAGGGAAGTTGTGACTTGCCTAAAGTCACATAGCTGATAAGTGGTGGAGTTGGGATTCGAACCCATGATCTCTGGGCAGCAGCCCCTTCTCCCACTCCACCCCCCACTCCGTTGAAGGTTGCCCAGTGGCTAGAGCCGGGCTTGAAAGTAAGAAAGACCTGGGTTCTACTCCCTGCTCCACCACTTGTCTGCTGTGTGACCTTGGGCTAGTTGCTTCGCTCTTCTCATCTGCAAAATGGGGACTCAATTCCTGACTCGCTCCTATTTAGACCTGATGGTCTTGTATCTACCACAGCGCTTAGCACACTGCTTGGCACATAGTAAGGGCTTAACAAAGACTGGGATGATGATTTACTGTGGTAGTAATAGCTCCAAGTTCAAGGGTGTGGCCAAACCTCTCACTCAAGCTGGGTAACCAGGCAGGCTCCTAAGGGCACTAGGGAGGACTTGCTTCAATCCATCAGTGGTATTGATTGAGCACTTGCTGTGTGCAGAGCACTGTACTAGGCGCTTGGGCAAGTCCAATACAGCAGAGTTGGTAGACACGTTCCCTGCCCACAAGGGACTGGTGTCCTAGTTGACTTTCAGTCCAGCTGATTTCCCTAGGCCAAAACCTACTTGGGTAATTTAAATCACCCTGAACCTCAAAAAGAAATAATAATTGTGGGATTTGTTAAATGTTTACTATTGTGCCGACCTCTGGCACAGAACCAGGAAAGTCAGGTAGGGTATAATCCCTGTTCCCCATGGGGCACTCAGTCTACATAGAAAGGAGAATGGATATTGAATCCCCATTTTGCAGGTGAGGAAACTGAGGCCCAGAGAAGTGAAGTGACTTGCTCAAGGTCATATGGCAGGCAAGTGGCAGAGTTAGGATTAGAACCCAGGTCTTCTGCCTCCCGGGCCCGTGCTCTATCCACTAGGCTATGCTGCCTAGTGGAAAGGAAACTGTGTTCAGAAAAAGGTTTTGACCGTGCACCCACAAATAGCAAAAAGGCATTACCTTTCTAAAGCCTTGACAATTAGCAGAGGGTCCTGAACAAAGCATCCATTCTGAACCTTGTGCCCCAAATATTTTATTAATAAACATTTTATAAAAAAAAGAAGGTAAGAGACAAATTTTACAGTGAATGGAATGGCTATTGTATCTGTCTGTACAAGAGCTCGGGGTGGGGAGGAAACCAAAAATCAGTCGTATTTATTGAGCGCTTACTCGTGTGCATAGCACTGTACTATGCGCCTGGGAGAGTCCAATGCAACACAATAACTGATACGTTCCCTGCCCGCAATGAGCTTACAGTCTATAAACCTTTCCAAGCTATCTGAGATTCAAACGGCATCATGCATATTACTATATGCAAGGAAGCGCCATAATAAAATAGATTTTTAAAATTACAAAAGAATCTGTACATCTGATTTTTTTTTCTTTTTTTTTTTTTTTTTTAAAGCCATGCTGTGCGCGTTAGCACTGGGAAGGCTGAGATGACGCAGGTCTCCGCAGTTCGAGGTTACCCATTGCAAGTCTGCCCCATCTCCCCTTGCAGGACGACCTCTTCTTTCCTCAGGGGGAAGGCATCGACCAGGTTGAAGAGCTCAGTGGGGGTGACGAGGGCCACATAGCGTTCCTTGTCTGTGCCGTGTTTGTCCAAGACCACGGTGGTGAAGGCGTACAGAGGCATGCGCAGGAGGAGTCTGAAAGCAGACACCATGGAAAGAGTGTCAGCTGGGGCGTGGGCACCAGGTGAGTGACCCCTCATCTCCGGGCAGGGAGAGGAAAAGGGCATCTGTAGGGGAGGGAGACGAGGAGATGTGCCCCGGCAAGGAAAGGGGGACTCTGAGACAATTGTGGTATTTGTTATGTGCTTACTATGTGCCAGGCACTGTACTGAGTGCTAGGATGGATACAAGCAAATCATGTTGGTCATAGTCCCCGTCCCACGGGGGGCTCACAGTCTTAATTCCCATTTTTCAGATGAGGGAATGGAGGCCCGGAGAAGTGAAGTGACTTGCCTGAGGTCGCACAGCAGACCAGTGGCAGAGCTGGGATTAGAACCCGTGACCTTCTGAGTCCCGGGCCCCTGTGCTCTAGCCACTATGCCATGTTGCTTCCCAATGACTGCTAACGAACAGGGTGCTAGTCATCCTCTAAACTTTTCCTTTTGGGCCTAGACTGTGAAAGCTGGGAGGTCGAGTAACCTGTCTACTGCTTCCCCTTGTAGTTTTCCCAGCATTCAGTGCAGTGCTCTGCCTGACATAAAAAGCACGGTATTTGTTAAGCTGTTACTAACATTAACACTGTCAGGACTGTCTTTTTGGATACGAATGACAGCTATAAATGATCAGAGCACATACATGATACTGCACATAAAATTGTCCTTTGTGAAGAAAAAGGCCTCATAGTGAAGTTCAGTTCAGAGTGGGTGAGGGATTAAAATGGCCCACTCACAGTCCTGACTGCACTATGCACATATAAATGCTCTCCTTTGTTTTTGTTTGTTTGTTTTAATGGTATTTAAGTGCTTACTATGTGCCAGGCACTGTTCTAAGCACTGGGGTTGACAGAAGTTAATCAGGTTGGACACAAGTCCCTGTCCCACGTGGGGCTCGCAGTCTTATTCCTCATTTTGCAGATGAGGGAACCGAGGAATGAGAAGTTAAGTGACCTGCCCAAGGTTCCAGAGCAAATAAGTGACAGAGTGGGGATGAGAACCCAGGCCAGTGATCTATCTGCTAGGCCACGCTGATGGACAGTGTTAGCTGAGGGGATTCAGGACTTCTGTGTTTTTAAAGGCTGTTGTTGGGGTGGCTATCACGTGCCCCCCTTTTTGTGGTATTTGTTAAGCACTTAATATGTGCCAAACACTGTTCTAAATTCTGGGGTAGGTACAAGTGAATTAGGTCGGACACAGTCTCTGTCCCACACGGGCCTCACAGTCTAAGTACAAGGGAGAACTGAGGCACAGAGAAGTGAAATGATTTGCCCAAGATTCTCCTGATAAACAAGTCAGAGCAACCAAGAGAAGTAGCAAGGCCTAGTGGATAGAGCCACAAGGGGAGTCAGAAGGACCTGGGTTCTAGTCCCAGTTCTGCTGCTTGCCTGCTGAGTGGCCTTGGGCAAGTCATTTCACATCTCTGTTCCTCAGTTACCTCATCTGTAAAATGGGGATTAACAGTGTGAGCCCCATGTGGACCAGGGGCTGTATCCAACCTGCTTAGAACAGTGCCTGGCACATAATAAGTACTTAACAAATATCATTTAAAAGACCAAAACAACAAAAAATAAGGGAGAACATTTATATGTGCACAGTGCAGTCAGGACGGCGAATGGGACATTTTAATCCTGCACACATTCAGAACTGAACTTCACCATGAGGCCTTTTTCTTCACAAATGAAGTACAACTCTATGTGCAGTATCATTTATGTGCTCTTATAGCTGTCATTCAAATCGGAAAAGACAGTCCTGATAGTCAAGTTCACCTAGGAGTGAGTATGTGGTTGAAAAGGCCAATGTGGGATGTGAGCCACAATCCCGGCCTATTTGGCACACAAAAAGACTGTCCCTTGTTGTTTTGCTGGGCTAGCCCTGCTTCCCAGCATGTACCGCATCAGCAATAAACTATCATTTAATGCAATTGTTCAGTAATATCTGAGTGGCTGCTCTGTATGGGGCATGGTACTACACACTTGGGTGAGTACAGTGTAGTACTTAGTGTGGTCACTGAACTTCTCCGTGCCTCAGTTACCTCATCTGCAAAATGGGGGCTAAGACTGTGAGCTCCATAAAGGACAGGGACTGTGTCCAACCCAATTTGCTTGTGCCTGGCACATAGGAAGCACTTAATACCACAACTGTCATTATTATTACTATTATTATTATTACAATCCCTTCCCTCAAGGAGTTTACAATCTAGTGGAGGAGCTTGTAAAATCCGTTACAGTAGTGGGGTCTAAGTTTAAAGATATGGACTCAACTGCATAGGTGAGGTACTAGGGAAGAAGCTATAGGGTTAGGAGATGGGGGATTCGTTGGGAAAGGCTTCCTGTAGGAGATGTGATCTTAGTAGGACTTTGAAGAAAGAGAATATGGTCATCTGTTGCACAGAGAATAAGGAGTGTACAGTGCTGGGGAAACCAATACATTCTAATGTAATAAATCAGAGTATAGGGCTTAGTCTCTAAACCTTTAGCACAGCAGACCACCCCCTCCCTTCTCCTGGAAACATCACCCAACCTTGTTTACCCTGATACTGTCCTCTCCTGGTTCTCCTCCTATCTCTCTGACCTCTAGCCGTCAGCTCGTTGAGGATTAGGATGAACTTTAGAGTGGGCTGTGCAGTGAGGGAGTGGGATGGAAGTTGGGGAGAATCAGGGAAGAGGAGGTGCTTGGTGTAAATAATTCCCTCTTTTTCTCTCTCTGAGCTCAGTAAGGAATAGTAGGAGAGAGATGAAGTGATAAGTGAAGGATGCCATGGGGTCAAGGGAATGTTTGAAAACTGTGGGGTAGGAGCTATTGGAGTTGGTCAGATGTTGATATAAATAAGTAAATGAATGACAGATATGTACCTAAGTGCTGTGGGAGGGGGGATGAATAAAGGGAGCAAGTCAAGGTGATGCAGAAGGGAGTGGGAGAAGAGGAAAGGAGGGCTTTGTCAGGGAAGGCCTCTTGGAGATGTGACTTCAAAGCTGTTGGGGGAGAGCAACTGTCTGTCGGATTTTGAGGAGGGAGGGTTTTCCAGGCCAGAGCCAGGACAGGGGCGAGAGGTCAGCAGTGAGACAGAAAAGACTGAGGAACAGCGAGAAGGTTAACATTAGAGGAACAAAGTGGGTGGGGTGGGTTGTAGTAGGAGAGTAGGAAGGTGAAGTAGAAGGGGGGCAAAGGATTAAGTGCTTTGAAGCCAATGGTGCCAAGGAATAAGTTGCAAAGGAATCAGGTCAGAGGCTCAAGTGGAGCGGGGAGATTTTAAGAGGTGGTGGGAGATCTCTTTTTTATGGTATCTTTTTAAGTGCTTACTATGTGTCAGGCACTGTTCTAAGCAGTGGGGCATTTGCCAGTGCTTAGATAATCAGGTCTTTGGGACAGTCTTTGTCCCATTTAAGGCTCACAGTCTATTTAAGGGGAGGAGGAAGGGGGCAAAAGAGGAGGAGCAGTAAAAGAGGTAGCCTCAGCCCCACACATCCTTCTACTCTGCCATTTCCCCTTATCTGCAATTTGTCTCTCTCTCTAGACTTGAAAGGTCCTTGGGGATGGGAATCGTGTCTACCAACTGTACTGTACCCGCCCGAGAGCACAGTAAGTGTTCCGTAAATACCGACTAATTGAAGAAAAACAGGAGAGGACGATGGCAGAGAAATCTAGGTCTGATAGCAGTGGTCCAAAATGTCAAAGTCTGCTGAGGGGTTAAGGAGGGTGGTCATTGGTCACTCTGGAGAGACCAATCCCTGGAGAAGTCCTCCCTCCTACTTAGACTGTGAGGCCCATGCAGGAGAGGGACTGTGTCCACCTACTTAATTGTATCTACCCTAGCGCTTAGAATAGTGCTTGCCAAGTAGTAAGTCCTTAATAAACACTATAAAAAAAAAAGTTCAAATCTATTCAGGGCTTCAAAAACGTCCCCTCACATTCACCCGTGAGCCACACATTCAAATATCTAGTGCCTAACCGGCAACTGAAATGGAGCTTATCAATCGATGAACGGTATTTACTGAGCACTTACTGTGTTTGCAGAGCACTATGATATCTGTTAAAGTACTTACTACATGACAGACACCATTCTGAGCGCTAGGGTAGATACAAGCTAAGCAGATTTGAAACAGTCCCTGTCCCACAGTCTTAATCCCCATTTTACAGATGAGGGAACTGAGACCCAGAGAAGTGAAGTGACTTGCCCAAGGTCACACAGCAGACAAATGGCAGAGCCAGGACTAGAAGCCAAGTCCTTCTGATTCCCAGGCCCGCCCTCTTTATCCCCTAGGCCACTGCTTCCACTGTGTTAAGCACTTGGGGAAGTACAATACAATTGAGTAGGTAGACACAGTACCTGCCCGCAAACACCTTAAAGACTAGAGGCGCTTACGATTTCTTTCCGGTCCAGGGTCTGCAAGGATGTATCCATTTGAAACAATCTGCCATTCCCGGAGTGTTGACAAATGAAAGGCAAAGGGGATCATGGGAAAACCAAGCTGCAATGTGGAACTGCTCTGAGGCTAGCCCTCCTCCCCAAATAAAGGCCGGACCCTTCACTTACCGGAGTTGAAATGCAAGAGCCGGAGGCATAATCTTCGCTCCGATTCTTCCGATGAGTGCTGGAAAGACCCCCACCAATTCAATCACTGTCACATGCCGGAGATCCAACCCGCACTGGGCTTGCTAGAGGGACCAGAATCCAAATTGGAAGTGGATGAACAGGACTCCGAGGACCAACACAGAACTCACAATGGAAATGGTGATTATTTCAGTCCAACTAAACTTTTGGTCAAAGAAAGTATGGTCCAATTTTTCCTTGGGAGGGTTCAAATCAGTGCTAAAACAAATAGACACCTTCCCTGAGGGTTTCATTAGAATATGTCTGGCTTGGCATTTGGACAAAAACAGGCAAAATGGTGTTCGTGTGTCCAGACTCGTGCTGCCTTTTGAGCCAGACCTACTAAGAAAATCTCAAAGTACCTCCAAGAAATCCACATGAAAATGGAAAAAGACTGCCAGAGTAGTGCTGGCTCTCTATAACCTGGCAGGAAACAGAGAGGGCTTGGCAGCAACAAGGACTCTGATGGAGTGGAAAAGCAAACACACAGCCACACATCAACTCTGCTAAGAGGCAGTCTTTGACAGGGAACAGAGTTATTAAAACAGCCAATTTGACAAACCAAAAACTCCTAAGAAACTCCACTGAGGCAGTGGTAGGTTCCTCAGAGGTACACATGGGGTGAGGGCAAGGTGTCTCTGCCCTTCTTTATTTTGCTTCTAGGCTGTAAGCTCCCTCTAGACTCTAAGCTCCTTGTTAGCAGAGAATGTTATATGAATTATTATATTGTTCTTTCCCAAGCGCTTAGTACAGCGCTTTGAAGCAGCAGGCTTAGTGGCTGGAGCACAGGCCTGGGAGTCAGAAGGACTTGGGTTTTAATCCTCATCCCACCACAAGGTCTGTTGTGTGACCTTGGGCAAGTCACTTCATTTCTCTGTAACTCTGTTACCTCATCTGTAAAATGGGGACAAGAGTGAGAGCCCCAGGTGGGATAGGGACTGTGCCCAACCTAATTAACTTGTATCTACCCCTGTGTTTAGAACAGTGCTTGGCACATAGTAGGCCCTTAAAAAGTCTTGCCTTGTCTTATGTTGTCAAATCATTTCCAACCCGTAGTGACTTGATGTACACATCGCTCCGAGAACATCCCACCTCCATCTGCAATCATTCTGGTAGTGTATCCATAGAGTTTTCTTGGTAAAAATACAGAAGTGGTTTCCCATTGCCTTCTTCCGTGCAGTCAACTTGAGTTTCAGCCCTCAACTCTCTCCCATGCTGCTGCTACCCAGCACAGGTGAGTTTTGCCTTGTAGCAGATTGCATTCCACTCACTGGCCACTGCCTAAACTAGGAATGGAATGGGTATAATAATAATAATAATACTAGTATTTATTAAGCGCTTACTATGTGCAAAGCACTGTTCTAAGCACTGGGGAGGTTACAAGGTGATCAGGTTGTCCCACAGGGAGATCAGTCTTAATCCCCATTTTACAGATGAGGTACTGAGGCACCGAGAAGTTAAGTGACTTGCCCAAAGTCACCCAGCTGACAATTGGCGGAGCAGGGGTTTGAACCCATGACCTCTGACTCCAAAGCCCTTGCTCTTTCCACTAAGCTATGCTGCTTCTCTGCTTGACTCTCCCTCCAGTAGCCAAGGCTGGTAGAGTATTGGAAACTCTCCAGGTGCCATCCTGAGAGCCGGGGCGAACTTAAAAAGTACCATAATTATTATAATTATTACAGTGCTCTGCACACAGTAAGTGCTCAATAAATATGATTGATTGACAGTTAAAAAAATACTGCTTTAGCCACAGCAATGTTGTACGGTTGGTTAGATGCCCAGCACCTCTTTTACTTCTTGCCTTGAGTTTGAGGTATATCTGGGTATAGACGTCCTCAAAATGTCCCTTAAGTTCTAGTCTTACCTCGATTTTTCAGAGCCAGATCCACTCACCTTTCAAGGGAAATAGTTCTCTAGGCACCCACAGCAAGCTCCCCATTTTACAGATGGGGGAACTGACTGAGGCATGGAGAAGTGAAGTGACCTGCCCAAGGCCACCCGGCAGACAAGAGGAGGAATCGGGATTAGAACACAGGTCCTCCTTACTCCCATGCTCGGGTTCTACCCATAGGCCAAGCTGCCTGCTCAGGGATCATTCTTGGTCCCTTGTCTGCAGAGGCAGGGAGAGGTCACTTCGCAGGTGGGATCTAGTGGAGGGAATCACCAGGCCTTTCCTCATTCAGCCCATCAGTAAGTGGAGCTAGAAGGAGAAGCAGCATGGCCCAGTAGATAGAGCATGGCCCTGGGAGTCAGAAGGACCCGGGTTCTAATTCCAGCTCAGCCACTTATCCGTTGCGTGATGTGGGGCAACTTCTCTGGGCCTCAGCTCCCTCACCTGTAATATGGTGATTAACACTGTGAGCCCCACATGGGACAGGGACTGGGTCTGACCTGATTAGCTTGTGTCCACCCCAGCACTTAGTACAGTATTGGCACATAAGTGCTTAAAAAAATACCATTAAAAAAAACCCGGCAGCTTAGCCCTTGATTTTGACACATGTGTTAGACTCCTGTCTGCTCCACCCCACCCACCCTGGCGAACCCCGGCTCTACCTCTCACCTGGAGCATTCCCAACTGCAGCCTGTAGTAGAGATCACGGGCCGTGGGAGTGGACACGATGAGCAGTCTCCTCTTCTCATAAAACTGATCCAGGAGGGCAGCCGCTGTCCTCACACCCACGTTCACGGTCATGGCTGAAACGGGAGAGGCCCCAGGCCCGGCTCACAGGCGGCCTGCTGACTGCCGGACCGTCGTCCTGTGGGGGGACTCATGCTGGGGGTGGGGGGGTGGGAGGGAGGGGAGAAGGGGTGGCCATGTCCCAGTTGGAAGAGTTAGGGGTCTTACAGAAGCAAGAGAAAAGCTGCCTTGGCTCTTCAGAGTGGAGACAGTTAAGAGCGAAGCTGGAGGAGCCTGAAAAGGAGCAGGACAGGATGGCTCCGACTCCAGTCACCTAATCAAGTGAACAAAGAAAAACCCCCTCTCAGAACATCTGAGATGAGGGCTCGGGCAGATCCCATAGTAATAATACTAATTTTAACTGTGTTACATGTTAAGTACTTACTAAATGCCAAGCACTGTACTAAGTGCTAGGGTAGTTCTACGATATTCATATCCCACATGAGACTCACAGGTTAAGTAGGAGGGAGGACAGGTATTGCATCCCCATTTTGCAGATGAGAGAACTGAGGTACAGAGAAATTAAGTGACTTACCCAAGATCCCAGAGCAGGCAAGTGGCAGAGTCAGGATTAGAACCAAGGCCATCCACGAGGCCAGGCTGCTTCCCCATCATAAGGCTACTTGCTAAGCCTTTACTATGTGCCAGCACTGTACTAAGTGCTGGGTAAGATACAAGCTAAGCAGGTTGGGCACAGTCCTGGTAGTCAGTCGACTGAATTTGAGTGCTTCCTGCATGCACATAGTAAGCGCTTAACAAATGCATTATTATTATTATTGTTATTATTATCAGTACAGTGTCTGGCACATAATAAGCATTTAACAAACACCATAAGAAAACCCCAACAACAGAACCCACCAAACAACAACAGAAAAACACCAAAACACCTCCAAAACTCACATAAGGAGTGTGTTATGCGTGTTGATGGGTAGAGGAATAGGTTTGATGCAAGGAGGCGCATGCCAGTGACTCTCAACCTTGCTAAAACAGTCCCCAGACTCTGAGTCTGAGCTATCTTCTAGCTACACTTCCAAAAATCAGCACCTATAAGAAAGCCAAGGGCAGAAGTACTGGATAGTGAGGATTTGGAAAGAAAGAGGAGAGGAAATAGCTCACATCAGGAAAGGCGGAAGATTTGAAAGCCATGGAAGGTGCCCAGGTAGTCATGTTTAGAGTACAGATTCATGGCTTCCCCTCAGCAGGACAAAACAAGAGATTAGAAGGTGACAAGCAGCGTGGCCTAGTGGAAAGACCCCAGGCCTGGGAGTCACAGGACCTGGGTTTGAATCCTGGATGCCACCGCTTGTCCGCTTGGCCAATTCACTTAACGTCTCCTGGCCTCAGTTTCCTCATCTGTAAAATGGGGAGTTGATACCCGTTCTCCCTCCCCATTCAAGTGTGAGCTCCACGTAGGACAGGGTCTGGGTCTGTCCTGATTACCCTGTACCTACCCCAGTGCTTACTACAGTGTGTGGCACATAGCAAGCGCTTAACAAATACCGCAATCATCATTATAAGTGAAAGGGGCTCCTGAAGAAGAAGGCCAGTTGGCTCTGCGAGTCAGTCAATTGTACTTATTGAGTGCTTACTGTGTGGACAACACTGTATTAAGCGCTTGGGAGAACAATGTAACAAACACATTCCTCACCCATATCAAGCTTAAGCTCTGGAAGAGGAGACAGACATTAATATAAATAGAATTACAGAAACATACATAGTAAGTGCTGAGGGGGTAGTGAAGGAAGGGAGCAAGTCAAGGCAACACAGAAAGGAGTGGGAGAAGAGGAAAGCAGGGCTTAGTCAAGGAAGGGCAGGATGAAATCAGAAGGCAGGTGGTGCTCAGAGACAGCCCGTCCTCCCTCACTCACCCTTGCAGGTCGGGTCCGTGCCTGACCAGGCCAAGTTGGACTGACAGACACGGGCCGGGCTCCCCTGCAGCTCCGAGCCACCGGTGCAGAAGAACTCACAGGTGGCTCCGTAGTTGTCCCCAGCACTCGAGCACTTGATGTAGCCGTTGTCTGGGGCAGTCAGCCGCGGGCACCGCCGCACTTGACAGAGAGGGGGGTGAGAGAGGCGAGTCAGCCAGCATGTTCTCTCCGCACGACAGCTCGGAGCGCAGTCCGTCCAAACATACACTGTGGAAATCGGACCTCCCAACCAGCTGTCCCCCCTTGATGGGCTGCAGAGGCCCATCGTCCCCACTTTGGAAGGCTGGATGGGGGTGATTCTCCAGCGCTTAGCGGGGCCGGCCCCCCATGTCACCACTTCCCTGATGACAGTCACAGGGAACAGGAACAGAAATGGTATCAGGCTCCGGTCTTATTCCCTGAATATTTCCCCCAATGCTCAGAAGCTTCCCCTGGCAGCCCAGGGGCTTGAGTTTGTCATGCCAGCTTGTCTGAAGCCAACCTTAAACCTTGGGTCCCCGGCTGATAGAACTTTGGCTTCTAAAAGGATAACCCCAATGCTTAGAACAATGCTCGGCACATGGTAAGAGCTCAGACACCATTAAAAGCACAAAACAAAAACTGTCCGGGAGGCAAAACTATGCAATCATCAAACACATGGGACCAACAAGAGGCGAGAGGCAGAGGGAAGGAATAATCTAGCCTGGGCTGGCAGTTTCCTCATCTGCCTTTCCAACTACAGGTCAACTTCACCATCAAGGGCTGCCTCACACAATGTGGAGGCCAAGAATATAACATAAATTGCAGTTAGTTTCCCCCTATAAAGCAGGGTTCACAAGAAGCAGCATGCCCTTATGGACAAGAGCATGGGCCTGGGAGTTAGAAGGATGTGAGTTCTAATCGCAGCTCCACCACAAGTCTGCTGTGTGACCTTGGGCAAGTCACTTCTCTGTGCCACAGTTACTCATCTGTAAAATGGGGATAAGAGTGTGAGCCCCACATGGGACAGGGACTGTGTCCAACATGATTAACTTGTGCTTATAACCCCAGTGTTTATAACAGTGCTTGGCACATTGTAAGCACTTAAGTATCATAATCATTATTATTCTGGGCAAACCCTACGTGAAGGAAAGCTTGCTTTTCAATAGTCACCCTGTGTCCCAAACTATTTATTCTGCCCAAAGCTAGGCTCTACCCAGACCTACGCTGTCAGAAGGACAAGCTCTAATTCCGCCAACTGGTTTCTATACAAAACATGGGGCTTGATAATGCACTGCGGTGGAACTATGTTAGAAAAAAGCCACTTATCATTTTGTTGGTGTTATCCCATTGGGTTCCATTTGGACAGCAGAATTGGACAAATCCTCCCAAAATTCACATCGCTCCATGCGGTGTTTCCGGAAAACAGTAACTGTCGGTCTTACCTCTTACTTTAACCTGGAATTTGCAGATGCCTTTATTTTCTGCTCGGTCATACACAGTATATTGAATCTTATGGTCTCCTTCTGGAAAATGAGATCCTGATGGCAGGCCTTTTAAAATGACGCTAAACGGAAAAGAAAGGGACTCCTCAAAGTCAACCACCAGACCCTCATTTCCTCTTCAGCCACTCCCCCTGCAGCTTTCTCGCACTCACATTGCACCCTTTATCCACCCTTCCCCCAGCTGCACAGAACTTATGTCCCTTTCCACAATTCATTTATTTCTATTAATGTCTATCTCCCCCACTGGACTTGCAAGCTCATCATGGGCAGGGAACATGTCTACTAACTCTATTACATTGTACTCCCTCAAGCGCTTAGTACAGTGCTCTGCACACAGTAAGTGCTCAACAAATGCATTGGTTGATTGATTCATTGAAAACACTGAATCACAGAGCTGCAGGAGACCTCAAGAGATCTCCTTCCCATTAGCAAATACGTTAGCAGCTCTTTGGAGGAAATTGGCTCATTAGGGGTGCCCACTGTGTAATGAACAGCATATACCTGGGCTATGTTTGATGCCATTCTGCCTGTTGAGGAAGAGCTGATTAATGAGGAGAGACTCTGGGTTACCATGAGAATGAAAGCATTTTCCGTTTTCAAATACCGTTTTTTTAAAAAATGGTATTTGTTAAGTGCTTACTATGTGCCAAGCACTGTTCGAGTAAATACACAATTATCAAGTTGGTCACAGTCCCTGTCTTGCATGGGACTCACAGTCTAGGTGGGAGGGGGTAGGATTTAATCCCCATTTTAGAAATATCGAAACTGAGGCCCAGAGAAGTAAAGTGACCTCCCTAAAGTCACTCAGCAGATAACTGGTAGAGCCGGGACTGGGATGCAGGCCCTCTGATTCCCAGGTCTAGACTCTTTCCTCTAGGCCACATTGCTCTTTTTTGTTTTTTTTAAAAAACAAAAACAAAACTCTTCTACCATCACCACATATAGATGGTCCCCAGATACCTTTCAGGAACAAAATACACCTTCTGCATACGATTTAATTCCTTCTGCAGCATCTCTTCAGTGAGTCAACAGGCCCAAATTGGGGGTTAACCAACTGAGCAAGAGGTTTTGTCCACACTACCTCTTGCCCCCCACCTCTTCCATCAAGACCGATCAGAATATACTGCTGAAGCGGATATTACTATTACCCCTACTCTCAGCCCCACAGCACTTACGGACACATCTGTATATTACTGATTTACATTACTGTCTCCCCCTCTAGACTATAAGCTCATTTTGGGCAGGGAGCATGTCTACCAGCCTGTTTTGTACTCCCCTGAGGGCTTAGAAATGGCAGTGCTGCTGGGTTGGGGTTGATATGGATATCAAATGCTTAAAGGCACGTACCCAAGTGACAGGAAAGGAGGAAGAATAAGGTGGGGAAATGCAGGGTTAGGGAAGTCTTCTTGCAAGAGATGCCCCTCTGAATTGTAGCCATTTGCTCTCAACTTCCTTATCTTACAGTAAATGCTCAATAAATACCACTGCTTGATTGACTGGTATGGTATTTGTTAAGCACTTAATATGTGCCAGGCACTGTACTAAACACTAGGGTAGATATAAGTTAATCAGGTTGGACATAGTCCATGTCCCACAAGGGGTTTCCAGTCTAAGTAGGAGGGAGGACAGGATAAAGAACATAATCTATTCAGGGCTTTCCTTCTACTTCCAGGTCAGTCAGTTGTATTTATTGAGTGCTTACTGTGTGCAGACCACTGCACTAAGTAAGCACTTGGGAGAGTACACTATAACAATAAAAAGACACATTCCCTGTCCATGAGTTTACAGTCTAGAGGGGGAGACAGATATTAATATTAATAAATAAAATTGCAGTTATGTCCATAAGTGCTGTGGGGCTGGGCAGGGGGATGAATAAAGGGAGCGAGCCAAGGCGACACTGAAGGGAGTGGGAGAAGAGGAAAGGGGGCCTCCCGAAACTTACTGGAGGAAACCCAAGGGGTGCTCAGAATAGCACAGAGTGGAGAGTTGTTTTCAATTCTGAATCTGAACCAACAGGTTACTAATAGGAATGCCATAGTAAATCTGCCCTCTAAACTATAAGCCAATAAGGCAATCTTATGATCCAGAAGTTCAGGCCCCGGATTAAATGTTATTCTCATGGGCCCTTCCTTTATTTCTGAAGTGTTGCTGGTTTTTCATCCTAGGAGGAGTTAGGTAAGAGGCTCAGGGAATTTAATTTCAACCAACAACAAAAACAGAAATGTTTGTTCATTTGTTTGGAATGAAGGAAATGGAGAGGAGAAGCAACATGTACTGGAATTGAGGGTGATGCTAAACTTTTCTTAGTCAGGATGGGCGTCCTTTAAAGCTCTCAATCACCTTGCCCCCTCTTACCTCACCTCACTGCTCTCCTACTACAACACAGCCCACACACTTGGCTCCTCTAATGCCAACATACTCACTGTACCTCCATCTCATCTCTTTAACCACTGACCTCTCGCCCACATCCTGCGTCTGGCCTGGAACATCCTCCCTCAATAAATACCATTGATTGATTGATTGGTTTACTCTTTGTGCTTCTGGATTTGTAACTCACTGGATGGGTCTTCCAAAGCTTCTAAACTAAAATGGGCAAAGAGAAAGCTAAGGTGAGTTAGAGGGTACCCCCTTCAACCCTTCTTTATTCTGGTCTTCCCCAGCATCTAGGACAGGGAACCGCACCAAAGGGGTGCTCAATAAGTGCTACTGCTGCCTGAGGGAATCCAGAGGACCTGGATTCCAATCCCGCTCAGCCACATCTGCAGTGTGACCATGGGCCAGTTGCTTAGCTTCTCTGTGCCTCAGCTGTCTCATCTGCAAAGTGGGAATTCAATACCTGTTTTCCCACTGACTCTGGGAGAGATTAGGACCTGATTATCTCTTGTTTACCCAAGGGCTGAGTCCAGGGATTGAACAAATACCACAGTTGTTATTATTGTGACTACTAAATTAAGTTTCACTCACTCTGTCAAGATGCCATCCGCAGTGTCCCTTCCCTCCGGGGTATCCCAGGAGACTCGCACTGTCAGTTTATTGGGTTCGGCGATCCGTTCCTTCACACTGGGGCACTGGATTCGAGGGGGCTCCAGATCTAGTCAGAGAGACACAGCTGAAACCTCAAGGCCGCCAGCATGCATTTGGATCCTCAATCGATCCATTGTACGTATTGACCGCTTGCTGTGTGGAGAGCACTGTACTACCTGCTTGGGAGAGTACAATGTAACGATATAGCAAAGTTGGAAGACACATTCCCTGCCCACCATTTTCAACCCAGTTCAGAACCCTCTCAAGACATAGGCCCCGGCCTCTAGTTTTCAACTTGCTCATTATTTTATAACTTCATTCTTCCAGCCCAGTGCTTTGCTCTGAGCCCTTTCGCCGGCCCCTTCAGCTAAATTTGCCCCAGTTACCTCATGTGTAAAATTGGGAGGAAGATTGTGAGCCCCACTTGGGACATGGACTGTGTCCAACCCGATTAGCTTGGTTCTACCCAGCCCTTGGAACAGTGCCCGGCACATAGTAAACACATGACATATACCATAAGGAAGAGGAAGCCCTCCTTCACCCTAGATCAAAATTCACTCTGCATCACCACCCCAGCTGCCCTGGCAGTAGCTCTGTTTGATCCCGTTGCTAGCAGAATAAACCAGAACTGAACGTTCTCTGCAGAGCATGGAATAAAGGCTAGGGAAGTGAATGATTTTAGAGCTAAAAACAGTTGTTGGGTTTAAAGGAATATTCACCTTTGCTGGAGCTAAATTTGGATAACTCATCCAGTGAGTTTTAGGACCACGTCAGGGTATGCTCTCCTAACCCCCACCCCCATTCTTTACATAGCTGGGGCAACTATTCTATGAATCCAGATTACTTTTCAATAATGATGTAAAAAGGAACACATCTTTCCTTTTTTGTACATGAACAAAAAGAAAATATTAAATTAAAGCTACGCCACCATCTCATACGTATGCCTAACATCCATCAGCAAAAAAACACAAATACTTAAAATCCACATTTCTCTACATTTTTCCCTTCTCAAGGAACATCTGTTAGCTTCAATAATGTGCCAACAATATAAATGGAATTACATCTATAATGGAATATATTAATAAGGGCCAAATGGATGCTCAATCAAATATAAATAAAACTTGCAAAGACCATTTGAAATTAATACTTAAATATAATGGCACTTGAGGAATAAGACAGGGAAAGAAAGACAGAGAGAGAGGGAGGGGGATGAGGAAGAGGAGAGAGCAAAAAGTGGGAGAGGCAGGATAAGATAAACAGATACAGTGGTGACTCGACACTGATGAATACTTGTAGTCCTCAGGCGTATCACAGCTCTGTAGTTGAGGATCACAAGGCTTGGTGGCCCAATAATATATCCCACTTTCTCTTTGTCTCATTCTATTTCTGAATTTTATTTTTGGTGTACTCTAGACAAGAAATTTCTCTGTACAGAATGGTATTTTGCTCAATTTTGCCTTTGCTGGCTAGTCCTCAGTTTTCCTTTATACGTCTGACTTCAACTGTCTTGGTTTGACTTTATCTAAATACATCTGACTTCAACTGTCTTGGTTTGACTTTATCTTAATAGTCTTTTAATTGTTAAATCTGGGGGTAGTGGATTAAGAATACAGAGGGCACCTTAATAACTTTAAGCTAATAACCTCTGAAAAAGAAAATGCATCCCCCTTTAAAACATTCTAAATGAAACAGTTTGATCCTGCAGCAGAGGAAGCTGAAGCAAACTGAAAATTGAAGTGTGCAAAGCCTGCCCTCTGCTGAGTATAACTCAACTCCACAATAAGGCCTAGAAGGGAGTCATTATTAGATTATCACAAGGAAATAAAGATTTCTATCTGATAAGTATTTGAATGGAAAAAGACTCGATTTCATAAACTAAGTTTCCAAGCAACCAGTATTCAGTTACTACAGCTAATATAAAATGACACGATTTGAAGTAGGTAAAGCAAACTTACTGAATGGATAACAAACTTATGGAACAGATAATAAAATAATGACTAATGAAAGCTATACATCCACCTCATTTATTTTCAGGGAGTTTGCCTTTGATTTGGGGAGGAATGTTAACTAAGCATGGTAATTACCAATTAACACCAGGACTGATTTATACCTCTTCAACATGAGGCTGGGTTTTCTCAAACCACAGTTCACTTGTATATTTTAATTTTTCTCCCCTGATTCATCACAATAAGTACTCAATAAATATGTTTGATTCACATTCCTCTAGACCATACGCTCTTTATAAGCAGGGAACGTATCTGCCAACTCTGATTAATGGTACTTTTCTGAGTGCTTAGTACAATGCCCTGCACACTATAAGTGGCCTGATGTTCCAGCCAAGTTCTACATAGACAAATCTCCCTCCCTGCCTCCTCTCCACTTGGGTTACAATTTTTTTATGGTACTTTTTTTTAATGGCACTTATTAAGTGCTTACTGTGTGCAAAGCAGTGTTCTAAGCACTGGGGAGGTTACAAGGTGATCAGGTTATCCCAGAGGGGGATCACAGTCTTCCCACAGGAGGCTCACAGTCTTAATCCCCATTTTACAGATGAAGGAACTGAGGCACAGAGAAGTGAAGTGACTTGCCCAAAGTCACACAGCTGACAAGTGGTGGAGTCGGGATTCAAACCCATGACCTCTGACTCCAAAGCCTGTGCTCTTTCCACTACTTGTTAAGCACTTACTACGTGCCAGGCACTGGGGTGATAATAATAATAATGGTATTTGTTAAGAGTTTACTATGTGCAAAGCACTGTTCTAAGCGCTGGGAAGGTTACCTGATCACCTTGTAACCTCCCCAGTGTTTAGAACAGTGCTTTGCACATAGTACGCGCTTAACAAATACCATCATTAGTATTATTATTATTACAAGGTGATCAGGTTGTCCCACGGGGGCCTCACAGTTTTAATCCCCATTTTACAGATGAGGTAACAGGCACAGAGAAGTTAAGTGACTTGCCTGAAGTCACACAGCTGACAGTTGGCAGAGCCGGGATTAGAACCCACGTCCTCTGACTTCCAAGCCCGGGCTCTTTCCTTTAAGCCACGCTGCTTCCTATCACTGCACTTCACTGCACTTCAGGATGAGGTCCTTCCCATCAATCATTTGTATTTTTGAGCAGTTTCTGAGTGCAGAGCACTGCACTAAAATGATGTTAATAATAACAATAATAATGATAATGGCACTTGTCAAGTGCTTACTCTGTGTGAAGCACTGTTGTTCTAAGCACTGGGGTAGATATAAGCAAATCGGGTTGGATGCGGTCCCTGTCCCACAAGGGGCTCACACTCTTAATCCCCATTTCACAGAAGAGGTTACTGAGATGCAGAGAAATTAAGTGACTTGCCCAAGGTCACACCGCAGTCAAATGGCAGATTGAGGATCGGAACCCAGGTCCTCTGACTCCCAGGCCCAGGCTCATTCCCCTGGGCCATGCTGCCTCTTCTACTGGATTTCTGGGGGAGGGAGTTCCAGAGAAATATGGAGTGCTAATTTGAATCAATCAATCGTATTTATTGAGCGCTTACTGTGTGCACAGCACTGTACTAAGTTGGCAACATATAGAGACAGTCCCTACCCAACAGTGGGCTCACAGTCTAGAAGGGGGAGACAGAGAACAAAACCAAACATATTAATAAAATAAAATAAATAGAATAGATATGTACAAGTAAAATAAGTAAATAGAGTAATAAATATGTACAAACATATATACATATATACAGGTGCTGTGGGGAAGGGAAGGAGGTAAGACGGGGGGATGGAGGGGGACGATGGGGAGAGGAAGGAGGGGGCTCAGTCTGGGAAGGCCTCCTGGAGGAGGTGAGCTCTCAGTAGGGCCTTGAAGGGAGGAAGAAAGCTAGCTTGGCGGATCGGCAGAGGGAGGGCATTCCACGCCAGGGGGATGACGTGGGCCGGGGGTCGAAGTCGAGACAGGCGAGAACGAGGCACGGTGAGGAGATTAGCGGCAGAGGAGCGGAGGGTGCGGGCTGGGCTGGAGAAGGAGAGAAGGGAGGTGAGGTAGGAGGGGGCGAGGTGATGGACAGCCTTGAAGCCGATTTGAATGACTGGAGTGTCTCTTGTTGGGCAATTTGGGAAGGCTGAAAAAGAAAAAAAGGCAGGAGGGCACAGGACCAGCACTCAGTACAGTGCCGGGCACATAGTAAGTACTTAACCAATAACATGTTTAAAACATGGCCTGATGGAAAAAGAACGGGCCTGAGAGTCAGGAGAGCCACGTTCTAGTCTCTGTCACTGTCCTTTTAATAATAATAATAATAATAATGTTGGTATTTGTTAAGTGCTTACTATGTGCAAAGCACTGTTCTAAGCACTGGGGGAAACACAAGGAGATGAGGTTGTCCCATGTGGGGCTCACAGTCTTAATCCCCATTTTACAGATGAGGGAACTGAGGCACAGAGAAGTGAAGTGACTTGCCCAAGGTCACACAGCAGACATGTGGGGGAGGTGGGATCTTGTCTCTTGCGTGAGACTAGTCAACCTCCCTGTGCTTCTTTCTTCTTCTTCTGTAAAATGGATATGAAACCTCCTCTCCCTACCACTTGGACTGTCTGACCTGATTATCTTGGGCCTAACCCAGCGCTTGGCACAATAATCAATCAGTGACATTAATTTAGCGCTCATTGTGGACAGTCACTTGGGAGAGTACAATACAACAGAGGGGGTAGACCCATTCCCTGCCCCATATAAGTGCACAGTCTAGAGGGAATAGTAAATGCTTACTAGATACCTCACTTGGCATAAAGACAGAGACAACTGCTCTACTGAACTCAAGGACAGAGTTATTTTCGGCTGGTGACCCAGCTCACAAGAAAACACTCCTTTTCATAAAAGTTCCTGGGAGGATGGCACCATAGTCTGGCTGTTTCAAAAAGCCGACACTTCACCTTACCTACACAGGAGGCTGGCCTGCCACTCCACACTTTATTGTCCATGCACGTCACCATTCGATCTCCTTTCAGCACGTAGCCAGGGGAACAGTAATACTCACACCTGGAGTTAAAGTATGCCCCATCCAGGCATTTGAACCCACCATTTGCTGGCATAGTCAGTGCAGGGCACCGTTTTTCTGGAAGAGAAAAAAAAAAGCCAATCATTTCCAGACTACCTGGTTAGGTTTGCGAATGTCCATCACCCTAACAGCTAAGAAATCCGCAAGTTAGTTAGCCAATCGTATTTATTGAGCAGTTACTGTGTGTACAGCACTGCACTAAGTGCTTGGGAGAGTACAATATAACAGACACATTCCCTGTCCACAACAAGCTTACACAAGTGCGTTTAGGGAAGGTGTTCCGTGAAAAATGGGGGAACCTGCCGAGAGAAGGGATTAGAGAGAATGTAGTCATGATGTCTTTTCCATGGGGGTGAAGTCAATCAGAATCCTTCCCATTTTTTTATGGCATTTTTTAAGCACTTACTCTGCGCCAGGCACTGTATTAAGTGCTGGGGTAGATACAAGCTAATCAGGTTGGATACAGTCCCTGTTCCCCCATAGGGCTCAGAGTCTCAATCCCATTTGCAGAGGAGGCAGCTAAGGCCCAGAGAAGTAAAGTGGCTTGCCCAAGGTCACACAGCAGTCAAGTGTGGAGCCGGGATTAGAACCCACAGCCTCTTACTCCCAGGACCGGGCTCTTTCCATTAGGCATTGCTGTTTCCCTGGTCAACTACAGAACTGATGTGAAGCATTTTGACACAGACCTTTGCTTATGGAGAGAATTGTTTTGGTGACAGAAATATGTCCAAAGGTGTGTACTTTTTTTCCATTTTTTTATGACATGTTAAGCACTTACTGTGTGTCATGCACTGTTCTAGGCACTGGGGTAAATACAAGCTAGGTGGAACACAGTTCCTGTTCCACATGGTCTCCCAATCTAAGTAAGAGGGAGAACAGATATTCAACCCCCATTTCACAATTGAGGAAACTTCTCCCCCAGGCCTGGAATGTCCTCCCTCCACACATCCGCCAAGCTAGCTCTCTTCCTCCCTTCAAAGCACTACTGAGAGCTCACCTTCTCCAGGAGGCCTTCCCAGACTGAGCCCCCTTTTACCTCTCCTCCTCCCCATCCCCCCCACCCTACCTCCTTCCCCTCCCCACAGCACCTGTATATATGTTTGTACAGACTTACTCTATTTTACTTGTACATATTTACTATTCTATTTATTTTCTTAATGATGTACATCTAGCTTTATTTCTATTTATTCTGACTTGACACCTATCCACATGTTTTGTTTTGTTGTCTGTCTCCCCCTTCTAGACTGTGAGCCCGTTGCTGGGTAGGGACCATCTCTATATGTTGCCAGCTTGTACTTCCCAAGCGTTTAGTACAGTGCTGTGCACACAGTAAGCACTCAATAAATATGACTGACTGAATGAATGAATGAGGCCCAGAGAAATGCCGTGCCACGCCCAAGGTCAGACAGCAAGCAACTGGCAGAGCCGGGATGAGAACCCAGGTCATCTGTCTCTCAGGCCTGGGCTCTTTATACTAGCTCACGCTGCTCGTAAATGTTCCCATAACGCAGACACAGTGGCAGGGGGAATGGCTCACTAATCCCCCAGAGAGTCAAGTGATGCAAAAAAATAATAGTAATAAAATAAAAATAAGCCACCAGCCACTCACGTTTACACAGAACCTTGTCAGACCAACGCTTGTTCGACTGGCAGATCAGCTGGGAGGAGCCGTGCAGCTCATAACCTTTCCGACACCGGATGTCACACCTGGTGCCGAGCACGGTTTTGTAATATCCTCCTTGAGGCGCCCGGCAGTAGACGTCTGCATGCTTCACCTTCATCGGAGAACACCAGGGCGTTTCTGGGGAAAACAACAGAAGCAAGGACGGGGGAGAAAAATGAAGATGCACTTTCTAGAATGTATGTGCACTTCTCTTGAAATCAACACATCAATCAATCAATCGTATTTATTGAGCGCTTACTGTGTGCAGAGCACTGTACTAAGCGCTTGGGAAGTACAAGTTGGCAACATATAGAGACAGTCTCTACCCAACAGTGGGCTCACATCAATGGTCTTTATTCATTCAATTATATTTATTGAGCGCTTACTGTGTGCAGAGCACTGTGCTAAATGCTTGGGAAAGTATAATACAGCAATAGAGACAATCCCTGCCCAATCATATTTATTGAGCGCTTATTGTGTGCACAGCAATGTACTAACTGCTTGGGAAAGTACAACAATAAACAGACACATTCTTTGCCCATAACAAGCTTACAGTCTAGAGGAGGGGAGACAGACATCAATACAAATAAATACATGACAGATCTGGACATAAGTGCTGTGGGGCTGCGAGGCGGGAGGAACAAAGGGAGCAAGTCAGGGCGAGTTACTGTGTATAGAGCACTGTCCGAAGCTCTGGGAGAGTACAATACAGCAGAAATCGCAGACACACTCCCTGCCCACATTACGCTGACAATCTAGAAGATTTACAGTCTTACAGTCTTGCAAGGGTCCTAAGGTAGTAAGCTGTTAGCTTATTTTGGGCAGGGAACGTTTCCACCAACCGTTATATTGTACTCTCCCAAGCGCTTAAAAGAGAACTCTGCATGCAATAAGTGCTCAATAAATACAACTGATTAAGAGGCTGCCATTTTGAGTTCTTGAAGCTCAGAAAATTCCTGATTTTCTCTAGAATGCCAACTTCCAGTCAGTCCCGCATCCAACAAGCGCTCAATAAAGATGATTGATTGATTAAAGTCTGGCAGCTATTATGAAACCTGGGTACTTGTGAAAACCTCTGCCAGGAAGCTGATTTAAGAAAATTAAGAACACATTGATCCGAATCGCCAACCCTTGAAAATCAGGATCTTACCCTAAAGAACTGGCAAGACACGACCTCCTCCTTGCTATCTGTCAAAATGTGGAGAGTGGAGAGAAAGTACCATAGGTAGATACGGAAGTTTAGTACTAACTGGAATAAAGAGAAAATTTGAGCGATCTCAGATAAAAAAAAACTTTAAAAGTGGGACCAAAAAAATGTACTAATGTGAAGGAGAAAAATGTTAGAAAATACATTTCTTTTTTATGATGTTTGTTCCTTTATGCCCAGCACTATACTAAGCGCTGGAGATAAACAGGTTGGACCCTGTCCCTGTGCCAAATAGGGATCTCAGTCTTAGTAGGAGGCAGAATAGGCATTTAATCCCCGTTTTAAAGATGAGGAAACTGACACACAGAGAAGGTAAATACCTTGCTCAAGGTCATACAGCAAGCAAATGGCAGAACCAGGATTACAACCCAGGTCCTCTAACCTCCAGGCCCCTACTCTTACCACTTAAGGTATGCTGCTTCTAGGAATGCCATTTTTTAAAAGGCTAGACTGGAGCAAGATTTCTCATCTACCTTCACATCAAACAGAAACTCCTTATAATCCACTTTAAAACCCTCAGTCATCTTGTCCCCTTGCTGCCCTCCTTTTATGATCTAGCCCTCACTCTTCACTCCTCTAATGCCAACCTACTCACTGTACCTTGATCTCATCTATCTCGCCACTCTGTCGCCCACGTCCTGCCTCTGGCCTGGAACACCCTCCCTCTTCATATCCGACAGACAATCACTGTCCCCGCCTTCAAAGCCTTACTGAAGGCACATCTCCTCCATGAGGTCTTCCCTGACTAAGCCCTCATTTCCTACTCCCTTCTGCGTCACCCTTCACTTGGATTTGCTCCCTTTACTCACCCATCCGTCAGCCCACAGCACTTAGAGACGTAGCCATGATTTATTTATATTAATGTCTGTCTTCCCCTCTAGACTCCAAGCTCTTTGTGGGCAGGGAACGTGTCTATCAACTCTATTACACTGAGCTCTCCCAAGTGCTTAGTTCAATACTCTGCACACAATAAGTGCTTAGTTAATACCACTGATTGATTGATTGATTTCAGAAATCCCCCTCTATTGATCAGCTTAGCACTGACCAAGGACAAATGTTTTAAGGTTGTAAACACAGTCATCTCTCTATACGGTGAAAAAATTGCATGGCCTTGAGTATAGAGCCCGGGCCTGGAAGTCAGAAGGACCTAGATTCTAATTCCACTTGTCTGCTAGGTGACCTTGGGCAAGTGACTTGATTTCACCGTGCCTCAGTTACCTCATCATCATCATAGTGAGACTAATAGGCCAGTTGAAAAGCTTAAAATATATTTTTAGGTCTACACCATGCATTGGATTTTAAGGAAAAGACCACGGCATTTCTAATACTGGCTAAGGAGATAAATTGAGGGAACTATTTTTGGAATCAGTCTTTTCTCACCATTTTCCCTTGCCCACAGCATTTATGTCCATATCCTTACACTCTGCCATTTCTTTTACCTGTAATTTATTTTACTGTCAGTCTCCCACTTTAGACTGTGAGCTCCTTGCTGGCAGTGAACATGTTTACCAACTCTACTGTGTTGTTCTCTCCCAAGCATCTCGTACAGTGCTCAAAAAATAGTAAGTGCTCAGTCAATCAACCAATGGTGTTTAATGAGCGCTTACTGTGTGCAGAGCACTGCACTAAGCTTTTAGGAGAGTACATTACAAAAGATTTGGTAGATGTGTTCCCTGCCCACAATGAGCTCCCTGGTTGCATCTTTGGCTGGTTTTTATATATCGGTAATTGGTACTTGGTTGCTATTAATAATACTGCATACATGAATAAATGGATATTTAATGTAGGAAAATTGAAGCAATGGAAAAAAAGCATGAGCACTCTTGTGCTTTCGTAAGGAACACATAGATGGAAGGTGTAGGGTAAGGATTTTTATTCAAGTCAGATATACTGCACTTTTAAATCTGGTGCTCTCCTCAAAATCTAGTTTCCAAAATGTCATCAGTTTGAGTGCTAATCAAAACCCTTCACAATTCAGATTTCCTAGAAGAGAACAATACAGTGTATCCCGTGGCCAAGAAGTAGGCAAATTGCCTGGGCTAAATGCCACAGTGGAATTCTGTTAAGTAATTTTCTTCCAACTATGCCCGGTCTCAGAATTCCGCCAGAATTCAAAAGAAGTTGAGAGTCTAAATATAATCCGACTTTTTGCCCAAGTTTTCCAAAAAAGTAGCAATACCACAAAGCTCCTTTGTCAGTAGATTTACCTGGACCTGGAAAGAACATATGTTTCTAAACCTTCCCCAACAGTACTCACCAAATCGTGGCTGAAAGAGTTCCTTTTTAAAGAATAAATTCATTAGGGAACACACTTTACTCATTTCATGCACCAAGTGGAATTTAAAATGGGCATTATGTAACAGCTGATGAAAATCAAGCTTTCTTATTTCCCACATTCTTTGGTACACTTCCACAGTCAGATCCGGAGTCCATTTAACGTTATTTTCTGTGGAGGATCCGGGGTGTAATGTAGGAATGAGGCAAAATTCAGCTTGATTTTCATTTTAGTGAGCCAGTACTTGACATTGCAGGAGTGAGGGAGAAGGGAATAAAATGACCACCATGTTGCTGAGAAATACTGTTTTGAATGTTTTCCTCTGCCCTTTTTTTTTCCATTTTTTCTTGTCAGCTAATCAGAAATTTAAACGTCCAGGCTGGTCACTTTATTCCAGTCTGATTCCTGAAGCAAGGAAAATAAGTTCTCTGGTCACCAGCTGATCCTCATTAGCACATAAGCAAAGCAATCACCTTCATATCTAGTGTGTGAATACACATCTTCATCATCTTCTAGGGGTGAATATCCCGATCCTACAATGAAAGAAGAAAAGACTGCAGCAAGCAAAGCAATGTCATTAAAAAATTAAAACAACAAAAAAGCCAATAAGCACTGGCAAAATGCATGCAGAGAGTATTAGAATTGAAGAGACTGAGAACTCTAGACTGTAAGCGCATTGTGGACAAGGAATTGATAACTAAAGGTGGTATTTGTTAAGCACTTACTGTGTGCCAACCACTGTTCTAAGCGCTGGTCAGATCTATCGACTGATATATCATACTCTCCCAAGTGTTTAATATAGCACTCTGTACACAGTGTTCAATATAACTGTTTGATGGATTGAGGAACGAAAGCTTCTGTGGTCATTCATTATAAGGCAACATTGGCATTGAGTGCTTACTGTGTGCAGAGTACTGCACTAAGCGGTTGTACAACAGAGTTGGTAGACACATTCCTTGCCCACAACTAGCCAGATGAATAAATTTGATAACTCGTGTATTACTTTTTTTTAAAATGACCTTTTTTGGCATTTGGAACTAAAAAGATTCAGAATTAAGCCCAGGTGAATCCTAATCTTAACAGCTATTGACTGTCTCTAAATTGAGCACAAGGGAGAACTTCACCATCTTGCTTGTACACATTGGTCCTTACAGCTTAGATCTTGACAACTGTGGTGACCCCCTTCCTCTTGTAATGTTGGAAAGGGCAGCACTTAAGGTCGTCTTCTCCTGAATTTAACTACTGAGAGCCTGTTTGGAACTTTAGGGAGGGGTCCCTGGGTTACTTGTCCTACTCCAGGGAGGAAGAAACTGGCAGAGTCTGAGACGGAATGTGGGCCATTGGTCGCAGGACCAGAGCTCCAGCCTCCAGTTCCCTTCTCAATCAGTGGTATTTATCGGGTGCTTACTGTGTGCAGAGCACTGCACTAAGTACTTGGGAGAGTATGATATAACAGGGTTGGTAGACACGTTCCCTGCCCACAACAGCTCTTCCTAGGCTCTTCCTCCTGGTCCTCTGTAACTCATCAGCAACCACGAAGGCCACCCAAGATTCAGGATGAGCTGGTGGTTTCCACCCGACCAGTGAACCAGATCAAAAGGGGTTCAGGTATCTCTTGGTCATGAAGAGAAGTCCCTGAGGGAAACATCAGGAATTCCCCAAAACTATCAATCCTCTCTCCTTCCTCTGACTCCTCCCCAGCCACACTGAGGCTTACCCACAGGAGCAAGGGCTAGGAAGTTTAACCCTTGAGGAGTTTACTTCTATTTCCCACCTTGGCTTCTGGAGGACTGGAGGTCAACCCACTCACTCTCCCTCCCTCCCAGCAAAAAGTTCTCTAAAATGGGAATCAGAGGAAGAACACTCTCACTCCAGTGTCAGGTTAAACACATTCAATTGCCTCAAAAACTTAATGATGTTTTGAGAATCTAAAATGGCTGCCACCCAGAATATGAGAAGAGTGGCTCTACCCAGTCGGTGGGCAACTTACACTAACTTCAGAAATGTGTGAGTTAAGTGATAATAATATCACTACAATTAATAATAACAATAATGATAATAATAATGGCATTTCAGTGCATACTATATGCTAAACACTGTACTATGCGCTGGGGTAGATACATGATATTCAGGTTGGATGCAGTCCCTGTCCCACATGGATCCCACAGCCTAAGTCGGAGAGAGAACGGGAATTGAAACCCCATTTTACAGATGAGGAAACTGAGGCAGAGAGAAGTTAAGTGACTTGTCCAAGGTCCCACAGCAGAAAAGTGGTGAAGCTGGGATTAGAACCCAGGTCTGTTGACTCCCAGGCCTCTGCTTTTTCTACCAGGACGTGCTGCTTCCTCAGCTAAGGAAGATGAGATGGTCCAGACACAACAGAGTCGGTAGACACGTTCACTGCCCACAACAAATTTCTAGCATCGGTTTGGTTTTTAGAATTGACTGCTGAATATAAGCCATTGAAGTTTCACTCCCAAAGTGGTTGCTGAGAGAAAGGAAAGTTGAGAGGGTGGGAAAGGATAGTGAAAACTAAGCCGTCCATAAAGAGCCTGTAATGAATAATAAGCCCCATGGATCAAATGGTCCACAACAATCAACCTCATTGTGGCCTAAGGATTTTTATTTTCTCCCCCCTGAGAAATTAATGAAGCTTTCTTTTCAAACTTTGCTCCCTGCATCTCTCATTACCAGCCAGAGCTTGGTTCCTTTCTCTGATGTTTGGTCTCTCAGGGGAACAGATTGGAGTGTTTCAGGATGTTTCCATCTCAATCTCATGGTCAGGCAGACAGCGGCAACAGTTTTTCAATAGGAACAGAATATCCCTCGCCCCCTCCCTCCTCGGTCAGACATCCATCCTAATGATTAGAGATCAACCATATTTTGCCAGATTAATAATAGTAATAATAATAATAATGATAGTATTTGTTA
Organism: Tachyglossus aculeatus; assembly: GCF_015852505.1. Lineage (NCBI taxonomy): Eukaryota > Metazoa > Chordata > Mammalia > Monotremata > Tachyglossidae > Tachyglossus > Tachyglossus aculeatus. Next base: position 27,664,691 of record NC_052083.1, read on the forward strand.
AGCACTTACTATGTGCCAGGCACTGTACTAAGCGCTGGGGTGGATACAAGCAAATCAGGTTGGACACAGTCCCTGTCCCAGGAGCTCACAGTTTCAATCCTCATTTTACAGATGAGGTAACTGAAGCATAGAGAAGTGAAGTGACTTGTCCAGGGTCACACAGCAGACAAGTGGCTGAGCCAGGATTAGAACCCATGGCCTTCTGATTACCAGGCCTGTGCTCTATCCACTAGGCCATGCTGCTTCTCCTGTAAACCCCCAAACAATCCCAAGTTATATTTCTGGAGGCCTGTCCAATTTGGGATGGAAATGGTTCTTCAAAGGCAACTGGCTTCTAGACTGTGAGCCCGTTGGTGGGTAGGGATTGTCCGTCTCTGTTGCTGAATTGTACTTTCCAAGCACTTAGTACAGTGCTCTGCACACAGTATGCACTCAATAAATACAATTGAATGAATGGCCTTATGGACTCACAGCTCAGACTCTGGCAAAACAATCCTGTCTGGACTACTGTATCAGCCTCCTCTCCGATCTCCCATCCTCTTGTCTCTTCCCACTTCAATCCATACTTCACGTCGCTGCCCGGATTGTCTTTGTCCAGAAACACTCTGGGCATGTTACTCCCCTCCTCAAAAATCTCCAGTGGCTACCAATCAATCTGCGCATCAGGCAGAAACTCCTCACCCTCGGCTTCAAGGCTCTCCATCACCTTGCACCCTCCTACCTCACCTCCCTTCTCTCCTTCTACAGCCCAGCCCACACCCTCCACTCCTCTGCTGCTAATCTCCTCACCGTGCCTTGTTCTCGCCTGTCCCGCTGTCGAACCCTGGCCCACATCCTCCCCCTGGCCTGGAATACCCTCCCTCCCAACATCCACCAAGCTATCTCTCTTCCTCCCTTCAAGGCCCTACTGAGAGCTCACCTCCTCCAGGAGGCCTTCCCAGACTGAGCCCTGGAGAGGAGGGCGGAGCCCCCTCCTTCCTCTCCCCCTTGTCCCCTTCTCCATCCCCCACGTCTTGCCTCCTTCCCTTCCCCATAGCACCTGTATATATGTATATATGATTGTACATATTTATTACTCTATTTTACTTTCACATATCTATTCTATTTATTTTATTTTGTTAATATGTTTGGTTTTGTTCTCTGTCTCCCCCTCCTAGACTGTGAGCCCACTGTTGGGTAGGGACCATCTCTATATATTGCCAATTTGTACTTCCTAAGCGCTTAGTACAGTGCTCTGCACACAGTAAGTGCTCAATAAATATGATTGATTGATTGAATCCACACGTTATGCATTCTGCAATACGTATTTGGCTCGTGCTTGCTCTATTCTGTTTCGTGTTTCATATTAACGTAGAATGATAGTCTCAGGATACAAAGACCAAACTACTTTTCTGCCCTTTTGAAGAGCTTCAAGCATCTGGTGTTGTTTATGTGTTTGTACCTCTGAATAAAACCATGTGTAGATTTCGCTTCAGTTTAAAAACCACAGGCAAAAGACAGAAACGGAGTGCTCTCTTGAATGCTAATCTGTTATCAAGTTTAGCCGGTGAACTGATGATAAAGTTTGGGAAAACGAACTCTCTCAGACTCAGAAGATTGCCACAGTTCATCCTTTTGGAAAAAAAAAAAAGAAATCCCATCTTCTCATTTTTTCAAGCCCTAAAATTTCTCACTAATTATGGACTAACAGAAAATTACATCATGGCTTTTTAGCCCTTATCATCCCAAATCAATGCCCCATTTATTCCTCTTTGTCAATCATATTGTTTGAGTGCTTATTGTGTGCAGGGCCCTGTACTAAGTGCTTGGGAGAGTGCAATATAACAAATGCGGTCCCTGCCCACAGCCAGCTTACAGTCTAGAGGGGAACTCTTTGTAGAGGCACACAAGTGTCAAGAATATATTGAGGGGCTTTGTGTCTTTCTCTGCACCTATCTCCCACAGGACGTGGCTAAAATACACGTGTCCCAGTGCCACTATGCCATGCTCTCAGATCCACCACTTTCAGAATCAATAAATCAATTTCCTGAGCGTTTATTCATTCAATCGTATTTAGTGAGCGTTTACTGTGTGCAGAGCACCGTACTAAGTCCTTGACAGAGTACAATATAACAATAAACAGACACATTTATTGCCCACAATGAGCTTACAGTCTAGTAGAGGACTGGACACTGTACTAAGCGCTTAGGAGAGTACAATACCTGTCTACATGTTTTGTTTTGTTGTCTGTCTCTCCCCTTCTAGACGGTGAGGCCATTCTTGGGTAGGGACCATCTCTATATGTTGCCGACTTGTACTTCCCAAGCACTTAGTACAGTGTTCTGCACACAGTAAGCACTCAATAAATACGACTGAATGAATGAATACAACAGCTCCAGATACTCTCACTGGCCCTTGGTAAATGGTGGTAATTTTTAAATTCCGACAGCTTTCTAGCCCATTTGGTTTGGGTTATTATCCATCCCCGTTCTCCGCTGGCACAGGTGGTCCCTTTCCAGGGATGGCTGTTATTTACATCACCTTGCCCATATAAGTAGCAATATTGCTTCCTGATTTCATCTTGAATAGCGGGTAGGGAGCTGGGGTGTGACCAAAGTCGAACTTGCACCTTAAGTGAAGCTCTTCTAACCAGCCTTCCCCCAGCATGGATTGCTACTAAATGCCATGCTCATCGTGGACAGGGAATGTGTCAGTGGGTTGTAATAATAACAATAATAATAATAATGGTACTTGTTAAGCGCTTACTATGTGCAAAGCACTGTTCTAAGCACTGGGGGGGATATAAGGTGATCAGGTTGTGCCACGTGGGGCTCACAGTCTTAATCCCACTTTACAGATGAGGTAACTGAGGCCCAGAGAAGTTAAGTGGCTTGCCCAAGGTCCCACAGCTGATAAGTGGTGGAGCTGGGATTCAAACCCATGACCTCTGACTCCAAAGCCCGTGCTCTTTCCACTGAGCCAGATGCTTAGTACAGTGTTCTGCACACAGTAAGCACTCAATAAATACGATTGATTGACCCTCTTTATCCAAGAGCTGGAGGGGATGGCGGGGGGTGGGGGGCGGCGGTTATAGGAGTAAGGGCATGGCCAAGTGGAAAGAGTCTGGGCCTAGGAGTAAGAAGACCTGGGTTTTAATCCCACCTCTGTCACTTGCCTGCTGGGTGACCTTGGACAAGTCACTTCACTTCTCTGGGCCTCAGTTTCCTCCTCTATCAAATGGGGATTCAATCTCCATTCTCCCTTCCCTTTAGACTGTGAGCCCTATGAGGGACAGGGACCCATCCCATATGTATCTACCCCAGTGCTTAGAACAGTGCTTGACATAATTAGTGCTCATCAAATACCATGAAAAAGGGGCATTTTTCCTCCTTGTTCTCAAGTGGGCACTTTGATGATAATAATAGTAATAATAATAATGATAATGACATTTGTTAAGTGCTTACTTTTTGCCAGGTGCTCTACTAAGCGCTGAGGTAGATACAAGCGGATTGGGTTGGACACAGTCCCTGTCCCATATGGGGCTCACAGTCAATTCCCATTTTACCGATAATAATGATGGCATTTATTAAGCACTTAGTATGTGCAAAGCACTGTTCTAAGCGCTGGGGTGGTTACAAGGTGATCAGGTTGTCCCACGGTGGGCTCACAGTCTTCATCCCCATTTTACAGATGAGGTAACTGAGGCACAGAGAAGTTAAGTGACTTGCCCAAAGTCAGCTGACAATTGGAGCTGGGATTTGAACCCATGACCTCTGACTCCAAAGCCCATGCTCTTTCCACTGAGCACGCTAGATGAGGCAACTGAGGCACAGAGATCACTCTCAAGCATAAAAGGAGAAGAAAGGTAAATGCTAGATATACCATATAGTAGAGATATTCCTCACCTTCCCTTCCCTACTACAAAAGCCCTATACACATACAGCAAATACCAGGAAAAAAAAATGGAAAAAAATCCCAGGAAAACAAAAGTAGCATAATGTATCAAGTCCAAGACTGAACTCCTTGTCTTCCCTCCCAAACCCTGCCCTCTCCCTGACTTTCCCATCTCTGTTGACGGCACTACCATCCTTCCCGTCACACAAGCCCACAACCTTGGTGTCATCCTCGACTCTGCTGTCTCATTCACCCCTCACATCCAAGCCGTCACCAAAACCTGCCGGTCTCAGCTCCGCAACATTGCCAAGATCCGCCCTTTCCTCTCCATCCAAACCGCTACCCGGCTCGTTCAAGCTCTCATCCTATCAATCAATCAATCAATCAATCGTATTTATTGAGCGCTTACTGTGTGCAGAGCACTGTACTAAGCGCTTGGGAAGTACAAGTTGGCAACATATAGAGACAGTCCCTGCCCAACAGTGGGCTCACAGTCTAAAAGGGGGAGACAGAGAACAAAACCAAACATACTAACAAAATAAAATAAATAGAATAGATATGTACAAGTAAAATAAATAAATAAATAAATAAATAGAGTAATAAATATGTACAAACATATATACAGGTGCTGTGGGGAAAGGAAGGAGGTAAGATGGGAGGATGGAGGGGGGACGAGGGGGAGAGGAAGGAAGGGGCTCAGTCTGGGAAGGCCTCCTGGAGGAGGTGAGCTCTCAGTAGGGCCTTGAAGGGAGGAAGAGAGCTAGCTTGGCGGATGGGCAGAGGGAGGGCATTCCAGGCCCGGGGGATGACGTGGGCCAGGGGTCGATGGCGGGACAGGCGAGAACAAGGCACGGTGAGGAGATTAGCGGCAGAGGAGCGGAGGGTGCAGGGTGGGCTGTAGAAGGAGAGAAGGGAGGTGAGGTAGGAGGGGGTGAGGTGATGGAGAGCCTTGAAGCCGAGGGTGAGGAGTTTCTGCCTGATGCGCAGATTGGTAGCCACTGGAGATTTTTGAGGAGGGGAGTAACATGCCCAGAGCGTTTCTGGACAAAGACAATCCGGGCAGCAGCATGAAGTATGGACTGAAGTGGGGAGAGACACGAGGATGGGAGATCAGAGAGAAGGCCGATGCAGTAGTCCAGACGGGACAGGACGGACTATCCCGTCTGGACTACTGTATCAGCCTTCTCTCTGATCTCCCATCCTCATGTCTCTCCCCACTTCAATCCATACTTCATGCTGCTGCCCGGATTGTCTTTGTCCAGAAACGCTCTGGGCATGTTACTCCCCTCCTCAAAAATCTCCAATGGCTACCAATCAATCTGCGCATCAGGCAGAAACTCCTCACCCTCGGCTTCAAGGCTCTCCATCACCTTGCCCCCTCCTACCTAACCTCCCTTCTCTCCTTCTACAGCCCACCCCGCACCCTCCACTCCTCTGCTACTAATCTCCTCACCGTGCCTCATTCTCGCCTGTCCCGCCATCGACCCCCGGCCCACGTCATCCCCCGGGCCTGGAATGCCCTCCCTCTGCCCATCCGCCAAGCTAGCTCTCTTCCTCCCTTCAAGGCCCTACTGAGAACTCATCTCCTCCAGGAGGCCTTCCCAGACTGAGCCCCTTCCTTTCTCTCCCCCTCTCCATCCCCCTCATCTTACCTCCTTCCCTTCCCCACAGCACCTGTATATATGTTTGTACATATTTATTACTCAATTTATTTATTTTACTTGTTCATATCTATTCTATTTATTTTATTTTGTTAGTATGTTTGGTTTGTTCTCTGTCTCCCCCTTTTAGACTGTGAGCCCACTGTTGGGTAGGGACTGTCTCTATATGTTGCCAACTTGTACTTCCCAAGTGCTTAGTACAGTGCTCTGTACACAGTAAGCGCTCAATAAATACGATTGATGATGATGATGGTATCAAACAGAAGAAAGACACCCCAGAAAATGTACTTAAAAACATAGCCTTCTGTCTGTTCAATCACCATATGTAGCCCGACTCAACCTTAGCTAGACTTCACCAGGGTAAACAGTTTACTATGCATTGTTTCATTTCCCAGTAGGATGCATGAGAAAAATTCAGCCACACAGTTATAAAATACTTACAATCTAAGTCTCTCAGCCCCAACACCGGCAAACCTTCCAAAAACACAGTCCAATATTTTTTTCCTTTTTTTTCAGAGGGAGGGAAGCCTACGAGGGGCTCTGTTTTTCCATTGACTCATTCAGAACAGTCACCTCTCCTTTCTTGGCAATTCTCTGGACGTCCAACCCCCAGGCAGGTACTAGACATCCCATCAGGGGCCTCAAATCCAAAGGCACAATCACACGTTCAATGGGCCAAACCCACCAAAAGCCACTAAATCGAACGGGCGGATAGCAGAACGTCGGAAACGGAGTATTTGCTGTAGCCTAACTGCCGAGGCTCAGAGCAACGGGAGCAGCTGTAGTGTCTCGCTAAATCCAGGGGGAAGAGTTCTGAGGTGAGATAAAGATCTGATGTCAGGCCTCTGAAGGGCAACCAATCTAAGAGCAAAAGGGACAGGGGAGGGATGGGCAGCAGACACAATAAAGATACAAACTCAAAACACTTCAGTGACAAGAGGCCCTCCAAGAGACCGTCCCCGATTAAGACCTTATTTCTCCTCCTCCTTCACCCTTCTGCATCGTCCTTGCACTTGGATTTGACCCCTTCATTCACCCCAGCTTTTTAATGTCCATCTCCCTGTCCAGACTGTAAGGTCATTGTGGGCTGGGAACGTATCAATCAACTCGGCTATTCCATTCTCTCCCTAGAGCTTAGTACAGTTCTCCGCACGCAGCACATGCTCAATACATACCATCTCAACACCGACCGCTTTCCCATGTCCCTATTCTAGCCTGGAACTCCTTCCCCCTCCAGATACGCCAGACCCTGACTCTCTCCACCTTCAAAGCCTTATTCAGGTCCCATCTCCTCCCAGAGGCCTTCCATGACTAAGCCCTCTTTCCCCCGCCTCCCTCTCCCTTCTGCATCATCTACACACTTGGATCTGTGACCTTGGGGCATTTTATATGCACCTCATCCTCAACCCCACAGCACTTACATACATATCTATAAACGATATGTTATAATTTATTTATTTATATTAGCATCCTCCTCCCCGCTTCTAGGCTGTAAGTTTGTTGTGGTGGGTAGGGAAGGTGTCTACCAACTCTGCTGTACTGTACTCTCCCAAGAGCTTAGTATAGTGCTCTGTACCCGGTAAACACTCGATAGATACCATTGAGGATAACCTCATGGACTGTGGAGGAAATTGCTGCTTCTATGTTCCTGTGAATGCCCAACCTGAAACTTCAAAGTCAGGATGCAAAAGTAGTTGGGCTACCTATTGGATCCGTTTCCAGAAAAGGCTGATAGTTGTCTTTCCCCTTTAAATCAGCTAGGTGATCTAGTCAGTCAATTGTATTTATTAACACTTAAACTGTGCGCAGAGCACTGTACTAAGCACTTGGGAAAGTACAATATAACAGACACATTTCCTGACCACGATGAGCTTACAGTCTAGACAGGGAGGCAGACAATAATAGAAGTACATAAATGACAGATATGGACATAAATGCTGTGGGGCTGGGAGGGGGGATGAACAAAGGGAGCAAATCATGGAGACGCAGAAGGGAGAGGGAGAAGAGGAAAGGGGAACTCAATCAGGAAAGGCCTTTTGGAGGAGATGTGCCTTCAAATAGACTTGAAGGAGGGCAAGTCATTGTCTGTCGGGTATGAGGAAGAAGGGTGTTCCAGGCCAGAGGCAGGATGTGGGCGAGAGTTTGGCGGCGAGATAGACGAGATCGAGGTACAGTGAGAAGGTTGGCACTAGACGGACGAAGTGTGTGGGCTGGGTCTGAAACTGCCTCTGGCTGCTCTAACCATGTCTCAAAGTGAAATCCATTGTTCCTCGCCAAAACTAGTACTTTAGCAAATTGACGCTGTATTTAAGATTTAAAAACGCAACGTGAATAAGTCGGCAACTGACATATCGCTCTTGGCTACTCTGATCTACATGGTAATTTTATGCAAGTCATGACAGACCCCGAACAAAAGAACGAAGGGAAGTGAAAAGCTCAGAAAAGTGATACAACAGATTTTTGTGGCAGGGAGCAGATCTAGGCCCAACTGCCAAGCCTTCAATTACAGAGCTGCGGGGAGATAATTTTAATTCGGTACAGCCGATTAGAAGTCTGAGAGAAACGGAGACAGTGAGGGGTACTGTCTCCCATAGTGGCAAGCCATAAATGATATCACTAAATTGCTTGTGCCTTATTTGGGATAACAGTTTCATGCTAAAAAGCTGCTGGGATGACACCAATTGAGAACATTTTGGTTTCCTCTCTGGCATTTTTACACCAGTTAATTTAACAGACCACAAATCTAATGACAAGAAGGAGATGTCCTTTTCATAACAACATGCTTCTTGGGAGCCAAAGAACACAGGCTGTCAAACTCTGCACAAAGTGCTCAATAAATATGATTGGTTAATTGAGTACACACTGTAGCTGGATATCAGTATTTCCTTTTTACAGTGAGAATAAATGAAATTCAGGGCAACAATGGAAGGCTCTAGAAACTGCCCTGCAAATCAGGAGTGAAGAAAAGAAAAAAGGTCTATTGCTTCAATCATCCACCCTGTACTAACTTATTAGGACTCCCCCCCATCTTTTTGAAACTTCTGCTTATTATTAATGGAGCTTATTGTGTGCTCACTATGTGTAGGGTACCATACTAAGTGCTAGAAATGAAATTCCTAGACTTCTAAAAGGGGTTCTACAATTCCTCATGAGAAAACAATTCCCTTCACCCTGAGGTGAAACCTTTTAGGAAAATGAGTCTCTTTTCAAAGAGTAGGAAAAAAAAATCATACAAATTGGCTAGGCAGCTCTCCTTAGTGCCAGCTAGGGAGAGTGAATGCTAATGGTACCTTATAATAGTCATGTTTACAAGGGCTAGGCATCTTATTGAAAGAATCTTTCTAGCGGGAAATTCCTTTTTTTAATCTCTAATCCGTGCCATGGACAAGCTAATGTTTACAAAAATTGCCACCCAACATCCTGAGTTACCAATCAATGGTGCTAACTGAGCACATACCGTGCGCAGAGTGTGCATGATTAAAGAATAGAGAAGCAATGTGGCCTAGTGGCTACAGCACAGGTTTGGGAGTCAGAAGGGCCCGGGTTCTAATCCTGGCTCTGCCACATGTCTACCGTGTGATCTTGGGCAAGTCATTTCCCTTCTCTGGGCCCCAGTAACCTCATCTGTAAAATAGGGATAAAGACTCTGAGCCATATGCAGGACAGGAACTGTGTCCAACCTAACTTGTATCTACCCCAGCACTTAGTACAATGCCTGGCACATCGTAAGCGCTTAACAAATGCAATCAGAAAAAAAAAATCCAATGTTTTCCAGTATAGAACGCCATGATGATTACAATTAAAAAATGCATTAGAATTTCAATACTTCTGGTGCTTGTTGGCTAGGGAGGAAGATAGGGCTTTGGGCTGCTAAAAATATTTTCATTCTGAAAATTTAGTTTTATTTTTCACTTTTGCCCCGATCACTGTCTTCTTTTCTGGGATCACCAAAAAACTGGAAAGAGAAAGCTCATCTTCACTTGATTCAAAATTTCTGAGGGCTGAAATGATCCCTCTCCAAACTTAGTTCCATTAGACTGTAAACTCCTCGGGGGCTATTGCACTTGACTGGGCAATTAGCACAGTGTTCCACTCAGGTGTGCAACAATTATTCGATGATATTTACTGAGCACTTTCAGAGTGTGCAGAGCACTGTACTAAGCCTTTGGGATACGTTCCCTGCCCACAAGGAGCTTACAGTACAGAAGGGGAGATAGAAATTAAAATAAATTAATTCCAGGTAAGTGGCATTCTGCAGAGGGGAAGGAAAAAAAGGTCTTCGAAAACCTGGGCCTTGACCTCAGAAATATGCAGTGGAAAGCTGCTTTTGGGTATCTGCATTTCATGTTTCAGATTCAACTGGAAAAGAGAGAAAGCAAGAAGCTTCAGTCTTGGCATTTAAAGCATAAATAATCGAACCCTCTATCGAGCAAGAAAACCAGAGCAAGAGTCAGATGTGCAGGGAAACCATAATGCACCATGTGCAATGACTTGTTAGAAGCATGCATAAGGAATATTAAACAGCTGAGGTTTTTCCAATGCTGCTGCCTGGAATTCATACACAATATTGGCTGTTATTTTCCATGAATGCAAATGTGTCTCCCTCTATATATGTAGGATGAAGTCCCCTAAGGCCCCAAAATAGAGCTCAGTTTAATGATCAGGCAAGCATTCACAAATAAAGACCTTATTGTCATGGAGATGTTAATAATTAAAATTATTCACAAGGATGTTCCAAAAGCATGCCAATTAGAAACAGAGGTCATTTCACCAACAAAACTGTCATGGTATATAAGCTGGTGACTGAAAAAAGCACTCAGAAGACTCATGTAGTTTAGGATGAATATCAGTGGTACATGTTCAGGCTCTAAGTATTGTCCCCTAGATCACAATGAGGAATGCCACATCAAAAGCCGAGACCTAGAACCCTCACTGAGAATGGGAAACTCAGCTTCAAAATGAAGGGAGAACCTGAATTACATTTAGAAATCGAGAGGAACCAGAGAATGCATTGAGGGAGGGAACTGTAAGATCAGGAGATGGTTTTCAATGGCCTCTTACTAGAGAATGTGACTGAATTTAAGTGACAGACTAGGAGACCTGAACAAGGTTCTGAGAGTACAAGAGGGAGAAACAAATCGACAAAAAGAGTGGTATTTTCTAGAAGAGGGAGAGAAGAATAGAAAAGAATAAAGCTAAAGCAACACAGATGGAAATCATGCTGTTGATGAAGGTGGGGGAAAGAGAGTAAACTCTAAATCCATCCAAGTGACTCGATTCTACTGAATATCAGGACAGGGTGGTCTCGGTCAGCACGAGCCCAATTTCAATTCCTAGCTTTGTCCATGAGCAGTGGTAGTTTTCTTAAGACAAGATAAATAGTGATAATTAAAACTAAGCACTAAGAGCAGAGAACGGCAAAGAACTTGGGAGTTTTTAAACCAAGAACTGGAAGGTGAACCTTAGCAGAGTCATTACTGTAGTTCAACTAGAGTACAGTCATTTAAATTTAAATGAATAGAAGCAGTGTGGCCTAGTGGCTAGGGCTCAGCCCTGGGAGTCAGTAGGACCTGGGTTCTCATCCCAGCTCTGCCACCTGTCACCTGTGTGACCTTGGGCAAGTCACTTCAATTCCCTGGGCCTCAGTTACTCCATCTACCAAATGGGGATAAAGACTATGAGCCCTATGTGGGGCAGGGACTGCGTCCAACCTGATTACCTTGTATATATCCCAGCGCTTAGTACAGTGCCTGACACATAATAAGTGCTTAACAAATAGCATTTTAAAAAAAATATGAATCCTTTCCAAGCTGGGCTAGGGCATTTATTCTTGGAAATTGTTTAATATTCCATCGTATATCTACCGTTGCTGTGGAAACCCCTGTACCAATAAATGTAGATTATCTGTTCAAAGCTGAGTAGAGAGCATATGCATGTGTGTGTGTGTGTGTGTGTGTGTGTGTTTGTGTGAGTGTGTGTGAGTTGTGAATGTGTCAGTTTCAAAAGGACTTGCTATCACCTAGTGGGGGCTGGACACTCTGCTACACTTCAGCAGCCTTTTCTTGAGGTGCAACACCACACACCTAAACCCCAAATATTGCCAACAATAAGCATTATAATCGTGGTATTTGTTAAGCGCTAGGACTCAAGCACTGTCCTAAGTGCTGGGATAGATACAAGTTCATCAGATCAGATACAGGGCCTGTTCCATTTATTCATTTAATCGTATTTATTGAGCGCTTACTGTCTGCAAAGCACTGTACTACATGGGGCTCATGGTCTAATAATCATAATGATGGTACTTGTTAAGCACCTGCTATATGCCAAGCACTATTCTAAACACTGGAGTAGATTCAAGTAAATCAGGTTGGACACAGTTTCTGTCCCACATGGGGTGCACAATCAATCCCTATTTGACAGATGAGGTAACTGAGGCCCAGAGAATGGAAATGACTTGCTGAGATCCCACAGGGTTAGAACCCAGGTCGTTCTGACTCCCAGGCCCGGGCTCTAGCCACTAAGCCATACTGCTTCTCTAAGTAGGAGGGAGTAGGATTTAATCCCCATTTCACAGTTGAGGAAACTGAGGTACAGAGAAGTTAAGTGGCTTGCCCAGGGTCACAGAGCAGGCAAGTGGCAGAGCTGGAATTAGAACCCAGGTCACAGCCTCATCAATAGATTGATATCTATTTACTGGCATTTATTGAGGGTCCATGCTCTTTCCACTGGGCCACACTGCTCCTCAACAGTTTGCTCAATGACTTTTGATAGGAAACAATCTTCCAGCTATAGCCATGACTTCTTTAGTTGCATCTATTCACCTCATTTCCTTGGGCAAGATTTTCTAGACACAGTTAAATTTCAAGTGAAATGGCTTTATGCCCTATGATTAGAATAGATTTCTACTGTACTTAACAATCTTCAGACAGTCACCCCTTAAATGCTCATCATGATTATTCTGAATTCCTGATCTCGAAGGCCGGTTAGCAATACTACGCTCACCCAGTTAGGGCTCTCTTTTGGTTCCAGGAATGCAGATTATAAGAGCCTTAAAGGAAGCAGAGTTTCCCAAAGGTAATATAAAATGCCTTAATACATTACATTAATACATTACTAAGATCTCAAAAGTTGACCAAAAGATGATAAACACACTGAAAATGGTAACCAAAACATCATGCATTTACATAATAAAAAGGCCTATTAACATGTACCTTTCATAAAACGGTTTAGGACTGGGCTTACTGTCTACCTCCCAAAGTAGACTACTTGGTGATACCCTGGCCTACAATGATGCCATGAACTCTGCTAAATATACCTTCCATTATCTATGTTAAACTCGAAAAGGATTATCACCAAGCAATCCTGTTTGTTGAGTACTTGCTGTGTGCAGAACACTGTACCTTACCCTTGGGAGACTAAATGTAACAGAGTTGGTTGACATGATCATAATCATTCTAAATCAGACCCAATACTCCAGAGGGAGGCAAAGCGCTTAAGCCGATACAAACATTTCAGCCAAGTGATGTAAATACTGACAGCATTAAATTCATTAGCGAGAGACTGCATTAACATACAATCAATAGAATTTGTTGCTAGGATGACTGTCTACTCTGTGAAGAGCATTGTAAAAACGTTGGGAAGGGAATGACAATTAGCAGAAAGGATCCTGGCTCTCAAGAAATTTAGCTTGTAATAAGAGATTCCCATACAAAACTCAAAAATCACAACACAAAGAGAATTCATCTTTTTGACCACTTTGGGGTAATGTTATATAACTTACCGACCCTGCTCTTTCACTAGAGTAAATGTGAAGAATCATTGGCAACAACTGAAGTCTAATATCACTTCTGGAGCCTACGTGGGAGCTTAATAATGTTGTTTGTTATGGAATTCCACACCATAGTCTCATCAATAAATACCAATCTATCAATGGCATTTACTGAGCACTTACTGTGTGCACAGCATTCATTCAATCGTATTTATTAAGCACTTACTGTGTGCAGAACACTATACTAAGCACTTGGGAAAGTACACTATGACAATAAACGGTAACATTCCCTGCCAACAACGAGCTCACAGTCTGCATTAGGTGCTTGGGAGAGTACAACAGAGTTGGTAGACACATTCCTTGCCCACAATGAGTTTACAGGCTAGAGGGGGAGACAGACATTAACCTAAATTACGAGTATGTAAATTCGTTCTGCAGGGCTGATAAACCCTTTGCATCACAGTTGTTGGGTAAAATGTGCTAAAGATTAATTCACACAGAATTTGGCTTTTTCTCGGACTTCTCCCCAGCTCTGTAAACAGAAGACGATAACAAATTGCTCCCTGGGATTGTCAAATGAGAAGAGCCATGGACATATTTGAGGCAGAGAGTTTACAGTAAGCTGAAGAGAATTTTGGGTATTTCCAGTCACAATTCTCCAAACCTCTATGGTTTCTAGGTTTTCCTATAAAAATCTCACACCAGCTGCATTTCACTATCCTCCTGAGACTCAAATATCCTGGGGCTTCCTTGTTTCAACAAACTTTCATCAGCCAGAAGTAGTCTTCTTCTCTATGTTATTTCTATTTTGAATATTTTTCTTCCTTTAGATATCTGAGTTAATGAAACCTCACTGAGCTTGTGTTGAAATTTCATTGCTTTTTATGATTTTCAAATTATGGATTACAGTCAAAGTTAGGAAGATAATTGTTCACTACAATTTTTCCTTTTGTTTTAAATTCACCTCCTTCATTCATTCATTCAATCATATTTATTGAGCGCTTACTGTGTGCAGAGCACTGTACTAAGCGCTTGGGAAATACAAGTTGGCAACATATAGAGATGGTCCCTACCCAACAGCAGGCTCACTCCTTCAAACTCTAATAGGGATCCTCAGTTCAAACAACCTACCCAAAACAGGACTCCCTATTTGCCCATCACTATAGACAACATCACAATCCTCCCTGTCTCATAAGCCTGAAACCTTGGCCTGATCCTGGCCTGAGTAGATTAGCATGGCCCCTGCGCAAGGATGACACACAAATTCGTGAAGCGTTCCATATTTTTCGGTCGTTCATTCTCAGTCTCTTTTGCAGGCTCCTCCTCCCCCTCCCATCCCCTTACTGTGGGGGTTCCCCAAGGTTCAGTGCTTGGTCCCCTTCTGTTCTCGATCTACACGCACTCCCTTGGTGACCTCATTCGCTCCCACAGCTTCAACTATCATCTCTACGCTGATGACACCCAGATCTACATCTCTGCCCCTGCTCTCTCCCCCTCTCTCCAGGCTTGCATCTCCTCCGGCCTTCAGGACATCTACATTTGGATGTCTGCCCGCCACCTAAAACTCAACACGTCCAAGACTGACCTCCTTGTCTTCCCTCCCAAACCCTGCCCTCTCCCTGACTTTCCCATCTCTGTTGACGGCACTACCATCCTTCCCGTCTCACAAGCCCGCAACCTTGGTGTCATCCTCGACTCCGCTTTCTCATTCACCCCTCACATCCAAGCTGTCACCAAAACCTGCCGGTCTCAGCTCTGCAGCATTGCCAAGATCTGCCCTTTCCTCTCCATCCATACCGCTACCCTGCTCGTTCAAGCTCTCATCTTATCCCATCTGGACTACTGCATCAGCCTTCTCTCTGATCTCCCATCCTCATGTCTCTCTCATCATCATCATCATCAATTGTATTTATTGAGCGCTTACTGTGTGCAGAGCATTGTACTAAGCGCTTGGGAAGTACAAGTTGGTAACACTTCAATCCATACTTCATGCTGCTGACGGGACTGTCTTTGTCCAGAAACGCTCTGGGCATGTTACTCCCCTCCTCAAAAATCTCCAATGGCTATCAATCAATCTGCGCATCAGGCAGAAACTCCTCACCCTGGGCTTCAAGGCTGTCCATCACCTCGCCCCCTCCTACCTCACCTCCCTTCTCTCCTTCTACAGCCCACCCCGCACCCTCCGCTCCTCTGCCACTAATCTCCTCACCGTACCTCGTTCTCACCTGTCCCGCTATCGACTCCCGGCCCACGTCATCCCCCGGACCTGGAATGCCCTCCCTCTGCCCATCCGCCAAGCTAGCTCTCTTCCTCCCTTCAAGGCCCTGCTGAGAGCTCACCTCCTCCAGGAGGCCTTCCCAGACTGAGCCCCTTCCTTCCTTCCTCTCCCCCTCGTCCCCCTCTCCATCCCCCCATCTTACCTCCTTCCCTTCCCCACAGCACCTGTATATATGTATATGTTTGTACATATTTATTTATTTATTTTATTTTGTTAGTATGTTTGGTTTTGTTCTCTGTCTCCCCCTTTTAGACTGTGAGCCCACTGTTGGGTAGGGACTGTCTCTATATGTTGCCAACTTGTACTTCCCAAGCGCTTAGTACAGTGCTCTGCACACAGTAAGCGCTCAATAAATACGATTGATTGATTGATTCTCAACTCATCTCTCTCATTCGACCTGCATATTTAATGTCACCAAATCCTGTCGGTTCTACCTTCATGACATTACTGAACTTCCTCCCTTTCCTCTCCATTCGAATTGCTACCACGCTGATGCAAGCCCTTATCAAATCCTGCTTTAAATGACTGCATCAGACTTTGCACTGACCTTATTGCCTCTTTTTTCTTTAATAGCATTTGTTAAGTGCTTACTATGAGTCAGGCACTGTACTAAACACCGGGAAGGTTGCAGGCTAATCAGGTTGGACACAGTCCATGTCCCACATGGGCTCACCGTCTTAATACCCATTTTACCCAATGGTGGAACTGAGGTCCAGAGAAGTAAAGTGACTTATCCAAGGTCAAACAGCAGACAAGTGGCAGAGCTGGGATTAAAACCCAGGTCTTTCTGACTCCCAGGCCACACTGCGTCATGCGTGTGGGAAGTACAGAATACAGAGGTGACATGTTCCTTGCCCTCAAGAAGCTGACACTCTAATAGAGCTCTGTACACTCCTTAGAGCTGAGGTCAGGAGTTTTTGTTTGATGTGGAGAAGATTGGTTACTAATGAAGGCATCTGATCAAAGGAATGTGCAGTCTTGGTGGAGTGAAGTGGGTGACAACCATATGATAGTGGATAAAATGGGAGTTGAAAGAGAGAAAGCAGAGGAGTTTGGACAGGAATGGAAGCAGAGAAGTGGGGAAACTACTTGACAGTGTAGTCAATCAATCAATTAATGGTATTTATTGAGTGTTTCCTGTGTGCGGAGCACTCTACTAAATGCTTAGGATAGTCCAATACGGCGGACTTGGTAGACACTTCCCCTGCCCACAGTGAGTTTATGGTCTAGAGGAGTGTAGTGGAATCCAGAAAACGTTTTTGTAGCATGAAAAGCCTTAAGCCCCTTTAAAGGAGATGGAAAGGAGCCATCAGAGAGGGAGTGATTGAAGAGGGCAGTTAGGAAGGGAAGAATATGGATTTTAAAGGGAGAGACTGGATGAGGTCAAAGGCATAGGGAGAGAGGGTAGATAACAAAAGGCTCTCGAGAGAGAGGGGTTGGTGGGGCAGGAGGGGGCTGGGGGGCAAGCAGGGAACCTTGGAAGCTATCACTTATGATGGTTTCAATTTGCTTAACCCACTTAGGTCCCGCTAAGTGGCCTAGTGGAAAGAGCACAGGTCTGGGAGTCAGAGGACCTGGGTCCCATCCTGGCTCTGCTCCTTCTCTGCTGGGTGACCTTTGGCAAATGGCTTAACTTCTTGGTAGCTCAGTTTTCTCATCTGTAAAATGGGGATTCGATAGCTGTTCTGCCTCCCCTCTGGACTGTGAACCCCATGTAATGATAATTATGGTATTTGTTAAGTACTAACTATATGCCAAGCACTGTTCTAGGCACTGGGATAATTAGGTTGATCAAGATAATCAGGTTGGCTACAGTACCTGTCCTACATAGGGCTCACAGTCTTCATCCTGATTTTACAGATGAGGGAATTAAGGCACAGAGAATTGAAATGACTTGCCCAAAGTCACACAACAGACAAGTGGTGGAGTTGGCCTTAGAACCCATGACCTTCTGATTCCCAGGCCCATGCTCTATCCACTAGGCCATGCTGCTTCTCATGGGGGACAAGGACTGTGTTCAACTTGATTATCCCCCAACTCTTAATACAGTGCTTGGAATACACAAGTACCATAATTATTATTATCTAATGTAATCAAATCCCTCCTGGAGAGAAAATGAATTGATGCTGCCTTTGCAAAACTATATTGAGATAATAAAAGCAATTTCCCAGACCTCATCCCT
Source organism: Tachyglossus aculeatus (assembly GCF_015852505.1). Taxonomy (NCBI): domain Eukaryota; kingdom Metazoa; phylum Chordata; class Mammalia; order Monotremata; family Tachyglossidae; genus Tachyglossus; species Tachyglossus aculeatus. The sequence continues at coordinate 27,682,453 of NC_052083.1, forward strand.
GCTAACTGCCTGGATCCATCTCCCAAATGACTCCCAAAGCAATAGAAAAAAAAGTAAATTTAAAGCACCTAGCTGATTCTTATAAGACGATGCATTTTTGACATAGAAATAGCCTAACATCTGTGTTGGGACCTACATGGTTTCATCTGAAGAATTATTAGCTTGAACAAACATCTGTCACACCTCATCACAGATTTTGACTTTTAAACGTCTTGCCTTGAAGGGAAAAAAAAATCAGACAAGCCTTAGGATGAACGATAATTAGACTGTCGAGTGTGAACAAGTAATTAGAGGTGACTGGACCGATGGACGGTGGAATCTTTAACAAGCCATCTCATCTCCCCGATTTGAAGAAAGCCATCACTTCCAGCCTCCTAATCACTCAGTGAAAACCAGAGATGAGACATTCTTCAATTTTCTTGGCTGGCTAACTCACAACCCAAACCACGGATGCGCCTCTATCCACTCCCAGACATTCCTGCCACTCTGGCTTTGCGGGCAGGGAGGTGGTTGGGTAGAGTCCCCCAGCTTTCTCTGCCCACTTATCCCTCAAGAACCACCCCCGACCATGGGTGGAAGTGCCAGCTCTACCAATTCCAATAAGCCATTCACCCGCTCCCAAAATATCTTTCTACAGATCATCATCATCAATCGTATTTGAGCACTTAATGTGTGCAGAGCACTGTACTAAGCGCTTGGGAAGTACAGATAAAAAGAGCAGGACTCTTCTGGGTAACTCCAAGCTTTGTTTTCAGGTTTCAATCCTTGTGCCCAGATTTCCAGAATGAGTCAAGTCCATCCAGTTCTGTAAGAACACATGTTTTCATTACATTCACCCACCTCTCTTCCTCCCTCCCTGATTGCCAACGTCAACTCTTTCTTTGCTTTCCAATGGCTTCAAACTGCTTTCAGTTTGGGATTGAAACTACCCATCTACTTCTCACTCATTCCTTGGTTCACTTGTATTAATGAGTGCTTACTGTGTGCAAAGCACTGTACTACGGACACATTCCCTGCCCACAATGAGCTTAGAATCTAGAGGGAGAGACAGATATTAATGTAAATTACAGATATGTATATCAGAAAGGATGTCCTTACCATTGGCTTTAAGGAATTTAATCAGCTTTCCCCCTTCTTCCCTATTTTGCTGATTTCCTACCACAAGCCAGCCTGCAGACTTCATTCCTCCGACACCAACCTACTCAGCGGATCTCAATCTCGTCTATCTCACTGCCGACTCCTTGCCCACTTTCCAGAACTTCCTCCCGCTTCATAGACAACAGATAATCTCTGTCTCAACCTTCAAAGCCTTTTTAAAATCACATCCACTGCTTTCAAACAAGCGCATGTCTCCCCATCCTTAAAAACCCTCCTTTGACCCCAAAGCTCCCTCCAGTTATCGCCCCATCTTCCTCCCACCATTCCTCTCCAAACTCCTTGAGTGAGTTGTCTACACCCGCTGTCTCAAGTTCCTCTCCTCCAGTTCTCTCTGACCCCCTCCAATCTGGCTTCTGTCCCCTTTACTCTAAAGAAATTGCCCTCTCCAGGCTCACCAATGATCTCCTTCTTGCCAAATCCAACGGCCTCTACTCCGTCCTAACCCTCCACCTTCCGCTGCCACTGGCACTGTGGACCACCCTCTTCTTCTAGAAACCTTGGCTTTGCTGACATTGTCCTCTCCTGGTTCTCCTCCCATCTCTCTGGCTGCTTATTTTCAGCCTCTTTCATAGGCTCCTCCTCTGCCTTCCACCCCCTAACTGTGAGAGACCCTCAAGGCTCAGTTCTGGGTCCCCTTCAATTCTCCATTTACATGCACACCCTTGGAGAACCCAAAATTTCAACTACCACCTTGATGCACATGGTTGACAAATCTACTTCTCCAGGCCTGATCTTTCTCCGTCACTGCAGTCTCATATTTCTTCTGCCTTCAGGACACCTCTTTTTAAATGTCCCACCAACAGCCCAAACTTAAGGTGTCCAAAAGAAAACTCCTCATCTTCCCACCCAAACCTTGTCCTCCCTCAGACTATCCAATCACTGTAAACACCACCACCACCCTCCCTGTCTCACAAGCCTGAAACCTGGGGCATTATCCTTGGTTCATCTCTCATTCAACCCATTATTCAACCTGTTACCAAAATCTGTCAGTTCTACTTTCATGACATCTGAAATATCTGCCCTTTCCTCTCCATCTAAACTGTGACCATGCTGATCCAAGTACTGACCAATCAATCATATTTATTGATTCATTCAATCATATTTATTGAATGCTTACTGTGTGTAGAGCACCGTACTATTTATTGAGCACTTGCTGCGTGCAGAGCAGTGAACAAAGCCCTTGGGAGAGTACAAAATAAAGCACTTATATCCCACCTTGACTACTGCAACAGCCTCCTTGCTGACCTTCCTGCCTCCTATTTCTCCTCACTCTAAGTCCTTACTTCACTCTGCTGCCCAGATGATTTTTCTAAAAATCATATAGTCCAAGTTTCCCCACACAACAAAAACCTCCATTGGCTGCCCATCTACCTCTGCAGGAGGAGCTCCTTACCATCAGCTTTCCCTCTCTTTCCTGTTTTGCTAATTTCCTACTACAAACCAGTCCGCACACTTTGCTTCTCTAACGCCAACCTACTCAGGGTACCTCAGTCTCATCTATCTCACTCCCCGACCTCTATCCCACATCCTGCCTCTGACTTAGAACTTCTTCCCCCTTCGTATGTGACTATCACTCTCTCCACCTTCAGAGTCTTTTTAAAGTCACATCTCCTTCAAGAAGTCTTCCCCAACTAAACCCTCAACCCCTCTCCCTTCTGCATCACTTATGCAACTGGCACATTATTTATATGAATCTGTCTCCCCCTCAAGACGCAAGCTTGTGTCCGAAGCGCTGGGGTAGATACAAGGTATTTGGGTTGGACGCAATCCCTGTCCTTGATGGGGTTCACAATCTATTTAGAAGAGACGAGGATTTAATCCCCATTTTAGAGATGAGGAAACTAAGAAGTTAAGTGACTTGCCCAAGGTCACATGCAGCTGGCAATGTCTTTACTAACTTGAGAAACAGTGTGGCCTCGTGGAGAGAACATGGTCCTGGGAGTCAGAGGGACCTGGGTTCTAATCCCCACTCCATCACTTGTGTGCTGTGGGACCTTGGGCAAATCACTTCACTTCTCTGGGCCTCAGTTACCTCATCTGTAAAATGGGGATTAAGAACGTGAGCCCCATGTGGGACAGGGACTGTGTCCAACTTGTTTTGCTTGTATCTACCCCAGTGCGTAGTACAGTGCCTGGCACACCATAAGTGCTTAACAAATTCCAGAACTATTATTATTATTGCATTGTGCTCTCCCAAGCACTTATAGTGCTCTGCACACAGTAAGTGCTCAGTAAATAGGATTGATTGACAATACTTATGGTATTTGTTAACTGCTTACTCTGTACTAAAAGCTGGGGTAGATATAAGGTAATCAGGCTGGACACAGTCCTTGTCCCACATGGGGATCCCACTCTAAGTAGAAGTAGAATCTAATCCCCATTTCACAGAGGAGGAAACTAAGTTAAATGACTTGCCCAAGTTCACAAGGCAAGTGGCAGACCCAGGATTAGAACCCAAGCCCTCTGAGTCCCAGCCCCATGCTCTTTCACCTTAACCACGCTGCTTCCCTAAAGAAAACTCCTTTTCTTGAAGGCGCCAGTGAAACTTCCAAGCTGTTTCCCAGACCAAAGAAGAATAGGACTTTGTTTTCTAAGTGATTTACAATAAGGGAGAAAGTAACTGCTCCAACTCAGCCATCTCTGGGGAAAAGAAAAAAAAAACCTCCTCTGTTCTGGAATGGGACTCGCCCCAAAAAATGAGGACCCCAGGGTCAAGACCACCAGCTGTCTGGCCAAACTTGGACCAAAAATGGAATGCTAAAATTCCCTGCTCAAAATGCAAGTCCCTTCGCTTCTCTATGCCTCAGTTCCCTCATCTGCAAAATGGGGGTTAAAACTGTGAGCTCCAAGTGGGGCATGGACTGTGTCCAACCTGATTAGCTTGTACCTACCCCAGTGCTTACTGTGGTGCCTGACACACAGTAAGTACCTATAAAATACCATAAAAAAATAAATAAATACCATGCCTGTTTCCTCCTTTGTAAAATGGAAATTCAAGATCTGCAATCCCTTCCACTTAGACTGGAAGTTCCTTGTGGGATAGAGACTATGTTCAACCTAATAACCTTGTAACTTTCCCCAATGCTTAGTACAGTGCTTGGCACATAGTGAGTCCTCAAAAAGTGCCATAATTATTGTATAGGAAGACACGACATTCAAACCCCAGATCCAAACGCCCTATTACCCAGCAGATCATTACTATTCTGTTCTTTACCACGACATTAATCATACAGGTGGAACTGGAAGTGTTGGATTTATTGGGAGGAAGGATCCTGGAAGGTCTATGTGAAATCTGCTCTCCCATGGCATAGTGGATAGAGCACAGGCCTACGAGCCAGAAGGATATGGGTTCTAATCCTGGGCTATGCCACTTGCCTGCCGTGTCACCCTGGGCAAGTCACTTCACTTCTCTGGGCTTTACTTACCTCATCTGTAAAACAGGGATTGAGACTACGTACTTAGTATAGTGCCTGGCACATAGTAAGCACCTAACAAATACCATAGTTATTACGATTATTATTATTATTATTAGATACCACCACATACTGAAATCTGAACAGACAATTCAGCTAGAATTGGAGGAAGACTCTGGGTGAACCCCCCATTGAGAAGGAGACTGTCAGCTGCCAAACGCTTTTTCGAACTCTACACCTAGGCATATCCACAAAGACACTCCTTATAACGACACACTCCATCCAAAACCCATAAAGACCGTGCTATTGAAGCCCAGGCTGGCATGATATATAATCCAACACAATCAGCAAAGGGTGAGGAAACAGGGATTCTATGAGGAGGTGGGTGAGTCCGCAAATAAATGTCTGTAATTATCCTATCTGTAATTTACATATTTCTGTTAACGTCTGTCTCTCCCTCTTGACTTTATGCTCGTGTGGTCAGGGAACGTGCCTGTTCATTGTTCTATTGTACTATCCCAAGTGCTTGGTACAGGGCCCTGCACACAGTACACGCTCAATAAATACAATCAATTGACTGACTGACCCATCTCCACATCAAACAGAAGCTCCGGACCATCGGCTTTAAGGCTCTCCCCCTCCTCCTTTACCTCACATCTCCCACTACAATCCAGCCCACCCATACCACCCTACTTATTGCTCCTCCAAGAAGCCTTCCCTGATTAACTTCTTATTTCCCCACTCTTCAGTCCCCCCTTACTGTGTCACCAATGTACTTTGATATCCCCTAAGAACTTTTATAATCCCCCCACTGCCACAGCACTTACATACGTAATCCAAAACTCTGCCATTTTACCCTGCCTATCCCAATATATTGTAAACTCTCGTCTATCTCACCACGGAACCCTTTCCCATATCCTCCCCCTAGCCTGAAATTCCCTCCCCCTCCATATACACCAGACCACCCCACCTTCAAAACCTTATCAAAGTCCTACCTCCTCCAAGAGGCCTTCCCAGATGAAGCCCTCTTTTCCCTGGTTTTCTCTCCCTTCAGTGTTGCCTATGTGGTAGGATCTGAGACCTTTGGGCATTTGACAGTCACGTCACCACCAACCCCACAACTCAAGTACATATCTTTAGATATTATAAATAAGGTATTTATATTAATGCACGTCTCCCCCACTAGACTCTAAGTTCATTATGGGCAGGGAAAGTGCCTGCCAATTCTGCCGTACTGTACTCTGGATATAGACTGTATCCTATGTTTTAGGAAAACAGAGACAGGCCAGAAGAAGCATTAAAATTTGTGAGATTTTCTGGCCCTCAGACCGGAATGCAATGGGTCGAGAAGAGTCGTAGTGTTGGCTACATGAGATTCCAAGGAAGGTTGGCATCACCAGCTCCCTACAAATCGAGAAGCCTTTGAAACATGAGGGGGGGGAAGGTTTTTTTTTCCAAGTGATTTTTTCCACCTCGGGTTAGTTGTAATTTGGGTACAAGCACAGATTGTTTCATTACAGAAAGGCTTATTCCTAAAAATCGTTTTCTTCCATTTCTACGACCAGGTTCGGTTGTTGTGTTTGAAAAAGGAATTGACAAAGCAAACATTTTTGGGTTGAGTAAGGAAAGCATTCCAACCTCGCTTCTTTGGAAGGGGCTACAGAGAAGCGGCCAAGAAAAACAATAAATACAAATTTAGGCTTGAGACTGCAGTTCGTTTCTCATTTTACAGCCCCCGTGGGGAAAACGATTGCTTAAGCAGAGCTCACTTAGACACCTAAAAGTAACTTTTGTAGCCAGCAAGCAGAATCTAGATTCACGAATTCACGCCCTCGTTACTTTTTCCGGAATATTCGTCGTCTATGGGCTGCTCCAACTCAACGTTCCCCAATCTACTGTAAATTCCCGGCTCCGCCACTTGTCTGCTGTGTGGCCTTGGGCAAGTGGCTTCACTACTCTGGGCCTCGGTGACCTCATCTGTAGAATGGGGATTGAGACTGCAAGCTCTATGTGGGACAGGGACTGTATCCAACCTACACTACTGTACTCTCCTGTTCATTATGGGCAGGGAACGTATCTGCTAATTCTCCCAAGCGCTTAGTTCATAATAATAATAATAATTATGATGTTATGTTAAGCACTTACTGTGTGCCAGGCACTGTACTGAGCGCTGGAAGCACTGCACATACTAAGCACTCAATAAATATAATTGATTGGTTTACTGTTCAGAGTAAGCTTTCTATAAATACGACAGACGGACTGATTTTGAGTTGTATCACAGATGACATGTATGCCCCATCAGGCTTTCATTCCATGGAGGAGGATTTTGGGACACTTTATGTATAAAAAAGTGAAGGCCTCCAGTTTCAACTTTACAAATCATTTTCAGGAAGAAGGGAATAGGAGCCACAGGTAGAGTGGGCTTAAAAGTTCATTTCAGAGCACTATCAAAACTATGCTTATGGGTAATTCAGGTGCATTCGGGTCTCTGGATTATCCACACACTTGGCATCAATTTAGAGCAGTGAACTTGGGGTGAATTTAGCTGCTTAGAGAAGCAGCTTGTTCTAATGGATACAGCCTGGGAGTCAGAAGGATTCGGGTTCTAATCCCAGCTACATGACCCTGGGTGAATCACTTCACTTCTCTGGGCCTCAGTTACCTCATCTGTTAAACGGAGACTAAGGCGGTGAACCTTATGTGGGACAGGGACTATATCCGATCCAATTTACTTGTATCCAAACCAGCTCTTAGTACAGTGCCCGGTCCATAATAAGCACTTAATAGGTACCACAATTATTATTTTTATCATTAACCCTTTTCATTCTGAATCCTCTATTATACTTCCAGGGATATTAAAATGGGGTGACTAACTGGGTGGTGCTGCAGCCTATCAACCCAAAACTTCAAATAGAGACATGACAAGGCAGGTAGGTAATATGTCTAGCAACTCTGTTGTATTGTACGGCGCTCTGCAAACAGTAAGCACTCAATAAATACCATGGATGGATGTATTAGAGAGGCTGGGGATGGAAATGACCAATTCTTCAGAACCCTGTCTGTACTTAAATCAAAGCACCCCTTGAACTCCTGGGATCCATACGGTCCTTGGCGGACAGGGGGTCATACCTCCCAACTCAACTGTGCTGATCTCTCCCAAGTGCTTAGTATCATGCTGTGCCCACAGTAAGCACTCAATTGCCACTTATTGAGTACCTACCCACCACCCACTTTCCTTGCTAACCGCCATGGCAATTTGAGCAAACTTTTCTTTACAATTCCCCAACCTGAGAAGCAATGTGGCTCAGTGAAAAGAGTACGGGCTTTGGAGTCAGTGGTCATGGGTTCAAATCCTCGCTCCGCCAATTGTCAGCTGTGTGACTTTGAGCAAGTCACAACTTCTCTGTGCCTCAGTTATCTGATCTGTAAAATGGGGACTGACTGTGAGCCTCCTGTGGAACAACTTGATCACCTTGTAACCTCCCCAGCACTTAGAACAGTGCTTTGCACATAGTAAGCACTTAATAAATGCTATTACTATTATTATTTAGGACCCGTCACCGCGGGTAGGTGATACGGTCCTGAAGGTCATGGGTTCTAATCGTGGCTCCGCCCCTTGGTCTGCCATGGGAACCTGGGCAAGTCACTTCACTTCTCTGGGCCTCAGTTACCTCATCTGTAAAATGAAGGATTGAGATTGGGAGCCCCACGTGGGAAAGGGACAGCATCCAACCTGATTATCTTGCATCCACCACAGTGCTTACTTGGTACAGTGCCTGGCAGGCAGTACGAACTTAACAAATACCACAATGATGAGGGCAGCAATCTCATCTACTTGACGGAACTCTCCCAAGTGCTCGGGACAGTGCTCCGCACACATTTATTCATTCAATCGTATTTACTGAGAGCTTACTGTGTGCAGAGCACTGTACTAAGTGCTTGGAAAGTACAATCTGGCAACAGATACAGTCACTACTCAACAAGGGGCTCACAGTCTAGAAGTCAGTGATCACCGATTGATTCATCAGCCTTGTGAGTGGAGTACCTCTAAAGCCATGCCCCTGCCTACCCTGCAGCCTACTTATTTTTATTAATGATGTGTATGTATCTACAATTTGATTTATTTTGATGCTACTGCTGCCTGTCTACTTGTTTTGTTTTGTTGGCTGTTTCCTCCCTTCTAGACTGTGAGCCCCTTGTTGGATCAGAATCATCTCTATCTGCTGCCAAACTGTACTTTCCAAGCCCTCAGTACAGTGCTCTGCACGAACGAACGAACCCAAAGCCACGGCTGACCTTCAGAGACCCCGGAGCAGGATAAGAATGACTCCGTTGCCAGAAAAAGCCCGGGCTTGGGAGTCAGAGGTCGTGGGTTCTAATCCCAGCTCTGCCACTTGTCGGATGGGTGACTTTAGGAAAGTCACTTCACTTCCCTGGGCCTCAGTTCCCTCATCTGTAAAATGGGGATGAAGACTGTGAGCCCCACGTGGGACAACCTAATCACCTTGTATCTCCCCCAGCACTTAGCACATAGTAGATGCTTAACAAATACCATCATCATTAGAGAAGCAGTGTGGCTTAGTGGAAAGAGCACGAGCTTTGGAGTCAGAGGTCGTGGGTTCAAATCCCGGCTCCGCCAATTGCCAGCTGTGTGACTTTGGGCAAGTCACTTCACTTCTCTGGGCCTCAGTTCCCTCGTCTGTAAAATGGGGATGAAGACTGTGAGCCCCACGTGGGACAACCTAATCACCTTGTATCTCCCCCAGCGCTTGGCACATAGTAGACGCTTAACAAATACCATCATCATTAGAGAAGCAGCGTGGCTTAGTGGAAAGAGCACGGGCTTTGGAGTCAGAGGTCGTGGGTTCAAATCCCGGCTCCGCCAATTGCCAGCTGTGTGACTTTGGGCAAGTCACTTCACTGGGCCTCAGTTCCCTCGTCTGTAAAATGGGGATGAAGACCGTGAGCCCCACGTGGGACAACCTGATCGCCTCGTATCCCCCCCAGCGCTTAGAGCAGTGCTTTGCACATAGTAAACGCTTAGCAAATGCCGACATTATTGTTATCATTATTATTACCGTTATCTGGCCTGGCCTGGCCGAGCGGGGAGCTTCCCCGGGGAAAGCAGGGAGGTGCGGCGGGCGGTCAGCGCGGGGCGCCCAGCAGGGGGCGGGCGCGGACCGGAGGGCGCACGTGGACCTGGGGCGCGCTCCCACGGAGGTGAGCGCGCGGGCCCGGCGGGCGCCCACGGGGCAGGGGGTGCGCGCTGGAACTCTTGGTGGCGAGGGAACCCGCCCGTGCACGCGCAGGGCGGTGGCGCGGCCCCGAGGGCGCCCCCTTGCGGCCGGGGCCGTCGGGGCGGCCCAGGTGTAGGGAGGGGTCGGGACTGGGGGCTGGGTCCCCGGCGGGGGGGGGAGGTGTGTGCCCCGGGGTCCCCCTTTTCAATCAATCAATCAATCAATCGTATTTATTGAGCGCTTACTTTGTGCAGAGCACTGTACTAAGCGCTTGGGAAGTACAAGTTGGCAACATATAGAGACAGTCCCTACCCAGCAGTGGGCTCACAGTCTACCTGGGTGTCCTACCTGGGTGTCCGCGGCCGAGGGGCGCCTGGAGGCCCACCAGCACCATCAGCACCATCAGCACCAGCGGGAGCGGGAGGGGCTGCGACCCCCGGGGGGACCCCCGGCCCGGCCCCATGGCTGCACGGCCCGCAGACGAGACGGGCGAGCCCGGCCCGGGGCCGCCAACGGCCACAGCAAACTCCTCCTCCTCCTCCTCCCCCTTCTCCAGCCCCCCGGCCCTGCCCCCCGCTTAGCTGGGCCAGCTGGCAGCCTGCCGGACACCTCCCATCCCAACAATCAATCAATCAATCGTATTTATTGAGCGCTTACTGTGTGCAGGGCACTGTACTAAGCGCTTGGGAAGTACAAGTTGGCAACATATAGAGACAGTCCCTACCCAACAGTGGGCTCACAGACCCTCTAGCCACCCTCGTGGCCTTCGCCGACCTGAGCCTGCCTCACTGACCCCGAAGATCCAGGCTCCTCGGGTCTGATCCGAGCCCTGTCATTCATTCATGCGTTCAGTCGGATTTATTGGGCGCGTACGGTGTACAGAGCACTGTATTCAGCGCTTGGGAATGTCCAATTTGGCACCAAATGGAGACAGTCCCTACCCAACATCAGGCTCACAGTGTAGCGGCGGGGAGACAGACAACAAAACGAGTAGACAAGCATCAATAGCATCAATATCAATAAATAGAATTATAGATATATGCACATCGTTAATAAAATAGAATAATATGTACAAATATACATAAGTGCTGTGGCGAGGGAAGGGGGGGCAATGGGGAGAGGAGGAGGAGGAGCAGAGGAAAAGCAGCATGGCTCAGTGGAAAGAGCACGGGCTTTGGAGTCAGAGGTCATGGGTTCAAATCCCGGCTCCGCCACTTGTCAGCTGTGTGACTTTGGGCAAGTCACTTCACTTCTCTGGGCCTCCGTTACCTCATCTGTAAAATGGGGATTAAGACTGTGAGCCCCATGTGGGACAACCTGATTACCTTGTAACCTCCCCGGCGCTTAGAACAGTGCTTTTCACATAGTAAGCGCTTAATAAATGTCATTATTATTATTATTAGAGGAAAAGGGGGGGGGTCTCAGTCTGGGAAGGCCTCCTGGAGGAGGTGAGCTTTCAGTAGGGCTTTGAAGCGGGGAAATGTGCTAGTTTGGCGGATGTGAGGAGGGAGGGCATTCCAGGCCAGACGTAGGACGTGGGCAAAGGGTCAGCGGCGGGACAGGTGAGAACAAGGCCCAGAGAGAAGGTTGGCAATGACAGAGGAGCGGAGTGTGTGGGCTTGGATGGAGAAGGAGAGAAGGGAGGCCCACCCGGGCCTCACACTCTTCATCTCCCCCCTTCACAGGGGAGGGAAACTGAGGCCCAGAGAAGCCAAGCAACTTGCCCAATGTCACACTCACTCCCATTTTCCAGATGAGGTAGCAGGCACAGAGAAATTAAGTGGCTTGCCCAAGGCTGCAGATGTGTGGTAGAGCCAGGATTAGAACTCTTTCTAATTAGAAAGTGAGCATTTCTTGCTCACTTTGAGCCATTCTGACTTCCAGGCTCAAAGTGAGCAAGAAATGATTTCTTAAAAAGATACACATGGAATCAGTCTGACTTTCAACAGTGCCTGCCAATGGACTGGGCCCTTGGGAGCAGCGTGGCTTAGAGGAAAAAACCCAGACTTGGAAATCAGAGGTCGTGGATTCTAATCCCAGCTCTGCTGCTTGTCAGCTGTGTGACTTTGGGCATGCCATTTCATTTCTCTGTGCCTCAGTAACCTCATCTGGAAAATGGGGATGAAGACTGTGAGCCCCACGTGGGGCGACATGATTACCTGGTGTCTACCCCAGCGCTTAGAGCAGTGCTTGGCACATAGTGAGCACTTAACACACACTATTATTATTATGAGAGGCAAAAGTCTCCAACACCGCCTTCAAGGAGCTTACAATCAGACCAGAGAGATAGAGAAAATTTACAGTGAAGATGCAAAAGAATGGAAAGGTGGACAAGCGAATGAGTGCTTAAATGGTAGAGAATCTAAGCCAATATTTACATAAATCCTGAAAAGAGGATCCAGAGGCTATAACCTGGACAGGAGAAAATGAATCCTGGAAGGCCCTCCTGGAGGTGATGAAACTACAGGAGGACTTTGAAGGGGGGGAAAGGAGAAGGGGGAGAGGAGAAGTGGGGAGGGGGCTCCAGACAGGGCAGGACAAGAGACAGGAGTGTGAAAGACAGTGAAAATGTTCACTTGGGAAGATCAAAGAATGCAGATGGAAAAGTAATGGGAGAAGTGGGAAGATGAGTGAGGAGAGACCTGGTTGGCAGTCTTGAAATAAATAATAAAAATTCCAGTTTTTGTTAAGTGCCTCCTATGTGCCATGTACTGTGTGATAAAGATTAGGCTTTAGGCAGTTTCTAGCTTAATAATCAGCACAGTGTTTTCCCTCAGACCCATTCACATCAATTCCACACACTGTCGTTTCCCATCTGCCCACAATCATCTGGGAGGACTTGTAATCGTGCTTCAACATGTCCTCGGAACTCAGCTTCTATTTCCCAGAACACTGATTTCAACCCAAAACAGCTGTTGAGAGGTAACCATTTTGTCGCAAGCTGTGTGCCAGGAAAGAAGGGCCAGGAGGATTCCAGTTTCTAGGCTCCAATCAGCTGAGGCATCCTCAGTACGTGACTCTGAGAACAGAAGTGGGGTGAGCCCAAGGGGTTTCAAAAGGGGGCTTAGGGGCTGTCCCTCTAAAAGAAGGCCTCGCCCAGCTCCTCCTCCTGACATCAATACATCCTGACTGAGCGATGGTAGCCAAACCTCTGAGAATCTAAGTTTCTTAGGTTTAGGACCTCTGGCCACAGTTGGAAGGACTTGATTGGTATGAGATCACCAAAGAGGCCAGAGTATAGGAAGAAACCCTGATGAACTTGGGCCAAGGTCTAAGCATTTTAGCCAACTTGGAATAACATTGTTTGATAACCTATTACTCATTTCTGGGTAGGGAGATTTTGTATTGTGTTTTCCCCAGGTGCTTGATTTAGTGGGCTTTATTTCCCAGAATTTTGCAAACAGTTTGCACCCACCATTGTGCCAAAAGTAAAGTGATGAAGCAGGGTGAGGTTAAGTGACTTGAATAAAGTCACAGAAGAAGTCAATGATCGGAGGTATTGATTGACAGTTTACTATGTGCAGAGCACTGTCCTGAGCTCTTGGGAGAGTACCCAATGTTTAGAACAATGCTTGGCACATAGTAAGTGCTTAACAAATACCATCATTATTATTATTACAACAGAATTAGTTGCCCCATTCCCTGCCCATAATGAGCTTTAAGTCCAACAGACCTAGGGCAGAAATCGGATACCGAGCCAGAAACGATAACCCTATAAAGGAGATGTATTTTCTAATGACTATGCCTAATCTTTGTCTTTTTCAGTCGATTAATGACATTTACTGAGCTCTTACTGGGTGCAGAACACTGTATTGAGTATTTGAAAAAGTACGATACAAAAGAGTTGGCAGATGTGATCCCTAGACTGCGAACCCACTGTTGGGTAGGGACCGTCTCTATACGTTGCCAACTTGTACTTCCCAAATGCTTAGTACAGTGCTCTGCACACAGTAAGTGCTCAATAAATATGATTGAATGAATGAATGAATGAAAGGAATTTACAGTCTAGAAGCCTATAATCTTTCTTTGGTTTTGCTTTTATGGATCAAGTCATCTTCACTCCTATTACTGACGAATTTTTTCTGTTAACTTGCACATAATAATCACTCAAATAAACACAAGCCCTGAAATCAGATTCTCGGACTCCTTGACTCTATCTTCTTGGCATTTTCTTAGAAGAGGAAGTAAACATCACAGTGTTGATACAAGATACTAACAGTTAAACTGTTCCTATCTTGTCAGTTTTAAATATTGATGATTTAAGAATGTCTGGCAAAATTAAACTCACTTTTAACTTCACCTAAATTGTTTCTTCCAAGTATCTGATTCCAGGCATGATGCCAAAATAGTGTTGCTTAACTGGACACTCTAAAAAAAAAAATTGAAAATCAGAGGAAACGTAAGAAGAAAACATACATTTCAGATTACTTTGAAATAACACTGAAAAGTTAATCCTGATCTGTGCATGGAAGGCTTCCCTTCAGTTATATTTTATACATGAGAGCAAGTTATTACTTCCTAGGCTAGAAACACAGGGGCTGGGAATTCTCATTTGAGAGACGGAGGGAGAAAAGAAGAGAAGAAAAGATGGACAAAGACAAAATGAAAGGGGGATGGGGGAATACCACATATCCAGGGAACAAAGACAATCTCTTAAAGGATTTCAATCGATAGTCATTATTGAGCACTTAACTGTGAGCAGAGCAAATGACTAAGGATTTACACCATGCATTTGACCACACTATGCAACACTTCTTTGGACAACCCATCTCAGCGAAGCAAAGATCAGCTCATCAAAGCGGCTGTGAAGTTTCTGGACATGGACACCGTCTGGTAGCACATACCTGAACTGAAATTCTCATAATGGCAGTCGGGGGGTTGGGGGTGGGGTGAGAAAGAGAGAGAAACTGTAAAAACTGACTTTTTTTGGAGTAAATTAAGTGGGTGCGTGTGGGTGATATAGTGCCTGTGAAAAGCAGCTTTTTTTTTTTTTTTTTGAGTAGATTTAGTGTCGAGCCCCAAGGAAATTTGATGTTATCGGCTTATCTACAGAACCAGAATTTCCTGGGCGGCAGCAGCAGCCTTAACTTGTTGCTCCTCACCACCCTTCAGAGTGGCTAACCCTACATGACTTGTATAGTCAGTTGATGTCTTGTGAGTTGTGAAAGCCCTGCAAGACTCCTAGATCAAAGTGGTCACCTTCCGCTATATACATATATAAACATACACACACACATTAAAGTGGGTTTTTGTGTGGTATTAAGCACATACTATGAGCCAGGCACTGTACTAAGCGCTGGGGTAGATACAAGATAATCAGGTTGGACACAGTCCATGTCCCACATGGTGCTCACAGAAGCAACGTGGCTTAGAGGAAAGAGCATGGGCTTGGGAGTCGGAGGTCGTGGGTTCTAATCCCGTCTTTGCCACTTGTCTGCTGTGTGACCTTGGGCAAGCCACTTAACTTCTCTGTGCCTCAATTACCTCATCTATAAAATGGAGACTATGACTGTGAGCCCCACCTGGGACAACCTGCTAATCTTGTATCAACCCCAGCGCTTAGTGCTTATTACGGTGCTTGCACATAGAAAGCACTTAACAGATACCGTAATTAGTATTACTATTATTAAATCCCCATTTTATTCATTCAGTTGTATTTATTGGGAGCTTACTGTGTGCAAAGCACCGTACTAAGCACCTGGGAGAGTACAATACAACACACAGATACATTCCCTGCCCACAATGAGCTCACAGTCTAGCGGGAGACAGATGTTAGTATAAATAAATAAATGGTGTATACATAAGTGCCATGAGGCTGGGAGCGGGGGATGAATGAAGGGAACAAGTCAGGGTGATGCAGAAGGGAGAGGGCGAAGAGGAGAGGAGGGCTTGGTCAGGGAAGGCTTCTTGGAGGAGACGTGCCTTCGATAACACTTTGAAGGCGGGGACAGCAATTGTCCATCTGATATGAGGGAGGGTGTCAAGGCCAGAGGCGGGATGTGGGCGAGGGAAATGAGATTGAGGTATAGTGAGAAGGTTAGCATTAGAGGAGTGAAGAGTGAGGAGTGAAGTGAGCGGGCTGGGTTGTAGGTGAGGTAGGAGGGGGCAAGGTGATTGAGTGCTTTAAAGCCAATAGTGAGTACTTTCTGATGTGGAGGTGGCTGGGCAATCACTGGAGGTTCTTGAGGTGCAGGAAAACATGGTCTGAACATTTTTGTAGGAAAATGATCCAGGCCACAGAATGAAGTATGGACTGAAGTCGGGAGAGAACAGGAGGCAGGGAGGTTCAGCAAGGAGGCTGAAATAATAATCAAGGCAGGATAGGATAAGGGCTTGTATTAGGGTAGCAGCTTGGATGGAGAGGAAGGGGCAGATTTCAGCGATGTGAAGGTAGAACAAAGGATTTAGTGGCGGCTTGAATATGTGGGTTGAATGACAGAGGAGTCATGCATAATGCTGAAGTTATAGGCTTGTGAGGAGAGATGGTGGTGCCGTCTACAGTGATGGGAAAGTGAGCAGGAGGAAGGGTTTGGGTGGGAAGACACGAAGTTCAGTTTTAGCCTTACTAACTTTGAGGTGACAGGAGGACATCCAAGAACAGATTTTACAGATGAGGTAACTGAGGCACAGAAAAGTGAAGTGACTTGCCCAAGGTCACACAACAGACAAGTGGCAGAACTGGGATCAGGTCCTCTGACTCTCAGGCATTTGGTATTTCCACTAGGCCTCACTGCTTCTCCACTATGACCTTTGACTCTCATTTTGTGCTTGGCAGGGCACAAATCCTACTTCATAATTAAGCCATAGTGATCTTTTGCATGTATTTATTACTCTATTTATTTTACTTGTACATATTCTATTTATTTTATTTTGTTAATATGTTTTATTTTGTTCTCTGTCTCCCCCTTCTAGACTGTGAGCCCACTGTTGGGTAGGGACCGTCTCTATGTGTTGCCAACCTGTACTTCCCAAGCGCTTAGTACAGTGCTCTGCACACAGTAAGTGGTCAATAAATACGATTGAATGAATGAATGATTATACTAAAATGAGTATATGTGATCCCTGCTCTTTAAGATGCTAAAATACATTAGGACTAGGATGAAGTAATCAAATATAAAGTTATGTCCCTAAGTATTTCAGTGAATGGACAGGGAAGTACAGAAATGATAAAGCGGCAAATTGGGGGAATATAAAATGGGGAGATTAGAAGTGGATCATGATAAACCAGCCGGGGAAGATGTGGTTTCAGAAGAGATTTGAAGATTGGGGAGAGCTGTTCTGGCCTGTCATGTGTGAAGGGGGACGGAATTCCAGATGGGAGGGAGGGAAGGAAGGTTTGAGCAATAGCTCAGTGTTGGGAGAGAAGAGTGCCTCAGATTCTGATTCAGATTATTTAAAATCCCTGGGCCCCGAGAGACAAGCCTGGGCATGTTAACGTTAATCTAGAGGAAGGGGAGGTTCAACATGTTTAAGGAACAGTACGTTCTTCACATTTCTTTGGCCCCCATCTCTGCTCGCGGTGGGTCCTAAGGAAATGGGCCTTAGTGAGCACAGGGAAATTAAAAGAGCAAGGTTTCAGGGGTTCGCACACTAATTTGAGGATCTGGCCTAAAGGTGACAGGTCTAAAACCTAGGGAATTGATGGACTATCAGACCTATATTTGCAACTTAGATAAGGTAGAAATGTTTTCTGCAGCTACAGTCTGTTCCATTGGAAATAACACTGGGATAATGAGGATCGTATAAGGGATTCAATTGTTTTTTTTCTCCAAGAAGCTGTACCACTTTGACCTCACTTTGTTGGTGTTTACCTCAACTGTTAATGATTGTGTTACTTAGGCTGTGAGTCGCAGAGACAAACAAAACTTCAAAGGCTCCAAACTGATGTATTAGAATAGATCATACCTGATGAATGTTTTACGGTAACAGTAACGGAGTAACGGAGTTTCCAGAGTTACTGCCAGAGTCAAGCTTTGCAGATGATGCCACACTGCTTCTCAGACCCTCTCACCAGTCAGCAAAGGGAGGTTTTTCTCCCTGGTGTTCAGTCCACTGGGCCTTCATTTCAGGAAAGGCTATTCAAAGCATGTTGGTGCCAAGGGAAGCAGTGTAGCCTACTGGCTAGAACACCGGCCTGGGAGTCAAAAGGACCTGGGTTCTAATCCAGGCTCCACCACTTGTCAACTGGGTGACCTTGGGCAAGTCACTTCACTTCTCTGTGAGTCAGTTACCTCATCTATAAAATGGGGATGAAGACTGTGGGCTCCATGTTGGACAGGGGCTGTGGCCAACCCAATTTGCTTGTATCTACCCCAGCGCTTAGTACAATGCCTGGCACATAGTAAATGCTTAAAAAATCCCATTATTATTATGTTCAGAAGGTTTTTTAGCTTCATTACATTTGTAAATCTGAATGCTGATTCATACAAATATTATCTATTTCCCCTAGTGTTGCATAAGCTTTGATTAATTTCTTCAAAGCCTGGGTCAGAAAAACAATTTTCTGGGTCAGAAAAACAACTGACATGAAAAACAATTCAAAGAGAAGGAGGAAAACAGGTCAAATTTATAATTCATTCATGCTTATCTGTCCCACCAGACTGTAAGCTCCTTTTAAAAAAAATGATATTTAAGCCCCTATTAAGTGCCAAGCACTGTACTAAGCATGGGGGGGGGCGGGTTGATACAAAATAATCAGGTAGAACAAAGTCCCTATCCCACACAGGGTATACAGTCTGAATCCTCCTTTTACAGGTGAGTGACTTGCTCAAGTTTACCCAGCAGACGAGTGGCACAGTCAGAATTAGAACCCACATCCTCTGAGTCCCGCTCACTAGACCATGCTGCCCTACTTAAGCGCTCAACAAATACCATCGATTAAGTAAGAGGAGGGATCATGTCTACTATTTCTATCATACTTAACACTAGTACATGCTCTTAGTACAGTGTTCTGCACACTGTAAATGTTCAGTAAATACCATTGTTTAATTGACTGCTGGAGAGAGAGATCCAAAGAGTGAACCACAGAAGAGCCAAAATGCCCACGCACCCCAAACCACTCACCACGATGACGAAGGCAGGGACTGTGGCAGGGAATCCGGGAAGTCGCAGAGGAGGTGAGGTCAAAACCAGTCAGCCGGCAAGGTGGCAGCCCAGAGTGCAGTGAGAAGGCTGTGGCGTGACTCCAACTTCCTGTCACCTGCTGCTGCTGTCACTGCTACTGCTCCCTTCCCCTGGATGAGCAGGAATAGGATAGCCATATCATCGATCAGTCAGTGGTATTCACTGAGTGCTTATGGTGTGCAGAGCACTGTAGAAGCACACAGGGAACCAGTGTGGCCTAGTGGATAAAGCCTGGAGGTTAGAGGGCACCGAGTTCTGATCCTTACTCTGCCACTCATCGGCTGTATTACCTGGGGCATGTTACTTCACTTTTTGGAGCCTCAGTTACCAAAAAGTGGGGTTAAAATGGGGTTTAAGCCTGTGAGCCCCATGGGGGACATGTACCATGTCCAACCTGATCACTCTGTATCTACCCCAGTGCTTAGAACAGTGCCTGGCACATAGTAAGTGCTTAACAAATATCATAAAAAAACTCGGAAAAGGGCAATACAGATTTGGTAGATACGATTCCTGTCCACAAGGAGCTTATAGTCTACAGGGGAGATGGGTATTAAAGCAGCATGGCCTAGTAGCAAGAGCTCAGGCTTGGGAGTCAGAGGGCATGGGTTCTAATCCCCACTCTGCCACTTGTTTGCTGTCTGACCTTGGGCAAGTCACTTCACTTCTCTATGCCTCAGTTACCTCATCTGTAAAATGGGGATTAAGACTGTGAGCCCCACGTGGGACAACCTGACTGCCTTGGATCTACCCCAGTGCTTAGAACAGTGCTTGGCACATAGTAAGCACTTAATAAATACCATAATAATTATTATTATTATATTAAAGTAGATTAAGGATAAGGACAAAATAGTAGAGCATTCACCCGGTTTCACATCCATCATTCTAAGCTTCAGCTGCTCTGTCCCCTATCTGTTATTGAGAGGGTGGTCTAGGTGAAGGGGATGGCAAAGGGGAATCCATTTTTCAAAGGATTAGTGTCATTCACTGAGCCAGTTTACTGTGGGCGGAGCGCTGTACTAGAGTTCAGTTTGTGGAACCAATCCCTGCCCACGAGGAGTTTACAATCTAGTGGAGGGGAGACCAGCAGCAAAATAAGTCATCACAGGTAGGGAAACTTTAGGGATCAGAACATAAGGGCTGGGGGGCGGGGGGGAATGGGGTGTCAAAACGCCTGAGGATGTGCTTGAGAGCACAAGGGTAAGGTATTGTATTTAACGCTCCTAAGCGCTTAGTACAGTGCTCTGCACATGATAGGCACTCAACAAATACGATTGAATGAATGAATAAAGCAGAAGAGAGGGAGAATAGGCTAGGGAGAGGATAGATTTCTAGGCCAACTACCCCTCGGATTTGTCTCTGAAAGCAGGACCTATTTGGGTCCTTCCAGCCATAATTTAGGTGGTGAGCAACCAGCCTACATTTCGGGATTTTCACGCCTAATAATGGGCTTTTAGTCACTTTACAGAGGCATTCAGAATTAAGCTTTAATTTAAAAAAAATTATATGAGAGTAAATGGGATGTTGGTGCGTCATCCACCAGTGCACTTGGGAATCTGTGACCTCTGGGCATTTGATTTGTCCCACCCTCTGCCCCACAGCACTTGTGTACACATCTTAGTACAGTGCTTTGCACATAGTAAGAACTCAATAAATACTATTGATTGATACATTATAAATTATTCATTTACATGAATGTCTGTCTCCCCCACCAGACTATAAGCTCATTGTGGGGAGGGAACATGTCTACCAACTCTGTTGTAATGTACTCTCCCAAGCACTTGGTATAGTGCTCTGCACATGGTAAGCACTTAATAAATACCATTGCTGATGATGAAAGGTCCTAAAATAGGTATATTTGAGGAAAAGCAGTTATCAGTAGACACTCGGTCCTTGCGGATCTGTTTTTCACTTTAATAGTCGTCATCGAAATTGGGAAAACTGGTTAAATTAGATGTGATCAGAGTTTTAATCAGGACTGTCATTTTAATTCCATTTGCAAAACACTAATCATCACTTTTTGCTTTAAACACACGCCTGGGCAATTATCAGGGTTGCATCAATAAACAGGACCTCTCCAGAGACACTAATCAGAATAAAGTGGCACATTCACTAAACAAAGCTGCTTCAAGAAACTCCATGCAGACTGAAGCCTAATTAGTTTCACAAGGTCCCACAAATGCTAAAAAAAATATCCAACTACAGACCGGAAGGTATTACCTGACAAAATACTCTTTTTTGAGGAGGGGAATTTTATGCATTTTATATATGAGAAAATGGAGAAAATTGCACTTAAATGCCGAAGTCAGGCAAAGGAGAAAGAGAGAGACAGAGAGAGAAAGCAAGGGTTTGAATAACGTACAAGCAGTTCGATCCATTCTTTGGGTTAGTGCAGATTTGGGTGTGTTTGCGAAGCTCTAGGAAAAACCCAAGCTTCCTGCCTCCATGTGGGAAGTCACTTACCACAGTGCCAGAATTTCCTGGCATTTTGCAAATGACCCATCTGCCTGAATCAGAAGCCTTACAATCAGTGGCAGGGGGATCACAAGAATGTACTTCATTTGGCCAATGGAGCTTGTGAATATGTTTTCTTTTTAAAATGGTATTTAAGCGCTTACTATGTGGCAGGCACTGTTCTAAGTGCTGGTGTAGGTACAAGCACATCATGTTGGATGCAATCCCTGTCCCACAAGAAATTCACAGTCTTAAGTAGGATAGAGAACAGGTACCGAATCCCCATTTTACTGACGAGGACACCGAGGCACAGACAAGTTAAGTGACTTGTCCAAGTTCATACAGCGGAAAAGCGGCAGAGCCGGGATTAGATTTGTACTGAAAGGTCTTCACGATTAATTCTACAGTCTTTGGGAACCCACATTTATGATTAAGCACAAACTGTGTTCTAGTTCTTCAATGAGATGTGTTTTCATGCCAGCATCTCAAAAAAGGAAAATCAGAACGAGAAATACAGATAATAAAAATTGTCTTCACAGTGCTCAATTGACTGACAAGGTCATTTAAGGTAATTATCAGATTTGTAGGAATTTTCCATATAAATGCTTTCTGCTTTCCTCATTTTAAGTTCATCCAGTTCTCTGCAGTGTCAGATGAACATTCCCTGTTTCTCAAACAACATTCTAGATCATAAGCTGGTTGTGGGCAGGGAACGTAGCTACCATTCTATTGGCGTGTACTTTCCCAAGCACTCTGCACACTGTGAGCACCCAATAAATATCATCAATTGATTGATTGATTCTAAGTCAAAACACATAGGGAAGACACGTTATGGAAGAACTCTATGTAGGGGAAAACTCTCATTTTATGAAACATCAGACAAAAAGATTTATATTTACCTTGATTTCTGTCTACGTGAATCTTCAGAAGCTTCAGTATCATTCTCGCTAGTCTCTCTTGAAAGTGTAGCGGAGTAGAGATGATTTATTAAAATATGTCAAGGAAGACAGTGTAGTGTACTTTTCCCCAAAGAAAACATTAGAAATAGTTTCATTCCTGGGACTGCAGATAATTGTTAAGCAGAACAAAGTAAAACAGTATAGAGTAGCTGGATTCAATTTCCATATAAAAATATATTTTATTAACAACACCAAATAGCTCAGGACACAACACTTAAGATTCTGAGATTCATATTTGTCCTAGGGAATGACTAAAATTATCAATATAAATAAAATATCAAGACCAAAGAGAACAAAAATGACCTTACTTTCCAAAATCCATTATCAGAGATCATAACTCTTTTCAAGTGTAAACTGGAGTATGTGCTTGGAGACAAGGAAAAATAAATACGGATTCATAGTATTGTACATGACTTGGACTTTCTGTCCTGATTCGTTGGTAAATTTTCTGTAGGTTTCTCCACCGTGTGGTTTTGGTTTTCATCTTTACTGTCTTTCCCGGGATCTGCTTGCTCTCCTGTTGTTCTCTCCTCTGGGGTTGGCTCATCGGGTTTTGCTTCACTCATATTTTGCAAATTTTTCTGATTTGCTAGAGACAGTCTCTTAAACAGGGAAATCTGAAATAGACAGTTAACAAGAGCTTCACAAAGATGGTGGCAACATGGAACTCTTAGAAGAGTGACCTTCCTTTAGTTTGATGTCACAGCCCACCCTAACTGCAGGATACAGCTTTTTGAAAACCCAAATAACTTCTCACAATGGAACATTCTCAGGCCTTAATCTTGATTTTTACCACTGGTAACAAAACACCTCATGGTTAACTAATTCTTAAACTCCATCAACAGTGAGATCAGTAGTGGGCAATTACCTTTTCTATAATACAAGTATTATTTCATTTTCTGCTGTGGTATATTGCGAGATTAACTAAAATGAGGCAGACATACTATATTTCCTAGCAAAATTGTCTCTACCGCATAATCCCCCTCTTGCATTTCCCTAGTTTTGAAGGAGGAAATCAAAGATTCTTTTTGAAAGAAGTGATAGCTGCACAGAAAGAGAGGAGTCAGAACAAGTTAACGCCACAGATATAGGTGAAGACGGAGCATCTTTATTGAGGATTGTGAAACTACAGGGGAGGAAAAGAAGTGAGGGAGGGAGGGTTAATTTATTGAGTGCCTACTGCAGGCAAGATCTGGGAAATTGCAATGGAAGTAAGAGACAATCAAGTGCCCTTTTACTTCTCTCTTTCTTCTCTCCTCCTTTCCTCTTTTTTTTTTTAAACTTTGCCTCTTTTTTTCTCCCATTCCTTTTATTGCTGCGTGACTTAGTGGATAGAGCCCAGGCTTCGGGGTCAGAAGGACCTGGGTTCTAATCCTGGTTCCACCGCATGCCTGCTGTGTGACCTGGGGCGAGTCAGCTCTGATTACAGCTTGTGCCAACAAACTTCTCGTTCCAAAAGCCCACCGTACACGAAATTCTGAGATCTGCAGGGCACCAATCACTAATGTAGTTCAGGCTGCCTGGCATTACTTCCATTTGCTGCAGGGAAGATCACTCTCTCCCCACTCCTTTCTCCTCTGAGCCACTTTCAAACCAGAGACTTTTGCGAGCCAGGTTCTCTGCTTCAGCAGGTGCTCAGGAGGGAGAAAGCACAGGTGGGGAGGGAATGGAAGGGGCAGGCATCTTGTCACTCCCATCCCAATTCTGTGCTGCCTTTGGCCGAAACAAGAGGGATCTGTTTTGGTCATTCCCACTTCTCCGCTATGTGTTAACTGCGGCCAAGCTTGGCCTGGGTTGTTCCTCATATCACAACTGAAAATGCACCTAGCTAAAGAACCTGGACCAAACCTGACAGCAGCCAATGGTAGGTGTCGGAGGATCTTCCGAGGAAGAGCAGGAAGCCGACCACACAGAGAACATGGCTGGGTCAAACCAAACCAGCTTGCTGCTGTCTGGGATGAACAGGTCAGGGCTCAGGTATAATAATAATAATAATAACTATGGTATTTGTTAAGTACTCATTATGTGCCAAGCATTGTCCTAAGGGTTGGTGGGGTAGATACAAGATCATCAGTCCCACATGGGGCTAAATAGGAGGGGAGAATAGGTATTGAACCTCCATTCCGTAGATGAGGGAACTAAGGCATAGAGAAGCAAAGAGACTTGCCTAAGGTCGCCCTTCAGGCAAGTCAAGGAGCCGTGATTACAACTCGGGTCCTCTAACTCCCAGGCCTATACTCTTTCCACTAGGCAACGCTGCTTCCCTGGTCACTGGGGTCTCTGGTGGGATCCCCCTTATTTTTCCTGCCCCCTATCTGCTGCAATTGGTGGTGGCGGGAACGGGCTTGAATGGGAGTCTCCTGACTCTCCGGTCTAAAATAAAATATTTAATATGTGGGTAAGTCGGAGGGAGAGTGGAGAGATAAGGGTGGAGAAGGAGGTGTGTTTGGGGTTCCCTGGGAGGGAGAAAATCTCAGAAGAACAGAGGGGGTGGCGGGGAGGGATGGTGAAAGTTAGCTACAGAGCCCTCAACAATTAGCTGAAAGAGCTTGGTTTGTCTGGACCTAACTCTAGAAAACAAGAATAATAATGATGATGATGATAACGATAATTGTGGCATTTGTTAAGCACTTTATATGTGCCAGGTACTAAGTGCTGGGGTAAATACAAGATAATCAGGTGAGACACAATCTCTGTCCCACATAGGACTCCCAATCTCAATCTCCATTGAGATGAGGTAACAGGCCCAGAGAAGTGAAATGACTCACCAAGGTCACACAGCAGAGAAGTGGCAGAAGCCAGGTCCTTCCGACTCCCAGGCCCACACTCTGTCCATTAAGCATGCTGCAGTTACATTTGGGTCTCTGGGAAATCGTGTGCCATGTTACGAAGGCTCACAATGATAGTGTCAAATTTTCGAGGAACATATGAGGTCTGGAGCCTGGGCTGTGTCTGCAATAGGAACGCTGTTCCGTCCCAGATTTGTTTCCGAATGTAGAAAGAAAATCCTCCTGCTGCTAATGAAAACTGTAGGTCCTAACCTGGTCCATCTGTAATGTTTGTCACAATGAGTAATAATTTAGGCAGAGAGTCAAGCCGGAGAGAACACTAGAATGGAGGCCAGAATTTTTTTTATCAGAACACAATTGGGAAGTGAACTGTTTGCACTTTTGCCAACTTAAACATTTTAAAGAATGTAGCTTTATAACTTTCTGCCTAAATTTAACTTTTCACCTACAAATCCTAGGCATTCTACTTTTGAGCCCATCTTTGTGTGATCTTTTCAAAATGCAAAAGGCTGATGATTATTTTCCTTTCGATTTATTGTTTTTTGGGCAGTGGGCTAGAGTGCATGGAACCAGTCCAAAAGGATTGGCGATGGTAATACTGTCACAGGCAAGCTTTGAGAAACCTCTCAAGCAAGCAGGATTTGGGTTTATTTTTTAACCTTAGAAAACAGACCAAGATGTTTACAGTTATTCTCTTTCTTAGACTATCCCACTGTTCCGATAACATCCAGCGGTTGAACGAACACACTATGAAGGCTGGGTAGTTAGTTAGTTAACTGGGTAGTCAACTAGGTAGTTAGTTGAACACCTCCTTTCTGCGGAGTCAGACTATAAAACTGGAAATATACAGTTAGGAGACTGAAAGGGGGCATATGTCTGCTTGATTTATTGATTTTTGACCCCTCTATTCATAAATATTTTTCTGTTTGACTCCCATTGAGAACATAAGCTCCTTTTGGTAGGGTATTATTATTATTTGGTATTTGTTAAGTGCTTACTCTATGCCAGGCACTGTACTAAGAGCTAGGGTGGCTACAAGCAAATCAGTTTGGACACAGGCCCTGTCCCGCATAGGGCTCACAGTCTTCATCCCCATTTTACAGATGAGGGAACTGAGGCACAGAGAAGTGAAATGACTTGCCCAAAACCACCAAACAGATAAGTGGAAGAGCCGAGATAAGAAGTTATGACCTTCTGACTCCTAAGCCCAGGCTCCCTCCACTAGGCCACGCTGTTTTCCTATTTGGTCATTTGGTTATTCTGTATTTTCCTAGGGCCTAGTGCAGTGCATAACATCAAGTGACAGCTCAATGCACTCTACTACTACTACAACAAATACCACTACTACTACTCCTATTAGTTCGTCTTGAAAGATCATATGTCTGGGAGTCAGGGGTCCTAGGCTTTAGACTCAGGTCTGCCATTGGCCTGCTGTGTGACTACAAACAAGTTATTTAACCTCTCTTGTTCTTCAATTTTCTAAACTGCAAAATGGGGATGCAGCTCCCTGTCTCACATGAAAGTTGTGAGGACAAAATGAGATAACTGATTGGGAAAGCAATCTGGAATAATTAGCGTACCGTACAAGTTCGAGGCATCAGTACTATTATATTGCTAATTGAGAAGCAGCATGGCCTAATGGAAAGAGCACAGACCTGGGAGTCAGAAGACCTGGGTTCTAATCCTGACTCCGCCACATGTCTGCCATGTGACCTTGGGCAAGTCACTTCACTTCTTTGAGCCTCAGGTACCTCATCTGGAAATTGGGGACTAAGAGTGGGGGACAGGGACTGTGTCCAACCTGAATAGCTTGAATCTACCCAAACACTTTGAACAGTGCTTGGTACACAGTAAGTACTTAACAAGTACCATAATTATTATAACCACAACTGCATGGCAAGGATCTCACCAACAGCCTCATCTTCAGCAACGACCACTAGGTATAGTTTCTTCAAAACTGAAAATATTTGCATCTCATCGCTACATCACCATGTTGAATCCAGAGGGGCCTTCAACAAAGACCCAACTAAAACAAACTCTGTCAGCCAGCCAAAACTTGAATTCGGCTCAGGTTCTTCCGCCTAAATCTCTAAACTCCAAGGCATCCTTTGGGTTCCTCGTGATGTATTTCCCCACCCCCTTCCCCCGTCCCCAGTGCAGTTCCTTCTCTAAGGGCAATTCATTTCTGTTTCATTCTCGAAATGTAAATAAGTGAGAATTCAATAGGGAGAATCTTGCTTCAAAGGAATGCTCTGAGGTTGTCTCGCTCCGTAACAGAAAAATGAAAACCAAATACCTCAGATTTCCTTCTGCAAATAATGCTGTAGCCAAGGTGGGAGACCCAGAATCTGAACATACACTCTGTGTGGGTAAAAGTCAAAGTGGCCATGACTTTAGCAACAGCTAAATCACAATATATGTTCAGAGGGCTATGCAGATGGTATTTATGGGGAGACCATTTTGAAGTGCATTTGCGCTAAAACCATTTCACAACTGAGCTCACCTCAAAAGGATCAAATATTCATCTTACCGTTTCGTTCGATTCAACCCTTTAGACTGCGAGCTTCCTCTAGACTGTAAGCTCAAAGTGGGCAGGGAACGTGTCTACCAGCTCTTGGACTGTATTCTCCCAAGCAGTTAGCACAGTGCTCTGCACACAGTAAGCGCTCAATAAATGCAACTGATTAACTCTGCTCTCTCACCACATGCTGGTTTCACCTGTCCTAGCCCACTTTTCTTCCCTTGTGTTTCTTTTCCTTCTCCACACCCTTTCTTTGATCTCTTTTATCTTGATCAATCAATGGTATTTATTGAGCACTTACTGGGCAAAGAGCACTTTACTATGCACCTGGGAGACTACCATATGACAGAGTTGATAGATTCCCCACTCATGAGGAACTTACAACCTAGACATTAAAATAAATTATGGATATGGTCATAAATCCCGTGGAGCTGAGGGTGGGGTGATATTAAGCACTTAAAGGTTTCAGATCCAATTACTAGGTGACACAGAAGAGAGAGGGAGGAGAGGAAATGAGGGTTTAGTCAAGGAAGGCCTCTTGGAGGAGATGTGATTTTAATAAGGCTTTGGAAGTGGGAAAAGTTGTCGTGTGTCCTACATGGAAGGGGAGGGAATTCCAGGGGTTGGTGGCGAGATAGATGACATCGAGGTACAGTTAGTAGGATGGTGTTGGAGAAAGGAAGCAAGTGGGCTGGACTGTAGTAGGAAGATAGTAAGGTAAGGTAGGAGGGGAGAGCTGAGTATTTTCTGTCTGATGAGGAGTAGGATGGGCAACCACTGGAGGTTCTTACAGAGTGGGGAGATGTGGGCTGAATCTTTTTTTTAGCAAAATGATCCAGGTAGCAGAGTGAAGGATGGACTGGAGACAGGAGAGTTGGGAAGTGGGGAGATCATTACTCTAATCCAAACTCCAGTGCTAGGCCACACCTTCTTCTCTATTCACATCACTGAAGGGCCTCTGTTTTGTTCTCCACCTGGGCTTTGTGGGTGCCGGGCAGTCTACTCAACAAGACCATTAAACACTTTCTCCCATGAGGCAAATCTTTGCGATTTTCACATCGCAAATAACAAGCACTCACTAAGTCACCGTATGGCTGTTCCCATCACTGTTGACGGCACTACCATCCTTCCCGTCTCACAAGCCCACAACCTTGGTGTCATCCTCGACTCCGCTCTCTCGTTCACCCCTCACATCCAAGCCGTCACCAAAACCTGCCGGTCTCAGCTCCACAACATTGCCAAGATCCGCCCTTTCCTCTCCATCCATACCGCTACCCTGCTCGTTCAATCTCTCATCTTAGCCCGTCTGGATTACTGTATCAGCCTCCTCTCTGATCTCCCATCGTCCTGTCTCTCCCCACTTCAATCCATACTTCATGCCGCTGTCTGGACTGTCTTTGTCCAGAAACGCTCTGGGCATGTTACTCCCCTCCTCAAAAATCTCCAGTGGCTACCAATCAATCTGCGCATCAGGCAGAAATTCCTCACCCTCGGCTTCAAGGCTCTCCTTCACCTCGCCCTCTCCTACCTCACCTCCCTTCTCTCCTTCTACAGCCCAGCCCATATCCTCCGCTCCTCTGCTGCTAATCTCCTCACCGTGCCTCGTTCTCACCTGTACCGCCGTCAACCCCCGGCCCACGTCCTCCCCCTGGCCTGGAATGCCCTCCCTCCACACATCCGCCAAGCTAGCTCTCTTCCTCCCTTCAAAACCCTACTGAGAGCTCACCTCCTCCAGGAGGCCTTCCCAGACTGAGCCCCCTCCTTCATCTCCCCCTCCCCATCCCCCCCACCTTACCTCCTTCCCCTCCCCACAGCACCTGTACGTATGTATATATGTTTGTACATATTTATTACTCTATTTTACTTGTACATATTTATTCTATTTATTTTATTTTGTTAATATGTTTTGTTTTGTTCTCTGTCTCCCCCTTCTAGACTATGAGCCCACTGTTGTGTAGGGACCGTCTCTATATGTTGCCAACTTGTACTTCCCAAGCACTTAGTACAGTGCTCTGCACACAGTAAGCACTCAATAAATACAATTGAATGAATGAATGAATGGCTTCAGAACATGCAGCAACAATATTTGCAGAAATATAGACGCTGGAAAAAAACAGGGACCAATATCATCACCTTTATATTATATTCAGAGACATAGTGAAAGGATCTGACACATCAGTGGATCTTACTCTGGCAAATTCATTCATTTCATTCATTCATTCAATCGTATTTATTGAGCGCTTACTGTGTGCCGCGTACTGTACTAAGCGCTTGGGAAGTACAAGTTGGCGACATGTATAGACGGTCCCTACTCAACAATGGGCTCACAGTCTAGAAGGGGGAGACAGACAACAAAACAAAACATGTGAACAGGTGTCAAGTCATCGGAATAAACAGAATTAAAGCTAAATGCACATCATTAACAAAACAAATATAATAGTAAATATGTACAAGTAAAATAGAGTAATAAATCTGTACAAACATATATACAGGTGCTGTGGGGAGGGGAAGAAGGTAGGGCGGGGGGGATGGGGAAGAGGAGAGGAAAAAAGGGGGCTCACTCTGGGAAGGCCTCTTGGAGGAGGTGAGCTCTCAGTAGGGTTTTGAAGGGAGGAAAAGAGCTAGCTTGGCCGATGTGTGGAGAGAGGGCATTCCAGGCTAGGGGGAGGACGTGGGCTGTGGGTTGACGGTGGGAAAGGCGAGAACAAGGTACATTGAGGAGGTTAGTGGCAGAGGAGCGGAGGGTGCAGGCTGGGCTGTAGAAGGGGAGAAGGGAGGTGAGGTAGGAGGGGGGCCAGGTGATGGAGATGAGAAGCAGTGTGGCCTAATGGATAGAGCACAGACCTAGGAGTCAGAAGGATCCACGTTCTAATCCTGGCTCTGCCACTTGTCTGCTGTGTGACCTTGAGCAAGTCACTTAGCTTCTCTGCGCCTCAGTTCCCACATCTGTAAAATGGTTATTAGGACTCTGAACCCCATGTGGGACAAGAAGTTTGTCCAACCTGATTGCTTGCATCTACCCCAGCACTTAGAACAGTGCTTGACATGGAGTAAGCGCTTAACAAATACCATCATCACCATCACAGTAAGTGCTTAGACACGATAAAAACAATAATAATAGCAACAGTCATAATAATCAATCATTGATTGTGCCTCAGTAGGTCTTTCCAGCCATGTGCAGAGCTAAGACTTCTTTATAAAACCAGATTCACCATCATACAAGGTAAATTTTATAATGGAATGAGACTATGGAAATTTGTTCTGGTTAAGAGTTAAAGCAGCAGAAGCAACACTTCCAGAAAACTTGACCTGTGGTAGCATGGAAAAGCGGTAAGCGGAGCCAGGAAAATTTCTAAAGTGCGTGCCACTGGAGACCCTCCTCCGTTCCTGTGAGAGCTGTTCTTTTGGACGCTGCCACGTTCAATCTGTCCCTAAATCCTTCTGGTTATTCCCCCACGACGTCCTGGATTGGCCCCTTCCTCTCAATCCAGATGGCCGCCACCCTGAACCAGGTGCTCATCATCATATCCTGGCTAGACTCTACCATTCCCCCCATCTGCCACCTATTTTAATGTCTTCCCCCTCCTTGTAGACTATATACCCACTTCCCTGATCTGTAATCTATTTTTAACATCTGCCTCCCCTTGTAGACTATAAACTTATTGTGGGCAGGGACCCTGTCTCTGTTGATTTTCTCAAGCACTTATTCATTCATTCAATCATATTTATTGAGCACTTACTGTGTGCAGAGCACTGTAATAAGCACTTGGTACAATACAACAACAGACATATTCCCTGCCCAATATGAGCACTTAGCACAGAGCTCTGCACACTGTAAATGCACAATAAAAACTATCAATTGATTTGTGGATGGATAGGCTATAGAATTAGCCTCCTCATCAGTCTCCCCATCTCCAACTTCTCCCTCGGTAACCAGCTTATCGTTTTATTAAATAATCGTTCCTTACAGTGTTGTGAGGATTAATGTTGACTCAGTGTTGAGTTTTATAAAGCTAGGCTGACAGAGAAAAGGGATTTTATAACTGAAATAATACAGAAAGAAATCCCCCAATACAAGTAAATGTGAAATTATGTTGTCTCACATTTATACATCTCTTTAGCCTGTGAAAACAGGCAATGAAAATAACTGCATAATCAGGATGATTAAGTAGTGCCATACCCAAGTATTAATCCAGAAGGAATTATTCATTTCATGTACCTTTTTTGTTTTTCCATCTGGTGCTCTTTCATTATTTTCTTGGACTTCTTCAAAAGAATTGCTCTGGATATGATCACTTGTGTTTTCTCCATCTAAAAGTACACATTAAAAAAAATCGTTTTCAATGGGGTGAGGGTTAATATGAGCACAGAAAACTGAACAAAAAAGTCTGAGGATCATAATATTCTTTAGGGACTGGATGAATGGTACTCTCTATTTTTTTTCTTCTTCTTACTATCATTTTATTTGTTAAGCGTTTACTATATGTCAAGCACTGTTCTAAGTACTGAGGTAGACACAAGTTAATCAGGTTAATCCCTGTCCCACATAGGGCTCACATTTGATGAAGTCATTCTCTGCCTCAATTTTTTTTTGTTTGAAATACCAAACTACTGTTTAAGTGAACTAATAATAAAAACAGATATGAAGCTGCTTAAACACCCATCCTCTAGACTGAGCTTGTCATGGGCAGGGAATGTGTCTGCTGTTGTATTGTACTCACCCAAGTGCTTAGTACAGTGCTTTGTACATGGTAAGTGCTAAATAAATTCAATTAATGAATGAATGAAAGGTCTTCTAAGAGCCAAATTGTGGGTTAGGGGAGGGCAGCTTTTAGAACAAGGCAAGGGTCCCTTCCCCAGCCCAAAGCGAGTCATGAGTCTGAAGAGCCCCAACAGTTGGAGATCAGAGAGTCTTGTGACTTGCCCAAGGTCACCCAGCAGAGCTGGGATTAGAACCCAGGTCCTTCTGACTCCCAGGCCTGTGCTCTATCCACTCGGCCATGCTGCTTCCTTCTAGGAGACCTTGACCAAGACCTTCAATCCAGTGCTTAGAATACTGCTTGGCACATAGTAAGCACTTAACAAATGCCATCATGATTATTAAAGTGAGTTACGAGTCTGAAGAGTCCCGACAATTGGAGATCAGAGAGTCTTGTGTCCCAGATTCTAAGATCTCCTAGATAGAAGAAGCATGGCCAGGCCAGGGAGTCAGAAGGACCCAGGTTCTAATTTCAGCTCTAATGGGTGATCTTGGGCAAGTCACCTTTTTTTTTTGTATTTGTTAAGTGCTTACAATGTGTTAAGCACTGTTATAAGCACTGAGGTAGAAACAAGGTAATCAGGTTGTCCCACAGTCTTCATCCCCATTTTACAGTTGAGGTAACGGAGGCACAGAGAAGTTAAGTGACTTGCCCAAACTCACACAGCTGACAAGTGGTGGAGCCGGGATTAGAACCCATGACCTCTGACTCCCAAGCCCATGCTCTTTCCACTAAGTCACTTCACTTCTCTGGTCCTCAGTTCCCTTATCTGAAAAACGGGGATTAAGACTGTGAGCCCCATGTGGGACAAGGGATGGAATCCAACCTGACTAGCTTTGTATCTACCCCACTGTTTAGAACAGTCCAAGAACTTAACAAATACCATCATCATCAAAAATTGAGGGCATTGTGACCAAAGATACTTTGGCTTTAGAATAGTATTTCTTTGAATACATTGTGCGAAAACTCTAATTCAGCTGATAAGAAAGAAATAAATAGCTCGCCTTTTCAAGGTGCATTAATTCTTTTGGCCACCAGGATCTAATTACATTAATAATGCTAATAATAATAGTAATAATAATATCTGTGATATTTGTTAAGCACAGCACTAAGTGATAGGGTTGCTAATTCATTCATTCAGTCGTATTTATTGAGCACTTACTGTGTGCAGAGCACTGTACTAAGTATTTGGAAAGTACAGTTCAGCAGTAAAGAGAGACAATCCCTGCCCACAAAGGGTTTACGGGCTAGAATCAAGATGGACACAATCCCTATCCCATTTAGGGCTCACAGTCTAAATCTGTTTTACAGATGGAACAAGTAGGACACAGAGAAGTTAAGTGACTTGTCCAAGATCACACAGCAGACAAGCACAGCTTAGAGAATCAGTGTGGCTGAGTGGAAAGAGCACAGCTTTGGAGTCCGAGGTCAGGGGTTCAAATCCCGGCTCTGTCAATTGCCAGCTGTGTGACTTCGGGCAAGTCACTTCACTTCTCTGGGCCTGAGTTCCCTCATCTGTAAAATGGAGGTGAAGACTTAGAGCCCCCTGTGGGACAACCTGATCACCTTGTAACCTCCCCAGCACTTAGAACAGTGCTTTGCACACGGTAAGTGCTTAATAAATGCTATTATTATTATTATTAAGCAGCAGAGCCCATGCTCCTTCCATTCATTCATTCAATCGTATTCATTGAGCATTTACTGTGTGCAGAGCACTGTACTAAGCACTTGGTAAGTACAAGTTGGCAACATATAGAGAGGGTCCCTACCCAACAGCGGGCTTCCACTAGGCCACACTGCTTCAAAAGCTGGAATCTACCTCAGTCATTACACTCTTGGGTATTCTGGTAGCAAGAAAGAATGCATCTCCCTCGAAAGAACAATTTCTTCTTTTTTCCTTTAGAGGGTCAGGTCCAAAAATCCATATGTGCGCACGCGCACACACACACACACACCCCTCCCCCCCAATATTAGTTTAAACAATATGCTCTTTTTCAAATTGAGTACCTTTTTGATTTTCATCTTGGCTCACAGTTTCGTCCTAAAAATGAAAAAAAAAAATGATAAGAACCCAATAAGGGACAAAAAGAAATGACTGTAGTTTAAAATTACATTCTTGGGGTTTTTTTTCCAAGTATTTCATTTGCCAAAGGGGCTCAGAGGTTCAGGAACTTAGTAACAAAATGTCTTATTCTGACAATCAAATCCAGACTGACTCCTCAAATTAGGAGGATATTTGATAACAAAACCTCATTATTATTATTATTATCATCAATACTTGTGGTATTTTTAAGCACTCACAATGTGCTAAGCACTATACTAAGCACTGGAGTGGATACAAGATAATCAGGCAGGTGACAATCCCTGTCCCACATGGAGCTCCTAGTTTAGGAGAGAGGGTGAATGGGTATTGAAATCCCCCATTGTACAGATGAAGAAACTGAGGCCCAGAGAAGAGAAGTAACTTGCTCAAGGTCACACAGCAGGCAAGTGGCAGAGCTGGGATTAGAATCCGGATCTCTTGATTCCTAGGTCCTTATTCTTGACCCGTGAATACAAAGATTCATACATGCTTGAGCTGCAAGTACTAAATTCTTCTTCAAGCGCACCTTTCTAAGCTGACTTTGGGATTAGCAAAGCCAGCATCTTTCATTACAGTTTTTCCTGCTCTTCTGCTTTACATAACAGAAGCAGCATGGCCTAGTAGATAGAGCACTCCATTCCATATCCCCTTGAGGGACAGGGCCTGGCTCTGATCTGATTATCCTGTATCTACCCCTGAGCTTCACATTCAGCACTTAGCACAGAGTAAGCACTTAAGATCACACACATCGTCATTATCATTATTATTATTATTTTAGCCAACAAACTGGTGGTGAAAGTGCTGACATCAGCGATGATCCAACTCCACTTGGCCAAGCCTTTCTCACTTGGGGGCCACAGCCCTCCCAGAATTGCCTGTTTTTCCATCCTTCCCTTGTGGGGATCAGGGCATCCACTTCCCTGGCACCCCTGATATGGCAAAGCCTCTCGTTCCCTGCCCAGCCCCCCACCCCCAAGGACCCACCCTCATCAATAACTACACTCCCATTCAAACTCATCTACTCCACTCATCAGAGACAGGGAGGCGAGAGGCGGGGGCCAGGACCGAAGGAGATGGTTGCCCATTCATTCATTCAATCGTATTTATTGAGTGCTTACTGTGTGCAGACCACTGTACTAAGTGCTTGGGAAGCCCATCCACCTCCACATCAAATACTAACTCCTCTCCACCAGCTTTAAAGTACTCAATCACCTTGCCCCCTCCTACCTCACCTTGCTACTCTTATTAAAACCCAGCCTTCACCCTTTGTTCCTCGAATGCCAACCTTCTCACTGTTCCTCGATCTCATCTATCCTGCCCCTGACCACTAGCCCACATTCTGCCTCTGGTCTGGAATGCCCTCCATTCTCATGCCCAACAGAAAACTCCTCTCCCTGCCCAACTGAAGGCCTATCCCCTCCAAAAGGCCTTCCCTCAATAAGCTTCCCTCAATAAGCTTCCCTTTCCTCTTCTCCCACTTCATTCTGCATCATCCTGACTTTCTCCCTTTATTCAGTCTCCCTCTCAACCCCACAGCACTTATGGACATATCTGTCATGTATTTATTTATAATAATGTCTGTCTCGTCCTCTAAACTGTAAGCTCATTGTGGGCAGGGAATGTGGCTGTTATATTGTTGTATTCAGCACTTAAAAAACCGTGCTTTGCACATAGTAAGCGCTTAACAAATACCATCATTATTATTACTCTCCCAACAGTGTAGTACAGTGCTCTGCACACAGTAAATACAACTAACAGAGAGAAGTACCAGCTGTAGACAAATAGCCTCCTTTGATCAGCTTTGTTAAGCTCTCTGACCCTTTGTTAAGCTCTCTGACTGTATTCTTTTGAAACCAATTGAGTGGACTAGTGGTAACACTAATTAATGAGCAAATTCACCTTTATTCCTATGAAATAGGATCTAGCTGAAAACAATAATAATAATAATGATAGCATTTGCTAAGAACTTACTGTGTATGCCAAGCACTGTTCTAAGTGCTGGGGTAGATACAAGCTAATCAGGTTGTCCCACATGGGGCTCACAGTCTTAATCCTCACTTTACAGATGAGGTAACTGAGGCACAGAGAAGATAAAAGGTCACACAGCCGACAAGTGGCAGATCTGGGATTAGAACCCAAGCCCTCTGATTCCCAAACCCGAGCTCTTGCCACTAAGCCATGCTGCTTTCCCAACTAAATTCAGCGACAGACCCTCAGCACTAAGGACAGAGGAAGAATATTTACAAAGTACCTGTTCAGTGGTTTTCAGCAGGGTGCCGTTGGTTCTTTCAATTTCCACGGTTTCGCTGTGGTGCTCTGCTTTTTCGTTTATTTCTCTGGAGGCCCGAATTCCTTTTTCCACTGCTTTCTTCTCATCTGAGCTTTCGTCTTCTGAGTCTTCATCATCAGTTTCTCCATCACCTGTTTCCTCTGGGACCATCTTTTCTTCATCTTCCGAAGAATCTTGATCCTGTGGCAAAACTTATATTCAATCAATTGTATTTACTAAGTGTTTACCGTGGGCAGACAACTGTGTTAAACACTTGAGAAAGTAAAGATACAACAGATATGAAAGGCTTATATCCTGCTCACAAGGAGTTTACATTCACAGCAGCATTTCTCATTGCTAAAAAGCTTTCTCTAGAATCTAAACAATAATGATAATAATTGTGGTATTTGTTAAGCACCTACTATGTGCCAGGCACTGTACTAAGCCCTGGAGTAATATCAGGATAATCAAGATAATCAGGTTGGATCTAGTCCCTGTCTGACATAGGACTCAGTCTCAATCCCCATTTTACAGATGAAGAAACTGAAATACAGGGAAGTTAAATGACTCACCCAGGGTCACACGGCAGGTTAACAGCAGAGCTTGGATTGGAACCTAGATCAGCATTCTGCCACCTCATCACACCAAAGTTCAAAATCTTATGACCTTATAAGATAGTCGAAATAAAGTGTCTTCATTCATTAGGTCACATCTATTGAGCGCTTACTATGTGCAGAGCACTGAACAGAATGTTTCTACAAACTGTTATGCTGTACTCTCCCAAGTGCTTAGAACAGTGTCCTGCATATGGTAAGCACATAGTAAATACGATTGATTGAAGATCTTTCTTTTGTATTTTTTCAGGAAGATGGTCGTTTCCTTCTCCTGATTTCACAAACGGAAGAATTGAAACCTAGTGAAACTGAAGGATTTGTTCTTGATTAGTCAAGGCCAATGATAAGACCAGGAATGGAGAGTTTCCCTTTTTTTATGGCATTTGTTAAGCACTCACTATGTGCCAGGCTCTGTACTAGCTGGGTTAGATTCTAGTTAATCAAGTTAGACGCAGTCCACATCCCACGTGGGGCCCACAGTCTTAATCCCCATTTTACAGATGAGATGACCAAGATCCAGAAAAGTGAAGTCCCGGCTCTGTCAGTTGTCTACTGTGTGACCTTGGGCAAGTCATTTTACTTCTCTGTGCCCCAGTTACCACATCCACAAAACGGGGATTCATTCATTCATTCATTCAATCATATTTTAAGACCATGAGCCCCATGTGGGACAGGGATTGTTTCCAACCTGATTAGCTTGTATCTACCCCAGTGCTTAGAACAGTGCCTGGTACATAGAAAGCACTTAACAAATACCATAAAAAGCCACATCTCTCAACTGTTTTATTGTATTCTTCTGGTGCTTAGTGCAGTGCTCTGCACACAGTAAGTGCTCGGTAATTACAATTGATTGAAATACTATTAAACTGCCCTTATTAAAATTTCAAGTAAAAAAGTTTACTGATCCAAATAAAAGTTGAAAAAAGCTCCTACTGTCTTCTGGTGGTAATAATAATAATAATAATAATGGTTTTTGTTAAGCACTTACTGTGTCAAGCACTGTTCTAAGCTCTGGTGTAGATACAAGAAAATCAGGTTGTCCCATGTGGGGCTCACAGTCTTTAATCCCCATTTTACAGATGAGGTAACTGAGGCCCAGAGAAGTGAAGTGGCTTGCCCACAGTCACACAGTAGACAAGTGGCAGAGCTGGGATTACAACTCACGACCTTCTGACTCTCAAACCCGGGCTCTTGCCATAAGCCATGCTACTTCTCTCTATTAGGAAAGTGACTCTTGCAAGGTGAAAAGGGTTTTAATTACATTAACTCAATTGTTACTTATCATGGTCAAGTGGATGATAGCTATTTCAAAGGTTATAAATTAATCTGCATGTTCACCTGTTTAAATATTAACAAATGAAACTACTTAATTATAATAGAGAATGGTGACTTTTCCTAAGAGGGAAAAAAAGCAAAAGTTTTATTTAGAAAAATTAGGAAAAGAAAACAAAACAATATTCTTTTTCAAAAGTTTATTATCTTTAGATTTTTAAGATACCACCTTTCTATATGCCTCACCAGTGGGACACAATTTATAAGGCAGCAATGCTTAAAAGCAATTAAAGTAATTTCTCTACTGCGCTTAATTCACAGTGCCATTTAAAAAAATAATTAGATAATGTGCATTCAAATCATTAAGTTTTAAAAATCTAATATTCTAAATCTCTGGTTAGCTCTTCTTTTAACACACAATGTTCACTATAAGATAGTATTTTATAGCATTAATGTATTTTCATACATTCAAGACCCAAGCAACGGTAACGCTTATAAACACCTGACGACAAAATCCACTGACACCGATTTTCTTCTATCCCTGAGAGAGAGCAAAAGGATATTAAAAAGAAACAGCTGGGGCATTTGAGGGAAAAGTTAGGTGGCTCAAGAGGAGTCCAGAAAGATTCAAGGTCAGAGTCCCATAATAGGGGGAAAAGGTAAGAATGGCAAATGGGAGGAAGTACATCCTTGACCTTGAGACTACAACATCAACGGAATAAATACCACACTCTTCCTCTACGCAGTTTCAGATGTCACTATTTGAAACAGAATTCTGGGCATTTATCCTGCCTGAACCACTGTGCTAACCCAAAATAGTATTTACGTTTTTACCTTAGAAAGAGGAGATTATATACTTAGCATTATTAAATTATTTTATAATAATATAATTCAGAAATAATGGACAATACACCTTAATGGCAAGGTATATGTCACCTCAATGTCAAGTAATGGGGGAGTACATTGTTCCAGAACTGTTTTGAATCAGGTAATCGATGTTGTTTAGAATGTACTTTCACTTTAGACCTTGGAGAATTACATTTTTTCCTCTCTGACTCCCGTCTGTTTCTGAACGTTTTGTGTGGAATTCCCTCTCTCTTATAATCCACAGCTTCCTTAATTTCTCTCATCTTTTTCTCCTCCTTACCTTCACCCTCTCTTTCTCCTTTTCCTTTTCTCACACAGTCTCCTTTTCTCTTACCTTTCCTCTCTTCCTCCCATTCTTCCTCACCCTCCATCTCTTCTCTCCTTTTCTTCTCCCAATCTTCTTCCTCCTCATTCAGTAATCTTTCATTCTTCTCATCCAGCTTGTCCTCCTCCTCCCCATCCTCCAGCTCCTCTTCTTCCTCTGCCAACATCTCTTCTCCCTCCTCCAGCTCCTCTTCCTCCTCCCCCTCCTTCAACTCTTCCTCCTCCCCCAATCCTTCTCCCTCTTCCCCCAATCCTTCTCCCTCCTCAAACTCCTCTTCCTCCTCCTCCAACCTTTCTCCCTCCTCCAACTCCTCTTCCTCCTCCCCCAACCCTTCTCCCTCCTCCAACTCCTCTTCCTCCTCCCCCAACCCTTCTCCCTCCTCCAACTCCTCTTCCTCCTCTCCCAACCCTTCTCCCTCCTCCAACTCCTCTTCCTTCTCCCCCAACCCTTCTCCCTCCTCCAACTCCTCTTCCTCCTCCCCCAACCCTTCTCCCTCCTCCAACTCCTCTTCCTCCTCCCCCAACCCTTCTCCCTCCTCTAACTCCTCTTCCTCCTCCCCCAACACTTTTCCCTCCTCCACCAAGCCCTCTTCTTCCTCTCCCTCCTCCTTCAGACCCTCTTCCTCTTCCCCCTCCTCACTCCAACTCTCTTCTTCCTCTCCTTCCTCATAAAGCTCTGCTTCCTCTTCCCCCATCCCTTCTTCATCCTCCCCCTCCTCTTCTCCGTCCACATCCAGCCCCTCTGCCTCCTCCTCTTCCTCTCTTTTATCTTTTTCTTTTCCTTCCATTTCTCCATTCAGTTTCCCATCTTCTCCCTCTTCCAAAGTTTTGTCGTCCTCTTCTTCACAAGCTTCACCTTCTTCTCTTCCTTCTTCTTCTTCCATCCATTGCCTCTCTTCAACCTCTCTTTCTTTGGCTTCATCCTCTTCTTCCTCTAGACCACTTTCCTCTGCTTCTTCCTCTTCTTCACTTGCCTCTTGTTCGCCTTCATCCTCTGTTTCTTCAGCTCTGTCCATCTCCTTCTCATCTACCAATCCCTCTGTCTCTTCATTTTCTTCTCCTTCCTCCTCAACCATTACTGTCTCATCATCCTCCCCTCCTTGTGTGTCCTCTAGTTCACTTTCTTCAGCTTCCTTCACTCTCTGTTTTTCAATTCGGCCTCCTTTCACTCGACCATCTTTACTGTTTTGGTCGAGGTCTCTTTTGTCTTCATTATTATCTTCATTTTTTTGCTTTCTCCTGGCTTCTTCCTCCCAGGACAATTCTTCTTGAACAGTGGCTTCTCTAGTATCTTCCTTTCCTTCACTTCTATCTCCTATTCTTGTCTTAAATCCCTTAGGTTTATCCATTTTAATTTGCCTATGGTCATTTTTACAATTCTCACCTAATTTCTCTTCTACAGATTCTTCTCCACTATCAATGTTTTCTTCTTCTTGAACTTTCACTTCATTTCTGTCTTGCAGGGAATCGCAGATAAGTTTATCCTCTTCTTCCTTTTGTGAGTCATCATAACACTGATTGTTAATTTCTGTTTTCTCATTGTTCCACCTCTGGTTTGCCAAATCACTTATCTTTTGCCGGTGATTGTTTTCATGCTCTGCTTCACTCTCAAAATCTCTGTCTTCTTCAGAATGAATACTCTCTTCATACATGTCCAGCTTCATCTCCTTGTACCAGCTGCAACAGGTACTCTCAGATTCCTCTTCACTAGGGAATGTCTCCTTCCTTAAAACATTTTCACCTGTTTGACTTTGTGTAGAATCATTACTTCTCTCCTCACTTGAAGAAGGTGATCCTGTTAATGTGGTTTGCTTTTTAAATCTCT
Organism: Tachyglossus aculeatus; assembly: GCF_015852505.1. Lineage (NCBI taxonomy): Eukaryota > Metazoa > Chordata > Mammalia > Monotremata > Tachyglossidae > Tachyglossus > Tachyglossus aculeatus. Next base: position 27,724,118 of record NC_052083.1, read on the forward strand.
CCTTTTTCGAAAAATCTTCCCCTGTCTGATTACCTTTCCTCGTCTCACCCAATTTTAATTTACTGACATAGTGTTGTTTACTTTTCCCAATTTCACTGCCAGATTTAATTTTCCAATTAGAGTCTGAATTTACAAACTGATTTTGCAAAGAATCTTGAGTTCCCTCCACGTAACACAGATCTATCTTTTTCTTTCCACTTTTACCCTCCCTTTTCGGTTTCCCAATTTTATTTGTCTTCCATTCCATGAGAAGCACAAAATTAAAAAGAAAGAAAAGTTAAGAACAAAGGAAAACACAAAAAGAAAATTCAAATGAAGATGTAGTATGAAAGTATGGAAGTAGAGAATGAATTAAAAATGGTACAAAACAAAGCTTTCATATGAAATCATTTCCCCCCAAATCCCACCAAAAACACAAAATATATAGTACTGTGCCTAGAACTTAATTTTTTAATTTCACAAATATTGTTCCTTTTCATATTTATGTTTTTATTCTCACAAAGAGAACATTAATGTAAAACACATTTTTAAACCTCAATACATTTTTATACATTATTTATAAGAGTGTGGTGTTACCTATGCCTTTTCAAAACTAAATCTCAAATTCATTTCAGGAGAAAATACATGTTCCAAGTTTGCCCATAAATTTAAATGCTGAATCAGGATGAATTCTATGGAGAATTTTAATCCTGGTTTTCAAAAGTTTCACTTTACATGGAAAAAACAGGCTCTCAAAAACTGAGAGCTGCTTGAATTATGAGGTGAACACTTTCTTTATTCAGCCTCCACTGCCCAATTATGCTTCTTTTCTCTCCTTTCCCCTAAGCACAAAGTCTCTGTAACCTCTCTACGATTCGGCACCTCCACAGTACTCCAGCAATCACAAATTAACTCAACAGTGTTTAGAACCTACAGTTTGGCAATGCATTGACTCACCCTTCACTGACTTGAGCATCTTTGGTGGTTCCAGCTATTTACCTTTTTCAATAATCAACTCTTTCCCCCAAAAACCCAGCATTACCCTAAAATTGTCAGAAGCAGCAAGCAACCAATTTTTACTGTTAAAATGAACATGCTACTGCTAATCTAAAGTAGAAATGAAAGAAAAGTATCTTCACAGTTTTCTACTGTCTGGTGGATAGTCATGGGTGAGAGGGTGAAACATTCAATAGGTCATTATCTTTGTAACCACAGTACACTATTTAGCTTATATCTAGCCCAGTGCTCAGTACAGTGCTTGGCACATAGTAAGTGCTTAACAAGTGTCACTATTATTACTAATCATAAATTGATCCAAGAATTGAAATTCTATCATGGAAAATACCAAATTCACACCATTTACAAATGTAACTAGGAGAAATGATCTGCGCTTGAACATGCCAAAATGAAGTTTATCTATGAATAATTTCAATTCTTGTACTGACATTAATGTAGCTCCCTCTTCTATGCCTTTTTTTAATGGTATTTGTTAAGTGCTTACTATATGCCAGGCACTGTACTAAACACTGGAGTAGATAAAGGTTAATCACGTTGGACACAGGCCATGTCCCCCTGGGCTCACAGTCTTAATTCCCATTTTACAGAAGAGGGAACTGAGGCCCAAAAAAGTCAAGGGAAGGTCACACAGCAGACAAGTGGCGGAGCTGGGATTAGAACCCAGGTCCTTCTGACTTCCGGGACTGTGCTCTATCCACTAGGTTACGCTGCTTCTCTACAACCTAAAAAAAAACTATTCTTATGGATTTTTCTTCCAAAATCTTAGTGAATATAATTGAGAGATAGTTTTGCTAATTAGAGAGCTTTCATTACCTGTCATTAAACACCTGGTGCATAAGTAATAATTAAACCCCTTCGTACAATACCTTTATCTTTTGAACTGGTGATAATTTCAAGGATTGGTCACTGGGATTCAGGCTCATTACATGTGTCTGAAATAAATAAAAATGTCTGTTATGAAAAAATGACTTAAAGAGGTGGAAAAATAAAACCAATTGAAGTAGGCAGAATACAATCCAATTGAACCCATTTTAATTTTTAACAACCAATTATGAACCACCTACTAACAGACTAGAGAAAATATTTTAAAGGGTAGAATTAAACAACAGTATTTATGAGTGCCTTCTCTGTGAGAAGTACCATACTAAGCCATTGGGAGAATACAAAATCAATCAGTGGTGTTGAGTAGCACTTACTGTGTGCTAACCCTAACCCTAAGCACTATTTGATGTTCACCCACCCCACATTTCCCAAAATACTTCTGTACTCGTCTTTATAATCAGGTGTTTTCCTCATATGTAATGTTATTTATTTTAATGTCTCTCCAGCACTAGACTGGAAATCTCCCAAGTGCTGAGTTCAGTGCTCTGCACACAGTAAGTCCTCAATAAATACGAATTAATCAATCAATAGTATTGATTGAGTGCCTACTTTGTGCAGAGCACTGTAATATGTGCTTGGGAGAGTCCAATACAACAGAGTTGGAAAACACATTTCCCACCCCTAAGGAGCTCACAGTCCAGAGAGGGAGACAGACATTGATTCCCCATTTTACAGATGAGGTGACTGTGGCAAAGAGAAGTTAGATGACTTGCCCAGAGTCACACAGCAGATGAGTGGAGTAGAGTAGATATGTTTCTATCCAACATATACATGAGCACTGATTATATTTCATCCACATGTCAAAGACTTTATAAGAAGAAACTGAATGACTTTAATTTACAAAAAAACCTAATCTGCATACTGTAGCATTTTATGAAACATATGTGAAAATATACACAAAAAAAGCATGTTATGAAGAACATATGGGGATTATTAATGCACATTCAAGATGGTTTGTATTATATCATGTAAGTACTAATCACCTTTCCCCAAAATAAATTAAGTGCATTTTTAAATAATTGAATTTCCAGGTTTATATGCAATACAACCATTTCTGAAAGATTACTTTGTGATTTTTCAAGGAGGTTCCCTACCAGTTATGCTTAGTTAATGAAAAAATATTGCTGATCTTTTGAAAAGAGAAGAGAGCTGCATGAGCCAGGTGAAAAAGGAAGGTGGGCAAAATTTAGGAATTTATCATTCCCTTACTGTACTCTTGACCTCACTAAAATTAATGCAAATGTGTGTTTATACCAAATTAATAGAAAAAGTGCCTCAATCTAACCATCCTGGATCAGCATGTTTCTACTGGGACAACTGTTTTCAGCATGATCTATCATATAATTTTTTTAATGGCATTTACTATGTGCCAGGCACTGTACTAAGTGCTTTGGTAGATAGTGGAAAGAGCATGGGCTTGGGAGTGAGAGGTCGTGGGTTCTAATCCCAACTCCACCACTTGTCAGATGTGGGACTAATTTTTCTGTGCTTCAGTTCCCTCATCTGCAAAATGGGGATTAAGACAGTGAGCCCCATGTGGGACAACCTGAATAACCTTGTATCTACCCCAGTGCTTAGAACAGTGCTTGGCACATAGTAAGCACTTAACAAATATCATCATCATCATTATTATTATTATTATACAAACTAACCAGGTTGGACAAGGTCCATGTCCCACAAGGGGTTTACAGTCATAATCCCCATTTTCCAGATGAGGGAACTGAGGCCCAGAGAAGTGAAGTTACTTGCCCAAGGTCACCCAGCAGCCAGGTGGTGGAGTTGGGATTAGAATGCAGGTCCTCTGACTCCTAACCCCATGCTCTTTCCACTACGCTGCACTGTGTCTCCTGTTCAAGTTTCATGTTTGGTTCCACAGTGATATTGCTAAATCGTCCGGGAGTTTAGAGATTACCATATTTAGAGTGTCAGTAGTGTCTCCAAGGTTTGGGCCATCATTTTCCTCATCAGAATCTTCTTCTGAAGAGCTACTCTCATCTTCCTTTTCGTTCACTGGTTTGTCTTGAAAATAAAAGAGGAGAGTGAAAGAGAAATAAAAGAAAAACATTTCAGACTAAAATTCTCACAAACACAAGGCATCAGATACATCAACTTTTATGGAAGAAAGTCTATTTGCTGTGTCAACATCCACTATGTGATGATACTAATTTATTTACACTAAAAAAAGGATTTTCAAGGAGTTGACTTCTTCCATTCTAATTCCAACAGTTGAGGAAATGGAAAATGTAATAGTAATAATAATAATATTTAAGAGCTTACTACATACCCAGTACCGTCCTTAACGCTGGGGAAAATATAAGATAATTAAGCTGGACACAGTTCCTGTTTCACATGGGGCTCACAGTCTAAGGAAGAGAACAGGTATTGAATCCCCATTGTATAGATGAGGAAACCGAGGTACAGGGAAGTTAAGTGATTTGCCCTAGCTTTTAAGACCAAAGCCATGTTCCATAGCAATAAGTGGACAATGAACAATTCTGTTAACTTCGTGAAATATTCATCCAATGCTTCAACCCACTGGCATCCAAAAGTGATTCATGTAAAATGCCTATTTTACATGCTAAACCTATAACTAAAACAAGAACTTCCAATTGGTAGTTAGCAAAAATTCCCACGTGGTGGATCTAGGCATCTTTTAGGATTCAGGAATAGGGCCATGGATGTCCTATCTTGGGGAAATGAATTTCCAAGCCTCTTGGGACAGAGCTAAGTTTCCAGGGAGAGAACCAATCAGTCAATTGTATTTATTGAGCACTTCCTGTGTGCAGAGCACTGTACTAAGCACTTAACATATAGTACTCTCATTCCTTGCCCACAGTGAGTTTACAATTTAGAGGGAGACAGACATTAATACAAATAAATCAATGACAGATATGTACATAAGTGCTCTGGGGCTGGCATGTGCAGTGGTGAATGAAGAGAGTAAGTCAGGGCAGAAGCAGTCGGAACCAGAGTTGGGAGATTTAATCACTTTGCAATCTATTTCTACCTTCATGAGATTTTTATTTTAGAATTTGTATGATCCATTGCTTTACTGTTGGGCATAAATCTGAGGAATTTGACCTAAATAATTTATAATGTAAATAATTATATAATGTATAATGTATATCACCTTAGCATCATCTCCAAGATTTGCTATTGCTTTCCCTCTCATCATAACATCTGTGGTCTTTTTCTAATTCTCTCGTTATTATTATTATTGTTTGCTGCTAGATCACAATCTCTGTTCATTCAGTCTCATTCCCTCAGAGCAAAGCAGCATGACCTAGTGGCAAGAGCACAGGTTGGGAGTCAGAGGATGTGGGTTCTAATCCAGGCTCCACAACTCACCTGCTCATTAACTCAGAGCGAAGCAGCATGGCCTAGTGGCAAGAGTACAGGTTGGAGTCAGAGGACCTGAGTTCTAATCCCGGCTCCACCACTTACCTGCTGTGTGACCTCAGGCAACTTACTTCACTTCTCTGTGCCTCAGACTTCATTGATAAAATGGGGATTGAGACTTGGAGCTCCATGTGGGACAGGGACTGTGTCCAACCTGATTTCCTTGCATCTACCCCAGCGCTTAAGAACAGTGCATGGCAGATAGTAAGCAGTTAACAAATACCACTGTTAATATTACCATTATTCTTAAAAGATCTATAAATACAATTACTGTACAGATACCTGTTAGATTTTTGAGAATACTGCCTACACTTTTCATCATTTCTTTTATTTACAAACTATGTAAAACACACACACACACACACACACACACACACACACACACACATACGTCAGGGTTAAGAACATAGATGCCCACAGTGTTTGCAAATCTTTTCGACTCTGTCTATCAATTGCATTGATTTAATATCTACAAACTGACAAAGCAGCATAGCCTACTGGAAAGAGCCTGGGCCTAGCAGTCAGAGGATCAGGGCTTTAATCCCAGCCCTGCCATTTGTCTGCTGTGTGACCTTGGGCAAATCACTTCACATTTCTGGGCCTCTGTCCCTCATCTGTAACATGGGGATGAAAGCAATGAGTCCCATGTGGGACACAGACGGTGGTCCAAACTGATTATATTAAATCTACCCCACACTTAGTACAGTGCCTGGCACACAGTAAGTGCTTTAAAAATACCATTAAAGAAATGGAAAAAATATCCAAACAGTTGCCTGAGGATCAACTAGAATACTATGCCTCACCTGGTTTAGTTGACTGAAGAGGATCAGTTTCCCTCACTACCTTGGCATTCAGACAATCGACCTGGGGTGTCCTCCAAGGGAGAGTATTGCTGGAGATGTCTGTAGCCGGTCTCAAAGGGCCCTGCCCAAGTCGAGGTAGAGTTCGTATCATCCGGACAAACCTCTCGGGTGACTTTTCCTTTAAAGAACAGTTCCGACAAGTCATGAAGCAATTCCCAAAGCTCATTTCTAATTGGAAAAGTAATGGTTTCTTTGCATTTCACTTGCTTTTTTGGTATGAGTAGCAATGAAAAAACTGTCAGGATTCAACAGTGCTCACATTTCAGTGATCTTATAGGCTCTAAAATGTTTGTTGCTTGAGGGTTTTGGCTGACCCATAAATGGCTGTTTGGGATGCTATTTAAAAATGGAAAACTGTTATTTTTTAACTTCACTACATAATTTTTAAAAAGTCTGTCCCGCCTTCTCCCAAATTTTTCACAAATAATTCTTCCTCAGGGTCCCAACAAGAACAATTTCAGCCTTAAATAGTAATATAATTATTATGGTACTTGTTAAGCACTTATTATGTGCCAAGCACTGTTCTAAGCACTAGGGAAGATACAAGTTAATCAGTTTGGACTTAGTCCCCCTCCCACATGAGGCTTATAGACTAGAAGGGACTAAATGAAATGAAAGAAGGGAAAATGGAATAACCATCTAACAGAGAAGCAGCATTGCCTAGCAGTTAGAGCATGGGCCTGGGACTCAGAAGAATCTGGGTTTTAATCCCAGATCAGTTGCTGGTCTGCTGTGTGACCTCGGGCAAGTGACTTTTTTTATGGCATTTATTAAGCACTTACTATGTGCAAAGCACCGTTCTAAGCGATAGGAAGGTTACAAGGTGATCAGGTTGTCCCACATGGGGTTCACAGTCTTAATCCCCATTTTACAGATGAGGGAACTGAGACCCAGAGAAGTTAAGTAACTTGTCCAAAGTCACACAGCTGACAACTGGCGGAGCCGGAATTTGAACCCATGACCTCTGACTCCAAAGCCCGTGCTCTTTCCACTGTGCCACGCTGCTACCCTTCTTCCCTTCCCTTCCCTTCTCTGTGACTCAGTGCCCTCATCTGTAAAATGGGGATTAAGACTGTGAGTCTCCTGTGGGCAGGGGACTGTGTCCAACCTGACTATCTGGTATTCACCCCAGTGCTTAGAACAGTGCCTGGCACCTAGTAAGCACTTAACAAATACCACAGTTATTAGCTAAAGTATTTATTGCGCGCTTACTGTGTGCAGAGCACTGTACTAAGCGCTTGGGAAGTACAAGTTGGCAACATATAGAGACAGTCCCTACCCAACAGTGGGCTCATAGTCTAGAAGGGGGAGACAGAGAACAAAACCAAACACATTAACAAAATAAAATAAATAGAATAGATATGCACAAGTAAAATAAATAAATAAATAGAGTAATAAATATGTACAAACATATATACATATATACAGGTGCTGTGGGGAAGGGAAGGAGGTAAGACAAGGGGGATGGAGAGGGGAACAAGGGGGAGAGGAAGGAGGGGGCTCAGTCTGGGAAGGCCTCCTGGAGGAGGTGAGGTCTCAGTAGGGCCTTGAAGGGAGGAAGAGAGCTCGCTTGGCGAATGTGGGGAGGGAGGGCATTCCAGGCCAGGGGGAGGATGTGGGCCGGGGGTTGACGGCAGGACAGGCGAGAACGAGGCACTGTGAGGAGATTAGCAGCAGAGGAGCGGAGGGTGCAGGCTGGGCTGGAGAAGGAGAGAAGGGAGGTGAGGTAGGAGGGGGCGAGGTGATGAAGAGCCTTGAAGCCCAGGGTGAGGAGTTTCTGCCTGATGCGCAGATTGATTGGTAGCCACTGGAGATTTTTGAGGAGGGGAGTAACATGCCCAGAGCGTTTCTGGACAAAGACAATCCGGGCAGCGGCATGAAGTATGGATTGAAGTGGGGAGAGACACGAGGATGGGAGATCAGAGAGGAGGCTGATGGTAGTCCAGATGGGATAGGAGGAGAGTATGAATGAGCAGGGTAGCGGTTTGGACGGAGAGGAAAGGGCGGATCTTGGCAATGTTGCGGAGCTGAGACCAGCAGGTTTTGGTGACGGCTTGGATGTGAGGGGTGAATGAGAGAGCGGAGTTGAGGATGACACCAAGGTTGCGGGCTTGTGAGATGGAAAGGATGGTAGTGCCGTCAACAGTGATGGGAAAGTCAGGGAGAGGGCAGGGTTTGAGAGGGAAGACAAGGAGTTCAGTCTTGGACATGTTGAGTTTTAGGTGGCAGGCAGACATGCAGATGGAGATGTCCTGAAGGCAGGAGGAGATGCGAGCCTGGAGGGAGGGGGAGAGAGCAGGGGCAAAGATGTAGATCTGGGTGTCATCAGCGTAGAGATGATAGTTGAAGCCGTGGGAGCGAATGAGGTCACCAAGGGAGTGAGTGTAGATTGAGAACAGAAGGGGACCAAGCACTGAACCCTGGGGAACCCCCACAGTAAGGGGATGGGAGGGGGAGGAGGAGCATGCAAAAGATACTGAGAATGAACGACCTGAGAGATAAGAGGAGAACCAGGAGAGGACGGAGTCTGTGAAGCCAAGGTTGGATAGCATGTTGAGGAGAAGGGGGTGGTCCACTTTGTCGAAGGCAGCTGAGAGGTCGAGGAGGATTAGGATAGAGTATGAGCCGTTGGATTTGGCAAGCAGGAGATCATTGGTGACCTTTGAGAGGGCAGTTTCCGTGGAATGTAGGGGAGGGAAGCCAGACTGGAGGGGGTCAAGGAGAGAGTTGGTGTTGAGGAATTCGAGGCCGTGCGTGTAGACAACTCGTTCAAACAGAAAATACAAAATATCATTTCCAATTAAGAAAACAATAACAGGGCCACAGAGTTGGCCCTGGACAATAAATCCATCCATGGTATTTACTGAACACTTATTGTGTGCAAAGCACTGAACTAAGTGCTTGGGAAAGTACAATCCAACAGAGATGGTAGACCCATGGTCTGCGCACAGGGAGCCAAATGCCCGAAATGGAACCTTTGAAATTTACCCGTTCTCTCCGCCTCATACGTGCCGATAATATTCCCTGCAAGGTGTTCTGAGATTGCAGCTCACCCCCGAACTGGGAGAAAGTTCTAGTCAAACCACCACATTCATTCAATTCTTCCACAGCGATTTCTTTGGACCCCTTTAATCTTGGAATGGCAAACACTAGCATGTGGCATCCTCCACAGGCAACCTAATAAATCAACACAGAAACACATTACTGCGCAAAAAGCGCTAAAAATCTGCTTCTTAATGGTAATTCGCCCTTAACCAAATACACATGTGTCATCTCTGCAGAACAAGTCTCACTCACCCTCTCATTTTAATAGTTATTAGTGGAATAAAGAATAAAAATGCCAAACTGCTTAGCAAGACAGTGGGGTTTTTTTGTTGTTTTTTTAAAAAGAAGGAATAACTCTTGGGCTAATTTTTAAAAGTACTTTTCGCAAAACCTTTTGAAGTAAGCCAACGTGGAAAGCCAATTTCTTTCCTACTGGCAGAAAACAAAGTGGAAAAAAAATGACCCTAGGGCCGTCTTTCTGGTAAACACTCTTTCTAGTCTTAAGTTAATTATTTGTACAAAGGCTTCTTATTCGAGCTTTGCTAAGTTTCAAAAGCCTCATGAATTTGTGGCAAAATAAAAGAGTTAGCATTTCGTTAACTTAAATCTATATGTGGAGAATTCTGAGGCATCCATATCTTCCTAGGTAAGGCCCTAAAGCTAGAGTTATGCAGAAAACAGTAAAAATGAAGGTCGGACATAGATTGTAGAACTTTTAAGAGCTTTCTAAGCTGTGTATTCAGGTTATAAAGTGAGTGACCAAGATAGGTACTGAGGAAAATGGAGAAAGAAAAAAACTTCACATGACCTCCCCACCAAGCAAATGTCAGCGGATAATTTGCTGTGAAAACTGGTTTTTGACAGCATGACATTAGCATTCACCTTGACTCCATAGTTGGTGTGAGGTTTGGAGGGATTATTCGAGAGGTGGAATTGAGAACAAATGGTAAAAACACTAAAGGAGCTAATAATAATAATAATAATTGTGGTATCTGTTAAGTGCTTACTCTGTGCCAGGCACTGTACTAAGCACTGGGGTGAATACAAGGTATTTGGTTTGGACACAGTCCCTGCCCCACGAGGGGCTCACAGTCTCAATCCCCGTTTTACAGAGGGTGTAACTGAGGCCCAGAGAAGTGAAGTGACTTGCCCATGGTCCCGCAGCAGACATGTGGCAGAAACGGGATTAGAACCTGTGACCTTCTGACTCCCAGGCCCAAGTTCTATCCACTACAGCATGCTGTTTCAATGACAGTCGGGGTGAAGGATGTGGAGACGGAAACAACTGTCAGTGATTTAGACTATAAAAGAGTTTTTTCAGGGCTAAAAAAATGCAGAAAGCTTCCATGAATTTCTCCTAGGGTTGGATGAAAGAGGACAGTTTGAAATGTTGTTATGCCCTTACCAAATGCACTGAAAATCTCAAAAAATTAGAGCACAAGGTGGGAATGAATTGATTGGTAAAATTCTCCTCTCCAAGTCCTAATTTCCCATGGCGACCATCTCCAAAAGTGTACATAAGGCCCGTATCTGAAATGTGAATCATCGGAGCATCAGAAAATGGTTATTTTGAGGTGGTTTTTCAAAAATCAGAAAACAGAATATACATCACATTATTTTAAGCTATCCAATGTATCTTCATCTAGATGTTAAGGATTTTCCATTCACTAAACTATTGAATGTAAATACATTTCAGCCAGCACAAATATTTACAGAATGACACATTGTTAGAGAAGATGATAAAACTTGGCAGTTCAGAAAGCCAAGGTGACTTCCTACAGTAACAGAAATCCATCAATCTATCAATGATAGTTATTGGGAGCTTGCTATGTGCAAAGCACTGTACTAAACCCTAGGGAGAGTACAAAAGAATTAACCAACCCATTCCCTGCCCATAATGAGCATACAGCCTAGAGGACTGAAAATAAAGGATGCATACCACATAAATACATTATAGACACATTATTTGTTCAAGAACATATTTCCTGGGGATTTTTTAAATTTTGCCCATGAATCTATCAAAATAGAGTTCTATGTATTTCCTTTATAGTCTATTCAAGGTGAAGTCACTGTACGAGGGGAATGTGGTCAAGAAAAAGTATTTCTCAAGCCCATCCCTTGGTGCTCCTCAGAAAATGGCTCCTACTAGTAAGGTGTGTGGCACATAGTAAATGCTTAACAAGTCCCACAGTAACTACAGGAAATCTGGGAAATTGGGAGTCCTCTTCTTCCTTTTCCTTGGCCTAGCCTTGCCTCCAGCTGATACTGACCTCTCCCGAGCTTAGTACCTTTTCGCTGGACTTTCAACATACTCACTGCATGTCGATCTCATCTATCTCGCCACCAACCTCTCGCCCAATCCGCAATATCCGCAATCTCGCAATATCTCTCCTGCCTCTGGCCTGGAATGTCCTCTCTCTTCATATCCAACAGATGATTACTCAAAACCTCATTGAAGGCCCAACTCCTCCAAGACACATTACCTGACTAAACCGTCATCTATTCTCTTCCTACACCCTCAGCCCCACAGAACTTATGTACATATCCAGATTTATTTATATAAATTAGTGTCTGTCTCCCCCTCTAGCCACAGATAAGTGACTTGCCCAAGGTCACACAGTAGGTAAGTGGTGGAGCCGGGATTAGAACCCAGGCCCTCTGACTCATGCTCTTTCCACTAGGCCACACTGTTTCCCTTTCTTTCCCAGTGCTCTGCAGACAGTAAGCACTAAGTAAATACTATTACAACTACTACTATTTTAATGAAAATGCTTGTGAATTGGGCTCTCCTATAGGCGGTGGTGATTTGGAAGGCTACACAGTCTTCATCAGCATTGTCTAGGCATAATAATTTTTGGTCGCTCTAAAGCGTAGAGTCTTCATTTCATAATACAGTCCTCCAATTCCATGGTAAGGCTACAGCAGAACGATCGTTCCATACCAGATATTAGAGCTGTATGATTTTCCCCGCAGGCAACATAATGTATCTTCTGCTTCCGCAAATGTTCAACAACCTTTGGAACTGAGGTTTCAAAAACACACGTGCCCAGACCCAGCTGCCCGAACTCTCCAAGGCCGAACGTGTATACATCTTCCTCTGAAATTACAGATGCATGAATGAGAACAAATACAATTCCCACTATAAGTAGACAAATGGAGCATTTCTAAATGGGCAATATTTTTCAAAAGACCAAAGGACCATTGTAATATGAACACTAACAAACTCTTCATTTGTTTCTTTCTCTGTCCCAATCCTCTACTCTTTCCAATAATGACAATAATAACTGTGGCATTTTGCTAAGCACTTACTAATTCATTAATGGAAGTATTTGTTAAGCACTTACTAAGTGCCAAGCACTGAACGCTGAGGTAGATACCACATGACCAGGTCAGACATAGCTCCTGCCCCACACAGGGCAGTTTAAGGGAGAGAACAAATATTTAATCCCCACTTTACAGACGAGGAATCTGAGGCCCAGAGAAGTTAAGTGACTCGCCCAAGGTCACACTGCAAGCAGCAGATCTAGGATTAGGTCTTTTGACTCCGAGGTGAGTGCTTTTTCCATTAGGCAATGCTGCCTCACTGTTTTGTTCCATCTTCGTGTCTCTCCTAATATCTCCTTTTTTGCCCACCCTTTGATTTACCTTTCTGTTCGTCGCCATTCTTGCCATCCCTTTTCCCTCTCTGATTCCTTCTTCTCTTCTGATCTTGTAATTGCCTTGCAGACTTTTTTATGGTATTTGTTAAGCACTTACTACGTGCCAGGCACTGTACTAAGTGCTGGGGTAGAGACAAGGTCATGAAGTTGGACACAGTCCCGATCAAGCATGGGGCTCACGGTCTTCATCCCCATTTCAGAGATGAGGTAACAGGCATGGGGAAGTGAAGTGACTTGCCTAAAGTCTCGCAGCAGACAAGAGGCAGAACCGGCATAAGAACCCGGGTGCTTCTAACTCCCAGGCCAGTTCTCTGTAAGGAAGCACTTAACAAATACCATTGAAAACAACAACACATCACCACCTAAAGTCTTCAGTGCCTATCTGTAGGGAGGACTGTAGTCAGAAGGTAGGTAATCCTCACTTCCATTCAATCTTGCAAATGGTTCGTGGGTGGCATTTAGAAAGATGGCGCTAGAAGCAACTGGTCTTAAAGTTCAGGTCTCCCAGGCATTTCCAGAGCTTAGAACAGTGCTCCAGTGCTTAGAACAGTGCTTGGCACATAGTAAGCGTTTAACAAATACCATAATTATTATTACTATTAGGAGTAGACTTTGACTGTGAGCCCACTCTTTTAGACTGTGAGCCCACTGTTGGGTAGGGACTGTCTCTATATGTTGCCAACTTGTACTTCCCAAGCGCTTAGTACAGTGCTCTGCACACAGTAAGCAATCAATAAATACGATTGATTGATTGAGTAGTACACCACAATAGCCTAACACACCTTCACAACCAATGCTCCTCGACTCTGTTCTGCACACTCCTTAAAGCCCTGCCACCTTTTTGAGTCTTCTTTACATCCCTTTGTCTATCTCTGCATCGCCTTGTCATCCCTAAGGAGCAGAATTTGGACACATCTTTAAATTCTGGGTAATCGATAAAAATCTCTGACCGTTTGTACACTTTTCTGAGGATGAGCTCATCTATAACTTCCAATTCCCTCGGGTTTACTGCCGATCTATAATGCTATCTCGGATCTGCGAAGTAATTCGTGTTTTTTTGGATGTCTTCTTGTCTGTGCGGGTAAAGAAATATCTGAACTGCCATCTGAGAGACTTGGGAAGATGCTCATCGTCTATTGTCCTTAAAGAGTTTCCCTGGAATATTAAAGAAGCCGTGTTTATAGTTAGCACAGCTCCACTGGTCAGGACACGTGAGAAGCATGGATGACAGCAGGATGGCAAAGTAGCTACTACGTGGTGAACTGATTAGGGGGCGGGCACTTTAAGGATAAGAAAGCATACCTCCAACCAGGTGGTTGAGTAGAAGCGGTATGGCCTAATAGATAGAGAACGGGCCTGTCAGTCAGCAGGACCCAAGTCCTAGTCCCGCTCGGCCCCTTGTCTGTTGTGTTATCTTGGGCAAATCACTCGGCTTTTCTGTGCCTCAGTTACCTCATCTGTGAAATGGGGATTAAGACTGTGAACCCTCTGTGGGACATGGATCAGGTCCGACCTGATTCAGTTGTATCTACCCTGGTGCATAGTAGAGTGCCTGGTACATAGTAAGCACTTAATTAATACCATTATAAAAAAGGTGAAATATCAATGCACTGTAGGAGAGTTCTGCAGCATGCAGATCAGCCTGGTGGGAAACAACTGAGAGAGGGGTTGTTTTCCTCCAGCAGAGGCTCATGGAGATCTGGATAAAAAGAGGCAGGGTTGAAAACAGAGACAGGTTCTGTTTAGGCATTCCATTAGGGCAGCAAGCATCTACCCTAAGTGTAATAATACTTGATAATAATAATTATGGTATTTGTTAAGCATTTACTATGTGCCAGGCACTGTACTAAGCGCTGGGGTGGATATATGCAAATCGGGTTGGACCCTTTTCCCACGTGGGGCTCACAGCCTCAATCTCCATTTTACAGATAAGGAAACTGAGGCCCATAGAAGTTAATTGAGCCTGCAGTTCTTAGCACAGTGCTTGGCACATAGTAAGTTCTTAACAAATACCATTATTTATTCATTTATTCTAAATTGAGGGCAGGGAACCTGTCTACCAACTCTGTTATATGGTACTCTCCCATGCGCTTAGCTCAGTGCTCTGCACACAGTAAGTGAGTAATAGCATGGCCTAGTGGAGACGGCAGGGGCCTGGGAGTCTGAAGGACTTGGGTTCTAATCCTGACTCTGCCACTTTTCAGCTGTGTGATTTGGGGCCAGTCACTTCACTTCTCTGTGCCTCAGTTTTCTCAACTGTAAAATGGGGATTAAGACTGTGAGCCCCACGTGGGACTTGCTGGTCTTCGCTCAGGACAGCACCTGGCACATAGGAAGTGCTTAACTTATATCATTAAAAAATTACCATGGGGTTAAGGGTTGGGTGAATATCAAATGCTTAGTCTAGCATTCATTTGTTTCCTATGTTTTTGTACAGGCTGGGAACACTTCTAAAGCATAATTCTCATAACTTTATACATTGCAATGGATTCAAGGTTACTCTAAAAGTTTTCTGAAATGTAAATTAAATTTTATGGTTTTAAACTGTCCCCAGTGCATTTTTCTCAATCAGTAATTGGAAAAAATGAAAACAAAATCCAAACCAAATACCGAAGCTCTTCAGCATACCAGTAAGAGCCACTGTATGTCCTCCACCGCAAGCCACCTGATTCACCCTTCCAGAAATGCCAGGAACCAGCTGAGGAATTCTATGATTTTTCAGTTGCTCGGATGACAGCCCTAACTTCCCATTCTCGGGCTCGCCAAATGTATAGAGCTCGCCATCAGCTATGGGAGATAAAAGAAACCGATTTGTGAAGCATTCCATGTTTTTCCTTCAATTCCCCGCCAGATCCACCCCTTTGGAAAACTGATTCAGTTCCATGACCTCAACTAGCATCTCTCTTTGGAAGATTCAAAAATCTACCTCTCCAGCTCTCACCTCCTTCCTTCTCTGCAGTCTCGTATTTCCTCCTGCCTTCAGGACATCTCCGCTTGGATGTACCATTGACACCTCAAATTTAGCATGTCCAAAACAGAACTCCTCATCTTCCCATACAAAATATCTCCTCCCCTGAGACTTTCCCATCGCTATAGACAACACCACCAACCTCACTGTCTCACAAGCCTGCAACTCCAACATTGTCTTTACCTTGTCTCTCTCATTCAGCATGTGGATTCAATCTGTCACCAAAATCTGTCAGTTTTAGCTTCATGACATTGCTAAATTGCCTTCTCCTCTCCATCCAAAAGGCTACTACACTCATCCAAGTGTTCATTCTACCCCACCTTGATTACTACATCAGCCTCCTTGCTGACCTCCCTGCCCCCTGTCTCTCCCTACTCCAGTCCACGCTTCAGTCTGCTGCCTGGATCATTTCTCTACAAAACCATTCAGTCCATGTTTCCCCACTCCTCAAGAACCTCCAGTGGTTGCCCAACCACTTCCACATCAAAAAGAAACTCCTTACTATCAGCTTTAAGGCTCTCAATCCCCTTGCCCCTCCACCTCACCTCGATACATAGAAAGTGCTTAACAAATACCATTACTATTATTATTTAATCCCCATTTCACAGATGAGAAAACTGAGGAATAGGGCAGTTAAGTGACTTGCCAAAGGTCACACAGGGCAAGGTGGGGAGCTGGTATAGTCTCACAATTAATCAATGGTATTGATTGAGTGACCTGTCTCAAGATGGCACCTGGAGAGTTTCCAGTCCTCTACCGGCCTCGACTACGGGAGGGAGAGTCAAGCAGGGGCCTAAACATTCCATTCCAAGCTTGTGCAGTGGCTAGCGAGTAGAAGGCTATCTGATACAAGACAAAACTCCCCTCTGCTGGGCAGCAGCGGCCCGAGAGAGAGTCAAGGGCGGAGACCCAAGTTTACTGCGTGGAAGGAGGCAATGGGAAACCACTTCCATAGTTTTACTGGGAAAACTCTCTGGATCCACTACCAGAACAGTTGCAGATGGGGAGCGGTGCGTTCTGGGAGAGAGGTGTCTATAGAGTCGTTATGGGTTGGAGACGACTCTACGGCATAAGACAAGACAATGGATTGAGTGCTTACTCTGTGCAGAGTGCTCAACTAAGCCCTTGGGAGAGTACAATATGACAGAACAGAATACAACAGATTTAGGATATCCCAAGAATGATAACCTCAGGCTTTTCTGTGTAAAAAAAAGTCAGATTTAAATTGGAAAAGTTTTCTCTAAAGGCCACTTTGTTTTAGCTGGGAATATTTTTTTTGTCCAGGAAATCCTTGGAGGGGGTGTGGCACAAATACCACTTATCTGAGGTGAGGGTGACGGGAAATTTAAAGGTGAGGGCAGGATAGCGGCCTAGTGGACACAGTACGAACCTGGGAGTCAGAAGGACCAGGGTTCTAATTCCAGCTCCGCCACTCATCTGTCAGGCAACCTTGGGCAAGTCACTTCACAGATGTGGTAACTGAGGCCCACAGAAGTGAGTCGCCCAAGGTCACACAGCAGACAAGTGGCGGAGTGGGATTAGAGCCCGTGTCCTTCTGACTCTCGGGCCTTTGCTCCATCCACTAGGCCAAGCTGCTTCTCTGCACAATAACAAAATAGGTCAAGATTTTATGGTCTTACTTGTTACCACTTTCTTTGGGGTCAAATCACAAATGGAAAATAACATAATAGGTGAAGATTTTGCAGTCTTACTTGTTACCAAGGCTGAATGATAATATCCACAGGAGACCCAGGAGACTGGTTTTCCAATGACCACTCGACAAGGGACACACACATTTGATTCACTGGCAAGGCCAATCTGTCCTTCAGAGTTGTCACCCCACATAAAAAGTTCTCCATCCTCTAAAATCAAGACAAGATAACAAAGAATTGAAACCGTAGCAAAGGGAAATACGGTATTAGACTTGTTCTAAGAAAACACACTTTTAACAGTCTGCGTTAAACTCCTTAATACTGGTTAATAATTATGGTATTTGTTAAGCGCTATGTGCCAGACACTGTTCTAAGTGCTGGAGTGGATACAAGCTAATTGGGTTGGGCACCATCCCTGTCCCAAGTTGGGCTCACAGTCTCAATCCCCATTTTACAGAAGAGGTAACTGAGGCCCAGAGAAGTAAAGTGACTTGCCCAAGGTCACACAGCAGACGCGTGACGGAGCCAGCATTAGAACCTATAACCTTCTGACTCCCAGGCCCGGGCTCTATCCACTACGTCATGCTGCTTCCTTACCATTGACTTTTTAAAGCATCAAATCATCTTGGAGCCTTCTACCTCACCTCCCTGCTCTCCTCCTCCTCCTCCTACTACTACTAATAATGATGGTGGCATTTGTTAAGTGCTTACTATGTGCAAAGCACTGTTCTAAGCACTGGGAAGGATACAAGGTGATCAGGTTGTCCCGTGTGGGGCTCACAATCTTAATCCCCATTTTACAGATGAGGTAACTGAGGCCCAGAGAAGTTAAGTGACTTGCCCAAAGTCATACAGCTTGACAAGTGGAGGAGCCAGAATTTGAACCCATGACCTCTGACTCCAAAGCCCGTGCTCTATCCACTGGGCCATGCTGCTTACTACGGCCCAGCCTGCATACGCCGCTCCTCTAATGCTGACCTTCTCACTGCATCTCCATCTCATCTATCTTGTATATACCTGTATATATGTATATATGTTTGTACATATTTATTACTCTATTTATTTATTTATTAATTTTACTTGTACATATCTATTCTATTTATTTTATTTTGTTAGTATGTTTGGTTTTGTTCTCTGTCTCCCCCTTTTAGACTGTGAGCCCATTGTTGGGTAGGGACTGTCTCTATATGTTGCCAATTTGTACTTCCCAAGTGCTTAGTACAGTGCTCTGCACACAGTAAGCGCTCAATAAATACGATTGATGATTGATGATCTATCTTGCCACTGACCCCTCGCCCACGTCCTGCCTCTGGCCTGGAACGCCCTCCCTCCTCATAACCAATGGGCCATGACTCTCTCCCGCTTCAAAGCCTTAATGAAGGCACATCTCCTGTGAGCCCCATGAGGGACAAGGATTGGGTTCAACCTGATTATCTTTTATCTACTCCAGCACTTAGTATAGTGCCTGATACATAATAAGCACTTAACAAATACCATAAAAAAACCCCAAAACAGTCTGATGAAATTCTTCAGGATAAATATTCCTGGAAATCATTCCAAACAAAAACCTCACTGCTTCTACCACTACTTAATGTGTGTTTTGTCTAGTTTTTCCAAACTATTAATAATCATTAGATTGGAGATCTTGCTAACCATCAGGCCAGAAGCAAAGGAAAAAGGAATGAGAAGGATTAGTGAAAAAAACATCCAACTCAAGGCCTGCAGGCTACGTGGTTAAATTACGACCCAGTTCCTGTTTCCTCAAAGTATTTAAATAGAGAAAATACCAAATAAAGAGGGATAAGTTGCTTCTACCAATTTACTAATATTTCTACTAATATTTCTGTCAAAGTTAATACACTTTTTGTATGAGAACAATATTTTTATTTCACCCACCAAAGTGTGGCCCCAAGTGAACGTGGTACCACTTTATCAGGTTGGACAGGACTATTTTTCCTTTTCACAACATTTCTTAAGCACTTACTATATGTCAGGCCCTGTCCCAAGCGCCGGGGTAGAGACGAGTTAATCAGGTTGGATACAGTACCTGTCACACAAGGGACTCACAGTCTTAATCTCCATTTCACAGATAAGGAAACTGAGGCCCAAAGAAGTGAAGTAACTCGCCTAAAGTCACGCAGCGGACAAATGGCAGAGCTGGGATTAGAACCCAGGTCCTTCTGAATCTCAAGCCCGTGCTCTAATCACTAGGACACGCTGCTTTAAGACTTGCCCTTGACCATTTAAAAGATTATGGTAGAATCCCAGATTTAAAAATCCAGCTGACCCACCTTTCTTGGGCAAAGCAAAGGGAGCCATGGTAGATTTTTGTCCATCAACAAGATGACAGGAAACCCAGAGTCCCTTCTACCCCTTATTTTTCAGATCTGTGTGACTCTGTGAGAAGCAGTGTGGCCTACAGGGCGGAGCATGGGCCTGAGAGTCAAAAGGACCTGAGTTCTAATCCTAGCTCCACCACTTGTCTGCTGTGTGACCTTGGGTGAGTCCCTTTAAATTATCTGGGCCTCAGTTACCTCATGTGTAAAATGGGGATTAAGACTATGAGCCCCAGGTGGGACAGGGGCCATGTCCAACCTGATTACCTTGTATCTACCCCAGTACTTAGAACAGTGTTTGGCAAACACAAAGCGCTTAGCAAATACCATTATCATCATCATCACTCACCAGTTAGTGCAGCAGAAGTATTGGAGCCAGCTGACAGCTGCTTGATCTTATACTGGGACGTAAAAAAGCTAATTTGATGAAAAGTGGTTCTCTCTTCTGTGTCGCCAAGTCCCAGCTGACCTTCACTATTTCCTCCAGCTGCATATACATTGCCTCCTTCTGCGCAAAGGAGAGAACACAGTGTGTTTTGTACATTCGTGTTAGAGAAATGATGAATCAGAAAAATGCCAACTGTCTAAACGGCAAACAAAAACTTTCACCAAATGTTACTAAAGGAGAGGATTGGTATGGTCCCTGGTTTCCCGACTTGGGGCTTAATAAACTAATGATTTCAAGGGAGAAAACACATCTTTTTAAGACCTTACACGCCTTTCCTGAGGGTGAATGGTCAATGGCATGTCATGAATGCATGCAATGGGTGTTCTTAGTAAATCCAGGCTGCATCACATTAGAAATTCTGAAAATACGTTCATTTGTTGCCCCCAAAATACTATTTAATGACTCAAATCTGCCCCAGTTAATGACAAAAGGAAACTGGCATTCAAATAACACTATCCATCATTAAAGGAAGCTCAAGTACACTAAACCTAGGGCGTTTATACAGTCTGATTAAATTAAATGCTCTTATATGCCATCTGAACACTTTGGGTTCAACATTGACTTCCTCATCAAAATAGTGAGAAGCAGTATGTTCTAGTGGATAAAGCACCGGCCTGGGAGTCAGAAGGACCTGGGTTCTAATTCCTGCACCACCACTTGTCTGCTGTGTGATCTTGGGCAGTTGACTTTTCTGTGCCTCAGTTACCTCATCTGTAAAATGGGGACTAAGACTGTGAATCTCATGTAGGACATGGACTGTGTCCAACCTGATTGGTTTGTATCTACTCCAGGGCTTAGTACAGTGCCTGGCACATAGTAAAACCCTTAATAAACACTATTGAAAGAGTCTGATGAAATTCTTCAGGATAAATATTCCTGGAAATAATTCCAAACAAAGACCTCCCTGCTCTTACCTCTAACATTTGCTCGGTCTAGCTTTTCGAAACTAATGTGGGTCTCCTAAGTGCTTTCACATTGAAGACCTCAATACTGCTCCTGAATATGTCTGTACAAATTCCATTCATTTTCCAGGAGCCAGATATGTGGACATGGCTTGGATTTCTAGCCCTGTTTCTGGCCTGAAGGAGTCAACCTGATTCTCCACTCCGTAGAGAGAGGGCAGGAAGTCACCAATCCTCAGAGACATCCATATGGGAGGCAGTGTGGCCTAGTGGCGAGAGCCCGGGCCTGGGAGGCCCCGAGTTTGAATCCCGGCTCTGCCGCTTGCCTACTGGGTGACCTGGGGTGAGTCCCTTCACTTTGCTGTGTCTCAGTTTCCTCATCAGGAAAATGGGGATTATATCCCATTCCCTCCTAGTTAGACTAGGAGGTCCGTGTGGGACAGATTGAACCTGAATACCCTGCAGACCTAGCACTTGATACATAGCAAGACCGTAACCAATACCACTATTATTGTGTGAATTTTGAGAAGCAGCGTGGCTGAGTGAAATGCAGTGTGACCTAGTGGGAAGAACACAAGCGCCAGAGTCAGAGGACCTGTTTTTTGATCCTGGCTCTGCCAATTTACCGGATTTGTGACCATGGGCAAGTCACTCAATTTCTCCACTTATAAAATGGGGATTCAATACCTGTTCTCCCTCCTACCTATAATAATAATAATAATAATAATAATAATAATAATAATAATAATAATAACAACTATGGTATTTGTTAAGCATTTACTATATGCCAAGTACTGTTCTAAGCACTTGGGTAGATACAAGGTCATCAGGTTGTTCCATGTGGGGCTCACAGTCTTAATCCCCATTTTACAGATGAGGGAACTGAGGCACAGAGAAATTAAATGGCTTCCCAAGGTCACACAGCAGACAAGTGGCAGAGCTGGGATTAGAACCCATGACCTCTGACTCCCAAGCCCATGCTCTTTCCACTAACCCATGCTGCTTCTCTGCAGCTCACCTAGTCTGTGAGCCCCATGTGGGACAGGGACTGTGGCCAACCAGATGATCTTCTATCTACCCCAGTGCTTAGAACAGTGCTTGGTACATAGTAAGTGCTTAATAAATGTCATTGTTATTATGATTATTGATTCTTTTTTTACTTGGGTGGGGGGGGTAGGTGGGTGAGAGAGGAGGGAGAGGTGAGAGGGAAGCAGACCATCGCCCCTCTCTCCTGCTCAGGAGCTAGGTTAGTGGAAGGAGTCTGTAATTTATCTGTAATTTATGCTGCTCTTGGATTTGCTTGCCCTCCTCCTCTGCCCAAGGTTTTCACCTGTTGCAGGCAGACATTTTCTAGCTGCCAGTGGCAACCAGTCAGCCGTGCCTGTGGATGGAGGGAAAGTGACTTGTTCAGGATTCATCATCGATAACTGGAAGGGAGGTCTTCCCCCATTCCCAAAGGGAGGAACCTCTTCATTCGTTCATTCATTCATTCGATCGTATTTACTGAGCACTTACTGTGTTCAGAGTACTGTACTAAGAGTCTGGGAGAGTAAACAGACACAGTCCCTGTCCACAGCAAGCTTACAGTCTGTAGTGGATAGAGCACGGGCCTGGGAGTCAGAAGGTACTGTGTTCTTATTCTGGCTCTGCCACATGTTTGCTGTGTGACCTTGGGCAAGTCACTTCACTTCTCTGAGCCTCAGTGACCTCATCTGTAAAATGGGGAATGAGACTGTGAGTCCAGTGTGGGACAGGGACTGCGTCGAAACTGACTTGCTTGTGTCCATCCCCACCCTTAGTGCAGTGCCCAGCACACAGTAAGCACTTAACAAATATCATAATTATTATTATAGGAGACAGACATTAACAGAAAGAAAGAGATTACAGCTCTGTACATTGTGACATTGTAATAGGAACATGTACAAATGTTCCCATTACTGGAACGTTTCTCCCAAGCGCTTAGTATAGTGCTCTGCATACAGTAAGCGCTCAGTAAGTGCCACAGACAGAACGACGTGAAACACAACTCGGACAGACCGATCCCCTTCAAACTACCTGTGTAGACTAAGGTGTGGTTCCTTCCGCAAGCAGCAAATTTCACCTTCTCGGGTTTTAAGGCTGAGGATGAAACAGAGGATAGTTAAATAATTCAACTGGCCTTCCAAAGTGTCACTCTGAAGATCCCCAAGTGAACCTGGAAATCCTTTTTCATAAAACCGATACAAAAATCCTGAACTGGCATTCAATCGCCCACTCTACCAAAATGGGATTTCGATCCCTGTTTTTCCCCACTCTCAGACTGGGAGCTCCATGTGGGACGGGGACAGTGTTGGAGCTGATTATTTCTATCTACCTCAGTGCTTAGTGCAGTGGCTTTAGACTGTCAGCTCACTGTGGACAGGGAATGTGTCTGTTCATTGTTGTATCATACTCACCCAAGCACCCAATACAGTAATCTGCATGCAGTAAGAGCTCAGTAAATACAAATGAATTGAATGAATGAGATTGAGGTCCCGTGAGGAGGTTGGCATTAGAAGAGCGAAACGTGCGAGCCGAGTTGTTGGAGGAAATTGGCGAAGTGAGGTAGAAGGGGGAGCTGATTGGGTGCTTTAATGCTGAAGACGAGGTGATTCTGTTGGATGCTTACACAGAGTAAGCGCCCGATACATTACGCCGATTAACCCGAATCCACACCTGGACACAAATATCCAACCTGACCCCCGATCTTCCCCAAACTGCACGCACAAAGGACCTCACTTTTCCCACGTTCAAAGTAACAGCATTTAATGACCGAGCATCTTTCATCTGGCTTTTAAAGTAGAGCAATCAACCAGGGGAATTTCCCCAGGTGAGATTTTATTCCTTTTTTTTTTTTTAACCAGACGACACCCAAGGAAGCGAATCCCTAGGATGAACATCTGCTAAGTGCACTTTGAGGTGGAGAACACCTTCGGGGCGTAATGCTGTCAGCCCTGTTGCAAATCGTGATTGTATAATTCCGGAGAAAAGCGACTCGGTCTAATTAATGGACCACTCATGTTTTCAAAAGAGGGAAGAGCTAGATGGAATCGCTGTAATTAACACGGAATGATATACTTTACTTGCTCATTTGTCTACAACCATGACAACAAAAAAAAATAAACCTGCCAACCTTTTACACAAGTCGGTTTGTTTACTGTAGTCTTCGATCCTAATCCTAACTGACCCCAATTGTTGCTGCCAAGCATGTAGAGTTTACTGTTTCCTGAAAGAGAAGGGAATACGGACATTTGAGCAACCTGCACATGATAATAATAATATCTGTGGTATTTGTTAAGTGCTTACTATATGCCAGGCACTGTACTAAGCGCTGGTGTGGATACAAGCAAATCGGGTTGACCCATGTGGGGCTCACAGTCTCGACTCCCATTTTCCAGATGAGATCCAGAAAAGTGAAGTGCCTGACCCAAGGTCACACAGCAGGCAAGTGGCAGAGCTGGAATTAGAACCCAAGTCCTCTAGCTCCCTGGCCCATGCTCTTTCCACTAGACCACTTGGTTCCAGAATCAAGTAAGACTCCTAGCATATTTTCACCTCAATACAGCTGTGCTGGGTGGGAGAGGTGAGGAGAATGGAAGATTGAAAGATGCCCAAACAGTTGCCTTATGGTAAATTGAAATTAGGAAACTGAAGGCAAGGAGGCCGGAGAAACCACTTAAAAAAAACAGTATAACTCAGCTTTCGAGAAGCGGCAAGGCCTAGTGGATACAGGATGGGCCTAGGAGTCAGAAGGACCTGGGTTCTAATCCCAGCTCCTCCACCTGACAGACTCAATGAAAGCTTTGTAAGGCAAGGCGCCAGTACCACATGGGCCTGAGAGGCAGAAGACTGGGGTTCTAATCCTGGCTCCGTGACATAACTGCTGGGTGACCTCAGGTGACTCACTTAACTTCTCTGCCCGTGTCTGCAAAATGGGGATTCAATACCCATTCTCGCCTGTCCTGCCGTCGACCCCCGGCCCACATCATCCCCCTGGCCTGGAATGCCCTCCCTCCCCACATCCCCCAAGCTAGCTCTCTTCCTCCCTTCAAGGCCCTACTGAGAGCTCACCTCCTCCAGGAGGCCTTCCCAGACTGAGCCCCCTCCTTCCTCTCCCCCTCCTCCCCTTCTCCATCCCCCCCGCCTTACCTCCTTCCCTTCCCCAAAGCACCTGTATATATGTATATATATTTATACGTATTTATTACTCTATTTATTTATTTATTTTACTTGTACATATCTATTCTATTTATTTTATTTTGTTAATATGTTTGGTTTTGTTCTCTGTCTCCCCCTTCTAGACTGTGAGCCAACTGTTGGGTAGGGACCGTCTCTATGTGTTGCCAACTTGTACTTCCCAAGCGCTTAGTACAGTGCTCTGCACACAGTAAGCGCTCAATAAATACGATTGATTGATTCTTCTTCCTACTTTCAATCATATTTATTGAGCGCTTACTGTGTGCAAAGCACTGTACTAAGTGCTTGGAAAGTACAATTAGGCAACAGAGACAATCCCTACCCAACAACGAGCTGGGAGGCCCACACGGGACTTTATTATGTTGTATTTACCGCAGCACTCATTGTGCTTGGCACATAGTAAGCGCTTAACAAATACCACAATTATTACAATACAGCCTTCTCCTCAATGAATCAAACCCTTCTTGAACACATTTCTTTCATCTTGCCGCCCAACTTCCCACCCACGTGTGATTCGATACATTTTCCCCATGTTATTTTTTTCCTCGTTAGTGCGTCTTAATACTGACCTGTTACAAAAGCAGTGTGTTCATCTCCACAGGATAGTTGTGCAAGGGTGTCATTTCTTAACCAGAATTTGCTGGGAATATTTTCTGCAAACTTGCTTTTCCCAAATGTAAAAACAGCACCTGAATCTTTAAATATAAACGTATTCAATGTTAGGAATTGTTCTACAGGAAAAAGCAAAATCCTTCTTTCGCCACTTCAGTAACTGTACAGAAGCAGCATGAATTAATGGATAGGGCAGGAACTGAGTTTTAATCCTGGTTCCCCCACTCGTCAGCTGGTTGACCTTAGGAAAGTCACTTGAATTCTCTGTGCCCCAGTTCCCTCATCTGGAAAATGGGGATTAAGACTGTGTGCCCCTTGTGGGACATGGACTGTGTCCACCCTGATTAGATTGTGTCTACCCCAGCACTTAGTACAGGATCTGCCACACAGTAAGAGCTTAATAAATACCATGAGGAAAAAAAAAAGTTTCCTCTAGCCTGCCACTCAAATCCTCTTTCTTCCATTCCATTCTGTTCAAATGAAGTCTATTCTCCCCGATATTGCCAGAAATTCAAATGACACATGCTCTGGTTTAAACTACTGACCACATTGTGCTAAGTGTATTGACAGAATTTATCCTGGTGCTGATTTCAATATATAGGCCAGTTCACTGGACTTTATTTTTCCAACAGTCACCTGTAAACATACTGTACCCAAGGAGATGGGAAATGGATAACACAGTCTGTTTTGATGAGGGAAATATTTTTTTTTTCCAATTTAGAGTCGAGAAGATTACCTGTCTCAGTTTCAAACATAAAATGAATGCGCTTTGAAAGCACATTCATTTTACGGTTGAGACCGAGACAGGTACAATGTGAAGTCATTTGTACAGTTATTTATGTCACACTCCACTTAAATTAAGGATACACAGTGGTAAAGATATCGATGATTACTCCAAGTTGGAGAAGTTTAATTTTAATTTTAATGCGGGCCTTGTAGCTCGGTCAGGGTGTACTAGCTAAAGTTTCCATTTCGAGCACTTAGTTCCTTGTGCACAGGGCACAAGGACTGTAGTTATTCAAGCGCTTAGTACAGTGCTCTGTACACAGTAAGCGTTCAATAAAAGCCATTGCTGGATGATGATGGATAGATCGAGCCTTCATCAGTGACCTTTTCAAATAGGGGTGTGTGAATTTTCGTGGGAGAGATGGTCTTCCAGCCTTTAATTAGCAGAATGATTAACTAGCTCAGCAAAGCTGTAGTCTGTTGAAGGGTTGATTCCCTAAATGATTTTTATAAAAGTCCAAGTGGCAGATGACAGGGACCAGGCCTCGCTGAGGAGAAGTTCCAGTACCTAGTGGATAGAATACAGGCCTGGGAGTCCAAAGGACCTGGGTTCTAATCCTGACTCCGCCACTTGTCTCCTGCATGACCTTGGACAAGTCACTTCACTTTTCTGGGCCTTGGTTACCACAATAAGTTGGAGATTATTATTAATAATAATAATAATAATTTTGGTATTTCTTAAGCACTTACTATGTGCCAAGCACTGTTCTAAGCACTGGGGTAGATACAAGGTAATCAGGTTGTCCCACATGGGGCTCACAGTCTTAATCCCCATTTTCTAGATGAGGTAACTGAGGCACAGAGGAGTGAAGTGACTTGCCCAAAGTCACACAGCTAACAAGTGACTGTGAGTTCTATGTGGGACAGGGGCTGTGTACAACCTGATTATCCTGTACCTACCCCAGTGTTTAGTACAGTGTCTGGCACTTAGAATTTAACAAATACCACTAGAAAAAAAAAGGAGAAAACCATTTATGCAAAGCTGAGGTTCTAGACTACAATATTCTCCTTTCAGTACCTTTACCTGGCCTCATTGTTAGTTTGGGAAACTGATCACTTTGCCAAATGATCAATGGTATTTACTGAGCTCTTACTGTGTTCATAGTGCTGTAACATAACACAGCATAAACATGAGCCCCAGGAGTAAGGGTTTAATTTTTAAACATTTCTCCTGAACAAACAGATTAACATTTTAATATCGGGTGATCGATTTTAATTATTTCAGAGCTGGAACTGAACCCTTGTGGTTCTTTCAAAGAATGCAAAATTCTAATCTTCTCTCATCAAGTGGCTTTTTCTGCTCAATGAAGCACGAAGTTTCGTTATAGAATATGAAGCCCTCTCCCCCAACCCCTCGTTAGAGAAGTCAGGAAGAAAGAAACATTAAAAAAATTCTGCTCCACAGACCATTCTCACTTCACGAGGCACAACTTGCAAATGTAGCGGGTATCCGGACCAGACAGAGCATGGAGAGATTTCAGGAGATTGGGCAAGAGGAAGTAGGAGCATTTGGCTGAGAAGTTGATCGATCATTCAATTACAGCATTTATTAAGTGCTCACTGTGTGCACAGCACTGTGCTAAATGCCCATTTCCCCTATTCCCTCTCCTTTCTGCGTCACCCACCCATTTCCCCTATTCCCTCTGATTTCTGCATCGCCCAGAATTCGTACCCTTTATTCACCCCTCCCTCAGCCCCACAGGTTTATGTCCATATCCAGAATAAATTTATGGAAATGAATGTCCGTCTCCCTCTCCAGATTGTAAGCTCCTTGTAGGCAGGGAAAGTATCTCCCAACTCTGTTTATCATAGGAGGGAGAACAGGCACTGAATTCACATTTTACAGTTGAGGGAACTGCAGTCCAGTTCCCCAAAGTCACACAGCAAACAATTGGCAGTCTTGATTAGAACACAGGGCCTTGGACTTCCAGGCTCATATCCTATTATTACTCAATTTATTTTATTAATG
The DNA here is from genome assembly GCF_015852505.1 of Tachyglossus aculeatus. Classification (NCBI taxonomy): domain Eukaryota; kingdom Metazoa; phylum Chordata; class Mammalia; order Monotremata; family Tachyglossidae; genus Tachyglossus; species Tachyglossus aculeatus. The sequence continues at coordinate 27,752,850 of NC_052083.1, forward strand.
GTGTGTCTATATCTATAATTCTATTTATTTATATTGATGCTACTGAGGCTAGTTTACTTGTTTTGATGTCTCGCTCTCTCCTTCTAGACTGTGAGCCCGTTGCGGGGCAGGGATTGTCTCTATTTGTTGCCGAATTGTACTTTTCAAGTGCTTAGAAGCAGTGAAGCTGCTAGCTGAGAAGCAGCGTGGCTTAGTCGCAAGAGCCCAGGCTTAGGAGTCGGAGGTCGTGGGTTCTAGTCCTGACTCCGCCACTTGTCAGTTGGGTGATTTTGGGCAAGTCACTTCGCTTTTCTGTGCCTCAGTTCCCTCATTTGTCAAATGGGGATGAAGACTGTGAGTCCCATGTGGGACACCTTGTACCCCCCAGCTCTTAGTGCTTGGCACATAGTAAGCGCTTAACAGATACTATCAGTAGTAGTAGTAGTAGTAGTACAGTGCTGTGCACACAGTAAGCACTGAATAAATAGGATGAACGAATGGATGAGTGAATAACTGAGGTTGGACAGAACCCGTCCGGCACAGGGAAGGCTTAGAGTGTAAGTAGGGGAGAGAAGGAGGATTGAGTGCCCATGTTCCAGGGGTGAGGAAACTGAGGCGCTGAGTGGTAAAGTGAGTGGGCCAAGGTCACGCCGCCAGGCAGCCGGGGGGCGGGGGCCAGGGCAGGCTCATTCATTCAATTGTATTTATTGAGCGCCTACTGTGTGCAGAGCACTGTACTATGCGCTTGGGAAGTACAAATCGTCAACATACAGAGACGGTCCCTACCCAACAAAGGGCTCACGGTATAGAAGGGGGAGACAGACAACAAAACAGGTAGACAGGTGTCAAAATCGTCAGAATAAATATAATTCTAGCTCTATACACATCATGAATAGCTACTTGAGAAGCAGCGTGGCTTAGTGGAAAGAGCCTGGGCTTTGGAGTCAGAGGTCATGGGTTCAAATCCCTGCTCCGCCAATTGTCAGTCGTGTGACTTTGGGCAAGTCACTTAACTTCTCTGTGCCTCAGTTGCCTCATCTGTAAAATGGGGATTAAGATTGTGAGCCCCCCTTGGGACAACCCCTTCAAAGCACTACCTCCTTTCAAAGCCCTACTGAGAGCTCACCTCCTCCAGGAGGCCTTCCCAGACTGAGCCCCCTCCTTCCTCTCCCCCTTCTCCCCACAGCACCTGTATATATGTACGTTTGTACATATTTACTACTCTATTTTATTTGTACATATTTATTCTATTTATTTTATTTTTATTTTGTTAATATGTTTTGTTTTGTTGTCTGTTTCCCCCTTCTAGACTGTGAGCCCGCTGTTGGGTAGGGACTGTCTCTATGTGTTGCCAACTTGTATTTCCCTAGCGCTTAGTACAGTGGTCTGCATACAGTAAGCGCTCACTAAATACGATTGATCGATCAGTACAGTGGTCTGCACACAGTAAGCACTCAATAAATACGATTGAATGAATGAATGAATGAACAACCTGATCACCTTGTTACCTCCCCAGCGCTTAGAACAGTGTTTTGCACATAGTAAGCGCCTAATAAATGTCATCATTATTATTATTATTATTAGAAGGGGGAGATAGACAACAAAACAGGTAGACAGGTGTCAAAATCGTCAGAATAAATAGAATTCTGGCTCCAGACACATCATGAATAAAATAAATGGAGTAATAAACCTGTACAAATATAGACAAGTGCTATGGGGAGGGGAAGGAGGGGTAGAGGGAGGGGGGCGATGAGGCGGGGAGGAGGAGCAGAAGAAAACGGAGGGGCGCTGGGGGTCCCCGGGGGTGGGGGCGTCCCTCGGTGGGCGATCCCGGGGTTGGGGGGTTTCTGGGGTGGAACGGGGAGTGGAGGGGAGGTGCCGGGTGGGAGGGGGGTCACTCACCGGGCACGGGGACGGTCTGGGGGTCCCGGGGGGTCAGGGCGGGGTCCCCCATGGCGGGGCCGGGCCGGGCCGGGGAAGGCGGGCCTGGGGGTCGGAGCCCACCCACCCCGGAGGGGCCCGGAGCCGGAGCCGGAGCCCGAGCGCGGCCGGAGCGGAGCCCCCGAGCCCGGAACTAAACAAAGGGCCGCCACGGGCAACCGCGGGAAGGGGGGGGCGGGGACACCGGGGACCGCGGGGGGTTGGGGCGGGGACACCGGGGGGTCGGGGACACCGGGGGGGGGGAGGACACCGGGGACCAAGCGGGGAGGGGGCGGGGACACCGGGGGAGAGAGGACACCGGGGACCGCGGGGGGGGGAGGGGGAGGGGGCGGGGACACTGGGGGAGAGAGGACACCGGGGACCGCGGGGGGGAGGGGGCGGGGACACCAGGGACCGGGGGCCAGGGGACACCGGGGGAGAGAGGACACCGGGGACCGCGGGGGGAGGGGGCGGGGACACCGGGGGGGAGGGGACGCCGGGGGGCGGGTGGAAGGGACACCGGGGGGTAGGGGGCGCGGACACCAGGGACCGGGGGGGGAGGGGACACCGGGGACCGCGGGGGGGGAGGGGGCGGGGACACCAGGGGGAGGGTGGAGGGGACACTGGGGGAGAGAGGACACCGGGGACCGCGGAGGGGAGGAGGGGGCGGGGACACCGGGGGGGAGAGGACACCGGGGTGAGGGGACAGACACCGGAAGGGGCGAGACACCGGGGGCCGCGGGGGGCGGGGACCGGGCCGCGGGGGCCGCGGAGGGGGCGGGGACACACGAGCGTTGGAGGGGGCGGGGCCCGAGGAGGGGGCGGGGGGGCCCCGGGGGCGGGCGGGCGGGCGGGCGGCGGCGGCGTCTGGCGCCCCCTGCAGGCCGGAGAGGCGCGGCGCAGGCGCGGGGAGAGGGCCCCGCGGGAACGGGAGGCCGGGGGAGAGCCGGGCCGGGGGACGGCGACGGACCGGGGCGGAGAAAAAGAGACACAACTGACGGGAAGGCAGGGTAACAGGGAAGAGAAGAGGAGGAGGAGGAGGAGGAGGAGAAGGAGAAGGGAGAGCCGGGCCCAGTAATAATAATGATGATGATGATGGTGGTATTTGTTAAGCCCTTACTGTGTGCCGAGCACTGTTCTAAGCGCTGGGGGAGATACAAGCTACTTGTACAGTCTTCATCCCCATTTTCCAGGTGAGGGAACTGAGGCCCAGAGAAGTGAAGTGACTATTCTATTGATTTTATTTTGTTAATATGTTTTGTTGTCTGTCTCCCCCTTCTGTTCATTCATTCATTCGTATTTATTCAGCGCTTACTGTGTGCAGAGCACTGTACTAAGCGCTTAGTAGTATTTTACTTGTGCATATTTATTCTGTTTATTTTGTTAATATGTTTTGTTTTGTGGTCTGTCTCCCCCCTTCTAGCCTGTGAGCCCACTGTTGGGTTGGGACCGTCTCTATATGTTGCCAACTTGGACTTCCCAAGCGCTTAGTACAGTGCTCTGCACATAGTAAGCGCTCAATAAATACGATTGAATGAATGAATGAATAAGTAAGCGCTCAATAAATACGAATGAATGAGTGAGTGAACTAAGCGCTTGGGAAGTCCAAGTTGGCAACATATAGAGACGGTCCCTACCAAACAGTGGGCTCACAGTCTGGAAGGGGGAGACAGAGAACAAAACAAAGCATATTAACAAAATAAAATCATCATCATCATCAATCGTATTTATTGAGCACTTACTGTGTGCAGAGTACTGTACTAAGCGCTTGGGAAGTACAAGTTGGCAACACATAGAGACGGTCCCTACCCAACAGCAGGCTCACAGTCTAAAAGGGGGAGACAGAGAACAAAACCAAACATACTAACAAAATAAAATAAATAGAATAGATATGTACAAGTAAAATAAATAAATAAATAAATAGAGTAATAAATATGTACAAGCACATATACATATATATAGGTGCTGTGGGGAAGGGAAGGAGGTAAGATGGGGGATGGAGAGGGGGATGAGGGGGAGAGGAAGGAAGGGGCTCAGTCTGGGAAGGCCTCCTGGAGGAGGTGAGCTCTCAGTAGGACCTTGAAGGGAGGAAGAGAGCTAGCTTGAATAAATATGTACAAATAAATATGTACAAATAAAATAAATAGTTATAAATACATACAAACATATCATCATCATCAATCGTATTTATTGAGCGCTTACCGTGTGCAGAGCACTGTACTAAGCGCTTGGGAAGAACAAGTTGGCAACATATAGAGACGGTCTAGGCACAGTCTAGAAGGGGGAGACAGAGAACAAAACAAAGCATATTAACAAAATAAAATAAATAGTATAAATATGTACAAATAAAATAAATAGTTATAAATACGTACAAACATATATACATATACACGGGTGCTGTGGGGAGGGGAAGGAGAGGAGGGGAGGGGGAGAGGAAGGAGAGGGCTCAGTCTGGGAAGGCCTCCTGGAGGAGGTGAGCTCTCAGTAGGGCTTTGAAGGGAGGAAGAGAGCTAGCTTGGCGGTTGTGCGGAGGGAAGTGTTACTAGACTGTGAGCCCGCTGTTGGGTAGGGACTGTCTCTATATGTTTCCAACTTGTACTTCCCAAGCGCTTAGTACAGTGCTCTGCACACAGTAAGCGCTCAATAAATATGATTGAATGAATGAATGAATGAATGACTAGCCCAAAATCACATAGCTGATAAATGGCTTAGCCGGGATTAGAACCCATGACCTTTGACTCTCAAGCCCGGGCTCTTTCCACTAAGCTACGCTGTTAGGGCATGGCCCTGGGAGTCAGAAAGACCTGGGTTCTAATCCCGACTCCACCACTTAATAATAATAATAATAGCATTTGTTAAGCTCTTTCTATGTGTTAAGCACTGTTCTAAGCACTGGGGGGATACAAGGTGATCAGGTTGTCCCACGTGGGGCTCACAGTCTTAATCCCCATTTTACAGATGAGGTAACTGAGGCTCAGAGAAGTTAAGTGACTTGCCCAAGGTCACACAGCCGACATGTGGTGGAGCCGGGATTAGAACCCATGACCTCTGACTCCCAAGCCTGGGCTCTTTCCACAGAGCCACGCTGCTTCTCATCTGCTTTGTGACCTTGGGCAAGTCACTTCACATCACTGGGCCTCGGTCCCCTCATCTGCAAAATGGGGACTAAGGCTGTGAGCCCCACGTGGGACAGGGACTGGATCCAACCTGATTGTCTTGGATCTCCCCCAGCGCTTACTATGTGCCAAGCACTGGGTCAGGTACAAGATCATCGGAATGGACAAAATCCTTGTCCTGTAGGGGCCTCACAATCTAAGGGGGAAGAAAAACAGGCACTTAATCCCCATTTTACAGATGAGGAAGCGGGCACAGAGAAGTTAAGTGACTTGTCCAAGGTCACACTGCAGGCAGGAAACAGAATTAGAACCCAAGTCCTCTGACTAATAGGCCCGTGCCCTTTTCACTGGGCCATGCTGCTTTTTGGAAGATTCCTCGCTTACATCATTGAACCATTATTCTTGCCGTGAAAGCATATAGTCACACTCAGATTGGGCCTCCACCCCAACTCCGTGCAGAAGAAAAATCCTGGTGGTAATTGGGTGAATTATTTTAATTTCAAAGGAGCATTTGGGGGCGAGGGGTGGTCTTGCTAAGATGGATGCTTGTCCCTTTAAATCTCTTGTCTTCCTAATCATTTAGCCACTTGGATAAAAAGGAGACAAAGCGGTTATTGATGAAAAGAGAAAGTACAATCAAAGAAGCAGATAAGTAAACAACTGAACATAATATAAAGTTGAAATTACCCTCCCCTCCTAAAGTTAAGGGCTATTGTCAGTTGCCAAGTTCACTTTACGAAATCACAGGGCAAAGGGGAAAATCCAAGCGGGGCAGAAATCACCGTTATACTAAACTCTCCCAAGCGCCTGGTAAGCATTCTGCAATAATCGCTCAGTAGACACGATCGATCAATACGACTGATTGAAAAACTTGATGAAGGAGAATTAATATTCAAACTGGAGTCTTAAGGGGGTAATCGTTCCTGGACTCTCAGACACCGTGGGCAGTCTGGTTTAACATCAGTTTGGACGTCCAGCAGCAGTGTGGCCTAGGGGATAGAGCCTGGCGGGCCTGGGAGTCAGGAGGACCTGGGTTCTAATCCTGGCTCCACCACCTGTCTGCTGCATGTCCTAGGGGAAGTGTGTGTGGTATTTGTTAAGCGCTTACTATGTGCCGGGCACTGTACTAAGTGCTGGGGTAGATACAAGCAAATTAGGTTGGACCCAGTCCCTGTCCCATGGACCTTATAGATTTTATCCCCACTTTTCAGATGAGGGAACTGAGGCCCAGAGAAGTAAAGTGGCTTGCCCAAGCTCACACAGCAGACAAATGGCAGAGACGGGATTAGAACCCACATCTCCTGACTCCCAAGCCCAGGCTCTTTCCACTAAGCCATGCTGCTTCTCACTGTTGTACTTCACTGTGCCACCCACAAGAATATCTGCACTATTCCGCCTGGTGTCCCTGGAGCCACAGTGAGTAAAGCAAGCACAGCCCAGTAAAAAATGTTCTTCCACAGTCGCTGCAAATGTTTCAGTTACCTTTAAATGGTATTTCTTAAGCACTTACTATGTGCCAGGCATTGTACTAAGCACTGGGGTAGATACAAGCTACCTGCAAGGAAAATGTCCAAGCTGAACCTGAGGCTCCTGAGATTTGTAAAATCAACTTCTTTGGGGTTTATTGGGAAAACTTGTTTTTGAAAAATGTCCGGGGGGGCTTCTTTAGATGCCTCTATTTGCCTTGAACAAGCACGATGTAATTTTTAACTAGAGAGAGAGAGAGAGAGAGAGAGAGAGAGAGAGAGAGAGAGAGAGAGAGAGAAGACCCTTACAGCAGCAATAAATTTTAAGACCTATTGGTTGCACTGCTTGGTTACTCTATTTATTTATTTATTTATTTTACTTGTACGTATCTATTCTATTTTATTTTGTTAGTATGTTTGGTTTTGTTCTCTGTCTCCCCCCTTTTCGACTGTGAGCCCACTATTGGGTAGGGACTGTCTCTATATGTTGCCAACTTGTACTTCCCAAGCGCTTAGTACAGTGCTCTGCACACAGTAAGCGCTCAATAAATACGATTGATGATGAGAGGCAGTGCGACATTTAACGTTTATATATTTTTTTATATGTTTGGAACACTTAACAAGCACTTTATATACATATCAGTCCCCCTCCCCATGGGGCAGAGTCGCAGAAAAAGAACCTAGGGCCCCAAGGTTATATAATTATACAATTATAATGATGATAATTGTGGTATTTGTTAAGCACTTACTATGTGCCAAGCACTGTACTAAGCCCTGGGGTAAGATACAAGGTAACCAGGTTAAATAGATGCTAGGCTCCCAAGGAGTACCATTAATTATAATTGTGGTATTCGTCAAGTGCTTACTATGTGTTAAGCACTATACTAAGCACTAGGGTGGATAAAAGCAAATAGGGTTGGACACAGTCCCTGTCCCACAGGGGGCTCACAGTCTTAATCTCCATTTTACAGATGGAGTAACTGAGGCCCAGAAATGTGAAGTGACTTTCCAAGGACGTACAACAGGCAAGCGGCAGAGCCGGGATTAGAACCCGTGCCCTTCTGACTCCCGGGCTCGTTCTCTATCCACCAGGCCACACTCTCCCAAGCCCTCAGTACAGTGCTCTGCACATAGTAAGCTCTCAATAAATACCATTGATTGATGGATGGATGGTGTTATGCACTTGATGCATCCCCAGTAAGTGCTTAACAGATGCCATAATTAGGAATTATTATATGAAAAACGAGGTTGTATTCAAGTAGTGGGGAAAAACTTGGCTTACTGCTGAAACAGAAACCCAGAGTTGTGCAATAGGATACATTTGAAATAAAAAAAAACAAAACAACCCACCCTCATGGAATTTGGACTAAAGTACAAACACAACCTAGACCCTGCAGAGCAGTTTCTGGATGAGGCGAAGCAGATAAAGTGATCTCATAGTGACACCCCCTTCTGTTGAAATTAGAGGCATACTCCACTTCAGGTCGCTACAGCTAGCGAGGGTCTCAGGAATAATCAAGAATCACCCCTCAATATAGAAAGAAGATGCTGTTTCATCTGCAGACCCTGTTGGCTAGAACTGCTCTCCGAAATGGCAGCAAATGCCTGGCGCGAAATTTTCGGTAAGTATTGGCTCTCAATTCGTCTTTCTTTAGGAAATCATCATAAATCTAAACAAACCCGAAAGAAACTAGACTTTGCAGCAGAATGCCGAAGGAAAATGCCTCCTCTAAGGATTTCAGGAGTCATTTTGTGCACTCCTTTGAGACTGCCATCTGAAATTTCATTTGGCGTTTTTGTGTGAAATATTCTTTCCTTTCTGAGCCCCTCTTTAAATCATCTATGCGGAGGGTTCAGGCTGAAGTGACAGAGAAGATATACTGGAAGCTTTGCAGAGCTTCAGATTCTACGAATCCACTCCAATCATCTGACTTTATAAAATTAAAGAAACAAATTTCTGTTTTTTGACCCTTGAGTTTGAATTTTTCTGAAAAGACTTGATAATCCTTCCCTCTCGAGAAGCTACCTGGGGCCTGTCAGAACTTCAAAACTGACTTCAGACTCATAACCGCAAGACCAAGGAATGGGATAGCCAATTGGCAAGGGCCTGGGTGCGGGAGTTAGAGGGCCTGGGTTCTACTACCTGCTCTGCCTCTTGCCTGCTGTGTGGCCTTAGGCAAGTCACGTCACTTCTCTGTGTCTCAGTTTCTTCATCTGTAAAATGGGGAATCAATACATATTCTCCTACCTGGACTGTGAGCCCCATGTGGCACAGAGTCTGTGTTTGCCCTGATGATCTTGTACTGACCGCAGGGCTTGGCACAGAGTAAGCACGTGAATACTACTATTATGAGGAGCGGTGTTTCTTACTGGAAAGAGTGTGAGCCTGGGTCCTAATCCTGGCTCCACCGTTTATCTGCTGTGTGACCTTGGGCAAGTCACTTAACCTTTCCGGGCCTCAGTTCCCTCATCTGCAAAATGGGGATTCAATATCTGTTCTCCCTCCAACTAAAACTGCGAGCCCCAAGTCGGACATGGACTGTGCCCAATCTGATGATCTTGTATCTACCCTAGTGCTTAGTACAGTGCTTGGCACATAGTAAGCAAACTAATACCATCATTAAAGAATGCTTTAAACATGAGTCTGATTCAATCAGAAAGAGTATTCTCTTAAACTCTTGCACCCCAGAGGGAAGAAGAGGGGACAGTTAAAGATTCCTTGGCGGGTGCATTCAGGCATTTAAAAGTGGGAACACTGTTTGAAAGGAGTAATTCTCACCCCTCTAGACCGTAAGCTCGCTGTGGGCAGGGAATGTGTCTGTTTATTGTATCTTACTCTCCCAGTTAGTACAGTGCTCAGCACACAGTAAGCGCTCAATAAATATGACTGAATGAATGAACAGGGGTTCTCCATAGGGGGATGGCCATTTGAGATGCAAAGACGGCATTCTCTAGAAAAATGCTGGGTTTTCATTAACGGTATTGAGCCTGAGATTGGGTGGAAAGATTAATGAGTGGAAAGCCAAGTCAATGAAGCCTGGTAATCATTGACAAGGAACATCTACTTAATGCTGTTACAGAGACTTTTGTGACCACAATCCGGTTGGAAACTAGTTTTTGCAAAGTCAGACCCTACTGGGTTACTAAGAGCTAATCAAATAAAGAGGAGCCTAGCTGCAGTAATACTTGGAACCTTTGATCTTTGTGGGGTGGGGCAGGCCTCAGCCCCTCAAAAAACAGGGCTTCTATTTGCCTCCTCTGTTTGTTCTGGATATTAAATTTTAACTTTCTTTGCCATCCTTGAGGTAGTATGTTGTTGACCTGCCATATGCCCCTGGAAAGCTAGGTGACCTTCTCTCTAAATAATAATGATAATTGTGGTATTTGTTATGTGCTTACTATTCATTCATCCATTCAATCATATTGAGCGCTTACTGTGTGCAAAGCACTGTACTAAGCGCTTGGGAAATACAAATGGGCAACATATAGAGACGGTCCCTACCCAACAACAGGCTCACAGTGTAGAAGACTGTGTTACAGGCACTGTTCTAAGCGCTGGGGTGAATACAAGCAGACCGAGTTGGACGCAATCCCTGTCCCACGTGGCGCTCACTGTCTTAATCCCCATTTTGCAGACGTCCCCAAGAAAGCTGTTTCCTGGACCTGTCAAGATTTCCCTTCTTTCAGCACTAACCGTTTCACTTTCCTATCCGCACTGGGCTGTGATATTAAGAATGAATCGGAGATTTGGGTTAACAAGCTAACAAACAGGGTATCACTTAGAGCAGCAGCATGGCTTAGTGGTTAGAGCACCAGCCTGGGAGTCAGAAGGACCTGGGTTCTAATCCTAGCTCCACCACTTGTCTGCTGTGTGACCTTGGGCAAGTCACTTTACTTCTCAGGGCCTCAGTTCCCTCATCTGGAAAATGGGGATTAAGACTGTGAGCTCCATGTGGGACAGGGAGTGTGTCCATCCTGATTAGCTTGTATCTACCCCGGTGCTTAGAAGATTGCTTGACACAGGGCTTAAAAAAATACCATCATCATCATCAATATTATTATTATTGTTCTGAACACAGTAAGTGCTCAATAAATACGACTGATGGACTGATTGAATACGTTCAGTATGGTGCTCGGCACAGAGGACGCACTTAACAAAGGCCATAATTAGTATTATTATATTGATACCTTGCTCAGAGGACACCAAACATCTAGAGAACACAGAAACCCAATCAGTAAAAAAGGCCTCACCCATTCTGCCCGAACTTTCAAAATTATACTACATTCCAAGTGGATTAGTGAACTGCGATGATGAGAACTGTGGCATTTGTTAAGGTTTACCAAGTGTCAAATGCAAGGGTAGATATAAGGTCATCAAGCCTGGCACATGGTAAGTGCTTAACAAATATCACAATTATCATTGCTATTACTGTTAAGACAGGCAGAGGCTTTGTCCCATATGGGACTCATGGACTAAGTAGAAGGGAGAGTGATATTTAATCCCCATTTTACAGATAAGGAAATTAAGGCACAGAGAAGTGACATGACTTGCCTAAGGTCATACAGTGGGTGAGTGGCAGAGCTGAGATTAGAACCCAGGCTCTCTGACTCCTAGGGCCGCATACATCATCATTCATTCATTCATTCATATCTATTGAGCACTTACTGTGTGCAGAGCAATGTACTAAGCGCTTAGGAATGTCCAACACAACAATAAACAGTGACAGTCCCTGCCCACAACGAGTTTACAGTGGGTGTATGTGTAGATACGTATCTCTACAGTGTGGTCTAGTGGATAGAACATGGGCCTGGAAGTCAGAAGAACCTGAGTTCGAATCCCACCTGTGCTGCTTGTCTGCTGCATGACTTTGGGCAAGTCACTTCACTTCTATGGGCCTCAGTTACCTTATCTGAAAAATGGAAATTAAGACTTTGAGCCCCATGTGGGACATAGACTGTGCCCAACCCTATTAGCTTGTATCTACCCTAGCACTTAGTAGAGTGCCTGCCACATAGTAAACACTTAAAAAAATACCATAAAATAGAAATATATAGAAATAAATACACGCCCTCACATAAAATATATAAAGATGCTATTCCCACACACAGCATACAGAAGAAGGTGATTTAGCTATTTCACTGCTTTGCCTAGGCACTTTGTGTGAAAAACAATAGGCATTTTATTCCTTTGGGCGTCTATCCTAAGATATCTCTTTTATCGACTAGCTCCTCCCCCTTCCTCCAAATAACTACTTCCTACCCCCAAATGTACACCCAGTCCAGAATGGTTGGCACCTATTTGTAGCTAGGGGGGTGGGAGAGCGACACCCAATTCCATTCTGCAACTTCCCAGTACAAAGGAGTGTCCATGTCGGGGCACATCCCGGTGGCAAAGGGGCATGTGATGCCCCCCTCCACAATTTCCCAGAAAGACCCACTCCGAACTGAATGTTCAGTCACGCACTGGTGAGCTCGCCTGGCCGCCTCCACCTTCAGGGAACATTCATTCATTCATTCAATCGTATGTATTGAACGCTTACTGTGTGCAGAGCGCTTGGGAGAGGACAATCCAGCAATAGAGACAATCCCTGCCCACAATGAACTCACAGTCTAGAGGTGGAGAGACAGACATCAGAACAAGTAAACAGACACCTAGAACACTGCAGAAGGAAGAGTACTCTGAGGAAATTCTCCAAATGGCAACTAAGGGATCTTACCCACAGGCAGCAGACCTCTCAGACATCAGAGAAGCAGCATGGCCTAGTGGATAGGGCCTGAACCTGGGAGTCAGAACAACTTGGGTTCTAATCCCTGCTCCACCACTCCGTCACCTTGAGCAAGGCGCTTCACTTCTCTGGGTCTCAGTTACCTCATCTGTAAAATAATGATGGCATTTGTTAAGTGCTTACTATGTGCCAAGCACTGTTCTAAGCACTGAAAATGGGGATTAAGACTGTAAATCCCATGTGGGGCAGGGCCCGTTTCCAACCTGATTTGCTTAGGCCCAGTGCTTAGAATGGTGCCTGGCACATACCAAGTGCTTAACAAATGCCACAGCTGTCATTATTATCATGTTACTAAACTGCAAATTCGACTTTAAACCCCTGCACCCTATCAGGGGGTCAGTCTGATTAAAGTGGGACAGAGTGCATTCAGAAGGAGGAAAAGGGCTATAGTAATGATGGGGGCATTTAAGTGCCTACGATATGTGAAGTACTGTGATAAGCGCTGGGGTAGATAATCAACTGATAAATTAATGGAATCTGACACAGTCCCTGTCCCACATGGGGCTCATGGGCTTAAGTAGTAGGGAGAACAGGGATTGAATCTCCGTTTTACAGCTGAGGAAATGGAGGCCCAGAGAAGTTAAGTGACTTGCCAGAAGTCACACAGCAGACAGGTAGTGGAGCTGGGATCCTTTAGAAAGAGCTTGAAAGATAACCCTGGTTTGGGATTAAGGAATTCATGGCGTGATCCGAGTTTTTGGCACAGACGTTAAGTAGATTTGTGCCAAATTGTGAGGCTTTCTTGGCTATTATTTCATTTGTTTGGGAAAAGCAGTGAAAGATTCACTTTACCAAGCAGGGCAGGTCTGCCTGAGGGCAATAAACAGGATAGGAATTCAATCCAGCAAACCATTGTTCCTTGCTTTCCTTCCACTGATAAGTTGGTCTGGAATCGTTTGCTTTGAAAGCAGTGGAAAAACAATTTTTCCCCAAGCGAATGGATTTCTCCAGGGTGGGATAGGGCTGGAGGTGGTGGAGAATTGGAATTGACTTTCAGCCTCCAATGGTGTAGATGAAAGTATCACAAAGCGAATCTGACTTTATGGTTGTCTCTCCCTCCCCCTTCATGTCTGTCAGACCCCCACTCTCCCCACCTTCAAAGTCTTACTAAAAATCACATCGCCTCCAAGAGGCTTTCCCTGACTAGGTCGCTGATCCGCTGAATGGATCAATAGAGCCTGGGCTTGGGCATCAGCAGGTCAAGGGTTCTAATTCCAGCTTCGCTGCTTATTTGGTGTGTGACCTCGAACAAATCACTTCACTTCTCTGGGCCTCAGCTACCTTGCCTATAAAATGGGGATTGAAACTGTGAACCCTATGTGGGACAGGGACTGTGTCCAACCTGATTGGCTTGTACCCACCCCAGAGCTTAGTACAGTGCCTGGCACATAGTAAGCACTTACAAAGTACTTATTATTATTATTATTGTTATTATTATGATGATGATGATGATGATGATGATGATGAGGATGATGTGGTAGAACCAGGATTAGAATCTGGGTCCTCTGACTCCCAGACCCATGCTCTTTCCACTAGGTCACACTGTTTCTGTCTCAGTCTTAATCCCCATCTTCCAGATGAGGGAACTGAGGCTCAGAGAAGCCAAACGACTTGCCCAAGGTCATGCAGCAGAGAAGTGGCAGAGCTGAGATTAGGACCCAGGTCCTTCTGGCTCCTGGGCCCTGGCTGTTTCCACTAGGCCATGCTGCTTCTCCTTAATTTGCATTAAGGAGAGGGCAGGAGCCCAAATGAAAAACGTGGAACCCACGACCTCCCAGGGAATCCAACCCCCTGCCCGACCCGCCAGGAAATAGAACGTGTCAGAATCTGACAGATAATTTAGATTTTTTTCACCGCCGTGGGGATGAAGGCTGGGGAAAGTGCCACTGCCCGATGAAATATACTGCTGTTTACCATATTCCCCGAAACCTGGCTCGATTGCTTTCGACGGGTCCTCTAATCATCGCAGTGGAAGTGGTGAAGCTGAGTGGAATGTTAATGGGCAATTGTCAGGGACATGAAAACGGGAGCATGTGTCCTATGGGATTTCCTCTTATTTGGACATTATTACCCAGGGATAAAGAAGTATTTTAAAAGCCATTTGGACCACAGTAAGCAGACCGGCCTTCCATGCTTCCAACTGGAGACACACATTTGGAGGCTGAGTTTTGCCAGGTCCTAATGGGAAGTTCAAGCTGACAGGAAGTGTCAGTGAAGGATGATAAAACATTCGTATTCTAACATCTCCTTCAAGGAGCTGAGGGGTTATTGTTCTCCCCACCCACCCCCCAGCTTCTCCCAGGGAAACTTGCATCTTTAGACTGCTTTTGTAGTGTGTGGAAATGGCAGGGGGGAGTGTGGGAGGAATGGAGGGATGGCATTTATTAAGCACTTACTATGTGCAAAGCACTGTTCTAAGCGCTGGGGAGGTTACAAGGTGATCAGGTTGTCCCACAGGGGACTCACAGTCTTAATCCCCAATTTACAGATGGGGTAACTGAGGCACAGAAAAGTTAAGTGACTTGCCCAAAGTCACACAGCTGACAGTTGGCAGAGCAGGGATTAGAAACCATTACCTCTGACTCCAAAGCCCAGGCTCTTTCCATTGAGCCATGCTGCTATCGCTGGTATTTATCAAGTGCTTCCTGTGTGCAGAGCGCTGTACTGAGCACTTGAGAGAGGATGGTACCATAATAATGATGATATTTGTGATGCGATTGCTATGTGTCAAGCATTGTTCTGAGGGCTGGGGTAGATACAAGCTAATCGGGTTGGACACAGTCCCTGTCTCACCTAGGGCTCACAGTCTTAATCCCTGTTTTACACATAAGGTAACTGAGGCCCAGAGAAGTGAAGACACTTGACCAAAGTCACACAGCAGGCAAGGGGCAGGGCCAGGATTAGAACCTGAGTCTTTCTGAACCCCAGGCCTTGGATCTATCTGTTAGGCCATGCTGCCAGTTTCCTCAGCTCTACCTCCGCCCTCAGCTTCAATGCCACTGTGGACGCATTTTTTGCAGCAGCCAGGCCTGCTCCTAGCACAGCTCTGATGACCTCCGACCTCAAGTGGTCAACAGTGGGGGCAGCAGCCCTCCAGGATCCGGCCCCTGAGGTTGTTTCACATCTCTGGGCCTCAGTTACCTCATCTGTAAAATAGAGATTGAGACTATGAGCCCCATCTGGGACGGAGACTGTGTCCAACCCGAGTTGCTTATATCCACCCCAGCACTTAGTACAGAGCCTGGCACATAGTAAGTGCTTAAAAAATACCATAATTACTACCAGTAGTAGTAGTAGTAATGATGATGATAATAATGGTGATATGTTCTAAGTGCTTACTACATACCAAGCACTGTACTAAGTGCTGGAGTTAGATATAACACAGTCAGATCAGACATAGACTCTGTCCCACATGCAACTCACAGCCCAAGGCGGAGGAAGAACAGGTGTCTTATTCCTATTTTAAAGATGAGGAAACTGAGGCCCAGAGACCTTATAATAATAATAATAATAATAATATGATGGCATTCATTAAGCGCTTACTATGTGCAAAGCACTGTTCTACCTTATGTGACTTGCTCAAGGCCTTGCTTTCCCAATGGCAGTGGCAGGATTTTTTTGGAAGGTATTTGTTAAGTGCTTACAATATGCCAAAAGCACTGTTCTAAGCACCGCGGTGGGTCCAACTCTGCCAGATGGGACACAGTCCCTATCCCAAATGAGGCTCACAGTCTAAGTTGGAGTGAGGAGGATTTAATCCCCCTTTGCCAGATGAGGTAACCGAGGCCCAGAGAAGTGAAGCGACTTACCCAAGGTCATACGGCAAGCAATCGGCAAAGGCAGGATTAAAACCCAAGTCCTCTGACTCCGAGGTCCAAGCTCTTTCCAGATTCACAGGGCTCTTCCAGTTGAGTGGTCTGCACTCAGCAGGCACTCAATAAATTCTGAAGTGGATGATGATGACCCTTTCAGTGACCCCTGGGCTGGTCCATTCTTAACCTGAGGTTGTGGGGTGGGGGTGGGGGTTCGGAAGAAGTGGCCTGAATTGAATTTTACATCCTCTTTTGGGGAAATTTAAAACAGTACCTTTATTTTAAAACCCAAATCATCCTAAATCTGGAAGTGGCCCTTGTATTTAAATACAAACCCCGACGAAGCTGACAGAATCTGATTCTCAAAATGGACACAAGCCGGATGGAGGATTTCTCACCATGCTCACCCAACTAAAGTTAGAAAGCTGGCTCACAGATGGAAGCCTAGTGAAAAGCGGGTTCTTTTTCCCCCTTCAAGTCATATAATAATAATGATGGCATTTATGAAGTGCTTACTATCTGCAAAGCACTGTTCTAAGCGCTATGCTGAAGGATTTCAGAGACTGAATGTTATAAAGTATTGTTTTGGTACATCTGGACTGCAGTTCATCAATCAATCAATGTTGATGTGCTCTGTATTAAGCGCTTCAGGGAGTCCACTACAGTCAAGATGGAGGACCCGATCCCTGCTCTCTGGGATGGCCCTACATCAAAATCAGGGGCCTCCATCCTTCAATAAACCAATCAATCAATGATATTTACTGAGCACTCAGATGCTTGGCTTCAGTTTGCAAACCACTCTCCAAGCTGATGGTTGAAAAGGAGATGAAATGCATAATGAATACCAGAGAACGGTTCTTGGGAAGCAGCAGGGCCCAGTGGAAAGAGCCGGACCTGGGAGTCAGAAGACCTGAGATTAAATCCCAGCTCTGCCTCTTGTCTGCTGTATGACCTTGGGCAAGTCACTTCACTTCCCGGCACTTAGAACAGTGCTTGGCACATAGCACTTAATGCCATTATTATTATTATTCTCTGGGCCTCAGGTACCTCATCTGTAAAACGGGGATGAAGACTGTGAACGCCTTGCGAGACAGGGACTGTGTTCAACCTGATCAGTTTCTATCTACCTCAGTGCTTAACACACACCACTAAAAAAAAAAAATAACGTGGTAATGACTTCAGACATTAACTCACAGTTTCTTGGAAAGGTCCTTCCCTGGACATGAATTTTAAGGTTTCACAGAATTTTGAGTTCTACCCATGGTCTTGTTCCATTTCTCTTAACTCCCAGAGAGACAGCTTTACTTTACCTTGTAATAAGGAATAAATGTTCCTAAGCAACCAGTTATGAAAAGGGAGGCAGCACCGACGACAACAAAAATATGATTAATGGGTAGAAAGCCTATTTTCTCCATCTGAAGTGGTGGAAAATTTTCTGGGGTCATGAAACGGAAGCTGCCAAGCCCCAAATAGCTGTCTAGCGGTGGAGGGAAGAGTGGGGGTTTTATGTCTGGGATCAGCGAGCCTCCGTCTATAACAGTAATAATAATAATAATAATAATAATGATAGTATTTGTGAAGTGCTTACTATGTGTCAGGCACTGTATTAAGTGCTGGGGTAGATAATCAGGTTGGACACAGTCCCTGTCCCACATAGGGCTCACAGTCTAAATCCCCATTTTACACATGAGGTAATTTGAGGCCCAGAGAAGTGAGGTGACTTGCCCATGGTCAAACAGTAGACAAATCACAGAGCCGGGACTAGAACCCAGGTCATTCTGACTCACAGACCCAGGCTTTAACCACTGGGTCCCACTCCTTAGCTCCTGGGTCTTCTCCCTGCTCTCTCTCCCACCTTCTCGCTGACCATCTCTCCCCTCACCTCACCTTCCTTGCTCCCTCTCTTGAGCCTTACTGAGTCTCCCTCCTTGGATATAGATGTGACAGCCACAGCAATGGTATTCATTGAATGCTTACTTTGTGACAAGCACTGTGCTCGGAGAGGGGGAAAACAGAGCTCTGCCTGCCTGGGGGTCCCCAGATGAAAAAGAAGGGAGGGGGTGAAGGGACAGGTGATAGATGCATAAGGACGGATGAGATGATCAAAATGGCATCGAAGACGAAGTTGAGGAAAAATACCAGAAGCTCCTTGTGGGCATGGACTGTGTCTGTTTATTGTTCTGTTGTATTCTCCCAAGCACTTGGTACAGTGTGTGGTCTGCACACAGTAAGTGCTCAGTACATATGACTGAATAAATGAATGAGGGACAGGGTACTGTGGCTAGAGGAGTAAAGAAGGTGGCTTCTCACAGCTCTATTGTAGCAGACTGTGTTCAAAGGGCTTAGTCCACTGCTCTGCACACAGCGAGCACTCAATACATAGCACGGATTACTTTGGGCAGACTGAGAATGGGGAGGAGTCCCCATGCTTCCAGTGGGATCATTTTAAGTAATTCCAGGAGTATTTATCACTATTATTTTGTTTATATTATTGGCCCTTCCCATGCACACACATACCCACCTACTCACAAACACACGCACCCTGTAATAATAATCATAATAACTGTGGTATCTGTGAAGCACTTACTATGTGTCAGGTGCTGTTCTAAGCTCTGGGGTCGATACAAGGCAGTCAGCTTGGACTCAGCCCATGTCCCACAAGGGGGTCACCATCTCAATCCCCATTTTACAGATGAGGTAACTGAGGCACAAAGAAGGTGAAGTGACCCAAGGTCACACAGCAGACAAGTGGAGGAGCTGGGATGAGAACTCAGGGGCTTCTAACTCCCAGGCCTGTGTTCTATCCACAGGGAACTGCTGGAAATCATTGCAATCACATTAGGAATCATCAGCAGCACAAGCAAAGGGTCTTATGACAGAAGAAGGAAAACCCCAGGTTTGGGTTAGATTTCGCTCAAGGCTCCCTAGCCCAGTAAAAGGCTGGATGTTTTATTCTACCCTTTATGACTTCATAACCCAACATCTCCCCTGAGCCTTGGAGAATATTAATACCTTGTGATGGTGACCCATCACTCACATTCAAGTTACTTTTTCACCCTTGAGGAAAATACCTCATGAGTGATATATGCCAGCTCACTCAATGCCTGGTGGGTCAGAAGGTAGTGAAAGCTCAGCATTCGGTGAGGGGACAGGGAAATTCTTCCTCTCCCTAGGAGACTTCTCCAATCAGTCAATCAATCAATGGTATTTATTGAGTGTTTACTGTGTGCAGAGCATGGTATCAAGCGCTTGGGAGAGTACAATATAACAGAGTTGGGTAGTCAGATTCCCTGCCCACAAGGAGCCTTTATTCATATATTCTTCTTTCTTTAGAGTACTGTGCAGCTGTTATATTGTTCTCTCACAAGTACTTAGTACAGCATTCTGCACACAGTAAGTGCTCAATAAATATGACTGACAGATGCAAGATGTCTCAGAAATAGATATTAGAGTCCTGAAATAGGATGTGAGCCTATTTTTGTGCTTGCCATCTGAAATGTTTTCACCCTGTAAAGCGATCGCTTACTTAATAATCATTGTTTTTATCTTCGTTTTAAGTGACATTTTCCTGTAAACTATAAGCTCCTTGTGAGCCGGGAACATGGCTACCAGCTTGGTTCTATTGTGCTCTCCCAGCGCTTAGGGCAGTGCTCATAGTGGCAAGAGCCCGGGCTTGGGAGTCAGAGGTCATGGGTTCTAATCCTGACTCCGCCACTTATCAGCTGTGTGACTTTGGGCAAGTTGCTTCACTTCTCTGGGCCTCAGTTCCCTCATCTGTAAAATGAGGATTAAGACTGTGAGCCCCACATAGGGCAACCTGATTACCTTGTGTCTCACCCAGCGCTTAGAACAGTGATTGACACATAGTAAGTGCTTAACAAATACCATCATCATCATCATTAAACGTTCAGTAAAAAACTATGTAAGGCCCCTGGCAGCATAGATGGTTACTCCACGAGGACAAGGAAGAGATGGGACCCTAAAGTGCCATGATAGGGATTCCAGGCTTTGTTCATCCCAGGGCGGGGGAAATATCAGGGAGCTTCCAGTCAGTACTGAAACCACCCAAAATGGTGGTTTCCGGCGCCGTTAGTTCTAGGAAACCTGTTTTCTCCTAGCTGGTCCTCACTCCCGCACTCGAAATGAAAGGTTGACACTTCCACGTTGTGAGCAGAGAACATCTCTACCAACTTTATTGTACTGACCTCTCCCAAGTACTTAACACAGTGCTCTGCACACGGTAAAGTGCTCGATAAATTCCACCGATCGTGCTCTCAGCTTGGATGGCGGCAGTGAAGAGAGATGACGTGACCGACGTTTACTCTGCGGCTATCGCTTGTGTACTATGAAGCTAGAATTGAAAATCGATCAATCAAACCATCAAATGACAGTGGCAAAGTACAGTCTTTAAGCATGCACAGTGGAGACGGCACTTTTGATTCCAAATCTGAACATTCAATCACATGGGGAGAGTGATTTTCCAGGAGTAGCAGTACATTTGAATATTCAAGTTTGTATATATTCCTGAAAGTGTGTGCACACACTCATTCATACCCACAAACACACATGCAAACACCAGAAAAATGTTGCAGACCAAATCGCTCTAAAGGGTAGCCAAAGTATTCGGGTTGCTTTGAAGAGTTTCTCTTCAGCGTTTCTCTAAGAGGAGCAGCGTGGCCCGATGGAAAGATCCCAGGCCTGGGAGTCAGAGGACCTGGGTTAGAACCCCGGCTCTTCCACTTATGTGACCTTGGGCAAGCCACTTCTTTTCTCTGTGGTTCAGTTACCTCATCTGTAAAATAGGAATGAAGACTGTGAGCCCCATATGGGAGATGGGCTGTGGCTAACCTGATTAACTTGTATTCTACCCCAATAATTAGGACAGTGCTTTGCACACAGTAAGTGCTTAACACATCCCATTAAGAAAAAAAACCTAAAGAGTGCTTTGTACTCTTTGTAATCTTTGGCCAAGATTCTGCAGTTGTCCATCTGTGGCGGTGTTCCTTTTCCAGAGAAAAATTAATATTTAATAAATGTGGTCCCTCAAAATGTGCCCTAGGTGATATGTAATTCCTACTGATGGAAAATAATCATTTCTGTCTACAGAAACTACACTGTGAGTAATGGAGGAATAATTTTGGCCCAGCTTATAGAATGGTTAGCCTGCTTATAATTTACTCTAAGCAGATTCTGGGTTCATATGCCTGGGGAGTCCCTCTGTCTCTCTTTTTCCTTCACATTCTTCCTGAATTTTAATAGCCATTGGAATCTCAGGTCATGAAAATTCCACATGCAGTTTTCTCAGTTGTATCTAAATGCATTAGCTTTAGCAGAGTTACATGAAGTCACATGGATTTGTCATGACTTTTATGAAGGAAGAGCAAAAAAAATCACCTTGGGAGCATGGCATTTATTTTTAATGACTTTCTTTCTTAATGCAGATGTGGACAAGCCATCAAAAGTAATGTGGGACTGAAAGGGCGTGACCTCCTAACCCTAAAAAATTTTACTGCTGAAGAAATTAAGTACATTCTCTGGGTATCTGCAGATCTGAAACACAGGATAAAGCAGAAAGGAGAGGTATGTAAAATTTCCGTCTGAGGTTTGTTCAACCCACTTGGTTGGGGCAAGAAAGACAATCTTTTAAGAACCATATAGAAAAGGAGGAAAATGGAAAAAAAAAGATATGTTTCTAAACTCTCAAATGCCCAAATTATGGCCAATAAGCAAACCACTCACTCAGAGGGAATGCACTGTCTTTGAATGGACAAAAAGGTTGTCCTAAGGACAGACAGAAATATTCCAGAGAACGACAAGGGATATCTCTAGATTCTGAGCTTGTTGTGGGCAGGGAACGTGTCTGTCATTTTATTGTACTCTCCCAAGTGCTTAGTATGGTGCTTTGCCCATAGTAAGCGCTCAATAAATACGACTGAATGAATATTTATTGGGTACGTAAATCCGCACTGTTGGCAATTACTGTATGGACTCATTCATTCATTCGATATTTACTGAGCACTTACTGTGTGCCTACTAAGAGCTTGGGAGAGTACAATATAACACTAATCGGACATATTCCCTGCCCACAATGAGCTCACATAATTGCCTCACTTTTTTGGCAGAATGTTTGTAACCCCAAAACAGGCAGCTGAGTCTAGCCACAAGGGGAGTCCGATTAAAAACAAGGGTTAAGGAAAAAAAGGATGGGGAGAAGGAAGAAGGTAAGAAAGCATTTGAGTTTGGGTCTCTTGCATCCCCTTTCCCAGATGCTGCATAGACTAGGCCCCCAGTGAGTTAAGACCCCGTCCCAGCCCAAGGCCTTCTTTTCCACCTACTCTGGCTCTTGGCAGTCTTAACAAGTTGCCTACCCCATCACCGCTTTGGATGGATTATATAAAACAGAAGACAGCAGGAGAACCCAAACAGCTACCTTATGGTGAGCTGAATTCAGGAAACCAAAAGCAATGAGGGGCAGAGGAGATGTTTTAAAGATTGACTGCGACGAATTCTTAACCACAAACTGGGAGACAGTTGCTGCAGGTAGACCAACAGGATGTGCAGCCATCGAGAGAGCGGTGGCTCTTTTTGAGCTCAAACTTCATTAAAATCCTGAGGTGAGGAGTCAAAAGCAGCCGTGTGGCCTAGTGGAAAGGGCACGAGCTGGGGAGTCCGAGGACCTGCGTTCTAATCCCGGCCCTGCCAATTGCTTGCTGAGTGTGCCTTTGGAAAAGTCATTTCACTTTACCTCAGTTCCTCAACTGTAATATCTGTTCTCCCTCATACTGAGACCGTGAGCCTCATGTGGGACAGGGATTGTGTTCGACCTAATTGACTTGTACCTACCCCAGCGCTTAGAACAGTTTTTGACACATAGTAAGCGCTTAACAAATTCCATAAAAAAAATGACAGCATGTCTGGACATTTTAGGGCATGGAAATACTTCTACCTGAAACACTCAAATTGAAGCCACCGATAATTTTAGTGCTTGAATTCTTCGGATTTTAGCACATCATTATCTACTGAATAGCATCCTCCAGTGAGGGATTTTCTAATTTTCTTTTTACGATTTCTTTTCAGTACTTGCCTTTATTGCAAGGGAAGTCCTTAGGGATGATTTTTGAGAAAAGGAGCACAAGAACAAGGCTGTCTACGGAAACAGGTGAGAAATCAGGTTTGGTAGCTTTTTCTCTGGTCCCTGTGATTTCTCTCGAGTTTACCAACTGGTTATCATTTTCCCAGGTTTCTCATTGGAGTCCTGTGTTTGGTGTTAAAAATCTTACAAGGGAGAGAAGGTAGTAGGGCTATAACATGCACTGAGAAGCCAGTTGAGCTCAGCTCTGAACGTACAACTCTTTATAATAATGATAAGGATGATAACAGTCATGGAGTTTGCTAAGTGTTTATTGTAATAATAATAATAATGGTATTTGTTAAGCAGTTACTATGTGTCAGGCACTGTACTAAGCGCTGGGATGGATACAAGCTAATGGGTTGGACACTGTCCCTGTCCCATGTGGGGTTCACAGTCTCAATCCCAGGGACTCTGTCCAACCTGACTGACTTGTATCTACCCCAGCGCTTAGTACAGTCCCTGGTACATGGTAAGTGCTTAACAAATTCCATTTTTTTAAAAAAAGAGAGAGCGGTTCATTCCTTTCTCACCAGATTGGAGCCATTAATGTATTACACATTATTTTTGATTGGTGAATCAAACTGACTGTCAGCTTAATATAATGAAGATCTATAATAGATCGATAACTATTTTCTGGGGCTTGAAATTTGTACTGTCTAACCAAAATGATTCATCACTCTCAAATGGCATTCATTTCAGAACTCTATATTTTCCCAAAGTGCCAAATGTAAGATCACCGCTTGCTTTCTACTGGCAGTCATTTGCCCGGATCCCACACAGACACCGCAGAAGCAAGAAGGATATAGTATGTCATGTGGTAAAGAAAAGAATATTTCACCCCAACATGTTCCACCTAGAAAGTATGATAATAATAATTATGGTATTTGTTAAGCACTTACTATGTGCCAGGCACTGTGCTAAGGGCTGGGGTGGATACAAGCAAATTGGGTTGGACAAGGACCCTGTCCCAAATGGGGCAATCCGCATTTTACAGATAAGGTCACTGAGGCACAGAGAAATGAAGTGACGTGCCCAAGGTCACACAGATGACAAGTGGCAGAGGCAGAATCAGAACCCATGACCCTCTGACTCCCAGGCCTGGGCTTTATCCACTACACCATGCTGCTTCTCTGATTAGCTTGCATCTACCTCAGCGCTTAGTTCAGTGCCTGGCATAGGATAAGTGCTTAACAAATACCATTTAGAAATGTGCTCAATAAATATAATTGACTGTGGAGGTTTTGCCTGACTTAACTTGTTCTTGCCTGAATTTTTATTCTGTCAGTGAAAATACAGCCCGAGAATTACTAACCCATGTCCTGGTTTCCTCCTGAAGTATCTCAAATTGTGAGTTTTACTGGTGCATGATCCATTTCTTGCCACCTGTTATTCAACTTTAACGTGGTTTTTCCCCCCCAGGCTTTGCTCTTCTTGGAGGACATCCCTGCTTTCTCACCACCCAAGATATCCACCTTGGAGTTAACGAAAGCCTCACAGACACTTCACGGTTGGTAAATCCTCCGTTTCCGCCAAAGATGACTTTACACTTTGGCTGCAGTGGGGGAAAAGTGGAATTCATTTGCCACTTTTTCCTATAATAATGATTGATCATTACTACATTTGTTGAGCGCTAACTAGGTGTCAATGACTTATGGCTTACTAGCTACATTTTCGCGTTTTTTGTGAAATGTACTTGTTCCCGGAAACAACTAGAATGTACGGTCCATGAGGGCAGGGAATGTGCTCACCAACTCTACTACATTATACTCTCTCAAGTGCTTAGTACAGGGCTCATTAAATCCCACTAATTGATTGATAATTTGCCAAAAGAGTACTCTTCCCGTAAGACCAATGACTCATAGCCTATGTGCATTTTTGGACTTAGACCTGGCCTGGGCTTTGGAGTCAGAGGTCCTGGGTTCAAATCCCGGCTCCACCAATTGTCAGCTGGGTGACTTTGGGCAAGTCACTTCACTCATTAAATCCCACAGCACCTGTATATATGTTTGTATGTATTTATTACTCTATTTATAAGCGCTTAGTACAATGCTCTGCACATAGTAAGCGCTCAATAAATATGATTGATGATGATCCTCTCAACTGTTCTTTCTCTCTTTGAGTGGCATTGGGTCCTTCCAAAAAAAGGCCACTTGCCTGCTGTTTGACCTTGGGCAGGTCACTTAACCTGTTTGGGCCTCGGTTTCCTCATCTGTAAAATGGGGATTACATACCTATTCTCTCCCCCCTTAGACTGTGAGCCCCATGTGATGATGATGATGAGGATGGTATTTGTTAAGTGCTTACTATGTGCCAAGCACTGTTCTAAGCACTGGGGTCGATACAAGGTAATCAGGTTGTCCCATGTGGGGCTCACAGTCTGAATCCCCATTTTACAGATGAGGTCACTGAGGCATAGAGAAGTGAAGTGACTTGCCCAAAGTCACACAGCTGACAAGTGGCAGAGCTGGGATTAGAACCCACGATCTCTGACTTCCAAACTAGTGCTCTTGCCACTAAGCCACACTGCTTAACAGCATGGGTCATGCTTCTCATGTGGGTCAGGGATTGCATCTGATCTGATGGTGTTGTGTCTATCACAGCGCTCGGCACAGAGCTTGGCCCAAGACAAACACCACAATTATTTAAGGCCTTGTTAGCATCATCGTGCTCAAAACCCTCACAAGTTCCCGTTGAATGAAAAGCAAGGGGCAGAGTGAAATCTTCTGAAAGAGGCTCCCATTCTGGCTAGTGGAGGGGTGAGAGATGGAGGACTGTTCTCTCTACCCATTAGACTGTGAGCTACATGTGGAACAAGGATTGTGTCTGATCTGATCATCCTGTATCTCTCCCACCACTTAGCACATAGCAAGCACTCAACAAATAGTAGCATGATTAATATTATTCCTGTTATTATTATTATTATTCAGTGCCGAGAGGGGTCAAGAGTAAGGATCAGTCCCCTATGCTGAATTTTCCCAGGAGAAAGAACTCATAATTACCCTTAATGAGGCAATTACTGCATATTACTCTATCAACAGAAATTTCTATGATTTTTTTTAACGTAAAGCTTCTGTAAGTCCCAGAGGAATAATTCCTTGCCGAGTTATTAAATCCTTCACACTGGAAATGCTGACAAGCCTCTATCTACTGAGGCGCCACAAAAGCATTTAAAAGGGATCTGGGCTTTAAGCCATCTCCCATCCGCTTTAAAGCCCCAGTCAAAACTACTGAAGGAGGCTCATCTTTTGGAAGTGCGACAAAAGAAAGGGAACATGCTTTAAATATTCTCTAGCCTCATAATGACCCGGTTTGAGTTCTGCATATGGTACTTCCTTTTTCGCTACACAGAGATAGGAATGTGTGGTCCTTGCCATTGATAATAGATGAGTTATCCTTCACTACCACCAGCCACCTGCTACCCATTCCAACTTTTTGATGTATGTCCAAGATCTGGGTCTTAGGCTAAAGTAAATGTGTTTGAAAGGTTAATCAGAGTTGGAAATGATGTTTAGTTTGAAACACAAACTCCTCAATCACCTTGTTCCCTCCTAACTTAGTTTGCAGATCTCCTCCTACTACTACTAATAATAATGATGGCATTTATTAAGCGCTTACTATGTGCAAAGCACTATTCTAAGTGCTGAGGAGGTTACAGGGTGATCAGGTTGTCCCAAAGGGGGCTCACAGTCTTAATCCCCATTTTACAGATGAGGTAACTGAGGCCCAGAGAAGTTAAGTGACTTGCCCAAAGTCACACAGCTGACAATTGGCAGAGTCGGGATTTGAACCCATGACCTCTGACTCCGAAACCCGTGCTCTTTCCACTGTACTACAACCCAGCCCACACACTTCGCTCCTCTAATGCTAGCTAACCTTCTAAATGTACCTCGCACTCATCTACCTTGCCTCCAACTTCTCGCCCATGTCCTACCTCTCACTCACTCACTCAATCATATTTATTGAGCGCTTACTGTGTGCAGAGCACTGTACTAAGCACTTGGGAAGTACAAGTTGGCAACATATAGAGACGGTCCCTACCCAATAGTGGGCTCACAGTCTAGAAGGGGGAGACAGAGAACAAAACAAAACATATTAACAAAATAAAATAAATAGAATAAACATGTACAAATAAAATAAATAAATAGAGTAATAAATACGTACAAACATATATACATATATCCATGTGCCGTGGGGAGGGGAAGGAGGTAAGGCGGGGGGATGGGGAGGGGGAGGAGGGGGAAAGGAAGGAGGGGGCTCAGTCTGGGAAGGCCTCCTGGAGGTGAGCTCTTAGTAGGGCCTTGAAGGGAGGAAGAGAGCTAGCTTGGCAGATGTGCGGAGGGAGGGCATTCCAAGCCAGGGGGATGATGTGGGCCAGGGGTCGACGGCGGGACAGGCGAGAACGAGGCCCAGTGAGGAGGTGAGCAGCAGAGGAGCAGAGGGTGCGGGCTGGGCTGGCACGCCCTCCCTCTTCATATCCAATAACAATAAACAAACAAATTCCCTGCCCACAACGAGCTTCTCACAGGAGGTGGGGCTGCCACTAAGGCAGGAGGTAGAGAATGTCTTTGGGTCACATGTGGAGTATGGGATACCAAACGTGCATCTAGAAACCATCTCCACATCCCTCAGAGCTCTCCAAGATGGTGCCACATCCAACAGCTGAAATTACATAACCAACTGATTGAATTATTTGGCACATCAACCAATAAACTCTCTTTATCCCCCCTTGTAATTACCTTTAAATAGATCTTACTGGTGCCGCAAGTGCTTAAGATACCGGAAGACATGATTCAAGAACGCTCACTGCTATCTCTTCATCGCCTATCACGGAATGCTCTGACCCCGATTTAACTTTGCTGTTTCCATTTCTCCCGTCTACTTCAGAGTGTTGTCTGGCATGACGGATGCAGTCTTGGCCCGGGTTTATAAACAATCCGATCTGGACCTGCTGGCGAAGGAGGCCTCCATACCAATAATCAACGGGTTGTCTGATTTATATCATCCTATCCAGATCTTGGCAGATTACCTCACTCTCCAGGTACTCAATTATCTCTGCCTCGCCAAGACCTTCCACTAACCTTTTGGGAGAAAACCACGTCACGTAATAGCAGCCTTGGGAAAAAGTGGTTTAAGTTAGTTGGTTTTTTTTGTTTCTTTTCACATCTCTAGTACAAAGAATTAAATTCTGTAGACAGGTTTTGTTTTTTTAAGATGAGGTGGATCTGTTTTAAATTAGATATTTTGTAGCTCTATAGTCTTGGTGGAGTTGAAATCTGTCAGGAAATTATATGGCTAATTAAATCTGCTTTTGGGCAAGGAATGTATCTCTTAGATTGTCGTGTTGCGCTATCCCAGATGCTTAGTACAGTGCTCTGCACATAAAAAGGGCTCAATAAATACCACTGATTGACTGATGCTTTTCCATTCAAAGGAAAACCAGCCCAGCTACACGAACTGGATCTAAATGGAAATTCTTGGACTTTCCTCAAAGATCATACCACCAGACCCCAAGTCTTCTGAATTCCAGTTCTGTGCTCTTTTTGGTGTTTATAATGACTACGGGATGGGCTGTAGGGGACATGGGGGGAACACTTTAATTCTGAAGCGAGCTCGATGCATGATGGCACCAGCCTGGGAGGAGATCTTTCTCTGCACATAATAATAATAATTATGGCATTTGTTAAGCTCTTACTATATGTTGGGCATTCATTCATTCATTCAGTCATATTTATTGAGCCCTTACTGTGTGCAGAGCACTGTACTAAGCGCTTGGGAAGTACAAGTCGGCAACATATAGAGACGGTCCCTACCCGACAATAGGCTCACAGGCTAGAAGGGGGAGACAGAAGACAAGACAAAACACATGGATGGGTGTCAAGTCGACAGAACAAATAGAATCCCCCTCCCCATCCGGTCCTCCTCCCGGTGGCATCCCCTCCATCCCCCCGTGGGTCCCCTCACTAAGTGCTGTGGTGGATACAAGCAAATTGGATTGGACACAGTCCCTATCCCGTGTAGGACTCACAGTCTCCATCCCCATTTTACAGATGAAGGAACTGAGGCCCAGAGAATAATAATAATGAAATAATGATGACACTTGTTAAGTGCTTACTATGTGCCAAGCACTATTCTAAGCCCCGGGGTAGATACAAGGTTATCAGGTTGTTCCACGTGGGGCTCACAATCTTCACCCCCATTTTACAGATGAGGTCACTGAGGCACCGAGAAGTTAAGTGACTTGCCCAAAGTCACACAGCTGATGTGGCAGGGCCGGCATTAAAACCCATGACCTCTGGCTCCCAAGCCCTTGCTCTTTCCACTAAACCATGCTGCTTCTCTGTGAAGTGATTTGCCCGAGGTCACACAGCAGACATGTCAAAAACGGGTCCAGCATTCTTGGACCCAAAAGGATGTAAGACAATTCCACATGACAGCTTAAACCACAAATACCAATGCACAGCTGCTCCAATTCCTGGAGCCGGGGGATGAATCCTGCTTTTGCTACTGAGATTGTCAAAATATTTGGCTGTCTAAACTGAGGCCAACATGTTGTTGGAAGTGTCAGGAACTGAGGCTGAGATCTCGTCGGTCTGGTATGCCACCCACGGTGGAGACGCCCAACAAATGTTAGTGAGAAGTAGCGTGGTCAAAATGGACAAACATCACGGGAGTCAGGAGGACCTGGGTTCTAATCTCGGCTCCGCTGCTTGTCTGCGGTGTGGCCTTGGGCAAGTCACTTCACTTCTCTGGGCCTCAGTCACCTCATTTGGAAAATGGGGGTTAAGACGGTGAGCCCCATGTGGAACAGGGACTGTGTCCTACCTGATTGACTTGTATCTACCCCAGCACTTAGAACAGCGCCTGGCACATAGTAAGCGCTTAACAAATACCATAATTAATCGATAATAAATAATGCAACTGTGTGTGGCTTGCCTCTGCAGGAACATTATGGTTACCTGAAGGGTCTGACGCTAAGCTGGATCGGAGATGGAAACAACATCCTGCATTCCATCATGATGAGCGCGGCTAAATTCGGGATGCACCTCCAGGTTGCTACCCCAAAGGTAAGGGAGGTGGCTCTCCCTGGCTTGGCTGGCTGGCTTGCTGATCTGAAACATTAGTGTTTTCTTACCAGCAGTATGTCAGTGTCAGCCTCCTGTCTCTCCCAACTTCAGTCCGCACTTCACTCTGCGGCCTAGATCATTCCTCTACAAAAACGTTCAGGCCATATTTCCCCACTCCTCAAGGACCTCCTGTTGTAAGGCAGTAAGTGCTCAATAAATATGATTGATTGTAAGCGCTGAGGTAGTTAATAGGTAATCAGGTTGGACACAGTCATGGGACTCACAAGCTGAATCCCCATTTTACAGCTGAGGGAACTGAGACACAAAGGAAATAAAGTGATTTGCCAGAGGTCACATGGCAGAGAAGTGGCAGAGCCGATTAGGATTAGAACCCAGGTCCTTCTGACTCCCAGGTCCGCGGTCTATCCTCTTGGCTATGTTGCTTCTCACTGAACTAGGCATTTGGGAGAGAACAAGATAACAGAATTGGTAGGCACGATCTCTTCCCACCAGGAGCTTACGGTCTGGAGTGGGAGAACACAAGAAGAGACACAGAGACTATAATAAGAAGAATGGTGCTATTTCTTAATCGTGCTATTTGTTAAGCACTTTCTGTGTGCCAAGCATTGGCCAAAGTGCTGAGGTAGATATCCAGGGAGTCAGTAGATCATGGCTTCTAATCCTGGCTCTGCCAGTTGTCTGCTGTGTGGCCTTGGACAAGCCACTTCCCTTCTCTGTGCCTCAGTTACCTCAGCTGTAAAATGGGGATGAAGACTGTGAGCCCCATGTGGGACAGGGACTGTGTCCAACCTGATTTGCTCGGATCTACCCTGGCACTTGGTACAGTGCCTGGCACATAGTAAGCACTTAAATACCATAATTATTAACTATTACTATTAGGTCCCACACAGGGCTCACTGTGGAAATAGGAAGAACGGGTATTGAATCCCTATTCTGCAGATGAGGAAACTGAGGCCCAGCCAAGTTAAGTGACTTGTACTTACTAATACTATGGTCTGCACAAGGTGAGCACTCAATAAATACCATAGATGGATTGACACCAGAGGTCACAATGACAGGCACATGAAAGAGTCGGGATTTAAACACAGGTCTCCACACTTCCGGCCATATGCACTTTCCACTAGGCCACACTACTCTGTTACAGTCTACTGGGCTGGTTCTCCCCCCCCCCCCCAACTCCTTCAGGGGTGGCCAAAAAAATATGAATATTTAGGTGGGATTTTCCCTGCAGAAAGGTGCTGAATAAGTGAAAGAGCTAACGTTTGATTTTCTTTGATAAAACCTATATATCCAATATTTATTCTCACAGAGAAGGTCTACTGAAAAAGCTTTTACTCTTTCAGAATGGATTTAGACATTTTTATTGGGTGCTAAGATTTTTTTTATTACCACTGAACAAAAAAAATGAATTTTAAAAGCAATTGTTGGCATTATTCTTAGGCAGGAACTCGTTTAAATGATAAAGAACTTGAAAAAATGGTTACATTTTGAATTGAGTAGGTTTTTTTAATCATCAGGGAATTCTAATAATGCTGGAGTCAATCTATTAATTCATAAATCTGCAGTTATTAGTATCATTGCTTCCTTTAATGATAAAGCTGGAAGATCTATTACATTTGTACTTGCTAATGAAAGGTCTCAGAAGCCACAGTTAATCTGCCTCCCTGCACCCCAATTAAGAACAGTTTATATTTTTTGCCCCCAAAAAACATTTTGTTGTTTCTAAAATTCCTCCCCAAACCATCACAAGTTGTGATTTTGAAATGATTCTTAAGGAAGATTCTGACAAATCTCAGTTCTATGAAAATAATTTGCCTCTGGCCTCTAGATTTGTTAAAAGGCCAATGAATCAGTTCACTTTGCTCGCTGAACTATGAGAAAAGAACCTCCACTCTTTCCTCACAAGTGTGAGGCTTACACATAAGGGAGAATCATTTTCTCCTTTTTAAGTTTTTGGAGTGGGTCTTTGGGCACCACGGCGTGGTGGATAAAGCACGGGCCTGGAAGTTAGAAGCTTGTGGGTTCTAATTCCAGCTCCGCCACTTGTCTGCTGCGTGACCTTGGGCAAGTCACTTCACTTCTCAGGGCCTTAGTTACCTTACCTGTAAAATGAAGACTGAGACAGTGAGCCCCACATAGGACAGGAACTGTGTCCAACTCGATTTGCTTGTATCCACCCCAGCACTTACTACGTTACCTGGCACATAGTAAGCACTTAACAAATACCACAATTATTATTATTAACAAATACCGTAATAATAAATAAATGTCACATCAGTTCTAATGGTGAACTCTATTTTGACAGGGTTATGAACCAGACCCCGATATCACCAAAGTAGCTGAGGAGTATGCCAAAGAGGTACTGTCTTTACATTTTTCGATCCAAATGATTGCTGGGGTTTTTCCGAAGAAGCTGTCTCATCTCCCCTCTGTCATCCATCCTAGAATGGAACCAAGATGTCTATGTCGTATGACCCGCTGGAAGCGGCCAAGGGAAGTAATGTCTTAATTACAGACACGTGGGTAAGCATGGGACAGGAAGAAGAGAAGAAAAAGAGGCTTCGGGATTTTCAAGGATACCAGATAACAATGAAGGTAGGAGATGATGGTTCTGCACAGATTAATTCATTTAATTTATACAGGTTGTCCCACCCAATCTTCCTTTGTGCAGAAAAAAATGGTCCTTCCTTTCGTTTTATGGTGTTTGTTAAGCGTTTCCTAGATGTCAGACACTGTTTTAAGCACTGGGGTAGGTACAAGTTAATTAGGTTGGATGCAGTCCTGTCCCATATGGGGCTCACAGTCTAAGTAGGAGGGAGAACAGGTATTGAATCCCCATATTACAGTTTAGGGGATTAAACTGTGAAAAAGAAAGAGAAGGGGCCTGGATGTCAGAGGACCTGGGTTCTAATCCCAGCGCCACCACTTGCCTGCTGTGTGATCTTAGGCAAGTCACTTCACTTCTCTGTGCCTCCGGGCCCTCATCTCCAAAATGGGGATTCAATACCTGCTTTTTCTTTTTAGATTGTGAGTCTCACATGGGACCTGATTATCTTCCATCTGCCTCAGTGCTTAATACAGTGCTCGGCACATAGTAAGTGTTTAGCAGATACCATTCCCATTATTATTATTTTTTATGAATAGAATGGTATTAAGCACTTACTGTGCGCCAGACACTGTACTAAGCACTGGGATAGATACAAGATAATCAGGTTGACCCCTCTCAGGATGGCACCTAGAGAGTTTCCAGTTCTCTACCAGTCTCGGCTACAGGAAGGAGGGTCAAGCAGAGGCCTGTGCATTCCATTCCTAGCTTGGCCAGTGGCTAGCGAGTGGCAGGCAATCTGCTACCAGTCAAAACTCCCTCATGCTGGGCAGCAGCAGCATTGGAGAGAGTCGAGGGCGGAGACTTAAGCTGATGGCGTGGAAGGAGATGATGGTAAACCGCTTCTGGATTTTTACCAAGAAAACCCTCTGGATCCACTATCAGCAAGATTGCAGATGGAGGTGGGGTGTTCTGGGAGAGATGTGTACATGGAGCCGCTATGAGGCGGAAACGACTCGACAGCATAATACAGGAATTAGGTCGAACCCAATCCCTATCCCATGTTGGGGTCATGGTCTTAATCTCCACTTTTCAGATGAGGTAACTGAGGCACAGAGGAGTTAAATGACTTGCCCAAGGTTAACCCAGCAGACAGGGGGTGGAGCAAGGATTAGAACCCAGGTACCCTGATTCTCAGGCCTGTGGTCTTTCCACTAGGCCAAGCTACTTCCCTTAAATATTCTTAAACAAAAAAAATCTGTCTTCGGAATTAGGGCACAAACACAGATAATTTAGGTTGATTTAATAATAATTGTGGTATTTGTTAAAGCACTTACTACGTGTTGGGGACCGGACTGAGCACTGGGGAAGATACAAGCTAGTCCGGATGGACACAGTCCATGTCCCACTTGGGCCTCACGGTCTTAATCCCCATTTTACAGATGAGGTAATTGAGGCACAGAGAACTTGGGCCCTCACTGCATTCCAAACACGGTGCTACACTCTGGGGCCCAAAGTCTAATAAGGAAGGAGAACAGCTATTGCATTCCCATTTTACAGATGAGGATGCTGAAGCACAGAGAAGCCAAGTGACTTGGCCAAGGTCACACAGCAGGCAACTAAGAATCCAAGTCTTCTGAATACCAGTCCTGGGCTCTTCCCACTAGGCCACGCTGCTTCTCTATCAATGGATAAACGCTGTTGTATACTGCACTTTTTTTCTTTTTTTTCTGAAAATAACTGCTGGGAAAAATTAAAATTGCCACCGTGTCTCCTGTATGGAGAAAATTGAGCTTACGCTTCATACCTGCTTCTCAGCCCTGCAATTGAGATGATTCCCGTGCTCATTCTCTAGATTGTTTTTAACAAATATGTTTAAATGCCATTTAAAATGCTGCAACCCATTTTTGGAAATTATCTCTCATGTCTGTGTGATCTTAAAAATCTCACTGTGGTTTAAGCTAGAGCTATTATGATTCAACATTCACTTTTCTGGCAGAGTGTATTATCATCGGCAGAATGTTTTTTGGTCCCAGGTTTCATTTGATTGAAATGGAACATTGAAGGGAACTCAACTGACAAGAACTGATGGTCAGTTCTTGCCAATCTGGAGGGCTTCTTTTCATTCATTCAATCATTCAGTCATATTTACTGAGCGCTTATGAGTGCAGAACACTGTACTAAGCGCTTGGGAGAGTGCGATGCAACGATCAATAGTCACATTCCCTGCTCACAATGAGCTTACAGTCTCAGGGAGGTGGGGGCGGGGGGCAATATCTATCTGAAAAAGCTTCCATTACCTTTTTAAAATTTGATATCTTAAGGTTCCTACCGAACTGACACGTCAAAGAACAACACTGTAGCAATTATGCTTTCAGCTAATGAACTATCAATCAATCAATCAGTGGTATTTACTGAAAACCTGCTGTGGGCGGAACTTGGGAGACTACAATATAACAAGAGTTGGTAGATGTGTCCCCCTCCCATGAGGAGCTTAATTAACTATACCTCTGCCTTTTTCAGCCTTTTCAAATTCCATAACCCGGTCCTGGGAGTCAGAAGGACCCAGGTTCTAATCTCAGTTTCAACACATGTCTGCTGCGTGACCTTGGGCAAGTTACTTCACTTCTCTGGGCCTCCGTGACCTCATCTGTACAATGGGGCTAAGAGTGGTAGCCCCACATGGGACAGGGACTGTGTCCAACCCGATTTGTTTGTATCTACTCCAGCACTTAGTACAGTGCCTGGCACTCAGTAAGCGCTTAACAAGTACCATGATAATTTTTTAATTTTATTTTTAGACTGGAAAAGCAGCTGCTCCCAACTGGACGTTTCTGCACTGCTTACCCAGGAAGCCCGAAGAAGTCGATGACGAGGTCTTCTATTCTCCGAGATCGCTGGTCTTCCCAGAGGCTGAAAACAGGAAGTGGACGATCATGGTAAGCCATCTCGAGGACAGAAAAAAGCCCATGACTAATATGTCTAGTGCTATGCCCTGCACCACCTGTTTTGCTCTTTAAGAAACCTGCCTACTTTCCATCTCTAAAATGTTCACACTAAACTATCCCGACTGTTTACAGCATGATGGTCTCAGATTTTACAGGGCAAGTACGGGGTTCAGGGTTTTATATTAATGTCTATCTCCCCCTCTGGACTATAAGTTTGTGGCGGACAGGGAATGTGTCTGTTTATGGTTCTACTATACTCTCCCAAGTACTTAGAAAGTGCTCGCGCTCAATAAGTGTGATTGAATGAATGAGTGAATGTGGGGGTTGGAGGTGGTATCCACTTAAACCTAATGATAATTTAGGGTTTTTTTCAACTCTCTCCCCATTGTAATCCTCCCAAAACTGATTTCCATGATGTTAGGAAGACGGAAAAAGGACAACTTAGCCTGTATCTATAGGGGTGCTTTACCTAAGATGCCACATTCCGCGACCTTTAAACAAAGTTCTCTTCAAGTTTCACTCTCGAGTTTCAAATAAAGTTCTTGTTCTCATTGTGACTGTCCTCAATTGGCTGTGATAAATCTATTTCTGCTCCGGCCCTGGAGGTTCTGAATGGTCACAAACGAATAAACTTCCTGGCGCCTGTGTCGTGGTTTGGCCTTTCTCAGCTTCTAAACCAGATAGTTCCCTGAATTCTTTTCTCCACTTGGGCTAGCCAAATGGGTTTCCCTCTGAAAGGTTCAGCTGCCACATCTGCATGGAAATTGCCCCCAAACATTATAAACCTCCAAGGCCATCCCCGGTCCACATTCCCGGAAGCGCACACAGCGGTTGTGTACCTGACCGAGGTCCGTTTCCGAGTTAGAATTTTCTGGAAAATCGGTCTCACTGTTGGGCTAAAGAAAACTTCAGCAGCTCCCCTGCCTTCCCCCAAGGTGACTTTCATGGGGCGAATCCCAGAAACCAGGATTTTCTTTGCCATGAAAGGCTCTGGGGTCAAGATTTTTAAATCAAATCCGAATCTCTATGGACCTGGGCCCAACCATTTATTCATTCATTCAGCCATATTTATTGTGCGCTTACTGTGCACAGAGCACTGTATTAAATGCTTGGGAGAGTACAATACAACAGTAAACAGACACATTCCCTGCCCACGATGAGGAACCAGAGGAAAAAATGAGGAAGAGTGTGAGCCCAATTTGGGACAGGGACTGTGTCCAACCTGATTCACTTGTATCTTCCTCAGTGTTTAGAACAGTGCTTGACACATGGTAAGTGCTCAAGAATAGAGATTTTAAGCCATCAGGATTATGTGTTTCTAGTTGTACCACCCTATCGTGCATGGCCCTTGAGGCCACAGTAGCCTCCAGAGGAGAATAATAATAATAATAATAATTGTGGTATTTGTTATTTGCTTACTATGTGTATTAAGTGCTGGTGTAGATACAAGGTAATTGGTTTGGACCCAATCCCTGTGCCACATAGGGCACACAGTCTTAATCCCCATTTTCTAGATGAGGAAACTGAGGCGCAGAGAAGTGAAGTGACTTGCTCAAGGTCATGCAGCAGACAAGTGGGGAGGCAGGATTAGAACCCAGATCCTTCTGACTTCCATGCCCATGTTCTACCCACAAGCAGGGAATATGTCGGTTTATTGCTGTATTGTACTCTCCCAAGAGCTTAGTACAGTGCTCTGCATTCAGTAAAGGCTCAATAAATATGACTACTTGCCTGATTGAGTGACACTGCTTCTCTGGGGAATGGTTGCTCCTTCTGCCCGAGCTTGCCTGGCCTGGGCTACCAATGCTGTTTCCATCCCCGCTTCTGCTTGAGGGCCATTTCATTCATTCAATTATATTCATTGAGTACTTACTGTGCACAGAGTACTGTACTAAATGCTTGAGAGAGTACAATACAATGATAAGCCGACACATTCCCTGCCCACAACAAGCTTACCTCATTCCCCACCTCTCCCGCTCTCTACCACCTTATTGGCCTTCATTTTGGTCACCCATGCCCAGGAACAACATGGGATTCAAGCAAAATTGCATCAGCTGAATTTCCCCTCCCTTCCGTCCTCTCCTACCCACTCATTCCCCCAAAAGGAAACAAATATGGCATCAAACTTTCCAGTTCTTTCTGAATAGCATGAGAAACCTTCTCTTTTCAGAAATCCAAAGTAGAATACCATTTTTGGGGGGTAAGAGTGATTTACCCACATATTTTAAACTCATTCAATCCTACTTATTGAGCACATACTGGGTGCAGAGCCCTGTACTGAGTGCTTGGGAGAGGACAACAGAACAATAACAGGCATATTCCCTGCCCACAATGAGCAAATACCATTGCTTTTCCAGGTGGCGTTTGTTTTCCGTGCTTATTTCTTTTTCTTCCTTTCTTTTTTATCCCCATTACTAGGCTGTCATGGTGTCTCTGCTGACCGACTATTCACCCCAGCTGCCAAAGCCTACATTTTGATGTCTCAGTTCCTTCCTGGAGGAAAGCTATTCCTCCCCGGCTGAAGTATGGTATCGCTGACTAAGAGAGAAGGAAAGGAATATACAGTCCGGTTCTGAAGAACTGCATGGTCCTTTTCAGCGGATGTGAAACCTGACCCACAGCTTGAACCACATTTGGGTCCATTTCAGCTTCGTCTAGCTTAGTTTAGCATCGAAACTCACATTTTCTGAGCTGCGGTTTAGCAAACGTAACCCAGCACTACAAGGGCTCTGGCGTGTCGTCGGGTTAAGACCTGAGAAGCAAAAACTCTTTAAAGCATCTTGTGTTTTCCACTCGCATGCTTGTTCACCTGGTTTCCTGTTAACGAATAAAAACCTACATGCCAAATTGTATTGAATCAGCTGTCGGTCAATTGGAAGTCTGCACTTCCCTGTAACTCTCCTCACCTCCAGAGGACCACCTTTTTCTGCCATGCTAGTAGATAGCAATAAGAATAATAATAATAATAATGGCATTTGTGAAGCACTTACTATGTGCCAAGCACTGTTCTAAGCGCTGGGCTAGATACAAGTTTATCAGATTGTCCCACGTGGAGCTCACAGTCTTAATCCCCATTTTACAGATGGGGTAACTGAGGTACAGAGAAGTTAAGTGACTTGCCCAAAGTCACACAGCTGACAAGTGGCAAAGCTGGAATTAGAACCCATGACCTCTGACTTCCAAGCCTGGGCCCTTTCCACTAAGCCACAGTAGACTTGGGCCAGCTAAACTTGGCCAAAATGTATGGTTATAAGATCCATTTTTTAATTAAATGGTATTTGTTAGGCACTTACTATGTACCAGCCACTGAACTAAGTGTTGGGGTAGATACAGGTTACTTAGGTTGGATGCAGTCCCTGTCCCATGCGGGGCTCACAATCTTAATCCCCATTTTACAGATGAGGTCACTGAGATCCAGAGAAACAAAGTGAATTGCCCCAGGTCACACAGCAGACAAGTGGCAGAGCCAGGATTAGAACTCAGGTCCTTCTGACTCCTGGGCCCGTGATCTATCCACCAGGCCATGCTGCTTCTACATCAATCCATTAATCAATGGTATTTGCTATGTGCTTACAGAGTGCAGGGCACTGTACTAAACACAGGGGGAAAACAGAGTTGGCAGACATGTTCCCTACCTGCAGCAAGTTTACAATCTAGAGATTAAGACTAGGGATTTTTTTTTTCACATTTGTTAAGTGCTTACTATCTGTAAGGCACTGATGCAAGATAATCGAGTTGGACACAGTCCTGTTCCCAAATAGCGCTCACTGTCCTAATTCCCCTTTTACAGATGAGGTAACTGAGGTGCAGAAAAGTGAAGTGACTTGCCCAAGGTTACCCAGCAGGTATATGGCAGAGTCAGGATTAGAACCCAGGTTCTCTGACTCCTAGGCCCTCGCTTTTTCCTCTAGACCTCGCTACTTTTCAACTCCCTTGGCAAATGATAAATCTCTACCTATCCAAACTGAAAAACGTTACCACCTAGGAAGCCAGGCACAGGAGTTTGGCTGGAGATGAAAAGCCTTCCCAGAAGAGTCCATGTCATTTCATCCAGCCTTTGTCCCTTCACCTTAAAAGGATTCTGGGTCAGGCCAGGCATTCCGAGAAACCTGAGTCTCATTTATTATCCTCAGGATATGGTCGGTTCTCCCTCCTTTCTATTCCGATTGACCACCCCTCTTGGCAACATTCTATTATGATCCCATAATTGAACGTGGATCAATCTATTTGAAACAGTTTAATTGAAAAATAGCATTAAGTGTGTCTTCATGTTATAAACATTGCTCAGCCAATTCCTCCTGATAGAAACACATGAGCACACACATTTCACACATTCCACCTTCGCTAGGAGAGAGTTCTTTCCAGGTTTGCTGAAAGATACTCTTCTCTCCTGTGAAGTGTACATCTGGGACTTGAAAAATAAGTGAGAGATGAATACAAATGAGATGCACAATAATTCAGCAATGAAAAGGGTCTTTTTGAAAAGTCCTGTGATATTATGAGGGAACCAAAAATTCATATAAACTTCAGGAATAATTTTTTTTTGAAGGTGCCTTTGGAGTCCTCGGTAATTGGAATAAAATTGATTCATTGTCAGGAAAGTCAGAGAATTAAGAATAACTGAGAAGCAGCGTGGCCTAGTGGACAGAGCCCAGGTTTAGGAGAGACCTGGGATCTCTGCGCAGAGTAAGCACTCAATAAATACAATTGATTGAAATAAGATTGAGTGATAGATTGATCAGGTTCTAATCAATCTGCTGTGTAGGATTAAATTACCGTGCCTTGGATTTCCGACCATTCTGCTCCTTCAGTTAAGCCTGAATTCTTGAACTTTCTCCATGACATTCATTACTGGTGATGTGTTAGCCCAGAGAGAGTAAAGAGCCACCAATCTTTTCATCCAGACGTGAATTGCACAGGTAGCTTCTTCTGTTTCCCTTGGAAATAGGATTTATTCATTACCATCTCTTCAGGAAACAATTCATAAGTTCGAATTTAGACAGTACCTGTCAACTATGTTAATGGGAATTACTCAGAGACTGTTCAGAGCTCGGGGAGGGAAAAAAACAAACAGTAAGAGCGAATAGTCTGGTCCTCCACAACAAACTGCCCTCA
Source organism: Tachyglossus aculeatus (assembly GCF_015852505.1). Lineage (NCBI taxonomy): Eukaryota > Metazoa > Chordata > Mammalia > Monotremata > Tachyglossidae > Tachyglossus > Tachyglossus aculeatus. The sequence goes on from NC_052083.1 coordinate 27,793,754, forward strand.
CTGGAATAGAACCCCAAAATTTCCTAGTGTTTTCTTCTCATACTAGAAATTGTACAGGCTCTAAGTTCTATGAGAGTGTTTAGAACAGTGCCTGGCACATAGTAAGTGCTTAACCGCTTAACAAATACAATGAAAAAGTGCTTAGTACTCTGCTCTTCACATAGGAAGTGTTTGATAAATACTATTGATCGATTGATTCATTAATTCTTTAGAGGGACCCTGACAGCTTCAAGGCCCAATGGAAGATGAGGTTTGAGTCTGCTTTTCTATTTCTAGTCTGTTTTCTTGCTGAGAGGAGAGAAAAGAGAAAAGAAGAGAAGAGAAGCCTGAACTTTATAAATGAGCCACATAATAATCAATCATCATCAATGGTATATACTGAGTGCTTACTGCATGCAGAACACTGTATTAAGTGCTTGGGAGAGTACACTACAGCAGCATTGGTATATACATTCCCTGACAGCAATAAACTTTCAGTCTAGATGAGGAGACAGACATTCCTATAAATAATTTATAAAACATAAATATGAATGAACATAAGTTCTGTGGGGTTGAGGGAGGGGTGAATATCAAATAATGACTATGATATTTGTTAAATACTTACTATGTGGCAAGCACTGTACTAAGTGCTGAGGTAGATACAAGTTAATCAGGTTGGACACAGTCCCTGTCCCACATTGGGCTCACAGTCCTAATCCCCGTTTTACAGATGAGATAACTGAGACACAGAAATTAGGTGACTTGCCCAAGGTCATACAGCAGACAAGTGGCAGAACCGGAATTAGAACTCAGGTCCTTCTTGCTCCCACCCCATGCTCTATCCACTAAGCATGCTCAAAGGTTACAGATCTGTAGGGAGGTATGAGAACATATTTATTTCCCTCTCCCTTCTTGTTTTTCTTCCACAACACAAGAGTTAGATGTTGGCCAATTTTTTTAAAAAAATTTAATGTTGACTCCAAAGTAATCACAAAATAAATTTACTGAACAGAATGGAAGTTTCAAGTTTGGTCCTAGCCTGTACTTGCTTAGAGCTCCTTGGAAGAGAGACTTTATATAAAATATGATGGTTTTTGTTAGGCATTTACTATGTGCCAAGCACTGTTCTAGGCACTGAGCACTGTTCTATGGATATTTATAGTATAAGGAGCTGGCTGACAGCAGGTGAATCAAATTAACTGACCTTAATGCTCACCAGTGCTATTTATTGAGTGCTTACCAAGTGCAGATCACCGTACTAACTGCTTGGGAGAGAATGATAAAACAGAATTGATAGACCTGTTCCCTGCCCATAACAAACGTAGAGTCTAGAATGCTTACCTGATGCATTCATTTTTCACAAACCAAGGTTTGAGATGAATTTTTCTTCCTCTAGATGGTAAGCTTCTTGTGGGCGAGGGTCTACTAACTCTTGTATTGTACTCACCTAAGTTCTTAGTGTAGCTCTATGCACACAGTAAGCCCTCAATAAATACCAATGACTGACTGCTTGGACCAACCTATCTAATCTGTATATTGTATGTTTATCAGCAAACAGATTCATTTCAAACCAATTTTCGTGCCTTTAGATGATTCTCAAAATATTTTTTTTCCTTCTTACGTTTTCATCACATTTTCATATAGAGTTAGTGGCTAAGATCCATCTGCGTCTTCAGATCAAGACGTCTGTTGACACTTGGATCACTTAATTGATGTTTCTTAAATATTTATCCAAATGCAGGTTTTTAATTCAGAGCACTTTCCTCTCAGTCGGATGGTTAGTACACTTTTCTCCTTTCTCTGGGCACAGATAGCTTCAATTCAGCCTTTCTGACACCACACATAGCTACTGGAGTCTGCAGATGTCCATGTCACCAAGTCAGATCTAATGCAAGCAAAGAAAAACAGCCTTTCAGAGGCACTAAGTGTACTCTGGCTCAGAGGCAGCGTGACTCAGTGGAAAGAGACCAGGCTTGGGAATCAGAGGTCACAGGTTCTAATCCTGGCTCCACTACTTGTCAGCTGTGTGACTTTGGGCAAGTCACTTCACTTTTCTGTTCCTCAGTTCCCTCATCTGGAAAATGGGGATTGAGACTGTGAGCCCCACGTGGGACAACCTGATTACCTTGCATCTGTGCCAGTGCTTAGAATAGTGCTTGGCACATAGCAAGCACTTAACAAATGCCATCGTCATCATCATCTTTACTGGTGGGAACTTTTGGTACCACTGCCCAGTCTTACCATGGGCAGGGAACATCTCTGTTTGTTGTTATACAGTGCACTCTCCCAAGCGCTTAGTATAGTTCTTTGCATGTAGTAAGTGCTAGATCAAAACAACTGAGTGAATTTATTTATTTATATTAATGTCTTTCTCCGCCACTCCCTCCAGACTGTAAGCTCGTTGTGGACAGGGAATGTCTCTGCTTATTGTTATATTGTACTGTCCCAAGTGCTTAGTACAGTGCTCTGCATACAATAAGTGCTCAATAAATGAGTGAATGAAGACAGACAGACAGACTGACAGACAGACAGACAGACAGACAGACAGACAGACAGACAGACACACACACACACACACAAAGCCAATTATTGGTCAAAAGCTAATTGCCACTGAACTCCGGGGAGGTTCTTCAGTGTGAGCCTCCTCAACTGAAGCTAGGTGGCACCCCAGCTTAGCCACAAGGAAAGAATTGCTGTTGCTCCATTCCTGCTACCTTATTATCTTCTCCTCCTCCTCTGTCCCTCCTCCTCCATTACTCCTTCTCCTTCTCTTCCTCTGTTCCTTCTCCTCCACTTCTCCTCCTCCTCTGTTCCTCCTCCTTCTCAGTTCCTCCTCCTCAATTCCTCCTCTTCCTCAGTTAATAATAATAATGATAATGATGGCATTTGTTAAGTGCTCACCATGTGCCAGGCACTGTTCTAAGCGCTAGAGTGGATACAAGGTAATCAGGTTGTCCCACGTGGGGCTCACAGTCTTAATCCCCATTTTCCAGAGGAGGTAACTGAGGCCCAGAGAAGTGAAGTGACTTGCCCAAAGCCATACAGCCAATAAGTGGCGGAGCCAGGATTAGAACCCACAAACTCGGACTTCCAAGCCTGGGCTCTTGCCAATAAGTCACACTGCTCCTCCTCCTCCTCCTCATACCTTGGGCCACCAGTGGCAAAATTGGGTCTGCAGGAAAGTAGGTCAATCTCTTCCCAAAGCAGCTGTGAGGTTCAAGGAATAGAAGAAACACTGCAGAGGGAGCCCCACCAAAATAAAGCAACCTACTTATCACAAACCAAACAACAACTCAGTAAAGCGGTGACTTCATGCATTCTCTCCAGAGCTGCAACACGCTTGCCAAGCTGCACTGGGTTTCTCAAACTCCTCCTTTGGTCTCAGCTATGGAGCAGGCAGCACCCCCCACCCCCCACCAATTGCTCAGCTAAGAACTGTGGTCTAGTGGATGGAGCCCAGGTCTGGGACTCAGAAAGATCTGGGTTCTAATCCTGGCCCCACGGCTTGTCTGCTGTGTGACCATGGGCCAGTTGCTTCACCTCTCTAGGCCTCAGTTGCCTCATCTGTGAAATGGGGATTCAGACTGTGATCCCCATGTGGGACAGAGACTGTGTCCAACCTGATTAACTTCTATCTACCCTGCACTTAGTACAGGGCCTGGCACAGAGTAAGCGCTTAAATACCATTAAAACACACACACACACACACACACACACACACACACACATTACCAGCTCAATTCACTTGTGAGAGTGTGGCAGAGTTGGGCATACAAAGCAGGTCTCCTGACGGATAACTTAGCATGGTCTCTGCTTACTTTAGACAGTGAGCCCCCCGAGGGACAGGAACTGAGTGATTCCCACCTGGGTCTCCTCTCCCAGCGCTTAGTCCAGGGCTCTGCACACAGTAAGTGCTTAATCTAAACCCTTTTGACTCTGTCTTGGTACTGGGACTTCAGGGCTGAGAAGGTGGGTAGAGGAATTGGTGACAGAGCCCTCTAGACTGTAAGCTTGTTGTGAGCAGGGAAGGTGTCTGCTTACTGTTGTGTTGTACTTGCCAAGTGCTAGTACAGTGCTCTGCACACAGGAAGTGCTCAATAAGTACAACTGACTGACTGGGTTGTGCAGTGCCTGGCTCCTGCCATTCGGATTGCCACTTGGGCACCAAGAGCAGCAAGCAAGGAGGAAGGAGGGGATGCCACCCATCACGACGTGCTTTGTCCACCAAAGCATGGTTTAATAATCACCAAATTTTTTGCTGAATTGCACTTTCCAATCACGTAGTACAGCGGTCTGCAAACAGTAAGCACTCAATAAGTACGACTGAATGAATGAATGAACGAATGCCCATATTACCAAACTACGGGTGGGACTGGGTCTAGAACCCAAGCGACCTTCGGTCCCAGAGCAGTGCTCTGTCACTGGACCAGCATCAGAGCTGTACTTTCATAAAAAAAAATAATAATCGTGGTATGTGTTAAGCGCTTTATTATGTGTCTAGCACTGTTCTATATGCTGGGATAGATACAAGCTAATCAGATCAGACACAGTCCCTGCCCCACATGGGCACCCAGTCTATCTAGGAGGTAAAAGGGGGATTGATTCCCCATTTTCCAGATGAGGAAACTGAGGCACAGCAAAGTGAAGTGACTCACCCAGGGTCACACAGCAGACAAGTGGTGGAGCCAGGAGTAGAACCCAGGTCCTCTGACTCCCAGGCCCGGGCTCTTTCCACTAGGCCACTTCCTGGAATGTTAAGATTAACCTCACCGAGGCTCTTCTCCCGACATGCGTGCAAATATGCCAGCCGTAGAGTTTAAATTCTATCATTCGACCCTGTAATTTTCAGCATAATAATACAGTATTTCCAAAGTCCAGATCGATGAATTGTCTCATATTGGTAAGTTCTCAACAAATACCATGGGCGTGGAAGTCAGAAGGATCTGGGTTCTAATCCCAACTCCCCTACTTGTCTACTTGGGCAAGTCACTTTACTTCTCCAGTCCTCAGTTCCCTCATCTGGAAAATGGGGATTGAGACTGTGAGCCCCACATGGGACAGAGACTGTGTCCAACCTGATATGCTTGTATCCACCCCAGCGCTTAGTGCAGTGCCTGAAACATAGTAAGCACTTAAAATATCATTATTATTATTAATATTATTATTACCCCAGTGCTTAGTACAGTGTTTAGTACGTAATCAGTACTTAACCCACACCATCATTATTAATAACTCTCTGTTGTTGGCCTAGAGCCACATTTGAAACCACTCCTGGGCCAGTTACAACAGAAATATAATTTTGATGAAGACATGGTTTACATCCGGTGCAAACCAGCCTCAAAAATGTGATCGCTTGTCTGGATAGCTTTCCAAAAAGTCAAAGAGCGGTATAAAAATTGAACTTCCAGAAGCAAAGGTGGCCCAGAAGCACCGTGGTTTAGCAGATAGAGCGCAGGTCTGGAGTCATGAGGACCTGGGTTCTAATCCTGGCTCTGCCAGTTATCTGTCGTGTGACCCTGGGCAAGTCAGTTCCTCCTCTGGACCTCAGTTACCACATTTGGGCAAGTCACTTAACTTCTCTGTGCCTCAGTTACCTCATCTGTAAAATGGGGACTAAGACTGTGAGCCCCATGTGGGACAACCTGATAACCTTATATCTACCCCAGCACTTAGAACAGTGCTTTGCACATAGTAAGCGCTTAACAAATACCATCATTATTATTATTATTATTATCTGGAAAACGGGGATTCAGATTGTGAGCCCCATGTAGGACATGGACTGTGTCCAACCTGATTAGCCTGTGTCTACCCCAACGTTCAATACAGTGCTGGGCACATAGTAAGCATGAACAAATACCGTTAAAAAAAAAACAACACACCCCTGGGCCACATGCCTATAGCTCCATGGTCAGAACTACCGTGTCCCACCCTGTACTTTCAAAATAATGATAATAATAACAATAAAAATAATAATAATAATTGTGGTATTTGTTAAGCAGAAGTAGTTGGAAGATAATCGGGTTGGACACAGTCACTATCCCACATAGAGCTGGGTCCTGGGAATCGCAAAGACCCGAGTTCTAAATCCAGCTCCGCCGCTATCTGGTGTGTGACCATGGGAGAGTCGGTTCATTTTTCTGGGCCTCAGTTACCTCACCTGGAAAATGGGCAACATGACACTCCTCTCCCCCTCCTCGAGGGTCATTGAAGAATCTATCCTCAGCCATCGGGTGCAATAGCCCTGGTTCCCACGGGGGCTCAGGGGACTAGATGCCGGGGGCGTGGCGGGCCGAGGGGAGGGAACAGGGTACAGTGTGTGGGAATAAAAATGAGAGGAACAATGAGAGTCATAGCATACGCTGGGTTTCGATTAGACACAGGGAACAGTCGGGGGTGGGCGGACGTGGTGAAGCCAATCTGTTCTCCTCACGCGCTCCATCGAACAAACATGAGGCGGTTGGCTCAGACATAATAACAATAATAATGGTATTTGTTAAGTGCTTACTATGTGCCAAGCACTTTTCTAAGCGCTGGGGTAGATATAAGGTAATCAGGTTGCCCCATGTGAAGCAGCGTGGCTCAGCGGAAAGAGCAGGGGCTTGGGAGTCAGAGATTGTGGGTTCTAATCCCGGCTCTGCCGCTTGTCAGCTGTGTGACTTTGGGCAAGTCACTTAACTTCTCTGTGCCTCAATTCCCTCATTTGTAAAATGGGGATTAAGATTGTGAGCCCCACGTGAGACAACCCAATCACCTTGTATCCTCCCCAGTGTTTAGAACAGTGCTTGGCACATAGAAAGCGCTTAACAAATACCATTATTATTATTATGTGGGGCTCACATTCCTCATCCCCATTTTACAGATGAGGTAACTGAGGCACAGAGAAGTTGTGACTTTGCCCAAAGTCACACAGCTGATAAGTGGCAAAGCTGGGATTAGAACCCACGACCTCATAATAATAATTATGGCACTTGTTAAATACTTACTATGTGCCAAGCACTGGGCTAAGTGCAGAGTAAGCCCTTAACAAGTACTATGATTATTAATTATTATTCTAAGTGTTGGGGTAGCTACATGTTAATCAGGTTGGATACAGTCCCTGTCCCACATAGGGCTCACAGACTCAATCCCCATTTTACAGATGGGGGAACTGAGGCACAGAAAAGGGAAGTGACTTACCCAGAATCACACAGCAGACAAGTGAAAGAGCTGGGATTAAAGCTCAGGTTCTTCGGACTCCCAGGCTCGTACTGTATGTCAAACACTGTCAGAAGACCTGGGTTCTCAACCTGGCTCCACCATTGATCTACTACATGACCTTGGGCAAGTCACTTACCTTCTCTGTGCCTCAGTTTTCTCAAATGTAAAATGGGAATCAAATATCTGTTCTCTCTCCCATATAGCTTATGAGGTTTGGTTGGGGACAGGGTGTTGTCCAAATTGATAATTTTAATGTCTGCCTCGGTGCTTAGCAAATCATAAACATACAACAATCAATATTTAATGTTTACTCTGTGCAGAGAACTGTACTAAGCACTTAAGAGAGTACAATAAGTAGAATCATCCCTGCCCTCAGGGATCTTACAACAGAGTACAGATTGTACAGTCTAGTACAGTATTTAGTTTACAATAAATGCCTTTATTATTGTATTCTGATTTTTTTCCTCCTCTACAATCTAGCACTTGCTTCATCATTAGGAGAAATAAATTGTTCACTGGGGATTAGGAACAGCTGCAGAAGGTGAAGACTAGGAATGATCACCTAAGAAACATCCTTAAACCAACCATTAAGGACCATCCGCTAAAATGATCCTTTCGTCACCAGGAGAATTATTTCCCCATCGATTACGGCAGGCACGCAAAACTCAACAGGTCCGCAACGGGATCTTGGGTTAAAACGTTTGTGATTTAACTCAAGGAACCTCATGACATCCCCATAATTTTTCTCCGTATTAATTCCCTCCACTCTCCGCTAAGAAGCCCCAGGGTCATGATCTGGGATAGATAGGTGTACCTGTGGCAGAGAAGTGGGAGGACATAATAGAAGCAGTGCATTCAGTGTGAGGAAGCTAATTAGTTTTAGGTGAATAATGGCACTTTTATGCTGCTTACCCTTCATTAGAGAGGGGCCAAAATGATATAGCATTTGCTTTCTGCAATGAAGTACTAAGAAAAGGCTTCTAAAAAGAAGCAGTCCTAAAAGGAGATGTCATATATGAACAGTCCAATAGGAACCAGAGCAGTGTGGCCTGGTGGAAAGAGCCCAGGCCTGGGAGTCAGAGGACCTGAGTTGTAATCCCAACTCTGCCACTTGTCTGCTGTGTGACCTTGGGCAAGTCACTTGACTGCTCAACGCCTGTTTACTCATCTGTTAAATGGGGTGCTCAATATCTATTTTCCCTCCTATTTAGACTGCCAGCCCCTTGTGGGACAGGGATCCTGTCTTATCATTTTCGTTCATTCATTCAATCGTATTTAACGAGCACTTTCTGTGTGCAGAGCACTGTACTAGGCGCTTGGGAGAGTACAATAGAAAATAAACAGACACATTCTCTGCCTACAGCGAGCTTGTAGTCTAGATGGGAAGACTGTAAATGGGAGAATGTATTGTATTATCTGATGCAATTAATCATACGTACTGAGCACTTACTTTGTGCAAAACATCTACCCTTAGGTTTTTTTTTTGTACAATTGAATGAATGAACGTACATACGTACGTCAATATCTACTTATTCATGAGGAGACTGTGTAATTTTGAAATTATGTTTCCCAAAGTTGGGGGTTCATAAAACCCCCAGTATTTTTCCTGGATACCTCTGTCCTGATATTTAAACCCATTCATTTTTTAACCAAAGGACATTTCATTCCTAAGTCTTTGATGCTTTTGCAGTTCACTCACAAAACACTCTCCTTTTAAAAGAGTTATTTGATATCCAGAGAACATTTGAGTCCTTCTGCAAGCATTTTGAAGTCATTTTTGAATCAAGAACTCCTCTCTCCCCCCACAGAATAAAGACTAACTCCAACTACAATGTTTTGATTAGGCTTGAAATTTATTACCCTCCAGGACTAAACTAATTCAGATATATACACGAGTACGGATGCAGTTCAAAGATAATTCTGAGTTTCAACATCTCTTTCATGGGCTGAAATACAAAGGTTTGCTTCAAAATCAACGCTGAATATCTCAACAAGCTTTTTCAAATAGCAATTCAGAGCCTCAAAGGCAACTGTTGACTACCTCTGTTATGTTTCCTCTATCTGACTCCCAGAAAATGTGGGAAACCCATCTATCTAGAAATAACTTTTCCAGAATAACATCTTTACAACCAAAGGCCCCTGCAGAAAAACAGGAAGATAGGTTTTTCTCCTTAACTGAACTGGACACTGGGGTCAAACTATTGAAAAACATCCTGGGTAACTTCTTGACCTCCTCAAGATAGGAAAGACTGTGGTGTGCCTTTTTTCTCCCTCTGGCAGAGCCTTTAGAAAAACAAAACAAAAAAACCCAAAAGAGAAATTAAAACCTAAAAAAACTTCCTGCTTTCATTCAATGAGTTTGAACAGAGTTATAACCCTCACCTGTTAAGTTACAGTGAAAAAAAAATGCAGGCCTAATAGAGTATTAACTGGGATCCACAAGTCATAATGAGAAGCAGTGTGGCCTAGTGGAAAGAGACAATCTAGAGGAGGAGGAAGAAATTAATATAAATGAATTATGGATACGTACATAAGTGCTGTGGGTGGGGGTCGTGAAAAAATACACACTGAATTGGCCTAGGTTGACAACGGAGATGCTGTTCATTTACTTTAATGTCTAATTTCACGTACATTTACAATGACCTTCACCAATGACTATTACCCACCTCCTCTAATAGGTTTTCCCCAATTAATTTGCCAAATATCCCGACCCTTCAGCCCACTCTAACTGTAAGTTCGTTGTGGGCATGGAACGTGTCTACTGACTCTGCTATATTGCATTCTCGCAAATGCTTAGTACAGTACACTGCACACTGCAAGCTCTCTGTAAATACAAATGATTGATTTCAACCTAACTTTCACCCGCAATAGCACTCATGAATATATGCACACTCATTTCTTTATAAAGACCATTGTAGTTGTCAATACCCCCTGCAAGAGTATATGATCCTAATTATGGTATTTGTAATCATGGTACTTAAGGACATATTATGTGCCAAGCTCTGTTTGAAGCAATAGAGTTATCAGACTGGATACAGCCCCAATCCTGCATGGAACTCACAGTCTAGGTAGAAGGGAGTAGGATTTAATTCCCTTTCTACAGATGAGGAAATTGAGGAGTACATAGTAAGCACTTAACAAATACCATAAGTGCTATGGGGCTGATGGGGTGAGGGGAAGAAAGAGGGAACAAGTGAGGGCGATGCAGAGGGAGTGGGAGAAGAAGAAAAGGGGGGCTTTGTCAGGGAAGGCCTCTTTGAGGAGATGGGCCTTCAACAAGGCTTTGAAGGGGGAGAGAGTAATAGTCTGAATGGACAAATGCCCACGTAGGCACAGTCCCATACCGATGTCAGCGCCTACGATGGAGACGCGTGGGGAAGAGGTGGGCACCATACAACTTCCTTAAAAGAAGATAGCAGGTGGCAACAACAGGGAAGGTCAGTGGAAGTTGAAAATAAATGGCAACCATCGATATATTTAAGTCAAAAACAGGTGGTGAGAATTGCTGTAAGAGCTGTATTTTTATTCCCTACTAAGATACGACTTGACAGTCTAAAACAAGACCAACAGCAGCTACAGGGAGGTTGGAAAATCTAGGCTGGGTTTATTTACTCTCCCCCCACCTTCAAAGCCTTACTGAAGCTGCATCTCCTCCAAGAGGCCTTCCCTGACTAAACCCTATTTTCCTCTTCTCCCTTCTGCGTCATCCTGATTTTATTCATAACCCCTCCCAGCCCCACGACACTTGTGTCCATATCTGTAATTTATTTCTATTCATGTCTGCCTCCCCTTCTAGACTGCAAGCTTGTTGTGGGCAGGCAATGTGTCTGTTTAGTTACAATAATGTTACTAATAACTGTGGTATTTGTTAAGCACTTACTATGTGCCAGGAACAGTACTAAGTGCTGGGGTGGATACAGGCAAATCGGGTTGGACACAGTACAATATCATTATACATTCCCAAGCGCTTAGTACAGTGCTCTGCACACAGTAAGTGCTCAATAAATACAACTGAATGAGTGAATGAATGAAAGGTTTGTTTTCTTTTTAAGTACACTCTGCTACATTACTCTGTTCTTACCACACTGGTTTAAAAATCCAGCATTGCACACCCCTGGCGACTGCCAATTGAAAATGAATTTTTCTCTATGCTACCCATGTACAATAGTGATGTCCTGTTGTTAAGAAAGCCTCAGGCTCAGGAGGAAATAGCACAGGGTAAAATATTATAAAAATCACCACATTCGGTTGAACACGTAGACAGTCAAGGTGCCATTTAGCTCCCACTTAATCTCAGACTTTGGCCCAGTAGGATGGTAGAATTCAGTGTGGATGTACCTGTTCCCCGCAAAGTATGTGTTTGAGATTTTAGCCTGAATCGCAACTGCAGTATGCATCATGTGTCTCATTCTTCTCCTACAATTTGCCCGTTGAATTCTTAGAGCGCCACCAGATTATTTAAGAACCTAAACATCTGAGGCAATTGAGAAACTGACAGGTGATTCGATGCCTGCTGATGTAGAGCTGCAAAACAAAGTGATCTCACCTAATGCCCGAACTTACCCAAATACGAACAGTGCTACTGCACTGTTGTCGTTCTCTGAAAAGAGCAGCATGATGTGCAGTCAGGGGTTTATTTTTCCCCTTTGTATTTTGTTTCTGCAAAGGGGCTATCAAATTACCCTCATTAGCTTCCTTGGCTTGAACCACCATCCTAATATAGTCTAGTGGAAAGAGCCCGGGTCTGGGAGTCAGAGGATCTGGTCTATAATCCCGGCTCCACCACCTGTCTGCTGAGTGACCTTGGGGAAGTCACTTCACTTCTCTGGGCCTCAGTTCCTTCATCTGGAAAACGGGGATTAAGATGGTGACCCCTTTGTGGGACAGACTGTGTCCAACCTGATTAGAGAAGCAACTTGGCTTAGTGGAAAGAGCCCGGGTTTGGGAGTCAGAGGACGTGGGTTCTACTCCTGGCTCTGCCACTCGTCTGCTGTGTGACCTCGGGCAAGCCACTTCACTTTTCTGTGCCTGTTACCTCATCTGTAAAATGGGAATGAAGACTGGGAGCCCCACATGGGACAACCTGATTACCTTGTATCTACCCCAGTGCTTAGATCAGTGCTTGGCACATAGTAAGTGCTTAAAAAATACCGTAATTATTATTATTATTATTGTATCCATCCCAGCACTTAGTACGATGCCTAGCATGTAGTAAGCGCTTAACAAATATTATTAAAAAAATAATCAGCCCAGCCCAAACTACAGTGGAGGGACTTGTTGAGACAAATGTCGTATTCCTATTTGAGTGTTTGATGCAACATAATGCACTTCATATCCCCCAAATCAATACGAACCTGTGTTGATCACATTTCCTAAACCTCTACCCTGTGAATCTTAAAGCTTCTGTTTTGCCCCCAAGAAGTGTTTACCATTTCCTTGCCCTATTGGTGCAATGTAATCAGAGCTGACAGTTGAGTCAGTTACCACCTGGTTGTTTTCTTTAGGTGAAGGATTCTGAGTAAAGATGTTTTTATCTTACTAAATAAATCCTTTTCTCTCAGGGCAATCAATTTAATCCCAATCAGAGTATTAAAGGGACATTTGAAATCCACAAATTTAACCTACTTAGCTTTTCTCCTATAAATCCTCTTGCAAAAGAAACAAAACATAATTCTTCTCCTGCGTTTTTTTCCTGCTCCCAGATTTTGCTTGAACTGTCCCCATCTCACTGAAATTATACACACAGGTGGAGAGACATTGAAGTAAAGGAATGCCTACTTAAGTATAAATTGCAGAGAGTTCAGAGAAGAGTAAAAATAATTGTGATTTGAAAAATAAGAGGGCACTTCTGAGGAAACGGAACTTGATTATTCAGGACAATGGGACCGTGATAATATGGCTATTTTAATCTGGGAAAAAAAACCCACAGTCATAAAGTCATTTGTCTTGAAGTGAAAGACCCTGTCTTCCCTGCTACTGGGTGGGCTTATGGATAAGATTTGAGCCACACTAAGCTCCTTAATAATAATAATAACAATAATAAAATAACTGTGGTACTTAAGTGCTTACTATGTGTCAAGGACTGTGCTAAGTGCTGGGGTAGCTATAAGACAATCAGGTCCCTCATGGGGCTCACATTCCAAGTAGGAAGTAGCACAGGTATTGAATTCCCATTTTGCAGATGAGGTAACTGAGGCCCAGAGAAGTGAATTGACATGTCCAAGGTCACAGAGGAGACAAGTGGAGGATGCAGATTAGAACTCAGGTCCTCAGACTCGCAGAACCACGCTCTTTCCACTATACCACACTGCTTTCTCCCTGAAGCAGCAGAGGGTGCTTTCCAATTCTGGGGGCGGGGAGAGGGGTTTCCAATTTCACTGGTGAGTCTGTTGTTCCCCAATTGTTAACCACACGTTTTATCTTCCACGATCGATGGCAAATACAAACTAAAACAAAAATGGAAATGTAGATTTTAGAAAAAAAGAAAAATGAACCAACCTCAGCTAACAGACATGTGCCCCAGGATTCCTCCCCCCTACCCTCCAATGAGTATTAATTGATTTGCTATTAATCTGTCCTAACCATCGGGAATCCCCAATTAACTGAGATAAATTCTGCCTCCCCTCAGCCATAAACATGGCTCTCTAGCTTTTTTTCCATCATCATTTTCCCCTCGCCTCCCTGTCGGCTTATAATGAGCAAAGTAAGCTCTTCCCCTGATGGGGGGATTATGGGCTAGCGTGGCATCCACCCAGATCTGTTTCCGATCCTGATTTCGCACTGTCCTTTCTTAACTCCACCCCTCCGGAAGGGAATGACTTGCTTTTCAAATTCAGCAAGGTGACTGTTTTAATCAACATGTTTCTGGCAGCGCCGATGATCACCCCTTGGAGGAATGATCTGGCAGCCTACCGGAAGAGGAGAAGATTATTTCTGCCAGGGGGAGTTCGCTTCTGCTTACCGATCCCCTTGGCTATTTAAGCATTTTTTGAAAGGAAAGCTCTTGAGCGGCTCTCTGGTGAAGGATGAGTTTAAAACCAGAGGCCAGAGATGAGAAAGTGGTGGGGAGGGCCTGGAACAGACTTTGTAACAAACGCACAAGAATGACCACGCCAATCCCCAACTGTAAGGTTTAGCCTCGTTTTGTTTTGTTTTTTTTTTTATGGTATTTGTCAAACGCTTATTATGTGGCAGGCACTCTACTAGATGCTGGGGTAGATACAAGCTAATTGTGTTGAACACAGTCCATGTCCCATGTGGGGCTCTCAGTCTTAATCCCCATTTTATAGAGGAGGTAACAGAGGCACAGAGAAGTTAAGTTACTTGCCCAAGGTCACACAGCAGACAAGTGGCGGACCTGGGATTAGAACCCAGGTCCTTCTGACTCAGACCCGTGCCTCTATTCCCTAGACACACTGCCACACTACTTAAAATGGGGATTCAATACTTGTTCTCCCTCCCACATAGATTGTGAGCTCCATGTGGGACCTGGACTTTGTCCAATCCGATTAACTTGTGTCCACCCCAGCCCTTAGAACAGTGCCTGAAACACAGTAAGCACTTAACAAATGCCATTATATATATATATAAAAATTCCGTGTTTGCCCAAGAGGGTTATTTCTAGGAGCTCTGAACTTTTAAGTAAAGAAGTTACAGGGAAAAATGAGAGAGGGTTTTAATAAGGTTGCAGTTTGACAGGCACACAACTCTGCTTTCCCACAGGGCAATGTCCTTAGAAGAAGAACCATTTAACCTGCCTTTTAGAAAGTCTTTCATTGCTAACAGATGGCCTTCCAAATTATCCGACTTGGAAAATGGGAAGGAATCAGCCCTGTGGCTCTCTGTTCTTGTCAAAGAGGCATGAGGTAATGTTATGCTATCATGAATATGGCTAATATTCTTTCTTCCTTCTCTCTCTGTCTCACTCTATATAAGTCCATATGCAGCATCAGTGTTTTAAAAATAACACCTTGCATTTTGTGTTGTGCTTTCATTCTTCCAAGTGCTTTCACATCAATTATATCATTTCATTTTCAAGACATCCCCGTGCCGTTAGGGAGAGGATTAAATCAAGTCATATCTTCTCCAAGAGGTCTTCCCCAGGAAGGCCTCTTTTCCTCAACCCCCTCTCCCTTCTGAGTTCCCTTGACACTTGGATACGTACCCCTTAAGCCCACCAATTATCTTCTTTTATACTCCAGGCATCCCAGTGCAGTGAGGTAGAGGCTTGATTATTAAAGTTGCATCTCCTCCAAGAGCCCCTCCCTGATTAAGCCCTCAAATGGTGTCACCCACTTCCATTTTGCAAATGAGGAAATTGAGCCTATTTCTCACTGTGCCCCACATTTTCCCTCTGAATCTCGATGTCATGTTGGCACCATACTGGGACAATGTGCTTTCTCTGGGGTTCCCAAAGGAAAATTAACCTCTTTGCTTTGTTTTTCACCTCTGTATCTCTTCTAGCAACGTGCTGCGCCGGAAACAAAATTAAGTGACAACCTTCAACTGTGGGTCACTGATGTTCACCCTGTTTGCATGAAAAGGTTGCCAAGGTTGTCTTAAATGCCGTCGAGTTGTCTCCGACCCATAGTGACTCCATGGACACATCTCTCCCAGAAGGCCCCACCTCCATCTGCAGTCGTTCCGGTAGTGGATCCAGAGTTTTCTCGGTAAAAACACGAAATTGGTTTACCATCTCCTCCTTCCACGTAGTAAACTTGAGTCTCTGCCCTCGACTCTCTCCCGCACCGCTGCTGCCCAGCACGGGTGAGTTTTGCCTTGGAGCATATGGCCTGCCACTCATTAGCCACTGCTGGGAATGGAATGGGTAGGCCTCTGCTTGACTCTCCCTCCTGTAGCCGAGACCAGTAGAGTACTGGAAACTCTCCAGGTGCCATCCTTAGGGGGAAAATGAAGATTGAGATAGTCTATATTGTATAAGTTCGTTATGGGCAAAGAATGTGTCTACCATCTCTGTTATATTGTTGTATTGTATTGTCTCAAATGCTTAGTACTTTGCTCTGCACACAGTAAGCACTTGATAAATACCATTGACTGATTGAAGAGAGAAACAGATTGGCACTTCTCTGATGCATAAGGCATTGCTTGAGAAACTGGAGTGTAATGCACCCCACTGTCTTAATCCTCCAATGCCCAAACAATACTCACAAATGGGCAGCAAGTACCTACTTCATGCCTGTTCTCCCTCCTCCTTAGTCTGAGAGTTTCTTCATTCAATCCATCAATCAATCAGTGGTATTTATTACACTTTCACTGTGTGCAGAGCACTGTACGAAGCACTT
This sequence comes from Tachyglossus aculeatus, assembly GCF_015852505.1. Lineage (NCBI taxonomy): Eukaryota > Metazoa > Chordata > Mammalia > Monotremata > Tachyglossidae > Tachyglossus > Tachyglossus aculeatus. Next base: position 27,810,232 of record NC_052083.1, read on the forward strand.
GAGAGACTACAACACGACAGAGTCGGGAAACATGTTCCCTGCCAACAAGGAGCTTCCAGTCTAGAGAGGGAGTCAGACATTAAAATAAATTACAGGTATAGATCTGAATGCTCTGAGCCTGAACTTAGAGGGTACAGGTAGGGAGGGGTTGAAGAAGGGAAAGGGAGTTGGGGAAAGGAAGGCTTAACTGGGGAAGGCCTCTTGGAGGAGATGTGATTTTAATGAGGCTTTGAAGGTGGGGAGAATGTGGTCTGGTGTATATGGAGCTGAGAGGGAGTCCTAGGCCAGAGGGAGGATGTGGAAAAAGAGATAGAGGTTGTCTATCTGTGTGGGGAAATAGATGAGGTGAGTAGGTTGGCGTTAGATGAGTGAAGTGTGTGGGCTAGGCTGTAAGGGGATCAGTAAGGTAAGAGGGAATGAGCTGATTGAACACTCTAAAGCCGATCGTATGGAGTTTCTGTTTGATAGCGATAATAATAATAATGATGGTATTAAGCACTTACTATGTGCACTGTTCTAAGCACTAGGGTAGATACAATGTAATCAGGTTATCCCACATGGGGCTCACAGTCTTAATCCCCATTTTACAGATGAGGTAACTGAGGCACAGAGAAGTGAAGTGACTTGCCCAAAGTCACACAGCTGGCAAGTGGAGGAGCCGGGATTAGAACCCATGATCTCTGACTCCCAATCCTGGGCTCTTTCCACTAGGTCTCGCTGCTTCTTGTCATGAGGGACAGGAACTGAGTCTGATCTGATTACCTTGTATCTACCCCAGGGCTTAGCACAAAGTAAGCACTTAAATACCACAATTCTCCTCCTCCTCCTTCTATTCCTTCTTCTCCTCCTCTTCTTTCTCCTCCTCCTCCTCTTTCTCCTCCTCCTCCTCCTCTTTCTCGTTCTCCTCCTCCTTCTCCCCTTCCTCCTCCTCCCTCTCCATCATCTTCTTCAGCACCACTTCTCCACTTACAGAATAGAAGAAACCTAGTTCTTTAGCCTTTGCCACCAGCAAAGTGATATGCTCTAAATCTTTCAGAGGAATCTTCAGGGATAAAAGTAACCTTTGCCTCTTCTATTAGCTCTTATGTCCAGTATTAATAATTAACCAGGATCTGGGTACCCCTCACATTCTGCGAAATTAATCTACCATTCATCAGTGCAGACCTTTCAAACTCTCCAAGTTGCTGTAAAATCTGGGGAAAGTCACATCAGCTGAGTTGGCATAAGGAGAAACCAATCCTCATTTCCAAAACAACAGGGATCCTTGTGTTTCTGGCACAGCTCTGTTTGGAACTGGGCCGCAAGCCATTGGTTTTGTTCAGAACGGACTGAGATTTGGAGCTGAGGTGTATATCCTCCTGCAAAACTCCCAAATGACTTTCTATTGGCCCAGTTGGCTGCCATTTCCAGGATCTCAAAGCTTCTCATCTTACCCCTCCGCCTAGAGTCGGGAACTATCAGAAGCTTCCCATTGTGGTGGAGGGATGGGTGTGCTGCTCTCCAGTCAGGAGAGGAAAACACGCTCCCATCAGAATTCCCAGGAAGGGCTGAGAAGCGGTGAATTCTGTTGCAAAGCGTTGGCTTGTCGTTGTGAGATAGATGTGTCCCAAGTGGGTCTGGATTCCTACGGGAATTTTCCAGTCAAAAAATCCTTTCAGAAACTCCACCTGGGCCTAGAGAGGTCCACCTTTTGCCCGTCTTGGTAGCCACACCTGAAAGGGTAATGATATTAATAGTAATAATAGTACTTGGTAAGAGCTTACTATGTGCCGGGCACTGTTTTAAGCACTGGGGTAGTTACAAGTTAATCAGGTTAAACACAGTTCCTGTCCCACGTGGGGCTCACATTCTCAATCCCCATTTTACAGATGGGGTAACTGAGGCACAGAGAAGTAAAGAGATTTGCCCAAGGTCAAACAGCAGACAAGTGGCGGAGCCGGGACTAGAACCCATGACATTCTGACTTCCAGGCCGGGTCTCTATCTACTATGCCATGCTGCTTAAATTATAGTATTTAAGTACTTACTATGCACTTAAGTACAGGCACTGTACTAACTATGCTGTATCTGCTTATCGTTATTGCTATTGTTATTATATTGTAATAATGAATAATAATAATAATTCTGGTATTTGTTAAGTGCTTACTATGGGACAAGCACTGTTCTAAGCTCTAGGATAGATACAAGCTGATCAGGTTGAACATAGTTGCTAATCCCCATTTCACAGATGAGGTAACTGAGGCCCAGAGACGTGAAGTTACTTGCCCAAGGTCACACGGCAGAGATGTGGAAGAGCTGGGATCAGAACTTAGGTTCTCTGACTTCCAGGCCTGTGCTCTTTCCACTAGGCCATGCTTATCATTACTATTATTATTATCTATCTGCTCCCAATCACCTAGAAGAAACCTGCAACCAGTAGATTAAGCCCTCCATGATGATGATGATGATAATAATAATTATTATTATATTTATTAAGCACTTATTATGTGCCAAGCACAGAGTAGCTAGAGTACAATCAAGTTGGACACAGTTCCCATCCCTCATGGGGCTCGCAGTCTAAGGAAGGGGTTTGGATAAGATATTCATTCACCTGCATTCTCAGCTTCCCCAAACATAAAAGGAGAATAGAAATGGAATATTGACACCTCACAGATGGCTGTTGGAATTTACTAACGAATGAGAGAAAATGATTTGAAGAACCAAGGCGCCATAAATGCTAGCTTTTTTTTTTTTGTTCCCACAAGGCTAAAGTCATAAAGTATTCTAAGTGGGCCAGGAAAATATAGTTTCCCTTTAGAAGGACTGCATTCCTAATGGAAGCCCAGACCACTTATGAAATCCAGAGCTTCATCTCATTGAGGAATTTAGCCCCATTTGAAATTATGAGGGAAAGTGGAATAAATCTGAGGTGAGGCTCATTTTGGTGAAGTACAGTATTTCAGATTTCATTTCTCAGAGTGGAACATGAAATGAGTTAGCTATGGGCATTAAATATCTGGGAACTCATTTAATAATTTTCCAAGTTTAGTAAAACCGAATCTTAACCACAAAATGACCTCAGCAAAAAAATGATATAGACTGATGGAAATTGCTGAATTTGACCCTGAGGAAAAAAAAAAATCAACGTGATTAGCAAGGCTCTTTTTCTAAGGTTACATCTGTATCACTGATTTGCATTTCTGATATTGTCTCTACCGAAGTTGAACATCATATGAAATGTCTTCTGGAGAATTGAAAATCCAGAATGGGAATTTATTTTCGAGAAAAATTATTTCTTTTTTTTCTTTTTTTTTTGAGGCAGGAATTCTCCCAACTTTGCCGTATTGTAGAAGCAGCGCAGCTTAAGTGGAAAGAGCATGGGCTTGGGAGTCAGAGGTCATGGGTTCTAATCCCAGCCCTGCCACTTGTCAGCTGTGTGACTTTAGGCAAGGCGCTTTCATTCATTCAGTCAGTCATATTTATTGAGCACTTACTGTGTGCAGAGCACTGTACTAAGCGCTTGGGAAATACAAATTGGTAACATATAGAGACGGTCCATACCCAACAACAGGCTCACAGTCTAGGAAGGGGACACAGACAACAAAACTAAGCAAGTAGACAGCTGTAAATACCATCAGAAGTCACTTAACTTCTCTGTGTTTCAGTTCCCTCATCTGTGTAATGGGGATTAAGACTGTGAGCCCCACGTGGGACAACCTGATTACCTTGAATCTACCCCAGCACTTAGAACAGTGCTTGGCACATGGTAAGCGCTTAACAAATACCATCGTTATTATTATTATTACTCTCCCAAGCGCTTAGTGCAGTCTTCTGCAGAGAGTAAGTGCTCAATAAATGTCATTGATGAGGAGGAGAAGGAGGAGGAATTTCCCTCTTACTTGAACAAGGATTTCTTCTGAAACCAAAAGAGGGTTGATTTAGGTTCCTAGTTCCACCAGGGTAGCATGCTGTTTTTGTTCCTACTGTAACTGGGTTTCTGCAGTTTGGCTGAATTTTGCAGGGGAAGGCTTAGCCATGTAGCTTTAATTCTATTTGTTCTGACGATTTTGACACCTGTCTACGTTTTGTTTTGTTGTCTGTCTCCCCATTCTAGACTGTGAGCCCGTTATTGGGTAGGGACCATCTCTATATGTTGCCACCTTGTACTTCCCAAGCATTTAGTACAGTGCTTTGCACACAGTAAGCGCTCAATAAATACGATTGAATGAATGAATGAATGAATGGTTTTACCAAATGAAGCAATAGAACTCTTAAATAAACAGACCCGGAGGGCAGTTTATTAAAGCTGCTTCCCAAATCTGCCTTTTCAGACACTGACAACTGAATCCTAGGAGAAGGATTTTTTTTTCTTTGGCTTACGCTAAGCATACATGGCTCAGGCCCATTGTGTAAGTCATCTGACTTGTTTTCATTACGATACGGTAGCCAGTTGGGTTCTTCCTAGATTTGTAAAGCTGTGATGGGAAGAAATAATTTAATAAAAAACAAAAAAATAATTTAAATGAATTAATTTGTTAATGCATTTGTTTGAAAGTAAGTCAAAAATTGAATTTAAGAAAGGGATAAAATATAAGTTAAGAAAAATGGATCTTATCCCAATACTACAATCACAAACATATATATGTATATGTATGGACAAACATATGTATAAGTACCCCTTCATTTCTTATTTTTTCCTTTTCTGGAATGTATTAAGCGCTAACCAGGTGCCTCCCTCTCAGGGTCACACCTGGAGAGTTTCCAGTCCTCTACCAGTCTTGACTGTGGCAGAGTCAAGCAGAGGCCTACCCATTCCATTCCTAGCTTGGCCAGTGGCTAGCGAGTGGCAGGCAATCTACTACAAGGCAAAACTCACCCGTGTTGGGCAGCAGCGGCATGGGAGAGAGTCGAGGGTGGAGACTCGAGTTTACTGCATGGAAGGAGGCTATGGTAAAACACTTCCGGATTTTTATCTAGAAAACTCTATGGATAAGCCACCGTTTGTAGATGGAGGTGGGACATTCTGGAAGAGATGTGTCCGTGGAGTCGCTATGGGTCAGAGATGACTCGACAGCATAAGATGAGACAAGTCTAAGAGATGTATTTATTGGTGCCTTCTATGTCGATAGGCGGCCCTTATGGTCATGCTATTAATTCTTGTTTCTGACCTTTCTAATGTGAATTAAGGTCAGGGAGGACAGAGAAAAAGTTTTAAAGGCCCAATCTCAAATGATACACAAGAGCAACAAACTTTTGAGGAGCAACGGCGCCAAAGAGACTGGGCTGACTGGAGGCAATCAGCGTTGAAGTGGCTTTTTTCCAGCAGAGATTTTGAGAAGATTATGATCCTAAGTGGCAAAAATCGAAAACCCCACGAGGAGAGCAAATAGCAGACTCCACAGTGCACTCGGCAGAGCAGAGGGCAATCTCAAAATGATCACAGCGTGCAGTCGACTGTCCGTTGTACATTGGTCTGTCGCGGGAGGTGAATGGAAACAATAATTTCACCCCAGAGCTGATGGCTCTGAAGAGTAATCATTTCAATCTCTCCCAGGCCTCCTGAGATGGAGGTCCAGAGTGCAAATGTGCTCAAAAACATTCCCACTGTCTCTAGACTTGTCTCGTCTTAAGCCGTCGAGTCGTTTCCAACCCGTAGCGAATCCACGGACACATCTCTCCCAGAACGTTCCCACCTCCATCTGCAATCATTCTGGGAGTGGATCCAGAGAGTTTTCTTGGTAAAAATCTGGAAGTGGTTTACCATAGTCGCCTTCCGCGCAATGAACTCCAGTCTCCATCCTCGACTCTCTCCCGCACTGCTGATGCCCAGCACGGGGGAGTTTTGCCTTGTAGCAGATTGCCTGCCACTCGCTAGCCTCTGCCCACACTGGGAATGGAATGGGTAGGCCTCTGCTTGACTCTCCCTCCCATAGCCGAGACTGGTAGAGGGCTGGAAACTCTCCAGCTGCGTTCTCTAGGCCCCCTCTCCCCCCACCAAAAAACCTTACATAGCTACTCTAGCACCCACCCATTCAATTCAATTCAATCATATTTATTAAGCGCTTACTGCGTGCAAAGCACTGCACTAAGCACTTGGGAAAGTACAGCAGAACAGTAAACAGAAACATTCCCTCCCCACAACAAGCTATCTGCATTTTCACCCCTTCTGACTCCCTGGCCCGTAATCTATCCACTAGGCCATGCTGCTTCCCAAATAATAATAATAATAATGGTATTTGTTAAGTGCTTGCTATGTGCCAAGCACTGTTCTAAACATAGGGGTAGATGCAGGATAATCAGGTTGTCCCACGAGGGTCTCACAGTCTCAATCCCCATTTTACAAATGAGGTAACTGAGGAGAAAAGTTAAGTGGCTTGCCCACACAGCAGACAAGTGGTGGGGCTGGGATTAGAACCCACATCCTCTGACTCCCAAGCCCGTGCTCTTTCCACTACACCAAGTGGCTTCTCTAAGTCTCTAAGCACTTGGAAGTGTACAGTACAACAGAGTTGGCAGACATGATCCCTACCTTCAATTAATCAATCCATCAATGGTACTTACTGAGTGCTTACTGTATTCAGAACACTGTCCTAAGCACTTGGGAGAGTCCACCACAACAGAGTTGGTAGATAGGTTCCCTGCCCACGATGAGTTTATGGTCTTGAGACTCAGTTTCCTCATCTGTAAAATGGGGATTCAACATCTGTTCCCCCTCCGCCTTATCAGTCAAAGGTATTTATGGAGTGCTTATTGGGTGTAGAGCACTGTACTAAGTGCTTGGGAGAGTCCAGTATGAGAGTTGACTGACCCAATCCCTGCCCTCAATGAGCTCACAAGTGGGGAATTAGAGGGGCAAAGAGAAAAGGGAAAAGAGAGATATCAGTCGTATTTATTGAGCACTTACTGTGTGCAGAGCACTGAACTAAGTGCTTCGGAAAGTACAGTACAGCAATAAACGGGCACATTCCCTGCCCACAGTGAGCTTACAGTCTAGAAGGAGAGACAGTAATATAAATTAATATATGACAGATATAGATATAAGTGCTATGGGACTGGGAGTGGGGATGAAGAAAGGGAACAAGTCAGGGCGATGCAGAAGGGAGGGGGAAAAGGGGGATTGGTCTGGGAAGGCTTCTTGGAGGAGATGGGCCTTCAATAAGGCTTTGAAGCCAGGGAGAGGAATTGTTTGTCGCATATGAGGAGGGAGGGCATTCTAAGCCAGAGACAGGACGTGGGCAAGAGGTTGGTGGCGAGATAGACGAGACGGAGGCACAGTGAGGAGGTTAGTATTAGAGGAGCCAAGTGTGCGGGCTGGGTTGGAGTAGAAAGGTCCTTCATTCATTCATTCATTCAATCAATCATATTTACTGAGTGCTTACTGCAAAGCACTGTTCTAAGCGCTTGGGAGAGTACAAAACAACAACAAACTGACATATTCCCTGTCCACAATGGTCCTTCCGACTTCCAGAGCAGCAGCATGGCTCAGTGGAAAGAGCCCAGGCTTTGGAGTCGGAGGTCATGGGTTCGAATACCGGTTCTGCCACTAGTCAGCCTGGTGACTTCGGGCAAGTCACTTCTCTGTGCCTCAGTTGCCTCATCTGTAAAATGGGGATTAAGACTGTGAGCCCCACGTGGGACAACCCAATCACCTTGTAACCTCCCCAGCGCTTAGAACAGTGCTTTGCACATAGTAAGCACTTAATAAATGCTATTATTAGTAGTATTTTTATTTTTAGTTAGCTGTTTGACTTCAGGCAAGTCACTTCACTTCTCTGGGCCTCAGTTCCCTCATCTGGAAATTGGGGATGAAGACTGTGAGCCCCCCGTGGGACAAGCCGATCACCGTGTAACTTCCCCAGCGCTTAGAACAGTGCAAAGCACATAGCAAGCGCTTAATAAATGCTATTATCATCATCATCATCACAATGAGCTCACAGTCTAGAGGGGGTGACAGACATTAATATACATAAATAAATGAATAAAGTGTCTTTTTCACCTCAGAGATCAGCATGATCTCTGTGTCACTTTAGGAGGTGCAGGTTGTTTTCTTATGGATCCTGATGTTGGATTCTGAGGGCAGCAAGCAGGCTTGTAAAATTCCTGTAGCCTCTGAAAGTCGCCTAAGAGGAGTACATTTCAAAGAATTATATATCGAGGCTTATCTTTTACTGATTGTTAGCACAGTCCTCTGGGGCACAATTTCTGTTCAAGGCTTTTTTGTTTCCTTTCTTCCTGTTGTCCTTGAACTCTTCGTGGAACTGGAAGTATCTGTACTCGGAGGTGCCCTATTTTCATCTAGCCTAAACAAACACCTATCTAACCGACAGATTGTTGTGTTGGACTTTCCCAAGCACTCAGTAAATTCGATGGATTGATCCATGGAGCACTAGTATACATTCAAGATTCATCTTTGCATCTAGGACTGTGTCCTCTTCTCATGGTTGCATTTTATCGGGTGCCATCTTGGTTTAAATGATATTTCTTTGTTAGCTCATCTCCTGCTTTGCCACCTCCTGAGGCTTGATGAAACACGCCTTTCCTTTCTATTATTGCCGAACTTTCCAAAACAATGAGTCAGTGGTATTTATTGAGCCCTTACTGTGTGTGGCACATTATACTAAGCACGTGGGAGAGTATTGGGTCCTACTCCTTCCTTGTGTTTGTAAAATATCTTCCTGCTTATTCTCATGGGAAGCTCAGCAGGCAGCATGGATGTCTAATTGAGGGAGTAAATAACTCCAAATAGCCACAACAACGCTGCCCAACACCATAACAACAACAATTACTCAACGTGCCGCTTGTCTGCTGTGTGACCCTGGGCCAGTTGCTTCACTTATCTGGGCCTCAGTTCCCTCATCTGGAAAATAGAGAGGAAATCAGTGAGCCCCACAGGGGACACGGACTGTGTCCAACCTAATTAGCTTGTATCTATCCTGGCACTTAGTACAGTGGCACAGAGTGCTTAACGAATGCCTTTTGGAAGCATGTCTATTTTATTTTCATCCCTAGCAAACTTCCTGAAAGGCATTAGGATTATTTATGCCCTGGATTGGGGGTGCAGGGAGAAGAGGGCAGATTGTTCCTTCTCATTCATTCGTTTGTTCATATTTATTGAGCGCTTACTGTGTGCAGAGCACTGTACTAAGTGCTTGGGAGAGTCCGATATAACAATCAACAGACACATTCCCTGCCCACCGTGAGCTTGCAGTCTAGATTGGAGATTGTTAGAGAGCTTGATCATTAATGACAAACATCAGTTATCAATTGTTTATGTTAATGTCAACCCCCCCCCCAATCCTAGACTTTAAGCTCTTTGTGAGCAGGGAACGCATCCACCCACTCTGTTATACTGTACTCTCCTAAGCACACAGTAGAGTGTTCTGCACACCATAACCATTCGATCAATATAATTAATTCATTGATTGACTGACCACTAGCTCCTTCCAGGTTAGATCCAAAGGACAGAGCACTAGAGAAGAAGCAGAAGAAGGGCACTAGAAGAAGCAGCATGGAGTAGTGAATAGAGCGCAGGCTTGGGAGTCAGAAGGTCATGGGTTCTAATCCCAGCTTTGCCACTCATCTGCCGTGTGACCCTGGGCAAGTCATTTCACCTCTCTGTGCCTCAGCTCCCTCAGCTGGAAAATGGGGATTAAGATTGTGAGCCCCATGTGGGACAGGGACCGTGTCCAACCTAATTTGCTTGTATAATAATAATAATAATGTTATTTGTTAAGTGCTTCACTATGTGTCAGGCACTGTTGTACCTACCCCAGTGCTTAGCACAATGGCTGGCACAAGCTCTGCATTCATTCATTCAACCTTATTTACTGAGCGCTTACTGTGTGCAGAGCACCATACTAAGTGCTTGGGAAGTACAAGTCAACATATCGAGATGGTTTCTACCCAACAACAGGCTATACTAAGCCATCAGTAAATACGATTGAATGAATACGGTTCATTTTCAATGGTGTGTGTTAAGCGTTCACTATTCGCTCACTCGAATGAAGTGCTTAACAAGTACCACAGTGATGATGGTGAGGAGGAGGATGAATCAATCGGAGTGTCTTTAGGGGTAGAAGATGGGGCAGACAGGGAGGAAAGGGGAGATGGGAGGCAGGGAAACAGATGTACGGATCCTATTGGGAAAAACTTGTCAATCTGCCAGGCCACCTACGTGGATATAAAAATAAGTAAAATCAACAGGCGTGCTGGGAGAAGCAGGGAGAACATAGTTTGTGGGGGGCAGGGGTGTGGGTGGGTGAACCTAAACTTGGGGGGCCCCTGCTTGCAGTCCTCAGGGCCCCCAAGTACCTAACAGCTGTTGCAGGGTGGAGGCATATCTGGGAAAAACAGTAGGGAGAAACCTACCCCATATGGTCGTCACATTTTCTCAGAAAACTCGCTATGCGCTGTCGCCCCCATACATATTTAGCAGGAGAAGCAATGTGGCCTAGTGTCTAGAGCCCTGGCCTGGGAGTCAGAAGGACCTGGGTTCTGATTTCGGCTCCGCCACTTGTCTGCTGGGTGACCTTGGGTAAGTCATTTCACTTCTCTGGGCCTCAGTTCCCTAATCTGTTAAATGGGGATTAAGTCTGGGAGCCCCATGTGGGACAGGGACTGGTTAAGTTATATCTACCCCAGTGTTTAGAGCAGTGCCTGGCACATAGTAAGGTATTTAACAAATGCCATTAAAAAAAAAAGGGAGAGACTAGTCATGGGGGAGAAGCAGTGTTTGCCTAGTGGTAAGGGCACTGGGATGAGAGTCAGGAGATCTGGTTCTAATCCCGCCTCTGCCATTTACCTGCTGTGTGATCTTAGATCAATCACCTGACCTCCCTCTGTGCCTCAGTTTTCTCATCTGTAACTGGTGATTCGATACCCATTTTCCCTCCCACTTAGACCCTGTCCCCCCAGTTATCTTGTGATCCATCAATCAGTCATATTTATTGAGTGCTCACTGTGCAGAGTACCATTCTAAGCGCTTGGGAGAGTACAAAAGAATTGGCAGACACGTTCCCTGCCCATAATGACCCCTCTAATAACTTCCATTCTTCTTCCTCCACTCCCCAACTCCAGGGCCTAAATAAACCTAATGCGTTTCATGAAGTGTGCTAGGAATGAAAATAAAACAGACATGCCCACCAAAAGCATTTTTTAATGGTATGTGTTAATAATAATAATAATGATGACATTTATTAAGCACTTACTATGTGGAAAGCACTGTTCTAAGCGCTGGGGAGGTTACAAGGTGATCAGGTTGGCCCACGGGGGGCTCACAGTCTTAATCCCCCTTTTACAGATGAGGTAACTGAGGCACAGAGAAGTGAAGTGACTTGCCCAAAGTCACACAGCTGACAGTTGGCGGAGCCAGGATTTGAACCCATGACCTCTGACTCCAAAGCCCGGGCTCTTTCCACTGAGCCACGCTGCTTGCTCACTATGTGCCAGGCACCATACTAAGCGCTTGGGTAGATACGAGCTAATCCCAAGTAGGCCTGACTGAGCAAAAAGAGATTTTCCCAAAGGTAGTTTAATGATGAGGGACACTCTAGGTGTTGTCTCTTCACAAATAATTCCTTTCCAAGATGCCCCTAACGCTCCCTGCTCCATGCTTTTAAACAACAGTGCCTGCTAATTATCCCCAATATGCCTAAAACCAGCAGAGTAACCTGGTAACTCTATAATTTAAGCCTGTTGATGTGTGGAGGGAAGGGATGTCTATGTGGAGTTGTTGGAAGGAACATTATAATAATAATAATTATGGTATTTGTTAAGTGCTTACTATGTGCTAGGCACTGTACTAAGCGCTGAGATGGATGCAACCAAATCGGGTTGGACACAGTCCTTGTCCCACGTAGGGCTCACAATCTCAATCCCTATTTTACAGATGAGGTAACCGAGGCCCAGAGAATTGAAGTGACTTGCCCAAGGTCACACAGCAGACGAGTGGAGGTGCCTGGATTAGAACCTTTTGACTCCCAGGACCATGCTTTGTCCACTAAATCATACTTCTCTTATAACCTTGTCAGAACTGTGTGTGGGGACATTTATCACACTGTGCACCCTAATATCTTCTGTCGCTGGTGATGAGAATACTGGGTTATAGTATACTCTCCCAAGCAGTACAGGGCTCTTCACACAGTAAGCGCTCAATAAATTCCATCGATTGATTGAGAGACCCCTGACTTTCTTGTGTAAAGACCTAAATGAAGTCTTATGTATGTGTGGCAAGGTATGTGTCGGATGTTATGTTGTATTCCCCTAAGCGCTTAGTACAGTGTTGTGCACGCAGTAAGCACTCAATACACATGATTATGATTATTATTAATAACTATTAACAATCATAATAATAATCATCGCTCTGGGCAGGCTCAGGAGCCTGAGAGGTACTGAGCCTTCAGGTTCGGGAGTCTCCCAACAGGGCAGGATGAGGCCAAAGGGGATGGGAGGCCCTCAGCCGATTTGGAGGCTGTCCTTGAGAGTAGGGGCGGGGCCGGGAGAGGCTGCAGGGTGATGGGAGGCTGTCAGCTGATTGGCTGGCCCAGTGGAAAGAGCACGGAATTTGGAGTCAGAGGTCATGGGTTCAAATCCCGCCTCCACCACTTGTCAGCTGTGTGACTTTGGTCAAGTCATTTAACTTCTCTGTGCCTCAGTTACCTCATCTGGAAAATGGGGATTAAGATTGTGAGCCCCACGTGGGACAACCTGATCACCTTGTATCTCCCCAGCGCTTAAAACAGTGCTTTGTACATTGTAGGTGCTTAACCAATACCATCATTATTATTATTATGGGAGGCCGTCAGCTGCTTGGCTGGGAGGAGGGGCGGGGCCGGGCGAAGCCGCAGGTTGATGGGAGGCCGTCAGCTGATTGGCTGGGAGGAGGGGCGGGGCCGGGCGAGGCCGCAGGGCGATGGGAGGCCGTCAACTGATTGGTTGCCTCCTCTGGGGGTAGGGGCGGGGCCAGGGTGGGCGGGGCCTGCTGGGCCGATCCAGATCGGTCCACTGTGGGCAGGGCCTGGCCGATGGTGGGCGGGGACTAGCGGGATGATGTCACCGGGGGCGTGCCCAGGTGGGCGTGGCCTGGGCGGAACGGTCCGTTTGGTGGGCGGGGCCTGTGTGGGCGGGGCCTGGTCGGACCTGCTCATTGGTGGGCGTGACCAGGTGGGCATGTCCTGGCCGTCTCGGTTCATTGGTGGGCGTGGCCTGTCCGGCTGCTGTCCTCGAGCCGGAGCCGGGAGCGCGGAGCTGCGTCGGCGGGAGCAGCGGCAGGAACAGCGCGCGCGTGCGCGCGTGCCCCGTTTTCCCCCTCACCCCCCCACCCCGCGCGCCCCCGCCCCCGTCGCCCCCGCCTCCGCTCCCGCCGCCTCCCGGGCTCTGTAGTATGGCATCGAGGAGAATGGAGACCAAACCCGTCATCACCTGCCTCAAGACCCTCCTCATCATCTACTCCTTCGTCTTCTGGGTGAGCACCCCCCCCGCCCCTCTCCGCAGCGCTTAGCCCAGTGCCTGCCCCAGAGCAACACCCTCCTTGTCCCTTAAGATCATTGCGCCCGCCCCTGCCCCTCCTCCTCCTCCTCCTCCTCCTCCTCCTCCTCCTCCTCCTGCCGGTTCTCCGGGCTTGCCCTCCAGCCCCCTCCCCGGGGCCCCCCGCCCGCTGGGCACAGCGCCGTGCACACAGTGAGCGCGCTCCATCGTCAGCAGGACTGCTGGGAGGGCGAAGGGAAGAGAGAGGGCGGTTGCGGGGGGGGGGGGGGTTGGAGCTCCGGGGGGATCCGGGATGGGGGTCCCGACCCCCGCTGAAATCATCGCAACCGTGAGCCCACCCCCAGGGCCCGAGCCCAGCTTCCCCAGCGCCCGGCACAAGCCCCCTCGCCATCCCTCCCCCCTTCTAACACCTCTCGCCCCCCCAGTCCCCTTGACCTCCCACCCCACCAGACCCCTTGGACATCCCCCACTTGTAAGCCCCCTCGGCACCCCCATCCCCCAGTCATCCCCCCTCCCAAGCCTCCTCGGCATCCCCCCCACCCTCCTCAGCATCTCCCCCACCCCCCACGGCATCCCCCCTTCTAAGCCCCCTCGGCATCCCCCCTTCTAGGCCCCCTCGGCACCCCTCCTCCCAAGCCCTCTCGGCATCCCCCCTCCTTAGCCCCCTCGACATCCCCCCTCCCAAGCCCCTTCGGCATCCCCCCTCCCAAGCCCCCTCGCCATCCCCCCTCCCAAGCCCCCTCGCCATCCCCCCTCCCAAGCCCCTTGGGCATCCCCCCTCCCAAGCCCCCTCGGCATCCCCCCCTCCCAAGCCCCCTCGGCATCCCCCCCTCCCAAGCCCCCTCGGCATCCCCCCCTCCCAAGCCCCCTCGGCATCCCCCCCCCAAGCCCCCTCGGCATCCCCCCCCCCTCCCAAGCCCCCTCGGCACCCCCCCTCCCAAGCCCCCTCACCATCCCCCCTCCCTAGCCCCCTCGCCATCCCCCTTCCCAAGACCCCTCGCCATCCCCCTTCCCAAGCCCCCTCGCCATCCCCCCTCCCTAGCCCCGTCGGCCTTCCCCCCCTCCCTAGCCCCCTCGGCATCCCCCCTTCTTAGCCCCCTCGCCATCCCCCCTCCCTAGCCCCCTTGGCATCCCCCCTCCCTAGCCCCCTCGGCATCCCCCCTCCCTAGCCCCGTCGGCCTTCCCCCCCCCTCCTAAGCCCCCCTGGGCATCCCCCCATTCCCCTCGGCACCCCTCCTCCCAAGCCCCCTCGGCATCCCCCCTTCTTAGCCCCCTCGCCATCCCCCCTCCCAAGCCCCTTGGGCATCCCCCCTCCCAAGCCCCCTCGCCATCCCCCCTCCCAAGCCCCCTCGGCATCCCCCCCCCCCCAAGCCCCCTCGGCATCCCCCCCTCCCAAGCCCCCTCGGCATCCCCCCTCCCAAGCCCCCTCGGCATCCCCCCTCCCAAGCCCCCTCGGCATCCCCCCTCCCAAGCCCCCTCGGCATCCCCCCTCCCAAGCCCCCTCGGCATCCCCCCCTCCCAAGCCCCCTCGGCATCCCCCCTCCCAAGCCCCCTCGCCATCCCCCCTCCCTAGCCCCCTCGCCATCCCCCTTCCCAAGCCCCCTCGCCATCCCCCTTCCCAAGCCCCCTCGCCATCCCCCCTCCCTTGCCCCGTCGGCATCACCTCCTTCTTAAAGCCCGTCGGCATCCCCCCCTTCTAAGCCCCCTCGGCATCCCCCCTTCTAAGCTCCCCCCGGCTTCCCTCCCGCCCCCAATGCCCCCTCGGCATCCCATCCCCAAGATCCTTTGGCATCCCCCCTCCTAAGCCCACTCGGTTTCCCCCAAGTCCCCTAGACACTCCCCTCTCCCAAGCCTCCTCGGCCTCCCCCCCTTCTAAGCCCCCTGGCCCCCCCCCATCGTCCCCATTTCCCAACTGCCCCCCGCCCCCCGATTATCCTTTCCATTCCCCGATGGCCGGGGTCCGGTTTATTCCCGGGGGGCCCAGTCTGGACGAGGCCACGACCGCATCTCCGTCGAGGTCTATTCTAGGGGACGGTGCCAGCGGGTGGTCAGTGGCACTGCCCATTTGTGGCACCGTGTAATGCAGAGAGGTGACGTCATGCCGAGGCTCAGCTGTCTTGTGGGGGTTGGGGTAGAGGGTCGGGGGGAGGGGAGGGGGCCACAGCCTTTACGGATGGTCTCATCTGGTGGCGGGCCGGGGGCTTTGTGCTTTATTTCCATCAGATCCGCCGCCCCCGCAAAGGTGACACCTTAGTCCCCTGGCCTGGAGGTGGGCATGAGGGGCATCGCTTCACTCCAACCAGGGTCTCTCACTGAAAGCTCTAACCAGTATCCAATGATGAGCTCCGAACTTCAGGATAAGAGCTTATCCTCGGCTTTGGGGTTTCAATTTAAGATGGGAGATGGTGTGTGTGAGTGGGCACGCGCGGACATTTTTTCCACCCATCTTTTCCTCTCCAGGTGTGAGACTCCCCTATCTGCCCCAGTGGGTTCCCCCAGAAACCCAGGCTGGGGGTAGCAGAGTGGGCAAAATCCCCTGTGGCCCGCTGAGTCCCCGCCCCCGACATAAGGGACCGTCTCTATATGTTGCCAACTTGTACTTCCCAAGCGCTTAGTACAGTGCTCTGCACAGAGTAAGTGCTTAATAAATACGATTGAATGGATGAATACCCATATACGCCCCGTGACTCAATCCCAGAGGCCCAGGACTACACAGCCCAGGTGGCACCAGAAACACCTCTAAGTGGATGCCGTTCTGTGCGTCGACTGATTTACAGTAACGGGGGCAGATAAGAAGATGCTCTGTTGGGTTGTTTTTTTAATTTCCACCTCAGCGTGTCCAGGAAACGAGAGTTTTCACAGCGATGCGGCCTTAGGTTCACTAGCGCAAGCGATTTGTAATAGTCCATTCTTTGTTTAATGTGACGTCATGGCTGTAAATCCCAATGTGCGTGTGTGTCTGTGTGTATGTCGAGATCCAAATCTGAGAGTCCATGATATAAATTCATTCATTCGACCTACAACGGGATGCGTCGGGAACCTTTCCGATGATGATGACCCACGGTGAATAAGCGGGTAATCCTCAGATGTCGAACGCTTCGACCCCATTCTGGAAATGGCAAAGTACAGACGAGGGTAATGAGTTACAGTCGTGACTCTTCTGCACTCCTTGCCTTTTTTTAAAGTAACTGCCGGAAAGATTGCTTTTAACCTATGCTTGATCTGGCCCCATTATTGGAAGGGGCTATAGAGATGACCCCCGCTTCCAACTCTTTCTTCTACCCTCAGTGAGTTGGGGGAGAAGGAGGTTGCTAAGGGAGGTGGGCAAAGGTAAGTCCCCGAACTGAACAGGATTTTTCCGAGTTCTGGAGCCTGCAGTCTATCCCTAGCGAGACGCTCTGGTTACTAATATCACATTCTCTCTCACACACACACACACACACACACACACACACACACACACTCACACACTCTCTCTCTCTCTCTCTCTCTCTCTCTCTCTCTCTCTCTCTCTCTCTCTCTCTCTCGTAGACTAAAAGGAATTCTTTCCAAAGGATGAGTGAAATGTATGTGAGATGTCCATCTCCGTCAAAGATTTGAGGGTTTGGGGGCATAATAACATGCATATGCTTGCCTACGTGTCTCACGAAGGGGAAATTGTGCATGGCAAGTGCCTTGGGAGACCCCAGACAAAGGACTCTGCCCCCTGTCATCCCCAGAAAGGGGAAAGAGAAGCAGTGATTTTTGACTGCCAGCATGGTTGGCTAAAGGGAGGGGAGAGGAGGTTGTATACTCATTTACGTAATAATAATGATGATGATGATAATTGTGGTATTTGTTATGTGTTTACCAAGCCCTGGGGTGGATATAAGCAAATCGGGTTGGATGCAGTCCCTGTCCCACATGGGACTCACAGTCTGAATCCCCACTTTACAGATGAGGTGACTTAACTGAGGCCCAGAGAACTGACATGACTTGTCCAGAGCCACACAGCAGGTAAGTGGCAGAGCTGGGATTAGAACCCACGACCTTATGACTCCCAGTCCCGGGCTCTAGCCACTACACCATGCTGCCTTCCATGAATAATCAATCGTGTGAATAACTTAGAGGTGAGGCACATCGCCCTGTCTGTTTAAAGGAAATTAGAGAGCTGGAAATCGAATGTCTTCTGCCGTTCTGTTTTGTCTCTTGCTGTGCAGAGTGATAGGCTTCCCGCGGAGGCAGTCGATAACATGGTATTGACTGCCTCTGTGGAGATTTGTAATCACCAGGGAGTTAAAATATATCTGCCTCAGACAGATCTCTCTCTGTCCCTTGAGAAGGAGATTCAGCTGAAGAGGGGGTGATCATAGATCGGTGGAATTTGAATACTTACCATGTGCAGAGCACTTGGGAGATTATTGTACAATAGAGTTGGGAGTCACATTTGTTGCCCACATGGAGCTTACGTTCTAGAGGGAGAGATGGGCATCATTATGTTTCAAACATTAAAGTGAGGAAACAGTGTTGCTAATGACAAATGTAGATGAGCCTTGGGAATGAGGAGCCGGTAGAGTTTGTTGTCTTATTCTGTCCTGCCACCCAACCTGGGATTGGATCTCAAGATGCTAAGAGATGCTCAGTTTTGCTGCCCGATACAGTGAGGAACACACTGGTATGTCTCCAAGCAAATCACAATTTCACGAGAAGCAGTGTGGCTCAGTGGAAAGAGCACAGGCTTGGGAGTCAGAGGGCATTGGTTCTAATCCCGGCTCCGCCGCTTGTCAGCTGTGTGACTTTGCGCAAGTCACTTACCTTCTCTGGGCCTCGGTTGCCTCATCTGTAAAATGGGGATTAAGACTGTGAGCCCCACGTGGGACAACCTGATCACCTTGTATCCACCCTAGCACTTAGAACAGTGCTTTGCACATAGTAAGCGCTTAACAAATGTCATCATTATTATTATTACTTCACTTCTCTGTTCTTCAGTTCCCACATCTGTAAAATGGGAATTAAGACTGTGAGCTCCATGTGGGACAGGGACTGGAGTACAATGTAACCCCTCCTCCCCATCCCCCCCGCCCTACCTCCTTCCCCTCCCCACAACACTTGTCTATATTTGTACAGATTTATTACTCTATTTTACTTGTACATATTTACTATTCTATTTATTATGTTAATGATGTGCATATAGCTATAATTCTGTTTGTTCTGACGATCTTGACACCTGTCTACGTGTTTTGTTGTCTGTCTCCCCCTTCTAGACCGTGAGCCCGCTGTTGGGTAGGGACCGTCCCTATATGTTGCCAACTTGTACTTCCCAGGTGCTTAGTACAGTGCTCTGCACACAGTAAGCGCTCAATAAATACGATTGAATGAATGAATGAATGAATGAACTTGATTTGCTTTTATGTAACCCAGCACTTAGAACAGAGCCTAGCATGTAGTAAGCGCTTAACAAATAATACAATTATTATTATCATGTGAGTCACATTCTTCAACTGCTAGGGAGTGTGTATCTAACACACTCCCACACATTCATTCAATCGTATTTATAGAGCACTTACTGGGTGCAGTGCACTGTACTGGGCGCTTAGGAAAGTATGATACAACAATAAATGGACCTGTTCCCTGTCCACAACGAGTTTCCACATCTCCTCTGCCTGGTCAGCTACGAGGGTGAGAGTTGGTCAGACACTGGGAAATCTCCAAGCCCTGGTCTGAAGTCGGGACGAAACTTCAGGTGATAGCCCCCTCCCCTTTATAAACTGTACTTGGTGATGAGCGTCCCAGATGCTCTAGCACCAGGTAGCCATCTTATCTCTTCGCAGCTTTCTCTACAACTGGTTGGTGCCATTTGTGCCAACCTGCAGGTGTTGGCAACTCTCCCAGGAGGGCCTCATTCGTCGAATTTGAGAGGCTTATCAAGAACGTTCAGCTGTCAAAACTCCTTTGGAGGCATACGTTTATTTACTCCCATTAATGTCCATCTTCTCCCTAGACTGTCAGCTCATCATGGCAGGGAATGTATCCGTTATACTGCTGTGTTGTACTCCTCCAAGCGCCTAGTACAGTGACCCGTGCACAGTAAGCGTTCGATAAATCTGATCGATTCATCGACCCTTCTCGAAACTTCGGGGAGTGTCATCAAAGGCATTCCGCTGTAAACTCCTCTGTTGTATTATACTTTCCCAAGTGCTTAGTACAGTCCTCTAGAATGTAAGCTTGTTTTGTGCCAAGGATGTGTCTACCAATTCTGTTCTATTGCACTCTTCGAAGGACTTAGTTCAATGCTCTGCACACACTAACCACTCGATTAATTCATTCATTCAAACATTTATTCATTCAATCGTATTTATTGAGCACTTACTGTGTGCAGAGCACTGTACTAAGTGCTTGGAGAGTACAATTTGGCAACATACGACTGCTGCTGCTGATGATACATATCCACCATCTATTATATTGTACTCTCCCAAGTGCTTACAGTGCCCTGCACACAGTATATGCTCAATAAGTACCATCGATTGATTGAAAGTCCCCCTCTTGGGACATCCTTCTATCATAATTATTGAGTGCTTACTCTTCACAAAGCACTGTGCTAAACACTTGGGAGAGTACAATACACAACACATCTAGAACCAGGAAGGGAACATGTCCGCTAATTCGGTGGTCCTCTCCCAAGCGCTTAGTACTGTGCTTTGCACATAGTATGCACTCAATAAATAGGATCAATTAATCGATTGTGCATTTCACAGCGAGCACATTGATATATCTCTGGGTTTCTTTACCAGTTTTTTCTCAAAGGCTTCTGTCTCATTTTAACTAGAGCACAATCCATCTCCTCCCCAAGGCACTCCCATCGAGAAGGCCCATACCCTCTGTCTTGGAAATTTTTGAGTTAGAAAGAGATTTCCCTTGTATCTGGATGTGGATCTCAGAGGCTTTTCAAAAATATCCTATTGTGTTTCAGAGCACCGAAAATATGTAACTGTCCCAAAACATTTACATGATATTCCCCAAGGTCTCATCGATTTAGTCTGAAGATTCTGAATCACAGGTTTTAATGAATACCCTCAAAGAGCTTTGCTCAAAAGAAACTGGAAATAAATGACCACATTATTAAGTGAGACTCCTGGGTCTTCTTCCGGCTGAGGTTTTTATTTTTTTGGCCGGAAAGAGCGTTAGAAAGGAGAATGAGGTATCCTCATTGTGGTGGGGGGCAGGTGAGGGTTAAAGGGAAACCTAAGAAATAGTGTCACTGGAAACCCAGAAGATTCCAGTGGTTCGAAAATAGATCAGCTTTCAATGCTGTAGTTTATGTGGTCATCTGAAAGGCGATTTCAGGCTGTTGACTAAGAATTAGACATTTTCATTTCGTTCCTCTTTTCCTTCTCTCTTTTCCCGGGTCGAGGACCAAGCCTGAAGCAGTGTGGCCTAGTGGAAGGAGCCCAGGCCCAGGAGTCGGAGGATCTGGGCTTCAATCCCAGCTCCCCGCTCTGTGTGACCTGGGGCAAGTTACTTAACTTCTCTGGGCCTGTTTCCTCCTCTGTAAAATGGGGATTAAATCCTACTCCCCGCCTACTCACAGTGGGAGGGAAAGGGGCTGTATCCAACCTGATTAGCTTCATGCATTCATTCATTCAATTGTATTTACCGAACGCTTACTGTGTGCAGAGCACTGTACTGAGCTCTTGGAAAGTACAGTTCAGCAATAGAGACGATCCCTGCCCACACCGGGCTTACAGTCTAGAGTGGGGGAGACAGACATCAAAACAAGGAAACAGGCACCAATATAAATAAATAGAATTATAGCTATGTACGTAAGTGCTGTGGGGCAGAGGGGGACGGGAAGAGCATAGGGCTCAAAGAGCTCCTATGTACCCCAGTGCTTAATACAGTGTTTGGCACAAAGGGAGCACTTAAAAAGTGCCAACAAAACGATCGATTTGCAGCTTGTTTGTCTACGATCATCATTCTTCGAAAACAGCCTGTGGGGAATTCGCCAGACAGAAAGATCTCTGTCTATAAAGTCAGATTGGCTGCATGGCACACCCTGGGATTCCTCTTTCCTGGCATTCTTCTCTGGCTTCCCCTCCCTCTGCCATTTACTGGGGGAAGAGCAACAGGTTGGATCATAGTCCTAATAATAATAATAATTGTGGTATTTGTTAAGCACTTACTGTGTGCCGAGCACTGGGGTGGACACGAGCAAATTGGGTTGGACACAGTCCCTGTCCCACACGGGGCTCAGAGTCTGGGAGTGTCAGCTGAGAGAAGAGTACTCTCCTCACCTCCAGATGATCAGGACATTTATCATCATCCTTGATGGTATTCATCGAGCACTTATTGTGTGCGGAGCACTGTACTAAGTGCTTGGGAGAGTACGATCTGACAGTCGGCAGACACGTTCCTCGCCCACACTGAGCTTACGGGTCTACAGGGGGAGATATTTTCAGGTCAGTCTGTTGATCCACTCTGGTTACGTGACCGAACTGCGGAATAAGACATTCTACAATTTACAGCCAGGTTACCTGTAACGAAGCAGCATGGGTTTATTGAGTACAGTGAATGGAGAACAAGTGTAAACCAGAAGACTAAAGCAAGCTCCCATCTAGAATATGCTACCACAACCCTGGAGTCGGATGCTACTCCCATAGAAGAAGCTGACTTTGTCAATCAATCCATCAGTCGTATTTATTGAGTGCTTACTGTGTGCAGAGCACTGTACTGAGCGATTGTACCCTCTGAAGTGTCCAAATGGATGAGGTGAAGAGCTTCAATCTACAGGAATTCTTGTGGGGTGAATAACTCCTCTTAAATGGTTTGTAAATAACTACTTGTTTGTTGGGAAGGCGGTGTATACCAGGGACAAATATTCTAGGAAACAAAGCCCCCTATTTTTAGAACTCTTCTGGTTTATTTAGTATCCCAACTCCTGATGTAGTTCTCTGGAGGACGGTAAAAATAAGATAGGTTTTCATCAGTTCAGGATCATGTGAAGGCAGGGGGTGGGACAATATGAACTTGGGTGGTGGGGAGGGGGGATGGTGGCAATTTGCTTAAGAGGCATTTGGTGGCTCTGTTGTGGGCAGGGAATTTGTGTGTTTATTGTTGTACTCTCCCAAGCACTTAGTACAAAGTGTTGCACACTGTAAGTGCTAAATATATACGATTGAATGAATGAATGACCTGGGTTCTAATCCTGGCTCCACCACGTCTCCTGTGTGACCTTGGGCAAGTCCCTTCGTTGCTCAGTGGAAAGAGCACGGGCTTTGGAGTCAGAGGTCATGGGTTTGAATCCTGGCTCTGCCAATTGTCAGCTGTGTGACTTTGGGCAAGTCACTTAACTTCTCTGGGCCCCATTTCTCTGTAAAATGGGGATGAAGACTGTGAGCCCCTTGTGGGACAACCTGATCACCTTGTAACCTCCCCAGCACTCAGAATAGTGCTTTGTGCATAGTAAGCGCTTAATAAATGCCATTATTATTATTATTCTCTGGGCCTCAGTTACCTCATCTGGAAAATGGGGATTAAGAGTGTGAGCCTTATGTGGGACAGGGACTGTGTCCAACATGATTAACTTGTATCTACCCCGGTGCTTAGATCAGTTCTTGGCACAAAGTTAGCATTTAACTACCATAACAATAATAATTAATTTCATATATTATATATTAATATATAATAATATATTATATTAATATTATATTATTATTATGAGAAACTCAGTACTTGTGTTCAGCGTGAGAAGAAATAACAAAGGAAGTTTGGCTTTACCCCTGACTGCTGATCAATAGCAGGTGAACAAGCTAATCAGTCAATCAATGATATTTATTGAGTGCTTACAGTGCGCAGAACCCTGTACTAAGCGCTTGGGAGAGTACAATACAGAATTAGCGAACACGTCCCCTGCCCATTATGAGCTTACAGTTTAGAGGGGGAGGCAGATGTTCGTATAAATCCTTCAATCAATGGCATTTATTGAGTGAGCTAATCTCGATGCATGGTGAAAACAAATCCTGACCTTTAAGATGACAAACCAACAAGGAAGGGGGAAACCAAGGAGGATGCTTCTTCCCATTAATCCCCATTGAGTAGGATGCTCACATTTGCCTTCTTAAAATGCGACTCTGCACTCTTTATCCCTCTCTGCTCCCCCTACCATTTCTACTGCTTACTTCCCCCTCCGTATTGAGCATGTTTATCGGCTTTGTTGCCTTGTAATCCTCCCTTTTTCCAATTTGGTTGGCTTCTCCTAGCACTACACACATTCTCATTTTCTCCCCTGTAGGCTGGAGACCAGCCATGTCTAACTCCAGAGAGAATTCTCTAGTCTCTGGAAGAAATATATAGTATCTGCACGAGGAAAAAAAATATATTTCCCGAAACATTCGTCATTGTCTCCGTTCTTGATGGTGCTTGCTAGAATAGCGTGGCACCAATTCTAAGAATCGTTAGATAGTTCACCTAAAGCCGGGTTGGTAGCAGGTAGCTGAGAATTCATGCGCTTTCTCTGGGTCTGTCTGTGGTCCTCAGAGCTGTTAACCTAAAGGCGCATACGGGGAAAACACAGATACCCAAACGTTCCCAAAAAATCGACCAAATGAGAGAAGCAGAGAGGCCTAATCTATGCAAAACACAAGCAATAAATAAAGCGACAAACCTACGTAATGTTCCAAATCGTTAACTAGACTAACTGGCGTGATCAGAGCCAAGAAGAGGAGAAGCCTGTATTGGATAGGAAAGAGAACGGGGAAAGTGGCACATTTTTCCCCGTGACACTGAAATGCGACATTCCATCTGGAGTTAACATTTAGTTTATCCCAGTAGCTTCTCGAGACACTGTGGTTTAGTGAAGAGGACTCGCGTTCTAGATTCAGCCCCACCATTGACTAGTAGCATGAACCGAAGCAAATCTCACTACAAACTTGTTTTTCTGGATCCTTCTGGACCAGTTCATTCATTCATTCAATTGTAGTTATTGAGCACTTACTGTGTGCAGAACACTGTACTAAGTGCTTGGGAAGTACAAGTCGGCAACATACAGAGATGGTCCCTACCCAACAACAGGCTCACAGTCTAGAAGGGGGAGACAGGCAACAAAACAAAACATGTAGACAGGTGGGCAGGCAACAAAACAAAACATGTAGACCAGTTGTGATGGTATCAGCATGTGAAAATCTGCATGGTCCAGGGAAAGAGTTTGTTGACCATTCCGAGGCATAGCGCTACAACTGGGGTGCCAGCTGCCCACTGGAGCTCATCTCAGGTGCTGCAAAACCCGTTTCATCCTGGAAGAATGATGGTATTTGTTAAGCGCTTACTATGCCCCAGCCACTGGTCTAAACGCTGGGGTAGATACAAGATATCGGGTTGGACACAGTCCCCATCCCAAAGAGGGCTCTCAGTCTTCATCCCCATTTTACAGAAGAGGGAACTGAGGCTCAGAGAAGTGAAGGGACTTAACCCAAGGTCACACAGCAGACAAGCTGCGGAACCGGGATTAGAACCCAAGCTCTTCCGACTCCCAGGCCTGTTCTCTAGCCACTGGGCCACGCTGCAGAAAAATAATCTGAAAATGTAGCAAAACTACCTTATGCTGGTGCATGCTTTGCCAAAAATGGTGTGGTTCATTTGGATAAATGATTGTACTTTTGTTCATATCTGCAATTTATTTCTACTAATGTCTGTTTACTCCTCTAGGTTGTGAGCTTGTTGTGGGCAGGAAATGTCTTACAGTGTACTCTCCCAAGTGCTTAGTACACTACTCTGCACACAGTAGGCACTCATAAATACAAATGATTGCTAAATGTTCTATTTTTCCTTAGGAGGGTTATTCAGTTATTCAGCTCAGGACTGGGAGTCAGTGGACCTAGTGTTTTATCCTGACTCTGCCACTTGCTTGCTGTGTGACCTTGGACAAGTCACTTCTTTGAGCCTCAGTTTTCTCATCTTAAAATTCAATACCTCGTCTCCCTCTTATTTAGACTTGAACCACGTGTGGGACAGGGACTGTGTCCAACCTGATTAAGTAGTATCTACCCCAATGCTTATATCGCAGTAAGCACTTAACAAGTACCATAATTATTCATTCTTATTTGCACGTATAAAAGTTCGCCAATGGAGATACAGTGCTATAGTTGTAGTTGTACAGCCCTCTAGACTGTAAGCTCCTTATGGGCAGGGAATGTCTGTTTATTGTTTTACTTTCCCAAGAGCTAAGTACAGTGCTCCGCACACAGTAAGCACTCAATAGAAGCGCTCTAGAGAAGCAGTGTGGCTCAGTGGAAAAAGCACAGGCTTGGGAGTCAGAGGTCACAGGTTCAAATCCTGGTTCCGCCAATTGTCAGCTGTTTGATTTTGGGCAAGTCACTTGACTTCTCTGTGCCTCAGTTACCTCATCTGTAAAATGGGGATTAAGACTGTGAGCCCCACGTGGGACAACTTGATCACCTTGTATCCTCTCCAGTGCTCAGAACAATGCTTTGCACATAGTAAGCGCTTAACAAATGCCATCATTATTATTATTAATAGATACAAGTGAATGAATGACTGGTAGTTTGAGAAACAAAGTGTACTTTCCAAGCACTTAATACAGTGCTGTGCAAACAGTAAGCACTCAATAAATATGATTGATTAAATGAATGATTAATGAAAAAGCTGCTCAGAACTGGAGTTCATTAGATTGCTTATGTGACACTGGCTTTTCTGAACCTCAAATTTGTAAGGTTTCGGTGTTTTTGTTGTTGTGGCTTTTAAATAAACAAAGACCTTGCAGTACTTTAGAATACCCTCCAAAACATCTTTGACAAACCAGCCAATAGGAATTATTGAGCGCTTACTGCGTGCAAAGCACTGTACTAAGCGCTTGGAGGAATACATTGAGAAGCAGCATGGCGTAGTGGATAAAGCATGGGCCTGGGAGTCAGAAGGTCATAGATTCTAATCCCGACTCCGCAACTTGTCTGCTGTGTGGCCTTGGGCAAGCCACTTCACTTCCCTGTGCCTCAGTTACTTCATCTATAAGATGGGGCTTAAGACTGTGAGCCCCATAAGGGGCAAGGACTGTGTCCAACCTGATTTATTTGTATCCACCCCAGCGCTCAGTAGAGTGCCCGGCACATAGTAAGCGCTTCACAAATACTGTGATTATTATTATTATTACACTGTAAGACATGGTAGACCCGTTCCACGACCATAAGGAGTTTAGAGCTTAGAGGGGGAGGCAGGCATTAATAGAAATAAAAAATTACGGATATATACTTAAAAGTTGTGGGGCAGAGGTGAATAAAGGGAGCAAATCTAGGCTCCAGGGTGATGCAGAAGGGAGTGGGAGAAGAGGAAAAGGCTGCCTAGTTGGGGAAGTTGCTTCTTTAATCAGATCCAGTGCCTGTTAAACACAGAGCTAACAGTCTTAAGTAGGAGGGAGAATAGGTATTGAGCCTCCATTTTACAGAGGAGGAAAATGAGGCCCAGAGAAGCAGAGCTACTCACCCAAGGTCACAGAATGGGCAACGGGCAGAGCCAGGATTAGAACCTACGTCCTTCTGACTCCCAGGCCTGGGCTCTTTCCATTAGGCCGCGCTGCTTCTCAAGGTATACAATGAGTTTTCCCCTGCCTTCAAAACAGGGTGTTGTGTTGCACTCCAAATATTCCATGTCTGCACGTACAGTAACCGCCGAAATGAAAATCCAGACCTCGTAGTCCATATCCAAGCAACAAAAGAAAGAAACAGTTGTTGGTTTTTCTGACCAGTCAACATGTGGAAGGGTTCTTGTAGCATTCCTAGTTCTGAGGTTCATTTAGCAGAGAGAACCTTTGATTTGATTTGATTTTTTTTTTTGCTTTTTGCACATTCCCCCGCCCTTGTTTCCTCCCTCCCCACCGAATCCCAATCCTTGGCTTTCAGCGCTCCTTCTCCCTTCTGAAAAAAAAATCCCCTTAGTGCATTTGATCTTCTTGTGGTTGAGTCTAATCTCAGCTGGCAAGAGCAGTAGTCTGTAGCAACGTGAATTGAGAACATCGGTCTCGCCGCCAAAGTCGGTAAGGCTGGCTTTTCCTCCACTAAATACTGAAACCCGAGAGACGGCAGGATGCGAATCGAGAGTCCAAGAGCGAGCGCCACTGTGAAATAAATGGTTCTCCCTTCCCGTTTCATCCCCTTTCACTGGCGGTAGCATTGGGATTTGCTCCTTCAGCTCGACGGAGCAGAACGTGGAAGCGTTTGATTCCTGTTTACGCTTGTAGACTTTTGTGCTCTTTTGGTTCTTTGTGGGCAGGAAGTGTGTTTACCAGATCTGTTCTGCTGTTCTGTCCTGCTCTCCCAAGCACTTAGTACAGTGCTCTGCACCCAGTAAGTGCTCAAAAAATACGACTGATTGAGCCCCCCCCTCTAGAACTCAAGCTCCCCTCTAGACTGTAAGCTCATTATGGGCAGGGAACGTACCAGCTAATATTGCCACAGAGGACTCTCCCAAGGTCTTAATACAGTGCTATGCACTTAATAAGTACTTAATAAATACCACTGGTATTTATGGAACCCTTACTTTGTGCAGAGCACCGTTCTGGACTATGCAGTGAAAACACCCATCCAGGGAAGAGTACAATATATGATAACAGTGGTTAAGCATTTGGTATGTTTACTCTTACCCCCTTCAAAGCCCTACTGAAAGCTCACCTCCTCCAGGAGGCCTTCCCAGACTGAGCCCCCCGTTCCTCTGCTCCTCCTCCCCTCCCCATCGCCCCAACTCCCTCCCTCTGCTCTACCCCCTTCCTCGCCCCACAGCACTTGTGTATATTTGTACATATTTATTATTCTATTTATTTTATTAGTGATGTGTATATATCTATAATTCTACTTATCTATTTTGATGCTATTGATGCCTGTCTACTTGTTTTGTTGTCGGGCTCCCCCCTTCCAGACTGTGAGCCCCTTGTTGGGTAGAGATTGTCTCTATCTGTTGCTGAATTGTACTTTCCAAGCTCTGCAGTACAGTGCTCTGCACATAGGAAGTGCTCAATAAATACAATTGAATGAATGAATGAATGTGCTGAGCACTGTACTGAGCGGTTGGAATAGATACAAGTTAAACCTGTTGGATATAGTCCCTTCTTCCACATGGGGCTCAGCAGCTAAGAGAGGGGGAGAACAGGTATTGAATCCCCGTTGTATAGTTGAGGAAACTGAGGCACAGAGAAGTCAAGGGAGTGCCCGTGGTCACACAGCAGGTGAATGGCAGATCTGGGATTAGAACACTGGACTGTAAATTCATTGTGGACAGAGACTGTGTCTGTTGTTACACTGTACTCTCCCAAGTGCTTAGTACAGTTCTCTGCCCTCCGTAAATCCTCAATAAATACGATTGACTATCTTGCATCTACCCTAGCACTTAGTACAGTGCTTGGCACATAGTAGGTGCTTAACAAATATCATTTTTATTGCTATAACTTTGCAAGGACTGAAGAGTGTTCCCCAATTTTGCTTTGGCTTCCTATCAATGAATCATATTTATTGAGTGGTTACTATGTGCAGAGCACTGCACTAAGCACTTGGGAGAGTACAATATAATGGGCACATCTAAATTCATTTATTCATTCAATTGTATTTATTGAGCGTTTACTGTGTGCAGAGCACTGTACTAAGCACTTGGGAAGTGCAAGTCGGCAACAGATAGAGATGGTCCCTACCCAACAATGGGCTCACAGTCTATAAGCATAGAGTAGCAGCATGGCTCAGTGGAAAGGGCATGGGCTTTGGAGTCAGAGGTCATGGGTTCAAATTCTCACTCCACCACTTGTCAGCTGTGTGACTTTGGGCAAGTCACTTAACTTCTCTGTGCCTCAGATCCCTCATCTGTAAAATGGGGATTAAGACTGTGAGCCCCCCGTGGGACAACCTGATCACCTTGTATCTCCCCCAGCGCTTAGAACAATGCTTTGCACATAGTAAGCACTTAATAAATGCCATCATCATCATTATTATTATTAGAAGGGGGAGACAGACAACCAAACAAAACATGTAGACAGGTGTCAAAACTGTTAGAATAAATAGAATTATAACTATATGCACATCATTAATAAAATAGAGTAGTAAATATGTACAAGTAAAATAGAGTACTGAATATGTACAAATATATACAAGTGCTATGGGGAGGGGAAGGAGGTATGGTGGGGGGGCAATGGGGAGGAGGAGACGAAAAAGGGGGCTCAGTCTGGGAAGGCCTCCTGGAGGAGATGAGCTCTCAGTAGAGCTTTGAAGGGAGGAACAGAGCTAGTTTAGCAGATGTGTGGAGGGAGGGCATTCCAGGCCAGGGGAAGGATGTGGGCTGGGGGTCGACGGTGGGACAGGTGAGAACGAGGCACAATGAGATGGTTAGTGGCAGAGGAGTGGAGGGTACGGGCTGGGCTGGAGAAGGAGGGGGGGGAGGGGAGGTAGGAGAGGACGAGGTGATGCAGAGCCTTGAAGCCGAGAGTGAGGAGTTTTTGCTTGATCATCTAAATCATGCAGCAAAAACACCTGTCCTGGCAGAAACTAAGTGCTTAGTACAGTGCTCTGCATACAGTAAGCGCTCATTAAATACGATTGAATGAATGAAACAAGTGAATATAGAGCGTTATCACGAGATGGACATTGAGGCAATGCAGAGCGAAAGAGCAGCATCATAACTCCCCTTGAATATTTCCCAGCCTTTAAACAGAATCGAAAACTCTGGCTTAATTTGTGGTTTCGATTCGGTGGTCTAGCAATGGCATTAAAAAATGATACCCTGGAAAAGGAAAAAATTATACCATCTTTCGGGAAAATGCTACACTGGCTGTTTCTACTGCCCTGCCTCATCCTGCATTGGGCGATGGCTTGAGAAAGTCCCCATGGAAGCAAAAGCTGCCGGTTGCATTATGTAATCTGTCTCTCGTTCATCACACTACCCCGTAACTCAATGTAGCACTCGAGGAAAAAACGGAAGTCTTCCAAGCACGGTTTCTTTGAAAACAAATTTCAATGTTAGGCAATTTCAGCAAACCTTTCTTTTTTAGGCTGCAAAACTCGGGAGGTCCGTTGACTGGAAATATGGACTTTATTCATCTCAAAGCAAAAATCAGCGCCGTTTATTAACTGCAAGGACTCCTCCATTGTGCTACCTGATGAAGGGATGATGGCAATTATGGAATTTGTTGTGTGGACCAGAGAGGGGAGAGGCTGAGGTGGAGGAGAGGCCAGTGAGGAGACTGATGAAGCAGTCGAGACGGGATCTGACAAGTCCCTGGACTAGCGTGGTTGCAGGTGGAAGGGGGAGTAATCAGTCAGTCTTTTGTATTTACTGAGCGCTTATTGTGTGCGAGCCCTGGACTGAGCACTTGCACATCAAGCTAGGGGCCATGCGGGACAAGTGAGAGAAGCGTTAAGGCCGAGGGGAAGGAGCCTGGGCCTAGGAGTCAGAGGATCTGTGTTCTAGTCCCGGCTTCATCACTTGTCTGCTGTGTGGGACCTTGGACAAATCACTTTGCCTCTTTGTACCTCAGTTACCTCATCTGTCAGATGGGGATTAAGACTGTGAGCCCCATGTGGGACAGGGACTGTGTCCCACCTGATTTGTTGGTATCTACCCCAGGCCTGGCACATAGGAAGCGCTTAACAAATACAGCTATCATTATTATTATTATTATTATTATTATTATTATTATTATTATTATTATTATTACTATTATTATGTGTTGGAGCCAGGATTAGAACCCACAGGTCTCCTGACTCTCAATCCTGCGACCTTTTCACTGGGGCGTGCTTGTTGTTGTTATTATTACAACGGTATTAAGCGCTTACTATACCTCAAACGTTGTTCTAAGCACTGGGGTAGGTACAAGTTAATTAGGTCATACACAGTCCCTGTCTTGCAAGGAGCTCACAGTCTAAGTAGAAGGGAGAGCAGGTACACCCATCTTACAGTTGAGGAAACTGAGGCACAGAGATGTTCAGTGACTTGCCCGAGGTCACGCAACAAGCAATTGGCAGAGCAGGATTAGAACCCAGGTCCTTTTGACTTCCAGTCTCTTGCTCTTTCCACTAGACCCCACTGCTTCTCATTCTAGTGATTGTAAAGCACTTCGCTGAATCCCGCGGGTGGTACGGACTGACAGTAAGCCAGAAGAAAACTGAGGTGAAGCAGCAGGTTGCAAAAGGCGGCTTCTACATGCAAGTAAAGATCTTCCCTGACTGCCTTGTCTTACGCTGTCGAGTCGTCTGACCCATAGCGACTCCACAGACACTTCTCTCCCAGAACGCTACACAAAGAGCTAACGATTTCTTAAGATTCTATTTGCTAGACAAGGATATAGTCTAGCAGGGGGAGACAGACATTAATATAACTAAATAAATTAGACATATGGACCTAAGTGCTATGGGGCTGGGAGGGGGATGAAGAAAGCGAGCAAGTCAGGGCGAGGCAGAAGGGAGTGGGAGAAGAGAAAAGGGGTGGCTTAGTCAGGGAAGGCCTGTTGGAGGAGATGGGTCTTCAGTAAGGCTTTGAACCAGGGGAGGGTCATTGTTTGTTAGATTTGAGGTGGGAGCAGAGGCAGAGAGGCCAGAGGCAGGACGTGGATGAGAGGTTGGCGATGAGATAGACAAGATAGAGGTGCAGTGAGGAGGTTGGCATTAGAGAAGCAAAGCGTGCGGGCTGGGTTGTAGAAGGAGAGTAGCGAGGTGAGGTGGGAGGGGGCAAGGGGATTGAATGTGCAGTGACTGCTGGGAATGGGGGGCGGGGGCGCAGATCCTGGGAACGCAGCAGGCTGCATCTATTACTGTAGCCAGGTCCCTTTCGATAATTTAAGCAAAACCTTGGCTTGTCTGACATTGAGGAAAGCCCATAGGGCTTCAGTTTATAACTTCTGGACCAGGGAAGGGACCTTGAGAGATTTGATAAAGTCCTCTGTTGCAAGGTGAGTGAATATCTAAATCATCCAGAACAAAATGGTTTCTCGGCCCTCAGAGATTTCCCCAACCTCAATCAGTCCATCGTATTTATTGAGCACTTACTAGGTGCAGAGCACTGAATGAAGCTCTTGGGGGAGTACGGTACGACATAGCCGACCGGTTCCCTACGGAATAGTGAAATTTCCTGTGATTCAAGTTTCCAGTCGTCCTCCAAGATTCCGAGACAGTTCTCTGTAGCCGGGAAAAACGGGTCCGGTGATTATTCTTGAGGAGTCTTAGCTGCCTCGGGTTTCCTCTCGACGTCAGGATACACCGAATTTGAATTCTTGGGGGAAGCAGCATGATGTAGTGGATAGATCCCAGGTCTCGGAGTCAGAAAGTCGTGAGTTCTAATCCTGGCTCCGCCACTTGTCTGCTGTGTGGCCTTAGGCAAGTCACTTGGCTTCTCTGGGCCTCAGTTACCTCATCTGGAAAATGGAGATCGAAACTGCGAGCCCCACATGGGAAGGGGACTATGTCCAACATTATTTGCTTGTATCCACCCCAGCGCTTAGTACAGTGGCAATAGTAAGTGCTTAGCAAATACCACAATTATTATTATTATTGTGGGTCAGGACATCTCCTCGCCTGAGCCTTCCAAGGGAGGAGACGTGAAAGCCAGCGACTGCCACCAGCTCATGAGAAACCCTCCCCCCTTGAGACCATAAGCTCACTGTGGGCAGGTTACAAGTCTACCAACTCTGTTTTTTGGGCTCTCCCAGGCTCTTAGGACAGTGCTCTGTACATAATCCAAGACACTTCTCTGCAGCTGGGAAAAAGTGGTCCCGTGACTTTTTTTTTTTTTTTGAGGAGTTTTAGCTGCCTCGCGATTCTTCTCAAGGTTAGGTCAGAGTGGGTACTCATCGTGGGCAGGGAATGTCTCAACCAGCTCTGTTGTATTGGACTCTCCCAAGCTCTTAGTACAGTGTTCTGCCCACAGTAAGTGCCCAATAATACCCCCGGTTGACCGATTGATAAAACACGTGGTCCCCGAATCAGGCTCAGCTGCAATGCGCCTCTGCCTCCTTTTCTCATGCACGTGGAATATTTTGCCAGACGTCACAGGAGCAGAAGAGCAGCAGTTTTCAAAGGGAACATTTGAACACCGCTAAGTGAAAGGAGGGTAATAATAATAACAGCAATTTAGAGCCGTTTTGACCAAGGGAACACACTTTTCGGAGGCGTGGTATTTGGAGGCTTTCTTCTCTTGCGCACCCCTTTCCGGACTCGCTTTAGTGTTTATTTGCAGATGTCTGGCGTCTGGCCCTGGGGTTCAGTTTGCACAGCTTTGCATGGAGAGTGGTACGGAACTGTCGTTTTACCTTCTAGGCTAGGATCTTTGCGTGATGCTCTGAAAGTGTTACATCAACTACAGGCTTTATTTTCATGGAACCCTCCTCCTAGAAAAAAAGATTTTGGGGGGCATGGAGATGAGGGACGCTTCTCTACGCTCGTGTTTGTGTTTTCTGTAGAACTTACACAAGGTTATTTTGTCGTTTCCACTGTCCCCCACTTCTTGTTTTGTGGGTATTTACTACTAAAAAAGAAGAAAAGAGACTCCCCTTAACCCCGGGATTAGCTGTTTAGTTATCCCTAGTGTTATAAATAGGCCATGCCGTGAATAACAAAGTAGTTGCCAGCATCTATCTTTATAACAAGGACAAGTGATCTGTCCTGATTCACTGAATCTGCATTTTTTTCTTTGTAACATGGACATTGTGAAGTGTGACTTGACTTTGGATAACCCTTTTTATGGCATTTGTTAAGCACTTACCATGTGCAGGGCACTGTTCTAAGCAGTGGGGTAGACACAGGGTAATCAGGTTGGACACAGTCCCTGTCCCACATGGGGCTCACAATCTTAATCCCCATTTTCCAGATGAGTAACTGAGGCCCAGAGAAGTGAAGTGACCCGCCCGAGATCCCACAACAGCCAGGTGGCAGAGCTGGGATTAGAACCCAGGGTCTTCTGACTCCTGGGCCCGGGCTTTAACCATCAGGCCATGCTGCTTCCCTGAGTGGATTGGAGTCCAAGAACTTTAAACTGTTACATGGCCTGCCTTCCCCTCCTTCCTTTCTTGCTTTTCCTTCTCCCATCCTGAATTCCAGATTGACAGACCCGGTAGTCGTGGTACTGGTTTTCCCACTCTCCTAAATCCACAAACAACTTGGAGAACTCAGCTTCTTCTCACCTCAGCTCAGTTCCTCCGTCTTAACCATCTTCTCTCCCCTTGCAGCAGAACTTGAAATGTCGCCATTCTTCCAAATGGGCCAAGCTTGGCAAAGCCAAACCAGAATCAGTCAGTCAATCCAGGGGATTTACCGAGTATTTACTATGTGCTGAGCACTGTACTAAGCGCTTGGGGGAGTACAATTCACCAAAATTAACAGACACATTCCCTGTTCATTGTGTGTAGAAGAAGCTTTTTCTTTGGGTTTGCCATCAGCAATCAGAGTAATTTATGGAGCGCTTAATTGTATGTGAAGCATTCATTCCATTGTATTTATTGAGTGTTTACTGTGTGCAGAGCACTATCCCAAGTGCTCCGGAGAGCACAATATAACAATAAACAAACACATTCCCTGCCCACAATGAGCTTACACTAAATATTTAGGAGACTACAGTACAATGGAGTTGGTAGACACAATTCCTGCCTTCAAGGAGCTTTTGTCCTAGTTGGGGAGACAGACATGGAAATAAATAAAAAATATGTACACAACTTACGTGGCGCTGGGGTAGGGTGATTATCAAAGTGCTTTTTTGTGATATTAAGTGCTTATTATGTGTCAAACACTGTTCTAAGCACTGGGGTAGGTACAAGTTCATTAGGCTGGACACAGTTTCCGTCCCTTATGGGGCTCAGAGTCTAAATGTAAAAGACCCAACTGCATATAGGTGCTACCCAATTTAACCAAGGCAAAAATAAGCGTGAACCACATTTATGCCCATACTACTGTTTGCTGAGGGATGGCTTTTTATGGCCTCTCTCTCTGCCCCGGTGTTCAAGAGCCGACCTCATTTAAAATCAGTTATGAACAGCAAATCAAATTTTATGGTATGTCGTCGCCAACAGCGTGGTGAATAACGGGCAGGCGGAACTTGGTCCAGAAAAAAATTTGACCGTGTAAACTTCATAAAGGTCCGCCGTTACTGTTTATGCTCAACGTATGTGGAGGCATGGAGCATTTTCTTCCTGTCTGCCAGGGGAACCATTTTCTAAAGCACAGAATCACTGTCGTTGCATTGGCAGTTTAGTCAAAAGTGAGGGGAAACTGATAGACATCTTCTGAAGGGGTTGTCTAATGTTCAAGAAGGATTATATGCAGTCACACGATTAATCCGTCACCCG
The DNA here is from genome assembly GCF_015852505.1 of Tachyglossus aculeatus. NCBI lineage: Eukaryota > Metazoa > Chordata > Mammalia > Monotremata > Tachyglossidae > Tachyglossus > Tachyglossus aculeatus. The sequence continues at coordinate 27,845,986 of NC_052083.1, forward strand.
CTCTCTTTTCTGTGGAAGAGAATTAAAATTTAAACCGCCCAGTGTCCGGCGTGAAACTGGATGTGGCCAATCTTTAGGGGACGTGGACTCGTAAGCGATTTAAACTTGCAGTAAGAACTTGATTTCTGAAAAAAAAAAAAAAATCCCAGTTTGGAGAAGGTGGCAGCTCAAAATAACTCTCATCACATCCTTCCCAAAGGCCACGAGCTCTTGCGGTTTCTGAATTTGAAACCCACAAAGCAGTGGTACGAACCTACAGATCAGTGGCTGGGAAAAACATAAAGTATATCTACAACTACTATGACTGCTAAACTGATAATTTGTTAGATTGTAATCTCCTGGAAGGCAGGGATCATATCTACTAGTTCTGGTGTATTTTCCCAAGCAGTTAATGCAGTCATCTGTACACCTTAGGCGTTCAATAAATAATACCAATTGAATTTTGCAATACCAGCCCTTTCTTGGAAGATATGAAAAATAAGAAATCCTGAAAAAACTGAGGCATTAGAAATCTCTGTTTGGGTTCACTTTAACGTTAAAGAGCTTACCTAGAAAATATAATTTTCTGTGGCAGTTCTCTGACCTAAGGAGAATGTAATATTCTTTCTCTTTCTCTCTTCCTCCCCTTCCTGTCTCTCTCTTTATATACATGTGTATATATGTATATATAATTTATATACATATATAGCAATCGTATTTATTGAGTGCTTACTGTGTGCAGAGCACTGTCTAGCTTGTTCAAAGCGCTAGTCTAGAGAGGGAGAAAGACATTAATATAAATAAATGATGGATACGGACATTAAGTGCTGTGGGGCTGGAGGGGGAGTGAATAAAGGAAACAAGTCAGGGTGACACAAAAGGGAGTGTGGAAGAAAAAGAAAAGAGCGCTTAGTCAGGCAAGGCCTCTTCAAGGAGATGTGACTTCAATAAGTCATTGAAGGCGGGGGAGAGTCATCGTAAGTCTGATATGAGGAGGGAGGGCATTCCAGGCCAGAGGCGGTGTATATATAGGAATATACACTCATGTTCTTTTTGGAAGATGAAATTCTAATCAGATGGGATTTAAAAATGGGCATATATCATCTCATACTCATATCTGGTCAATGAAAACTTTTAGTAATGCCAGAAGCAGTGGTAATAGTATTTACCGATTATTGTGTGCAGAGCACTGAATTAAGCCCTGGGAAAGTATTAGACACAGTTCCTATCCCTCAGGGTGATCACAATATAAAAATATCCAGATTTGGGACTAGAACTCAATAAGAGCACAGCTGTGTGACTTTGGGCAAGTCACTTACCTTCTCTGGGCCTCAGTTACCTCATCTGTAAAATAGGGATTAAGACTGTGAGCCCCACGTGGGATAACCTGATTACCTTGTATCTACCCCAGTGCTTATAACAGTGGTTGGCACATAGTAGTTCTTAACAAATACCACTATTATTATTATTATTATGTGATGAGATACAAGTGGCTTTCTTTAAAGATAAAAAATGGAGAACTGGGCCCAAGCTGGGTATATGCGTGTCAAAATAGTCCAGGTGACTTATATCAGGCCACTGCTCGAAAAGGATACGTTTTGTACTTTTCAATTCATTGTGGGTTTTTTTTTCCCATCTCCTAACATGATTAATATTCTATTGAAAAGCCCCAAGGTCTTTCAGATAAGACCATAATGAGGACACAATCTGCAGTGGCTTTTTTATCTCCTATTTTATCCGATAAGAATGTTGGACTTGTGGTGGAGGAAATCAAGCTCATTGGTCCATCTGGATTATTTGTTTTGTTTTGTGCTATATTTATATCCAGGAGATTTTTTTTCCACCCTCTACTCTTCCCAGTTTCCATTGTTGTTATTGTGACCCGAAATGAAAATCGAGTGCTTCGTAATGGGGATTTTTATGGGTGGGCCAGAATCAGAAAGCTTGGGATGTTTTGGCCAAGGGCCACTTAGAATATTTGAAAGCATGGGAGAGGCACGTGCCAAGTTTTCTTGCCTGTCAGCGTGAGGGTAGGGAAATATGAGGTAACTGGCTCCTGTCTGGTTTGGCGACCATCTTTGGCTGAGGTAGCAGACTGCCACTCCTGAGAGCCAGGATCACACGTCCCAATTCTATCATATTTTGCTTCCCCGAGATTTTGAAGGTCTGGATTTACACAGCTCACGGTAACAGATGAAAAGCTACTATCGCATCTTCATCAGTGGTATTTATTGAGCGCTCACTGTGTGCAGAGCAGTGCAACGTGACTCAGTGGAAAGAGCACGGGCTTGGGAGTCAGAGGTCATGGGTTCGAATCCTGGCTCTACCACTTGTCAGCTGTGTGACCTTGGGCAAGTCACTTAACTTCTCTGTGCCTCAGTTCATCTGTAAAATGGGGATTAAGACTGTGAGCCCTATGTGGGACAACCTGATTACCTTGTATTCCCCCCCAGTGCTTAGAACAGTGCTTCGCACATAGTAATTGCTCAACAAACACCACCATTATTATTACTGGGGTAGATCCAAGATCATCAGGTCATACACAGCTCCTCACCCATAACAATCATTCATGCCGAATTGTACTTTCCAAGTGCTTAGTACAGTGCTCTGCACACACTAAGCGCTCAATACATGCCATCGATTGATGGACTGCGTGGGCCACTGAGCCGGCCGCAGAGCTGTCAGAGGACCTGGTTTCTAATTCCAGCTCCTCCCCTTGTCTTCAGTGTGACCTTGGGCAAGTCATTTAGCTTCTCCATACCTCAGTTACCTCATCTGTAAAATGAGGTTAAAGACTGTGAGCCCCATTTGCGACATGGACTGTGTCCAACCTGATCCGCTTTTATCTACCCCAGCATTAAGTACAGTGCCTGACACATATTAAGCGCTTAACAGATTCCATTAAAAAAAGACATTATTTTCCAAATCTTGAAATGTATCCTTGGGGTCGGTGAACTATACAGCTCTATTGCTGCTCAATGCAGGATAAAATTGTACCTCTTTCTGGGGAGAAAACCATGACAAGCTATAATAGCAAAATTCCTCATATGGCTAATTATACTGCGCTTATGTAGACAAGACTTATGCATGCTCTTATTTGAGCAGGGAACATGTCTACCAACCCCTTTGAATTGTACTCTCCCAAGCGCTTAGTACACAGTAAGCACTCGATAAACACAGTTGAATGATTGTTATGGGTGAGGTGCTGTGTATGACCTGATGATCTTGGATCAGTACTCAGCACAGTGCTCTGCACACAGTGAGCGCTCAATAAATACCACTGATGATGATGATGCGATGGTAGCTTATCATGTTACCGTGAGCTGTGTAAATCCAGGCCTTCAAAATGCCACTTGAAACTACAGCAGTTGCATAAGCCTTCATAAAAAACAGGGTAACGTACATGCTAATCAGCTTGCTGCTGTTAGAGAAAATATTAATATTAATAAGCATTGGGTGCTGCTAAAATAAAGCAATGCAGATACTTCTTTGACATTTATTATCAGAAATTATAAATCTCTGCTCTACCTTTTGTAACACTAGAGACCGTTCAGGTGGGTAGAGAAAAGTCTCACTTGAGTCAAAGGACATGGGATATCTTCTTTCCTCTTCTAAATTAAAGCTTTTGCAGAACGATAAGGAAAATAAGGTTTTATTTAAATGGTGTTTAAGTGCTTACTACGTTCCAGGCACTGTACTGAGTGCTGGGGCAGATATGAGATAATCGGTTTGGACCCAATCCCTGTCTTCACCCCCATTTTTACAGAAGAGGTAACTGAGGCACAGAGAAGTGAAGCGATTTGCCCAAGGTCACACAGCAGACAAGTGGCAGAGCTGGGAATAGAACCTAGGTCCTTCTGACTCTTACGCTATCCTCTGTCTACTAGGCCATGCTGCTTCCTGAGCACTGCTTCCAACTCTCCTGAGTGCTTAGTACAGTGCTCTGCACACAGTAAGCATTCAATACTTACCATTGATGGAGTGTGTCTTCCCAACATTTTCTTCCCAGTAGGGAGGGAGCCGAGAGAAGAAGTGAGATTCCCCTCCCTGCAGATAAGGTTGTGTGGAAAAGTGTTTCCATTTCACATAAGGATGTCCTTAATGGGAAGAAACCTGTGCAGATTGGCCCCAGGCATAAAGGAAAGGAAACTTGAAATTACTCTTCCCCATAAAAGTGCTTGATTATTTTTTCATACATCTTAAAAATGGGAAACATAAATTCGACCTGGTTGCAAATTTCCATTCCGTTTTCTGGCAAGTTTATGTTTGCTGCCGAAATGAAATCTTGTCACAATGAATCTATCATCTGGGAGACGGACATTTGGTCTTCGGGCCAGGAGATGTGAACCAAAGTCTGTTGGTTGGAGACCTTTAACTTTCAGGAGACTCACTTTCAGGTAAGAGCAATCAAAATGGTAAATGGAGGGAACAGAACCCTGTTTGATCTTTATATGGGAGGGGTCCTAGCCTAGTAGATAGAGCATGGGCCTGGAACTCAGAAGGACCTGGGGTCTAATCCCGGCTCTGCCACTTGTCTGCTGTGTGACCTTGGGCAAGTCACTTAACCTCTCTGGGCCTTGGTTACCTCATCTGGAAAATGGGGATTACGACTGTGAGCCTCATGTGGGCTGGGGACTGTGTCCAACCCGATTACCTTGTATCTACCCCAGCTGCTAGGACAGTGCCTGGCACAGTGGAAAGTGCACAGCCCTGGGAGTGAAGAAACCTGGGTTCTAATCTGGGCCTAATCGCTTTCCTGCCGTGTGACCATGGGCCTTTCTTTGCGAACAGCAAGTACCTGCAGTATAAGGTTTGGAAATTGGCAGAGAGGGGGGGAAATCAGACGATAGCTTTTTATACAGGACCCAAGTATCAGATCACCCATTGTGAAGGGCATAACAGTAATAATAATAACAATAATACTTATTTCTTAAGGTTTCTATGTGTCAAGCACTCAAACAAACACTGCAGATGAAGCAGAACAAGCCCAGTCCCATAAGGAACGTGTGGTCTTAGCTGGGGAAGCAGCACGACCAGGTAGATAGAGCACGGGCCTAGGAGTCAGAAGGTCATGGGTTCTAATCCCAGCTCGCCACTCGTCTGCTGTGTGGCCCTGGGCAAGTCACTTCACTTCTCTGGGCCTCAATTCCCTCATCTGTAAAATGGGGATTGAGACTGTGAGCCCCACATGGGACAGGGACTGGATCCAACTTGATTTGCTTGTATCCACCCCAGCGTTTAGCACAGTGCCTGGCACCTAGGAAGCACCTAACAAGTACCATTGTTATTATTATTATTATTATTATTAGGAGGAGGAGGAAGAAATGTTATTTAATATCCATTTTAAAGATGAGGAAACAGAGAAGTGAAGTGACATACCCCAGTTCACACAGCAGACAAGTGGCAGAGCTAGGATTAGAACCCAGGTCCTTCTGATTCCCAGGTCTGGGCTCTATCCACTAGGCCATGCTGCTTCTCCCACCATGCCTTCCTTTCTTTATTCTGGTCTCTTTCCTCCATCTTCCAGCCACTGGTGTCTTTGCCAAAGAAATGTAATGTGCCCTGGTTGATCATGAATTCAAAGAAAACTCCAGCAAGAGTGTTAGTGCTGCTTGGTGGTAGAAATAGAGTGAAATGGTGGCAACTTTTTCCTCCTGGTCTGACCTGTATTTCCAGCCCCTTCTCCACTCAAGGAGTTTCCTCGATTCTTATCAATCAGCATGATAAGCAGCTGATAAGCAGCGGAAGCAGCGTGGCTCAGTGGAAAGAGCACGGGCTTTGGAGCTAGAGACCGTGGGTTCAAATTCTGGCTCCGCCACTTGTCAGCTGTGTGACTTCGGGCAAGTCACTTCACTTCTCTGGGCCTCAGTTCCCTCATCTGTAAAATGGGGATGAAGACTGTGAGCCCCTCGTGGGACAACCTGGTTACCTTGTATCTACCCCAGTGCTTAGAACAGTGCTTTGCACATAGTAAGCGCTTAACAAATACCAACATTATTATTATTATTATCAATCAATTGTATTTATTGAGCGCTTACTGTGTGCTGAGCACTGTACTAAGCACTTGGGAGAGTACACTGCAATGAAATTGGTAGACATGTTCCCTGCCCTCAACGAACTCACCCCAGCACTTAGTACAGCACTTGGCACCTAATTGCTTAATAAATACCATAGAAAAAAGACAGTTATCCGTGGTGTCCAATGTTAGTACGCAGACCATCTGTGGAGGTAGAATAACCCAATTAGGGGGAAAAGTCATTTGGGGTGTAGAAAATCTAGGCCCCTTAATATGTTCACTCTTAGTTCCTCAAATGGCGATGCACCTTCAGGAATCCGCAAGATAAACCTGGAAGAGATTGCTTAGAAAACAGCCAGAGTAAAGTCCTCTGTGATGTGAAATCTCTCCTCCTCTGGTGTATGCTAACCAAGAAGGCTGAAATTCAGAATACTAAGTACGGTCTCTGAACAATCAGCATCCTAGAAGCCCCCGGTATAATGAGTTTCATTAATCCATTTCGAGAGTTTGAATTAAACCCCATTCCGGCTCTCGAGACAGCACGAGCCTGGATTGCCAATTTCGCCTCGACGATTTTTCATGATAATGGGGTGAGAATCAAAAGTATCCTGAGAGTCTGAATCCTACTGCGAGTCGTGAAATCGGATCGGGAAAGTGACAGCATTATTTACAATGTCTTGGTTGCACCCAGCCCTCACATTTTTTTTAATCTTTTTCTAACATTTGAGCTGGGAATTGTAGTGGAATGTAGGTAGTAAGTAGCAGCAGGATTTTTACCACTTCATAGCTAGAATCAAAATGGCAGAACTGAGTCATGACTCCAGTCTGTGTCCTGGAAAAAACAGGCTGCAGTCTTTAATTGAGGAATCACAGTCCAGTTTTATTTTATCCTTCTGCATATTGCTAATTTTTTTTTGTTATTTGTCCAGCACTTACTACATGCCAGGCATTACACTTAGTGCCAGAGTAGATACCAGCTAATTGGACTCAGGTCATGCCCCACATGGGGCTTGCAGGCTAAATCCCCGCTTTACAGATGCGGTTACTCAGGCACAGAGTAGTGACCTGCCCAAGGTCACACAGCAAGCAAGTGGCAGAGCCCAGATTAATACCCAGGTCCTCAGACTCCCAGACCCATGCCCTAACCACTCAACCACGTTGCTTCTCCGCTCAGCTTTTGCATTATACTCGAGGTCAAGATCATGTTTCAAAATGTCTGAAGCAGTTTGTCCCCTGAAGGGATCAGAGACTCCAATAAAACGGAACGGATTCAGCAAGGAAGGAGCTGGAGAGATCTTCACAGTGAGAACAGCCTGTGAAGTTGAGCAACAAACCATCTTCTCAGGGAAATTGGATTCTGTGAAGCTGCAAACAGCCGAGCCAGGAAAACGGGACACCTGACGTGGTTTTGCTGGGACCGGCCGCTAAGAGTTTGAAGGGCAAATAATCCTACCATTGCCCTCTCCTAAAAACGATTCTAGAAAAGGGAATTCGGTGGGCGCTTTCCTGCCATCACTTAAGTATCTGCAGTTTATCCGTGAAGGCAATCCAGCGGAGAAATGAGAAAATTCTTCTCATCCCTTTGGCGATCGGAACTTGGATCCGATCCATCAGGCCATTGGCGATTCTTTTTGTGGAGTTCGTAGACCCGTGAGGCATTTCTCATCATGGCTGCGAGCTGGCTACGGGGAGGGGGGCGGGGGGCATCTGCTACTTCTGGTGGTTCGTACTCGTCCAACTGCTTCGTGCAGCGCGCCACACATAGCACTCAGTAAAAACCCTTGGTTGATGGCTGGAAATGGTAGCTGATTTTCTAGAGCCTTCTTTCCTTTTCTCTTTGTGTCATCTCAGTGCTAGCTCTGCAGGTTTTACTCCTGGACAATCTGTGGTATTTATTGAGCACTTACTGTGCGCAGAGCACTGTACTGAGCACTGGGGAGGGTGTGATGCAATAGAGTTGGCAAACACGATCCCTGTCTTCGCGGAGCTGACAGCCTACTGGGGTAAGGTAAAAATAAGGCCACAAACAACTTGCCTCTGACGTCGCAAACAGGTTCAAGACCGCTAAAGTGGAAAATAGATTAGCCTCTGGGTTTAAAAACAGATTGGAGGAGAATTTGACATATAGAATGTGGGGCTTCCAGTCTTAATCCCAGTCTTAATTTTATAGATGAGGTAACCAAGGCATGGAGAAGTGACATGACTTGCCCAAGGACTCACAGCAGACAAGTGGTGGAGCCAGGATTAGAACCCAGGTCCTTCCGACTCCCAGGCCTGTGCTGTATCCCCTAGGCCAGGCTACTTCTACTGAAATCCTTCAGGTTCTTAGTACAGTGCTCTGCCTACAGCAAACACTCAATAAATACCATTGATTGTTTGATTTGAGTGGTCATCAAAGGATGTGGAAGCCTTTTTTCCAAACTTGGCACCTAGTAAGCGCTTTTAAAAAAAAAAAACAAAAAACAAAAAAGGATAAGTGAGACATGCTTCTTTTTAGTGGTATTTGTTGAGCACTTACTATATGCCAGGCACTGTATTAAGCACTGGGGAGATACAAGCTCATTGAGTTGGACGCAGTCCATGTCCCTTGTGGGACTCACAGTCTTAATCCCCATTGTACAGATGAGGGAACTGAGGTCCAGAGAAGTGAAGTGACTTGTCCAGAATCACAGAGCAGACAAGATTTTTCCAGACTGGCTTCATTGCAGATCTGGCTGGCGGCAGGGTGGGATAACCTAAATAACCTCCTGTATGATCCCAGTCCACTCACTGTCTCATCTTGCATGGGTCATGGGCAAAAGGTCCATTTTTAGTCATTCTAATTATCTAAGAGCTGGAGATCCAGTTTTGGTTGCCTTGGGAGTTTCTGTTAATGATCTGCACCAATCCAAGTGCTTAAGGCCTTTCCTTATTTTAAATAATCTTGACTCCTTGAACTAGCTGCAGTTGACTGTCTTCTGACAAGGGGAGCAGTGTGGCCTAGTGGAAAGAGCATGGGCCTGGGAGAAAGAGAAGCTGGCTCTACTCCCGGCTCTGCTGCTCATCTGCTCTGTGACCTTGGGCCAGTCACTTCAGTCAATGCCTCGGTTTTCTCATCTGTAAAATGGGGGTTCAGTACCTAGTTTCCCACCTACTTAGGTGGGAAAAGGGGCCGTGTCCAACCCGAGGAGCTCATATCTATCCCAGTGCTTAGTACGATGCCTGACATATAGTAGGCTTAACAAGCACCGTAGGAAAAAAAGGCACATAGGGACAACCCCCCCAGCTTATTTTTAAAACATTCATCGCAGTGAGATGGATAATTAGCGGCAGTTGGCCGACAAACAGCAAATCTAGCAACCTCATTTCAATGCTGAGCACCAACACTTTCGGATGCCAGCTCCGTGAAGAGACACAGTGTGCCAGAATAGGCTAATCGCTGTGGCACTTCATCAATCGGTTGTATTTATTGAACGCTCAGTATGTGCAGAGCGCTATATTAAGTGCTTGGGAGAGCATAGTGCCACAGTTAGCAGACAAGTTCCCTTGCCCACACTGACCTTACAGGCTAAAGCCTTCTGTCGTCTGCCTCAGCCTTATCCCGTTCTCTGGATCGGTATAAATAAAGGCAGCGGGACCTCAAACATCTGATCTTCTGAAAATCCATGCAATACATGAAACAGTAAAATGATCGATAAAGGGGGTTGTCAGTCTCATTCATTCGTTCGATTCAATCGTATTTATCGAGCGTTTACTGTGTGCAAAGCACTGTACTAAGCACTTGGGAGAGGGCAATAGAACAATAAATGGGCCCATTCCCCACCCACAACAAGCTTACAGTCTAGAGGGGAAGACAGACATTAATATGAATAAGTAAATTAATAGTAATGATAATAATAATGGTATTTGTTAAGTGCTTGCTTTGTGCCAGGCACCATTCTAAGTGCTGGGGTTAAATTCACTTTAATCAGTTTTGGACACAATCCCTGTCCCACATCGGGCCCACAGTCTCAAGCTCCATTTTACAGATGAGGTAACTGAGGTCCAGAGAAATGAAGTGACTTGCCCAAGGTCACACAGCAGATACGTGGCAGAGCCAGGATTAGAACCCATGACCTTTGGTCTTTGGAAATGAACCTTTAGAGGCATTGTCTAGATGGTCAGCTCTTTGTGGTCAGGGAATGTATCTGTTCTGTTGTTCTATTGTACTCTCCCAAGCATTCAGTACAGTGCTCTGCACACAGTAAGCGCTCGATAAATACGATTGACAGTAATATGCCAGGAGGAGGTTATGGAAACATTTTACAGCATTGAGGGCTTTCATCAGTGATCTCAAGGAACAGCACATGTCTGAGTGGCCTAGTAATTGTGGTATTTGTTGAGGGCTTACTATGCAACAAGCGCTGGGAGTGATCAGCCCCAGCAACTGACCCAACCGGGCCTTGCGGTCTGAGGAGAAGGCAAAACGGAGCTTTCATCCCCATTTGACAGAGGAGGTAACTGAGGCTCGGGGAAGATAAGTAACTTGCCCAAGGTCACGCAGCAGAGAATCGGCGGTGCTGGCATAAGAACCCACCTCACCTGACTCCCAGTACCAGGTCATTTCCTCTGGGCCATGCTGCTCAGAAAGTTGAGGCTTCCTGAGAACCCGCCGTGTTTCATTCATGTCGGGTAGTTAAAATCTTTGGGCATGATCGTCTAATGCGGCTCAGTGGGTCACTTATGAAAGGAAAAAGCCAATTTTGATTTAAGGAACGTTAGAAACAGCTCCCTTGTCCTCGAGCCCGGGTGCTGTGACCCACAAAATCTTCCGCACAGGTTTAAAAAATTGACTTCTCCGCCGGCCCCTTTTCAGAGAGGGAATAATTTCCCAGCAACTTATAGCCTTCTTGACCAAATAAGCTAAGAATGTCAACCAGAGCCAAGAAACCAGCTTTAAATGCACCTGTTTCTCCCAGCTGCTGGAACTCTGGGGCCAGATTCTACTACTATTTGTATCTTAGCAGGATGGTTGTTGGGGAACTTTGCTCCATGGAAGGATGTCTGTGGACTTCTAGTGAAACAACCAGACTAGGCAGCAAATACACCAAAAGCCCTGTTGATTAATGTTTCTTTTCATTCTCAGACTCTTCAGTCAGTCGTATTGAGTGCATACTGTGAGGGCCGAGCACTGTACTAAACGCTTGGGAGCGTACAATAGAACAGACACATTGCCTGGCCACACCGAGCTTATGGTCTAGAAGGGGAGTCAGACATTAATAGAAATTAAGAATAAGAATAATCGTGGTATTTGTTAAGCACTTACTATGTGTGCCAGTCAGTGTACTAAGCACTGAGGTGGCTACAAGCAAATCGGGTTGGACACAAATGAGTTACAGATATGATTTGGAGCTGGGAAGGAGGATGAATAAAGGGAGCAAGTCATGGCGGCACAGAAGGATGTGGGAGAAGAAGAAAGAAGGCTCAGTCAGGGAAGGCCTCTGAGAGGAGATGGGCCCTCAGTGAGGCTTCGGTGGGGATGGGAAGGGGAGAGTAACGTTTTTCATCTTTGCTTTCTGCCCGTTTGGGGGTTGAGAAGTTATTGATTGACCAACAGATGGGAGCATGACTCCATATGATGGATTTGGTGCAAACATGGAGCCCATATCCTCTTAGGGCTGACTTTAACTTTGTAGAAAGAAAACAAAAGCATCCTCAGGGCTCAGAAGGCTCCTTCACCGCCATTAAATCGTGAAATAAATGGATTGGAGTATAAAAATCTTGGTAAATAATGCAATCATTTTAGGGGCATTGAGGATTCGTTAGCATTTATATAATGCTTTTCAGCTTCAGTGGACATTGACAGATGTTACTTGTTGAAGGGTTTAGGAATACCGTTCTTATTCCTAAGAAAAAAAATAGTTCTGTTTCCCGAGAAGCAGCGTAGCCTAGTGGAAGGAGCTCAGGCCTGGGAGTCTGAAGGACCTGGGTTCTAATCCCAGATCTGCCACTTGTCTGCTGTGTGACCTCAGGCAAGTCACTCCACTTCTTCAGCCTCATCCCGGAGAATCCCCTGTTCTCCTCAACCCAGTCTTTCCCTCAGAGCAGCTACACCGCATTTCCAATGGGAAACCAAAGTGGTCTTGCCTGGCAGAGCCCATCCAGAGACTGAATTCCCCAGGTAAGCTCTGCTCTGTTCCTAATTAACTTGAAGACAGATTAGGGAGATAAAAACTGAACCCAACACTTTGCATAATTTGGCCAAATGCAGCTTCCTGACGTCTTTGTGTATTTACGGTGCCTGCAGTCAGGCAGGGGAAAGGAGGTAGTCTGGCCATCCCAAGGGGCTGGGAGTTATTTGTTTGCTATGTGACCTTGGGCAAGTCACTTCACTTCTTCGAGAAGCAGCGTGGCTCAGAGAAGCAGCGTGGCTCAGTGGAAAGAGCACGGGCTGTGGAGTCAGAGGCCATGGGTTCAAATTCTGGCTTCGCGAATTGTCAGCTGTGTGACTTTGGGCAAGTCACTTCACTTCTCTGTGCCTCAGTTACCTCATCTGTAAAATGGGGATTAAGACTGTGAGCCTGATCACCTTGTATCCCCCCCAGTGCTTAGAACAGTGCTTTGCACATAGAAAGCGCTTAACAAATACCATTATTATTATTATTATTATTATTATTATTATTATTATTATCATTATCATTATCATTATCCGGAAAATGGGGATGAAGATTGTGAGCCCCGCATGGGCCAGGGATCTACCCCTGCACTTAGAACAGGGCCTGGCACATACTAAGCACCTAAAAAATACCACAATTATTATTATTATTATCACAGTCATTTGGGTCACCTCATCTTTTGAGGAAAAGTGCACGCCTTTCCTTCTCCCCTGAGGTGGCAGTTTGTCTACTGCTAGTGTGGTAACCCTCACCCTGTAAGCGACAGTTTGCTACTCCATACCTACTCCTGCTCCGAATAATAATTGAGGTATTTGTTAAGCGCTTCTATGGGCCACACACTGCGCTACGCACTGGAGTGGATTCAGGTAATCAGGTCAGACACAGTCCCTGTCCCTCATGGGCTTGCAGTTTAAGGGAAAGGGAGAAGAGGTATATTATCCCCATTGTACAGATGAGGGAACTGAGGGGCAGAGAAGTGAAGTGACTTACCCAAGGTCACCTGACGGGCAAGGGGAAGAGCTGAGTTATAGTGGAGCCGGCGGCCAGGGAGGAAGGGCTGGGTTGGGGATTCTTGCAGTTGAGGGAAAGAGCAGTGTTGCTCCCTGACCCTGAGGCCTTGGGGTGAAGAGCGAGGCCTTAGGATGAAGAGACAAGGAAAGCTCACTGTGGGCAGGGAATGTGTCTGTTTATTGTTCTATTGTCCTCTCCCAAGTGCTTATTACAGTGCTCTGCACATGGTAAGTGCTCAATAAATACAATTGAATGAATTAATGAATGAATGAAAACCGTCCTGTGCTCCTGCTAGCTCAGCCTTTCTGGCCAGCAGGACCTTGTGCCTGGCCTGGCTTCCGGAGCTCTGGAATTCCCATGATCCTTAGCAGGCTGCACGGTCAGTCAATCTTTCTTTTTCTGTTCTTAGGGTATTTGTTAAGTGTTTAGTATATGCCAGGCACTGTACTAAGCACTGGAGTAGATACAACTTCATCAGGTTGGACACAGTCCCTGTCCCACATAAGGCTCACAGTCTTAGTCCCCATTTTAAAGATGAGGTAACTGAGGCACGGAGAAGCTAAATGGCTTGCCCAAGCTCACACAGCAGACAAGTGGTGGAGGCAGGATTAGAACCTAGGTCCCTCTGACTCCCAAGCCCAGGCTCTATCCACTAGGCAACACTGCTTCTCACATTTAAATAGCAAACCTCTCTTCCTCCCTCTCACAGTTTCACCTCCTCACGCCCATGGGAGTTCCAAATGCCTCAACTCAGTTATAAATGCCTTTTTTAACCACCATTTTTATGGTATTTGTTAAGCACCTACTGTGTGCCAGGCACTGTACTAAGCGCTGGGGTAAATACAAGCTAATCAGGTTGGACAGAGTTCCTGTCCCACATAGGCCTCACAATCTGAATCCCCATTTTCCAGATGAGGGAACCGAGGCCAAGAGAACTGAAGTGACCTGCCCAAGGTCACACAGCAGACAGGTGGCAGAATCAGGATTAGAATCCAGGACCTTCCAACTCCCAGGCCTGAACTCTATCCACTAGGCCAGGCTGCTTCTCTTTCTCTTGCCCTTTTTCTCTCTTCCCACAGCCTTCTAAACTCCTCCCCTTGAGTATAACACACTGGCCGTTACACAGCGTGAAGGCAAAACATTTTCCTCCCGGACGTTAAATTTGTCTAAGACTAAATAAGTCTTTAGACTTAGAATGGGGGGTGGGGAGGATGGGAGGGCATTGGAAAGAAAAGAAACAAATTCCTTGGGAAGGAAGAGGAGATGGGTTCGCGTCCAACATGGCGAGGAAGAAATGCAGGGTGGGTTCAGATTGGATTCATTTCAAATCAGGGGAAAGAAGGCACGTTTTAAACAATAAAGTCAGGGGACATTAAATAAGTGATCCATAATGCATCTGCTGTCAGGCTGATCTTTAGCTCCTAGCAGCTGTTCTACTCCGTCAGACGCAGCCCCTCCAAGAGGACAGAAAGCAGTGTTTGTAGGCTTCCAAAACATGAGCAGACCAACCGAGAGCACCAGAATATGTCCCCAGAGCAGATTCCAATATACGGGGGCAGATGGGGGTGTGCTTAATATAAGGCGGAGACTGTTTGCAAAGCAACCCGCTCACTTAGCTCATTTGGGGCTAAAAATAAGCATGGCCTAGTAGAAAGAGCACAAGCCTCGGGGGCAGGAGACCTGGCTTCGAATCTTGCCTCCACCTGGTTCCTACTGCGTGTCCTTGGTCAAGTCATTTAACTTGACCAAGGAATGTGTCTGTCTGTTATGATATTGTACTCCCCCAAGCGCTCGGTACAGTGCTCTGCACACAGTCAGTGCTCAATAAATAGGATTGAATGAATGGATGAATGAACTTCCCTGGGCGTCCGTTCCCTCTTCTGTAAAATGGGGAGAATATTCCTTTTCTCCTTCCCTCTTAGACTAGGAGTGTCCTGTCAGACGGGGGATTGCATCCGATCCGCTTATACTGTAATCTCCCCCAGTGCTTAGTACAGTAGTTAGCACAAACTAAGCATTTAACAAATTCTACAGTTACTATTGCATTGAGAAAGCAAGAATTTTTTGTTTGTTTCTGCTTTATCGCTTATTCGCTCTATTACTGTGTGACCTTGGGTGAGTTACTTAACTTCTCCAGGCCTCAGTGTCCTTTGTTCATTTGTGCTGCTTCCTACAATGCCATGCTGCTTCCTAAGAACTCAGGGCAGTGAGTGAGATTTCTGTTCAGTCTAGCAAAGACCTGTGGCGGGAAAGTAATTCAGAACATCTGAGGCTCAATTCCTCAACTCCTGATCTCACATCCGAGGATAGAGCCAACGGACATTTTATAAGCTGGCACTGTCCAGTTATACAGTTTAACCCCAAACACTTCGATAGAAGCGGCGTAATCAAAAAAGAATGCCCACTGCCAGGCGTGGTTTTCTGACAGGTTCCCTAAACTGTCTAATTTAGGTTAAAGTTCCAGGCAGTGGCTTTTCGTCAGTTCTTCTGTTTTGCCGCAAACATCATCTGATTTTCTCTTTTGAAAACGCCTTTTTGATCCTGGTGAGCGAGATTAGTAAAACTGTCATGGTTGAAACTCATATTTGCCAATTGAACGGCTGTTGTCTTCAAAAATTTGGGAAGTGTAATTCTCCTCCTCCTCGTTCTGAATGGCTTTTTCGGGATGTGGAAGATTGCTTTATGAAATGATTGTCCATGAGGAAAAATCTAGCCTACCACCCCTGTTGGCTGGTGTGTCATTAGGTCCCACACAGACAAACACTTGTCCTGTTTCCTTTGCTTCCCACAGGCCAGCATGGCGTAGTGGCTAGAGCATGGGCCTGAGAGTCAGAAGGTCATGGCTTCTAACCCCGGTTCTGCTGCTTGTCTGCTTTGTGACCTTGGGCAAGTCACTTCACTTCTCTGGACCTCAGTTACCCCATCTGTAAAATGGGGAGTGAGACTGTGAGCCCCTCGTGGGACAGAGACTGTGTCCAACCCAATTTGCTTGTATCCATCCCAGCGCTTACTATGTGCTTGGCACATAGTAAGCTCTTAAAAAATACCACAGTTATTATTATTATAATTATCATTATCTCTGCTATAGCTACCAAGTAAGCTCACTGTGGGCAGAGAATGTATCTGGTATATCGTACTCTCCCAAGCGTTTACTATGTGCTTAGTGTGTGTATATATATATATTTTTAATGGGATTTGTTAAGTGCTTACTATGTGCCGGACACTGTACAAAGCACTGGGGTAGATAATAATAATAATTCTTCATCTCACTGACTTGCTCCCTTTATTCATTCCCCTCTCCCAGCCCCACATCACTTATGTACATATGTGTCATTGTATTTATTTCATTAATGTCTGTCTCCCCCTCTATACTGTAAGTTCGCTGTGGGCAGGGAATGTGCCTGTTATATTATACTTTCTCAAGTGCTTAGTACAGTTCTCTGCACAAAGCAAGTGCTCAATTAATACTGCTCTATCCACTAGGCCACATGGCTTCCCAGTTGGGGAGAAGAGGGACAGCTAGGGCTCTGTGGTGGAGCTTGTGTATCACGGTATCTGTAGTTATTAGTAATTATAATAATAATTGTGATGTATGTTAGTGCCTGCTAAGTACGGACCCTAAGTGCTGGGTTTGATACAGTCTAAGCAGATGGAACATAATCCCTGCCCCTTGAAAGGGTCACAGCCTAAGAGGGAGGGAGGCTCTATTTTCCAGCTTAGGGAACTGAGGTGTGGAGACACCTCAAGGCCGCCCAGCAGACAAGTGGCAGAGACGGGATTGGAACCCAAGTCCCCTGCCTCCCAGGCCTCGCCGGAGCTCTGTTCAAACGGATGCCAGAACGTGTGTGTGTGCAGCAGAAAGACGTCTCCACAGATCCGTCGTAGTTGCTGATTCGGTTTACGACCTTTTTCTCTCTAGGCCTTGTGACTGAGTTCCAAGGATCTAGCGGGAAGGAGGCTTAGTGTTAAAGGAACATTCTTCCTCCGATTAGATCCTAAATTAGACTCGTGTTGGGTTAATTGGGGTAAAGCGCTTGCCTCCTGTCCGTCCTAATGCCCTTCAGATTTCCGCCGTCTGACTTGGGGAAGAATTGAATAAACGAATTTCCTACCTGCTGGGACGCTTAGCAACGACAATGAATGTTTTGTTTTCAACAGCTGTGCTGTGCTGACCTACGAGCCCTACGTTGTTTATCCCACCTTGTATAAAATGTTCTTTTCCTTTAAAAAGAGAAAGATGAATTCATGGTTGTTTATTCCACCTTGTATAACATGTCCATTTCCTTTAAAAAGAGAAGGATTAATTCACGGCCTTTGGGTGTGAGGTGTAGAGCTCTGGCTGTGCCCAAGGCAGTTTTGAAGGAAGAATACTCATCTCTGTCTCCAGCGTGCTTATACTCTAATAGTAATAATAATAATAATAATAATTGTGATGGTATTTGTTAAGCGCTTACTATGTGCCAAGCACTGTTCTAAATGCTAGGGTAGATACAAGGTCATTGGGTTGTCCCATGTGGGGCTCACAATCTTAATCCCCATTTTCCAGATGAGGTAACTGAGACACAGAGGAGTGAAGCGATTGGCCCAAAGTCACACAGCTGATAAGTGGCGGGAGCCAGGATCAGAACCCACAACCTCTGACTCCCAAGCCCATGCTCTTCCCACTATGCCAAGCTTCCTCTCTAATAGGAGAGCAGCGTGGCATAGTGGAAAGAGCATAGGCCAAAGTAAGCGCTCAGTAAATGCCACTGATGAAGCTGGACTCTCTGAACCTCTCCCAAGTGCTCAGTATAGTGCTCTCTGTAGAGACTAAGTGCTCATGAAACATGTTCACTCGATCCCTAAAGCCGATGTTTAAATCTGCCAAACATTTCACTGCCTCCCAGATTCTTTCTAGCCGATCAGTGGTGGGGATGATTTTACCCCCGGGAAACTGAGGTTCAGAAATAATTGAATGAAATCACTGTCAAATATCGTGTACTTTTTTTTTCCAAGAACATGCCTCATTTTCGCGGCAACTTGATTACACTGAACCAGTATTTCTAGTGCCCTTGAGTGTGAAGCTAAATTATGCGGTTTATCAGTTCCTTTCATATATCAAAGGAAACAAAACTGCAGAGTCTGGAGAAAGTGTTCATCTCGTTGCCGTGGTACTGATACTTATGGTTATTAGCATGAGAAGAGTCTGAAAAATGATTGATCCAGGAAAAATGTCCTTGTTCTTTTGGCATACTACTCTGTCAGAGGTGCTTTTTAGAATAAACTCAGGGCAACATTTCTTATCCTTCTTTCTCCTGCCTTCTTCTTCTTCTCCTATTTGTTAAGAGTTTGCTACTTGTCAGCACTGTCCTAAAAGCTGGGGAAGATACAAGTTAATAAGGTCAGACACAGCCCCTGTCCTTCATAGGGATTGCATTCTCTGTAGAAGGGAGAATGGGCATTGAATCCATCACACTTGGCTCCTCTAACGCCAGGTTGCGTTACATAAATAATTTCTCTAGATCAATGTCTGTCTCTGCCTCTAAATCATAAGCTTGTCTTGGGCAGAGAACGTGTTTACCAACTCTGCTGTATTGTACTTTCCCAAGAGCTTAGTACAGTCAGATGGTCAAGGGTTCCAATCTCGGCTCCCTCACTTATCTGAGGTGTGACCTTGGGCCAGTCACTTCATGTCTGTGGATCTCAGTGACCTCATCTGGAAAATGGGGATTGAGACTGTGAGCCCCATGTGGGGCAGGGACTATGTCCACCCCGATTTGCTTGTATCCACCCCAATGCTCAGTACAGTGCCTGGCACATAACCAGCGCTTAATAAATAACAAAATTATTATTATTATAATACTCCAAAGTGAGCCAGCCCCTCCAGGGGTGACGGACAGGGCGTGCAGGTGGACAACTCTAGACTGTGAACTCGCTACGGGCAGGAATCTGTCCGTTGTTGTATTCTCCCAAGCGCTTAGTACAGTGCTTTGCACACAGTAAACACTCAGTAAATACAATTGAATGATCAATTCTTCATCACCAGAAGTGTCACCTGGCCAGCCTCCCTATCACAAAAATCTGGAGTCTTCCCCGCCCCCTTCCCCCCTTTATTTTCTTCTGGTACTTCTTAAGCACTTACTTTGCACCAAGAACTCTACCAACCACTGGGGTAGATCAGGTTGGATCTAGCCCCTGTCCCACATGGGGCTCACAGTCTAAACCATAGGGAGGATGATTTAATCCCCACTTCCCCAGTGTAGTAACTGAGGCACAGAGACGTTAAGAGATTTGCCCAAAGTCACACAGCAGACACGAAGCGGGACCAAGATTAGAACCCAGGTCCTCTATCTCCCAGGTCATGCCCTTTCCACTAGGCTATGCTGCTCACCGTTTGATGCCTTGGGAGATCCAGATAGATTGGCACAGTGTAGTTGGATTAATCCTTAATGCAGCATTCAACTTGACCAAGCACTTAGTACAGTGCCCTGCACACCTTAAGCGCTCTGTGAGTAGTCAGTTTCATTCTTCAGATGAAGAAAAGGAGATGGAGAGAGGTTGAGCATCCATGTCATTGATGGAACTGAAGCTGAATTTTCAGCTTTTGCAACTGCTGTCTATTCATTTACAAAACGTCTGTAACCCTTCATTAATCTGCCCAACTTCCCTGGGAAATAATTATTATATTAGTGTCTGTCTTCCCCTCTAGACTGTAAGCTCGTTGTGGGCAGGAAACACGCCTACCAACTCTGTTGTGTTTTACTCTCCCAAGCGCTCAGTACAGTGCTCTGCACATAAGTGCTCATAAATCTTCTTCGATCATTAATACTCCAGTCTGCAAGACAGACCATGCTTCTGAATTTCTAATTCCAAACTGGAAATACTGTGAAAGAGACATTTTAGAATCAAAACATAATTATAAAACACAGAAAGGATATGTGTGTGCATTTTAATTGGGGGGCGGGGGAGGGGTGTTCAAGAGACTAATTGACCCTATGAAGACATAAAGGAATTCTAATTTTATGGTGGTTGACAAAATTATTTTTTGTCTTCCTCTCTTCCCAGCTCTAATGAGGTCGTAGGTCAACCTGGCTCATTGACTCATGCAAATCAACTGAATTTTTTCTTGCGGGAAGTAGAGAATTCATAAGAAACCTCAGAGAGAAGAAATAGAAATATTGTTTAAGAACCACTATTTTAACAACTAAGCAGGTCCATGCCAGGTGTGATGCTTGGAAGCAGAAACATAAATTTGCCCTTAGGGCGAGCAAAGATAATAATGATGGTATTTGTTAAGTGCTTACATGCCATGCACTGTTCTAAACGTTGGGATATCACTCTGTAGTCTGCCTGAAGTCTTTTTGAGCTAATAAGCATTGAAATCATCTTTAAGCACTTCAGGAATTTTGAAAATATATCTTTGGAGTGCTGCAGAGTTAGAGTGGACAAAATGAGAAAGGAGCGATCATGGTTTGCTGAAAACTGTTTAGACAGGTGGTTCTTCTTTCTCCTCTCCAAACTCCCCTCTAACTTGAATTGTGACCCAGGAACAAAAGAAGATTTTTTTCTCCCTCTACATTTACTAAAGAGCAGGCTTGGAGGCTCATTTTATGTTCTGCTTCCCTCCTATATCTTTATTCTTCCTCTTGCCTTCACAATTTGCAAATAATGTTTGCCTGTCTCCTCCGTTAGACTGTAGGGGCCTTGAGGGAAGGGAAAATTTTATTATTGTGAGCTTTGCAAGGAAAAGCACATGGAAAGATATTTTCGAGTTGTCCACGAGATGGCAGTTAAAGACTCGACAGTTTGTTCTCCACTTCTCCAGCCCCCATTTCAATATCGGAATTTGAGTTCAGCGTGTCAGTTGTAATTATTGAGAACTTACTGTGTGCAGAGAACTGTACTGAGCGTTTGGGAGAGTACAATAGAACAATAAACAGACACAATCCCTGCCCCCGATGAGCGTACATTCTAGAGGTGGGGAGAGAGACGTTAATAGAAATTAAGTAAATTACAAATCCAGACGTAAGTGCTGTGGGGCTGGGAGGGGAGTGTCCTGAGAATGTCCTCTTTAAAAAAAAAAAGTTAGTCGCCTGGAAGGGCCTGGATTTTACCCCTTCCCACCATACATGAGTAAAGGCCCAAACGTCCAGACCCTGCATAGTTTGCTGTATTGTACTCTCCCATGTACTTAATACAGTGCTCTCCACACAGTAAGCACTCAGTGAATACCGTTGATTGATTGATTAAGACTGTGAACCCCACGTGGGACAACCTGGTTACCTTGTATCTACCCCAGTGCTTAGTACAGTGCTTGGCACATAGTAAGCACTTAAAAAATATGATCATCATTAATTATTATTGATAATAATTGTGGTATTTGTTAAGCCCTTACTGTGTGCTGGCCACTGTACTAGGCGCTGGGGGTGGATACAGGGAAATCGGGTTGGACACAGTCCCTGTCTCACGTGGGCCTCACAGTCTCAATCCCCATTTTACAGATGAGGGAACTGAGGCCCAGAGAAGTGAAGTGACTGACCCAAGGTCACACATCAAGAAAGCGGCAGCAGACCCCTTTCTGTGGATGGGCACCCAACACCAAACAAAAATGTAATTCTTCTTAAATTGCCGTTCATCGATTAGTCACTCAATCAGTTGTATTTTTTAAGTCCTTCCTGTATTTAGAGCACTGTACTAAGCCCTTGGGAGAGTACAATAGAATAAGTAGACATCACTGCTGTCCACCAGGAGCTTGTATTCCAATGGGTAAGACAGACATTAAATTAATTACAGATGGGGAAAGGAGTAAAGGATATGCACGTAAGTGCCTTGAAGGCTGGTTGAGTGAAAAAGTACCAAACAAATGAGGATATGTAATAATAATAATGATACTTATGGTATTTGAGCACTTACTTTGTGCTAGGCACTGTACTAAGCGCTGGGGTGGATCCAAGGAAATTGGGTTGGAAACAGTCTCTGTCCCACGTGGGGCTCACAGTCTCATACCGTATTTTGTAGATGAGTTAACTGAGGCCCAGAGTCATGAAGTGAGTTTGCCCAGGGCCACACAGCAGACAAGCGGAGGAGCGGGATTAGAACCCACGACCTTCTGGCTACCAGGGCCGTGCTCTACCCACTAGGCCATGGTGCTGTTTATCCTGAATTCGAAATTAGGTATTCAAATTCAGGCTTCTTTTCCTGTGAACCGCTCCTGGTTCCTGACGAAAGTTGACTTTTCTTTATCTTCTTCTTCTTCCAGATCACTGGTGTTATCCTCCTGGCCGTCGGCGTTTGGGGAAAACTCACATTGGGTACCTACATCTCTCTCATCGCCGAGAACTCCACCAATGCCCCTTATGTGCTCATTGGAACTGGCACCACGATCGTGGTCTTCGGCCTGTTCGGCTGCTTTGCCACATGCCGCGGCAGCCCCTGGATGCTGAAACTAGTGAGTTGGGGCGCCCCCGGACAGGGGGGTTCTGCTGAAACGGTTGGGAACGATAATAATTTTGGGAATAATATTGGGAATGGCATAATGTCTGGAGGGGATGTGGCGTTCCAGCGCTGACACGGTTATGAACGTTAATACCCTTACATCCAGATGGGATGCGGTTCTAATGCTTGTCGAGCCCGATCGAAAAAAATCAAGTCTTGGCAACACAGCACAAAGCGTTTCCATTGCAATATTCATATGGATGTGGGCAGATGAGGATTTTGCCCTAAAAGTGGGCTCAACCTCATCCCAAAGTCACGGAGCAGGCAAGCAGTATCGTCATTTATCGAGCACTTTACTGTGTGCAGAGCACTGTTCAAAGTGCTCAGGAGAGTCCAACGCAACAGATTTGGCAGACACGTTCCCTGTCCATGACGAGCTCGCAGTCTAGAGCTGGAATTAGAACCTGGGTCTCATAAATCCTCATCACGTGCCCTGTCCACTAATAATAATTATGGGATTTGTTAAGCGCTTAGTACGTGCCAAGCACTGTTCTAAGCGCTGGGGTAGATACAAGGTAATCAGGTTGTCCCACATGGGGCTCACGGTCTTAATCCCCATTTTCCAGATGAGGTCACTGAGGCCCAAAGCAGGGAATCGACTTGCCCAGGGTCACCCAGCAGACAAGTGGTGGAGCCGGGATTAGAACCCAGGTTTTTTTTGACTCCCAGGCCCGTGCTCTATACACTAGGCCATGTTACTTTCCCAACAAACTATACTGCCAAAAAGACCTGCTTAAAATGGAGTTCACTTGAAACTATCGAACGCTTTTTAAAGCCCAATTAAAACTCCTTCAGCCCCTTCTGTCCATTGCCAAGTGGTGGAATGTCCTTATTATCATCATTATCATTATTAATAATTATGATAATAATTAATAATAATGATTATGGTATTTGTTAAGCGCTTACTGTGTGCCAGATACTGTACTAAGCGCTGGAGTGGATACAAGCAAATTGAGTTCCTGTCCCATGTGGGGCTCACAGTCTCAATCCCCATTTTACAGATGAGGTATCTAAGGCCCAGAAAAGTTAAGTGACTTGCCCAAGGTCACACAGCAGACAAGTGGCGGAGCCGGGATTCGAACCCTTGACCTTTTGATTCCCAGGCCCAGGCTCTGGCCACTACGCCATCCTGCTTCCCTATGATATGTGCTTAACATTCATTCAATTGTATTTATTGAGCGCTTACTTTGTGCAGAGCACTGTACTAAGCGCTTGGGAAGGACAAGTCGGCAACACATAGAGACGGTCCCTACCCAACAGTGGGCTCACAGTCTAGAAGGGGAAGACAGACAACAAAACATATTAACAAAATAAAATAAATAGAATAAATATGTACAAATAAAATAAATAAATAAATAGGGTAATAAATACATACAAACATATATACATATATACAGGTGCTGTGGGGAGGGGAAGGAGGTAGGGTGTGGGGGTGGGGAGGGGGAGGAAGGGGAAAGGAAGGAGGGGGCTCAGTCTGGGAAGGCCTCCTGGAGGAGGTGAGCTCTCAGTAGGGCTTTGAAGGGAGGAAGAGAGCTACCTTGGCGGATGTGCGGAGGGAGGGCATTCCAGGCCAGGGGGATGACGTGGGCCGGGGGCCAACGGCGGGACAGGCGAGAACGAGGCACGGTGAGGAGATTAGCGGCAGAGGAGCAGAGGGTGCGGGCTGGGCTGTAGAAGGACAGAAGGAAGGTGAGGTAGGAGGGGGTGAAGTGACGGAGAGCCTTGAAACCAAGGGTGAGGAGTTTTTGCCTGATGCCTAGGTTGATTGGTAGCGACTAGAGATTTTTGAGGAGGGGAGTAACATGCCCAGAGCGTTTCTGCACAAAGACGATCCGGGCAGCAGCGTGAAGTATGGATTGAAGTGGGGAGCGACAGGAGGATGGGAGATCGGAGAGGAGGCTGATGCAGTAATCAGTAATCAGTAATGCAGTAATTAATGCAGTAACAAGAACGATTGTTGTTGTGATAATTGATTATAATCATAACAATAACAACAACGGTGTTTAAGTCCTGACTATGTGTCAAGCACTGTTGTAGGCGCTGGGGTAGATCTGAGCTCAGTCCCAGTCCTGGTCCCACATGGGGCTCACAGTCAAAGTAAGGGAGGAGGGGGAACAGATGCACAATCGTCATTTTACAGATGAGAAAACTGAGGCACGGGGAAATTGAGTGACTTGCTCAAGCTTAGGTAGGAGGCGAGCGGTGTAGCAGGATTAGAACGTGGGTCTCTTGACTCCCAGACCCCCGTTCTTCGATTCACACCAAGAAGCTACCTCCATTATTGGTTTCTTCTCGGTACCAAGAGAGAATTGAGTGCCATCCCTCTTCCTCAACCAATTTCCAGATGAGGGGGCAAGAAACTGAACCGGCCCAGTATCAAAGGGCTTAAGGGGAAGATGCCCAAGTGCATAGGTGATGTTGAAGGGATGGAAATGAGGAGAGGAGATGAGAGCTTAGTCAAGGAAGGCTTCGTGGAGGAGGTAGGATTTTTCTAGGGCTCTGAAGATGGAGAGTAGTGATCTGTCGGCTAGAAAGGAGGAGGACGTGGGCATAGGGGTCAGTGACGAGATAGACGAGATCGAAGCAAAGCTGAGTAGGTTGCTGTTAGAGGAGCAAAGCGTGAAGAGAATTGAGGTGAGGTAGAAGGGGAGAGCCGACTGAGTGCCTAAAAGCTGATGGTCAGGAGCTTCATTCATTGAATCCTACTTAATGAGCGCTTACTGTGTGTAGGGCTCACTGTACTAAGCACTTGGGAAAGTACAAACAGCAGTAAACAGACACATTCCCTGCCCACAACGAGCTTACGGTCTAGTCATAATAATAATTGTGGTATCTGTTAAGTGCTTACTATGTGCCAAACACAGTTCTAAGCACTTGGGTAGATACAAGGTAATCGGGTTGGACACAGTCCATGTCCCTCACAGGGCTCACAATCTTGATCCCCATTTTACAAATGAGGTAACTGAGGCACAGAGCAGTGATGTGACTTGCCCAAGGTCACACAGCAGTCATGCCTCTGACTCCCAGGCCCATGCTCTTTCCACTAGGCCATGCTGCTTCAGTCTAGTCTAGAGCCGGGTGGGGAGTTTCTGTTCGATGCTAAATTGGATGAGCAACCACTGGAGGTTTTTGACAAGGGGGAGACAGGCCTAAAACCATTTTTTTAGAAAAGTGATTCGTGCTGTCATTTTTTAGCCCCACTGGGTCAGGAAAGACACACATCCTGGCCAAACTTTCCTCTGAAAGGGAAGGTTTGTTTTCCCAAAAGACTTCGGCATGTAAACCCTGACTCTGTGCGTTTGCTTTCCAGTATGCTATGTTCCTGTCCTTGGTGTTCCTGGCTGAGCTCGTGGCTGGCATTTCAGGATTTGTGTTTCGCCATGAGGTGAGTATGTGGCCACCCCAGTAATAAGAATAATTAGTACTAATTATGGTATCTGTTAATGCTTACTATATGCCAGGCACAGCACGAAGCGCCGGTGTGGGTACAAGCAAGTTGGGTTGGACTCGGTCCCCATCGCACGTGGAGCTCATGGTCTCAACCCCATTTTACAGAGGGAACCGAGGCCCAGAGAAGTGAAGTGGTTTGCCCAAGGTCACACAGCGGACAGGTGGCAGAGCCAGGATTAGAACCCATGACCTCTGGACTCCTGGGCCTGTGCTCTGTCCACTAGGTCATGCTGTTTCTTACCATAGTACCAGAGTCTGGTTGAAGTGTCTAGAAACCTGGGTGCCTAGCAGTTGGACGTTCAGTACTCCAAAATTGGATATGATCCCAAAGGAGGGGTTTCTTCAAGGTTCAAGGCCTTAGCTGCTTGATATTGCCCTGGAGAAATCATTAGGTTGCCAGTCAAAATCTTTCTCTGTCTTGTTACCTCAGAGCACAGGAGAATAGGTCAAAAAACCCTCTTAAAACCCTGACTTCAGCAAAGCGGGTGTTTGTGTATATTCACCTCACAAGGAGGTTCACAAATGGCTAAATTAATTTCCTTGTTGCTTTGTAGATTGAACTGTGCCTAAAAATAATAATAATGGTATTTAAGTATTTATTATATGTCAGGCATTGTTCTAAGCACTGGGTTGGATACAAGTTAATCACGTTGGACACAGTCCCTGTCCCCAGAGGGTTGACCCTGAATCAACCCCTTCAAGAGGTGTCAAACCACAAATTTGGCTTTTTGAGAAGCAGAGTGGCCTAATGGGAAGGGCCCGGACCTGGGAGTCAGGGGACCTGGGGTTTAATCCCAGCTCCACCACCTGTTTTCTGTGTTACCTTAAGGCAAGTCACTTAACTTCTCTGTGCCTTGGTTCCCTCATCTGCAAAATGGGTGTTCAATCCCTGTTCTCCATCGTGTGTAGACTTTGAGCCCGTCTTGTATCATCTAGGACAGTGCTTCACGATCTTGGAAGTCAAGTATCATGCCCACTATGTTCAGACAGTGATAATTGAACACTTTCTCAGTCAGTGGTATTTATTGAGCGCTTACTGTGTGCAGAACACTGTACTTAGTACTTGGGAGAGTACAGTAGAATAGCTAGACCTAATCCTGTGCTACTGAACTCTCCCAGGTACCTTTTTTATGGCATTTGTTAAGCACTTACTATGTGCCAGGCACTGTACTAAGCATTCGGATATGTAAAAGATTATCGGGCTGCACACAGTCCATATCCCATGTAGGGCTCACAACTTTAGTCATCCAATTAGTAGTATTTATTGAGTGCTTACTATGTGCAGACCACTTTACTAAGTACTTGGGAGACTACAGTGCAACAGAGTTGGCAGACCCATTCCCTGCCCACAGTGACCTCGTAGATGAGGGAACCGAGGCACAAAGAAGTTAAGTGACTTGCCCAAGGTCACACAGAAGCCATATCACTGTGATATGTATCATTATGTAGCACATATCATTACAATATAAATCATGGATTTCCAACAAGAGGGATTGATGTGAAAATGAGAGCCTCTGAATGGAAGAACATCATGTCCTGTAATAATAATGATATTAATAGTAATAATAATAAATTATGGTATGTTTTAAGCACTTACTATGTGCCAAGCACTGTTCTAAGCGCTGAGGTAGTTACAAGGTAATCAGGTTGTCCCACGTGGGGCTTACAGCCTTAATCCCCATTTTACAGATGAGGGAACTGAGGCAAAGAGAAGTGAAGTGGCTTACCCAAGGTCACACAGCAGACAAGTGGGGAAGCTGGGATTAGAACCCACATCTTCTGACTCTCAAGCCCATGCTCTTGCTACTAAGTCACGCTGCTTCTCTAACTCTTCCCCCCGACAGATCAAGGACACTTTCCTGAGGACATACACCGAAGCCATGCAGAACTACAACGGAAATGATGAGAGGAGCCGGGCGGTGGATGACGTCCAACAGAGCGTATGTTTGTTTGAGCCAGGGGGCCGGGGGGGACAGAAGGAGTTTTATTTTGTTAGTATGTTTGGTTTTGTTCTCTGTCTCCCCCTTCTAGACTGTGAGCCCACTGTTGGGTAGGGACTGTCTCTATATGTTGCCAACTTGTACTTCCCAAGCACTTAGTACAGTGCTCTGCACACAGTAAGTGCTCAATAAATACGATTGATTGATTGATTGATTGGGGAGGGGGTGGGAGAGGACCCCCAGTGGACTTGGAAGCTAAACCTTCAATTCATCAATTCCAGAGTTAGTTTAGTAAACAGCGATGCTCTGTTTCCATTCGATGGTCTTCCCAAGAGACAGAGACTGTGACCTCATTATGAGCAGGGAATGTGTCTCTTCATTGTCGTATTGTCTTCTCCCAAGTGCTCATTACAGTGCTATGTGCATAGTAAGCACTTAATAAATATGATTGAGTGGGAGAGAGAGATGGACTGTCAGTCAGGCAGGCAATTGAATTTATTGAGTGCTTACAGTGAGCAGAACACTGTACTGAGAGCTTGGGAGAGTACAGTGTGACAATATAAGCAGCGCGTTCCCTGCCCTCAACGAGCTCACAGTCTAGAGGGGGAGACAGACATTTAATAGAAATAAATAAATGACAGATATGGACATAAGCGCTCTGTGGGGTTGGGAGGGGGGATGAAATGGAGGGAGAAACTCACTTTGATTTTGGAAGAGAGAGCTAAGCCCACCCAGGAAATGAGGCCAGAGAGATTCAGTCAAGCAGTCAATGATATTTGCTGAGCGCTTACTGTGGGCACTGTACTAAGCGCTTGGGAGAGTCCAACAGAACAGTCAGTTGACACGTTCCCTACCCCCCAGGAGCTGTGGAATCCATTCTTTCCCCTCCATTCTATTTGGAAAACCAAATGAAAAGCAAAGGAGTTTGAGCCACCATTCTGGAAAAATAATAAAATATTAATAATGATAATGATGGCATTTGTTAAGCGCTTACTATGTGCCAAGCAATGTTCTAAGCACTGGGGTAGATACAAGGAAATCAGGTTGTCTCACGTGGGGCTCACCGTCTTAATCCCCATTACCCAGATAAGGTCACTGAGGCATAGAGAAGTGAAGTGACTTGCCCAAAGTCACACAGCTGATAAGTGGGGATTAGAACCCACGACCTCCAACTCCCAAGCCTGGGCTCTTTCCTCTAAGCTTCAGTACTTCTCTAGCTGACCTGCCACTGAGGTGTGGATTGATAATAATTATAATGGCATTTATTAAGCGCTTACTATGTGCAAAGCACTGTTCTAAGCGCTGGGGAGGTTACAAGGTGATCAGGTTGTCCCACGGGGGGCTCACAGTTTTAACCCCCATTTTCCAGATGAGGTAACTGAGGCCCAGAGAAGTGAAGTGACTTGCCCAAAGTCACACAGCTGCCAGTTGGCGGAGCCGGGATTTGAACCCATGACCTCTGACTCCAAAGCCCGGATTCTTTCCACTGAGTCACGCTGATTGATGGATTGATTGATGGAGCCGGGCGCCATTTAACGGTTTCTCGTTGGGTTCCCATAGCTGAGCTGCTGTGGCGTCCAGAACTACACCAACTGGAGCAGCAGCCCCTACTTCTTGGACCACGGAGTCCCCCCCAGCTGCTGTGTGAATGCCAGTGACTGCAACCCCCAGGATCTGCGCAATATGACCGTGGCTGCCACCAAAGTCAACCAGAAGGTCAGTGCTAATCCAGCATTGCCATTTACTGAGCGCTTTCTCGGGGCATTTGTTTTACTCGATCATACTTCCCAAGCGCTTGCCATGTGGAGAGCGCTGTACTAAGCGCCTGGGAGAGTACAGTGCAACAATAAACAGACACATCCCTTGCCCACAATGAGCTGACAGTCTAGCTACAAGGTAATTTGGTTGGACAAAGTCCCTGTCCCACATAGGGCTCACAATCTTATTCCACATTTTCCAGATGAGACAGAGACAAGTGACTTTCCCAAGGCCACACGGAATGGAACATATATGGGCATGTGGTCCCTCCCTGGGGGGGAATCTTCAAATCTGGGGGTCCTAGCGGGATGCCCCCCCCACCCATCGGGGTTATCTCCCTTTATTAATCCCTCCCTCCCAGCCCCACAGCACTTACATACAGATCCGTAATTTATTTATTTCTATTAGTGTCTGTCTCCCTCACTAGATTGTAAGCTCACTGTGGGCAGGGAATGTCTGTTTATTGTTACATTCAATATAACACTCTGTCTCACTCAATATATTCGCTCAATAAATACAATTGAACGACTGACTAAGCTCGTCGTGGTCAGGGAACATGTCTGCCAAGTCTGTTATATTGTATTCTCCCAAGCACTTAGTACAGTGCTCTGCACACCTTAAGTCCTCAATAATATGATTGACTGTATTATAATATAAAATGGGAGAGCTGTTTGTGTCTCATGAGATACAAGGTCATGGGAAATCAAGTTGAAAGTATTTCAGCCAGAATGGCGAAATAAGTTTGATGAGCTAAATGAAAGTGGTTCAGATGTCTAGGCGATTATATTTAGCTTGGTTTCATAACATGTAGGCCACAGAACGGCAGTTGCTTAATTCAGAAAATGAATAGAGTCAAATCGAATGTATTGGCAAAGATGGCAGAGACGCTTCTTACTGGTTTGTGGGCACTTGGGTTCCGTGGAACCTGTTACTTCAGAAGCAAAATCTTCTCTCTCTTTTTTTATTTTTAAAGGTATTTGTTAAGCGCTTACTATGTGCCAGGCACTGTACTGAGCACTGGAGTTGGTACACGCTAATCAGGTTGAACATAGTCCATGTTCCACGTAGAGCTCTCAGTTTTAATCCCCATTTGACAGATGAGGTAACTGAGGCACAGAGAAGTGAAGTGATTTGCCCGAGATCACACAGCCAGGGTCAGAACCCAGGTACTTGGACTCCCAGACCTGTCTTCTATCCACTAGGCAGTGCTTCTTCTGTAATTATCAAATGGAAAAAAAATGCTTTGGAAATAACCATGGTCTTGATTTGGGGCAAGGATTTAACAAGAGAAATAGTAATAATAATTGTGGTATTTGTTAAATGCTTACTATGTGCCAAGCACTGTTCTAAACACTGAGGTAGATACGAAGTAATCAGGTTGGCCCGCGTTGGGCTCACAGCCTTAAATTCGATTTTATAGATGAGGTAACTGAGGCACAGAGAAGTTAAGTGTCTGGCCCAAGGTCACACAGCAGACAAGTGGCAGACCTGGGATTAGAACCCACAACATCTGCCTCCCAAGCCCGGGCTCTGTCCACTTAGCCACGCAGCATTCTTACCTTTGCACACCCTCATGGTGTCCTATCAGTGTTCTTGAGCTGGCTTTTCCAAAGTGATGAGATCAAACAATCAGTAGTATTTATTAAGCACCTACTGTGTGCAGAGCATTGTTCTATGCTCTTGAGAAAGTACAGTACAACAGAGTTGTTAGTCACATTCTCTGCCCACAACAAGCTGCTAGTTTTGAGGCGGGGACAGACATTAACCTAAATAAATAAATTAATGGATATTTACATAAGGGCTGTGGGATTGAGGGTGGGGTGACATCACTTAAAATGCTATCATCCCATCTCCCCTCCACCATCCTTATGGAAGTTTGAGGATGTTCATGTGCTTGTCCTCTTGAATAGGATGGCATGATTTAAAGGATTTGAAAATTTGTTATAACTCATCTGTTGCTTTTGTTCCTAGAGATTTTTGGTTTGGTTTTCTTGGTGAGATTTTTTTTTTTTGAAGTACTGCCTTGTATAAGAGGTAGTGTGGCCCAGTGAAAAGAACGCAGGCCTGAAAGTCAAAGGACCTGGGTTCTAATCCCAGCTCTGCCATTTGCCTGCTGTGTGTGACCTTGGGCAAGTCACCTAACTTCTCAGTGTCTCTGTAAAAGGGGATTAAATACCTTTTCTCCCTCCCCTTTGGATTGTGAGGACCACATTGGAGAGAGGACTGTGGTTTATCTAATTTTATCATATCGACCCCAGGACATAGCACGGTTTTTGTTACAGAGTAAGTGCTTGTGGCGTAGTGGATAGAACACGGGCCTAGGAGTCAGAAGGTCATGGGTTTTAATTCCAGCTCTGCCACTTCTCTGCTGTTTAACCTTGGGCAAGTCAGTTCACTTCCCTGTGCCTCAGTTCCCTCATCTGTGAGCCCCACATGGGACAGGGACTGTGTCCAATTCTATTTGCTTGTATACACCCTAGCATTTAATACATTGCCTGGCATATTGTAAGCACTTTACAAATACTATTATTATTACTGTTTTTATCATTATTAAATGGTACTACTGCTATTGTTACTGCTTTTTAATTATTATTACCATTTGCTGGAAAGACTTGTAATTTATTCAAGGATGGACTTGAAATTTCATTTTGGAGATCCATGGGGAATTATCATTCTCATTTTTTTTAATTAATCATATTTATTGAGGGCCTAACTGTGTGCAAAGCACTGAAGTTGAACCCGATTGAGTTTGGAACAAGACTGAAGACTTGTGTCTCTCCCTTCCAGGGCTGCTATGATCTGGTGACCAGTTTCATGGAGACCAACATGGGAATCATAGCTGGAGTGGCTTTTGGAATTGCATTCTCACAGGTACTGGGGTGGGATCGGGTAATACCCTCTTCCCATGCCCTCCCGCTCCCATCCCTTAGCGTCTTTCCCAACTTTTTGATTCTTGTGCTGGAAGAAGCTAGAGGAAGCAGTGTGGCGTAGTGGCTAGAGCATGGCCCTGGGAGTCAGAAGGTCATGGATTCTAATCCCGGCTCTGCCACTCATCTGCTGTGTGACCTTGGGTAAATCACTTCACTTCTCTGGGCCTCATCTGGAAAATGGGGATCGAGACTGTGAGCCCCAAGTGGGACATGGACCGTATCCAACCCAATTTGCATGTATCCACCCCAGTGCTTAATACAGTGCCTGGCACATAGTAAGCACTTAACAGGTACTGTAATTATTATTATTACTGTTATTAGAGAATAGAGCCCAGGGCTCCACCCGTCCTCAGGGCCTCTGTTTATCAATCTTCCCCATTTCAACGTAAGTGAAGTTTCTCCAAACAGGGAATATCAGTTTACTCTTTCCACTAATGACTCACTGGAGAGAAGCAACTTTTCTTACCATTAGGTCAAAAGAGGTGAACACAACCAAAAGTATCAGCTTGATTAGCATATAGTCAGTCAATTAGTGGTATTTATTGAGCACTTACCATGTGGAGAGCACTGTACTAAGTGCATGGGAGTGTACCGTACAACAGAGCTGACAATCTAGTATAAACATGCAAACAATCAATTGGCCAATCCCTATTTCCCTTAAACTTTTTTTTTCCAATTGTCATTCTTTCCTTCCATGGTATTTATTGAGCACTGACTGTGTGCAAAGTAGTATACTAAGCGCTTGGTAAAGTACAATATAACTGGGAGACAGAAGTCCCTGGGTTCTAATCCCAGCTCTGCCACTTGCCTGCTGTGTGACTTTGGGGAAGTCACTGCACTTCTCTGGGCCTCAGTCCCCTCATCTGTATAATGGGGATTAAGACTGTGAGCCCCATGTGGGACAGGGACTGTGTCCAACCTGTTTAACTTGTATCTACCCCAGCAATTAGAACAGTGCTTGACACATAGTAAGCACATATCAGATACCATCATTATTATTATTATTATTATTATTTATTAAATGCCTTCTTGGTGCAGAGCACTGTACTAAGCATTGGGGAAGATGTAAGGGAGTGAGATTATTAGAGATCTAGTCTCTGGCCCCCAGAAGATTCACAGTCTAAGAGCAACGCAGGAGAGAGGGTCAAGGACAGATGAGTTAGGAAAAATGAGACAAAAATATAAAAGACAAGGATGACAGTAAACGATAAATATGAAAGGGAGATTGCAAAATACAGAATCGGGCAGTCACGTGCCCTGCCCTCAAGGAGCTTACAGTGGTTATATGGATCCAGTCTAATAATAATTCTGATTATGGCATTTATGAAGCGCTTTACTATGTGCCAAGCACTGTTCTAAATGCCGGGCAAGATACAAGCTAATTAGGTTGGACCCAGCGCCTCTCCCGCATGGGGCTCACAGTTTCAGGAGTTTAGAACCCAGACTGCATACTTCGCTCCTTTAACGCCAACCTTCTCATTGTCTCTCGATATCTCCTATCTCGACCTCTCGCCCACGTCCTGCCTCTGGCCTGGAACGCCCTCCCTTTTCATATCCAACAATTACTCTCCGCATCTTCAAAGCCTTATTGAAGGCACACCTCCTCCAAGAGGCCTTCCCTGACTAAGCCCCATTTCCTCTTCTCCCACTCTCTTCTGCGTCGCCTTGACTTGCTCCCTTCATTCACCACCGTTCTCAGCCCCACCGAACTTATGTACAATAGCTGTAATTACTTCACTGATATTAAGATCCGTTTCCCCCTCTGGACTGTAAGCTCGTTGTGTTCAGGGAATGTCTCTGTTATCTCGACGTATCGTACTCTCCCAAGCATCTAGTTCCCACAGTAAGCACTCAATAAATATGATCTATTAATGGATAAAGCTGGCTAGAACTGAAATTAACCCCCAAACGCCAGTTGGTTGTGCTTCGATAGCAGTTCTCTTTGCCTGATCCTTTCTCATTCCATCTTACCCAGAAGTCAGTTTCTTCACTTCTCTCTTCCCGGTTATAGGACCGGGCTGGGATGTGGCAATCTGTAGCCCAGACTTTAGCAACGTTTGTTCTGGAGGGCCACAAGTTAAACGATGCTGACCTGGGCTGGAAATTGAACTATTCAGAGCTGCCAGAATTGGGCTCCTGGTTTGGAGGCCTGAGGTTAAATTGAAGCCAGGCACAGGTAGATGACCCATTCGGGTGAAAACTAAACCACCTTCAGTTACTGAAATTAGTAGATTCCTTTGAGTTGGGTCCCCTCACTCTGTTTGTTGAGATCCCCCATATCTGAGGTGACTCAGAAAGAAGTAGAAAAACTACTGGCCTTCTGGGTGTGGATGTTAAAAATAAGGTGCCTTTTATCAGCGGATTGTACCTAATTACAGAGCCTTATCAACCAGAGATAAATAATGGCCTCACATCTCCAGGGTGACAGAACTATGCAGATTACTTCGCCTCTGGAAGGATAGCCAGAGACCAGTTTTTGATAAACAGGCCTTTTTTTTCCTGAGATACAACTAGACATTTGTCAAAGCACCTAGATAATGTAGCCACTCTGAAGGTCAGAATTCTTAATTGGTTTGAGCGCTATGGCTCAGAAAAGCAATCACCCCATTATGGAAGACAGACCCAATTCAACCCATGCCAATTAATCCGATGTTTATTTAATCGGAGTAAGACTGGAATGGACCAGTTTCAGATTAATCGGGCCTGGCAGTAATTCATTGTTTTATGACCCAGTCACATTGAGAGAAGACACCTGCCTAGGATTAGCACGATTTATTTCCCATATATAAAACAGTTTGGGGAAGATAACACTTGCTGAATATCACCATATCCGTGATAGAGGCAGGACATGCTGATTTGAGAGGGCCAATTTGTAGGTGTAGAATAATAATTCCCTGTGGTATTTGTTACGCGCTAACGGTGTACTTAGCACTGGGGTACGTACAAACAATCGAGTTGGAGCTCCTTGTCCCACATGGAGCTCACAGAGTAAGAGGGAGGAATATATTTTTAGTGATGGTATCTGTTAAGCGTTTACCATGTGCCAAGCACTGTACTAAGCTCTGGAGTAGATACAAGTTAACCACACATCCAACCTGCCAGATCCAATTAATCTGAAACCCCTCTTGCCAATCCTTCTCCAACTTTTGTGTTGGTTTTTCCTCTGCTTTCTTCTCCTGTAACAGTGAGCGTTCCTCTGGGCTCCGTTCTTAGTACCCCCCGGCTTATTATGGTATTTGTTAGGAATCGTTTCTACCGATTCCATTGTACTGTAATTTCCCAAGCTCTTAGACAGTGTTCTGCACATGATAAGTGCTCAATAAATACCACAGATTGATTAATTCTACACTCTAAGGAGATTGTGCTATAGATCAAACATCTTCGTTCAAGGACTCAAAGCACTTAATGGGAGAAGGGAGACCGAAGAAGACTGTAAGGACGTAAAGGGCAGGGAACATGCCTACGAGTTCTGTTGTAGTGTCCTCTCCCAAGCACTTAGTACAGTGCCCTGAACATCGTAAGCACTCAATAAAGTGGGGAAGCAGCATGGCCTAGTGGAAAGAGCACAGGCCTGATAGTCAGAGGACCTGGGTTCCAATTCCGGCTCTGACTTGTATCTACCCCAGCACTTGGAATGGTATTTGATGCAACAAGCGCTTAACTAAAACCATTAAAAAACCCATAAAGAATAATAATAATGGTATCTGTTGAGCCCTTACTATGTGTCAAGAACCATTCCAAGTGCTAGCAAGCTAATCAGGTTGGGCCCAGTCCCCGTCCTGCAAGGGGCTTGCAGTCTCAATCCCCATTTTACAGATGAGGTAACTGAGGCCCAGAGAAATGAAATGACTTGTCCAAGGTCACACAGTAGATAAATGGCGGAGCCAGGATTAGAACCCAGGTCCTTTTGACTCCTAGGGCCAGGCTCTAGCCAGTAGGCTGAGCGTGTATTTCCGAGGCTTAATTTATTTTTGTATGTATTTTGCCTCCTTGCAACAGTTGATTGGTATGCTGCTGGCGTGCTGTCTATCCAGATTTATCACTGCCAATCAATATGAGATGGTTTAATAAGGTGAGTTCCTCTTTTTCTCCATGCTGTACTCACCCAAGTGCTTAGTACAGTGTCCTGAACACAGTAAGCGCTCGATAAATATGATTGAATGAATGAATGAATGACCCAATCCCCTTGCCCTTCAGCCGCCAAAAGGGGCTCCAGTTCTCCTTCCATCTCTCATCAACTTCCAGAATATTCTTCGGGAGGGTCTCCCACTGTGGAACTCGAGCACGGAGAGAGGGGGAGGAGGGAGAAGGAGAGGCGGCCAATACAGAGGGCTTTGTTTAACACCTCATTCCATCTCATGCCATTTCCCTGCATCCCGTTAGAACAACGCTCCAATTGTTTGACTCCTCTCAGTCTTTCAGGGAAGAAAAAAAAGAGATCGTTGGAAAAACCGGGAACCGCGGCGATCCTAGGAAGACTCAGAGAATGTTAGAGAGCGCGCGTGCGCGCACACACCCCCACACACCCACATACACCACCCCCACGTCCATGAATCGCCACACACACATACATGCCCCATGCATGTGTGCGCGTGGGCCCAGATGTGCCGACACAGAGACACGGCTCCACTTTTCAAACCGTTCCCATGCTTCGGATCCCATTCTGTGAAGTCTTGTCGTCCCACGGAAGTTGACCAGGTCATTCATTGGAGGCCGACTCCGGCCTCAAAATGTCGGGGCGGAAGGGGAGACGGGGAGACCCCGAGTTTACGTGCTGGGGAGGTCACATCGTAGATAATGAACAAAAGTAACCCGTTCGGGCCTGGTTCGGGTTTTGCATGAATGACTAAAAGGCATCATTAGCCTTTCACCACGGCCAATCAATGTTGCACACGTTCATAAAAACAAATATATAAAATCTAAATCTATATAGAGATATATATATATAATATACGTTCATTCCTTTGGTTTAATCTTCTCTTTTGTTTTATGGCTTCACTAAGGTTTGTTTTTTGTTTTGTTGTTGGGTTTGTTTTTGTTCTTTAATCCCTTTCTCAAACTGCCCTGGACCCAGAAAGAAATGAGATCAGAAATCCTACATGGAGCTACTTGAAAAAAAAAAAATTAAAATGTCATGCCCAGAGGGATTTTTGCCTTGATGTTTAGAGTCACCTTTGATTATTACTCAATGTCGTATGCCTCGTGTGGTGTTTGAGACTTTGGTGCATCTTTGACTCTGAAGCTGTGTGTAGTACCGTTAATAAGCTGTGTTGTTGCTTGCTGTAAAGGCAATTCAATTGCTTCTTTTGTTTTATTGTTATTATCATTATTATTATTATTTTTAAATAAGTGAATTCTAAACTAATCCTAACTGTGCCCGTCTCTTTTTCTTTTCTGTCACACAATGATATTTCATCAAGCACATGGTCAACTCTATTTAAAAAGAAGTGTAAGGAGGGGTAAGAGAAAATCAAACCTTTTTAAAAAAAAAAATAGGAATTTTTTTAACAATGCCTCTGTCTAGCATGCCAATAAGAATGCATTGATATTGTGAGCCTTTGTGATATACATATTAATAAATGGAACCATTACAGATTTCTAGCTGCTTCACCTTTGTTCTCCAAATACCAAGATATACACTCTCAGGAAGCGACGGGAACAGTCAGATTTCTGCAGTTGTAAATCGATGAAATCATTCGAGTGATACACCCGAAATACTTCCAAACTATGGAGTGAATGCAACAGGTAGCCCTCTCCTTCTTGATTTCCCAGGGGGAGAAACTCTATCTAAAAACCAAAGGGAATTTCATAAAATTCTATTACCTGGTGATCCTCCATAATATGACAGATTCCCCACACTTGGCTTAGTCAATCAATGGTATTTATTGAATGTTTACCTTGTGCAGAGCCCTGGACTAAGCGCTTGAAAGAGTCAGGGTCCAGGGGTTCTAATCCCGGCTCCACCACTTGTCAGCTGTGTGACTTTGGGCAAATCACTTGACTTCTCTGGGCCTCAGTTACCTCATCTGTAAAATGGGGATTAAGACTGTGAGCCCCACATGGGACAACCTGATTACCTTCTATCTCCCCCAGTGCTTAGAACAGTGCTTGGCACATAGCAAGCGCTTAACAAATACCATCATTATTATTACACTGTAACAGAGTTAGCCATGCTTCCCAAGGATTTGCTTGTAAGTGCTCTGGTGGTGCAAGACGGTATTAACGCAAGCGAATAAGTGACATAGGAGGACAAATGAAGTGGGGATATGAGATGTTAGTCAGAGAAGGCTTCCTGGAGGAGTTATCAATTAGTGGTATTTATTTAGCGCTTACTGTGTCCTAAGCACTTGAGAGAGTAGGGTTTAGGGTCTAGAGGGAGAGACAGATATGAATGAGTAAATTGATTGATATGATTGGATCATCAAAGGCATTTCATCAATCAGTGGCATTTATTGAGCCTTTACTGTATGCAGAGCACTTGGGAGAGGACAATACAACAGAGTTGGCAGACATGATCCATGCCCACCACGAGCTTTCAGTCCAGATGGAGAGGCAGACATTAATATAAATACTTTATCACCTTAAGACATGTCCCTATCTTCGTAGTTGGGCTTTACAGCTAAACTTGAAACCACCACAAGCTTTCAGTCCAGATGGAGAGGCAGACATTAATATAAATACTTTATCACCTTAAGACATGTCCCTATCTTCATAGTTGGGCTTTACAGCTAAACTTGAAACCTACCCAGCTAAACCTATGTCTATATAGGTCCCCTTTCCCCCACCCCACTACCAATTCCCAAGCACTTAGTACAGTGCTCTGCCCACAATAAGCACTCAATAAATGCAACTGAATGAATGAGCACCTCTTATTCTCTAGGTGAGACCAGCATAGGAGCACCCTCTCCTACTTGAATTACCACTGACTCCCATTAACAACTCTGCTTAGTGGATAAATGTGGTGTTTTGTGACTCTGGCATCCACTGAGAGAGAGAGAAAGAGAGAGGAAGGAGGGATGACCTGAAGCTGGATGGTTTTTCCTTTCCCTTATTCTTCCCTCTCTTCTTCCCCCTTCCCTTCTCCCTCTCTCCTCTTCCACCTCCACCCTTTAATCAATGAAATATATTTATTGAGCACTTACTATTTGCAGAAAACTGTTCTAGGCATCCCGGCTCTGCCACTTGTCTGCTGTGTGACTTTGGGCAAGTCACTTCACTTCTCCATGCCTCAGTTACCTCATCTGTAAAATGGGGATTCAGACTGTGAGCCCAACGTGTTAGAACAGTGCCTGGCACCTGGAAAGTGCTTAACAAATACCGTTATTATTAATTATTATTTGGGAGAGTACAATACAGAATCAGCAGACATGTTCCCTGCCCATAATGAGCTCCTGCTCTCCTCCTCCTCCTCCCCCCTCCCCCATTTCTTCTCTTTGCCTTTTCTCTCCGCTTCTTCTTTCTCTCCCACCCCACCACTCTTTTCTCCGGGCCCTCTATTATTGTTTCATAATTATACCGCCACAATGAAGTAGGTCACATCAAGGTTCAGTGCATATTGAATTTTTA
The DNA here is from genome assembly GCF_015852505.1 of Tachyglossus aculeatus. Taxonomy (NCBI): domain Eukaryota; kingdom Metazoa; phylum Chordata; class Mammalia; order Monotremata; family Tachyglossidae; genus Tachyglossus; species Tachyglossus aculeatus. The sequence goes on from NC_052083.1 coordinate 27,886,244, forward strand.
TGATGGGTTCTTTGCCCACCAGCTGCTCAGGTAGCACTTCCTCCTGAAAATGTTGCTGACTTCTGCCATGGGTAGTGTTTTGTTACCTCTGCTAACAGTGGGGGCAGGACAACACCAAAGAAGCACCTGATTAGAAGATGGCAGAGGTCACAGCAGGGGACCATCTGGGATGGGGACACGGTAAGTGGATAGTAATCTTTTAAAGAGACCCTTGGGAAGCAGTGTGGCATAGTGGTTAGAGCACAGGCCTGGGAGTCAGAAGGTCCAGGGCTCTAATCCTGGCTCTGCTACTTGTCTGCTGTGTGTCATTGAAAGTGTCACTTCACTTCTCTGGGCCTCAGTTACCTCATCTGTAAAATGGGGACTAAGACTGTGAGCCCTATGAAGAACAGGGCTTAGTACAGTGCTCAGCACACAAAACGCTCAATAAATAGGATTGAACAGTGACTGTGTACAACCTGATATACTTGTTTCAACCCCAGTGCTTAGTATGGTGCCTGGCACATAGTAAGCACTTAATAAATACCATAATTGGCATTATTATTAGCCCTGCCTGCACCTAATGGCTATTGAGACCCTCAAATTCTGGCCTCACAGGCAAGTTTAGGATCCTTCAAGGATGTTTTTGTAGATAACCCCCTCATCTACAAATGGTCTGATCCATGTGACAGTCTAGATTCCGTGTTGCAATGTGTGCCTCTTTTCTCATTTGCAGTTTAGTGTCACCCAGTGACTGTTTCTGAGGTTGAAAATACTTGAAATTGTCATTGAAATGGGTTTTCCAAGTCAGTGTTTCCTATATCCTGCCGGCGCCTTCCCTTGCTAAAGGGGTGGTCCCTGAGAAGCAGCATGGCCTAGTAGAAAAAGCCTGGGCCTGGGAGTCAGGAGGACCTGGGTTCTAATTCTGGCTCCGCCACTTTGCTGTGTGAACTTCACGGCACAGACCTTCACAATCTTAATCCCCATTTTCCTGATGAGGTAACCGGCAAGGTCACACAGCAGATGCGTGGGGAGCCCGGGATTAGAACGTGGGTCCTCTGACCACCAGGCCCGTGCTCTTTCCACTAGGCCACACAGCTTCTTAAGCGCCGTCATCTTCCCAGGGCCACCTGCCTTCTGATTGGCCACCAGGCTCCGCTTCCTGTGAGTGCTGAGTCGGGAGGAGGGGTGGACCGGCTTCTGTACCATTAGTGTCGAGGGGCTTGGGGTCCCGTGCCTCACTCCTGCCAGCATCGAGGGGACTGACCTTCCCACAGTAAGCGCTCAATAAATACAACTGATTGACAATGGATTGATTTGCACTTCAGTCTCCACTGGTCCTCATTCCACCTGCATCTCCTGGCCCCTGACCTTTCCCCAGCTGGGAACAACATGACCCTCAGTGAGTAAATCACCATGAGAGACCCTCCTGGATTTGCTGACCACCCAACGGCCAGGAAAATCCAACGGATTCCAGCTGCCCTTCCCTGTCATTCATTCATTCGATTGTATTTATTGAGCGACTACTGAGTGCAGAGTGCTGCACTTAATGCTTGGGAGAGTACAATACAACAACAAACTGACGAATTCTTGCCCAGCATCCCTGGGTCAGCAGAGATGTAATCTCTGCAAGGATCATCTTCCCAAACCCGGGTCATACACGAGGACGATTCTGCCATTTTCTGGGAAACCTGTGGAAGTTGCTGGGGAGAGAAGCTTTAAATTTTCCCTTAAAATGGAGCAAACTGATAATGAGCTGAAAACACAGTCAATCAATCAAATCTACTGCCCTTCAAGCAAACGGCTTCAGACCTTCTGAGAAAGACAAAATTAGACTGAAAATCATTGGCTACCGTGTGCCATTCATCTTAATTTCAACTGAGTAGGAAAAGTCAGGCTACCATATTTTCCTCAGCCAAAGTGGGCACGGAATCAGGTCTCTAGGGTATGATAATAACAAGAATTAATAATTGCGGTATTTGTTAAGCACTTATGCTCCGGGGTGGATACAAGCAAATGGGGTTGGATACGGTCCCTGTCCCAAGTGGGGCCCACAGTCTCAATCCCCATTTTCCAGATGAGGTAACTTAGGCCCAGAGATGTGAAGCGACTTGCCCAAAGCCACAGAGCAGACAAGTGGTGGAGCAGGGATTAGAACCCATGACTTTCTGACTCCCAGGCCTGTGCTCTATCTGCTACGCCATGGGACCAGAAAGGAAAGGCAGGAATAGGAAATGGAAAGGCAAAGACAGTGTATTTGTATATTGAACGAGATTCCCAAGAGAGAATAGAGCAACCCTGTTCTGTGTCAATCAATCGATCAGTGGTATTTATTGAGTGATTTCCATGTGCGGAGCGCTGGACTAAGCGCTTTGGAGGGTGCAGTACATCAGCATTGGTAAGCATGTTCCCTGCCCACAGTGAGCTTACAACTAGAGGTGGGTATGGACATTATTAGAAATAAATGAATTGAGGATATGGATATAAGTGTAGTGGGGCTGAGTGGGGGGTGAATACAGGATCCAAATCCAAGTGGGAAGCAGTGTGGCATAGTGGATAGAGCCCAGACCTGGAAGTGATGATGTCATGGGTTCTAATCACAGCTCCACCACTTGTCTGCTGGGGGGATTAGGACTATGAGCCCTTTGCAGAATGGGGAGTCCAACCTGATTTACTGGTTTCTACCCTAGTGCTTAGTACAGTGCCTGGCACATAGTAAGCACTTAACTACAATAATTATTATTATTATTATTAGCCCTGCCAACACCTAATGGTTATTGAGAAGCAGCGTGGCTTACTGGAAAGAGCACGGGCTTGGGAGTTGACATGGGTTCTAATCCTGGCTCCACCACTTGTCTGCTGGGTGACCTTGGGCTAGTCTCTTCACTTTTCTGGGCCTCAGTTACCTCATCTGGAAAATTGAGATTGAGGCTGTGAGCCCCATGTAGGACAGGGACCATGTTCAACCCAGTTTGCTTCTATCCACCTCAGCACTTAGTACAGTGCCTGGCACATAGTAAGGGTTTGAAGTGGGAAGTGTGATTGTTCGGCAGATTTGAAGAGGGAGGGTGATCCAGGCCAGAGGTAGGACGTGGGCCAGGGGTCATGGTGGGCCAGGCGAGAACGAGGCAGTGAGAAGGCTAGCACCTGAGGAGTGGAGTGTGCGGGCTGGGATGTAGAAGGAGAGAAGGGAGGTGAGGTAGGAGGGGGCAAGGTGATGGAGAGCTTTGAAGCCAATAGTGAGGAGTTTTAATTAAGGAATACCATTCGGATTATTATTGTGAAGCTGCCTAGAGAGTTTTTAGTAGAATGATGAAAGACACGGTCATTTCTCACCTTCTTTCTGTCCTTCCCTTGGAGGACAGAGTGCTCCTAGTGGGTTCTGCTCCACAAATTGCTTGCTGTGTGACCTTGGACAAGTCACTTAACTTCTCTGGCCCTCAGTGTCCTTAGCTATAATGTGAGGATTAAATCCTCCTACTTAGACTGGGACCCTCTTGTGGGACAGGGACTATGCCCAATTTGATTATCTTGTCTCTACCTCGGAACTTAATGCGGTGCTTGACAAATACCATAAAAAAGAATCTTGTGTTACATTGTTTGAGTATTCATGCATTTCTGTCTTGTACTCTTGTTAAATTTGTTGCATTTCCATTCTCACACTTTTCTAGGACGAGTTACAGCCTGCAGAAGAGAAAATTTCTGTCTTTGATGTTGCAAAATCTTCTATTAAAAACAGTTCATCCAAAAAGTAACATTAAAATCGCCTGACACAGAGTTCTCAACACCCTCCCTTTTCACATCCGACAAACAATTACTCTCCCCCCTTCAAAGCCTTACTGAAAGCACATCTTTTTCACGAGGCCTTTCCTGTCTAAGCCCTCATTTCTTCTTTTTCCATTCCCTTCTATGTCACCCTGACTTGCTCCCTTTATTCATCACACACCCGAGTCCCACAGCACTTCTGTACATGTCTGTAATTTATTTCTGTTAATATCTTCCTCCCCCTCTAAACTTGTAGGCAGGGACTGTGTCTGTGATATTGTTGTGTTGTACTCTCCTAAATGCTTAGTACAGTGGCCTGCACACAGTAAGCACTCAATCAGTACAGTTGATTGATCAATTGATTTTTCTCCTGCATTCTTTTCTAAATTTCCCCTGTCCTTTCCATTGCTTCGGAGCCACCCAAGGGAAAGCCTCTAAACAGCTCTCCCACACAGCTGTCCAGCAAAATGTTTCTCCTGAGGAAGTATTTGATCGATCAATAATAATAAAAAATCAGTGATAGTTTTTATCGAGCGCCCAACTCTGTGCAGAGGCTGCACCTAGGTCCTTGGGAGAGTACAATCAATCGGTCCGTGGTCTTTATTGTGTGCAGAGCACTGGACTAAACGCTTGGGAGAGTATAATACAATAGAGTGGGTAGACATGTTCCCTGCCCAAAACAAGCTGACAGTCTAGAGTACAGAAGATTTCTAAACAAGAACTCTGCCCTCAAGGATTTTACAGTCTAGTGTTTAACTGTAATTCCTGGGATTTAGCTTCAAAAACATAATGCTTTCTTTTCATATACATTAAAACCCTTCACTCTGGGTCCCACAGTTCCTTTGCCCAAACCTTCTAGTAGTATTTCACCACCAGAGACATCTGTCCCTTTGTCGTGTCTCCTCAGACAAGACTCTCTGTGATTCCCCAAATATTCATGTTAACTTTATGTGCCAAAAATTGCTAGGCATACCACAGCTTCCAACTTGAGACTGAGGGAGATTTCTTCAGTTTCCTCTTTTATATTTCCCACTGAACCTTCACCAATGCCTATTTATAATTTTTTCCATGTGAAAATTTTCCTTTCCTTCTCTTTTCCCACTTTCCCTCCCTCCTGCCCCTTTTCTTATTCTCCCCTCCAATGCCCTTCCCTCTCTTTTCTCTCTTCCCCTTTTCTTCTCCTCTCCCATTTTGTTTCCCCTCTACTTTCAATACACTCCACTGATTGATTGATTTCCCTTTCCCCTTGCCCTTTCTTCTGGCTCCATTCCCTCACCTCCCTTTTCCACTTTCCCCTCTCCCCTTTCCCTCTCTCCTGTCTCTATTCTCTTTCTCCTCTTCCTCGCCCTTTCCCCCCAACTCTGTCACTTTCTTCTCTCCTTTCTCCCTTTTTCCGACTCTCTTCTTTCTTTCTCCCCTTTGCCGCACGTGCCCTTCTCTCTCCATCTCCTTCCACTCTCTCCTTTCTTTCTCCCTTTCTCTTCACTCTCTCCTCTTTCACCCTTTTTCCCACTCTCCCTTCTTTCTCACTCCATTTCCCCCTCTCCTCTCTCCTTTCTTTCTCCCTTTTCCCCCACACTCCCTTCTTTCTCCGTCTCTCCCTTCCCCCCACTCTCTCCTCCTCTCCATTTCCCCTCACTATCTCTCCTCTCTCCTTTCTTTCTCCCCTTTCCCCCATGCTCTCTCCTGTCTTTCTCCCTTTTTCCTCACACCTTCTCTCCCCCTTTTCCCCACTCTCCCTTCTCTCTCTCCCTTTTCCCCCACACACCCTTTCTTCTCTCTCTCTCCTCATCTTCCCCTCTTGATCTCTCCTCTTGCCTCCCAGGGCCGTGCTGTTCAGTCACTCAGAGAAGTGTGCGGTGGCATTCACAGGCAGTGATCGGCATCGCCTTTCCCTCATTATTCTGTGGTGGAGCTAGCATTGAAATTGATGGAAAAAAAAAACCCAAGCGCAATCACCTGAAATGGATTGTCGTTTGGTTCCTATTGATTGGGCTGCCAAACCCACTCCCCTCCAAGGTTGGGGAAAATCGCAGCCGACATGTGCTTGGAACTCCCACTCTAAAAGGGAGAGAGACACCAGGATCTAAATCCCCTGAGAAAAGAGACATCCTGGCTTGCCCCGCCCTGGGACTGGGAACTAAACTCCTGCCCATGCCTAAGCCTACTCTCCTTTCGTTGACCTGACTTAAGACTTGTTCCAAAAATGTCCTTCCCCCAACCGGAGAGAATCTCACATTTCCCAGAAACATAATAATAATTATGGGGCTTGTTAAGGGCTTATTATGTGCCAAGCACTGTTCTAAACTCTGGGATAAATACAAAGTGAACCAGGTTGGCCACAGTCCCTGTTGCACATGGGGCTCACAGCCTTAATCCCCATTTCACAGATGAGGGAATGGAGGCCCAGAGAAGTAAAGTCACTTGGCCGAGGTCACACAGCAGTCATGTGGCGGAGCCGGGATTAGAACCCAGGTCCTTCTGATTCCCAGGCCCAGGCTCAATCTCTAAGCCATTCTGCTTCTCTGCTTCATTTCATGGAGGGCTGAGGGTGTACATACAGAGAGAAGCCTAGTGGAAAACAGCCTGGGCCTGGGAGTCAAAGGGCCTGGGTTCTAATTTCGGCTCCGCCACTTGTCTGCTGCATGACCTCTGGCAAGTCACTTCACTTCCCTGGGCCTCCGTTTTGTCATTTGGAAAATGGGGATTCAATCCCTGTTCTCCCTCCAAGTTAGACTGTGCACCCCATGTGGGACCTGATTATCTTGTACTGGCCCCAGCACTTAGTACAGTATTTGGCACATAACAAATACCATTATTATTATTATTCACCTCATCATCTTCCCATTTATTAAGATTTTGACACCCTTCACTGGCTGGTATTGGCTGGTAATGGGGGTTACAGATGAGGCACACACAGAGAAGTGAAGTGACTTGCCCAAGGTCCCATAGCAAGTATGTGGCGGAGCCAGGGTTAGAGTCTTATGCTTCTGTTTCACTTTCCCAGGTGTGCAGTTCAGTGCCTTGCCTCTCTCAGTAAATACCATTATTACCTTGATAATGATTATGATAATTGTGGTATTTTTAAGCACTTACTATGTGCCAAGCACCGTATTGAGTGCTGGAGTGGATACAAGGTTATCAGGTTGGACATAGTCCCCATCCCGCATGGAACTCACAGTCTAGGTAGGAGGCAGAATGGGTATTGAATCCCCATTTTTCAGATGAGGGAACTGAGGCACAGAGAAGTTGAGTGACTTGCCCAAGGTCACACAGCAAACATGTGGCGGAGCCAGGATTAGACCCCAGGTCCTCTGACCAGGCCTATTTTTTTTTTCCACTAAGAAATGCTGCTTCCCTGCTTAAGAGATCTGGGAGTGAACAGTACAATTTTCCTAGTTGATAAAACGGCAAATCTGATTTTTTTTATGGTATTCGTCAAGTGCTTGCTATCTGTCAAACACTGTTCTGTGCACTGGGGTAGGTACAAGTTCATTAGGTTGGACACAATCCCTTTCCTGTGTGGGGCTCACAGTCTCAGTAGGAGGGAGAACAAGAATCCCCATTTTACAGTTGAGGAAACTGAGGCACAGAGAAGAAAAGTGATTTACCCAAGGTCACGCAGCAAGCAATTGGTAGAGCTGAGATTAGCATGACTTCCAGACCCAGGCCCTCTCCACTAGACCACACTACTTCCCGTTTTCCCAATTTCCCTCATTGTCTTCAACTAGGTTCTTCCTTAAACCTAATATGCAAATTTTTTTAACTCAGCGCTCACTTAGACCTCCGCTGTGATTATCTCTCCTCCTAGCCTTTTATTCAAAGTGCACTGAAATAGATTAAAATACTTGTGGTAATCAGATATGCCGCTCCATCTCTGGGTAGTAATCCCCAGATAAATCTCCTAAATCTGCAAGTCCTCATTTAGAGAATATCAATTTCAGAATTTCTAGCCACCTAAACCTCATTTCTGAGGAAACTGAGAGTTCGGATTTCTCCCTGACCCGGTGAACCCCATCTGCTCTAATTAGGGCGACTAGCAAACTTCCTCCTCTCTCTGCTGGTTTCCATCCTCCTTAAGAAAGATGCTCCTGAGACCAATTTGGAAATCCCTTGGTTTCCCAACTCATTCGGCCCCGTGAAAACATTAACAATATTTTTTTTAATTTAGCTTCTCCAAGAAAACATCCACGGGTTATTGTTTGTGACGGTGGCTTTGATAGAGCAAGCAGCGTGCCCTAGTGGTCTAAAGTCCAGGCCTGGGAGGCGAAAGACCTGGAGTCTAATCCCAGCTCTGCCATGTACCTACTGAGTGACCTTGGGTAAGTCACTTCAGTTCTCCGTGCCTCAGTTCTCTCATCTGCAAAACGGGGGTTCAATCCTTGTTCTCCCTCCTACTGTGATCGTGAGCCCCATGTGGGACCCGATTATCTTGTCTCTATGACACATAGTAAGCATTAACAAATTCTTCTTCTCTTCCTTCCCTTCTTCCTCCTCACCCTCTTGCTCCCCCTCCTTGTACGTATAAGTGCTTAACTAATACCATTAAAAATATTAACAGAAAACCATTTCCTCCAGCACCTCACCACATCTCCCCACTGTGTTACAAAATATTTTTCCTTATTCCCTCATCACATTTCATCCAAAATTATAGGTAAAACCTGTACTGTAGAAGCACCAGAGGAATATTACTCATTCATTCATTCGATTGTATTTATTTAGTGCTTACTGTGTGCTCTTGGAAAGTACCGTTCAGCAACAAATAGAGACAATCCCTGCCCACAGCGGGCTCACAATCTAGAAAGTGATGGCAGCCCCATAGCAATTATGTCCATATCCTTTTACTCTACTATTTCTCCCATCAGTAATTTATTTTCACATCTGTCTCCCCCACTAGACTTTAAGCTGCTTGAGAGCAGGGGTCGTGTCTAAAAATGACTGTGGTATTTGTTAAGCACTTACTATGTGCCAGGCACTGTACTAAGCTCAGGGGTAGATACCAGCTAATCGGGTTCAACACAGTCCCTGTCCCACATGGAGCTCACAGTCTTAATTCCCATTTTACAGACCAGAGAACCAAGGCACAGAGGATTTAAGTGACTTGCCCAAGGTCACCCAGCAGACGAGTGGCAGAACTGGGATTAGAATTAAGTGCAGGCCCATGCTCTTACGCTAGGCAACGCTGAATTGTCTTGTGCTCTCCACAGTGCTTAGCGTACAGTGCTCTGTACACAGCAACCCTTCAATAAATATCACTGACCGGTTGCTTGGGTGATTGACATCATACTGTACTCTCCCAAGCACTTAGTACAGTGCTCTGCACACAGTAAGTGCTCAATAAATACAACTGACCAACTGACATGTAAGAACCCGAGATACAGGAGCTGGGATGCGGCCTCATTGAGTTCAGGCCAAATTTTGAATTAACGAGCCGTTACGACACGACACACCGAATCCATATTTTATAGACCACTTATGTACCTATCCATAATTTATTTATGTTAATGTTTGGCTCCCCCCTCTAGCCTATCAGCTCATGGTGGGCAGGGAATGTGTCTACCAACTCTGTTTTTGTACTCTTCCAAGTGCTTAGTATAGTGCTCTGGACACTGTAAGCACTCAATAAATACAATTGATTGATTGATTGTTAAATGACAAGCATTAAGGTAGGGTTTCCAGCTCAATTTGTTTCCAGCCCGAGAACCATTGGAAGTTCAAAGAGGAGGGAACTCTTTTTTTTCAGTCCTCAGAATAATGCTTTCACCAGTCTACTCTAGGCCCAGGCTCCCAAAACAACTGGCAAAAGATTTCTAACACAAAAACCAGTCCCCTGCATGGGGAGAGAAGCAGCAAGGCCTAGGGATTAGAGCCCCGGCCTGGGAATCCGAAAGACCTGGGTTCATTCATTCATTCATTCATTCGTATTTATTGAGCTCTTACTGTGTGCAGAGCACTGGACTAAGCGCTTAGGAAGTACAAGTTGGCAATATATAGCGACGGTCCCTACCCAACAGCGGGCTCACAGTCTAGAAGGTTCTAATCCTGACTTCACCACTTGTCTGCTGTGTGACCTTGAGCAAAGCACTTTACTTCTCTGGGCTTAGTAACTGTCAAATGGAGATGAAGACTATGAGCCCTTTGTGGGATATGGACTGTGTCCACCCTCATTAGCTTGCATCTACCTCATTCAATCATATTTATTGAGCAGTTACTGTGTGCAAAGCACTGTACTAAGCGATTGGGAGAGTACACTACAACAACAAACAGACACAATCCTGGCCACACGAGCGCACAGTCTAGAGGGGGAGACAGACATTAATATAAATGCTTAGTACAGTGCCTGGCACACAGTGTTTAACAAGTACCAGAATTATTATTATTATAATTATAAATAGAAAAATAAAATTACAGATATAGACATATGATACAGATCTGTACATATACATACCTCATTGCTTAGTACGGTGCCTGGCACATAGTAAGCACTTGATAAATACCCTTTAAAAAAAGGAAGAGAGATAAAAACTTTGCCTAGCTAGGCAGTACTGTGAGCTAGTGCTTAGAACAGTGCTCAGCACATAGTAAGCACTTAACAAATGCCATCATCCCGTTGTTGGGTAGGGACCGTCTCTATATGTCGCCAACCTGTATTTCCCAAGCGCTTAGTACAGTGCCCTGCGCACAGTAAGCGCTCAATAAATATGATTGAATGAATGGATGAATCATCTGAATAAGGAGAGGATTTAATCACTATACTAACTCCGATGCCATTACGGCCTCGCTCCACTAGATGGCAGAACAAGGCTAGTTTTCACTTGAATTCTACAAAGAAATCGATCCACAAACTGCCTAAATTTGCAAGCGCTAAAATCTTCATCACTTCTGCGTGAAGGTCCCTTTGGAAATGTTGAATCTTGTATTGTCCAGATTGTGTCTACCAACTCTGTTTTTGTACTCTCCCAAGCGCTTAGTACACAGCGCTCAATAAATACAATTGATGGATTGATTGATTGCTTGATAAATGGCAAGCATTAAGGCAGAGTCTCCAGCTCAATTTGCCTCCAGCCCAAAAACCATTAGAAGCTCAAAGAGGAGGGAACTCTTTTTTTTTTTAGCCCTCGGAATAATGCTTTCACTAGTCTACTCTAGGCCCAGACTCACAAAACAACTGGCAAAAGATTTCCAACACAAAAACCAGTTCTCCACAGGGGGAGAGAACTAGCAAGGCCTAGTGGTTAGAGGTGAGGGGTAATGTTTATCACTGCTTATTCATTCAATCGTATTTATTGAGCACTTATTGTGTGCAGCACACTGTACTAAGCGCATCAGAGAAGCACTATGGCCTAGTGGATAGAGCAAGGGCCTGGGCGTCAGAAAGACCTGGGTTCTAATCCCCTCTCCATCATCTGTCTGCTGTGTGGACTTGGGCAAATCACTTCACTTCTTTGTGCCTCAGGTACCTCATCTGGAAAATGGGGATTAAGACTGTGAGCCCTATGTGGGAGAGGGACTGTGTCCAACTCAGTTAACTTGTATCTACCCTAATGTTTAGTACAGTGCTTGGCACATAGTAAGTGCTTAATTATCTCTGCTCCTTGGGACGGGCTGGATCTTCCTAATTGAGTAATGATCTCTGGCAGAACCTGCAGATAATGGACATCTCGACTGTTTAGCTCATTGTGGGCAGGAAAGGTGTCCTGTCAGCTCTGTTGTTTTGTACCCTAGTGCTTAGAACAGTGCTTGGCACATAGTAAGCGCTTAACAAATACCATCATCGTTGTACTCACCCGCGCGCTTAGTAAGCGCTCAATAAATAGTGATGATGATGATGACGTTAAAAAAAACTCACCTTCAAAATTTTCTAATTAAAACTCAAGTGAACGCAGATCTTGTACCAAGCTCTGTTCTATCTGCATAGACTATAAAGGCCAAGTTATTCATTCATTAAATCATATTTATTGAGCACTTACTGTGTGCAGAGCACTGTACTAAGCACTTGGGAGAGCCCAGTACAACAATAAGCAGACATAGTCCCTGCCCACAACGAGCTAACAGTCTGGGGTGGGGGAGAAAGACATCAATACAAATAAATCAATGACATATCTGTACATAAATGCTGTGGGGCCTGGAGGAGGGATGAACAAAGGGAGCAAGTCAGGGTGATGCAGAAGGGAGTGGGAAAAGAGGAAAAGGGGGGCTTAGTCTGGGAAGTCCTCTTGGAGGAGATGTGCCCCTCAATAAGGCTTTGATGGCAGGGAGAGGAATTGTCTGTTGGATTTGAGGAGGGAGGGCGGCCCAGGCCAGAGGCAGGACAAAGGCAGTGAGATAGGCGAGATCTAGGCACAGTGAGAAGGTTGGCATTAAAGGAGCCAAGTCTGCGGGCTGGGTCATAAAAGGAGAATAGTGAGGTCGTGGACTGCTTTAAAGCCAATGGTGAGGAGTTTTTGTTTGATGTGGAGGTGGATAGACAACCACTGGAGTTTTTTGGGGAGCGGGGTGACATATCCTGGACGTTTTTATAGAAAAATGATCCTCCTGAACCAACTCCTGTCCTGTTAATTTACATCTGTCCCATCACTACCCTCTTGAAAGTAGCCTGGTTTCCTGCCCCCTCTCTCTCCCTCCTCCTTTCCCTCCCCCCTGCCATTTCCATCCCTCCTCCATCCCACTCCCAGCAATGGCAGGTGACATTTGAGGGTTGCTATGACAATGGGCTGGGAAACTTCCCTTCTCTTGCCTGTACTGCACGTTTAGTTTAATGAGGAGAGAAGTCGTGCCTCCAGAAGGGAAAAGCCAGCATCCCTGAGGAATGAAGAGTGGATCCTAGGACTCTCCTTTTCCTTTTCCGAGTTACACGGCTAAGGGAAAGACCAAATCACAGCTCTGGAAATCTAGCCCAGGAGATGATCCAGGAAAGAGAAAAACAGCTAGGAAGAAGGCCAAAAGCAGAAAAAACAGTTTAGAAAACTGTAGAATCCGAGAGGCTTTGTTTAAACCTTTCTGGGTGATTAGATATCTTATTCCCCTTCTTTGGGAAGGAGAAGTAAGTGGTCCAGTGGAAAGAGCCTGGGCCAGGGAGTCAGAGGACCTGGGTTCTAATCTCGGCTCTGCCGCTTGTCTGCTGTGTGATCTTGGAAAAGTCACTTCACTTCGCTGTGCTTCAGTCAATCAATCAATGGGGCTTAGAACAGTGCCCGGTGCTTAGAACAGTGCTTTCCACATGGTAAGCGCTTAACAAATACCATTATTATTATTATTTATTGAGTGCTTACTGTGTGCAGAGCACTGTAGCACTGTACTAAGCATTTGGGAGAGTACAATATAACAGAGTTAGTGGACAATGAGCTTACTGTCTAGGGGAGAAACAGACATTAAGAAAAATAAATTTCAGATATGTACATAAATTGTCCCATTTGTAAAATGGGGATTGAGACTGTGAGCCCCACGTGGGACAGGGACTGTGTCCAACCCGATTTCCTTGTATTCACCCCAGTGCTTAGTACAATGCTAAGTACACTTAACAAATACCATAATTATGATATTGTGCTCTCCCAAACACTTGGTTCAGTGCTTGGCAAATATTAAGCACTTAACAAATACTGTAATTATAATATTGTACTCTCCCAAGCACTTAGTACAGTGCTCTGCACACAGTGAGTGTTCAATAAATACCACTGATTAATTGATTGCTTGGTCTGCGGAGGGTCAGCTCTGTCAGGCTTGGAGTGACTCGCGGACAGCGGATCGAGGCTGATGGTTTGAAGTCTCCCTTTTTTATAGTATTTGTTTAGCGCTTGTTTAAACAATGCCGTGTCACTTGGGTAAAGCGACTTAAAGCACCAATGGAAAAATGAGCATGGATCATAAAACAACTTTAAATGGATAATCAATCTTTATCCTGTCGAGTGGGTGGGACTTGGGATGCTGGCTGAGTTACTGAGAGTCAGAGCCTGCTCTGGATTCTGGGGTTTGCAGATTCTAAGATAGAATCAGCCTGATGACCCTGCTAGAGGTAGTGCAGCCTGGTGGAAAGAGCTCGGGCCTGAGAGGGAGTGGGAGAAGAGGAAAGGAGGGTTTAGTCAGGGAAGCCCTCTTGGAGGAGATGAGCCTTGAGTAAGGCTTTGAAGTTGGGGAGAGGAATCGTCTGTCGGATATGAAGTGGGGGAGGGAGTTCCAGGCCAGAGGCAGGATGTGGGTGACAGATCGGCGGCAAGATAGACAAGATGGAGGTACGGTGAGATGGTCAGCATTAGAGGAGCCGGAGTGTGCGGGCTGGGCTGGAGGAGAGCAGTGAGGTGAGGTAGGAGGGGGCAAGGTGCTTGACTGCTTTAAACCCGATGGTGAGGAGTTTCTGTTTGATGCGGGGGTGGATGGGCAGCCACTGGAGGTTCTCAAGGAGTGGGGAAACGTGGCCTGAAAGGTTACATAGACTGAGAGCCTATAGCTCAGCCTGTCTCTATTTCCCACTTTTCTTCCTCTACCCGTTTTTCACCCCAACCATGCTCAAAATGAAAAGTTCCCAGCCATTATAATGAGAAAATCCCTATTTGTATCAAGATGGAAATAATCTGGGCAGTGCAAAATTGCCTTAATGAACCAAATTGATTTGCCAGAGTGAAGTTTGGAAACGGATTCACATATCATTGTAATTCCTCAAAAAAAACAGAAATCCAGTAAGCACACCTGCAGATATCTGGAATGTCTGAATGCCCTCCTTTCTTCTGAAATAGAGACAATCGGGTTATTTTTCTCCCTGACCTACTCAAACAGTGTGGCCTAGTGGAAACAGCATGGGACTGAGAGTCAGAGGAACTGCATTCTAATCCTGGCTCTGTTACTTGTCTGCTGTGTGACCTTAGGCAACTCACTTAACTTCTCTGTGCCTCAGTTCCCTCCTCGGCAAAATGGGGATTCAATACCTGTTCTCTCTCCTACTTAGACTGCGAGCCCCATTGCTTAGTTCAGTGCCTGGCACATAGTAAGAGCTTAACAAACATTATTCTTATTAGCATTATTATTATTATTTTGATGATAGAAAGGGCTGTGTTCAGGTGGATGTGAAGAGTGTGGGAAGTCCAGATGGGGAAAGGTCTTGAGCAAGAAAGAGGGCAATTGTTGGAGAGAAGAGAATAAGGAAGGTGAGCTGGCATGTAGTGGGAGAAGAGAGTGGATAAATGGGAGAAAGCTGACTTCCTTAAAACTGGTGGTTAGAAGAGATTAGGGGAAAGAGAACATAAACCTGCCTTATTTCGTGCTATTAAGCATAAATAGTCAGATTTTTTTCAATGTTTTGCAAATCACTGACTAGACAGCTAGTGATTATAGGCTCCAGCAGGATTCATTCATTCATTTAATCATATTTATTGAGCGCTTACTTTGTGCAGAGCACTATACTAAGCGCTTGGGAGAGTACAACAATAAACAGACACATGTATCTGGTGAGTTAGAAAAACAATTCTATATAAAACATTCATTCATTCATTCAATCATATTTATTGAGCGCTTACTGTGTGCAGACCACTGTACTAAGCACTTGGGAAGTACAAGTTGGCAACATATAGAGACGGTCCCTACCCAACAGTGGGCTCACAGTCTAGAAGGGGGAGACAGAGAACAAAACAAAACATATTAACAAAATAAAATAAGTAGAATAAATATGTACAAATAAAAAATAAATAGAGTAATAAATACGTACAAACATATATACATATATACAGGTGCTGTGGGGAGGGGAAGGAGGTAAGGGGGGGATGAGGAGGGGGAGGAGGGGGAGAGGAAGGATGGGGCTCAGTCTGGGAAGGCCTCCTGGAGGAGGTGAGCTCTCAGTAGGGAAAACAAGCAATGAGGTTCTGTAGGACAAAGATACAAGAAGGAATTTGTCCCTTAGATATACTGAAATACCTGCAATTTTTGCAGTTTTGTAGGTGAGAATGCTGAAAGAAATGAAATCGCCTATAATGTCATGAATATTCCTTCTTAATTCTTCATGATCATTTTATTGGCTGATGCAGTGGCAGAAATGGATTTAGAACCCAGGTTCTCTGCTCCCAGACCCATGCTCTTTCCACTAGGCCACAATGCTTCCCTGAAATCACATCTAAGGAGTCCTTTCCACTATTCACTTCCA
The DNA here is from genome assembly GCF_015852505.1 of Tachyglossus aculeatus. Lineage (NCBI taxonomy): Eukaryota > Metazoa > Chordata > Mammalia > Monotremata > Tachyglossidae > Tachyglossus > Tachyglossus aculeatus. The sequence goes on from NC_052083.1 coordinate 27,902,115, forward strand.
TTCCCCAGTTTCCTCTGCCACATGTCTGCTGTGTGACCTTGGGCAAGTCACTTCACTTCTCTGGGCCTCAGTTACCTCACCTGGAAAATGGGGATTAAGACTGTGAGCTCCATGTGGAACAGGGACTGTGTCCAACCTGATTGACTTGGCTCTACCCCAGTGCTTAGAATAGTGCTTGGCACATAGCCCTTAACAAGTACCATAATCATTATTATTAAGAGAAGGACATAGCAACAGCAGCATGGGGGAAATTGAGAGAGGAGAGAGGCAAGAAGGTGTAGGGATTCCTGATAATCTACCAACCTCCATTCTGCGGTAGTATAGTAGATATGCAAGTTTACATGCATATATGCTTAGGTTCAGGGGCATGAGTATATGTGTGAAAATACATACCAGATTGTGTGTACTGCAGCCTGAGAATTAGCCACTTGCTTAGAACATGTAATAATTGATGCCGGACATGTCGAGAAGAGAGTTAGTTTCATTTTTTACTACTTGTGAACCTCCTGGGAGATGGCGGCTTAGGAAATTGTTTGCATTTATTTATAAAGCTCCTGGGCTCTAAATAGTGATACTCCAATAAGCCATAGGACCGTGATTCCCAGCTGGACTATGGGCAGGTAGAATGTCAGCTTCTTCTTTGCACTCTCCCAAGAGCTTAGTAGAGTGCTCTGCACACTGTAGGTGATCAATACATACTTTTGACTGATTGACTGAGGGAGAAACAGCACTGCTTGCTGATCCCAGACTGTTCATCCTTTCCCTTGCACAGTTAAACTAGGCCAAATTCTTGCTGGAATCTAAATATTGCCTTTGGGAGACACAGAAGAGAAACACAGAATCTTAAATTTAGATGGTGTTAGGTGCAAAAAAAAGAAAAATGCTCTAGCAGTCATTTGAGCTAACCTGCCAGATTTCCCCTTAAGATAAGCGGTTGAGAAATGTGCGATTTAGATTTATTGATTTTGAAGAGACATGCAGATTAGAAACCGTGTAGTGAGATTATCTAATGCAAAAACCTTCTGATTAGATTGTGTTCAAGTTCTTTTATAAATGATCAAAGGACAGAAACTTTTAGGTTGTTCTTTTGTTGTTGTTGTTGTTGTTATTGTTTTAATAGTATTTGTTATGTGCTTACTTTATGCCAGGCACTATACTAAGTGCTGGGGTAGGTGCAGTCTTCTAGCCTTTAAACTCGTTGAGGGCAGGGAATGTGTCTGTTAATTGCTGTATTGTATTCTCCCAAGTGCTTAGTACAGTGTTCTGCTTACAGTAAGAGCTCAGTAAATATGACTGAATGAATACAAGATAATTGGGTTGGACACAGTCCTTGTCCCACATGGGGCTCACAGGTTTAATCCCCATTTTACAGATGAAGGAACTGAGGCACAGAGAAGTTACGACATACCTAAGGTCACATGGCGGATGGGTGGCAGAGCCAGGATTAGAATCCAGGTCCTTCTGACTCCCAGCCTATGTTCTTTCCAGTAGGCCACACTGCTTGTCTTTATCTGACTTTTAGGTAACAGTACATGTTAAATTACCGACAAAGCAAACTTCCTGATGAACTTTCTATCTTCCCGAAGACAGCTTTCACCTTTAGGGTCCCTGGAAAGAAAGCTGTGCCACTTCCCATCGTCCATGTTGTCTCCTAAATCCAGGCTCACAGAAGTCCCTAGGAGGGAATCCCGGCTGCCTAAAACTCGGCATCCCTTCATGATTCAAACCGATGTCTGTCAAGGCTTCTGGTAACTGCATTCAGAGCCACCCTGGTTCCCCTGGTAACAGGCCAAATGAACAGCATGCTCAGCCCTGCTCTCTGATTTATACATGGGAGGCCAGGACTGAAGTGACCCACTGTAAGGTTTCACCTATGGTTGCCTGATTTTCACCTGGTCTGGCCAGCGTCTGGCTCAGATAAGGCACCGGACATTATTTTTTCTCTAAGTTACTCAGCCTCCAATCAATCAACCCATCAATAATTAATACTAATAATGATGGTATTTGTTAAGCACTTTCTATGTGCCAAGCACTGTTTTAAGCACTGAGCCATTTACATGGTAATCAGATTGTCCCACGTGGGGCTCAAAGTCTTAATCCCCATTTTACAGATGAGGTAACTGAGGCACAGGAAAGTTAAGTGACTTGCCCAAAGTCATACAGCTGACAAGGGGCGGAGCCGGAATCAGAACGCATGACCTCTGACTCCCAAGCCCGTGCTCTTTCCACTGAGCCACGCTGCTTCACTTACTGTGTGTAGAATACTACACTAAGAGTTTGGGAGGGTGCAATGAAATTCATTCAGTCATATTTATTGGGCGCTTACCATGTGCAAAGCACTGTACTAAGCACTTGGGAGAGTACACTATAACAGAGTTGGTAGACATGTTCCCTGTCCACAGTGAGCTTACAGTCTTCAAGCGGAGACAGATATTCATATAACGAAATGAATTATGGATATATACAAAAGTGCTGTGGGGCGGAGGGAGGGATGCAAAACCATGTTCTATGAAACAACTCTTTTGACTAACTGCTTTGGGCCTCCATTTTCTCATCTGTCAAATGGGAAAACAAGTAGGAACTTTCTGGGAAGGTATGCAAATTAGTAAACACGATCGCTGCCCTCAAAGAGCGTAAAATCTAGTGGGGGAAGACGGGCGCTGTAACAAAGTACAGGTTGGAGACCCTCTCAGGATGGCACCTGGAGAGTTTCCAATCCTCTACCGGTCTCGGCTCCCGGAGGGAGAGTCAAACAGAGGCCTGACCATTCCATTCCTAGCTTGGGCAGTGGCTAGTGAGTGGAAGGCAATCTGCTACAAGTCAAAACTCACCTGTGCTGGGCAGCAGCAGCATGGGAGAGAGTTGAGGGCTGAAACTCAAGTTGACTGCACGGAAGAAGGCAATGGGAAACCACTTCTGTGTTTTTACCAAGAAAACTCTGTGGATACACTACCAGAACGATTGCAGATGGAGGTGGGGCATTCTGGGAGAGATGTGTCTGTGGAGTCGCTATGGGTCGGAGCCCACTCGATGTCATAAGACAGGACAAAACAGCTTAGAAAAGCAACTGAGAATAAGGATATGTATGAAAGTGTTCTGGGGGTGGGAGTGAATATCAAAGACTTTAAGTGTGAAGGTGTTGGAGAAGGGAACTAGAGTATGGTGGGGAGGTGAGAGAATAGTCAGGGAAGGCTTCACGGAGGATTTTGATAAGGGTTAGTTGTGGTGTGCCGGATACGAAAGGGGAAGAGAGGTTGATGCTGAGAGAGTTGAAAACAAGATAAAGTAAGTTGGTGTTAAAGGAGCAAAGTGTGTGGGCTGGTTGGAGCAGAAGAGGAACAAAGAAAGGCAGGATGGGAGAGAGCTGATGTAAACTTTTCCTCTGCCTTAGCTCCTGCTACTGAATCTCCCAGCCCCAGAAGGGACAATTGTGTGAAATAGAACAAGGGAAGGGAAAGCAACAACTCTAGACTACCTCTCTCTAGGTGTGGACTTTGGCCAAAGATTCCGTATGATGTCCTTTGGTATTTGTTAAGCGCTTACTATATGCCAGGCACTGTTCTAAGTGCTGGGTAGATACAGGTAAATCAGGGAGGACGCAATCTATGTCCCACATGGGGCACTCGGTCTTAATCCCCAGTTTATAGATGAGGTAAATGGGGCCCAGAAAAGTGAAGTGGCTTGCCCAAGGTCATACAGCTGACTAGGAGTGGAGCCGGGACTAGAACCTGGGTCCTTCTGACTCCCAGGCCTGTGCTCTATCCACTAGGCAGCACTGCTTTTTGCCTTTCTGTTATGCTGCGTGCACCTTGAAATGTACACGTTAGTCATGTCCTGGGCTCCAAATATCCCCTACAGCTGTCAGCGGCCACCCTAACTGACGTGGTTGGATACAGTTGACCAGTCAGTCGTATTTACTGAGTGCTTATTGTGTACAGAGCACTGTACTAAGTGCTTGGGAGAGCACAGTATAGCAATAAACAGACACATTCCCTGCCCACAACAAACATACAGTCTTACCATTACAGGGCTGGATACTGCAGAATTAGGCTCAGGGCACTTAAAGCAGCGTGGCATAGTGGTTAAAGCACAGGCCTGTGAGTCATAAGGTCATGGGTTCTAATCCCAGCTCTGCCACTTTTCTTCTGGGTGACCTTGGGCAAGTTACTTCACTTCTCTGTGCCTCACTTACCTTATCTGTAAAATAATAATTGAGACTGTGAGCCCCACGTAGGACAGGGACTGTGTCCAACCCGATTTGCTTGTAGCCACCCCAGCACTTAGTACAGTGCCTGGCACATAGTAAGTGCTAAATACCACAATTATCATTATTATTATTATTGTTAAAGGTCTCTCTTGAGCCGCTGAGAGTTACATTCTAAAGCCTTCTCGAAAATATTTGTTTAAGGGTTATCACGGACTTTAATTATGTGTGCTTCTGTGTGTGTTACTTTTAGGTTTGCTTGTGCCTAAATAGAATGCATAATTGGGAAGAATGAATCCACGTTTTTGGTTTTTTAATTAGTCATTAGCATCTTGTAGGTAATTAAGAGCATCCAGTTCTGTCTTCTCCTTCAAGTCCTGAAGAGTGTTATACTGAGAGACTGACTCTTTAGCAGAAGTAAAATAGTCTTGATAATGTTCCCTCCATTTCCCCACGCTTTTGGATACCTTCCAAATCTGGTCCCCCCTCCCCACCCCGACCCCCAGTCTCGAGGCTAATCATAATCATAATGATAACTGTGCTGTTTTTTAAGTGCTTACTATGTGCCAGGCACTCTACTAAGTGCTGGGGTAGATGCAAGGTAATCCAGTTGGACATAGCCCCTGTCCCACATAGGGCTCCCAGTCTCAATCCCCATTTTACAGATGAGGAAACTGAGGCACAGAAAAGTGAAATGACATTATTATTATGGTATTTGTTAAGCCCTTACTATGTGCCAAGCAATGTTCTATGCACTGGGGCAGATACAAGTTAGGTCAGACACAGTCCCTGTCCCACATGGGGCTCACACTCTTAGCTCCATTTTCCAGGTGAAGGAGCTGAGGCCCAGAGAAACAAAGGGACTTGCCCGAGGTCCCACAGCAGACAAGCTGTGGAGCCGGGATTAGAACCGAGGTCTTTCTGACGCCCAGGCCCGGGCTTTATCCACTAGCCCAAACTGCTTCTCTGCTTCTAGGCTCCTGCTGTGGGCTCCTCCTCCCTGCCTCCCTTCCCCTCATCCCATCTGGCACTACTTTCCTTTATTCTTTTATTTGTTTTTGTCGACAAACCAGCCTGTTCTCCAGCTGTTGCTCCTGGGAGGTTCAGAGCCCCAGGACCAGGATGGGGCGGGAATGGAGGCAGCATGGTCCCTGTGAACCTGAACAACTGAAAACCATCTAAGTGGCACCAGGTTGGGGAGGAGAGCCAGGGCTGGAAAGGAGTTGGGGGAACATGTGGATTGAGAGGTGCAGGGTGGGAGGAAGGAAAGCACGAGGAAACAATGTGGAAATCAGGAAGCAATTTTTAAATCCACAATGTACGGGGATGGAGGAGAAAAAAAATGAGGCAGGAAAAGTGGAGCCAGCTAAGCTTGTCATGGGCGGGGAGTGTGTTTATTAATAATAATGATGATAACTGTGGTATTTTTAAGCACTTATTATGTGCCAGGCACTGTACTAAGCACTGGGGTGGATACAAGTCAATTGAGCTGGACACAGTCCCTGTCCATGAGAGGGTTCACAGTCTCAATCCCCATTTTCCAGATGAGGGAACTGAGGCACACAGAAGTGAAGTGACTTGACCGAGGTCACTCAGCAGACAAGTGGTAGAGCCGGGATTATTGTTATATTGTATTCTCCAAAGCGCTTAATGTACTGCTTTTCACCCAGTAAGCACTCCAAAAATATGACTGAATGAATACAAAACAAAAATAAACAGACACATCCCCTGCCCACAACAGGCTTAATGTATTTATTATCCTTATTCAAATGTATTGCATACATGAGCACACTCTTAACCTTAATTTGTCTTTTTCACCCATATCTTTGCCAGCTAGCAAAGAGATCGATCAATCAATCAATCAATCAATTGATGCCATTTATTGAGCATTTACTATATAGTGTTCTGCACTAAGTGCTTGGGAGAGTACAATTCAATGGAATTAGATACAATAGCAAATGAAAAAATAATAAAAATTACAATACAAAAGACAGCAGTATTTTTAAACATCAGAAAAACTATTTCAGCAGGGCTCCAGCATCTGACTTTGAAATGTTAATTATTAGGCTGAGTGTTAATGCACCAATCGAGCATATTTATTGAGAGCTTTCAGTGTGCAGAGTACTGTACTAGGCGTTTGGGAGAGCAAGATAAAACCAAGTTGGGAGACCTATGTACCTATGTGTTTACAGGTTAACCCTATTTTACTCGAGAGAAAGGTCTGCGATAGATGCTGTCGACAAGCCTTTGTGTATCTTCTTCTCAGAGCAAGGAGCTCTCTGGAAGTGACAGTTTGAATTTATAAAGGAGCCTAATGGTGACTCACATATCCTCCTTTAAGACCTATTTAGGGTGAGATGATGGTCTTGGGATGACAGGAGCCCGGGCCTGGGACTCAGAAGGACCTGGGTTCTAATTCTGGCTCCACCACTTGTCTGCTATATGATCTTGGGCAAGTCACTTCACTTCTCTGGGCCTCAGTTATCTCACCTGTAAAATGAGGATTGAGGCTGAGAGTCTTATGAGGGACAGGGACTGTGTCCAACCCGACTATCTTGTATCTAACCCAGCACTTAGTACAGTGCCTAGCACATAGTAAGTGCTTAACAAATACCACAATTATTATTATTATTATTATTATTATTATTATTATTATTATTATTATGCACTTTAGAACTGGTACACAAAAAGTAGAAGTAGCATGGCCTAGCGGCTAGAGCACGGGCCTAATCCCAGCTCTGCTACTTGTCTGCTGTATGTCCTAGGGCAAGTCACTTCTCTGTACCTCAGTTATCTCATCTAGAAAATAGGGATTAAGGCATGTCCCTCATGTGGGACATGGACTGTGTCCATCATGCATAGCTTGTCTCTACCCTAGAACTTAGTACAGTGCCTAGTACATAGTAAGTGCTAACCTTGTATCTATCCCAGCGCTTAGAAGAGTGTTTGGCGCATAGTAAGTGCTTAACAAATACCATTATTATTATTATTATTATTATTATTATTATTAACAAATACTATTAGAAAGCAGCATAGTCTAGTGGAAGGAGCATGAGCCTAGGAGTCAGAGAACCTGGGTTCCAATCCCCGCTCTGCCAATTGTCTGCTCTGTGACCTTGGACAAGTCACTTAACTTCTCTGCACCACAAAAGAAGCAGATTTAAATGGAAGTGAACTAGAAATCTTCCTGATACCCCAGCTCATTCCCTTGTGATTCAGAAGAAGTCCAGAACTCCCAAGTCCCTGGAAATCACATCCATATTTTATGACAACTTCTCATCTGAGGTGGAATCCCAATTATCTACATTTCTTCTTATTACAAATCATTATCACTATTATCATCATCATTATCATTATTGTATTGGGGAAGCCCTTATTATGTGTCAGGAACTGTTCTAAGCACTGTGGTAGTGACAAATTAAACAGGGTGGACACAGTCCCTGACCCACCTGGGGCTCACAGTCTAAGTAGGAAGGAGAAGGAGGCCCAGAGAAGTTAAGTGACTTACCCAGGGTCACACAGAAGACACGTGGCAGAGCAGGGATTAGAATCCAGGTCCTTCTGACTCCAAGGCCCTGCAGTTTCCACTAGGCCACGTTGCTTCTCTAACTTGAAAATCTGTGTATCGTTTTGGGTAGAAAAATGAATCTTGGTGTGGTATGCTTTTTTCTGATTGGACAGACAACAAACATCTATGAGTTTTGAAGAATAGGCCTCATTGTGTCTGTTTCAATTTCACGATGACGGCGTATATTAGCACTGCTGATGGCGCACTATTCTGAATTGCTCCGAAGACAAAATCAACCTCCATCTGCATATACAGATTTTGCTTTACCTCATCAGTGCTGGTCTGGTATGAGAAGCAGCATGGCGTAACGGATAGCGCATGGGCCTGGGAGCCAGAAATCTGTCATGGGTTCTAATCCCGGCTCTGTCGCTTGTCTGCTGTGTGACCTTGGGCAAGTCACTTCACTTCTCTGGGCCTCAGTGACCTCATCTGCAAAATGGGGATGGAGACTTTGAGCTCCTCATGAGACAGGGACTGGGTCCAAGCCGATTTGCTTGTATCTCCCCCAGCACTTAGTACAGTGCCTGGCACATAGCAATTAACAAATACCATTAAAAAAAAAGATCCCACAGTTATTATTAAAACCACCCACAGATGGTTTTTACCATTTACAGGCTTCTAAATGTTTTTGCTTTAAGGCTGAAAAAAGGAACTTAACCCGATTTGAAGTTCAACAGGATTGACTAAAAGTTACAAAGACAAAGGATAGAGTGTTCAATTCATCGTGTTCTTCAGCTCTATAATGCCACAGTGCATTTTGCTATTCCCAGATTGGCCTTTCCTTCTGGGCCTGGTCCATGTGCCCTATTCACGATCCTTTTAAGGAAGAAGTTTGAAAACACCAGTGGCGTGAACTTGATTTTCCATTCGGCATTGGGTCGCTTCTCCCATTTTTCCTCTACAAACTGACTTTATCTTAACCTTGCTGCCTGATGGAAGGATTCAGGGCAGGGCTGGGCTGGGCAAAATTCCAGATTATGCATCATAACAAGCCCAGCAGATATTTTAAAATGCTAACTAGTGACACTGCTACTATCAAGTGAAAATAATAGGGACAAAAAGTGTTTTATAGAAGAGGGGACAAGGTGGATCTTGGCAGAGAGCCAAAATGCAAACTTGAAATTCTGAACAATTACCTAAGGAACACCACAGAAATCAACTGCTGAAAAACACTCAATCCCCCAAATTATATTTAAATTCAGGATATCAAATATTTATATTCAACATAAATAGAACCTACCTTTTGAAGACCGAGAAAATAGCATGCAAACGTTTACATTCATCTCACTCTTCACTCACATGAAAACGCTTTGCGTTTTCCAAGATTGCCTTGTCCAAGTCCATTTACCTATTCCCACCTGGGGCTCACTGTCTAAGTAGGAGGGAGACAGGGATTGAATCCCCATTTTGTAGATGAGGTAGGTGAGGCACAGAAGAGTTAAGTGACTTATCCAAGGTCACATGACAGGCAAATGGCAGAGCCAGAAGCATAAACCTCAGCAAACCACTGCCCGTGTTTAGCTGCAAGTGTGCAGTCCTCTAGACTGTAAGCTCATTGTGGGCAGGGAATGTGTCTGTTTATTGTTCTCTTGTACTCTTCCTTGTTGGGAAGTGGCTGACATTCACTTGTTGCTGAGGGATGGAATCCCTGCCCACCCATGCTAGCATTTATTATATAAAGTACTTTGGCCTGCTCATTTCTCCTTGCTGATAGATTTGATCAAATCCTGAAAGCGGATTTGTTCTTCTCCCATTGGTTCAGAAGCAGCATGATGTAATGGACAGAGGGAATCAGAAGCAAGGACCTGGGTTCTAATTCCGGCTGTGCCACTTGTCTGCTGTGGGTCCTGGGGCAAGTCAATTCACTTCTCTGGGCCTCAGTTACCTCATCCGTCAAATGGGGATTAAGACTGTGAGTCCCATGTAGGCTATGGACTGTGTCCAACCCGGTTCACTTGAATCTACCTCAGTGCTTAGTACAGTGTCTGGCACATAGGAATTTGGCAAACACCACGATCATTATTTCAGGGTGTGCATTTCTCTAGAAACACCAGATTAACAGTGGAGAAAAAACAGTACCATAGGCCTAATGTTTTATCGTAAAATGACGAACTTGAGAAATTGTTAGTCAAGGGGCCGTTCTCTCCGAAAGGAAACGGAGTGGAACAACCAGTGTTCTAAAGATAGGAAACATATGCTTCCTTGTTTAACTCTGATTCAGAGGGTCAAATTGCAACCTATTCATGATGAACACATTCAAGACCTTTCTGAGTTTCACACTATTGCAACTCTTCGAAGTGATCTGAGAGTCATCTTTCTAATTTTGTTGTATCCGTAAAAATCCGGCCTGGATTAGATTCCAATCCTCCCATTTTGGAGGACTGAATTTACCATGGAGCCATTATCTTTAGAGCGGGGGGAATCATGAAGACGTAGGTGTGGTAAAGCTAACTGAAATCTTTTATTATGCTAGATATGGGCTTTGAAAAAGTTGGCCGTTTTGGATCTGTTATGGGAAATTTTAATGATTTAGGCCTTAGTGCTACGGATTAACCGGCGGTTGCCATGGCGTCTGCCGTAATCTGGATCTGATGACACCCTCTCTGGTAGTGATAAGGTAACGCCCCCCCCCACCCGCCCCCCACTCTATCCTTTCCTGCTCCGCTTCCTTCCACCACCCTCCTTGAACTGGGTTCTAATCCCAGCTCCGCCACTTGTCTGCCATGTGACCTTGGGCAAGTCATTTATCTTCTCTGTGCCTCAATTAACTCCTCTGTAAAATGGGGGTTAAGATTGGGTGCCCCACGTGGGACAAGCTGATTACCTCATCTCTCCCCCAGCGCTTAGGGAAGTGCTTGGCACATAGTAAGTGCTTAACAATTACCATAATTATTATTTTTATTATTCTCTGGGCCTCAGTTCCCTCATCTGAAAAATGGGGTTAAGAGTATGAGCCCCATGTGGGACAGGGACTGTGTCCAACCTGATTCACTTGTAACTACTCCAGTGCTCAATACAGTGCCTGGCACACAGTAAGCGCTTAACAAATGCCATGATTATTATCATTATGCATATGAAAGGTATGCGTAACATTATTCAACAAGACAGTCCTGTCATCGATGATTTATGCCACGACTGTATCATAGAGTTTGCCTCTTCACATCTTAAGAGACAGTGACTGAAAGACAGTATCATTTTGCAAATGGAATCTTCTTAGCGACTGGTTCCCCGTGAAGTGTGGATCACACTGCAAAAGAACAACTGATGTCAGAGCATTTACGGTTAGCCGTCATGTCCAAGCTTTCTGGATAATAATAATAATAATAATAATGGTATTTGTTAAGCACTTGCTATATGCAAAGCACTGTTCTAAGCGCTGGGGAGGTTACAAGGTGATAAGGTTGTCCCACGGGGGGCTCACAGTTTTAATCCCCATTTTACAGATGAGGTAAGTGAGGCACAGAGAAGTTAAGTGATTTGCCCAAAGTCACACAGCTGACAGTTGGCAGACCCAGGATTTGAACCCATGACCTCCAACTCCAAAGCCCATGCTCTTTCCAGTAGGGCATACTGCTTCTGTAGCATCTGCTTCCCCTCACCACCACATTTCAGAATTCTGGGAGACGGAAGGATGTCTAGGAGACTGAAAAGAAAAGGCTCAGTTATCGGGGCTCAGGATTAACCACAATTCTCAAGACGGGGATGATTCTGTGTCAATCGACAGCATCTATTCAACACTTCCTGTGTGAGGAACATTGCCAGAAGCACTTGGGAGAGTACAATTCAGTCTGAAGACACCATCCCTGCCCACGAAGAGCTTACCAAAATCAAGCATTTAGCATTGAGACCAATTCCAAGTTGGGTCTTCTGTTTGTTTCCGCCAAGAGAACCTCAGCCACGCTACAATATGTTCAGGATATACATCCTCGAGCCATTATATCCTTCCCCATTTCCTCTTAGTGGAAAATTAAGATTATTAATTGTGGGAGCCCTGGCTGTCTTACTGTTAAATCATTTTCCAGATCATTTGCATAGATCAGAATAAATTATACTTCTCTGGGCTCTTTACAGACATTCAGATCTGGTAAAATCCTTAAAGCCTCTGGCTCGTGTCTCCCTGAACCTGAACAGATACTTCAAATTAAGCAAGGGAGAATGAATCCTTCATACTGAGATATTTGAATGTCTCTGCAAGGAAGTGGGGTCTTCTCTCAGGCACCCCAATACTTGCTGCAGTTCTGGGGAGCAGTCAGTCAATTGGTGGTATTTATTGAGTGCTCATTAGGTCCAGAGCACTGTACTAAGCGGTTTGGAGAGTAGACTACAACAGAATTGGCAGATACGCTCCCTGCCCATAATGAGCTGACAGCGTAGAGATGTGCAGAGTTTTCCAAAGTAGCTGGGGGACTCCAAGGAACAGAGTGATTAAGCTTTATGATGAATAGCTTCTCTTACCAGCTTCTTTCAATCTAACCTCTTGCCTCTCCCTCACAAGACTATGAGTCCCAGGCAGGACAGGAACCATGTCTAACCCGATAGCCCTGAATCTATCTCAACACTCAGTGCAGTGCTTGGCACGTAGTAAGCGTGTAACAAATACCATGATAATAATCTTCCCTTCCATTGTACCTCGGTTTCAGTCTCCATAAAGTTAGGCTATTTCTAAGAACTAAAATAATTTGGGCAGCATAGCCCTGAGGAAAGAGAAGGGGCCTGGGAGTCAGAGGATCAGAGTTCTAATCCTGCTATTTATCTGTTATGTGACTCTGGACGTCACAACTTTTCTGTGCCTCAGATCCCTCATCTGTAAAATGATGATTCAATCAATACCTGTTTTGATAGTATTTGTTAAGTGCTTACTATGTGCCAGGCACTGTACTAAACACTCGGGTGGATGCCAGGTAATCAGGTTGGATACAGTCCTTGCCCCATCCGGGGCTCACGGTCTTAAACCCCATTTTACAGGTGAGGTAACTGAGGCACATAGAAGTTAAATGATTTGCCCAAGGTCACACAGCAGACAAATGCAGAGCTGGAATTAGAACCCAGGTCCTCTGACTCCCAGCTCCTTCCACTAGGCCATACTTTTTCTCCTTCCTACTTTAGACTTTGAACCCTGTGTGGGCCAGGGACTGTTTCTGGCCCAACTATCTTATATCTATCATAGCGCTTAATACAGTGCTTGACACATAGTAAAAGCACTCTACAAATAATGCAGTTATTATTATTCCACTGGATGGCCAGCTCCTTAAGGGCAGGGATCATGTCTACCAGTATTATACTTTCCCAAACTCATAGCACAGCGCTCTTCGCCAACTAAGCACTCAATATATGCTCTTAATGAATCGATTGATTGATTCTTTCTTTCCTCCAACAGCTGCTTCTACAGTCCAAGACCTATGATACAAAGTTTTACTTTTCTGTTGGCTGGAGAAAGAAGGTCTCTTATGATCTTATCTAGGATTTTTATGCTACCCAAGAAAGAACCCTGAAAAATAGCCACAAAATCAATTTGGAATCAATTACCAGTTGATCTGGTTTGTTTATCTTCTAAAGGAAGCTTGTCAATTTGGGATGCAACGAGGGTTGATATTTTCCTCAGAGCTCTTCCTTTTCTCCTTACTTGGACTTCTTCCCTGCCTTATCAGGTTGTTTCTCTGGCCTTGGTATTTTTCCTGCCTCATTTCATTTGTTCATTCTCTCCTCCTCACAACCCGGACCACAGCTTCTGGGTGACAGGCTGGCAGGAATTAGTAACCAAGGAAGATTGTGGCAGGGAAGCAGCATGGCCTAGTAGCTATAGCATGGGCCTGGGAGTCAGAGGGCCTGAGTTCGAATTCTGGCTCCAGCTGTTGTCTACTGTATGACCTTGGCAAGTCACTTCACTTCCTCTGTGCCTCAGTTACCTTATTTGGAAAATGGGAATTGAGACTGTGAGCCATGTGTGGGACATGGATTGCGTCCAACTCAATTATCTCGTATCTACCCCACCTCCTGGTACAGTGCCTGGCACATAGCAAGAGCATAACAAATTCCATAAAAAAAATTGTGATCTCAAGCAAGGCAACAGCAGGTGCTAGGACCACAATCATCAATGTCATCCTCAGCATTGAGTTCCTTCCCACCTTTCTCTCTCCATCAATTTCATTTGCTCCCATAGCAAAAAATATTCTGACACCTTGTCTGAGACCCCGCCTGTTCAAGCCTCTCTCTTCTCCTAAATAAAATACCTTGCTGTTTCTAATTCTGCCTTTCCACACACCCAAACACTAGCCTGTCAGAGTCCAAGATCTTGAATGCACTTTGCTTTCATTCTCCTCGAAGCCCCAGTTCCCTCCATTATCCCCCCTCTTCTCCTCCGTCATCACCCTTCCTGCTCCCAACTGCCCTGATAGGTCACATTACAAATGTACGCAGGAGTAGGCCCCCAGGAAAAGGCCCGGTAAGGATCTGGGTGCGAAACACAGGACCTCGATTGTACTTCTTCCCTGGCCTGGTCATGGGAGTAAATGAGTGCTCAAGGCATTCTGGGAAATCCTTTTATAATAGGTCATCTGCCTTTGTGGCTAGGAAAGGCCTTAATGCCTTAACATAAGCAGTAGCCAAAACTACAAGGCAATTGCCCTGAATTAATCTATCAAGCAATCGATGATATAGATTGAGCACTTGTTATGTACAGAACACTGTACTAAACGCTTAGGAGAGTACAGTACCACAGAAGAAGCAGATGGGTTCCCTCCCATAACGAGTTTACAGTGTATCAGGGGAGACTGATATTAATATAAATAAATCAATCATTTATAATGCATAATTTAAAGATATGTACATAAGCGCCTAAGGTTGGGCATGGGGTGAATAGCAAATGTCCAGAGGTCTCAGATCCAAGTCCATAGATGACGTACTGAACAATTTAGGAGGGATTCAGCCTGACTTTCCGGAATGCATGATCCAGTCTGAATCAACCAATCAATAGCATTTATTGAGCATTTATTCTTTTATATATGTATTTTATATATCTGTTAAGTGCTTACTCTCTGCTAGGTACTGACTAAGGGCTAGGGTAGATATAAGCTAATCAGGTTGGACACTGCCAATGCCTCTCATGGGGCTCAACGTCTTCATCCCCATTTTACCGATGGCAGAACTGAGGCACCAAGGAAGTGAAATGACTTGCCCAAAGTCACACAGCAGACAAGTGGCGGAGCAGAGATTAGAACCCAGGTCCTTCTGACTCCCAAATCCATGCTCTATCCACTAGATCACGCTGCTACTCTGTGCAGAGCACTATACTAACAGCTTGGGAGAGTACAATAGTGTTTGTAGACACAATTCCTGCACTCAAGAATTGTATAATCTAGCAGAGATGAGAGACGCTAAAATAAATTACAGATAGGAGCATGCAATAGGGAGCGTAAAAATAGGTACTTTATAAATGAAGCACACACACATACACATATATATATATATATATAATGGTGGTATTTGTTAAGCACTGTGTGCTAAGCACTGTTCTAAGCTTTGAGTATGTATTTATATATGTTTGTAAATATGTATGTCTCTATGGGTGTACATATATATATATGTGTTTATATATCCAAGTATGTAAGTATGTATATATATATATATATGAGTGCTTAGATGATGCAGAACTCCCGAACTGGCTGAGGGTGAGGGGGAAAGTTGGGGGCATGGGAGATTAATCATGAAAAGCTTTCTGGATGAGATGAGGTTTCAGAGGGCTTTGAAGATGGGGAGACTTGTGGTCTGCTAGATGTGATGGGGGAATTCCAGGCAAGAGGCAGAGAGTGAGCAAGAGAGCGGTGGTGAGAGAGAAGAGAAAGAGGCCCAGTGAGTAGGTCGGCTTGAGAAGAGGGAAATGTGCATGCTGGTTTGTCTTCTTTTCTACTGCCAAAGAGAAGCAACGTAGCCTAGCCTGGCCTGGGAGTCAGGAGGACCTGGGTTCTAATGCCGACTCTGCTGCTTGTTTGCTGTGTGACATCGGGCAAGTCGCTTCTCTGAGCCTCAGTTCTCTCATTTGTAAAATGGGGATTAAGACTGTGTGAGCCCTCTGTGGTCCAACCAGATTATTTCGTATCTACCCCGGTGTTTAGTACAGTGCCCGGCATTTAGTAAGCGCCTACCAAATACCATTTAAAAAAGACCTCCACGCTACCTTTTCTGGCCTTTTCTGAGGGAGATGAAAACATTTGCTCTATTGCCCCTCATTCCATTTCTGCCCCGTCGTGACTTTTTCTGTTTTGTTTTGTTTTTTGTTTTACCCTCGATAATTAAGTTGGGTCGGTGAGAATACAGTGAAACGTACCGTGAACTGGGGAACTCATCTGTGGCACAGGAGCTGGATGTTTC
Organism: Tachyglossus aculeatus; assembly: GCF_015852505.1. Lineage (NCBI taxonomy): Eukaryota > Metazoa > Chordata > Mammalia > Monotremata > Tachyglossidae > Tachyglossus > Tachyglossus aculeatus. The sequence goes on from NC_052083.1 coordinate 27,918,254, forward strand.
CTGCAGGAAATGGGGAAGGAAGGAAGCCAGAAAGAGGGGAGAAAATTGTGACATGTGCGGGTGGGGCTGATTGGCGGTTACTGGATGGTTAAATTGCAAGACAGCTGAAAGGATCGCTTCCTGAAACTCAAGGGGCCTCTCACAACCCCTTTGCGGAAGGTCACTTGGCTCTGAGCTTAAAGGCACACTCCCGCTGAGAGAAGGCTCTTTTTTCTTTTCTTTTAATGGTGTTTGTTAAGTGCATACTTTGTGTCATGCACTATACTAAGTGCTGGAGTGGACACAACCTAATCCTGTCCCACATGGGGCTCACAGTCTTAATCCCCACTTTACAGCTGAAGTAACTGAGGAACAGAGAAGTTAGGTGACTTGACCAAGGTCACACAGTCGACAAATATGAGACGCAGCATTACCTAGTGGCTAGAGCATGAGCCTGGGAGTCAGAAGGCCCTGGGTTTGAACCCCCATCTACCCCTTGATTGCTGTGACCGTGGGCAAGTGGCTCCGCCACTTTTCTCCTGTGTGACCTTGAGCAGGTCACTTCACTTCTCTGGGCCTGAGTTCCCTCATCTGTAAAATGGGAATTAAGAGTGTGAGCCTCACGTGGGTCGGGGACTGTGTCCAACCCAATTTTCTAGTGCTTGCCCCAGGGCTTAGCGGAGCATCTGTCACATAGTAAGTGCTTAACAAATACCATAATTATTATGGTGACTTGCTTGTCTCTTCCACGGTGTGCAGGACAGCGCCTGGAACATAGTAAGCGCTTAAGCAAATGTCATTGAAAAAAAGTGATGGAGCTAGAATTAGGTCCACCGACTCCTGAGCTGGTGCACATTCCTTGACGGGTCACCTTATCTCCACCACTTGTCTGCTGTGCTCATTCATTCAATCGTATTTATTGAGTGCTCAATGTGTGCAGAGCCCCGTGTGACCTTGGGCAAGCCACTTCACTTCTCTGGGACTCAGTGACCTGATGGGGAAGGAGCCTGCGAGCCCCACCTGGGCCACGGGGCTGTGTCCAACCGGATTAGCTCGGATCCACCCCAGCGCTCAGTACAGTGCCTGGCACATAGTAATTGCTTAACAAATACTATTATTGGTATTATTATTGTTATAATGATGATGATGGTAATGATGATTTCCACTGAGGCACGTTGGCCTCTCACGTTGCTAGGCCTGGGAGCCCTTCAGGGCCCATCCCCCCATCCCTCCCGGGACCACGTGACCCAGAAGGCGGCTTCCGGAAGTCCGGGCGCCGAGCCGGTTGCTAGGTACGCCGCCGCCCCGCCCCCTCCCCAGGGTGAGAGAGGACACGGCGGAAGGGAGAAATTGTCAGGGGAGGAGGCCTCCGATTGGCTGGCTCCGAGGGCGCTCATTAGCATATCCTTCCGCGACTCTGTGGGACGACGGGCGCTGATTGGCTGAGGCCGGAGGAGCGGTTATGGGGTGATCCGAGGGCCCGCTGACGAGCCGGATCCCCTTTCCGGGCCTTGGCTTCGTGTTGCCTTGGTGGCCGATGGGGGTCGTGTGGGGATGGAGTCCTGGCCCCCCAGCCGGAAGTCACACCCACAGTAACAACTGTGGGATTTGTGAGGCGTTTCCTAGGTGCCAGGCACTGGACTAAGCGCTGGGTTGGATACAAACCTAATCGAGTTGGACCCAGTCCTTATTCATTCATTCATTCATGCATTCACAGTCTCCATCCCCATTTTGCAGATGAGGGAACTGAGGCCCAGAGAAGGGAGGTGACTTGCCCAAAGTGACACTGCGGACAATACTAATAATTGTGGGACTTGTGAAGCGCTTACCAAGTGGCAGACATTGGACTAAGCTGTGGAGTGGATATGATTAAATAGGGTTGGAGACATTCCCAGTCCCACATTCATTCATTCATCCAATCATTTATTAAGCACTTCCTGTGCTCAGAGCACTGTACTAAGCACCTGGAAAGTACAATTCAATCAATCGTATTTACTGAGCATTTACTGTGTGCAGGCCACTGTACTAAGCGCTTATAATGATGGCATTTATTAAGTGCTTACTATGTGCAAAGCACTGTTCTAAGCACTGGAGAGGTTACAAGGTGATCAGGTTGTCCCACAGGGGACTCACAGTCTTCAACCCCATTTTACAGATGAGGTAACTGAGGCACAGAGAAGTTAAGTGACTTGCCCACAGTCACACAGCCGAAAAGTAGCAGAGTCGGAATTTGAACCCATGACCTCTGACAACAAAGCCCGGGCTTTTTCCACTGAGCCACACTCACGGGCAACCAATAGGCACATGGGGCTCACGGTCTCAATCCCCACTTTGCAGATGTAGGAACTGAGGCACACAGAAGTGAGGTGACTTGCCCAAGATCAAACTGCAGATGATACTAATAAATGTGGTATATGCTAAGTGTTTACTATATGACAGGCACCGGAAAAAGCGCTTGGGTGGATGCAAGCAAATCGGGTTGGAGACAGTCCCTGTCCCACGTGGGGCTCACAGTCTCCATCCCTATTTTGGAGATGCAGGCCCAGAGAAGTGAGGTGACTTGCCCAGGGTCACACAGCGGACTAGTAGGGGAGCTGGGATGAAAACCCAAGACCACAGGTGAACAGAACCATGTTCTCTTTGGTGTAAGAAGGGCATTCATTCATTCATTCATTCATATTTATTGAGTGCTTACTGTGTGCAGAGCACTGTACTAAGGGCATGGCTTGGACTCCCATAGTTGGGGATAAAAACCCAACTCCAGAATGTTGGGAAATACAGTAAGGAAAAGGGAGAGAGGACAAATAGCTATGTTACTGTTCCATCTGCACAGTGTCAGGAATTAAGTTGGCAGGAGCGCAGATCTGCATTGAATATCTTTTTATCATTAAAGACTATTTATCTCCTGCCAAGGATGAGAGATGGGCCTTGAGAAGCATCTTGCAAATGGAGAGCTCTACCATTCTGGCTGTTCCATTAGTTGTGCTTTATTTTTTTAAATCAGAGTGGTTGTTATTAGACCCCTGAGAAATCTAAATGCAGCTGAGAAACTCTAGACTGGGAAGTGGAAAACCACTCTGAAATGGAGGGGTTAGGGGAAAAAAATCCATGTCTTCAACTTGGAGTTGTATTCTCTTTTGCTCGGTGTGAGGCTCCTACCTCCTTGCCTTGTCAAGATCATCTGTCAGCTCTCTACTGTGGCACTTAAGTGAGAAGCCAGGGCTTCCCTAGCCCATACTTCTTTGCAGAAGCATGCACTAGATCTCACTATTTAGACCACGAGGGATAACTGAGAAGGTGGGAGTTGGGTGAAGGGACACAGGGCCATAGCAGACATGGCCAGACTCCCCCTGTCTTCCACAATTATGGGGATGGGGGGCAACCCATAAACTTCAGAACAGGGGAAATTATCTCCCTACCTTTTAGACAACTCTGACCCTGTGATGGGGCATATTATCATTTACGACGTTGACTGAGTGCTTATTTTGAGCAGGCTGAGAAAAGAGACAAGGATATTACTTCAGGGGGTAATTGAAGACAGACACCCGGAAAAGAATCCACGGGATAAACACAGCGAAAACAAATTAACAAGGTTGTTGATGACAAAACAAGTGACGGAAGTTCTAGGATAGTATTTACTGGGTATCTCATTGCTGTACCAGAGATGATGAGAGGTTTTAAAGTCCAAAGATGAAATAAACGGGAGACTGTGTGTGGGGATAGACATACATAAAATACGCTGACCTCATTTTTCTTTCTTTTTAATTTTTCCCTCTTCTGGCGGCCCTGTCGGTCTTGTTGAGAACGAGCCAAGAGTTTTAAACAGCCTGGAACCCCCCCCCAAAATTTGAGCGATCAGAGTGTGCCTTACTGAACATGTTGAAAACTGAAGGGGAGGAGTTGAGGATGGAGAAATGCAAAAGCTGACACAGGGGAGGGAATCCAGCCCTGATGAAGGAAATCGGGATTCATTTATTCATTCAATCGTATTTATTGAGCGCTTACTGTGTGCAGAGCACAGTATTAAGCGCTTGGAAAGTACAATTCGGCAACAGAGACAATCCCTACCCAAAAACGGGCTCACAGGGATAAAAATGCACCGTCCTGGGCACTGTAGAAATCGATTTCACTGTGCACTTTTTGGGTGCAATTCACTGAACTATGGGTGGTTGGACAGGCAGTTGTCGAGGTTTTGGGGGCAAGCGCTTAGAACAGTGCCTTGCATATAGTAAGCACTTAATAAATGCCATTATTATTAAGGGGAGGCTTTTGTTCTTTGAGATCCAGAAGGACCCCAATGGGAGCAGGTGGATGATGCTAAGGTACCACGATTCCTTCCCGCCATGTAAAATGTACAACTCCACGAACTGTGAAGAGCAAAAAGGAATTCATGTCGGTGTATTTCCCTTGCACCCATCGTTCCCCCAGAAAAGAACCTATAATGGGAGTGGGTGGCTGTCGGTGCATTTCCCTTGCCCCCACCTTCTCCCTTTCCTGGAGGGAGGCGGGGGAGAAGAAGGTGGCTTTGGGACCACAATGGTCCCCCTTTCAGACCCAGCAATTCCTCATGCCCGGCTCCTCCACCATCCACAGAAGAGGAGGAGGAGGAGGAGGAGGAGGAAAAAAAGAAAAACCCAAAACTACCTGGGTGAGCGGCCTCAGCCCGCCCAAAATGCGATCCGAAGCTACCGATCCCACGTGCTTGCTGGTCGGTTCCTGTAGACACTCCCCACCCGCAGCTGCTCAGGATTTGGAAACACACCCCTTGCAAGACGGGGTGGGGAAAAAGAAAGCAACTGGCAGCCGACCGAGCATGAGGAGCCGGGGAGGCTCCGGCTGCAAACCCACGAGGCCGGTGCATGCTCCCCCTGGCCTCGTCTTGCTGCTGCTGCTACTGCTGCCTCGGATTACATAAGAGTCCCGGGATGGAAGCAAAGGGGTGAAGGGGATGCACGCCTGTCTCCGGTAAAATAACCCTCTCTGTTAACAGCTAATAATAAACCGGTGGGAGCGGCCGAGGACAGGGCATCGGCCTGCAGACACGGAAAAGGGCGCACGAGCGGAGGCGTCCCCGCCCGGTCCTATTCCCCTCCCCACGACGGAGTGCGGCGCCTGCGCAGATGCGCCCCCGCCCGTCCCTCGTCCAATCCGACGGGGTCCGGCGCTTGCGCAGACGCGTCCCCCGCCCCCCCGACGGAGTCCGGCGCCTGCGCGGACGCGTCCCCGCCTGTTCCCATTGGAAGGAGGGAGCCCGTCGGGGGCGCGCTTCGCCGCCCGCCTCTCCTCCGCCCGCGCGCGGGAGTCAGGCGAGGGGGCGGGGCTTCCCGGTGGCCTGCCGACGCCGCACCCGCCGGCCCGCAGGGTTACTCGCGGTCACCGGGCCCAAAGCCCGAGCTCCGGGGGAGGGGGGAGGGGGCGGCACCTCGTCCTCGGAGCGGTTCCCGTCTATAAATAGGGTCGCCGCGATGGGGAGAGGGTCACCGCCGCCTCCAGCCGCCGCCCCCGCCCGGTGCCCGGACGACTAGGAGCAGCAGCGGCAGGACCAGGAGGAGGAGGGGCAGACGGGGCCAGCGCCGGTGGGTACCGGGAGACCCGCGGAGGGGCGGGGCGGGAGGGGAGGGGTGATGGAGGAGGCCTCCCGGTAGCTCATCGCCGCCCCTTTGCCCTCCGCTGCCAGTCCGTGCCCGCAGACCGCGCTCGCCGCGACTCCCCGAGTCCGGACCGGCAGGAGGAGGAGCGGGAACCCCGTCCGCCCGTCCGTCCGCGGCGGCGGCGGCGGCGATGATGCAGCTGTGCGAGTCGTCCAAGCAGAAGCACTCGCTGTTCCACGCCATGAACCGCTTCATCGGCGCCGTGAACACCATGGACCAGACGGTGATGGTGCCCAGCCTGCTGCGGGACGTGCCGCTGCCGCAGGCCGAGCGGGCCCCCGGGGCCGGCGGGGGAACCCCGGGGCCGGGGACGGACGGCGGGGCCGGGGGCTTCTTCGGCCCCAGCCGGGACATGTACGGCCACTACGTGCTGCTCAAGTCCATCCGCCACGACATCGAGTGGGGGGTCCTGCAGCCCCCGGCCCCGCCCGACGAGGCCCGCCGGGGCAAGGACCGGCCCACGGCCGACGGGGACGGGGCCGCCGGCGGAGCCCCGGGGCCCGAGGAGGACCTGGAGCAGCAGTTCCACTACCACCTAAGGGGCCTCCACACCGTCCTCGCCCAGCTCACCCGCAAGGCCAACGTCCTCACCAACAGGTACAAGGAGGAGATCGGCTTCGGGAGCTGGGGAAACTGAGGCCAGGGCCCGCCGGGAAGGACGGGGCTTGCCAACGGGGGCGGCCGCCCTGCGCGCGGCGCTAAGCCGAAGAAAGGGCCGCCCGGTCGCAGCGGACCCTCCGAGGCGCTCAGCACGGCGCTCCGCCCCCGGGAAGCGCTCAGTAAGCGCCCGACGAACCTCCCGGTGCAAAGGCGGGGCCGCAGGAGGTTGCATCGGTGTTGCACTCTTATTTTTTATTATTATTATCACGATGATTACATGTCACAACAGCGGGAAACGGCAAGCGGGGGACCCCGCACCCGCGCAAAAAAGAGCGATGGCTGATGGCGGGGCCCGTGCGGGCCTTCTCCGTCAACGCCCCTCCGTCTTCTGCTACGCGGCTCCCCTCCCTCGGCCCCACCCCCTCCGGGGGCGGAATGTGGGCCGAGAAGCCAACGAAAATAATAATAAAATTGCAACGATTCAAATAGACTCACCGCTCCCCCGATGGAACCACCTGACGGTTCTGGTTTTGCTCCTCGCCAGAACGATGAAGGGTTCCAGGGTTGTATAGGTATACCTTTATTTAAGACTTGTTTTTGTTTTTATCCAGATGTAGAGTTCTATTCTAAAAAAGAAAACCCCAGTAATAAATATGCAAATGTATTAACTCATCTTTGACCAAAATTTTTGTCAGCCAACCCACCCTCATCCCCTCCCTTCCCCCTCCTCCCCCATGACCCGTTTTCAGTACTGTTTACTTTTTTCAAAACAATAAATTTTTATTTTTCCTCAGGTGTTTGTAAGTTGACAGATGTTTATGTCAGAAAGCGGTTGGTTTTCATTGTTTTGTAAGCTGTGACGGCCGAAAATCCATCCGTGTTTTCTTGGCCGGATATTGTGAATGAGTAGTAAGCACGCCTGTCCAAACAGAAATGGGGGGCTGGGGAAAGTCAAGTCTCACGGAGAGGAGCGTGTGGATGGGAGGTGCTGTCAATACCGCAGTAAAATATCAGGTAAGGTATTGGAGAAGATATGTACTCGGGGCAGTTTATTCATTGAAACTACTTGTCTGCTGTGCGGCCTTGGGCAAGGCGCTTTGCTTCTCTGGGCCTCAGTTTCATCATCTGTAAAATGGGGTTGGAGACTGTGAGCTCCACGTGGGACGGGGACTGGGTCCAGCCCCATTTGTTTGCATCCACCCCAGCGCTTAAGTACGGTGCCTGGCACATAGTGCGTAACGAATACCACAATTCTTCTTCTTGACTTCATAATCTTGATCCATTTTCTCTTTCTTTGACACCGCAGACCAGGCTGCGCTTTGATCTCAGGTGGGCGTTTTCTCTAAGATCTCAAGATTATATATTTATGTGGCTTGATCTTTGAAGAATAAGTCCTGAGCGACAGTAAAAATATACTGGATTATTGGAGAGCGCCAGATTATGCGGATGAGACACCATGGGCACACACTAGATGATGCACTAATGAGTTTCTAATTCCCCGCTCTTTGGGTTAAAGATATTTTAATGCATTTAAAATACTTCTAGGCCTATTTTTTTCATCACGTCGCTCCACAGGAAAAGGTTAAAGTTTAATGAGAAGTTTCCAGAAATGCTTTCAGTGTATCGTTCACTGTGTCTTCAGTAATGAACCAAAAGATCTGATAAACCAAGCCACAGGTGCCCCGAGAATACTTTACATGCCACTGGACATTGTCCTTTCAGAACTGAGGTGGAGAACGGGTTCTGCGACATTTTTTTTTTTTTCCTTTTTTATAAGCCTCGTATTTGGAGGGGGTGGGAGCCAGTTTCTGCCGGAACACTCATTTCAAACCCCACGGTCGCAAACCATGCTATTCCAAGTCCAAAGAGCGGAGCTTGAAACTCAGTGAAACTTTTCAGGAAAAAGCTGGAGGAGCGGTGAGCATGCCACTGGAGAGATCCCATGTACAGCAAGGGTTGAGCAAACGGAAGTTTGCAATAGGAGTGTGGGAACAGGTGTGTGGAAGCGCTCTTCGGGTGAAACCAAGATATACTGTCTCGTGTGATAAATGTTCTCTGTCCATGTTCCCTTTTCCCCTTCTGTGGAGTTTATTGTACCATAAAGTGAATTAGTAAAAGTGAAACGCCAAATGAATGGATTTATGAGGCCTGGGTGACGTGATTTGGAAACGAAAGCTCAAGTGTGACACGCTTTTACCAAGCAAATAACCGCCAGATGCTGAACTTCATATTTGCATAATAGCGAAAGTAGTAAAAATGAAAAGACAACAGTTTTCGAATAGCTCAGAGATGGAGTTTTCTGAAACAAACTGCCTCTGCGACTTGATCGTGAACTATGCTCTTGAAGGAATTACAGGATAGAAATAGCATGCCTCCATAAAAGTATATGAAGTATATGTTTGTCCTGTCAAAAATAAGATAACTCAGTATCAGTAGTATCAGGATTAAAGGATCTCATAGGTCTAAGGAGTTCTGTGAAGTTCCACAATTTCAGAAGAAATATTACCGAAGCTTCAGAAAACAACGGGCTCCTATCAATCAATCAATTGTATTTATTGAGCACTTACCGTGTGCAGAGCACTGTACTAAGCGCTTGGGAAGTACAAGTTGGCACCATATAGAGACAGTCCCTACCCAACAGTAGGGACTGGTGCCTAACCTATTGTCTCGGGGCAAATTAGGCCCCTAATTTACTTCCAGGAAGTAGCCAAAGTATCTAGACAACTGTGGTGGTATTGTAGATGTAGTCATCGTAGTAATAGTTGTGTACTACAAGCCTTTTTTTTTTTTTTAGAAGTTACAGTTCTACTTTCACAAGTTTTCATAATTCATTTGCTCTGTTGTGTGAAAATAATTGTAATGTTTGTTAAGCTCTTAATAGGTACCAGGCATCATACTAGGCCCTGGGGTGGATACAAGCAAATCAAGTTGGACACAGTCCCTGTCCACGTGGGGTTCACAGTCTCCATCCCCATTTTACAGGTGAGATCACTGAGGCCCAGAGAAGTGAAATGACTTGCTCCATGTCACAGAGAGACAAGTGGCAAGGCTGGGATTAGAACCCATGACCTTCCGACTCCCAGGCCTGCTAAAACCTTTTGAAGTAAATGGTTGGTTCACTGCTCCGGTAAGGAAAATTGACGGCAGGGTCAAAATCACTGTATGATAACTCCTTGGACACATCTGTTTTGTCCACGTAATGAATACTATTCGTGGGTTGCCAGTGGTTCGTGCAAAATGGAGGAAAGCAGATATTAAAGTTCATGGACCAGACCCAAGTCTTGCCACGATGTAATAATAATAATAATAATAATTTTGGTATTAAGCGCTTACTATGTGCAAAGCACTGCTCTAAGCACTGGGGAGGATACCAGGTGAGCAGGTTGTCCCATGTGGGGCTCACAATCTTAATCCCCATTTTACAGATGAGGTAACTGAGGCACAGAGAAGTTAAGTGACTTGCTCAAAGTCACACAGCTGACAAGCAGCAAAGCTGGGATTTGAACCCATGACCTCTGACTCCCAAGCCATGCTGTAGAGAAGCAGTATGGCATAGTGGATAGAGCTTGGGCCTGGGAGATTGAGGGTCACGGATTCTAATCCCAGCTCTGCCACTTGCCTGCTGTGTGACTTTGGGCGAGTCACTTTGCTTCTGTGGGCCTCAGTTACCTCATCTGGATAAAGGGGATTGAGACTGTGAGCCCCACAGGGGACAGGGACCATGTCCAATTTGATTTGCTTCTATCCACTCCTGCGCTTAGTACAGTGCCTGGCACGTAGTAAGTGGTTAATAAATACCACAGTTATTATTGCCATGCTATCAGTGCTCCACAAGCTTTAGAGGTTTCAAAAGGTATTAAATGTCACTGACTACCTGCCAACTCAACCTTTGCATTCTGTAGAGAGCTCATGAGGGTGTTAACATCACACGTGGTCAAGACCTGAGTTTGAATTTGACTAATCTATTTATCGAGCATTTATTTTATGAAGAATACTGTGCCAAGTGCTCAGGAGAGACTACTACGATTAATAGGCTGGATTCCTGCCCTAAAGGAGTTTACAGTTTACCAGTAGACAAACCCTAAAATAGATTAGATTGTGAAGATCTGTACCTAAGTACGACAGGGGGCTCCTGTACGACCTGGGCTCTAATCCTGGCTCCACCACTTGTCTGCTGTGTGACCTTGGGTAGGTCACTTCATTTCTCTGTGCTTCACCTACCTCCTCTGTAAAATGGGGATTAAGAGTGTGAGCCCCTCGTGGGTCAGTGACTGTGTCCAACCTGATTAGCTTATATCTACCCCAGTGCCTAGAACAGTGCTTGGCACATAGTAAGCGCTTAACAAGTACCATTATTATTTGGGAATCGTCCACGTAGAGGTGGTGGTCAAAGGTGTGGAAGCAGATGAGGTATCCCAGAGAATGAGTATAAAGTGAGAAGCGAAACCAGAAAACAGCTTTTGGGAGTGACTCACAGTTAAGGGCAGAAGGCAGAGACAAAAAGGACTTAAGGAACAGCTATAAGCAAGGGAGAGAAACAGGAGAGGACCGTGTCAGAAAAACCAACATATGTTGCCAACTTGTACTTCCCAAGCGCTTAGTACAGTGCTCTGCACATAGTAAGCGCTCAATGAATACGATTGAATGAATGAATGAAAACCAAAGTTGGATTGTTTTTTACAGGAGAGGGAGCTGTTTCTAGACTCAAAAGGCCTCCGAGTCAAGGAGAATTAGAAGGGAGACCATTAGTTTTGACAAGAAGGCAGTCGTTGATGACCTTGAAGAGAGAGTGAAGGGCGGAAGAAACTGGATTGTTCAGCTTTTCACCAAGGGCTTTGGAGGAGAGGAACTTGAGGCAGTGGGTTTGTTGAGTCAAATTCCCCTCTAGACAGTAAACTCCTTGTGGGCAGGAAATAGGTCTACCAGCTCCCTTGTACTGTGCTCTTCCAAGCACTTAGTACAGTGCTCTGCACACAGTAAGTGCTCCAGAAATGCCGTCGACTGATGGAACCAGTCAAAAAAACAAATGAATGTACAGATGGATATAGAAGTAAAATTAAAACAGGCTTCTGTCTGGAGGAGACAGTCAAGCATATACATGCCAAGGGTGAGTGAGTGTGTGTGACACGGCTTTTGTGAATTCAATCAATAGTATTTATTGAGCCCTTACTGTGTGCAGAGCACTGTACTAAGCACTTGAGAGAGTACAGTACCACAGATCTTTGAATGCCATTCTGCCAAGCTAAAGAATGTTATAGCTATGGGTGTGCTCATTAGAGCTAATTGAAAACTGACTGCTCTTCCTCACCACTAGAATACTTGATAGAACTTGCTGTGTCCCTAGAAAATGGTATTCTCCTCAAAACTGACGTAGTGTGGTGGCAACCGGGAAAGATGTGGGGGAGAGGGTGCTCCTTGTTGAGTATCCTTGACAGGTGGGCTCAGGACAGAGGCCCCCCTCAACCCATCCCAGCGTCATCCCAGAGAATGCTGGAAAGGCCTGTAGGAAACAAAGAGCCATCAGAGAAAAGGGATCCCAAGGCTCCAGAAATGCAGCAGGGGAATAACAGAAAGATGAGAAGCAGCCTGATAGTGGATAGAGCAAGGGCCTGGGAGTCAGGAGGATTTGGGTTCTAATCCTGGCTCCTCCACTTGTCTGCTGTGTGACCTTGGTTGAATCACATCTCTGTGCCTCAGTTACCTCACTTGTAAAATGGAGTTTAAGACCACAAGCCCTGTTGGGGACACGGAGTGTGTCCAACCTGATTAGCTTGGATCTATCCTAGCGCTTAGTACAGTGCCTGGCACATAGTAAGTGCTGAACAAATATCATAAAAAAAGACTCTTAGTCTCAATTTTGCTTGAAAACAAGATTCTCCTCTCAGCCTCGATTTTGCCAGATGTGCAGTGCTGCGTTCTGGTTTTCTCCTGTTTTGGTTACCCAGCCCAATTCCTTCTCATTTTTGCCATCTGGGCGGGGCTGTTTCACTTCTCAGACAGCATCCTGGCAGGAGGGGAAAAAAGCCTGTGAAACACCAATCCCAGCTCTGTAGATTGCTCACTGTGTGACCTTGGGCAAGTCACAACTTCTCTGTGCTCACAACTTCTCTGTGCCTGTTTTCCTCAACTATAAAATGAGGATACCTGTTCTCCCTCCTACTTAGATTTTGAGCCCCATGTGGAACAGGAACTGTGTCTGACCTGATTACCATATACCTACCCCAGCACTTAGAAGAGGGTTTGACAGATAGTAAGCGCTTAGCAAATACCGTTAAAAGAAATCTAAAAACCTCACACAAATTAGTCTGTTTTGCTACTCATTTTTTTTTCTTTTTGTGGTCTTTAAGTACTCGCTATGTGCCAGGCACTGTTCTAAATGCTGGGGTTAGATACAAGATAATCAGGTTGGATGCAGTTCATGTACCACGTGGGGCTTCCCGTCTTAATCCCCATTTTCTAAGTGAGGTAACTGAGAGACCGGGGAGAACATTGAGCTTTAAGAGACTTCTCGAAGTGCTTGGTACCTTGCACTGCCCTTAGTAGTTGCTCTATAAGTACCATAACAACTACTGTCTTCCTCTCTATTTTGCCACTGACCTCTTGCCCATGTCCTGCAGTCCCACAGTCAATGACTCTCCCCACCTTCAAAGCCTTATAGAAGACACACCTCCAAGAGGCCTTCCCTGACTAAGCCCTCCTTTCCTCTTCTCCCATTCCTTTCTACATCACCTTGACTTAACACGATTGACTTGTATCTACCCCAGTGCCTGGCACATAGTAAGCGCTTAACAAATACCATAATAATTATTATTATTATGTTGAAACAAATTACGGGTAAGGGAAGTCACAAGGTATAAGGACACATACGAAAATGCCTTGGAGGTAGTTAAGTGGGATCGGGGCAAAGGTGAGGTAGTAAGCAGGGAAAATAGAGAGGGGAGGGATGATAATTTGATCTAATGACAAATGAGAATGACTGCCCTTTTTCAGATAAAAGATTCTCATTTAGATAACCACTGTAGCCCCATGGAAAGTTTTCAATATTATTTTCTAGATCTGGGTAGAGAGACCATTTGGTTTCTATGTTGCCAAGAAGCTTGAAAGACTCAGTAGATTGAAAAGGATTCGTCGTTCAAGTGTTTTGTAAAATGGTGCATTTTCTTTTGCAATTGGCTAAAATCATTTAACCTGCTTTACTGATCTGAAAGGTTTTTGATGGATTCCTTTCATTCAGGATAGTGATTTCCAGGACCCGCTGTAAATCTATACACTCATGGAAATCACTCTCTCATATCCGTAGTTCAGTGCATCGTGACGATGTTCACTGTTTTAGAGCAGTAAGGAGACTTTTCTCTGTATTTTATTCCTTTCTTCATTTGATAATCTGTCCCTTTCCATCGCCAACATAATAATCATTATTTGTCTTCTGAGCAACAATCTAATGCCTTTCACTCACGTCGGGCATCTCTGTTTTTGAAGGTGGGCACTTTCACACACATTTTTAGCGGTCATCTTTGGTATTTAACTAAAGGACAGAATGTCTTTTCAGCCCACAGATATTCAAGCCAGAAATTATACAATATGTCCTGTGAAAAGAAGTGACAAACCCCTTCACTATTTGAAGGTTTCATTTTAATCACGTAAGGCTAAAAATTCAAGGTCCTGTTTTTCACAGCCAACAGAATTCCTGCAAATGACTTTAATTTAATGGCTTAATGCGTAAATGTCATTTCTATGAATTATAGGTACTGTGAAAAACATCACTTTTGATTTTTAGCAGTCTTCACACAGTTAAAATTTAACCATACCCAGAGCAGTGTTCTTCCCTGTTTTCACATTTTCTAATAGGTAATTTGTATATTTAAAACAATTTTCTAAATAACAGTTTATAGAAGGTGCTCTTTTAAGTGCTTACTAAGTGCCAAGCATTGTACTAAGTGCTAGGGTAAATACAAGATAATCAAGTTGGACACAGCCCCTGTCCTACATGGGCCCATAGTCTGAGAAGGGATTTGCCAAAGAAATCTGGTCAGGCACACACAGAAATAAAACAACTGATAGAGAGGTCCTTTTGTCCACTCTAAGTAGTTTTAGAAGTTAAAAGAAAACTGAGTAAAACTCTGAGTTCTTCTTGGCCACGGGAAAAAATCATTAAGAGGAAGGCCAGTTCTTTTGTTCTTTTTCTAAGGCATTTGTTCAGTGCTTACTATGTGCCAAGCACTGTACTAAGCACTGGGGAAGATCCAAGCTAATCAGGATGGACCCAGTTCATGTCCCACATGGGGCTCACAGTATTACTTCCCATTTTGCAGATGAGGTAACAGGCATTTTACAGGTGAGGGAATGGAGGCACAGAGAAGTTAAGTGACTTGCCCAAGGTCACACGACAAACAAGGGGCGGAGCCAGGATTAGAAAGCAGGTCCTTCTGTCTCCCAGGCCTGGGTTCTACCCAATAGGCCATGCCGCTTTCTTCCATAGGGGAAGAGACATATGCTTTTCCTGCTCCAGTTACTCCCACCTTACGAGCTGGCATATTCAGTTCTGAGCCCTCAGACTCCAGTTCACCTCTTAAGCAATTTTTTAAAAATTTCAAATAACACTTGGTGACATCAAAAGGTTGTCACTATATTTAATCTAATCCCAGTTCTAATCTTGACTCCACCACTTGTCTGATGCGTGGCCTTGGGCAAGTCACTTAACTTCTCTGTGCCTCAGTTTATCTCATCTGTAAAATGGGGATTGAGTGTATGTGCCCCAAGTGTATCATGGACTGTGTCCAACCAGATTAGCTTGTATCTCCCCTAGGATTTAGTACACTGTCTGGCACATAAGCATTGAACAAATACCATTTTTTTTTAAAGTAACATGCAAATAATGGTCAAGCACTTCATAGATGTGAAAGGTCTATAGGCTGTTTAACCACAAAGGGTGAGTGTTAACTCCAATGGGAAATTCAGCATTTAAACGAAAATACTAAATCTTCATCATGGTGTCACTAAAATAAGCCATGTACAGTGAATAGATTTTGTGGTTCCAAGTAGTTGTAAATTTTGAAACAGCTCTGAAGACAAGATGGAAGATTTCTAACTCCAGACCATCCAAGAATTACTTGGAAGCAGAAGCAAGTTGAAAGTTACTTCTGCAAAGGTGAACTATATCTACCCCAGTGCTTAGCACAATGGTTGGTACATTGGTAGCACTAAAACATACCACATATTATTATAGGAAGCACTTTATAAATATTATTATTATTTTAGGAAGTTTACTCCTCTCCACTATAAGAAGCAGCCTGGCCTAGTGGATAAAGCATTGGCCTGGGAGTCAGAAAGACTTGGGTTCAAATACTAACTCCACCAGGTTTCTGCTGTGTGGCCTTGGGCAAATCACTTACCTCCTCTGTGCCTCATTTTACCTCATCTGCTAAACAGGGATTAAGACTGTGAGTCCCATAGTCCAATACAGGACAAACTAATAATAACAATAATTATGGTATTTATTAAGCGCTTACTATGGGCCAAGCACCATTCTAAACGCTGGGAGAGATACAAGGTAATCAGGTTGTCCCATGTGGGACTCACAGTCTTAATCCCCATTTTACAGATGAGGGAACTGAGGCACAGGGAAGTTAAGTAACTTGCCCAAGGTCACACGTCAGGCAAGCGGCAGAGCCGGGATTAGAACCTACGTCCTCTGACTCCCAAGCTGGTGCTTTTTCCACTGAGTCATGCTGCTTCTCTGTGTCCATGGACATGTGTCCATGTTAATTAGCTTGTATCTAACTCAGCTCCTAGAACAGTGTCTGGCACATAGTAAGTGCTTAAAAAATACCACAAAAAAGAACAAGTATGCATCATGATCTAGTGGAAAGAGCTCAATCCTGGGAGTCAGAAGACCTGGGTTCTAATCCCAGCTCTGCCTATTGCTTTCTGCATGACCTTGGGCATATCACTAAACTTCTCTGTGCCTCAGTTTCCTCCACTGTAAAATGGGGATTAAATATCTGTCTCCCTCCTACTTAAACAGGGAAGCAGCATGGCCTAGGGGATAGAGCATGGGCCTGGGAGTCAGAAGAACCTGGGTTCTAATGCTGGCACCACCACTTGTCTGCTGTGTGACTTTGGGTTTAACTTCTTAACTTCTTAACCACTTAACTTCTCTGTGCCTGTTACCTCATCCATAAAATGAGGTTTAAGACTGTGAACCAACCCCATGTGGGACAAGGACTGTGCCCAACCTGATTAGCTTGCATCTACCCCAGTGCTTAGAACACTGCCTGGCACATAGTAAGTGCTTAACAAAAGCTATTATTATTATTAGAAGACAGCCTCATGTGGGACAGGAACCATGTCCAACCTAATTAGCTTGTCGCTATTCCAGCGTTTAGAAAAATACTTGACACATAGTAAGCACTTAACAAATACCATGAGCCACCTCATGGAAATGCAGTCCAGATGCATCCATTGCCACTACCAAATACCATTTAAAAAAATAAAGAAAAACAAGAGGCAAGTAAGTAGTGCTGAGAATGCATCTCACATGTTTGAAACAGAACAATCCATGGGCTACTCCATCTCCACAGAATGGGGGGTGTTGAACTGTGTGATATTTTAGCCCACAGCTTGTTGAGAGCTGAATCTTCTCTTGCATCCCAGGACCCAAACTGGTACAACAATAACAATAATACTAATAACAGGTTGTAGGCATGTCATAAAGGAGCCACCATCCTGACCTTCATTTGGAAATGAGATGTTGTGCTTGGGACATTGAGAGAGTAGGTGTTGAGTAGGATGAGATTAGCAAATAATAGCTGTGGTATTTGTTAAACACTTACTTTGTGCCAGGCTCTGTACTAAGTGCTGGGGTGAGTACAAGCAAATTGGGCTGGACTCAGTCCCTGTCCCACATTGGGCTCACGGTCTTAAACCCCATTTTACAGATGAGGTAACTGAGGCACAGAGAAGTGGAGTGACTTGCCCAAGGTCACACAGCAGACAAGTGGTGGAGTTGGGATGAGAACTCAGATCCTTCTGACTCCCAGGCCTGTGCTCCCTTTGCTAAGCCACACATCTTCTCGGTTTCCCTGGGTAAAAATCACAGCCCTTGCAACATTCCACAGGGTGGATTTATTCTGAACCTAAGGTATGTATTTCCCATTTTTATGAGACCCTAGTAGCTTTAAAGTCATCATACCTTTTTCTTTTATTGTTCTGCTTTAATGTTGCTTCAGTCATAGACTGTTTCAGTAATATGCTTTGTGTTCTTATATCTTCACGGGAGCACTGTCCCGCTCTTACCGTTTTACTAAGCCAGTTTATGTCCGATTTAAATATCCTCACAGAGGAAAATGCCATCTAACTAATGCTGCATAAGAACCCATTTAATGAGACTGTAGGGAAAAGGGAAAGGCTGTTGAAGCTCACTTGAATTCAGAGAATGAAGGAAGCATGGATGGGAGAGATATTTTACTGCCAACTTGCAACTGGACAGGTGGTAAATTGATAAGGGCAAGTTCAAGGAACTTGTATTGACTAGGCCGACAGTTCCAAAAACAACAGCAGAGTAAGATTGCATAGTTCTCTAGACTGTGAGCTCACTGTGGGCACCGATTCTGTTATATCGTCCTCTCCCAAGCGCTTAGTACAGCGCTCTGCACATAGTAAGCACTTGATAATATGCTTAGTTCATGGACGGTCAACTGATTGAGAATAACCTGCATAATTATGACCCCGAGTCAAAGAGAAAATGTCAGAGCTCACAGTTTTCTTCCCATTTGCTGTCCACTTGCCACCGGTTAAGTGCTCACTGTGTATCAAGCACTGTTCTAAGCACTGGGGAAGATACAGGATAATCAGGTTAGACCCAGCCCCTGTTCCACTCAGGTTTCACAGGCTAAGAGGAGAACAGGTATTGAATCCTCATTTTACAGATAGGGTAACTGAGGCACAGAGAAATGAAGTGACTCATCCAAGGTCACATAGCTGACAAGTGGTGAAGCAGAGATTAGAACCCAGGTCTTCCGACTCCCAGGCCTGTGCTCTTTCCACTAGGCCACACTGCTTCTCTAAACACTTACGAGAGGTCAGTAGACGTCAGACGGGATCACTGTCCTTGAGGAACTTATCGTTTAATGTCAAAGGCTCTCAAACCGCCCTAACTCCTGCTGACCACACAGATGACTGGCAATCTTATGGAAACCATTAGATTTGAGTTCCCCAGTAGCCTCCTTCTCCTTTCTAAAGTACTCCACTCCACCACAACTTCCCTTCACAGAGGGCTCTTGTAAGGATTTTCTCAGGCCACGCTTCCTTTTAGGACTGAGCCTGGGGCAACCAACATATGGCCCAGTGACGTTCATGTCTGACAGACAATCACGCCCCCCCCTTCAAAGCCTTGTTGAAGGCCCATCTCCTCCACGAGGCCTTCCCTGACTAAGCCCTCCTTTCCTCTTCTTCCACTCCCTTCAGCATCCCCCTGACCTGCTCCCTTTATTCATCCCCCCTCCCAGCCCCACAGCACTTATGTCCAGATCTGTCATTTATTTATTTATACTAACATCTGTCTCCCCTTCTAGACTGTCAGTTGAAAGATCTCAGAGCTCGACCTTTTGCATGCAAGATGGGATTCACTGGGTGTTGTTAAATTTCATTTAAAAACTTACAGCTGTGGGCAAGGCACTTAACTTCTCCATGCCTCAGTTTCCTCACCTGTAAAATGGGGATTTAATACCTGTTCTCCCTCCTACATAGACCATGAGCCCCATGTGGGACCTGACTAACTTGTATCTACTACAGTGCTTGACACATAAGAAGCGCTTAAGTGCCACAATTAGTATTACTCAGCCATTGCCCAGTTTTCTACTCTCCTGACTTACGTTTTCCGGGTGGTAGTAAGTGTGTGTTACCCTGTATACTTGCATGAAGCTTAGTGAGTAGTACCAACAATCTGAATTAGTCACAAAACCAAAATGCATAGAGTATGTATATCTATACATATATAACTACATGTATACATATACAAATAGATACTCAAATATAGATATATACATATATCATAAATACCATAAATATATGAGGTATATTCATAAATATATAATATACACATATACACAAATATATACATGTATATATATAATCATATATATCATATATGTGGTATTTGTCAAGCATTTCCTGTTTGCCAGGGTAGATACAAGTTAGGTTGGACCAGTCCCTGTCCCACATGGGGCTCACAGTCTTAATCCCCATTTTATAAGATAACTGAAGCACAGAGAAGTTAAGTGACTTGCCCAAGATCACACAGAAGACAAAGGGCTGAACTGGGATTAGAACCCAGGTCCTTCTCACTCCCAGGTCCATGCTCTATCCAACTAGGCCATGCTGCTTATATATTTTTATGCATACATACTCTAGCTATGTTTTCTAATTCCAAATCTTAATTGGTAGTTATGTATGTGTATGTAACTATCAATTTTATGTATGTGTACATAACTATCAATTAAGATATGTTATGATGCTCCTTAGAAGAATGTACTTCTTGTGTAAGACTAAGATTAAAACTTGCTATTCATGTTTCTAAAAATTCATAATTAAGCTGAAATAAATATCTAGAAAACCTTCCCCTCCTCTCCATTTGATTTTGGATTAACCCTCATCTGATTATTATTATTATTATCATATTTGTTAAGGGCCTGCTATGTGACAAGCACTGTTCTAAGTGCTGAGGTAGATATAAGTTAATCAGGTGAAGTGACTTGCCCAAGATCACACCAGCTCCAGACAGTGTGAATGTGGGTGAGAATGAAGAGACCTGGTGAGTTTCCATCTTTTTCTTTCTGAGCAGGGGCAACTAGCAGAGATGGAATAGCAGTTTGCCTCTGGAGGGGTTAGAAGGGGTGAAATAGACTCAACACAAATAGCAAAGTTCAACTCTCTTGAGCTGCAGCACTCATGAAATCTGGAAGATGGAAATAGATGTGTGTGATCTTGGGACAGTCACTTAACTTCTCTGTGCCTCAATTATCTCATCTGTAAAATGGGGATTAAGACTATGAGCCCCTTGTGTTGGACTGTGTCCAACATTGATTAGCTTGGAAATACCCCAGTGTTTAGTAGCTGGCACAAAGTAAACCCTTAAATATTATTTAAATAGGAAATGGGGTTGGGGGGTGAAGGATCACCCTGAGGAAAGGGAGTGAGGAGATCTTGGTGGAAGTAAAAGGGACAGTGAAAGACAGTGGAGCGGATGGTGGGAGACAGGGTGGAGGAGGAGGGGTTTGAGAGGAGGAAATGAGGGAATTGGGAAAAGAAAGTTTAAGGCTTTGTGGAGATGGAAGTTAGGACACAAGATCCATTTCATTATATACCCTCCTAATTACTTCATGAGTGCTCTGCACACTGTACTCAATAAATAAAAATGATAATTGCTGTACTTGTTCAGCACTTACTTTGTGACAAGCACTGTACTCCCAGGCCCTGTGCTCTTTCCACTAGACCATCTGGCCGAGTTACTTTGACTTACTCTAGGATAGCTGTTTAGGAAAAAGTGAGTAACTATTGATATTCTGATTCTCCAATAGTCTATTAATATTCAGATACTCATTTGGAAAAGCTGTTCTCGGAGCAGGTCTTTATTGAAGTCTAAAGATAAATATTTTTCTTTATCTACTGGGCAGGAGTGGTTCATGGAAAAACGAAAGATCAGAATCACAGTTGGACTATAGACTTCCATTTGCGACTGGATTTTGGTATGATGGCAATATGTGTGGAGAGAAATGGGTTTCTTACTGATGGGAAGAGAAGATGTCTGCTAATCCTGCTGCATTGGGCTCTCTCAAGTGCTTAGTAGAGTGTTCTGCACATAGTAAGTTCTCAGAAAATACTATTGATTGATTGATTGCTTTATTTGAAGTATTGGTGGTCCTCTAGACCTGTAAACTTGTCCTCTAGAGTAAACTCGTTTTGGGCAGGAAATGTGCTATATTGTACTCTTCCAAGCACTTAGTACAGTACTCTGCACACAGTAAACGTTCAATAAATATGATTGAATGAATGAGTTGAAGACTCTGGTTACGCATTGATGTCATATGGAAACTCAAATGGGAGAACTGGCTTAGTGAAAAGAACCCCATTTTTCTCTTCTTGAAGAGAAAGCTTTAGTTCCAGCAATTATAATTCTGGGTTATAAAAAGTGTTGAATTTCTGGATAGAGTCTTTTTTCTTCCTCTCTCCATTCTCTTCTCTTCCTCACTCTACCACAGACTCGATGAGTTATTCAAGTAAAGCACTTGGGAAAACAGCCTGGGGGAAAAGACCAACCAAGTCTTATACTGTTAAGAAGCAGCATGGTATTGTGGAAAGAACAGTGGCCTGGGAGTCAGGGGACCTGAGTTCTAATCCCAGATCTGCCACTCATCTGCTGTGTGACCTTGGACAAGTCACTTCACTTCTCTGTCCTGCAGCTTCCTCATCTGTAAAATGGGGATTGAAACCTGCTCCCTCTTAGACTGTGAGCCTCTTAGACTGTGGGACAGGGACTGTGTCTAACTTAATTAGCTTGTATCTTTCCCAGCACTTAGTACGTTGCCTGGCACATAGTAAGTGTTTAATAATACCATAATCATTATTATTGCTGAAAAAAGCAGTAGCAGGTTCTCAGAGTCCAGGAGCAAGGAAATTTTTGCCCATGGAGAGCTCTGGGAATCTGTGCATAGATTATTGAATTACAGCAAAGAAGCATTGTGTAATGGATAAAGTACAGGCTTGAGAGTTCAAGGTCATGGGTTCTAATGCCAGGCTCTGCTACTTGTCTGCTGTGTGACCCTGGGCAAATCACTTCACTTTTCTGTGCCTCAGTTACTTAATCTGTAAAATGGGGATTGAGACTGTGAGCCCCATGTGGAACAGGGACTGGGTCATCATCAATCATATTTATTGAGCGCTTACTGTGTGCAGAGCACTGTACTAAGCGCTTAGTACAACCTTAGTCCAACCTAATTAGCTTGTATCTCCCCCAGCGCTTACTACTGTGCTTGGCACATAGTAAACGCTTAACAAATATCACAATTATTATTATGGTTATTATTATTGTTGTTTAATGGATTTCTTGGCAATGTCCTGCCCTAGATCTGCCAGACTTTGTCTCTGCTAGTCTTCCAGATAGAAGCAGCAGCAGCAGATATTCCTTTGTGATATTAGCAGCTTAGATTCTCATCACTTGCTGGGTCACAAAAAAAGAGACTTCCTTCCATACTTCACCTCATTATCTCAAGGCTCTTGGGTGATAAACTCCGAGTCACTTGGACAGAATCAATCAGTCAATGATATTTACTGAGCACTTACTGTGTGCAGAGCACTGTACTAAGCACTCAGGAGAGAACAATGCAACAGAATTGGTAGATGCGTTTCCTGCTCACAGTGAGCTCAAAGTCTTGAGAAGCAACATAGCCTAGTGGTTAGAGCACAGGCCTGGGAGTCAGAAGGACATGGGTTCTAAATCTGGTTCTGCCACTTGCCTTCTGGGTGACCTTGGGGAAGTCACTTCACTTCCCTGTCAAATGGGGATTAAGACTGTGAGCCCTCATGTGGAACAGGGACTGTGTCCAATCTGATTATCTTGGATCTACCCCAGTGCTTAGAACAGTGCTTGACATAGAGTAAGCGCTTAACAAATACCATCATCATCATCATTATTATTAGAGGAGACAGAAGAAGCCAATTTGATGATCTCCTTTTCAATATGGTAAGCTCCTTGAGGGCAGAGGTCATGTCTATCAACTATATTGTACTCTCCCAAGTTCTTAGTGCTCTACACATGGTGAGTAGTCAATAAATACCACTATGGGCATGGGCATATCTCCATGGGCAATAAATTGATTTACTGATCAGGATTCAACACTGAGTAGGAAGAGGGTCTGGCTTCCCCTTAGACTCTGAGCCCCTTGGTGCCCAGGGACTGAGTTTGATCAGATTGTATTTACACTAGAGCTTAGCACAGTGCTTGGAATAACATAAGTGCTTAATAAATATAGTTATTATCACTATTATTGTTATTATTAATAGTAGCATTATGGATCCTGGTCTACCAGATGTCTCACATACCGAAGCAGGAGAGTTGGACAATGTTGGAGGTGTCATTTTGGCCGCAGCATAAATACCAACAGAAGGCAAACCTGGATTTCAAAATCTGGAGTGGCCGACTGAAATTCGAGATAAGCAACTATTGATTGAAAGCACTCCACATCCCTGTGGAAAATCTGATATGAAAGAGAAATTCTGTTGCGCTAATGCAGCGCTCAAACTTTGGAAAGGTAGAAATGTGTCTTTCTGAGGAGAGAGGACAGGGTGTCAAGGCCTGACTCTGCCACAAGGCAAAGCTGATGCCCCTTCCAATGAAAACTCCACAATCCATGCACCTCCTTAGTCTTACTGGGAATCAAATCAAAGCAAAACTTGCAACTCTCAGGAACGTTTCCAACATAATTTGCCCAGGTTGGTCGAAAGCCTTTTCTTTGATAATGTGCAACTAGGTTTTTGGTTTTGTTTTGGGGTTTTTTTGGCTCCTCTCAGGGCATCAGTACTTAGTCCATCGTGTTTACTGAGTGCTTCCCATGTGCAGAGCATTGTACTAAGCACTTGGGAGAGTACAGCACAGCAATAAACAAACACATTTCCTGCCCACAGTTTTCTAGAGCACTTAGTCTGTGCTGGGGCTCTGAAAACTGGCCAGTAGGGCTCTAGCTCACTGAGGACTACTTGCTCACTTTGAAAACACCTGGGAGCAAGGAGGTGGGAAAGCCTGAAGAATAGATATCGGCTCTATCACCCCTGGGTTTTCCTGATCTGACCAGTGAGGACCAGATGTTCCTAGCACCTCTGATGTTTCTGATTACCACCCCTTCCCCCCCAAACGTGCCAAGTACCAAAGTCCTAGAGTAAATACAAGAGATAATCCAGTTAAAAACAGTCCCTGTCCCTCCTCAGGCTCACAGCCTAAGTAGGAAGGAGAACAGGTATTTAATCCATATTTTACATATGAAGGAACTGGAGCCCAGACAGGTTTAGTGACTTTCCTCAGGTTTGCACAGCAGGCAGATGACAGAACAAGGATTAGAACCCAGGTTCTCGGAGTCCCAGGCCCATTTTCCTTCTACTAGCCCGTCCTCAACACAACAAGGGCCAGGGCTCTGGAAAAGGTCCTAGGACCAAACCTCTGAAAGCCCTGGTACAAACTATATCATCGATTAATATACTGCGTTTCCTTCAAGGGAAGAGTTCCTCAAGTCAAACAAAGACAGGGAATATATACCAATTCATCTGGAGGAAAATGACAATCTAAACGTTTTTACTTGCAAAATGATCTTCAGACTACCGAATAATTTATTGCACATGACATTTACAGAAAAATCAACAGAAGTAGCCTTTTTTACTTTCCAAATCAACACATCTCATTTCTTCACGGAGGAGCCTGCCATCCCTGCGTCTTGAGCTCCCAAGGAGAAGCCCTTAGAGAGGATTGTTTCTATTCCAATAAGGATCCTATTCTCAGTGAAAATTTTCAATTATTCCCAACAGGGACATCACTGTCTTCCCCATTCCCAGAGACACAAAGGCATTCATTCATAATGAGCGTGGCATTTTCCTTTAATGTTTCCATTGTTTTCCACATTTCATTTGGGGCTTTACTCCAAGCCCCCAGACAAAGCAAGAGGCGAAGGGAATAGAAATCAAGGTATTGAAGGAGGGGTTGAGGTGGGGGGGAGGGAGAGAGAATAAATGCTGTTCGATGTCTTAGATATAAATTATTTCGCCATAAGGATTCCAGGGAGTGTTTACAGTGTTATTTTCACCACATCTCCGGGAAATTTGATGGGGTCACCTGATCATATTTTACTCAATTTATCTCTGGTTTGTCTTATTTTTTCTCTTTATGCACCATCACGTCAAATGATACTTCTAGTCATGTCAGCTGATTTTTAGAAGTGTAGTCTCTTCTAATTGCTGGGGAGGTAGTTATTGAGTACTTACCGAACTCAGAGTACTATATAGTGCAGAACGCTTGGAATAGTACGATGCAAAAGGGTTGGAAGGTGTGTTCCCTGTCCACAAGATGCTTGTACAAGGGGGAGATGAACATTGAAATAAATTACGGATACATACGTAAATTCTGTGCAGTTGAGCGAGTGATGAATAGCAAGAGCTTAAAGGGTACGGATCCAAGTGCATAGATAACACAAAAGAGAGAGGGAGGAGGGGAAATCAATCAATCAATCAATCGTATTTGTTGAGCATTCACTAGGTGCAGAGCATTGGGTTAAGCTCTTGGGAGAGGACGGCACAACAATCTAGCAGACATAATCCCTGCCCACGAGGTTGTGAGGGCTTAATCAGGGAAGGCCCCTTGAAGGAGATGGGATTTTTAGGAGGGTTTTGAAGGTGGGGAGAGCAGCGGTCTGTCGGATATGAAGAGGCGAGGGAGTTCCGGGCCAGAAGGGGGATGTAGACAAGGGGTCATGGACAAGACAGATGAGATGAAGAAGCAGTGAGTGGGTTGTGTTGGCTGGCTTGTAGTAGAAAATCGGTGAGATGAGGTAGTCAGGGAGAGAGCTGATCAAGTGATGTCTCACTGCCTACCTTGTGCTCACACACTCTTTTCCTCTTGGAACTCCCTCCCCCTCTGACAGACCAGCATTCTCCCCATCCTCAAGCCCCAACTATCATCTTATCTCTTCCAGGAAGCCTTCCCTGACTAACCTCTCTATTTCCCTCCCTACTGCTTCACGTATGACTTCAAATCCTTCCCAAAAGCACTTGGGTCATGGGTTCTAAGTGCTTAGGACAGTACGACACAGTAATATAATAGACCTATTCCCTGCCCACAGCGAACTCGCAGTCTTGACTGGGAGAGAGACATTGATATAAATATAATAATAATAATAATAATAACAGTAATAGTATTTGTTAAGTACTATGTGCCAGGCACTGTACTAAGCGCTGGGGTGGATACAAGCAAATCGAGTTGGATGCAGTCCCTGCCCCATGTGGGGCTCACAAGCTTAATCTCCATTTAACAGACGAGGTAACTGAGGCCCAAAAAAGTGAAGTGACTTGCCCAAGGTCGCAAAGCAGACTAGTGGTAGAGTCACTTCATTTCTCTGGGCCTCAGTTACCTCATCTGTAAAATGGGGATTAAGACTGTGAGTCCTGGACTGTGTTCAACCTGATTACTTTGTATCTACCCCAGTGTTTAGAACAGCGCCTGGCACATAGTAAGTGCTTAACAAATGTGATAAAAATGTCCAAATCCAGGATTAGAAGCCAGGTCCTCTGATTCCAGGTCCATGCTCTTTCCACAAGGCCACACTGTTTCTTGACCTCTCCTCCTTACCTCTGGCATAGTCTCCTTCCCCCCAGATCCCAAGGAAACCAAAACAGGCCCTTGCCTTTCTCTGCAGGGAATTTCCATCAAGCCAACCCATTCAATGTCATCTGAGAGTCAATTTTATCCCAGAGCAGTAATTGGCGTATGCATTTATGTCTTCATCTACCTTAATTAGCAGAACGATTTGCTGCAATTTTAAATTTTTTTAAAAAGAAACAACACAGATCCAATTTTAGCTGCTGCTAGACTGGGGAGTACCATGCTTATTGGGGTTGAGATACAGTGGCCTGCCAAACCTCTTCCCAGTCCCAATTATGGCTCCGTCTAAAAATGATCCCACCACCCGATGCTCTTCTGAGTGCCTAAGCCTCACGATAACCCAAGTGATGGGCCATAATTATGGAAATGGGAACTGTCACAGGAAAGTAAACGCATTCCCTCTCCACCTCCTTATTGTGAAGTTCAGGGGAGAAGAGAACCATTCACTTCAGCACTGTCACTAGGACAATTTTCCCCAATAGATGTTTGCATGGAAGTTTTCAGAACACACTAGTCCCAACATGACATAAGCAGTCAATCAACCAATGGTGTTTATTGAACACTTACTACATGTAGAGCACTGTAATAAGTGCTTGGGAGAGTACAATACAGCAGAATTAAAAGACGAATTCACTGCCAGTAATAAGCTAATGATCTCTGTTCCCCTGCAATTCTGACTGTAGCCCTGATATCACTGCAATTCCAATAATGATGATTAATTATAATTATGGTATTTGTTAAAGGCTTATTACGTGCCAGGCACTGTATTAAGCGCTGGGGTAAATCCAAGATAATCAGATTGAACTCAGTCCCAGTCCCACACAGGGCTCACAGTCTTAATCCCCATTTTACAGATGAAGGACCTGAGGCACAGATAAATTAAGGGTTTCACCCAAGGTCGACAGCAGACAAGTAGCAAAGCTAGTATTAGAACTCATAATAATAGTAATTGTGGTATTTAAGCGCTTACTATGTGCCAAGCATTGTACTAAGCTTTGGGGTGCATACAAGCAAATTGGTTTGGACAGAATCCCTGTCCCACAGGGGGCTCACAGTCTCATTCCCCATTTTACAGACGAGGTAACTGAGGCACAGAGAAGTAAAGTGACTTGCCTAAGGTCACACAGCAGACATGCGGCAGACCCGGGATTTGAACCCATGACCTTCTGACTCTCAGACTCATGTCGTATTTACCCCAGTGCTTAGAACAGTCCTTGGCACCTAGTAAGCACTTAACAAATACCACAATTATTATTATTAAGGACCCCCCAGGAGAAATGTTCTAAATTAGGGTGGTCTCAAACGACTTTCTCAAAATGTTGCCTAAGACAACGTGATGTGTAAGAGAAGCGACATGTAACATAGATGATGTCATTTACAGCTCAGTAGCCAACATCAAAGAGGACTTTGAATGGCCTCTCTAAGCAACAAAGCAGTATGAAAAGATTAAGAGAAACTCCAGAACTGGGTGAGGGGAATAGGATTGGAATTCCTCCTGGGAGAGGAGAAGAATTGGCATTTCTCGTGAGGAATTAGCTCAAATCCTAGATTATAAATGAAAGAAGATTTTGATGGGAATGTGGAGAAGGTATCCAAGAAAGACTCATTCAGTATTCTTCATTCTACATTTTGCATTCTGCATTCCTTCCCTCCCCAACATCCCCTCATTCCACACCTCCTACTCTGACTTTTTTCTTTTTTATGGTGTTTGTTCAGTACTTACTATGTACCAGGCACCGTACTAAATGCTGGGGTAGATTCAAGGTAATCAGGTTGGATGCAATCCATGTTCCACATGGGGCTTAAAGTCTTAAATTCCCAATTTCCAGATGAGGTAAGTGGGTCACCAATGACCTCCTGCTTGACAAATCCAACGGCTCCTACTCTATCCTAATCCTCCTCGACCTCTCAGCTGCCTTCGACACTGTGGACCACCCCCTTCTCCTCAACACGCTCTCCAACCTTGGCTTCACAGACTCCGTCCTCTCCTGGTTCTCCTCTTATCTCTCCGGTCGTTCATTCTCAGTCTCTTTTGCAGGATCCTCCTCCCCCTCCCATCCCCTTACTGTGGGAGTTCCTCAAGGTTCAGTTCTTGGTCCCCTTCTGTTCTCGATCTACAGTCACTCCGTTGGTGACCTCATTCACTCCCATGGCTTCAAGTATCATCTCTACACTGATGACACCCAAATCTACATCTCTGCCCCTGCTCTCTCCCCTTCCCTCCAGGCTCGCATCTCCTCCTGCCTTCAGGATATCTCCATCTGGATGTCTGCCCGCCACCTAAAACTCAACATGTCCAAGACTAAACTCCTTGTCTTCCCTCCCAAACCCTGCCCTCTCCATGACTTTCCCATCACTGTTGACAGCACTACCATCCTTCCCATCTCACAGGACCGCAACCTTGGTGTCATCCTCGACTCCGCTCTCACATTCACCCGTCACATCCAAGCCGTCACCAAAATCTGCCGGTCTCAGCTCCGCAACATTGCCAAGATCCGCCCTTTCCTCTCCATCCAAACCGCTACCCTGCTCGTTCAAGCTCTCATCCTATTCTGTCTGGACTACTGTATCAGCCTCCTCTCCGATCTCCCATCCTCTTGTCTCTCCCCACCTCAATCCATACTTCACGCCGCTGCCCAGATTGTCTTTGTCCAGAAACGCTCTGGATATGTTACTCCCCTCCTCCAAAATCCCCAGTGGCTACCAATCAACCTACGCATCAGGCAGAAACTCCTCATCCTCGGCTTCAAGGCTCTCCATCACCTTGCCCCCTCCTACCTCACCTCCCTTCTCTCCTACAGCCCAGCCCGCACCCTCCGCTCCTCTGCCGCTAATCTCCTCACCGTGCCTCGTTCTCACCTGTCCTGCCATCGACCCCCGGCCCACGTCATCCCCCTGGCCCGGAATGCCCTCCCTCTGCCCATCCGCCAAGCTAGCTCTCTTCCTCCCTTCAAGGCCCTACTGAGAGCTCACCTCCTCCAGGAGGCCTTCCCAGACTGAGCCCCCTCCTTCCTCTCCCCCTCCTCCCTTTCTCCATCCCCCTGCCTTACCTCCTTCCCTTCCCCACAGCACCTGTATGTATGTTTGTGCATATTTATTACTCTATTTATTTTACTTGTACATATCTATTCTATTTATTTTATTTTGTTAATATGTTTGGTTTTGTTCTCTGTCTCCCCCTTCTAGACTGTGAGCCCACTGTTGGGTAGGGACCGTCTCTATATGTTGCTAACTTGTACTTCCCAAGCGCTTAGTACAGTGCTCTACAGTGCACACAGTAAGCGCTCAATAAATACGATTGATTGATTGATTGACAGAAAAGTGAGTTGCCCAAGGTCACACAGCAGGCAAGTAGCTGAGCAGGGATTAGAACTCGGGTCCTTTTGAGTTTCAGATGGTTTAGGTCCATATCATTCGGTTCTGATGATTAACCAGAGGCCTGTCTTTTTGTCTCCGAGGCAGGAGATAGGGACTGATTTTTATCCTGCCATTGATTTTATTTCTTGTCTTCTACATGTGGGCCCCATTAAACTCTTGCAGCCTAAAGATCTTTTCCTGACACTCTCAACTCTACAGTATTATACATCTGAAAGCAGATTGTGCAAGGGAAACATTTCAAAAGTTACGCAGGTGAGTTTAGCCATTATCCGATGAATGACAGATTGCATTCGCAATCTCCAATGTGGCTTTATAATCTGTGTAAATGGTGAATTTCTCATAAATTATCTGTATGGAGAAGCAGCGTAGCCCAGTGGATAGAAAATGGGCCTAAAGGGGTCAGGGAACCTGAGTTCTAATCCCGGCTCTTCCGCTTGTCAGCTGTGTGATCTTGGGAAAGTCACTTCACTTCTCTGAGCCTCAGTTACCTCATCCGTATAACTCATTCATTAATTCAATCATATTTATTGAGCATTTGCTGAGTGCAGGGCACTGTACTAAGTGCTTGGATGGGGGTGAAATACCTGTTCAAAGTGTGTTCTATCCTGAGTACCTGGTATCTACCTCAGTGCTTAGTAGAGTGCTTGGCACATAGTAAGTGTTTAACAAGTACCATTATGTTATTATTATTGTTATTATTATTATTATTGCTATTATTATTAAGTGTTTAGTACAGTGCTCTACCCAGTAAGCACTCAATAAATACCATTGATTTATTGATCGATTCTTCCTCTCCCTTATACTGTGAACCCCATGTGAGACGCAGTGTACAATCTTTCTCTTATACCTACCCCAGTGTTTAGAACAGTGCTTGGTGCAGTAAGTAGTTACCAAATACCACTACTATTGTTTTTGTATAGTTGTTATATTCTAAGAAGATGAGACTGATGGTGAAGTTTGCCTATGAGAGAGAGAGAGAGAGAGAGAGAGAGAGAGAGAGTGTGTGTGTGTGTGTGTGTGTGTGTGTGTGTGTGTGTCTGAAAGAACCATTGTGAGACCCACAGGCCAGGCCACATTATGCACACACAGTGTGTTTGTCATGCTAAATGTTTGCCGTGTTGGGAGCCCTATTCTCTTCTGCCTCCCTGTCTCTCGTTCTGTCCGAAACCTTTCCTCAGAGAGAATCACTCCCTTCCTGATGGCAGTGTGCCTAAATTTTTTGTCATTTTCTCTACAGAGCTAAAGGCTCACTTATGGAATGCTTACCATGTGCAGAGCACTGTACTAAGCGCTTGGGAGAAGACAATATAACAATAGAACACACACATTCCCTGCCCACAATGAGCTTACGGTCTACCTAAGCCCTTTCGGGCTGTTTATTGCTTGCATAAGTAAGTGGCCTTTGTCTTAAACATTAAAATGAAGAAAACAAGATTGTAGCAAGAAGCCTAGAAGTCAGTCCCTGAGTGCTGAATTAGGGGAAGAAGGAAGAAATCTCCATTTTGACATTTTGAGGGGCAGGTTTACAGAGCAGCGCATGAGCTTTGGCCAACTTTCATTCAGTATTTAAAGCCTTAAGTGCGGTCACTGGCTAAGACAATTATGTTCTTGATTCAAAAATAAATCCGCCTTCCATACGATGGAGACAATAAAGATTATTTCCTAGGCAAACTTCATCCTTTGGTCTCGCAGTCTTTTTGACTGCTTTTTGAACCAACTTCGACTCAGGCCCTGAATTATGGTGTTATGACATAATCTTCTCCACTTTGTGGAAGAGGACAGACCTCAGCCATTTGGTTTGCAAGAGACCCTGTGCACACCCAGCTCTCTAACAACAGTAAGTTTTCCACTCGGAAAATTCAAACCTAAATGAGTCATTGGGTAGCAAGCAGAGACTATTTTCTTCCCTACTTTGACACTGTAAGCTCCTTTGAATCTTGTCTATTTTATTGTACTATTGAAAGGGCTTAGGACAGTGCTGTGCACACAGAAAACCCTCAATTAATACCAGGAATTGACTCCTGGCTCTGCTGTTTGCCTGCTGTGTGACCTTGGGGAAGTCACTTAACTTTTCTGTGCTTCAGTTACCTCATCTGTAAAACGGAGATTATGACTGTGAGCCCCATGTAGGACACGGACTGTGTCCAGCCCAATTATCCCAGTGTTTAATGCAGGGCATGGCACAGAGTAAGAGCTTAACAAATGCCATTAAAAAGAGCCAGTAGTATTTTTGTTTCAATCAATCAATGGTATTTATTGAATGCTTACTGTGTGCAGAGCACTGTATTAAGTTCTTGGAAGAGTACAGTACAACAATAAACAGACACATTCCCTGCACACAGGAGCTTACAGTCTACAGGGGAGGCAGACATTAATAGAAATAAATGACAGATATGGACATAAGTGCTATGGGGCTGGGAGGGGGGATGAATGAACAGGGCAAGTCAGGGCAACACATAAGGGAAGGGGAGAAGAGGAAAGGAGGGCTTAGGGAGATGTGGAGGAGGAGATGTACCTTCATTAAGGCTTCAAAGAGGGAGAGAGGAAATTGTCTGTTAGGTACGAGAAGGGAGAGCATTCCAGGCCATAGGTAGGATGAGGGCGAGAGGTCGGCTGCAATATAAATGAGTTCAAGTTACAGTGAGAAAGTTAGCATTAGAGGAGTGAAGTGCAGGGGCTGAGTAGTAGTAGGAGAGTAAGGAGGTGAGGTAGGAGGGGGCAAGGTGATTGAGTGTTTTAAAGCCAATGGTGAGGAATTTTTGTTTGATGTGGAGGTGGATGGGCATTATTACTACTGCTGCAGCTGCTACTATTACTGTTTATAAGTATTTTTATAAACCTGTCTTCCCCATTAGTGGTCGACTTCCTGAGGGCAGGGTCACGTGTTTTATTTCTGTTTTGCTTAGTAGAGGTTATTGCACTCAATAGGCATTTAATAAATACCATTACTACTACTACTATTGCTACTACTACTGCTGCTACTATCAATCAATTAGTTATACTTATTGAGGTCTTATTGTTTGCAGAGCGTTGTACTAAGCACTTGGGAGAGTACAACATAACAGAGTCGGTACTACTACATGGCTGTTACAATTACTACTACTGTGACGATAATTACTAGTACTATGTGCTTAGAACAGTGCCAGCACTTAGAACAGTGCTTGGCACATAGTAAGCACTTCATTCATTCATTCAATCATATTTATTGAGCGCTTACTGTGTGCACAGCACTGTACTAAATGCTTGGAAAGTGCAATTAGGCAACAGAGACGATCCCTACCTAACAACGGGCTCACGGTCTAGAAGGAGGAGACAGACAACAAAACAAATGCCATCATCATTATTATTATTATTATTACTGTTACTACTAATACTACTATTCATTCCATTGTATTTATTGAGCACTTACTGTGTGCAGAGCACTGTACTAAGTGCTTGAGGAGCACAATTCAGCAACAAATAGAGATAATCCCTGCCCACAATGGGCTTACAGTCTAGAAGGGGGGAGACAGACCTCAAAACAAGTAAACAGACATCAGTAGCATAATTATAAATAAATAGAAATATCAATACTACTACTGCTGTTATTATTACAACTAGTATTATTACTTCTGCTGCCTCTCAACTACAGCTGCTGCTGCTGCTACTACTACTACTGGCTAGGAAGATCCCATGCCCAAGGCCTTTCATCCATTCATTCAATCATATTTCTTGAGTGTTTACTGTGTGCAGAGCACTGTTCTAAGTGCCTTTTGGCCAGGGAGGAGGTGGAAGAGAGTTTAAGGGGCAGCAAGAAAACTCTGGGGATGCAGCGCCGCTCAGAACATCCCTACCTGGGTGCAAAGAGGTCACGAGTCAGCCCCATTGCTTCCTGGGAAATGTGACTTACCTTGTCTTTCTATGCAATCCCCTTGACGTATTTGAAAACAGCGAGGCCTCTGAGGATAATAATAATAATAATGATGGCATTCGTTAAGCGCTTACTATGTGCAAAGCACTGTTCTAAGTGCTGGGGAGGATACAAGGTGATCAGGTTGTCCCGTGTGGGGGTCATAGGCTTCATCCCCATTTTACAGATGAGGTAACTGAGGAACAGAGAAGTGAAGTGACTTGCCCAAAGTCACACAGCTGACAATTGGCGGAGCAGGATTTGAACCCATGACCTTTGACTCCCAAGCCCGGGCTCTTTCCATTGAGGATCTGGGAACAGGACCAAATCCCATCCGTGTATTCATTTCCAGTGTTCAGTACGGTGTGCTGTACATAGTAAGCGCCTAGTAAATTCTATAATTTCTATTGCTGCCCAGTTCTTACCAAAGACTTACTATAATACAGTGCAGTCAACCAATCAAACATACATAGTGAGCACTCACTGTGTGCAGAGCACTGTACTAAGTGCTTGGGAGAGTTTAATAAAGTGGGTAGCTACAATATCTGCCTTCAAGGAGCTTTCACTGAGACAGCAATAGATTCCAAGGTTACAACTCCTTAGTACCTGAGGTCTTGTAGGAAAATTTATCACCAGATTAATTTGACTGGGTCCTGATAGTCCATCCCAATGCATTGCTTGCTTTCTTTTTTCTTTTTTTTTTTTTTGATCTTAATGGACAAATTCACCTCTTGTCCTCATTAAGGATCTCTGATATGGGCTGTGGTCCACGGACACAATCAGTGTCAAAAAAGGGAACAGTCAGACCTGAAAATGAACCTATTCCATTTAAAGAAGGAGATGAAGACTCTTCCTTGATCTTGGTTTCCAGAAATCTTTCACCCAAGATGAATGATAGAGAAGGCTTCAATTTATCTCCTCACCCCACTTTACCCAGAGGCATCACCTGTGACCTTAGAGGAGCAGGGTGCCCTAGTGGAAAGAGCACAGGCCTGGGAGTTGCAGGACCCAGATTCTAATCCCAGCTACACCAACATACCTGCTGCGTGACCTTGGACAAGTAATTTAACTTCTCTGTGTCTCAGTTAACTCATCTGTGAACTGGGGATTCAATACCTGTCCTCCCTTCTACTTAGTTTGGGAGTCTTGAGTGAAATAGGGACTGTGTCCAACCTGTTAACCTTGTATCTTTCCCAGCCCTTAGAAGAGTACTCAACACGTAGTAAATCAGGAATTGCTTAATAAATACCATAATTACTATTATTATTACTTCAAGACAGGAAGTGATGAAGTGGCAGAAACAGAAACCATGAGCCATCTTCTCGGCTCAGTTGTCTCCGCATGCTGCAACTTCCTCTTTTCTTCCCATGGCTTGTTTAGACTAGCAATGTCATATGAACATTCAAGAACTGCCGGTTCAAGCATATGATTTAAATGATTGAAAGCAGTCAAAATAATTTCAATTCTCTTACCAAGAAAGGAAATAGAATTGGATTTGATCCAATTAAACCTCCCGGGATCCCCAGAATGGATCATTCGCATAGTAGCTTATGCTAGACTTGTACGCTACTCATGGGCAGGAATCATGTCTACCAACTCTGTTGAATCAGATGTTCTTAAATGCTTAGTGTGGTGTTCTGGAGACTGAGCTCTCAATACATGCCACTGATATGGAAAATACTTCAGAAATATACTATACAGTGTAAGTTGTTAATAATAATAATAATAATGGTATTTGTTAAGCGCTTACTATGTGCCAAGCACTGTTCCAAGCTCTGGGGTAGATACCAGGTAATCAATTTGTCCCACATCGTGCTTGGAGCCTTAATCCCCATTTTACAGATGAGGGAACTGAGGCACAGCGGAGTTAAGTGACTTGCCCAAGGTCATACAGCAGACAAGTGGTGGAGTTGAGATTAGAACCCACATCCTCTGACTCCGAAGCCCATGCTCTTTCCACTAAGCCATGCTGCTTCTCTTAAGGTTAGAGGGTGAGCAGGAGGAGAGGGGGAGGAGATGAGAGGAGGGAAAGAACAATTTGTATTTCTTGAGGGATTTAATTATTAAAAAGGTAAATTCAAAGTGAATTGGAGAGTGAAGACTCTGTAAGTGGGATGTTGAACTTTACATGCCTTGGTATAGCACTCTCCCAAAAGCTTAGTACAGTGGTTGGTGCACAATAACTGCCCAATAAATACCACTGATTGATTGATTGATTAGTATGTGGTCCAGTCTAGAAATATAAGCTTGTGATTTAAATCTATGGGTAGGAACTAGAGCTGGATTCAAAAGAGAAGCAGCATGGCCTAGTGGATGGAGCATGGGCCTGGGAGTTAAAAGGACCTGGGTTCTGATACCGGCTCTGCCACTTACCGACTGTGTGACCTAGGGGAGTCCCTTCACTTCTCTGAATCTCAGTTGCTTCATCTGGAAAATGGGGATTCAATACCTGTTCTCTCTCTCCTACTTTGACGGTGAGCCCCATCTGGAACATGGACTGTGTCCCACCTGATTAACTGGTATCTAACCCAGTGCTTAAAGCAGTGCCTGACATATAGTAAGCACTTAAATACCATGAAGATTATGATAATAGTAAAATTAATTAATTATAATCATTCTGGATGAAACGCATCAAATACCAAATTTCATCTTGTCAAGAAACTCATGAATATCCCCCCACCCCATCCTCTTCCTAGACGCCAGATTCTTAGTATAATAATAATAATAATAATGATATTTGTTAAGCACTAACTATGTGACAGGCACTGTACTAAGCAACAGAGTGTATATAAGCAAATCAGGTTGGACAGAGTCCGTGTTCCATATGAGGCTCACAATCTCAATCCCCATTTTACAGATGAGAGAACTGAGGCACAGAGCAGTGAAATGGCTTGCCCAAGGCCACACAGCATACAAGTGGCAGAGCCGGGATCAGAACCCACGACCTTCTGACTTCCAGGCCTGCGCTCTATCCACCTTGCCATGCTGCTTCTGACTCCGTTTCAAAGTCCAAGTGCTGGCCTGCTCATCTTTGCCATTTCATCTCAGTGTGCTAATGGCCCAAGACTAAATCTTTTTCTTCATTGCTGCCTATGAGAAAATAATTTTCCTTTATTGGCTCCTGCGGTAAAAACATCTCCTCAATTCATGGCCATCTTAGAGAAGGCTTGGTGTCCTCCTTGTTTCTCCAAACAAGGTCACGGTGAGGCAGTGGGGGTGGGGAGAGGGCTCCCCAAAACTCTCACTTCTTGTCACGGAGGCTGAAAAATCGCCCACCATCTCAGATGGTATCACAAGATATGATGGAGATGGAGATTTCTAAGGGTGGAGGAGGGCGATGGAGATGGCCCAGGGAATTACGTTGTTTTCCCAAGCAAAATTTCATATATCTTTCGAATCAACAATTAAACCAGGACCCTTCATTGGTTTTTTTTTTTTACTCCTTCTTTTCTATTTTCTATTGGCTAGTCCCCTCGACGTTTCCTGCTCCCAATTTTCCAAGCTTTCTATCTGGAATGTGTCATTACCCGTCACGTCTGCGAGCTGTCTCATTGAGGCAAGAGCCTATTTAGACAAGTTGTCAGGCTGAACAGGGAAAAAATCTTAAATCAATGCATTTTAGCATGCAATCACATACAGGCTAATTTATCTATGGCCCCTTTCTGCCCCATTGGTTTGAAATTGAGGACACCAAGACAAGAGTGCTGAAACCCATCTGATGAACAGAGTGATTTTTATTGGTAGGAAGACAACACAATTGTTCTATGATAATTATGATCCCTTGAAGTTGTGACTGTGCACAAGGGGAAGATGAAGGAAACCAAAATGCAAAAATGATGAACATGCTGTCCAATCATGCACATGCAGAATGATGGAAACTAATAATAATAATGGTATTTGTTAAGGGCTTACTATGTGGAAAAGCTCTGGAGCAGATACAAGCTAATCAAGTTGGACATAGTCCCTGTCTCACAGGGAGCTCACAGTCTTAATCCCCACTTTATAGGTGAGGGAACTGAAGCACAGAGAAGTGAAGTGACTTGCTAAAGTCACAGAGCAAGCAACTGACAGTGGGGATTAGAACTCAAGTCCTTCTAACACTCAGGCCCATACTCTATCCACTAGGCCATGCTGGAAAATATGGGCAGAGAATGTGTCTACCAATTCTGCTGTATTGTATTCTCCCAAGTGTTTAGTACAGTGCTGTGCATACAGTAAGCACTCAATCAAATCAGTCATATTTATTGAATGCTGTGTTTTGGAGATTTCAACCTAACAGTATAACAGACATATTCCCTTCCCGCAACGAGCTGAAAGTGAAGAGGGGGAGGCAGACATTAAGAGAAATAAATAAATTACAGATATGTACATAAGTGCTGTATAAACACTCTTAGTTGATATGAATGTTCTCTGGGGATTCCAAGGCTACCATTAGTGTTTAATAAATACTACTACACTATTACTATCACCATTGGCTCTTCAACTTTTAAAATCACAGCACTATACTCACTGTTTATACTTGGGCCTGAGATCAGGTAGCTAACAAATATGGAACCCATTTTTTACACCCAGGTCAAGTAAGACCATCGAGGTCAAGAGGGACGTGCCCAAATTCACCAAGTAGATAAATGAGAATGTGCTGGATGGACTGAGAGGCCCATCTCCTCCAAGAGGCCTTCCCTAAGCCCTCTTTTCCTCTTCTCCCTCCCCCTTCTGTGTTGCCCTCACTTGCTCTCTTCATTCATCCCCCATCCCAGCCCCACACCACTTACATCCATATCTGTCGTGCATGTATTTCTATTAATGTCTTTCTCCCCCTCTAGACTGTAAGATCACTGTGGGCAGAGAATGTGTCTATATACTTTGTATCGTATTCTCCCAAATGCTTAGAACAGTGCTCTGCACACAGTCAGCACTCAATAAATATGATTGAATGGACGAATGAATGAGAGGGTGCTTCCTCTTGTCTAATGTACTGTTGGTAATTTTTCAAAAGGGGCTCTAATTGTGCTGACCTCTGT
Organism: Tachyglossus aculeatus; assembly: GCF_015852505.1. Taxonomy (NCBI): domain Eukaryota; kingdom Metazoa; phylum Chordata; class Mammalia; order Monotremata; family Tachyglossidae; genus Tachyglossus; species Tachyglossus aculeatus. The sequence continues at coordinate 27,957,188 of NC_052083.1, forward strand.
AATGTCTTAAACCTAGTACTGCCATCATCCTGGGAGCTGGAAAGAAGTTTACTTCAGACACTTCCTAGGTATCTTTTTTCTGGCTCTCTCTCCCTTCTGCACTGTCTGGATCTACGAGCATTGTTGTAGATCCCTTGGATCTATGAGCAAGCTCATTGTGGGCAGGGAATGTGTCTATTGATTCCAAGCACTTATCCTATCTTGCTGCCTTTATTCATTTTCCCTACCAACTTCACAGCACTTATGTCCATATCTGCAATTTATTTATTTCCATTAATGTCTGCCTCCCCCCAGACCATAAGCTCACTGTGGGCAGGGAACATGTCTGCTATATTGTTATATTGTAGTCTCCCAAGTGCTTAGTATACTGTTCTGCACCCAGTAAGCAATCAATAAATATGATTGACTATTTATTTATATTAATGTTGTTTGTTGTGGACAGGAACTATGTCTGTAATATTGTTATATTGTACTCTCCCAAGTGCTTAGTACAATGCCCAAGTCCTCAATAAACACCATCGATTATTGATTGATGCGATAAAAATGGATGGAACTTTCTAGCTAACGTATAAAGAACCATAAAGCACATGGGTGTAGCTTCACTTCAAAATTAAAGCTATTCCTAATATAATAATTATGGTACTTAAGTGCTTACTATGTGCCAAGCACTGTAGTAAGTGCTGAGGCACTGTACTAAGAGCTGGAATCTACAGTCCCTATCAAGTATGGCCTCATGGAAAGAACCTGGGATTGGGAGTCACTTCATCTGTGCCTCAGTTACTTAATCTATAAAATGGGGATTCAAGCTGGGAGCCCCATCTGGGACATGGACTGTGTCCAACCTGTTTAGCCTGGACCTCTCCAGAGCTTAGTACAGTACCTGGCACATAGTAAGTTCTGAACAAATAGCACCAAAAACAAATCTGTGTCCTATCCACTGCAGGATGGGCCAAACACTTAATTTGTGAACCAACTGAAATACCTTCTCCAATGTTTGCTTTAGTTAGAACGAATCGAAGACATTGTAGGAGAAGAAATAGCTGAGTTTGGGTATTATCGGCATGGTGTGGTTACAAAGTACAGGGCTGGAAATAACTTTCAAAGCCAAGTCATGGCCAGTGTGAGTTAACGCTTCTTCCAACTGAGAAAGGAAATATATATATACAGCTTCAGACCTGGACCTCCTGCCACTACTAGAAGAGAGATTATATCACTATTCAATTACACTCTGGACCATTAGGCCATTAGACTGGTTTTACCTTGGAGAGGAAGGAGCCATAGAATCCTAGGGATTAGAACTTCTTCATCATCCACTACTCTAGCCATTAACCACACTGGCTGTCATCAAAGTGCAATTTCCGTCTAAAAGGCGACCCGATCAAATGTATACAGTGAATCTCGGGGCGATGTTCAACTTGTTGAGAGAGAAGTGGCGGCAGAAGCAGCAGCAGTGTGGCCTAGTGGAAAGAGCAGGGGCCTAGGAGTCAGAGGACTTGGGTTCTAATCCCGGCTCTGCCATTTGTCTGCTGTGTGACAGTGGATAAGAGTGGCCCTCAGTTACCTCATCCGTAAAATGGAGATTAAAACTGGGAGCTGCATGTGGGGCAAGGACTGTGTCCAGCCCGATCATTTTGTATCTACTCCAGCGCTTAGTACAGAGCCTGGCAAATAGTAAGCATTGAACAGATAACATGAAATTCAACAGGGACCATCCAATCTGGAAATTAAAATGAATATGTTAACTTATTTGGATCTATACTTTAAGCTCCTTGCAAGCAGGGGACGTGTCTACCGGTTCTGCTGTATTGTAATCTTCCGGGTTCTTAGTTCAGTGCTCTGCACACAGTAAGTGTTCAGTAAACACCACTGATCTATTGATTGGAGCAAAAACATAGGCAGGGCCTGATTGGAGAAAAGGGAAAATTGGTGGACACACAAAGAACTGAACGTAAATTCTTCCTAAAGACACAATGAATAATTTTATAGGGATAATGTTCACTGCAGAAATAATGGAGTTGGATAGAGAAGTTCAGGTAATTAATTTCATTTGAATAATAATTGTGGTATTTGTTAAGGAATTTTGAAGCACCAAGTGCTCTAATAATAATAACTATCATTATTAACATGGTATTGTTTAAGCGCTTACTATGTAGCAGGCACTGGACTAAATGCTGGGGTAGATACAAGCAAATCAGGTTGGATACAGTCTCAATCCCCATTTTAAAGATGGAGTAATGGAGGCACAGAGAAGTGAATGACTTGCCCAAGGTCACACAGCAGACAAGTGGCAGAGCCGAGTTTAGAACCCATGCCTTTCTGACTCCCAGGCATGTGCTCTATCCACTATGCCATGCTGCTTCTCTTAGCAGATCAAGACAGTCCCTGCCCATAAGGTTCTCACAGCCAATGGGGGAGAGAGAACAGGTATCATCTTTTCAGTCTTCCAGATGAGGAAACTGAGGCATAGAGGGATAAATGACTTGCCAGTCAGCAAGTGGCAGAATGGGATTAGAACCAAAATTTTCTGACTTCAGCTCTGTGCTCTTTCCACTGGGCCACACTGTTACATTGATAAGTACAAACCATAACTATAAAAATAAAGATTTTTTTCATCGAAATGCACAGCAACATTTTTACTTGGAGATTTAAGTGCAGACTAATTAAAAATGCTTTAGAAAAAATGCAATATCATGGATGAGGATTTATCATTCCACTTTGTTAATAAGGTCTATTAGTGTCATTAGGAAATCCTTGTTTCCCTGTCTAAGAAAATAATGATAGTATTTGTTAAATGCTTACTATGTGCCAAACACTATAGTAAGCACTGGGGCAGATACAAGATAATCAGGTTGTACGCACTCCATGTCCCACGTGGGGCTCACATTCTAAGTAGGAGGGAGAACAAGCATTTAATCCCCATTTTACAGATGAGAAAAGTGAGGCATGGGGAATCAATCAATTATTCATATTTATTGAACACTTACTGTGTGCAGAACACAGTGCTTGGGAGAGTACAATACAACAAAGTTGATAGATACATTTCCCTCCCACATCGACCAGCAGGCCAGTAGCGGAACCGGGATTAGAACCCAGGTCCTCTGACTCCCAGGCCTGGGTTCTCTCCACCAGACCTCACTGCTCTAACCGTAGAGGGTACATTTGCTAAGAAGCACACAAGGAATTGTGTGCAAATTTCTGGCAATTCTTAATTGGGTAGGGGGCTCCGTACAAAAATCGACTTTATAATGGCTATTAAATAAAACCTCCACCAGAAAAGAGAGCAATGAAAACCACCACGCTATTTGTTGGTGAATAGAGATGCTTCTTAACTGAGTCTTCTAGAATAGGAAGTCCTTTTACATAGGGAGGTATATTCTTTTCCCGTCATACTCTCGTTGATGTTAATGAGAATTCTGTGTGCTCATCAAAAGAAGAATAGACTCTTAAGAAAGGATCCTGTCTAACGGGGGAAAGGTTCCTTCCCTAGTATAAAGGGTTTTTGTGTTTATTTGTTAGAAATTCAGCATAAAACTCCATTTCTTTTTCCTTCATTTCAGGGCACAAAGATGCCTTTGTTCCCCATTCCTATATTCCCTTCCCCGGGTTGCTTAGCGCCTATTAATGGCGCTGTCAAGTGACGGTAGGCAAGGGGAAAGAAACGGAATCGTCTCCAAGAGTGGTTCTTTGCAACGAAGTGGCGCTTTCTTCCTGAGGGAGATTTCCAGACCTCCAGCGAGTGCAATCTGCTTCTCCTGAGAAGAGGAGACAACTCCTCTCCGTGTCACCCCCAGCCTACGTCTCCCACACATGACAACCGTTCTTCATCACTTCACCCAGAGAAGACCTCCAATCTGGACGGCTGCTCTGTGTTACGATGCTATGAAATAGGATTAGCGGGCATCTCCTCACGCCAGGGAACAGTTCTACCGACTCTGTTGTATTGGACTCTCCCAAGTGCTTAGTACAGTGCTCTGCATGCAGTAAGAACTCAGTAAATACCACTGATGGATTGACTGATTGATGTTTCCCAACAGCCCTCTGACACCCTGCTGAGGCTGCTCCACTGGGTCTCCTTCAAGGACCCAGGGTTTTTTATGTTTTTCCAGTAGATGCTCAGTATAGATAGAATAAAAAGAGGGTGTGTGTGTATGTCTGTGTGTCTGTGTGCATGTGCACCCATGTATGTCCAGGTCTGTGCACATACATGCAATACATGTTTGTAATTTTTAAGCTATGGTCTTCATAAGCTGAGGATGAATTTTTAAAGGTCTCCTAAGGGTAAGCTCTCTTAGGATGAGCTCTGATCCAGGCTAACTTGAAAAATATCTATTTCTCTACCTCTAGCCATCTATTGGTCCCTGAGCTTTTCTTTTTTAAACTTGTCAACACATTGATTTTTCTCCCCTTTAGTTTCAGACATTGGAGCTCACTGACTAGGAGGAGGAGGAAGGGAGTGGAGAGGAGAGGAGGAGGAGGAAGAGACTGGGAAGGAGGAGGAAGAGGAAGATGAGGACAAGGAGGAGGAGAAGGAAGAAAAGGAGGAGAAGGAAGAAGAGGAGGACAAAGAGGAGGAGAAGGAAGAAAAGGAGGAGAAGGAAGAAGAGGAGGACAAAGAGGAGGAGGAGGAAGACAAGGAGATGAGAAGGCAAGGGGAAGGAGAACAAGGAGCAGGGCGATGACGAGGAGGAGGAGGAAGAGGAGGACAAGGAGGAGGACAAGGAGGAGGAGGAGGACGACAAGGAGATGAGAAGGCAAGGAGAAGGAGAACAAAGAGGAGGATGATGACAAGGAGGAGGAGGAGGAAAAGAAGGAGGGAGGAGGGGAAAGAGGAAGACAAGGAGAAGGAGGAGGAAAAGAAGGAGAGAGGAGGGGAAAGAGGAAGACAGGAAGAAGGAGGCGGAGGAGAAGAGGAGGAGGAGAAGGAAGAAAATACAAGGAGGAGAAGGAAGAAGACAAGGAGGATGAGGAGGACAAGGGAGGAAGAGGAGGAGGACAAGGGAGGAGGAGAAAGAGGTGAAGGAGAATGAGGAGGAGGAAAAAGAGGAGGAAGGGAAAGAGGAGGACAAGGAGCAGGAGGAGGAGAAAGAGGAGGAAGAGGGCCAGGGAGGGTTTGGACTAGCATATTGACAAGGGAGGGATGGAATCCATGGGATGTGCTGAGAAACAGAGACCCTCTCCAATCCCCTCACAGGACCAACAAAGGAGGTAAATTGGAGACTGAATATTCCTTCCATTCAACTTGTCTTTTCTCAACCTGACAGGAAATGTGGAACACTGCTCTTTCCCCTGGGAAACGAGATCCATAAGGAGATCCAGAAGCCCAGACAGGCAATCATAAAGGCTTGAAACAAGATGGTGGTGGGGGTAGTGGTAAATGTATGAGGAGAAGGAAGTAGGTGAAGGAAGTGGAAATGTGAAATACTGTGGAAAGAAACTGGCAGGATTTAATCAGTATGAGTGTAGGTGGAAAATGGGACAGAGGGGAAGAGGTCAAAGATGACTTTAAAGTTATAAGCATCTGAAACCTGGAAGTTGATGTTTATGACATTGAAGAGCAAGTTAGAGCAAGGAGGTGAGTTAGGAAAAATGGATGAGAACTGCAGTTTTTGACATAATGACTTTAAAGTGTCAGTCGCCATTTAGCTGGAAGTGTCCTGAAGGTGAGGGGAAGAAATGAATACGAAGCAGCATGTCCTAGTGGAAAAAACATGGGTCTGGGAGTCAGAGGACCTGGATTCTAATCCTGGCTCCACCACTTGTCTGCAGTGTGACCTTGCACAAGTCACTTCAGTTTTCTGTGCCTAAGTTTCCTCATCTCTAAAATGGGGATTAAATGCCTGTTCTCCATCCTACTCAGACTTTGAGAGCCTCATCTGGGACAAGGACTGGGGTCAATCTGATTAACTTTTATCTAGCCCAGCATTTAGAAAACTGCTTGACTCATAGCGCTTAATCATAACAACAATTAATCAATCGTAGTTACTGGGGTTTTTTGTGTGCAGAGTGCTGTACTAAGCACTTGAAGTGTTACATAACTATGTGCTTAATAACTTCCGTAATCATTATTATAGCCATAAGTGAGGAAGAGAAGGGTGAGAAGAAGTATTTTTAAAAGGTGAGGAAAACAAGGATCCAGAACTGTCAAGAAGCATGGCTTAGGGGGAAAAGCCTGGACCTGAGAACCAGAGGACTTGGATTCTAACCCCCGCTCTGCCACTTGCCTGTTGTGTGACCTTGGGCAAGTCATTTAACTTCTCTATTCTTCAGTTTCCTCACCAGCAAATCGAGGATGTGACTCTCTGTGCTTCTCTTTGTCTCAATTACCTCATCTGTAAAATGGGGATTAAGACTGTAAACCCCATGTGGGACATGAACTGTGTCCAACCTGATTAACTTGTATCTACCCCAGCACTTAGTACACTGACTGGCACTTAATAAATACCATTAAAATAAGAATATTAATAAAAAAGAAATTTTGGTACTTGTTAAGTACTTACTAGGCATGAAGCACTAGGGTAGAGACAAAATCTTCAGAATAAACACAGTCCACAGAGGATTCACTATTTAAGGACAAGAGAGAATAGATATTTCATCCTTTACTTTACAGATGAGGAAACAGAGGCCCAAAGAAATGAAGTTACTTGTCCAAAGGCACAGAGCAGGCAAGAAGCAGAGCTGAGATTGGAATCCAGGTCCTCTGACTCCCAGACCCGGGCTCTTTCCACTAAACAATGCCCCTTACAATTTGTGCTGCCAAGAGATATCAACATTGATATTGTGTTCCTGTGGGATAGAACAGTACCGGAATCTGAGATGGATATTTCCCTTGTTTCTGGGTACCAGAAGCTCAAGAGTCTGCAGAGATGAGTGCCCATACCTCAGGCAGACCAGAATTAAGAGAACAGTCATGCCCATACGGTGAAAAATAAAGAAGACAGATTCTAGAAAATGTAGGAAGCATTTTGATCAAACAGTTTGGCACAAGGAAGAAAGAGGAAGCATCAGGAAGGTAGGAGCAGGTGGACAAGGGCAACATTCATAGATATATTACTGTATATCCCAGAGTTCTAGGCTCCATGGAGCAATAAATACATGGGAGGAAATAAGTGCATGAGAAAGAGGGTGTAGAAAGCAATCAGCCTCAAGAAAAAGTCACCCAAGGGATACAGCCCTGAGCACCGAGGAGGGCCAGAGATGTTACCCATAAAGCTAAGATAATTCAAAAGACGGAAGAAATGTGGAGACTAAGAGGGAAAGGAAGACTGAAAGACAGGGGAAGATATGTTATATTTTCAAATATCCACCGTGAAGAAATAAGAGGTCGGTGAAGGAAATACAAATACGAAGTTGTATTTGTTAACTGCTTACTTTGTGCCAAGCACTGGAGTACAACTGTCATTATTACTCTGCCCCTGCTCTCTCCCCCTCCCTCCAGGCTCACATCTCCTCCTGCCTTCAGGACATCTCCATCTAGATGTCTGCCCACCACCTAAAACTCAACATGTCCAAAACTGAACTCCTTGTCTTCCCTCCCAAACCCTGCCCTCTCCCTGACTTTCCCATCACTGTTGATGGCACTACCATCCTTCCCGTATCACAGGACCGCAACCTTGGTGTCATCCTCGACTCCGCTCTCTCATTCACCCGTCACATCCAAGCCGTCACCAAAACCTGCCGGTCTCACCTCCGCAACATTGCCAAGATCCGCCCTTTCCTCTCCATCCAAACCACTACCCTGCTCGTTCAAGCTCTCATCCTATCCCATCTGGACTACTGCATCAGCCTTCTCTCTGATCTCCCATCCTCTTGTCTCTCCCCACTTCAATCCATACTTCATGCTGCTGCCCGGATTGTCTTTGTCCAGAAACGCTCTGGATATGTTACTCCCCTCCTCAAAAATCTCCAGTGGCTACCAATCAATCTGCGCATCAGGCAGAAACTCCTTACCCTGGGCTTCAAGGCTCTCCATCACCTTGCCCCCTCCTACCTCACCTCCCTTCTCTCCTTCTACAGCCCAGCCCGCACCCTCCGCTCCTCTGCCGCTAATCTCCTCACCATGCCTCGTTCTCGCCTGTCCCGCCATCGAACCCCGGCCCACGTCATCCCCCTGGCCTGGAATGCCCTCCCTCTGCACATCCGCCAATCTAGCTCTCTTCCTCCCTTCAAAGCCCTACTGAGAGCTCACCTCCTCCAGGAGGCCTTCCCAGACTGAGCCCCCTCCTTCCTCTCCCCCTCCTCCCCCTCTGCATCCCCCCCACCTTACCTCCTTCCCCTCCCCACAGCACCTGTATATGTGTATATATGTTTGTATGTATTTATTACTCTATTTATTTATTTTATTTGTACATATTTATTCTATTTATTTTATTTTGTTAATATGTTTTGTTCTCTGTCTCCCCCTTCTAGTCTGTGAGCCCACTGTTGGGTAGGGACTGTCTCTATATGTTGCCAACTTGTACTTCCCAAGCACTTAGTACAGTGTTCTGCACACAGTAAGTGCTCAATAAATACGATTGATTGATTGATTATTATTATAATGTGTCTTCAACCCCCACCAGATGAGGAAACTGTCTCACGGACTGCAACCCATCTCTTTACCCTGTAAAACCTCAGCATTCGGCACATAATAAGTGCTTAACAAATACCACAGTTATTATTATTGCTATGTGCCAAGCACTGTGCTAAGCACAGGGGTATGTAATCAAATCAGACACAGTCCCCACCCAATATGGGGCTCACAGCCTAAGGGGAAGGAAGAGCAGGGATTTAATACCCATTTTCCAGATGAGGAAACTGTGTAAGTTACTACAACCTAGCTCTTTGCCCTGTAAAACCTCAGCATTTGGCACATAGTAAGCACTTAACAAACACCACAAGTATCATTATTATTATTATAATACTATGTATTCAATCCCATTTTACAGATGAAGAAACCAAGGCCCAGAAAAGCTAAGTGATTGCCCAAGGTCAAGTGGCAAATGGCAGAGCCGGGATCGGAATCCAAGTCTCCTGACTCCCAACCATGGGCATTTTCTACCAGACCCACACTGCTTCTCTCTAGATTATAAACTAACTGTGGGAAGGGAATGTGTCTTTTTATTGTTATATTGTATCCTGCCAAGCGTTCAGTACAGTGCTCTGCATGCAGTAAGGATTCAATTAAATATGACTGACTGAATGAATAGGAGGAGACGCTAACCAAGTCAGTGGCACACAACGCACACAAACGTAAGACTTTGCTGTGACCTAATGAAGTTATACAGTTTCTATAAAAGAGGGATTGTGTTTAAAGAATCCTGCTGTAATCTTTTAAGGAAAAGATAAAATGTTTAGAGCGGGGAAGTGAAGACATAATTCAATTGGACTTTCAGCAAGCTTTCGCTACAATTCTGTGCACGAAGCTAATCTGCAAGGTCGTGGAGGGTAGCATATTAGTTCTGCAGATAAAGAATGAACTTGGATATCGACAAGAGGGGGCACGCGAAGGAAAGGAGCGAGCAAAATGGTCGGGCTCCAGCTTAGCTGAGAGGATAAACGGAACTGGAAACCATTCATTCATTCAATTGTATTTATTGAGCACTTACTGTGTGCAGAGCACTGTACTAAGCGCTTGGGAAGTACAAATTGGCAGTATATAGAGAAGGTCTCTACCCAACACTGGGCTCACAGTCTAGAAGGGGGAGATAGATAACAAAACAAAACATATTAAGAAAATAAAATAAATAGAATAGTAAATATGTACAAGTAAAATAAATAGAGTAATTAATCTGTACAACATATATACAGGGTGCTGTGGGGAGGGGAAGGAGTAGGGCCGGGGGGGGATGGGGAGGAGGGGGAGAGGAAGGAGGGGGCTCAATCTGGGAAGGCCTCCTGGAGGAGGTGAGCTCTCAGTAGGGCTTTGAAGGGAGGAAGAGAGCTAGCTTGGCGGATGTGTGGAGGAAGGGCATTCCAGGCCAGGAGGAGGACATGGGCCGGGGGTCGATGGCGGGACAGGTGAGAATGAGGCACAGTGAGGAGGTTAGTGGCAGAGGAGCGGAGGGTGCGGGCTGGGCTGTAGAAGGAAAGAAGGGAGGTGAGGTAGGAGGGGCCGAGGTGATGGAGAGCCTTGAAGCTGAGAGTGAGGAGTTTTTGCCTGATGTGTAGGTTGACTGGTAGCCACTGGAGATTTTTGAGGAGGGGAGTAACATGTCCAGAGCGTTTCTGCACAAAGATGATCCGGGCAGCAGCATGAAGTATAGGTTGAATTGGGAAGAGACAGGAGGATGGGAGATCAGAGAGGAGCCGATAGGGGAGAGATTTCTCTCCTCCTGCTGGCCGGGGCCAGGGGAAGGGTGAGGGCAAATCTCACTAATTGATTGATTTACTGACTGATTGAGAGGTGATGCAGCTCTCTCAGGCCTCAGCCTTTGGCACAGGGCCTAAGCGTTCCCCAATTTCATCACCTCAGAAGATTGGGGTTGCGTCGAGCCCTTTCTGACTGAGAGGAAGCTGGCGTTTGAGGTAGGTGGTTCCTGGAAGAGGAATCTGTGTACATCTCCTGAAATGAATTTTCATTTTACAGATGAGGAAACAGAGGCACCAAGAACTGAGGTGACTTAGCCAAGGTCACACAGCAGGCAAGTGGTGGAGCCTGGGTTATAACCCAGGTGCCCCCACCTCCAGGCCTGTGCTCGTGCTCTTTCTTCTAGGCTATGTTGCTTCAGGAGATGAAAAATGGAATTGGCTTCAGGAAACAGGAAACCTCAGTAGCTGTTTATACGCATCTGGGAATCCCAGCTGACAAGCCTCAGGCTGAGGGGAAGGGGGCGGGGGAGAGAGAGAGAGAGAGAGAGAGAGAGAGAGAGAGAGAGAGAACACTGGCAGCAGCTGCTGCAGGGCTGACAAATGGAAGAGTCACGTGGTGGAACGAACCATTGCCTTTGACGATTGAGTCCGTCGATTGCGGACCTGGGAATTAATGTGATCCAATAGATGTGGCTTAGCGACTGATTTGATGAACCGGTTTGTCAGGCTTACTTACCTCATTCCCAGATCAGTGGAACCAGCCTGCCTTCCCTGTACCTTTTGGTTTTCTTTACACTTCGTCTGGGGATGGCCCGGTTTTCATTCATTAATTCATTCAATCGTATTTATTGAGAGCTTACTGTGTGCAGAGCACTTCACTTAGCACTTGGGAGAGTCCTTTTATTTCCAGACCTACAGAAAGAGGCCTAGAAGTGTTTTGGCTTTCTCTGTAAATGAATAAGGATCTGGTTCACCTCAGATGGACTGTATGGGTCGGTGGCTTCATTTGCGGCTCAGGAAGGACAAGGCCCAGGAGTCAGGAGATCTGGGAAAATAATAATAATCATAATTGTGGTATCATTTGAAAGTGTTTATTATGTGCCAAGTACTATACTAAGTGCTAGGATAGATACGAGAAAATCAGGCCCCACATGGGACTCACAGTTTAAGTAGGAGGGAGCACAGGTGTTGGATCCGCAGAGGAGGGAACTGAGGCACAGAGAGGTGGTGACTTGCCCAAGGTCACACAGCAGGAAAGTGACAGAGTCAGGATTAGAATCCAGGTCTTCTGACTCCCAAGCCCATGCTCTTTCCACTAGGCCACTTTCCTGGCTCTGCTCCTTGCCTGCTGTGTGACCTTGGGCAAATCATTTAACTTCTCTGTGCTTCAGTTATCAATGTCATGCAGATGTCATGCCAGCATGAAAACCTACGGCCTCTGTTATTTTGTGCCTTGCATGAAGGGAACTTCCTTGGACATGGCAGGTTATCCATGGAGGCCCAGTTGTAGGTCCATTCAATCAATCAATCAATCATATTTATTGAGTGTTTACTGTGTGCAGAGCACTGTACAAAGTGCTCGACGAAGTACAATACAACATTCCCTGCCTGCAATGAGCCTACAGTTACTGCTGGGAATGAGAACAACGAGACTGCCTTTCCTACCAAGGAGATTTCTATGGTTTGATCTGGGAAACTCCAGTATATCAATCAATCAGTGGTATTTATTGAGTGCTTATGGTGTGCTGAGCACTGTACTAAGTACTTGAGAGAATACAACAGAGTTGGTAGACTGGTTCCCTGGCCACAAGAAGCTTACACCCACTGCTGGGAATGTGGAGAGAGACACTGTGGAAAGAGCCCCAGTCAGGGAGTCAGAAGGACCTGGGTTCTAGTTCCACCTCCTCCACTTATCTGCTGTGACACCTTGGACAAGTCACTTAGCTTCTCTGTGCCTCAGTTACCTCATCTGTAAAATGGGGATTAAGACCGTGAACCCCCTGTGGGACAGAGACTGTGTCCAACCTGATTAGCTTGGATCTACCCCAGTGCTTAGAACAGTGCTTGACACATAGTAAGTGCTTAACAAATACTATCATTATTATTGTTACTATTATTAGAGACTGCCTTTGCTACCAGGGAGATGGCTATGGTTTGACAGGGGTAACTCCAGTACATGATTCAAAATCATGAATCTAATCTGAATGAACACCTCCTGAACTGTCACCCCCTATTTTTATTCATTTCCTTTGAACTCTTTCTGCTGAGAATATTGACTCTAGCCATACTCTGTGCCCCTTGCTGCCTCATCTGGTCCAGATTCCTCATGTCTTTATTTAGCTATGTGAAAGTTTGCTTATAGGGTACTTTTTTCTCTCAAAAAGAGTCGCACTCTTTCCCTGGGAATCTGTGGACAGAATGCCTATGGAAGCTGATGCCGTATGTCATAGTCAATTAAGGCTTGATATTAACATGGGGGAAATCCTGGGTTGTAATCCTGGTTCTGTCACTCATCTGCTGTGTGACCTGGAGCAAGTCACTTAACCTCTCTGTCCCTCAGTTTCCTCATTTGCAAAATGATGAGTAAATACCTGATCTCCCTCTCCCATTAGACTGTGAGCCCTGTAAGGGGCAGGAATAGTGTCTGATCTGATGATCTTGTATCAGCCCCAGTGCTCAGCACATAGTAGGCATTTAACAACTACCACAGCTGTCTGTTAGCCTGGGAGCCCCAGGTGGGACAGGGATTGCGACTGATCCAATTTCATTGTATCTACGTCAAGCTTTGCACAGCACAGTGCTTCCACGGCCTGGTGGCTGGAGCATGGGCCTGGGAGTCAGAAGGTCATGGGTTCTAATTCCCAGCTCTGCCACTTGTCTGCCGGGTTACCTTGGGCAAGGCACTTCACTTCTCTGGGCCTCAGTTCCCTCACCTGTAAAATGGGGGATTAAGACTGGGAGTCCCATGCAGAACTGGGACTGTGTCGAATCTGATTAGCTTGTATCTACCCCGTGCTTGACACATAATAAGCACTTAACAAATGCCATCATCATTATTATTATTATTGGCACAATAGTGCTTCACAAACACCAAATCAATAATAACTATGATAATAATAACTATTATTATTATTTTTACCTCTTTTATGAGCTTGCGGAAAGAGAAAGAGCAGCTGGACTTTGGGTTTTGTTCTTGTTGGGTAGGGATTGTCTGTTTTGCCAAATTGCACTTTCCAAGCTCTTAATACAGTGCTCTGCACACAGTAAGCACTCAATAAATACGATTGAATGATTGATTGATTGAATGAATGAATGAATGAATGAATGGGCCTTCCATTTATGGCTAGATTAAGATAAACCCCTGTTGTGCTTGCCTCTGCTTGCCTTATGGGGATGCAGTTAGAAACCAAAATTCATCTTTTTCAGAGGGCTCAATGGTCTCAAAAGAGCAGCAGGAAGAGAAACTATTGGTATTCTGGGTGTGGACAAAGATGGCATTGGCTCAAGAACTTAAATTACTCCTCCACCTGTAAGAATAATAATAAAAAAATAAATAATGGTGGTATTTGTTAAGCACTTACTATGTGCCAGGCACTGTACTAAGTGCTGGTGTGGATATGAGCAAATCAAGTTAGATACAGTCCCTGTCCCATGTAGGGCTCACAGTCTCAATCCCCATTTTACTGATGAGGTAACTGAGGCACAGAGAAGTGAAGTGACTTGCCCAAGGTCACACAGCAGACAGGTGGCTCCCACTATGCCAAGAAGAGAACAGCAGCGTTGCAGAAGCAAGAAGATCCTGTTTGTTTGCTTTGTGGTTGTTGCTAAGCACTTACTACATGTCAAACACTGTTCTAAGCTCTGGAGTAGGTACAAGTTAATTAGATTGGATACAGTCCCTGTCCCAAATGGGACTCATAGTCTAAAGAGAAGGAAGAGCAGGTATTCCCATTTTGCATTTGAGGAAACTGAGGCGCAGAGAAGTGAAGTGACTTGCCCAAGGTCACACAGCGAGTAATTGGCAGAGCGACTGTCAGAGTCAGGATTAAAACCCAGGTCCTATGACTCCTGGGTCTGTGCTCTTTCCTTTAGGCCATGCAATAAGGGGGATGGTGGTAGGGATTTGATTTCTGGCTGTGAGTTTTTGTTCTCTGATTGGAGAAGTTTGGACCCTCAAAGTAAGAGGCTCAGAAGGTCTTGTGCCTTTAAAATGCACGTTACTTAGTGTTTCGTGGAATTCAAAATGCACCATATACATGTTTCACTCTCAATATGGGATTCTGATGAGATCTTTGTCTCTAAATTCTATCTCCAGGTGGAAGGGGGAATGCTGAATCATCAAAGATTGGACTCTGGCCAGAAAATTACATCACTTCTAATGATACCGGCTCTCTACTCGCTCCTCTCCCACTAAACCCCAGCTCAGTCTTGACACCCCGCTTTTCTCTGGGCTACCCATAATTAGCTCTTCTTCCCAGAAACCCCAGGTATGCGATCATCATCAAGTCCGTTGATGGACAGGGTCACATCAAACTTCTGTTTCTCCTTTATTAATTTTCTTTTCCCTATTTCCAGCCAAACTGGCCTCAGGAAAAGAGCTAAAAGGCAGAGAGGTGTCGCCTCGCAATCATGCCGATTTCTGGAGCAGTTCTGAAGCAATCACAGAGAGTGTGGCCTATGGAAAAGGCCACCTGGGTTCTAATTCCATCTCTGTCCTCAGCCTGCTGTGTGACCTTGGGCAAGTCACCTATTTTCGCTGTGCCCCAGTTCCCTCACCTGTTCAAGTGGGAATGTGAGCTTTGTGTGGGACAGGGACTGAGTCTGATCTTATTAGCCTGTATCTCACCCCAGTGTTCAGTACAGAGTAAATGCTTGCTAAATGCCACAACTAAATGACTCTCAGTCTTATGTCACTGAGCTCAACCTAGTTTTTTTCTGATTTTGGCCAAAAGTGCTGATTACCAGGCCTTCTTTCAATAATGGGGAAACAAGGCTAGTTACATTGTACCCATCACAACTCTCTTCTTTTTTTTTCTTTTGTGGTATTTGTTAAACGTTTACTATATATCTAGCCCTGGTCTAAGTGCAGGAATAGATCCAAATCAATCAGGTCGGACACAGTCCCAGGCCCAAATGAGGCTCTCAATCTAAGGAGGATGGAGAACAGGTATTGAATCCCCATTTTACAAATGAGGGAACTGAGGCCCAGATAAGTGAAATGACTTGGCCAAGATCATACAGCAGACAAGTGGTGGAGTCAGGACTAGAACCCAGGTCCTCTCACTCCCAGATCCTTGCTCTTTCCACTAGGTCACACAGCTTCTCATATTTATTTAACACAGGCATTCTTAATTTGGGGCTTTTCCATTTAAAAAGCATCTTTAATGTTCAGTTCTGTCCTAATTGAGATTTAACATGAATTTAATGAGTTGTTACAACATAGTTGGTTCAACAATCAGAAGCCAAAGAGAATACAATGTATTAAGTGAATGGTTACTTTTCCATGTTGCAGAGTGCTACTGAATAAAAGGTAAATTACCTCATGATTAATATATTCTGGAAAGCCCTGATTAAATAATTGTGTTCAGTAATGATGTGACAATTTGCTATTGATTCCAGGATTAAGTGCACTTATTGTAAACTAGCCAACATGTAATAGGAGGTTTGGTAAAAATGGATCTGTCATGTTTTAGTTTCAGAGTTCCCCTATGTGTGAGAATTCTCACCTAATAAAATGAGTGTGGCATTTTGCACTCAGGTAACAATATCCCTGATCCAAAGGGGGAAGAGTGAGGCACAGAGAAGTTTAGGGGCTTGTAGAATGTAGGCTCCTTGTGGGTAGGGATCCTGCCTACCAACTCTGTTGCACTGTACTTTCTCAAGGGCTTAAATACCATTGGTTGACTGACTTTTTTGAGATCATTCCCCAGTGCTTAGAACAGTGCTTTGCACATAGTAAACACTTAACAAATACCATCATTATTAATCAGCAAGAGAAGCCCACCCTATTTTCTACTTCCTGCTGTCTCTTATTCATACCCCCTAATCACTTTGCCATTCACCTCACACCCATTCCCACAGCACATAGGAAAGCCCGGTGGAAAGAGCAGAAACCTAGGAGTCAGAGGGTTTGGGTTCTAATCCCGACTCCACCACTTACCCCCGGGAGATCAACACCAAGTGACTTAACTTCTCTAGACCTCACTTCCCTCATCGGCAGAATGAGGATAAAATACCTGTTCTCCCTCTTGCTTAACTCTGTGAGACCTGATCATCCTAAACCTACCCCAGTGCTTAATACAATGCTCACTTTAATACCACAATTGCGATAATTATTGTTATGATTATTACTCTCCCCCCCCGCCCTACCTCCTTGCCCTCCCCACAGCACCTGTATATATGTCTGTACAGATTTATTACTCTATTTATTTTACTTTTACATATTTACTATTCTCGTTAATAGGTGTTTTTTGTTATCTGTCTCCCCTTCTAGACAGTGAGCCTGCTACTGGGTAGGGACCGTCTCTATATGTTACCAACTTGTACTTCCCAAGCGCTTAGTACAGTACTCTGCACACAGTAAGCGCTCAATAAATACGATTGAATGAATGAATGAATATTTATGATCGTATCCTTCTATTCTGTGGCTTCCCCAACCTGTAATTTCTTTTTATGTCTGTCTCCCCTGATAGATTGTAAGCTCCTTGATGACAAGAATTGGGTAAACCAACTCTAGTATACTCTCCCAAGTGCCTAGTGTTGTGTCCTTGCTCTCTGCCCCCAGAATCCCCTGTTCTCCTCAGCCCAGTCTTTCCCTCAGACCAGTTACACTGCATTTCCAACGGGAATCCAAAGTGGTCTTGCCTGGCAAAGCCCATCCAGAGACTGAATTCCCCGGGTAAGCTCTGCTCTGTTCCTAATTAACTTGAAGACAGATTACGGAGATAAAAACTGAACCTAACACTTTGCATAATTTGGCCAAATGCAGCTTTCTGGCGTCTTTGTTTATGGTGCCTGCAGTCAGGCAGGGGAAAGGAGGTAGTCTGGCCATCCCGAGCGGCTGGGAGTTATTTGTTTGCTATTTGACCTTGGGCAAGTCACTTCACTTCTTCGAGAAGCAGTGTGGCTAGAGAAGCAGCGTGGCTCAGTGGAAAGAGCACGGGCTGTGGAGTCAGAGGTCATGGGTTCAAATTCTGGCTCCACCAATTGTCAGCTGTTTGACTTCGGGCAAATCACTTCTCTGTGCCTCAGTTACCTCATCTGTAAAATGGGGATTAAGACTGTGAGCCCCACCTGGAAAAACCTGATCACCTTGTATGTCCCCAGCGCTTAGAACAGTGCTTTGCACATAGTAAGTGCTTAACAAATACCATTATTATTATTATTCTGCATACCAAAAGTGCCAAGTCAATACAACTATTTGATTGATAGATTTAAAAGTCCTAGATCCTTGACCTTTTCTTCTAACCTGTACTTCAATGCAGCTTTTGAATCAAATCTAAGCACTGGAAAATAGACAAATCTAAGAAAATGATGTTCATGGGTTCAGAATTCTAGTTATACACGTTCACATAAGGAATAAGTTTTTATCTCTCTCCTGATTTTACAGTGTCCACTTGATTAGTAAGACAGTCTCGGACCCTCTACTTTTCACAGTCAGCCTGGGTTCTAATACTGGCTCTGTCCCTTGCCTGTTGTGTTGCCTTGGGCAAGTCACTTAATCTCCCCGAGCCTCAGTTTCCTCATCTGTAAAATAGGACAAATACAGGTACATCCTCTTTCCTTTAGTCTGTGATCCCCTAGTGGGACAAGAACTCTGTTCAATATACTTACTGTTTATCAACCACAATACTTAGTGTTTGGTACACCCTAAGGGCTTTTTCTAATGACATTTGTTAGCCCTTATTATATGCCAGACACTGTACTAGGCACTGGGGTAGATTCAAGCTAATCAGGTTGGATATACCCCTGAGTCCCTGTCTCAGATAGGGCACACAATCTTAAGGGCACACAATCTTAAGACCCACTTTACAGATGAAGTAACTGGGGCACAGAGAAGTGAACCGACTTGCCCAAGGTTACACAGCAGACACCTGGTGGAGCCCGCATTATAACCCAGTTCCTTCTGATTCTTAGGCCTGTCCTCTATTCACTAGGCCATGCTACTTCTCCAATTGTGGTTTAAAGAACACTGCAATTATTATTATTTTTGTCATTATTACTAAACTACAAACATTTATTGACTATCACCAGAGTACTGAACGAGAGATGCTATCTCAGTTGCCACACCATTATACATTTTCTCTTAATCTTTCCTCATATTTATAAATTCTTCCCACACCACCCCAGGCTGGAAACCTATACTGAGTAAGAGGAGCTGGATGGCTTATTGTTTCTGAGTTATGCTAGCAAAATCAATATAACAAAAACTTGAGGAAAGCCCTATTTATAAGGGCTACTTTGAACGTGGCCGCCACTTTCCTGAAGTAACTTTCAAAGTGTTTGAACTAGAATCACATGGCGGAAACTACTGTTTTGATCTGCGGCTGTTTAAACTATCATGAGAGGAACAGAAGTTTCTAATCGCCTGGAACTGATACAAGATGAAAACAACCTGGCTCAATTTACATTTAAAGCCCCAGAACAGATTCTTGACAAAGGGATTTTATTTTTACTCTTGTTTCTGGTTACAAATGCTTCTTTACTGTAGCAATGCAGTCATGGGGTGGTAATGTGTCCTGCCTCTGCTTTATCTCAGACACATCCTTTTTCCACTCTTTTGCTCCACCACACTGCCAAAGTGCCTCCCTTTCCCCTGGTCAGCCTTGCATGAGTCATCACCGGATTTTCCAACATCAGGAACTGCCTGAACTAGGGAATTCTGCCTGTCTGATGGGAAGATGTGGCCTTAGAGAGGGGTCAATTTTCCATAGACCAAAAACCACTGTCTCTAGTCCGGGAGAATCCTTGGAGAATCTATGACCTGAAGCTTGAGAAAATGGCGCTGGAGACGTTCCTGGTTGGTGGCATGAAGAGATGCTGAATTGTCTCCAATTGAAAAATCCTTCTCAGAGGAGAAATGGCCTCTTCTGAGAGCTGTGGTAATTATTGCCACATTGCTTAGTGGATAGAGTATAGGCCTGGGAGTCAGAAGGACCTCGATTTTAATCCTAGTTCTGTCACTTTGCTTGGGGCCTTGGGCAAGTTGCTTCACTTTCTCTGTTCCTCAGTTACTTCATCTGTAAAATGGGGATGAAGACCTGGAGCCCCATGTGGGGCGTGGACTGTGCCCAACCTGATTAGCTCAGATCTACCCCAGCATTTAGAAAACAGTGCCTGGCACATAGTAGGTGCTTAACAAATAACATTTTCAAAAAATGACTCCTGTGAAAAAGGACACAGTGCCAGGTACCAGGAAGTGTCCCTGGGGATTTTATATAGCTGTGGACCGGCTCAGTTTCCCTTAGATTGGCAGCAAGATATCATATCTCTAAGGTCCTGGTGGCATTTATGGTAATCCTTCAATTGTTTATGTTGTTTTTCCAGGATTTGTGTTAAACTCTGATTTACAGTTTTAATCCCCATTTTACCGTTCACGTCAAGAGGCACAGAGAAGTTAAATGCCCAAGGTCACACAGCAGAAATGTGGTAGAGATGGGATTAGATCGTGGCCAACTGGATAGAGCATGGGCCTGGGAGTCAGAGGACCTGGGTTCTAATCCTGGCTCTGCCACTAGTCTGCTGTGTGACCTTGGGCAATTCACTTACCTTCCCTGTATCTGTTACTTCATCTGGAAAATAAAGATTAAGTCTGTGAGCCCTAAGTGGGATAGGGACTTTGTCCAACCTGATTATCTTTTATCTACCCTTGCTCTTAGTACCATGCCTGGAAGAGTAAACACTTAATAAGTGCCATAATTATTCATTATTTATTTATGGGCCAAGTGCTGGCTAGATACAAGATAAGCAGATTGGACACAGTCCTTACCCCGCATGGGGCTCACAGTCTAAGGCAAGAGAGAACAGGTCTATTTAATCCCCCTTCTGCTGATGAAGAAACTGAAGCACAGAGAAAAGAAATGACTTGCCCAAGGTCACAGAGCAGCCAAGTAACAGACTTAGGTTTAGAACCTAGGTCTCCTGACTTCCAGTTCTGCACTCTTTCCACTGGGCCACAGTTTTGCCTTTGCAGTATTTTGGATTCTGCATTAATGGAATGGATATTTTTTTTTAACTGGATGGAGCTATTTATTCCCAACGATTAAAATGGTCTTCAAGCTCAGCTTCTAAAAATACTGAGTCGGTGGCTTCAGCCACTATGTGGAGATTCACATCTTTGGCACAAAGGGGTTTCCTGTGTTCAAAGATGATTAGGAAGACAGATGGGCTCGAGCTACTGGAAGTCCCAAGTCTGAGGCAGCAGATGCTGTGGGAATTAGATTCGCATGGTCTGGGAGTCAGAGCACCTGGGTTCTAATTCTGGCTCCACTACTTGTCAACTGTGTTAGTTTGGGCAAGTCCCTTCACCTCTCTGTGCCTCAGTTTCCTCATCTGTAAAATGGGGATTCAGTTCTCCCTCTTCTCTAGACTGTGAGCCCCATGTGGAACAGGGACTGTGCATCTGATCTGATTAACTTGAATCTTACCCAGTGCTTAGAACAGTGCTTGACACATAGTAAATGTTTAATGAATACTATAATAAGAATCAAAATAATGGGAGAGGAGCTTCTTGGCCTAGTGGAATGAACACGGGCCTGGGAATCAGGGGACATAATAATAATTATTATAATTATAATTATGGTATTTGTTAAGCACTTACTATGTGCCAGGCACTGTACTAAGCGCTGGGGTGGATACAAGCAAATCAGGTTGGACACAGTCCCTGTCCCATGTGGGGCTCACAGTCTCAAGTCCCCATTTTCCAGATGAGGTAACTGAGGCCCAGAGAGGTTACGTGACTTGCCCAAGGTCTCATAGCAGACAAGTGGCAGAGTTGGGTTCAAATCCCAGGTCCTCCATTTGCCTGTCGTGTGACCTTGGACAAACCACTTCTTAGTGCCTCAGTTTCCTCATCTGGAAAATTGGTATTAAATACCTGTTCTCCTATCTCCAGTTAGATTGGGAACCACAAGTGGGAACTGGTTATCTTGTATCTACCCCAGAACTTAACAAAGACCATTATTATTATCTGATTGAGTGAAAACAGAACTGTCTCCCAAGTTTTCAGCCTTCCCTATTCCATCTGAAATTGTCATTTCCCTTTTGGGACTTTCTTTCCCTTTTTCTCCTTATCAGCTGAGAGTTGTTTGTGAAAGTCCTTAAGGAACAGAGAGAAAAGCTAGTGGCCCAACTTCTTTGCCCTTTATTTAATGTTCTGCATCCTTATTTGCCTTAACTTGGGTTAGCTGCAGGAAGTGATGGTCAAGCACTTCCAGAGAACTTTTTATCCAGAATACTTCTCTTTTTTATGGTATTTGCTAAGTGTTTTTCTAAGCCCTGCGGTAGATACAAGTTAATCAGGTTGGACACAGTCCCTGTCCCACATGGGACTCAGAGTCTTAATCCCCATTTTACAGATGAGGTTGATAAGGTCCAGAGAAGTGAAATGACTTGCCCAGGGTCATACAGTCATCAAGTGGTGGAGTTGGTATTAGAACCCAGGTCCTTCTGCCTCCCAGGCCCGTGCTCTAACCACTAAGCAAGGCTGCTTCTCTTTTATTCATTCAATTGTATTTATTGAGCACTTAGTGTGTGCAGAGCACTGTACTAAGCACTTGGAAAGTACAATTCAGCAACAGAGACGATCCCTACCCAACAGTGGGCTCACAGTCTCCCTAAAACAATCTTGGTTCCAAAGCCAATTGCAGAAGACACATTTTTTGTGGGGGTTTTAACTTGTGAGGAAATCCCTCTAGACTGCAGTTTTAATCAACTGCTGTTTTGCGTGAGTGCTCTGTAGAGCCTAAATTCATTTCAGAAGTACTCTTTGAAACTTTCTGTTACCAGGTGATGAAGCTATCTAATGGGAGAAAGCTGAAGGTAATTTTAAAAAATGGTACTTGTTAAATGCTTACCAAGTGCCAAGCACTGTTTTAAGCACTGGGGTAGATAGATGTTAAGCAGTTTGCACACAGTCCTTGTTCATTCATTCAATCATATTTGCTGAGCACTTACTGTGTGCAGAGCACTATATAAAGTGCTTGGGAGAGCACAATATAACAATAAACAGATACATTCCCTGCCCACAACAGTTAACAGTCTAGAGGGGAGACAGACATTAACAGAAAAAAATAAATGACAGCTATGTACATAAGTGCTATGGGGCTGAGAGTGGGGATGAATAAAAGGGAGTAAGTCAGGGTGATGCAGAAGGGAATGGGAGAAGAGGAAAAGAGAGTTTAGTCAGGGAAGCCCTCTTGGAGGAGATGGGCCTTCAATAAAGCTTCGAAGTAGGGGAGAGTTATTGTCTGTTAGATTTGAGGAGGGCGGGCATTCCAGGCCAGAGGATGTGAGCGAGGGGAAGGTGGAGAGACAGATGAGATCGAAGTACAGCAAGAAGGTTAGTGTTAGAGGACCCAAGTGTGGTGGCTGTGTTGTAGTAGGAGAGTAACGAGGTGAGGTGACAAACTGCTTTAAAGCCAAAGGTGAGGAGTTTTTATTGGATGCGGAGGTGGATGGGCAACCACTGGAGTTTCTTAGAGTGGGGAAACATTTCCTGAATGTTTTTGTAGAAAACTGATATGGACAGCAGAGTGAAATATGGACTGGAGTGGGGAGAGACAGGAGGCTGAGAGGTCAGGAAGGAGGCTGATATATACTAACCAAGGCAGGAGAGGATAAGTGATTGCATTTACATGGGAGCAGTTTGGACTGAGAGAGGAAATGGTGGATTTTAGCGGTATTGTGAAGGGGGAACCGACATGATTTAGAGACGAATTGAATATGAGAGGAGTCCGTGTCTTACGTGGAGTTCACAGTCCAGCGAGTAGCAGCGAGTAGGATTTAATCCCCATTTTACCGATGGGGTAACTGAGGCCCAGAGAAGTGAAGTGACTTGCCCAAGTGGCAGAGCTGGGATTAGAACATGGGTCCTCTGACTCCCAAGACTGTACTCTTTGCACTGGGCCACACTGCTTCTTCAAAAGATTTGAAAAGGGTCAAAATAGGAACAGAAAAATGTGCAGTGAGAATGCTGGGTGAAATGTTTAAGAGGAATGAGAGGCCCATTTTATTCACGGTCCATAGGAATGCCTCGAGGGTCTGCTGAGCAAGTTGCAGACATTAAATCGGTTGGGATATCTGGCAACTGGGGAGGAAAGAATAAAATTCAAAGAAGCCTTGTTAATTCAGAAAAATGGTCCTACAGAGAGAGGAGGAAATTTTGTAGAGACAAAGGCTAGGTCACGTGGTTTGGGGCAGGACCCAACACAGATGCGGATGGGAAACGCCCAGTTAGACTTGGGCATGGCAGAAGAAAGAGAGTACAGTGTTCTGCATGCAGTAAACGCTCAAATAACACCATTGATTGATTTGTGATTGATGAGAAGAGTCAAAAGAGGTTCAGAGAAGCAGCGTGACCTACTGGATAAGGTATGGCTCTAAGGGTCAGAAGGACCTGGGTTCTAATCCCGACTCCGCCGCTTGTCTGCAATGTGACCTTGGACAAGTCTCTTCACTTCTCTGAGCCTCAGTTTCCTCAACTGTAAAATGGGGAATTAAATACCTGTTCTCCCTCCTACTTAGGCTGTAAGCGCCGTGAAAGACAGGGACTGTGTCTGACATCATGAACTTGTACATATCCCAGAGTTTAGAACTGTGTTTGACATATAGTAAGCGCTCAACAAATACCATGTAAAGAAAAGTCACGTAGCAGGCAGGTGGCAGAGCCGGAGCTACAACCCAGGTCATCTGACTCCCAGGCCCATGCTCTGTCCACTATGCCACACTGCTTGTGTTTGAGGCAAGGCAATTAACTCTTTAACATGAAACACTGCATTCATGAGGCGGTTATATCCTGGGATGGTCAGAATGGTAGATAGTCTCATTCTACCTGGTTATAACCCCAGGTTTTTTGGTTTTTCTGTGGTATTTGTATTAGTCCCTTGAGAGAATACAATCAACAATCAATGAGTCATATTTATTTAGCACTTACTGTGTACAGAGCACTGAACTAAGCGCTTGGCAGAGTACAGTGCAACAGAGTTGGTAGACACATTCACGACCCACAACAAGCTTTTGGACTAGAGGGGAAAGGCTGACATTACTATGAATAAGTAAATTACAGAGATGTGAGTGCTGTGGGGCTGAGTGTGGGATGAAAATCAAGTGCTTAAAGGGGACTGATTCAATATTCCAATGTTATTATTATTGAAAGAAAAGCTGGAGAGAATTTGGTTAGCTCCAAGGAAGTACGTCTTGAAAATTTGAGCTACTAGAAGAAGTTTTACTTTGGCCCTCGTTGGAGGTTTGTTTTTTTTTAAGAATCAACACCCTCCACTGTCTGATTCACCTGGCCAGAGGCAGGGGACTGGACTAAATGACTTTTTAACGTTCCCTACCTCCCAGCGCTTAGAACAGCGCTTTGCACATAGTAAGTGCTTAATAAATGCCATCATTATTATTATATCCACCCCTTCCAGATGCCAGTTATCAGCCTAATTCATCTGCATGTTTTCAGCAAGTATGTCATTCATCATGACTGTATTTACTCAGTCTGTTTGCTATTTCATGGTTAGGTCAACTTTAAATCCATCCAACTTCATTTTGAAACGGAAAACCAACACCCCCTGTCAAACTAGGTCAATCAATAGACCACAAGGAAATTTTAAATGAGGCAAGAAGCCAGGCAGAAGGCAAAATCGGACTCACTCTCCTCCTGCAAAATGCTCCCGTGAAGAAGAGCATGAGCTCTGATGGACAGCGTGAGGGGACATTTTGGTTTTTGCTATGGTGATGGCGTGTTTGGGATTTTTAAAGAAGTTTAAAGGGAAAGAGCAGTGGCAACCATTTACAGAATCAACTTTGTCCTGCCCCTCTTTAGCTGAGGGGTGATGCCACCTCTTTATTTCACCATTAGCCCTCCCGCGCTTCATTAATAGCTGCCTCTTCTCTGCCCTTGCTGGCTTCTCGTCACTTCCCCTGGTACTCTTCTGCTTCTATGTGAAGCTCTGTGTTTTAGGGAGTGCAGGGCAGAGAGAAGGAGGTGAGATGTAGCGTAGCTTAGTGGGAACAGCACGGGTCTGGGAGCCAGAGAGGACCTGGATTCTAATCCCGGGTCCAGTGCTTGTCTGCTGTTTGAACTTGGGCAAGTCACTTCATTTCTCTGGGTCTCAGGTACATCCTCTGTAAAATGGGACTTATCAGGCTGTGAGCCCCATGGAGGACATGGATTGTGACCAACCTGATTAGCTTGTATCCACCCAGTGCTTGGCACATAGTAAGCACTTAACATGCCTGCTAATTCTGTGGTACTGTCCTCTCCCAAGTGCTTAGTACAGGGCTCTGAACATAGTAAGGGCTCAATAAATATCATTGATTGATTAACAAATACTATTAAAGAGACTTGGGCCATTGCCCAGGTTTGCACAAATTTGTAAACCCGACTTGTTTGGGAGAGTGAGGAAATCAAGCAACATCTCCTTGGTAATAAAAAAAAAAATCACCACCTATGGCAAATTACAGGATTCTCTCTAGGGTGTTAGCAGTAGTCAGAAGAATCTACACAAATTCCCAAGCAAATGGCTTAAGATTGTGAGCTCCATGTGGGACAGAGACTGTGCCCAACCCAATTTGCTTATATCCACCCCATTCTTTTATTCAATCACATTTATTCAGCGCTTACTGTGTGCAAAGCACTGAACTAAGCACTTGGGAGAGTACCCTATAATAATAAACAGACACATTTCCTGCCAACAGTGACTCCAGCGCTTAGAACAGTGCCTGGCACGTAGTAAGTGCTTAACAAATACCACAATTATTATTCATTATTATTAACAAATACCATCATTACTATTATTGTGCTGTAATAATAATAATAATCATGGTATTTGTTAAGTGCTTACTATGTGCCGAGCACTGTTCTAAGCACTGGGGGGATACAAGGTTAACAAGTTGTCCCACATGGGGCTCACAGTCTTAATCCCCAGTTTACAATTGAGGGAACTGAGGCACAGAGAAGTGAAGTGACTTGCCCAAAGTCACACAGCTGACAAGTAGTGGAGTTGGGATTCGAACCCATGACCTCTGACTCCCAAGTACGTGCTCTTTCCACTAGTTCAGTATGGCTAGTTGTCCTTGAGTTGGGTTGTTTCCCACCGATTTAGAGGAGAAAACCTTTCCCTGCTCTGCTCCTAACCTTGTACGTAAATAGAATCCAAAGCCCCTCTCAGCTGTGCAAATATAACTCTCTCTGTTGCAAGAATGGGGGCTTGAGTGGCATGGCGTGGGAAGACGATGCCTTCCCAGAAAGCAGATTGCTGCCGACTGTTGCTTATTACATCTTCCCTTTTGAAATGCCAGACAGGTCTTAGAGGGGCTAGATTGACAGGCACCAAGAGCAAGGGAAAATGATTAACGCTTCTCCCCGTAACCTTAGATTCAGAATAGGTACTGCAGCCTGTCAGCTCTCATCGCTCTGTGCATAAATCACCATCCCACTCAGCTTTCAGCACATCCAAAGATCCACGCCGGCCTCGGTGAAATCACTCCAAGGGAAATTTCTTCCGAGGGAAGCAGTGTTGCCTAGTGGATAGAGCTTGGGAGTCAGAAGGACCTTGGTTTGAATCCTGGCTCCGCCACTTGTCTGCTGGGTGACCTTGGGCAAGCCGCTTCGCTTCTCTGGGCCTCAGTTACCTTATCTGTCAAATGGGGGATAAGATTGTGAGCCCCATGTGGGACAAGGACTGTGTCCAACCCGATTTGCTTGTATCCACCCCAGCGCTTACTTAGTGCAGTGCTTGATACATATTAAGCGCTTAGCAAATGCCATCATTATTATTACTCCAGATGACTGAGATACTCACTGGAAGGATTTGTTGAAAGGGGTCCTGCTTCCCCCAGCTAGACTGCGAGCGGTTTGAGGGTAGGATCGTGTCTATCAACTCTACTGTGTTCTCCTAAGTGCTTAGTACAGCGCTCTGCCCACAGGAAGCACTCAGTAAATTCCACTGATTGTTCAACAAAGACTGGGGAATTCTCTCATTGAACACAAAAGATACACTCGCATCTCAGGGTTGGAGATCAATCGATCATTTTTTTGAGCGCTTACTGTGTGCAAAGCACTACGCAATCCTCCAAGTCTGAAGCCACTGAGTCTCTCTCTTTACCAATCAATGGTTTCTATCGAGCGCTTACTGCATGCAGAGCGCTGTACTAAGCATTTGGGAGAGTACAGAGTTGGTAGACACATTCCCTGCCCACAGCAAGCTTTCAGTCTTGAGGGGGAGACAGATATTAATATCAATAAATGAATTATGGATATGAACATAAGTGCTGAGAGGCTGAAGGAGGGTTGAATAAGGGATGTAAATCCAAGTGCAAGGGTGACGCAGAAAGGAGTGGGAGAAGAGGAAAGGAGGGCTTAATGTGTCCTTTCCCTCTGATTCCTTAAATCCTCCCCAGTGTCTCCCCAGTCAGCAGCGAATTTGGGGGGGCAGCTTCGCCTATGCCCCTCTAGACTGCAAGCTCCTGGTGGGCAGGGAACGTGTCTAAACTATAAGCTCAGTGTGGGCAGGGATTGTCTCTATTGCTGAACTGTACTTTCCAAGCGCTTAGTTCAGTGCTCTGCTAACAGTAAGTGCTCAATAAATATGATTGAATGAATGAATGTTATATTGACCTGTCCCAAACACTCAGTGCAGTGCTCTGCAACCAGCTAGTGATCAATAAGTGTCATTGACTGATTGATAGATTGTTTCAACCTTGAAACCCCTTCACTCATCAAAGCAGTGCTGAGGCTTGACATCTTCTAGGTGAAGAGGAAGCTGGAGATTCTTTTTTCTAATCAGGGCTTGAAAGTCTCATCTCAGAGACAGAGAGAGAGGGAGAGAGGAGAGAGAGAGGGAGAGGGGAGAGGAAGGGAGAGAGAGAGAGGGTGTCTGTTTCTCTGTTTGGGGCAGGGTTTTCGAAGTGCGGGGAAAAGAGGTAGTGCTAGCTTCGAGGGTTTTTTGTTGTTTTTGTTTTATTATTGAATTTGTCAAGCACTATGTGCCAGGCACTGTACTAAATGCTGGGGTAGATACAAGCTAATCGGGTTGGACATGGGACTCATAGTCCCATATGGGACTCACAGTCTTAATCCCCATTTTCCAAATGAGGTAATGGAGGCTCAGAAAAGTGAAGTGACTTGCCCAAGGACTCAAAGCAGACAAATGGCAAAGCTGGGATTAGAACCCAGGTCCTTTTGACTCCCAGGCCCAAGCTCTATCCCCTAGGCAATGCAGTTTCTGCTGACCTGTGTCTGACCTTATCGCTTTTCATCTTTCCCAGTGCTTAATATTGGGTTTGGCGTGTAGTTTGCTCACAACAACACAAATACTATTACTACTTCCCCACTATTTCCATTGGCCCAGAACCGAACAGAAAAGAAAGACCTCCAGGGTGAAAAGAACTGTGAAAGCTGAGATCATTAGCTGCTGTTTCATGCTCTTCTATTGAGCTTATGTGTATGTGTGTGAAGCCCTCATTTCTAGAGATGTGATTGTAGCTTTTTCAATCAAGTAGAAAAGGAGCAATGTGGCCAGAATGAGCAGAAGACAGAGTCAGGGTTCCTGGGTACTAATCTCAGCTCCGTCACTTGCCTGTTGTGTGAGTTTGGGGAAGTCACTTAACCTCTCTGGGTCTCACTTTCCTCATCTGGAAAATGGGGATTAAATACCCATTCTCCCTCCCCTCAGACATCGAGCCCCATGTGGGGGAGGGACTGGGTCTGATCTGACTATCTTCTATCTACCTCAGAGCTTATATAGTGTTTGGCACATAGCAAGTGCTTAACAAATACCACACCGTTAAAATTAGAAATGGTTCGCTTTCAGGAAGATTCAAAATAAAGTTCATTATGGGTAAGGAATATGTCTACTAATTCTTCCATATTGTAGTCTCCCATGTGCTTAATACAGTGCTCTGCACATAATAAGTGCTCAATAAATACTATTGATTGATTAATAAAACAACGTTAATCATTTCAGTTCAATATCTCACACTTTGGAATGGGAAGCATAACAGGCAGCTAAAAAGAAGGGTTCATGCTACACTGAAACTTTAACTCATAAAAACCAGGAAAAAAAGTCCCCCGCCCCCATGAAGAGGCATTTGGTGACTTGAATTGC
This sequence comes from Tachyglossus aculeatus, assembly GCF_015852505.1. Lineage (NCBI taxonomy): Eukaryota > Metazoa > Chordata > Mammalia > Monotremata > Tachyglossidae > Tachyglossus > Tachyglossus aculeatus. Next base: position 27,986,800 of record NC_052083.1, read on the forward strand.
AACAGGATAAACTCTGATTATTTAAGGCGCAAAGTCCTTAATGGTCACGAAATCAGCAACTCCACTTTGAAATCCGGAAGGAGATTTTCAGTATTTTTCTGCTGAATCTCATATGGGCCCATACACATAGAACAATTTTCCAGAATAGCTTTTTAGCTTCCGGCCATAATGCCATGATTCTTCAGCTGGGTCACCTTGACCTTAGAGCTAAAATAAATAAGGAGCTCATTTCAAGTGCATGTAAGATTGGGTCCTTGGGACTGTGTAGAATAGGAGCATCATCAGAAAAGAACAGAGAGGTAATTGTGTATTTTAACAACCTCTTTGATGTAATCCAACAGAGCTGAAGTTATCCACCCATCAAAATAGGGAAAAATGGAAATCACTGAGGATAAAAATGAAATTAGGTCCATTTTTTGAATGCCTGCTACCTATTCAAAATGCTTTTTTTATTTGTCAGAGGGGATGTAGTGCTCAAATTTCTGTGTGGAGCTCACCAATGATTAGAGGGGTATTTAAGTGCTCATCATATGCCAAGCATTGGGATACGCATAAGATAATCAGATCACTGTCCCTGTCTCACTTGGGACTCACAGTCCAGAAAACAGGAATTGAATCCTCATTTTACAGATGAGGAAACTGAAGCTCATAGAAGTTATGTGACTTGACCTTCCCTTCTTCCTTCTTTGACTGCCATCTTCAGCTGTTAACTTTCTAAGGGCTTTGACCCTCCTTTGACCCCAAGGCTCCCTCCAGTTAACTCCCCATCTCCCTCCTACTACTCTCTCCAAACTTCCTGAGAGAGTGGTTTACACCTGTTATCTCGACTTCTTCTCCTCCAATTCTCTCCTAGAACCTCTCCAATCTGCCTTCACTCGTAGCCAAATCTGATGGCCTCTACTCCATCCTAATCTTCCTAGACCTCTCAACTGCCTTTGACACTGCAGACCGCCCCCTTCTCTTAAAAACACTATCCAACCTTGTATTCACTGACACTGTCTTCTCTTGGTTCTCCTTCTATCACTCTGACCTGTTCTTCTCTTTTGCTGGGCTCAGGTGGCCATGGAGAGGCTCTTGCAGAGCAGCTGGGAAGGGAGGAGTGAGGAAGAGGAAAAAGAAGAAGAAGAGGAGGAGGAAGAGGAGGAGGAGGCAGCAACAGCGGCAGTGAAGCAGCAGTGATCAGGAAATGAGGTAACAAATGGCCTGAAGTTGAGAGCTTCAATTTTACAGCTGCTCTGGGAGAGATTGACAAAACAGTGGGTATTTTGGCCTAATCTGAAGAATGTTTTGCATAAATTCCAGCTGCTGACCATATGTCCAATCTTGATAGAATGGGCGATTGTTTCCCAGGGCTCTTGTTTGCCTCTCTGGCTCAGGCCAGTGGAATTGACCAATTCACCTGCCTTCAGACTAAGGTGGGAAATCTGAGCCATGACAAGAGCTTTAACTAGTAATAACAATGGTATTTATTAAGCACTTAACATGTACCATGAGAAGCAGTGAGCCCTAGTGGATAGACACCAGACCTGGAAGTCAGAAGGACCTGGGTTCTAATCCTGGCCTCACCACTTGCCTGCTGTGTGACCTTGGGCAAGTCACTTCACTTCATTAAAGAAGGAGAGAGGTTTGGAAACACCAGAGAGTTCTTGACAGTCTCCATTCTCAAGTTTTCATAGTGAATTTTGGATAGACTGCCGTATGGGGGCTTAAGGATATTTTCCTGACAGTGCACACCTGTCTGGATAGAAGCCAAAGATCTGTCAGGAGAAAGAGTGTCAATCAGGTTGTAAGTTCCCCAAGGGGAGGTCCTCAGGAACGAAGCGCCCGTATTATAAAAGAATGCCTCAAACAGAAACTCCTCACCATTGGCCTCACCACCTTGTCCCTTCCTACCTCAACCCGCAACCTTGGTGTCATCCTCAACTCCGCTCTCTCATTCACCCCTCACATCCAAGCCATCACCAAAACCTGCCGGTCTCACCTCCGCAACATTGCCAAGATCCGCCCTTTCCTCTCCATCCAAACCACTACCCTGCTTATTCAAGCTCTCATCCTATCCCGTCTGGATTACTATATCAGCCTCCTCTCCGATCTCCCATCCTCCTGTCTCTCCCCTCATCAATCCATACTTCACGCTGCTGCCCGGATTGTCTTTGTCCAGAAACGCTCTGGGCATGTTACTCCCCTCCTCAAAATCTCCAGTGGCTACCAATCAACCTACACATCGGGCAAAAACTCCTCACCCTCGGCTTCAAGGCTCTCCATCACCTCGCCCCCTCCTACCTCACCTCCCTTCTCTCCTTCTACAGCCCAGCCTGCACCCTCCACTCCTCTGCCGCTAATCTCCTCACCATGCCTCGTTCTCACCTGTCCCGCCGTCGACCCCCGGCCCACATCATCCCCCTGGCCTGGAATGCCCTCCCTCCGCATATCCGCCAAGCTCGCTCTCTTCCTCCCTTCAAGGCCCTACTGAGAGCTCACCTCCTCCAGGAGGCCTTCCCAGACTGAGCCCCCTCCTTTCTCTCCCCCTCCTCCCTCTCTCCATCCCCCCACCTTACCTCCTTCCCCTCCCCACAGCACCTGTATATATGTATATATGTTTGTATGTATTTATTACTCTATTTATTTTATTTGTACATATTTACTCTATTTTATTTTGTTACTATGTTTTGTTCTCTGTCCCCCCCTTCTAGACTGTGAGCCCACTGTTGGGTAGGGACCGTCTCTATATGTTGCCAACTTGTACTTCCCAAGCGCTTAGTACAGTGCTCTGCACACAGTAAGCGCTCAATAAATACGATTGAATGAATGAATGAATCTCACTACTCTCCAACTACAACTCAGCCCGCACACTTTGCTCCTCTAATGCTAACTTTCTCACTCTACCTTCATCTCTTCTACCTCTCCACTGACCTCTTGCCAACATCCTACCTCTGGTCTGGAATGCCGTCCCTCTCCACATCCAAGGGACAGTTACCCTCCCCCCTACTTCAAAGCCTTATTGAAAGCATGTCACTTCCAAGAGGCCTTCCCTAAGCCCTCCTTTCCTCTTTTCCCACTCCCTCCTGCTTCGCCCTGATTTGCTCCCTTTATTCATCCCCCTTCCAGCCTCACAGCACTTATGTACATACCTGTAATTTCTTTATTTATTTTAAAGCCTGTCTCCCCCTCTAGGCTGTAAGCTCGCAGTGGGCAGGGAATGTGTCTGTAATGTTGTTGTGCTCTCCTATGTGCTTAGTATAGTGCTCTGCACACAGTAAGCACTCAAGAAGTACAATTGACAGACAGTACTAAGTTTGAGGTGGAGGCAGAATACTTTGGGAAAGCTGTGGAGGAAAAATCATCAGTCTGAAGAACTGGTGAGAAGTCAAAGTTGGAAATATAACCTAGATGCCCGTTATTCATTCATTCATTCAATCGTATTTATTGAGTGCTTACTGTGTGCAGGGCACTGTACTAAGTGGTTGGGAGAGTACAATATAACAATTAACAGACACATCTAGCTAAGTTGAAACTTAGAGCTGATGAATTTCTCAAGAGAGAGTCAAGAAGTGAGTAAAGGGCCCAGAACAAAACTTGGAAGGAGCCTCCACTGTAAATGGAGAGTATGGAAAGAGAGAGGGGGTCAGTGCAGAAGACAAAGAAAGAGTGGGAGAGCTGAGGAAAGAACTGGAATAGAACTGATTCTTGGAAACAAAGACAAAATGAATTTCAAGGAGAACAGAATGATGATACTGTGCTCTCTCAAATGCTTAATACAGTGCTCTGCACCTAGTCATCATTCAATAAATTTGATTGATAATAGCAATGATAATAATTGTGGTACTTGTTAAGCTCTTCTTATGTGCCAGGCATTCTTCTAAGTGCTGGGGTGGTTACAAGCAAATTGAGTTGAACACAGTCCCTTTCCCATTTGGGCTCACAGTCTTAATCTCCATTTTACAGGTGAGGTAACTGAGGCACAGAGAAGTGAAGTTGTTTGCCCAGGTCACACAGCAGACAAGTGCAGGAGTCTGGATGGCTAATAACTGCAGTCCTCTGTGACCAGAATCCCATTCCCATGACTTGGAATCGTGACTCGAGATGGTATCTTCACATCACAGTATCCACACATGGGGAAAAAGTGCCAACACTTGAGAAGCAGCTTGGCCTCATGAATAGAACATGGGCCTGGGGGTCAGAAGGACCTGGGTTCAAATCCTAGCTCTGCCACGTGTCTGCTGTGTGACCTCGGGAAAGTCACTTCACTTCTCTGTGCCTCAGTTATTTCTTCTGTAAAATGGGGATGAAGACTGTGAGCTCCATGTGGGATAGGGATTGTGTCCAACCTGACAATCTTGCATCTACTCCAGCACTTAGTAGAGTGCCTGGCACATAGTAAGAGCTTAATAAATAACATTTAAAAATTACATCTCTAGGCATCTATGAGGTCTGACAGCCTAGTGCTCAAGGAGAGATTTTTCTCCTGAGGAAAATGCCTGCAAGTATTATATTGTCAACTTGGTTCTAAGGAAGCCTGCCCCTTTAACTTACATATAATGAGCGTCTGCCATTTTATGCAGAGATCATTCCAAAATTGGCATCCAATGGAATTACCCACCTCCTAGTTTAAGGAACTCCAATGTGAAGCAGTGTGGCCTAGTGGATGGAACACAGACTAGGGAGTCAGAAGGACTCCAACCTTGGCTTCACAGACTCCGTCCTCTCCTGGTTCTCCTCTTATCTCTCCGGTCGTTCATTCTCAGTCTCTTTTGCAGGCTCCTCCTCCCCCTCCCATCCCCTTACTGTAGGGGCTCCTCAAGGTTCAGTTCTTGGTCCCCTTCTGTTCTCAATCTACACTCACTCCCTGGGTGACCTCATTCGCTCCCACGGCTTCACCTATCATCTCTACGCTGATGACACCCAAATCTACATCTCAGCCCCTGCTCTCTCTCCCTCCCTCCAGGCTCACATCTCCTCCTGCCTTCAGGACATCTCCATCTGGATATCTGCCTGCCACCTAAAACTCAACATGTCCAAGACTGAACTCCTTGTCTTCCCTCCCAAACCCTGCCCTCTCCCTGACTTTCCCATCACTGTTGACGGCACTACCATCCTTCCCGTCTCACAAGCCCACGACCTTGGTGTCATCCTCAACTCCGCTCTGTCGTTCACCCCTCACATCCAAGCCGTCACCAAAACCTGCCGGTCTCACCTGAACAACATTGCCAAGATCCGCCCTTTCCTCTCCATCCAAACTGCTACCCTGCTCGTTCAAGTTCTCATCCTATCCCGTCTGGACTACTGTATCAGCCTCCTCTCTGATCTCCCATCCTCCTGTCTCTCCCCTCTTCAATCCATACTTCATGCCGCTGCCCAGATTGTCTTTGTCCAGAAACGCTCTGGGCATGTTACTCCCCTCCTCAAAAACCTCCAGTGGCTACCAATCAACCTACGCATCAGGCAGAAACTCCTGACCCTCGACTTCAGGGCTCTCCATCACCTTGCCCCCTCCTACCTCACCTCCCTTCTCTCCTTCTACAGCCCAGCCTGCACCCTCCGCTCCTCTGCCACTAATCTCCTCACCATGCCTCGTTCTCACCTGTCCCGCCATCGACCCCCGGCCCATGTCATCCCCCTGGCCTGGAATGCCCTCCCTCCCCACATCCGCCAAGGTAGCTCTCTTCCTCCCTTCAAGGCCCTACTGAGAGCTCACCTCCTCCAGGAGGCCTTCCCAGACTGAGCCCCCTCCTTCCTCTCCCCCTCCTCCCTCTCTCCACCCCCCGCCTTACCTACTTCCCTTCCCCACAGCACCTGTATATATGTATATATGTTTGTACGTATTTATTACTCTATTTATTTATTTATTTATTTTACTTGTACATATTCTATTTATTTTATTTTGTTACTATGTTTTGTTTTGTTCTCTGTCTCCCCCTTCTAGACTGTGAGCCCACTGTTGGGTAGGGACCGTCTCTATATGTTGCCAATTTGTACTTCCCAAGTGCTTAGTACAGTGCTCTGCACACAGTAAGCACTCAATAAATATGATTGAATGATTGAATGAATGACTGGGTTCTAATCCCAGTTTTGACCCTTGTCTGCTGTGTGACATTGGCAAATCACTTCACTTCCCTTTGCCCCATCTGTAATACGGGGATTAAGACTATTAACCCAGGGACTGTGTCCAACCTGACTTGCTTGTAACTACCTCAGTGCTTAGTAAAGTGCATGGCACATAGTAAGTGTTTATCAAATACCATAAAAAAGCAGCTACTGGGATTCTCTCTCTTGACCTGAAAGGCTATTTGGGGGGCTGTGGAAGTGAGTGGAAGCAAAAAGTCAAACTTGGCTGTTGTCCTGAATGTTAGAATGTCCAAAGTCCACTGGTAGGCAGTGAAGGTGAAAGTATCACAGACTCACTTTCACCTTCAGAGGCCAAATTGGAAATATAGAGGAGTTTACCACACCAGGAGTTTGGCCCTCAGGCTTCCTCCTGAAGAACAGCTGTCTTTTCTCTATCTCTCACTAAGCGGACAATTTTCTTCCCTATATAAAGTTAATCGTCAGAGTCATCCTGCTCGATGCCACCTGAGAGATTAAAAAAAGGAAATCGCTAAGAGGGAGTTTTTTTATTATTATGGGTTTTAGTCCGCCCCGATTGGTTCATGGGTTAATGGTGCCATAGAGGTGTGTGGGTAATATCAGCCGCTGATCATTACCTTGTAAAGCAGTAGGTATTAAGGTGGTGTTTCATGATAAGGCAGAGTCGAAAAGTTATCTGTCCTGGAGTTACAGCTGGGAGAGTGCCGTTGCCATACGGGACAACTTTATTGCTTTGGTAGTTCGTGTTTTTCAAAATGAAAATGGTTGAGTAAGGGGTAGGAGAGGTAATAAAATAAATGACTCTGATTTCCTGATAACAATAGAAGGGTAGGAGCTGGGGAAGGATTTCAAGGTCAAGGAGAGAAGCAGTCGTGAGGATGGGAAAGATGAATAGGTGTAAAGGCGAAAGCGTGATTTTGTGAGTTGCACATTGAGGCTAGAATTATTCCTTTTGGACTGGGAGATTTGCTGTCTAATTTGCCTGTTCTCTAAGAGGACAACCTTAGGCTCCCCTCCACCCCCGAAACTCACCCCCCCACACACACACACACACGCACACGCATACATATACGTGCACACACAAACACAATCACATACCTGTACATAGCACCTTGGTTGTCTAGGTGATCGTTTGAAATGAGGTCAGAAGCAAGGGAATAATAATAATTATGGTACTTGTTAAGCGTCTAATGTGTCTCCAGCAATGTTCTAAGCACTAGGGAAGATACAAGATAATTAGGTCCCACATTGGGCTCACAATCTAAGGAAGAGGGAAAACAGGTATTGAATCCCCATTTTTCAGATGAGGCACAGAGGCACAGAGCTTGTCGTGGGTAGGGAATGTGTCTACCAACTCTGTTGTATTGTACTCTCCCAAGAGTAACTTAGTTCAGTGCTATGCACATAGTGTTCAATAGGTAGCATTGATTCTGGAAGGAATGTTTCACTAAAGGTTTGAGTCTCGCTCTATGAGCCCATTGGGAGTGAAGCAGAAAGGATGAAGAACAGGGGATTATCAATCAATCAGTGGTATTTATTGAGCACGAATTGTGTACTGTATTAAGCACTTGGGAGAGTATCAATTCATCATATTTAAGTGCCTACTATGTGCAGAGTACTGTAATAAGTGCTTGGGAAAGTACCCTATGTACTTTTGTAGATACATTTCCAGCCCACAACAAGCTTACAGTCTAGAGAGGGAGACAGACATTAATAGAAATAAATAAATGACAGATATTTTAATAAGTGCTGTGGGACTGGGAGGGAGATGAATAAAGGGAAGAAGTCAAAGTTGCGCAGAAGGGAGTGGGAGAAGAGGAAAGGAGGTCTTAATCAGGGAAAGTCTCTTGGAGGAGATGTACCTTCAGTGAGGATTTGAAGATGGAGAGACTTGATTGTCAGATATGAAGAGGGAGGTCCCGCAGCAGGCCAAGGGCAGATCAGGGACTCAGGTCTACCAGTCACATGCTCTTTCCATTAGACCACACTGCCTCCCTGCTGCCATACTGCTGGAGCCAGAGAATTGGGCTGCCGGTCTTCCTGTCATCTCCTCCACATTGCAGTAGTCCTTTCCTACCTTTCCCAGTCCTTCTCTCAAAGCATATCAATCCCATGCTATATAGGCACTGATCACAAAGGAAATATTGGCTATTAACCAGAAACAGATCTCTTTGTTTACCTGGGCAATTGCCAGGAGATTTTTTTCTTCTCCCATTTGAAACTAATGCATTCTTACTTTCTTTGCCAGAAAAGCCTTACATCATCACAAAACCTCATTAGAGACAAAATCACCTAATTAAGGTTTCCATCTTGACCTCTGGGTCATCTTCAGAGCTACCTGTCTGAGGAATACTTAGGCAGATAAAGAGTCGAGAGGTTCTTGCTTTTGTCTTTTTGAGTCTTTTGATGCCCAGAGATGTCCCACATTAGGGGTTTTTTTCCCTTTCGAGATTTATTTCAGGTATGAGAGCAATTTCTTTTTTCCTGATATTTTTCAGCATTTCCTTGACAGTCCCTGATGGTCTATGTTGTGAGGCTGGTCAGGTGAAGGGCAGCAATAACTGTGTCACGAATGTAGGGGAGGGGACGTTACCTGGACTATTTTAAGATATTTGAATGAGAGGCAGGACAGGGAGACTGGCTAATTTGCAGATAATGAGCTGTTCTCTAGGGGGATTAGAACAGGGTGGAGGTGAATCAAAATCAGTATCTGTTGGGAAAAGTGCTTCTGGAACAGTCAATCGATCGATGGTATTTATTGCTCGTTGTGGGCTGGGAATGTGTCTGCTTATTGTTGAACTCTCCCAAGCACTTAGTACAGTGCTCTGCATGCAGTAAGTGCTCAATAAATACCATCAAATGAATGCTTGGGAGAGTACAATACAGCAGAGTTGGTAGACATGTTCTCCTCCCAAAAAAAGCTTGCAGTCTGGAAGGGGAGACAGACATTAATGTAAATACTTGTTATGAATGCAGCATGGCCTAATGGATAGAGCACAGGCCTGGGAGTCAGAAGGACCTGGCTTCTAATCCTGACTGCACCACTTGTTTGCTGTGTGACCCTGGGCAAGTCACTCCACATCTCTGTGCCTCAGTTATTTCATCTGTGAAATGGGGTTAAGAGCGTGAGCCCCCATGTGGGACATTAATTATCTGCCCAGTGCTTAGTACAGTGCCTAGCACATAGTAAGCACTTAACAAATACCACAAATTCTTATTATTAAGTCCTCTGACTCCCAAGCCCGTGCTCTTTCTCTCAGGACACTTGGCTGCTCGTGATCTCTGTCCTAAAGGTTATTAAAGTCTAAAGGGGGAAATAGACACTAAAGTAAATTATAGAAAAGGGAAGGAATGAGCTTAAAGATTTGTACATGGGTGCTGTGGGAGTGAAGTTAGCACCAAAGTGTTTCTGACCTAAATGAGGAGAGAGCACTTCTCTCTTACACTTCTGCCTGCCAAAATATTGCCTGTTTTTCAAGTCAATTGTTAATATTGTCATCTTTTTTGAAAATTGTATTTAAGTGCCTACTTTGTGCCAGGCATTGTAGTAAGTACTGAGGTAGATGCCAGCCAGTCAGTAGGTCAGTCATATTTATTGAGTGCTTACTGGGAGCAGAGCACTGTACTAAGCACTTGGGAGCGTACAGTACAATATGAGACATGTTCCCTGTCCACAACAAGCTTACAGTCTAGAGATGAGTTACAGTCTAGAATCTACAAGCTAATCAGGTTGGACACAGTCCCTGTCCCACATGGAGCTCACAGATTTAATCCCCATTTTGCAGGTGAGGGAACTGAGGCCCAGAGAAGTGAAGTGACTTGCCCAAGGTCACACAGCAGGCAAGTGGCAGAGCCAGGATTAAAGCCCAGATCCCTCTGACTCCCAGGCCCGTGCTCTAGCTGCTTTCATCTGGTGATTTATCTTTGCATAATCCTTGTGGTTGGTTTTTCAGGGAGAACCGCCCGGTTAACTAGCTGGAGGCCTGTCTAACTTGATTTCGTTGCACTTGGATGCAGCCTATAAAAATGAAGAAGCAGGGAAACCACGGTTCAGCTTAAACATTGGTCTATGAAGGTGGTTTCTGCTAATTTAAGAGACAGGAAACTGCTGAACTCATCAACGGTGTGACAGTGTTGAGGATGTTTGTATTCTAGTAATGTGACCGTGGAGCTTTAAAGCCAGTTGATGTATTGAGAGCGAATCCAAACTCCTCCCCATCACACAAAAAAATGGGATTTCCTGGGAAAGAAACTGAATTAGTCATTTGGATTTTTGGCTTATGTAGAGGGAGTAAAGCTGCGCTTAGTGTTGTGGCTTAATTGAGAATCAAATGACCATTCCTACTTCATCTGAATTTCCAGTCCTCATCCTTTCAAACCTCAGCACACACTACTGAGGTTAGCTTTGTGCAGTTCCTCATTCCAAGAGGTCATTAACGAGACTCCAAACCTATCAATCAGTCCATTGTATTTATTGAGTGCTTACTGTGTGCCTAGCACTGTACTAAGTGCTCAGGAGAGTACAAAACAACAGAGCTGTTAGGCACAATCCCCACCAATAAACTTACAGTCTAGAGGGGGAGACAGACATTAATATAAATAAATTAGGGATATATACATAAGTGCTGTGGGGCTTTAAAGGATATTCTTCATCTTTATTTTCTGCCTCATAACTGGTGCACTTTTACCACATCATGCAATTAGCAGTTTAATCTCCCTTCCCTCCCCATTACCAATCCAGACACCCCTGAACTCATTGACAAAGGCACAGAATTGTGAGTCAGGAGCCCCACCGTCTCTTTACTCAGAAGCAGTAGAGTCTAGTGGATAGAGCACGGGCCTGGAAGTCAGAAGGACCTACCACTTGTCTGCTGTGTCACCTTGGGCAAGTCACTTCACTTCTCTGCACCTTAGTTCCCACATCTGCAAAATGGGAATTAAGGGGTGAGCTCCATGTGGGACATAGACTGTGTCCAACCTGATTATCTTGTACCTACCCCAATGCTTAGTACAGTTCCTGACACATAGTAAGTGCTTAACAAATACCATTTAAAAAATGAGGAAACACAGGTGATTAAGGCTTTGGTAAGCACTTAGCTAAATGAATTTTTCAAAAGTAGTTGGCAATCTCATAAAAACAGGTTTCCCTAGGTGAATTTTGGTGGAGAGAACCATACATATCTTACTAGCACTACCCAGGTCTTGAATTGTGAGTTTTGACTTCATTACTTGTAGGAAAATCTATCCTTCTGATATTCTGTCTCTCTGTCCCCTCTCCCTAAACACTAGCTAATTTTGCCCTTCCCCACACAATTGCTTCCTATTCCAGGCACTGCATCCTTCGAGAAGGAGGAGCTGAGGAGGAGGTTTAGCCAATATCTGTGACTTTCCCATGACTGCCTTTCTGCAAAACCTGTCAGACAGCTGAGGTAAAAGATCTTTGTTTCCGCCTGGAGGGAGGGAGCTGTGGGAAGGATCAGTAGGGCAGGGACAAAAGTTAATCAGGTGAGGGAAAATTTGGGAAGAGAGAGAGAGAGGAAAAAAAGGGAAGATTCATTCCCTTGTCCACTCTGAGTGGCCAAACTGAGAGCCAATCACATGTAAATCCAAGTTGAGAGAAGGAGAATAATAATAATAATGGCATTTGTTAAGTGCTTACTATGTGCCAATCAATCAATCAATCAATTATATTTATTGAGCGCTTACTGTGTGCAGAGCACTGTACTAAGCGCTTGGGAAGTACAAGTTGGCAACATATAGAGACAGTCCCTACCCAACAGTGGGCTCACAGTCTAAAAGGGGGAGACAGAGAACAAAATCAAACATACTAACAAAATAAAATAAATAGAATAGATATGTACAGGTAAAATAAATAAACAAATAGAGTAATAAATATGTACAAACATATATACATATATACAGGTGCTGTGGGGAAGGGAAGGAGGTAAGATGGGGGGATGGAGAAGGGGACGAGGGGGAGAAGAAGGAAGGGGCTCAGTCTGGGAAGGCCTCCTGGAGGCGGTGAGCTCTCAGTAGGGCCTTGAAGGGAGGAAGAGAGCTAGCTTGACGGATGGGCAGAGGGAGGGCATTCCAGGCCCGGGGGATGATGTGGGCCGGGGGTCGATGGCGGGACAGTGAGAACAAGGTACAGTGAGGAGATTAGCGGCAGAGGAGCGGAGGGTATGGGGTGGGCTGTAGAAGGAGAGAAGGGAGGTGAGGTAGGAGAGGGCGAGATGATGGACAGCCTTGAAGCCCAGGGTGAGGAGTTTCTGCCAAGCACTGTTCTAAGCTCTGGGAAGGCTACAAGGTGATCAGGTTGTCCCCCGGGGGGCGAGGGGGCTCACAGTCTTAATCCCCATTTTCCAGATGAGGTCACTGAGGCCCAGAGAAATAAAGTGACTGGCCCAAAGTCACCCAGCTGGCAATTGGCGGAGCCGGGATTTGAACCCATGACCTCTGACTCCAAAGCCCGGGCTCTTTCCACTGAGCCATGCTGCTTCTCCAAGGAGAAGGGTCGGTCCTTTCTCCAACATGGCTTGGGGGGCGGGGGCGGCCAAACCAGGCCTGCCCCCTACAAACCACTTTGACACCTGTCTCCATGTTTTGTTTTGTTGTCCATCTCCCCCTTCTAGACTGGGAGCCCCTTGTTGGGGAGGAACCAGCTCTATATGTTGCCAACTTGTACTTCCCAAGCGCTTAGTACAGTGCTCTGCACACAGTAAGCGCTCAATAAATACGATTGAATGAATGAATGCCCCATCTTCACCCTTCCTCTCATCTGGTTAAGAACCCAGATGTGCTGCCTCCCAGGACTGTACTCTTTGATTCAATCAACCTATGGTATTAACAATAATCATACTAGTTAAGCAAATACTGTGTGCCAAGCATTGTTCTAAGCACAGGGGTAGGTACACGTTAATCAGGGTGGACACAGTCACTGTCCCCCATGAGGCTCACTGTCTTAATCCTCATTTTAGGGACAAGGTAACTGAGGCCCAGAGAAGTGAAGTGATTTGCCCAATGTCACAAAACAGACACATGGTGAAGCCTTCCTCTCCCTCCTACTTGGACTGGGAGCCCCATATGGGGCCTGATTATCTTGAATATACCACAGCACTTAGTACAGTGCTTGGCACATAGTGAGCGCTTAACAAATGCTGCAATTATCATTAACCGTTTAGGAGCTTATAGTATAGAGGGGTAGAGAGCTATTAAAATAAATTACGAATATGTACATAAGTGCTGTGGTGGGGTGGGGTATGAAACCAAGGGAGAAGCAGAAGGGAGAGGGAGTAGGGGAGAGGAGGGCTTAGTTGGGGAAGGCCTCTTTTCACTACACCATACTTCATGTCAGAAATTGCCTCCCTTAATTGGCTGTCACCACAGTATGGCTCTCAAGATTTTCCCTCCACAAATGGCATGGGAATCCCCAAAACTAGAGCTGGTTCCCAAAGCTTGGAAAAAAGCAACAATCCCTCCTCACAAGGACAGCGTTTGCTTCTAAGCTCGTGAGTTCTACACATGCTTGTATTCCCAGAATTCCTAGTGTGAACCAATAGCCGGTTTCTACTTAAAGAATTAACATTAGGTTTAGTTGAGTGGAAGATCGTAAACAAAATCAAAGATTAATCACCTCCTTGGTTGGGGTAGAATTTGTACATAACCTGTGGAGTAGTTCTAATCCCGGCTCTCCCACGTGCTTGCTGGGTGACCTTGGGCAAATCACTTCACTTTTCTGGCCCTCAGTTCCCTCATTTGTAAAATGGAGATTAAGACTGCAATCCCCATGTGGGACAGGGATTGTGCCTAGGCACATAGAAAGTACTTAACAAATATCACGATGATGATGATGGTTCCTTGAATCCTTCCCTGTAAATTCCCAGATAGGGACCGAGTTCTGCATCCAGTCCCTCAAAGAACTCAACTCAAATGGCCATCGGGCTTCTTCCCAATCCTACCAGCCTCCTCTTCCTTGCCCAAGCCCTCCCTCTGTGATCCAATTGCCATAATCAGAAGCAGCGAGGCCTAGTGGGACGAGCATGGACCTGGAGTCAGAGGCCCCACTCATCTGCTATGTGACCTTGAAAAAGTCACTTCACATCTCTGTGCCTCAGACACTGCAGTCTGAGAAGCCATTCCAGGGCTCAGGGCAGGATGTCAAGTTAATTTCCAGTTTCTCCCAGGCATCTGGCAACTCTCAAGCTTTTCTTCCAGGGTATTTTTGCTGTCCTCAGCATAGCTTCTCTCCACCGGCTCTCGACTTCTGGCCCCTTCACTCCACGCTGTGACAACAGAAACCAAGGACCAAGGCACTCAGAACCACTCTCATGCACTCCAGGCTTTAAAGATTCTACAGAGAAGACCTTCCTGATTTCCCTTGAAGCTTTTCTGTCCTGCAGCTCCAAGGAAATGGTCAGATAGAAGAATATTCCAATCTCTTTAGGAACCTTGGGTACCTAGTCCTTTATTTTCCCTGAGCAGTTCAGTTCTGAAGGAAGCAGAGACACTACTATGACTTTTTTTATGATATATGTTAAACACTAACTAGGAGTCACATAGGGGGAGGGGAAACAGTGCTAGGCATTCGTGTCACTACCCGAAACTTTTAGCTTTGCCCGTCTCTCCATCCCTGAACTAAGGAGAATGCAACTGTGGCCTTACCAAGCATGACAAAACAACCAAGAAAGCAGACTCAACCAGACCAGCTCATGTACAGTTAGATTTAAAAAGTGGTAAAATGACTTTCTTCACCAAAACTCCAAATTCTAAAAGTCCCAACTTCAAAACTCAGGCTTGATGACGCTGATGGAAGAGGCAAGGAGGAGGGTGACTATTTCCATGGCAAGCAGCATGGTCTAGCAGAAGGAGCACGGGCTCGGGACCTGGGTTCCAATCCCACTCTGACACTTTTCTGCTGTGCCACTTTGGGCAAGCTGCTTGACTTCTCTGAGCCTCAGTGTCCTCATCTGTAAAATGGGGATCAAATACCCGTTCCCCCTCCTTCTTAGACTGAGAGCCCCCTTTGGGATAGGGAATGTCTCACATCTGATAATTTTGTAACTAACCCAGCACTTAGCACTTTATTTGGCACATACTAAGTGCTTTGCAAATACAATCATTACAATGATCATTATCTAAATGTCATGGTTATTATTATTATTATTATGATTATTATGATTATTATTATTATCAACATCAGCCTAGAGTCTGAATGCTCTGGGATTCAGATTTCCAACAGGAAAGATTGCATCCCGCCCCTCTCTCCTTCCCTCCCCCTATTTTTAGGGCAAACCACCATCTCTTGAGGTCTCAGCTGGTGTTCCCGGTGAAAACCATCTTTCAGCAGAGGGTAGAAGAGGAAGAAAGAAACCCCACAAGAAAACCAGAGCAGGGAAATGCTTATTTGAGAAGGGCAAGGGCAAAAGGAAGCTTGGTGCCTTCCACACCTGCCAAGGGAACTGATGACTCAGTAGAAATCCTATCTTTATTGCTACCCATTGAGGTTTTACAGCGCAAAATTATTCCAGTTCATATTTAACTTTGGGGGTGCCAGATAAGTTCAGAGGTAAAATGAGAGGGCAGGAGAAAGATGATAATAATAATAATAATAATAATAATAATAATAATAATAATAATAATGCCATTTGTTAAGTGCTTACTACATGCAAGCACTGTTCTAAGCACTAAGGAGGATACAAGGTGATCAGATTGTCCCATGTGGGGCTCACAGTATTCATCCCAATTTTACAGATGAGGTAACTGAGGCCCAGAGAAGTTAAGTGACTTGCCCAAAGTCACACAGCTGACAAGTGGCAGAGTCAGGATTAGAACCCATGACCTCTGACTCCCAAGCCCGGGCTCTTTCCACTGAGCCACGCTGCTTCCCTGAATAATAATTATAATAATTAATAATATCAATAATTATATTATTAATATACTAATTATAATAATCAATAATAAAAATAATAATCTGAATAATAAGGATGAATAATAGGATGGGGATGGGGTTCAGGACTGCAGGGGGAAGAGTGATCAAAGACTTAGATTTAATAATGATGGTATTTAAGCACTTTCTGTGTGTCAAGCACTGTTCTAAGCATTGGGATCTTGTCTTGTCTTATGCCGTCGAGTCGTTTCCCACCTATAGCAACTCCAGGGACACATCTCTCCCAGAACGTCCCACTCTCCATCTGCAATCATTCTGGTAGTGTATCCACAGAGTTTTCTTGGTAAAAATTCGGAAGTGGTTTACTATTGCCCCCTTCCGCAACCTAATCAGGTTGGACATAGTCCCTGTCCCACATGGGGCTCATAGTCTTAATCCCCATTCTACAAGTGAGGTGACTGAGGGACAGAGAAGTTCAGTGACTTGCCCAAAGTCACACAGCAGACAAGTGGCAGAGTTGGGATTAGAACACGGGTCCTTCTGATTCCCAGGCCCATGCTCTATCCATTAGGCCACACTGCTTCTCAGCATGGCTTCTCAGGATTAGACTGTGAGCCTTAGGTGGGACAAGGACTGAGTCTGACCAGGTTATCTTGTATCTACCCCAGCGCTTAGAACAGTGCTTGACACAGAACACTAAATGAAGTCCATAAAAAAATGAAAAAAAAGAAAAATTAATGGCTTTTCCCTGAGTATGGAATTTAAAATTGTCTGAACAGATTTGAATGCTGGATGAAGCTACCCAATGCATATATGTGACTTAGATAAAGAGTATAGTAAAAGTCTCCTCATTACCATCTAATTTTCTTTTTTGTTGTTGTTTTTTTCTAATATGGCATTTGTTAAGTGTATACTATGTGCCAGGCACTGTACTAAATGCTGGGATACATTACAAGCTAATCAGGTTGGACTCTCTCCTCGTCCCAGTAGTGCTCAGAGTCCTAATCCCTTTTTTACAGATGAGGTAACTTAGGCCCAGAGAAGTGAAGTGACTTGCCCCAGGTCTCACAGCAGACAAATGGTGGAGTCAGGATTAGAACCCAAGCCCTCTAACTCCCAGGCCTGTTCTCTTTCCATTAGGCCACCGGCTTCTTGTCTATCACCATTCTATCTGCCTCCTTTCCTCTCCTCCATCTCACCCAACTCTTCTCCCATTTAAACCTTAAAGAACAAAATGGAGGAGAAGTCAATAGCAATTGCTCATTTTTTGAAAGTGAGAGTGTGGACAATGCTCTTGTTGACTGATGAGGAGTTCTCCAGTGTACAGCTTGAATAAGAGATTGTTTTGTGTATTTTACTGTTCTGGAAGTCCTGATTTAATTGGATGCTAGCCCTAAAAAGAGGAAAAGTTGGAGTATTTGGTTGGAAAACCTAAAACTCCGTGGAAGTTGAGTTCAACTAAGAATGCCAAAATTGTACCTACCAAGTCTACTTCACTCTCCCAAGTGCGTAGTGAGTCTACTTCACTCTCCCAAGTGCGTAGTGTGAAAAGTTCTGTGAAAGGTAAGGGCTTAATAATTATCACTGATGAATAGATGAAGGTGAACAGACACCTTTAAAGGCTCAGGAACTCTCCAAGACCAACAATTTCTGCTGTCTTATCCATGGTTCTGACTCCATTCACCTAATAATGATATTTCTTAAGTACTTATGTGCCAAGCATTGGGGTAGAAACCAGATAATCAGATGGGACACAATCTCTGTCCCACCTGGGGCTCACAGCCTCAGTAGAAGGGAAAACAGGGATTGAATCCCCAATTTACAGATGAGGAAGCAGAGCCCCAGGGAAGTGAAACGACTTGCCCAAAGTCTTAAAGTGGATAAGTGGCGGCACCAGCATTAGAACCCAGGCCCTCTGACTCCCAGTCCCCTGTTCTTTCTTGTAGTTTGGCAGGTCTTCTCTCTCTTTATCCCCCTGCCTCCTTTCAACTCACCGCATCTCTCTCTTTCCCCACCCTTCTTGGGCTTTGGATTCATTTTCTTTAGCCCTTGTCTGTCCCCTTCCTCAGTTCACCTATCCGTAAAATGGATATCACACAAGTAGGCATTGCATTTCAGACTTTAAATAAGATATATGTTCTCCAGCTTAAGACACATCAAACCTCCCAGAGAAGCCCTGATTTCAGTTATTTTTTTTTCATTATGGTATCTCTTAATGACTTACGATATGCCAGGCACTGTACTAAGTGCTGGAATAGATAATAATAATAATAAGGATGGTATTTGTTAATCACTTACTATGTGCCAAGCACTGTTCTAAGATACAAGTTAATCTGAGTGGACTGTCCCACGTGGGGCTCGCAGTCTTTATCCCCATTTTACAAATGAGCTAGTCGAGGACACGGAAGTAACGTGACTTGCCCAAGGTCACACAGCAGACAGTTTTTCATCCTTGCCATGGGCTAGGTGCCAAGGCATGGGATTACAGTTTGAAAAAGGAAGCCCTAACAGCTGGTGTAGTTCCATTTTATTTCCATGCCGAATGGGATTTGCATTGAGCTGCCCTCCCGAGTACGATGCAGAGAGAATCTCTGAGATCATTGTTCTGGAATTGGCAAGACAAACCTGTGAACTAGAAGGGGAAGCAGCATGATGTAGTGGATAGAGCGCGGGCCTGGGAGTCAGAAGGTCATGGATTCTAATTCCAGCTCTGCCACTTGCCTGCTGTGTGGTGTTGGGCAAGTCACTTCACTTCTCTGTGCCTCAGTTCCCTCATCTGTAAAATGGGGATTAAGACTGTGAGCCCAATGAGGGACAGAGACTGGGTCCATCTTGATTACCTTGTATCTACCCTAGCACTTAGTACAGTGTCTAGCACATAGTAAGGGCTTAACAAATACCACAATTATTATTATTATAAAATGCCTCCTCCCACCTCAGCATCCCTGGAGACTCTCAGCATGGCAGTCCAGAAACCCCTGCCATTCTCATGCTGGCTGTTTTAGGAAGCCTCATCGTTATTATTATTATTATTGTCATCATCATTATTAACCTAATTTATTTGTACTTATCCCAGTGCTTAGACTAGTGTTTGACACATACTAAGTGCCTAACAAATTCCATTAAAATAATAATAATAGTAATAATAATTGTGGTATTAGTCAGTCATATTTATTGAGTGCTTACTGTGTGTAGAGCACTGTACTAAGCGCATGGGAGAGTACAATATAGCAGACATATTCCCTGCCCACAACGAGCTTACAGTCTAGAGTCTTGTGGTATTTGTTAAGCACTTACTATGTGTGGAGCAATGTACTAAGCACTGGAGAAGATAAGAAGATAATCAGGTCCCACGGGGGATCAGAGTCTATGTAGGAGGGAGAACATGTATTGAATCCCCCATTTTACAGATGAGGGGATTGAGGCCCAGAGAAATTAAGTAACTTGCCCAAGATCACACAGCAGACAAGTGATAGCAGCAGAATTGGTAAGCTCATTGTGAGTAGGGAATGTGTCAGTTTATTACTATATTGTACTCTTCCAAGCACTTCTATTATTCTTGTATTTCTTAAGCACTTACCATGTCCCTGACACTGTTCTAAGTTCAGCGGTAAATACAAGATAGATCACATGCTGTCGTTAGCCCACATGGAGTTCACATTTAATTTCTCTGTGGCTCAGTTTCCTCATCTGTAAAATGGAGATTTATTACCTGTTCTTCCTCCTACTTAGACTGCAAGTGCCATGTGAGACTGAGACTGTGTCTGACCTGGATAACTTGTATCTAAACCAGTGTTTAAAATAGTGCCTGGCACGTAGTAAGGGCTACCAAATATCATATTTAAAAAAAAAAAAAAGTTTTACCCCAAGAGTAAGAAGTTTCTTCTTGGTGCAGAAAGGAATGAGTAGTCATTGGTACTTTTTGAGGAAAGAAGTGAGCAGGTACTTAAGAATTCTAGGCAAATTCAGATGTGGCATTGTTTCAGCAGAAAGAGACTCTGATTCTCTGGTTATTCCAATGTTTCCTGCTAAAATGCTTGCATATGGAATACATTCATTCATTCAATCGTATTTATTGAGTGCTTACCGTTTGTAGAGCACTGTATTCATTCATTCATTCATTCAATCGTATTTATTGAGCGCTTACTGTGTGCAGAGCACTGTACTAAGCTCTTGGGAAGTACAAGTTGCTTCCAACTGCTTGGTCTGTGACCTTCAGCAAGTCACTTCTCTATGCCTCAGTTATCTCATCTGTAAAATGGGGATTAAACCCTTCTCCCTACGATTTAAACAGTGAGCCCCATGTGGGACAAGGACCATGTCTAACCTGACAAATTTGTATCTACTCCAGTGCTTAGAATAGTGCTTGATACGTGGTAAGCACCTGACAAATACCAAAACAAACAACACACACACACACACACACACACACACACACACACACACACACACACACACACACACACACACACACACACAAATCTATTCTCCTTTCAGGTTAGCTTTCAGCCTTCTGTGACTGCAACCGCGCCTGGGAATCTGACAAAATACTTACCCAGGGTTTTGCAAAGCAGCTTCTAGATGACGGGTGGCCAATTTTACCCCACTGGCCACCTACTGAATTTCACACATGTCAACTCTCACTTCTTCTGGTCACCCGGGAAGAGCGGGAGGGGAAGGAGGGGTGGCTTAACCAGGCAGAAGTGGCTGTGCTATCACCCGCGGCCGCTGCTGACCAGGTCCGAGTCGGCCACGGATGCGGTCGGCATTCCCTTCGGGCCACGGGGCCAACAACACCCAGCAACTCTGGGGGCTGCCGTTTGGGGGACAGCTCAGAGACGGCGAGGAGCCACGGAAGGTGGAAGTGCCACTATGTCTACCACGCCCTCCCTCCTCAAATCCGACAGACAACAGGTCTCCCTGAACTTCAAAGCCTTACTGAAGGCACGTTTCCTTCAAGAGGCCTTCCCAGACTAAGCCCCCTATTCCTCTTCTCCCACTCCCTTCTGCGTCACCCTGACTTGCTCCCTTTGCTCATTTCCTCTCCCAGCCCCACAGCACTTATGTACATATATGGAATTTGTTTACTTATATTAATGTTTGTCTCTCCCCCCAGCCGCCCAGGCTGTAAGCTCACTGTGGGCAGGGATTGTATCTGTTTTTGTTGTATTGTACTATCCTAAGCAGTGTGCTCTGCACACAGTAAGTGCTCAATAAATGTGACAATAAATCAACCAGAACTGAAATTGGGCAAGAGAAAAACCCAAAGACGCAAATTTTACACCCAGGCCCTTGGCCAAATTTGTCGTTTGTGTAAGCCACAAGTGTCAACGCTGTGACTGTACTTCCTCATCGTTCCATGAAAACGTTAGAAACTGTGAAAAAAGCAGTGAGATTTAAGTGTTCTCAAAGACTGACTCACCTAGATTGGCATACATTACAAACAGATTGAAATACTGTTACAAATGGCACCCGTGCTCCGAGAGCAGTCACTTCTCTTCTCAGAAGATTTAGTACCGCTCTCAGTAAAGGATCACTCAAACTCAAGTTATCCTAAACACTGTACTAAGCACTTGGAAAGTATAATTCAGCAGTAAAGAGAAAATTAATTAGTACTTGAGCTACTGTAGAGTTGAGATGATTGATACTGAATCTGGTGGTGTGTCTTTTTATACTGGCTTTAATTTTTCTTTTTTTTAATGGCAGTTAAGCTCTTGCTATATGCCAGGCACTGTAATAATAACAGTAATAATGGTGGTATTTGTTAAGCGCTTACTATGTGCAAAGCACTGTTCTAAGCACTGGGGGGATACAAGGTGACCAGGTTGTCCCACTTGGGGCTCACAGTCTTAATCCTCATTTTACAGATGAGGTAACTGAGGCACAGAGAAGTTAAGTGACTTGCCCAAGGTCACACAGCTGACAAGTGGGGGAGCCGGGATTCAAACCCATGACCTCTGACTCCAAAGCCCATGCTCTTTCCACTGAGCCACGCTGCTTCTCATCATTCAGGTCATCGACAAATCCTGCCACGCTAAGCACTGGGGTGGATACAAGCCAATCAGGTTGGTCAGAGTCCATGTCCCATATGAGGTTCACAGACGTACTAAGGAGGTTTGCAGATGAGGTAACTGAGGCCTAGAGAAGTGAAGTGACTTTGCCCAGGGTCACACACTTGGCAGGTGGCTGAGCTGGGATTAGAACCCAGGTCCTTCTGATTCCCAGGCCCATGCTCTATCCACTGTCAGGTTGCTTCTTGTCTCAAATTGTCATCCTGACGTGCTTACCATGAGGAAAAGAGTTCCTCGTGATTTTCTCCCAGAATTGAAGTATCATGTTTCCTCTGACCCCCTATTTTATTGAGCTTCAGGATCCCTCATCGGAATATTCGTTCATCTGAAAACATACTCCCCTCAAACTGATTTAAGTGGGTTAAGGGAACCAACAGGCTTTTCTTAAAAGTGTACAGAGTTCTATAGTTTATCGAAGAGTTGACTAAGTTAGACCCACTTGAAGTTGTGAAAGAAATCCCTGTGTGCTCAGACTTGGCGTTTTGCAGGAGAATTAGTCAATGGGCTAGGACACAATAAAGTAAGTATTTCTAAAGTGTATCATCCTCCTCCTTGATCCCTCCCCATTCATTCTAAACTACCCTGTACTTTCAGACAGTGTACTTCAAACAAGTCAGCTACCTGCTCCCTTTCTCCATCCCCACTCCCAGCCCCACAGTACTTATATCCATATCTTTCATTTTATTTCTATTAATGTCTGTCTTCCCCTCTAGACTGCAAGCTCACTATGGGTAGGGATCGTCTCTCTTTGTTGCTGAACTGTACTTTCCAAGCGCTTAGTACAGTGCTCCACACACAGTAAGCTCTCAATAAATATGACTAACTCAAATCTCTCCTTTCCTAGTCATTTTCCCCAATACCAGGAAGGAAGTCCTTACTGCTGTTTTCAAGGCTCATCACCAACTCGCTACCACCCCCTACCACAAGAAGCATGAGAAGCAGTGTGAACAAGGGGGTAGAGCTGAGAGTCAGAAGGTCATGGGTTCCAATCCCTCCTCCGCCACTTGCCAACTGTGTGACCTTGGGCAAGTCACTTCAAGTTTCTATGCCTCAGTGACTTCATTCATTCATTCAACCGTATTTGTTGAGCACTGAGGAAAAGGGGGGCTTAGACTTTATCTGTTGAATGGGGATTAAGACTGTGAGCCCCATGTGGGATGTGGACTGTGTCCATCCTGATTAGCTTGTGTCTACCCCAGTGCTTAGTACAGTGCCTGGCATATAGCAAATACAATTAAAAAAAAAAACTCCCCCAAGCGCATCTTTGAGGTGTATCCCTGCTCCTGATTTTCCCTGGACTTTTGCACTTGCTATCCACCCTGCCTGAGATTCCCTTTCCCGTCATAATAATTGTGGTATTTAAGTGTGTACTATGAGCCAAGCACTGCACTAAGCGCTGGGGTAGATGCAAGATAATCAGGTTGGATGCGATTCCTGTCCCACAGTCTAGGGAGGAGGGAGAACAGGTGTTGAATCCCCATTTTACATTTGAAGAAATCAATCGGTGGTATTTATTGAGCATTTACTATGTGCAAAGCACTGCTTGGGAGTGTACAGTACAACAGAATTAGCCTGGTCCCTTTGGGCTGGGTTCAGTGATGTGAGCTAGAGGAACTGTTCTTGCATTGGATGTTAATACAATCCTTGATCTTGGCTTGGCTTGCTCAGATAATGCTAATTGTAAACTAATGAGCTCTGCATCCCTACAGAACTAGTGGAAAAGCCAGAGATTGGGGTTCAGGAAGACCTGAGTTCTAATCCCGGCTCTGCCACTTGCCAGCCATGTGACCTTGGACAAGTCACTTAACATCACTGACTCGAGTCTCCTCCTGGCTAAAATGAGGAGCTGAGATAACCCCATCTCTTAGATTGCAAGCCCTGTGTGGGACAGAAGCTGTCCAATCTCATAACCTTGGATCTTCCCAGTGCATAGCACATTGCAAGCACTTAGTATCATTACTAGAGTTGTCAATATTACTCCTGCCATCATTATTATTATTTCACATGGACAGGAATCTTGCAGCTGTGGATTTATGACTCGTTTGAGTCATTGCTGACCTAGAGATGAAAGGATCTTTATCTGCTCTCTCTCCTGGGTCAACCTTGAATCCCTACTGGAGTGTTATTTAGATGTGTTGAGCTTTTTAAAAAACCCTTTGTCATGGTGGAACGTTTGAATCTTTCCCCTATATTTAAAGCCCAAACTTCAGGCCCTTTGTTCTTTGAGCTATTGCAGCAGTTTGCGGCAACCATCATCTGTGTTCTAATCCTAGCTCTGCCAATTGCTTGTTGTGTGACCTTGAGCGAGTCACTTAACTTCTCTGTGCCTCAGTTCCCCTGTTCTCCCCATGTGGGATAGGGACCGTGTCTGACCTAAGTTGTACTAATAATAATAATAATAATAATGATGACATTTATTAAGCACTTACTATGTGCAAAGAACTGTTCTAAGCACTGGGGAGGTTACAAGGTGATTAGGTTGTCCCATGGGGGGCTCACAGTCTTAATCCCCATTTTACAGATGAGGTAACTGAGGCACAGAGAAGTTAAGTGACTTGCCCAAAGTCACACTCCTGGCAATTGGTGGAGTCGGGATTTGAACCCATGACCTCTGACTCCAAAGCCCGGGCTCTTTCCACTGAGCCACGCTGCTTCTCTACCTACCCCAGCGCTTAGGGCGGTGTTTGACGCATAGTAAGCTCTTAACAAATACCATAAAAACAGGGAAGGAAAGCATGGAAGAAGAAAGGAAGGCAGGGAAGAAGAAAAGAAGGCAAAGACCCTGGCATATAAGAAACGGGCTGATCTTGAAAGAAAAGTATTCCCTCCTCTTTTCTTCCACCCTTGGTTGCTTCATTATATTTTCAGCAAGAGTGCGTTTCAGTGATTCATGGCATGAACTGTTGTCATTTCCAATGAAGGCTTTCCTCCACAGTTCAGGTTGAAAACATCTCCCCCTCTCTTTCTAGACCTGATACATTTCCCAGAATGTTTCCCAGGGCTAGAGATAATTCTGTTTCCAAGACGTTCCATCTCTCACCTGCTGATTGCAATTAGCCATTGCCAGCTGAGGCCTGGGGTGCTGCAGAAACACTAACAAGACGCAGAGATCGGCGTGAGCGGAGACGGACAGATGAGGTGAATAGATAAGAAACAAAGCCACATTTATGAAAAGACTCCTTTCTCTGCTCTCCTCTCCTTGTTTGCTGTTGTTTCTCAGTTTGAATCTTCATTTAGTCTGCTGGTCTCATATTCACCACCCAGAATACTTGTTAAGAAAGAAGTGACATACGGATAAAGTGGAATCTGACAAATGCTCAATCATATGGATTTCCCTGTGTTGTGCTGGACTCGGTGCTGGATTAGATCCTTACTAGACTGCTGTGTCCACTTGGAATCTTGAAGAGAACAGGATGGGAGTAATGAAGTAGTGAAGCAGCGTGGCTAAGTGTGAAGCACCATGGCTAGTGGGTAGATCATGGGCTTGGGAGTCAGAAGGATCTGGGTTCTAATGCTGGCTCCATCAGTTGGCTGCTGTATGACTTTGGGGTAGATACGAGCTAATTGGGTTGGACACAGTCATTGTCCCACAGAGGGCTCACAATCTTAACCCCAATTTTGCAGATTAGACACAGAAAATCGATGTGACCTGCCCAAGGTCACACAGCAGACAGGTGGCAGAGCCTGGGATTAGAAAGTGATCAGGTTGTCCCATGTGGGGCTCACAGTCTTCATCCCCATTTTACAGATGAGGCAACTGAGGCACAGAGAAGTTAAGTGACTTGCCCAAAGTCACATAGCTGACAAGCAGCAGAGCCAGGATTAGAACCCATGACCTCTGACTCCCAAGCCCGTGCTCTTTCCACTGAGCCATGCTGCTATTTCAGCTGATACTTTGATCTCTGGTTTCTGGAAGCCTGGGGAGACTATTTGGTTTCTAGAACTAATTGAGGCCTCACTGGGGTCTAGTAGGTGATAGGGCCAATGAGTCCATTTATCACTGTTATTTACTGAGCTCTTGGGAGAGTCCAATATAATAGAGACAGTAGACATGATCTCTGTTCTCAAGGGGATTAAAATCACTGGGGTAGACAAGAGTTAAAATAAATTCAGATGGGAGAAATGGCAAAGTAGAAGGATCATCACCAGTGGTATTTATTGAGTGCTCGCTATGTGTAGAAAACTGTACTAACCACTTGTAAACGTATAATAAAACAGAATTGTCAGACGCGTTCCTTACCCACCTAAATCCTGGGGGAGGGTTGTCAAAGTGCTTACGGAGCATGAACCCAAGTGCATAGGTGACACAAAATGGAGAGCAAATAGGTGGGGAATAAGAGGGGTTAGTCATGGAAGGCTTCTTAGAGGAGATATGATTTTAGGTCGGAGAAGCACAGAAAAGCAGCTTGCCTAGTGAATAAAGCCCGGGCCTCATAGTCAGAAGGACCTTTTCATTCATTCAATCATATTTATTGAGCGCTTACTGTGTGCAGAGCACTGTACTGAGTGCATGGGATAATACAATACTACAGACATATTCCCTGCCCACAGTGAGCTTGCAGTCTAGAAGGGGAGACAGACATTAATATGAGTAAGTAAAATTACTGATATGTACAAAAATGCTGTGGAGCTGGGGTGGGGTGGGGGATGAATAAAGGGAGCAAGCCAGGGTGACGCAGAAGGGAGTGGAAAAAAAGGAAAAGAGGATTTAGTTAGGGAAGGCCTCTTGGAGGAGAGGGGTCTTCAGTAAGGGTGTGAAGTGGGGGAGAGCAATTGTCTGTCGGAATTGAGGAGGGAGTGAGTTCCAGGCCAGAGGTAGGATGCGGGTGAGAGATAGGCTGCGAATTAGAAAAGGTCGAGGCATTAACCGAGTGAAGCGTGCGGGTTGGTTTGTAGTAGGAGACTAGCCACGTGAGGTAGGAGGAGGCAGAGTGATTGAGTGCTTTAAAGCTGATGGTGAGGAGTTTCTGTTTGATGTGGAGGTGGATGGCCAACCACTGGAGGTTCTTGAGGAGTGGAGAAACAGTCGAAGCTTGAGACTCTGTCATTGGCTTCGCTCGATTCTACTTGACCTAAATTTAAACTTTGCAAGTGGAGACATAGGCTTGGAGAGGAAACCCCGGAAGGATTTTTCAGCATATCTGTTCCCCAGAGAATCCAATATGAACCTCGGATAATGCTGCCTTCTCTAGGATCGCAAGTGTGGCTTGCAAACATTTTCTACCATGTTTTGTTTCCTTGTAGTCCAGGCTGGGTACTGCTTCATTACAGCATTGTGTCTAGGTTAAATGACTTGTGTTAACAATTCTTTACAGCAATTTTCTTCCTCTACCAGTTAATTAAAACTTTCTGTCAAAACTTGATAGCGCTTAGTACTTAGTACAAGTGCTTAGTACAGTGCTCTGCACACAGTAAGTGCTCAATAAATACAAGTGAATGAAGATCAAAGCGCTCCAGACACATAGATGGGTTTCATTATATGGCATTCTGTCACGTGCCTCTTCTAGCTCTGGAACAGGACATTAAAGGAGTCTGGAGTGGAAACATGGAGGCCACCTGTGTGTGACAGGAACTTTGTTGTTTTTGTTCCCATGATCCCACCCAACAACCCCCGCCCCCAAGCTGAGATATCCCCCCAAAACAACCAGAGTGTCCTAGTGGTTAGAGCATGGGCCTGGGAGTCATAAGGTTCTAATTCCGCCTCCTCCACTTGTCTGCTGGGTGACCTTGGGCAAGTCACTTTGTTTCACTGTGCCTCAGTTACCTCATCTGTACAATGGGGATTGACTGTGAGCCCCATGTGGGACAGGAACTGTGTCCAACCTGGTTATTTTGTACCTACCACAGTGCCTGGCCCATAGTAATCACTTAATTTGTTATGGGTGGGGAGTATGTCTGCGGGGTTTATCATACTCTCCAAAGCATTTAGTACAGTGCTCTGCACATAATAAGCGCTCAATAAATACCACCTCTGCATCAAACAGACACTCCCTACCATCGGCTTTAAAGCACCCTCCTACTTCAACTTTCTGACCTCTTACTACAACCCAGCCCACATGCTTCGCTCTTCTAACACCAACCTACTCACTGTATGTCAATCTCAATACTGACCACTCACTCATGTCCTGCCTCTGGCCCAGAACGCCCTCCCTCTTCGCATCTGAAAGACAATCACTCTCCCTACCCACAAAGCCTTAATAAAAGCACATCTCCTGCAAGAGGCCTTCCCCGACTAAGCCCTCATTTCCTCTTCTTCCACCCCCTTCTGGGCCGCCCTGATTTGCTCCTTTTATTCATCCCTCCTTCAGCACCACAGCTCTTACGTCCATATTCATAATTTATTTCTATTAACATCTGTCTCTTCCTCCAGACCACATTCTTGTTGTGGGCAGGGAATGTGTTCTACCAACTCTGTTGTACTGTACTCTCCCAAGAGTTTCGTCCAATGCTCTGCACATAATAAACACTCAATAAATACCACTGATGACAACGATGAATCTGATAACTTTGACTCCACCCCAAAACTCAGTATTTAGCAAGTGCCTACCAAATGCCATTATCATTCATTTTATTAACAGCGTGTTAGGCAAGCTTCAATCATAGAAACTGTTATGCTTCTTGAGATTAGTCAGGTAAACTGGTTTGGGAGGGGCCAGACCAGCATGGTTGTCTGATCCCCTTGTCCCAAGTTTTTCAAAAATTTTATTTTATTTTATTATTATAAAATAATAATATGTGCCAGGCACTGTAGTAAGCATCAGGATAGGTACAAGATAATCAGTTTAGACTCAGTCCCTGTCCCACATGTGGGGCTCACGGTCTTAATCCCCATTTTTCAGATAAGTAACTGAGGCCCAGAGAAGTGAAGTGACTAGCCCAAGGTCACACAGCAGACAGGCTGCGAGGTTAGGTCCTTCTGACTCCCAGGCCTGGGCTCTACCCACTAGGCCATGCTGCTTCTCGGCTCTGGAAGGGAAAAGGGCTCTAGAATATAAGCTCGTTGTGGGCAGGGAATGCGTCTGTTTATTGTTGGATTGTACTCCCCCAAGTACTTAGTGCAGTGCTCTGCACACAGTATGTGCTCAATAAATACGATTAAATGAATGAAAAGGTTGACAAGTTCAGAAAATAGGTCCTCTTCATTTCCTAATGTGCCTAGCAGCCTTCCAAACTCTGAATGAATGCTAATTAGGAATCAGATATAGAAGAAGAGCCTTGTTTACCAGAGCTGGGGTAATTTGACCTACCTTTTGTTGCAGGTAGTAGTGTGGAGGAGTGAGAAAAAGAGAGGCGCACGCACACACACATAAAAGACCTACTGTAAGTGAGTATAAAAACTCCGATCTATCGCAGAGATGAAGGGGCAAAGACCAGAACCTTTTTTATTTCACAACTCCGGAGAGCTATGTGGGTTATTGTTGGGGATTTGATCTACTCTGACCTCTCAAAACTAAACAATATCATTTTTCTCTCTTTCCGGAACAGCTCCCATTCCCTTTGATAGCAAGGGGGAAAGGTCAGTGAGAACAAAGAACATGCATTTTATGGTTTGAGACCATTTTTGCTTCAGTGAGTAAACTGAGGCCTTGAAAGCAAAGCATTATGGTATCCGGTTGGCAGTGGAAATGCCTTTCTCCAGCCCATACTTCTCTCCGCTGTCCAGATCATTTTTCTGTAGGCTCAGTGTGGGAGGGCTGTTGTAGCAATGTGGTTTAGTGGGTAGAGCATGGGCCTGGGAGTAGGCAGGCAAGTGGCAGAGCCAGGATCAGAACCCAGTACCTCTGACTCCCAAGCCGTGTGGCTTCCCAAAAAAGGAGCAGGTAGGAAGGAGACAAAGTCTCCCCAGCTGGGCTGCTATTGAGTCTGTCAACTGTGTCCATTTCTCAGGGACCTACTGGTCTGGCGTGACTCCCCGGTCTTCGGAAGGATGTAAGTCCAAGCGCGTCGGCAGTGGGGCACTGATAGAAAGTTCTCCACGGGTAAATAAAAATAATAAATAATAATGGTATTTGCTAAGTGCTTACTACATGCCATGCACCACAAATCGATGCAAGCAAATCGTGTCGGACATAGTCCCTGTCCTATTTGGAGCTCACAGTCTCAATCTTCATTTTCCAGATGAGGTAACTGAGGCACAGAGAAGTGAAGTGACTTCCCAAGGCCACCCAGCAGACCAGTGGTGGAGCTGGGATTAGAACCCAGGTCCTTCCAACTCCCAGGCCTGTGTTCTGTCTACTTAGCCAATCTCAGGCACAGAAAGGGATCTTGGGAACAACGTGGCCTAGTGAAAAGAGAATGGGCCTGGGAGTCAAACCCCCGATTTCTTGAGGATAGTAAATCATGGGGTTGCTTATAAAGCCCAATACCAACTCATTCATTCAGTCATACTTATTGAGTGCTTCCTGTGTGCAAAGCACTCTTTGGCAAGAGGAGTTTGTCGGTAAAAAAATGTCTTAGTGCAGATCATATGTTGTTGCTATAAAGTCAAAGGATCAGGGTTCTAATCCCAGGTCCGAAACCTGCCTGCTACACAAATGGAAAAGTCACTGCACAACTCTGTGCCTCAGTTTTCTTATCTGTACAATGGGGATTCAGTAATTGAATATTCTCCCTTCCCTTTAGACTCTGAGCCCCATGCTGAGAGCGACTCTGCCTCACCCAATTTATCTTGTATCTACCCCAGTGTTTAGCACATAGAAAGCACTTAACAAATATCACAGTTACCATTATTAACCTTTTTTATGGTACCTGTTAGGCATTACTATGTACCAGGCACTGTACTAAGCACTGGGGTAGCTGCATTCTAATCAGGTTGGAAACAGTCCCTGCCCCACATGGGGCTCACAATCTTAATCCCCATTTTCCAGATGAGGTAACTGAGTCCCAAAGAAGTGAAGAGAATGGCTCAAGGTCACACAGCAGGCAAGTGGTAGAGTCAGGATTAGAATCTCTGCCTTTATAGCAGCAACATATGATCTGCACTAAGATTCTTTTTTAACCAACACAATAAACTCCTCCTTGCCATTGTTATCGGGCTTTATAAGCAGCCCCATGATTTACTATCTTCAAGAAACAGGAGTCTGGGGGAGTTCTATCTGTGAGATGATCCAGATTCCATTGTCACGGTCCTGATTTAAGTGGCACAGAATGATGCTCTTAAGAAAGAATCCTAAAACATCTGTCAAGACTGGTGCAATCTCTTAACCCGCTCTGATGCAATGCTGTTGAGCAAAGATTTGAAGAAATAGCAACCCAGCTAAGCCCCGAATGATGCAAGTGAAAAGGTAGGCAAGCCCAGCCCTCCCCATGAACCACTAAAACTTCTGGTGAGTGGGTGGGCCACTGACCCAGATCCGGCTGTGGCCGGATTTCACAAGCCTGCCATTCGGCTTACACAGACCAGACCAGAGGCTGGGCCTCCTGGACACCTGTGTTTGCTGTTCTCCCCACCTTAAAATGCTTACAGAAGGCACATCTCCTCCAAGAGGCCTTTCCCAGCTAGGCCCTCACTTCCTTTTCTCCCACTCCCTTCTGTGTCACTCTTGCACTTGAATTTTCTCCCTTAATTCACCCCTCCCTAAGTCCCAAAGCAATCATGTCCACATCCATAATTTATTTATCGATATTAAAAGAAGAAGCGTGGCCTAGCAGGATAAAGCATGGGCCTGAGAGTCAGAAGGACTTGGTTTCTAATCTCAGCTCTGAAATTTGTCTGCTGTGTGACCTTGGGCAAATCACTTCACTTCTGTGGACCTCAGTTACCTCAGTTACCTCATCTGTAAAATGTGGATTACAATTGTGATCCCCATATTGGGCAGGAACCGTGTCCAATCCAATTATGTGTGTCTACCCCAGTACAGTGCCTGGGCACATAGTGTGGAAAAGATGATGATGGTAACTATTGACTTAAAAGAAGGCAATACTTTGGCAGGCAGAATTATAAGATGGAGAAGGGCTCTCATCTCATTTTTACTATTGTTTGAAGAGGGATTACATTTAACAATACTATTGCTGAACAGGAGCAGAAGGCGGAAGCAGAGAGCTGTGCTGTGGTTTGCTCATAAAAATAAAATAAATCACAGTTTTTGTTAAGTGCTTACTATTTGCCAGGCACTGTACTAAGCACTGGGGTGGGTACAGGCGAAATGTGTTGGACACAGTCCCTGTCCCATGTGGGGTTCACAGTCTCAATCCCCATTTTATGAGGGAACTGAGGCCCAGAGAAGTGAAGTGACTTGCCTAAGGTCAGCAGACAAGTGGTGGGGCTGGGATTAGAACCCATGACCATCTGATTCCCAGGCCATGCTGTTTATGTATTTAAATCAAGTTTTATTATTAAAAATAAGAACAAGAAGAAACCCTGTGTTGGTTAAGTGCCCAGTAGTGTATTAAGGCCTGAGGTAGATACAAAATAATCAAACCAGACACAATTCCTATCTCAAATGGGGATCCCAGTCAAAGTAGGAGGGAAAACCAGTATGGAATTTCCATTTTACAGATGAGGAAACAGAGGCACAGAGAAGTTAAGCAACTTGCCCGAGCAAACAGTTGGTGAGTGGGGCCACCATCATCATCATCAGTATTTATTGAGCACTTCTGGTGTGCGGAGCACTGCACTAAGCACTTGGGAGATTACAATAAAAAAGAGTTTTTCACCCCTCCCTCAGCCCCACAGCACTTATGTGCCTATAAGTAATTCATTAATTTCTATTAATGTCCGTCTCCCCCTCCAGACTGTTAGCTCACTGTGGGCAGGGGACACATCTACCAACTCTGTTTTTATTGTCCTGTCCCAAGCAGTTAGTCCAGTGCACTGCCCACAGTATGTACTCAATAAATACCATTGATTTATGGATAGAGTTGGTAGACACCTTCCCTGAACCTAGACACCTTCCCTGAACCCAGCTCCTCTGGCCACCAGGCCACTCTGCTTCCATTATCTCCTGCTCTGCGAACACGGTCAGACAACATGAGGAGTGTCCATTCGCAGCCTTGGAGTCTAATGAATCCACCGTTCATCATTATTGAGACACACGGCACCACATCTCTTCCTGGCAGACATCCCAGATGAACAAATGGCGAGGTTCATCAGAGCGTTCGCTGAGGGGAGAGGTTCGTCTCGGCGGCCATGTTGAGCGGCAGGGAGGAGTTACTTCCTGTGAGGTGAAGGCCGAGCCAAGCCTCGTCCCAAAAAACAGAGAAGCAGCGTGGCCTAGTGGCCTGGGAGTCAGAAGGTCTTGGGTTCTAGTCCCGGCTCTGCCACTTTTCTGCTGTGTGACCTTGGGCAAGTCATTTCACTTCTCTGGTCCTCAGTTACCTCATCTGGAAAATGGGGATTAAGACTGAGAGTCCCATGCTCAGTACAACCTGATTATCTTATACCTAACCCCATTGCTTAGAACAGAGCCTGGCACATAGTAAGTGCTTAACAAATACTATAAAAAGAAAATACCTGTCTTTTCTGGACACTAAAAAAGAAGAAATCATCAAGGCCACAAACCTTGCCTGCTGCATGTTCCAAAGGCAGAAATACATCCAAACATTGAGAGATAAGAAGCAGCAGGAGGGAAAGTAAAAGTGGAATCCAGGTTCTGAACCAAAGCCTCTCTGCAGGGGAAAGGATTGTTCTATGGCGAATCAAACAGATGGCAGTGGCATTTAAAAGAGGAGGTGAGGAAGAGATACACCCCGCCTGGTGAAGAACTGAAATGATTTACACATGAAATGGGAGGGAAAAAAAGGTGAAACTGCACTTAAAAAACAGCTTGGCCCCAAGTCTAAAATGTGTCAGGATTCATGGACTGTTCTATTCAAGGCGTATGTATGTTTTCATCTGGCATAGGCCCACCCACTCCAGAACTATGAACCAGGAAGATGGTATAAGAAAGACAAAGAGTTGGGGCCCAAAGGAGAGAGAATTTGTTCACCTTTCAGGATGTCAGAGGATGGATAGACTGAGTCCTTTAATCGTATAAATCTGTTTGGTCTTTGCAGCTTAAACCCAACTCCTCCTGAATGGTTATAACATCCCCTAGTTGGGAGCCAGTCAACTGGTCAATGGGGAGGACCCACAACTCACCACACAGAAGGGGTGAAACAGCCAGGATGCTGTTGTTAAGCGCTGACTATGTGCCTTGCACTGGGGAAGACAAAGATAATCAGGTCAGACACTGCCCTTGCCCACCCAGGGTTCACAGCCTAAGTAGGAGGGAGAACGGGTATTCAACTCCCCATTTTTCAGATAAGAAATCCTTGACCCACATGGGACTCACGGTCTTAATCATCATTTCAGAGAAGCAGAATGGCTTAATGGCAAGAGCACGGGCTTGGGAGTCAGAGGTTGTGGGTTCTAATCCTGGCTCTGCCACTTATCAGCTGTGTGACTTTGGATAAGTCACAACTTCTCTGTGCCTCAGTTACCAAGTGCTTAGTACAATGCTCTGCACACAGTAAGTGCTCAATAAATACGACTGAATGAATGAATGAATAAAATGGAGAGTAAGACTTTGAGCCCCACCTGGGACAATCTGATTACCTTGTACCTACCCCAGTGCTTAGAACAGTGCTTGGCACATAGTAAGCACTTAACAAAATACCACTATTATTATTATATAAGGAAACTGAGGCACAGAGAAGTGAAGTGACTTGCCCAAGGTCACACAGCAGACAAGTGGCAGAGGAGGGATTAGAACCCAGGGCCCTCTGATTCCCAGGCCAATGCTCCATCCACGAGGCCATGCTGCTTCTCTCTTGTCTGCTGTGTGACTTGGGGCAAGTCACTTCCCTTCTCTGGGCCTC
The DNA here is from genome assembly GCF_015852505.1 of Tachyglossus aculeatus. Lineage (NCBI taxonomy): Eukaryota > Metazoa > Chordata > Mammalia > Monotremata > Tachyglossidae > Tachyglossus > Tachyglossus aculeatus. The sequence goes on from NC_052083.1 coordinate 28,021,639, forward strand.
AGTTGCCTCATCTGTAAAATGGGGATTGAGAACCTGAACCCCATGTGAGACAGGGACTTTGTCCTACTTGATCAACTTGTATCTTCTCCAGTGCTTAGTACAGTGTCTGGGACATAGTAAGTGCTTAATAAAAACCACCATGACAGAGCAAGGTGTTCTGGGAACTCCGTTAGAGGAAAGGAAGTGCAGACAGCAGAGGGAGGGCACTCAGAGGCTTTATGAATGACAAAGAGCCCATTGTTGGGTAGGGATTGTCTATTTGTTGCCAAATTATACTTTCCACGCTCTTTGTACAGTGCTCTGCACATAGTAAATGCTTCATAAAATACAATAGAATGAATGAATGAATCTGCTCATCAGTTGAGGTTGCTGACATCGAAGTTCTGGGAGTGGGCTCCAGTGATACCTCCCTCATCTACTTACCATAATCAATCCAGACACCTTGGCGCCACCCGAGTTGGGAAGCAGTGTGGCCTAGTGGATAGACCGCGTGCCTAGGAGTCAGAAGGACCTGAGTTCTAATCAGGCTCTGCCCCTTGTCTGCTGTGTGACCTTGGGCCAGTCGCTTCACTTCTCTGGGCCTCAGTTCCCTCATCTGTAAGATGGGGATCGAGACCGTGAGCCCCACGTGGGACAGGGGCTGTGTCCAATCTGATTATCTTACATCTACCCCAGTGCTTAGTACAGTGCCTGGAACATAGCACTTAACAAATACCACAGTTATTATTATCATTATTACAAGCTCCAGGCCTCATGCCAATGTTAAGACCAAAAAAGTCTGGTCGATAAATACCCTTACTTCACGCACACACAGTCACTGTGATGAAAATAGTTTTCCTTATTTAGCACCACAAACGAGAGCTCAGAGTAGCTGCTGAAATGGTAGCCATCAAACAATGAGATGTTTTCAAAATTGCCCAGGAGAACGAAAACCTAGGCCGGAAACCATCTCTGAAACACCCTATGCATTCTGAATTGGGATTTGAAAAAGAATCAGGGGAACTCAGAATCTATGTATGAAAAAGCACAGCAGCATAGAGCACTGTGGCCTAGTGGATAGAGCACAGGCCTGGGAGTCAGAGGACCCAGCTTCTATTCACAGCTCTGCCACTTACCTGCTGTGTGACCTTGGGCAAGTCATTTAACTTACCTGTGCTCCAGTTCCCTCATCTGTAAAAATGGGGATTCAATGCCTGTTCTCCATCCAATTAGACTGCAAGACCCATGTAGGACAGGGACTTTGTCTGACCTGATTATCTTATATGTTCCCCAGAGCTTAAAACTGTATTTGGCACATAATTTTCATTCCATGTGAATATATTCGCCTTTGGCTTATTTCCCCAGTAACTAATTGCAGCGAACAATTCTCTTTACTTTTTGCCTCTTCACATCCATCAGTGATATTTATTGAGCACTTACCATGTGCTGAGTGCTGTACTAAGTCCTTGGGAGAATACAATACCATAGAGTTGGGAGGCAAGTTCCCTGCCCTCAAGGAGCTTACAGTCTAGAGGGGAAAAATGCCAAAGTAATGGACTCCCATCCTTTTGGGCTCCTGGCCTAGTGATACAGATAGTCATGGGAGGAGGAGGAGATGGGATTAGCTGGCAGGAAATAGCGATTAAATCCCTATCCCTCTGATTTGCACTGTAAGCCCTATGTGGGCAGAGACAGTGTCTAAACTTATTACTTTGTATCTACCTCAGTGCTTAAAACAGTGCTTGATGAATAGTAAGCGCATAGCAAATACCATTATTATTGTCATTATTTTAATATAATATATTGATATATCTATTATAGATTATAATATATGTGTTTTTACATTATAATATAATAATTATACCAACCGAAGTTCTGTATAATAATGATAGCATTTGTTTAGCGTTTACCATATGTCAGGCACTGTACTAAGCACTGGAATAAGTTTTGCAGGCTATTTTCAAAGTTGGACTAAATAGAATCAGGTTTCCAATCAATCAATCAATCGTATTTATTGAGCACTTACTGTGTGCAGAGCACTGTACCAAGTCTTAACTTCACTATAAAGTGTTTCTGGCCTGAAAGATGTTCTATTAGGTAAAAGGATTAGTACTTAAAGTATAAATGAGAAGCAGTGTGGCCTAATGTAAAGAGCATAGGCCCAGAAGTCAGAGGACCTGGGTTCTAATTCCTGGCTCTGCCACTAGCATGCTGGGTGACCTCGAACAAGTCACTTAACTTTTCTGTGCCTCAGTTTCCTCATATGTACATAAATGGGGATTCAGTACCTGTTCTTCCTTACACTTAGACTGTGAGTCCCATGTGGCAGAGATGGTGTGTGAACCGATCACCTTGTATCGACCCAGTGTTAGGCGATTAGTAAGTGCTTAACAAATACCATGTTACTATTACCGATATTACTGTTATCATTATTACCACTATTATTGTCATTATTATGTGATCAGTAGTGGTCCTGCCTCCACCTCATATCTGACAGACAGCGACTCTCCCCAACTTCAAAACCTTACTGAAGGCCTATCTCCTCCAAGAAGCCTTCCCTGACTAATCCCTCCTTTCCTCTTCTCCCACTCCCTTCTGTCATGCTACTTGCTTCCTTTATTCATCCCCCGACCTGAGCCCCACAGCACTTATGCCCATATCTGTAATTGATTTATTTCTATTAATGTCTGTCTCCCCCTCTAGACTATAAGCTCGTTGTGGGCAGGGAACACATCTACCATCTCCAATGTATTGTACTCTCCCAAGTGCATAGTACAGCGGTCTGCGTGCTGTAAGCTCTCAATAAATGATTGACTGACGGAGTGGCTCAGGCCTCTGAAAGATCTCAATGGTAATCTGTCTTCTTACAGCTGTTTCCTCTCCTAGCTCAGTTTCCCTGCAGGCTCAGAGCAGGGTGGAACTTGATAAATGATGAGACACTGACTGTGAATTTGGTTTCTTAGATAACTTAAATTATCCCGCAGGGTAAGACAGTAAGACTGGAGGAAGATGTTGATGTTCTCAGTGTTCCTCATCAGCATAACCTTAAAGGCAACAGAGTACTCCCACCGTATTTTGGGATGCGGAGGGGTGGGGTGGGGGTTTAAAGCAACAATCTCTCAGCTGATTATCTCTGCCTCCTCTGAAACTCCAAGCCCCTAGTGCCACCTGTGGGCTGAGGTAGGGAAAGATGGTGGGAGACTGCTTGAGGTGTTTCTGAAATTCACCCTCCTTGATGCAGTCCGTCAATCAGTCCATTACGTAGTTACTGAGGGCTTACTCTTAGACGTTTGGGAGAGTACATTAGAACCAGTGGACACAATCTCCATCCTCTACAATCTACTGAGGGGGCAGGGAAGATAGATACTAAAGTAATGCAGCCATATAGTAATCTTGCACCTATTTCTGGAGAGTTTTAAGACCCTTTTCAACTTCTTTCTCCAGTCTGGTCATCCTGATATTCCCATGAGGCTTTGCAGCTGGGGAGGCAGAACACTTGGGAGGTGGAATGCTTTGTCCTAGGTTACACTTGAGCACAGGACTTGGTGGAATGGTTTCACTTCCTAAAAAGGTTAGGACTCCCTTTATGAGAAGCTCTGCCCCTCTCAACGACAGGGCAGTCCATCATTTGATCAGTGATATTTATTGAGCACTTACTGTGTGCAGAGTACTGTACTAAGTGCTTGGGAGAGTACAATACATCAGAGATGGTAGATGTGTTCCCTACCCACTAAGAGTTTACAGTCGAGAGGAGCCATAATCTACACGGACAGGTGGTGTGGCTTAAAATTAAGTCCTGGACTCACATCTATTCCTGTCTCACTTTGAGGTCCCTTAATTCTCAAACTGAGATCTTACTGAAGCTAAGACCCCAAGCTGAATAGTGACATTCTCACTTTTCCCCTCCAAACCCCCACCTCTTTCTCTCACACACACATACACACACACATACACACACACATTCTCTTTCTCTCATTCTTTCTTTCAGGCTCTCTTCCTTGCTCACTCTGGTTTTCTCTCGTTCTGGCTCTCTCTCTCTCTCACTCATTCTCTGACTCTGTCTCTCTGTAGTCCTCTCTCATTCTGTCACTCTGTCTCTTTCTCTCTGGTGTTCTCTCTTCCTCTCTCCCCCTCTCTGATTCTCTCTTTCTCTTTGGAGGAGGGGTGGAAATCAAGGTGAGAAGGATGCATTTTAAAGCTATTCAGTTTGAGCACCCTCAGTGCAGATAAATCACAATTCATTCATTCATTCATTCAGTCATATTTATTGGGTGCTTACTGTGTGCAGAGCACTGTACTAAGCGCTTGGAGAGTACAATTCAGCAACAGATAGGTACAATCCCTACCCAACGATGGGCTCACAGTCTAGAAGGTGGGAGACAGACATTAAAACAAGGTGCGTGCCTTGGTGAAATGCCCAAAGAGTGAACTGGTTAGTCTGATTATATAGCTAGACCCATTCTTCTTCCAACTTCTAGATCCAATCTAAAGCCAAGAATGGGGCATCTCTCCAGGAGGTAGATTCCAGCCCATATCCAGAGATAACTCCATGGACGAGTTTTCCAGTGCCTGACTGAATTTTCATTATGCATTCCACCTTCAGCTCTATAAAATAGGATTAAAAGAAATAATACGATTGTGAATGATACAATTGTTTCCTGTTCACCTCACTAGAAGCATGATCTAGTGGAAAGAGTAAGGGACTGGGAGACAGAGGACCTGGGTTCTAATTCCAACTCTGCCACTTGTCTGCTGTGTGGCTTTGGGAAAAACACTTAACTTCTCTGTTCCATGGCTTCCTCATCTGTCAAATAGGGACTAAAAATCCATTCTTCCTCAACTTTAGACTGTGAGCCCAATATGGGACAAGAATTATGTTCCATCTGATTATCTTGCATCTACCTCAGTGTTCAATAGAATGTTTGGCACATAGTAAACTTTTGATATCACGATTGTGATTAGTATTATAAATCCTTTGAAGACAAACAACTGAGCAGATTTAAGCTCATCCACTAGACCGTAAACTTGTTATGGGCAGAGAATGTGTCTGCTAATTTTTTTGTACTGTATTTTCTCAAGTGCTTTGTCCAGTGCTCTGCACATAGTAAGTGCTCAGTAAATGCCATCGATTGATTTAAAACTTTACCTTCATCAGCACAGTCATCTTTCCCTTAATTCTAAGCACTTTCATATTCCTTGACTGGAGCAAGCCAAGAAGCCTAAATATGCTCTTAGTCTTGAGGCAAAAATATTCTCCTACCAGATGACCTTCAATTTCCTTTTGATTTGACTTAAAAGTTGTAAATCAAATACTCAGACTAAACTGATTCAACCCAAACTACAGCTCAAGTCATCTTCAGATGTTGAGTCCTAGTTCCTCCCAAGCGCTCAGTACAGTGCTCTGCACAAAGTAAGCGCTCAATAAATATGATTGAATGAATGAATGCTAACATTGCTGCCTTGATCTTCAATCCATTTAAGGTATAACATTACTCCATTTCTTTTCACCAGAGATCAGAAGCAATGGAAAAAGCTTAAAGTCAGGATACATAGCTTCTAGTCTTGGCTCTGCCACCTGCCTGCTTTTTTCCTTATTTATTTTTAATGATATTAGTAAAGCAGACTGTGCACCAGGCTCTGTAGGTCCAAGCTAATCAGATTGGACACAGTCCATGTCCCACTTGGGGCTCACAGTCTCAATCCCCATTTTACAGAAGAGGTAAAGGAGAAACAGAAAAGTAAGTGATTTGCCCAAGGTCACACAGCAGATAAGAGGCGGAGCTGGGATTAGAACCAAGGTCTTCTGACTCCCAGGCCCGTGCTCTATCTATTAGCCCACACTGCCTGCTGTGTGACCTGGCCTTGGTGTGACTCTTACCTTAAATCAGAAACAATAAGAAAGTCCTCTCACTCGCGGTCTGGGCCACGACTGTTATACTACCTCAGGGTCAGTCATCTTCGTTTTTACATCCTGAAACAGCTGGCCTGGGTGGATCATGACTGTGAGATTTCTCTTTTAATTTTTTCAACATTTTTTCCATTGTGAGGGTGGAGGAATATAATTTATCCCCTTGTCACTGAACTTGGTACTTATCCAGGTAAACAGTGTACCCTTGGCACCAGGCTCTGGAAAGTGAGCTTTAGAAATATTGGCTCCTGCGATTTTGTTTGAGTTGTGGGACTATTGTCAAGGAGGAGAAAACAAAAGCAACTAGGCTTCTGGCTCTTTAGAGAATTTTTCTCTCTCTCCACTGGCCTAGAAAAACTCCTGTCTGAGATAACCACACTCAGCCTTAAACACATTTTTTTAAATGGTACTTGTTAAGCGCTTACTATGTACCAGGCATTGTACTAAGCGCTGGGGTAGATACAAGCTAATCAGATTGGACACAGTCCCTGTCCCTCATGGGGCTCATAACCTTAATCCCCATTTTCCAGATGAGGGAACTGAGATATTGAGGTCCCAGGACCTCAGATGGGCTTGGGAGTAAGAAGAACCTGGGTTCTAATCCAGGCTCTGCCACACATCTGCTGTGTGACCTTGGGCAAGTCACTTAACTTCTCTGTGCCTCCATTCTCTCATCTGTAAAATGGGGGTTTAGAGTGTGAGCCCCATGTGGAATGGTGACTGTGTCCAACCTGATTAACTTTCATCTACCCCTGCCCTTAGAACGGTGCTTGGCACATAGTAAGGGCTTAACAAGTACTGTAATTATTAATTATTATCACTATTATTATTTCCATTTGCCTCACATAGTTATGCATTTCTCCTGGAACCAGATTTCTCCCCCTGAGACCTCCCCTCTGCATTGCCCACCCCCTTCCCATTCATCATCCCCCCAAGCGAACCTAATTACCGCCTTGTCCTAAAAGGAGACTGCATTTCTGGCCAAGATTTCTTCGTTATGAAAACATAACACTTTGAACTGTATCTTATTGAATTTTTTTTAAAAAAGATTATTAATTTTCTTGAACCTAGAAGAAACTCATGAGGTCTCAAGGTCTGTGCTCTGAATTAGGGTTTCCTCTCTATTTTTCTATTTCCTCTTTCTCTCTCTCTCTCTCTCTCTCTCTCTCTCTCTCTCCCCCCCCGTCTCTCTCTCTCTCTCTCTCTCTCTCTCTCTCTCTCTCTCTCTCTCTCTCAGACTTCCTGTGGTGTGACAGTGAAATGCTAAAATTATTTTGGCAGGGGAATAGTCTCCAAGGCTGATTTTATTTCAGGAGCCGAAGAATATCTCAGAATGCAGTCTGCCCCTCTGCCCTGTGGGGGCTGTTTCTAATTGCATGACGTGTGGCAAAAAAGCGCCTAATTTGGGAAAGCCAAATGAAGCTTAATGAAAATAATGTGTCGGCCACACTTACAGCTCAGGTCTTGGGGGAATTAATGTGTTAAAATAACAGATTTTGATGGATTAAAGAAGTTGTACCATAGCATAATGAAGTTCGCTTCTTGCTTGTATATCCCAAGCATGTTGTTTCATTTCAGTCTCTCCTTGTTCTCCTCACTGGACCAACCATGTCTGAAGACCGTGGGTTTTTCTCAAGTCAGATCAGACTGCACAAGTTTATCCCCTTTCAGATTAGCCTGCATTGATTTATTCTGAATAAGAGTAGCCTGTATCGATTCATTCCACATCAGATTAGCCTGAAATGGTGTATCCTGGGTCAAATTAGCCAGAATGAATTTATCCTGGGTCAGATTAGCTTGCATTCATTCATCGAAGGCTTTGCCAATTTAGCCTTTCCTGGGTGAGATAATGACCCCAAATTTGACCAAAAGATAATGGATTTAAGGAGTCAGAGTTGAGGTTGTGAGTGTATTAATCGGAAATCATGGTGAAAAACCACATTAGCACTCAGTTAACCAATCATTCAATAGTGTTAACTAAGTGCTTTGTGCTGAGCAATCAATCGTTCTTGTTTTTTTTAATGGTGTTTGTTAAACACTGTACTAAGCGCTGAGGTAGATACAAGGTCATCAGGTTGGACCTAGTCCATGACCCATGTGGGACTCACAGTCTTAATCTCCATTTTCCAGATGAAGTAACTGAGGCCCAGGGAAGTGAAGTGACTGGCCCAAGGTCACACAGCAGACAAGTGGCAGAGTCGGGGTTAGAACCCAAGGCCTTCTGATTCCCAGGCCTGTGGCCTATCTGCTAGGCTGTGCTGCTTCTCTATTTATTCAGTTGTATTTATTAAGCACAGAGCACTGTACTAAGCATTTGGCAGAGTACAGTATAATGGAATTGGTAGATACATCCCCTGCCCACAACAAGATTACGTTCTAAAGGGAGAGACAATAAAATAAATAAATAAATTATTAATACGTACATAAGTGCTATGGCGCTGAGGGTGGGGTGAATCCTGTACAAATCCTAGTACAAGGACAAGTCAAAAGGGAGTGGGAGAAGAGGGAAATGAGGACTTATAAGGGGACAGCCTCTTGGAGGAAGTGTTTTTAATATGGTTATGAAGGTGGAGAGTGCCCTGTAATAATCATCTGGGAGAGTACAGTATCCCTATTCTCAAGGAACTTATTGGCAAACAGGAGGTATGGACAATGAAATTAATTCCAGGTACTGTAGACTGTAAACTCCCTCTAGACTGTAAACTCACTGGGGGCAGGAAACATTCATTTCATTCATTCATTCAATCATATTTATTGAGCGCTTACTATGTGCAGAGCACTGTACTAAGCGCTTGGGAAGAAACATCCACCAACTCTGTTATGGGATGCTCTCCCTAGCGCTTGGTACACTGCTCTGCACACAGTAAGTGCTCGATAAATACAATTGATTGATTGAGGTAAGGGAAACAACTGAATGTGAGGATATATGTACATAAGTGCTTCACCCCCTCCCTAAAAAGTGGCTTTACTTCATTCATTCAGTCGTATGTATTGAGCGCTTACTTTGTGCAGAGCACTGTACCAAGTGCTTGGGAAAGTACAACACAATAAAAAACAGAGCTTCTGCTTTTCTATGCCTAGACAGAATTTCTTTTTTAACTGACAGTTTTGAGCATTAGGACCATGAGGTGGAAATATGTTCCCTGTTCATCTCTTTCTGCCATGAAGGGGTCAGCATGCCCCTCAAACTCAACTAGAAAGTGTTTCTGCTCCAGTTTGGTAGTTGCCTTTCTCTTCCTGTAATAACTTCAGGCAGAGTTTAAAAAGTTCCAGGTAACCCACTGAGCCTCACAAAAAGAGGGGTGGTCGTAATAAATGGGGAAGGAGCTTGACCTAGTGGAAAGAGCCCAGGCCTGGGAATCGGGGCACCTGGGTTCTAATGCCACCTCCGCCATTTGTCTACTGTGTTACCTGGGGCAAGTCACTTCGTTTCTGTGTGCCTCAGTTACCTGATCTGTAAAATGGGGATTAAGACAGCCCTAAGTGGGACAGGGACTGTCTCCAACCTGATTTGCTTGTATCCACCCCAGTGCTTAGTACCATGCCTGGTACATAGTAAGCGCTTAACAAATACCATAATTATTATTATCTTGTATCCATCACTGTGCTTAGTACAGTACCTGGCACATAGTAAGCATTTAAAGACCATGAAGAAAAAAATGAAAGCCAAATTACCTTGTTAACTTTCCACCCAGGTGAAGTCCCACGTGGGACAGGGACACTGTCTGACATAGTGATCTGGTATCTACCTCTGAGCTTAGTTCAATGCTTGGTACAGAGTAAGCACTTAAACACTATTGGCATTATTATGATTAAGTCCCAAGCACTGTACCAATGCATCAGGAATCTATAAAGGTGCTTTCCCCCACTCCCAAAGTAAGATGGTCTCTCGGTGGGGATGTGCAACAACGATTTAATGGCTAAGCAACATGACAATCCAGTGTCCTATTAGCCCTGTGGCTTAATTGAGAAGATGCGTACTGTATTTGACGGCAACCCTAGAGGGAATTTAGGATGACAGACTGTAATTATCCAAATGGGAATTTGGCCAGGACTCACCTACTCTTTGCCAAAAGAGTTATGGGATTTTTTAATGACCACAATCAGTCAGGCGGGCTCCAATGTTCACCTCGCTTATGAAAGAGGGCACCCTCTCAGCCACAAGAGCCCCCTAAAAATGCGTAAGGTAAACACAATCAATGGGTTCTAATCCCGGCTCTGCCACTTGTCTGTTGTGTGACCTTGGGCAAGTGACTTCACTGCTTTGGGCCTCAGGTCCCTCATTTGTAAAATGGGAATTGAGAGTGTAAACTCTATGTGGGACAGGGACTGTGTCCAACCCAATTTGCTTGTATCCAACCTAGTGCTTAGTACAATGCCTGGCACATAGTAAGTGCTTAACAAATACTTCAATTTTTATTATTACTCCCCAACCCCCTCAACCAGTTAATCCCCCCACCTCCTTCTGCTGATGCCCTCTCCTCTGCTCAGAGTCCCTGACAGTTGTTTGTTAATTTTTTAAATTGGTACCTGTTCATTCATTCATTCATTCAATCGTATTTATTGAGCATATTTATTGAGTACTGTGTGCAGAGCACCGTACTAAGCGCTTGGGAAGTGTACTTGTTAAGTGCTATGTGCCAGGCACTGTACTAAGCACTGGGGTAGATAGAAGATAGCCAGGTTGAACACAGTCCCTGATCATTCATTCATTCATATTTATCAAGCGCTTACTGTGTGCAAAGCACTGTACTAAGTGCTTGGGAGAGTACGATATAACTATAAACAGACAGATCCCCTGCTCATAACAAGCTTGCAGTTTAGACAGGGAGACAGACATTAATAAATGACAGATATGACATGACAGATATGGCAGATATTAATAGAAATAAATCAATTACAGATATGGGCATAAGTACTGTGGGGCTGGGAAGGGGGATGATAATAATAATGATGATGGTATTTGTTAAGTGCTTACTATGTGCGAAGCACTGTTCTAAGCACTGAATAAAGGGAGCAAGTCAGGGTGATGCAGAAGGGAGTGGGAGAAGAGGGCTTAGTCAGGAAAGGCCTCTTGAGGAGATGTGCCTTCAGTAAGGCTTTGAAGAGGGAGAGAGGGAATTGTCTGTCAGATATGAGGAGAGAGAGGGCATTCCAGGCCAGAGGCAGGACATGGGCAATGAAGTGACTTGCCCAAGGTCACCCAGCAGATGAGCAGCAGAGCTGGGATTAGATCCCAGGTCCTCTGCCTCCCAGCCCTGTGCTCTTTCCACTAGGCTGGGCTGCTTTGCCTAGCAGGCAGTTTCAGGGGGCCCTCCTGAAACTAAATCCTCTTTCTTTTCGTTCTATCATGACTTCATGCCGTGTCTTGATAACGCAATTACACAACAGGCCCCAGTGGTTCTGTGATTGTGACTTGCTTCTCCACTGCATATCAGGGCCCTGAGGCTCCCTGCCGTGAGGAGATCCATCTTCCGGTTGGAGTCGGGTGCTGGCAGGATGTGGGCTACTTAAAATCACATTAACACACTTATTGCCAAATGCGTTCTCTTCAGGCTTCCAAATCTGCCGAGGAAAAAGGCGTGGGAAGGGATAGGGTATGGCAAAAATCCAGCCTGACCCCTTTCTTGAGAAACAGTGTGGCCTAGCAAAAAGAACATGGGTCTGGAAGCCAGGGGACCTTGTGTTATCATCCTGGCTCTGCCACATAATAAGAGTGATAATAATAATAATGGTATTTGTCCAATGCTTACCATATGGCAAGCACTGGGGTAAAAACAAGATAATCCAATTGGACATAGTCCCTGTCCCCCATGGGTTTTACAGTCTAAAAGAGAGAACAAATATTGAATCTCCATTTTACAGAGGAGGAAACATCTTTATATTTTTTATGGTATTTGTTAAATGCTTACTACGTCCTCTAGATTGTAAGCGTGTCATGGGCAGGGAACAGGTCCATTAATTCTGTTGTCTGTGCTCTCCCAAGTGCTTAATACAGTGATCTGCACAGAGTAAGCACTCAATAAATACAATTGATTGATCGATTGATTGCCAGGCACTGGACTAAATGCTGGGGTAGGTGCATGCTAATCAGGTTGGCCAGAGTTCATGTCCCGCATGGGGCTCATAACCTTAATCCTCATTTTACAGATGAGGTAACTGGGGCACAGAGAAATGAAGTTATTGGCCAAAGTCAATAAAAATAATAATAATGGCATTTGTTAAGTGCTTACTGTGTGCCAGACACTGTACTAAGCATTGGGGTGAATACAAGCAAATTGGGGTGAACACAGTCCCTGTCCCACCTGGGGCTCACACTCTTAAACCCCATTTTAGAGAAGAGGTAACTGAGGCACAGAGAAGTGAAGCGACTTGCCCAAAGTCACACAGCAGATAAGAGGCAGAGACAGCATTAGAACCCAGGTCCTTCTAACTCCCAGGCCCATGCCTCTAGGCCATGCTGCTTTTCACATACCCCTTTCAACCTACACTGGCTCTTTCCCGCCACTTCTCTTCAGTTAAATTGAGATCCGTGCTCGGAGACTTACTTTGCTGATTCCCTACGGAGGAGCCCAAGCTTTTTCTGGGAGTGGAATGAGAAAATATTTTTGCCACACCCCTTAACTGCTCTCTCCTTGCAAGCTGTATCCAGGAGCCAGATAGGAATCCTCCTAGCCTGCTCAGAAACATCTCACTCAGCCCTTACTTCCCTCAAGGGCTTTAATGGTTTTAAAGGAAAATTCGATTACTCCTTTTCTGTCTCTTTTCCTCTCTCTCTGCACGCCAAACAAGAGCCCATCGCTTAGCTTTCCCTCTCCTTCTTCCCCAGATCAAACCGAAGTGACTTGTTAGGAAATCCTGTGAAAGCTCAATGATTTAAGCCTTGGTTTTCCCTTCAGCATGCTCAGCTTTTTGTCCAATAAAAAGAGTTCAGGTTTGGGAGTCAGGACTGAGAAGCAGCATGGCTAGTGGAAAGATCAAGGGCCCGGGAGTCAGAGGACCTGGGTTTTAATTCCGGCTCCACCTCAAGTCAGCTGTGTGAACTTGGGCAAGTCACTTAACTTCTCTGAGCCTCAGGTTCCTCTTCGGTAAAATGGGGATTCAATACCTGTTTTCCCTCCCCCGTAGGCTGTGAGCACTATGTGGGACAAAGACTATGTCCCACCTTATTATCTTGGATCTACCAACCAGACTTCGGTACAGTGCTTGGGACATGGTAAATGTTTAACCAGTGCCACAATGATTACCATTATTGGCATCAATTCCTTCGAATAGGTTCTTGATGTTGAGTTTTCTAGGTCAATCTTGACGGTAGGCGCATAATGATAATAATTATAATTATGGTATCTGTTAAGCACTTACTATGTGCCAGAAACTCTGTTAAGTGCTGGGGCAGTTACAAACCAATTGAATTGGACACAGTCCCTGTCCCACGTGAGGCTCACGGTCTCAATCCCCATTTTACAGATGAAGTCACGGAGGCACAGAGCAGTGAAGTGAGTTGCCCAAGGTCACACAGCAGGCAAATGGTGGAGCCAGGATTAGAACCCATGACCTTCTGACTCCCAGGCCCACGCTCTATCCACTACACCATGCTGATTCTCCATCGGTATTCCTTGAAATTACACCCAACCTTCCTAACCCTACACTGCACTAAGCGCTTGAGAGAGTACAATACAAAAATAAAGAGACATATTCCCTGCCCACAATGAGCTTACAGTCTAGAGGGGGAGGCAGACACTAATGGAAATAAATAAATTACATATATGTACATAAGTGCTGTGGGGCTAAGAGGGGAAATGAATAAAGGGAGCAAGTCAGGGCTATGCAGAAGGGAGTGGGAGAAGAGGAAAGGAGGGCTTAGTCAGGAAAGTGCTTAGTACAGTGCTCTGCACACAGCAAGCATTCAATAAATATGATTGAATGAATGAATAAAAGGCCTCTTGGAGGAGATGGGCCTTTAATGAGGCTTCAAAAGGGGGGAGAGTCATTGTCACACATACCAACACACACTGCCAAAGAAAGGAAATAAAACACTCCCCAGTCTCCTCCAGAAGTGTGAACTTTCTTAATGACTCCCTCAAAAATTAGAAAAAATGCTGGGCTTTTTTGGACACTGATATCATCCAGTTACCAGATTTGTGCAATGGGAAAGGTGGTTACGACATCTTTGGACTTTTCCAGGATTCTCTGAAAAAGTGGTACTAAATCATTCAATCCATCAATCAGTGGTATTTATTAAGCACTTACTGGGTGCAGTGCACTGTATTAAGTGCTTGGGAGAGTCCAATACTTTAGATTTAACAGACAGGGCCACAGGAGGTTGTTTTACCCTGAGGAAACTTTAAGTCCAATGTTGCAGTGAAGGGAGAGGAGAGGAAGAGGGTCGTATAAAAACATGATGCACGTGGGTGGGCTTTTATTTGTTCTCATTTCTATGGGGATGTACTAGGAAATATCACTTGGCTGGAAAGATACAGGCAGACTATTTCCTCCTTCTTTGGCTGTCTGCCCTGATTCTGCAGAGAATGATCATAACAACTGTGGTATTTGTTAAGCACTTAGTATGTGCCAACCACTGTACTAAATGCTTAGGTAAGTACAAGATAATCAGGTCCCACATGGAGCTGACCGTTTAAATAGGGGGAAGATCAGGTTTTGATTCCCCTTTTTGCAGATGAGGGAACTGAGGCCCAGAGATGTTAAGTGACTTTCCCAAGGTCACACAGCATATAAGTGGCAGAGCTGGGATGAGAACCCAGGTCTTCTGACTCCCAGGCCCATGGTCTTTCCACTAGGCCTTGCTGCTTCTCAGTTTAAAACAATATATATTCCCTGGTCTCGGCTCCTTCTTTTTCCTACAATATTAGCCAGTTGTTAAGAAGTATTACTGGATCCTCTATATTGTAAACTCATTATGGGCAGAGAAAGTGTTTAGCACCCCTATTGAACTGGACTCTCACAGGTGTTCAGTACAGTGCTCTGCACATAGTAAGCATTCAATAAATACCATTGATTGGTTCATTCATTCATTCATTCAATCGTATTTATTGAGCACTTACTGTGTGCAGAGCACTGTACTAAGCGCTTAGGAAGTACAAGTTGGCAACATACAGAGATGGTCCCTACCCAACAGCGGGCTCACAGTCTAGAAGGGGGAGACAGACAACAAAACAAAGCATATTAACAAAATAAAATAAATAGAATAGTAAATATGTACAAGTAAAACAGAGTAATAAATATGTACAAACATATATACAGGTGCTGTGGGGAGGGAAAGGAGGTAAGGCGGGGGGATGGGGAGGGGGAGGAGGGGGAGAGGAAGGAGGGGGCTCAGTCTGGGAAGGCCTTCTGGAGGAGGAGAGCTCTCAGTAGGACTTTGAAGGGAGGAAGAGAGCTAGCTTGGAGGATGTGCGGAGGGAGGGCATTCTAGGCCAGGGGGATGACATGGGCCGGGGGTCGATGGCGGGACAGGTAAGAACGAGGCATGGTGAGCAGATTAGTGGCAGAGGAGCGGAGGGTGCAGGCTGGGCTGTAGGAGAGAAGGGAGGAGAGGTAGGAGTGGGCGAGGTGATGGAGAGCCTTGAAGCTGAGGGTGAGGAGTTTCTGCCTGATGCGTAGGTTGATTGGTAGCCACTGGAAATTTTTGAGGAGGGGAGTAACATGCCTAGAGCGTTTCTGGACAAAGACAATCCGGGCAGGGGCTTGAAGTATGGATTGAAGTGGGGAGAGACAGGAGGATGGGAGATTGCAGAGGAGGTTGATACAGTAATCCAGACGGGATAGGATGAGAGCTTGAACGAGCAGGGTAGCGGTTTGGAAGGAGAGGAAAGGGCAGACCTTGGTGATGTTGCGGAGGTGAGACCGGCAGGTTTTGGTCACGGATTGGATGTGGGGTGAACGAGAGAGCAGAGTTGAGGATCACACCAAGGTTGCGGGCTTGTGAGACGGGAAAGATAGTAGTGCAATCTACAGTGACGGGAAAGTCAGGGAGAGGGCAGGCTTTGGGAGGGAAGATAAGGAGTTCAGTCTTGGACATATTGAGTTTTAGATGGCAGGCAGACATCCCAGGGATGGGAGGGGGAGGAGGAGCCCGCAAAAGAGACTGAGAATGAACGGCCGGAGAGGTTTATGGAGTGATGGTTTTCTCGCCGCCTCTCTGCTCTGTGGCCTTGGACAAGTCACTTCACTTCTCTGTGCCTCAGTAGCCCCAGCTGTAAAATGGGGATTAAATCCTACCCCTTTGGTCAGTCATACTTACTGAGCACTTACTGTGTGCAGAGCACTATACTAAGCACTTGGGAGAGTCCAAAATAACAATATAACCGAAACCTTTCCTGCCCACAATGAGCTTACAGTCTAGAGGGGGAGACAGGCATTAATAGAAATAAATAAAATGATAAATATGTACATTAAGTGCTGTGGGGCTTGGAGGGGGGGTGCAGAAGGGAGTGGGAGAAGAGGAAAGGAGGGCTTAGGCAGGGAAGGCCTCTTGGAGGAGTTGTGTTATCAAAAAGTCTTTGAAGTTGGGGAGAGAGTAACTGATATGTAGAGGTAGGATGTGGGTAAGAAGTTGGCAGCAAGATAGACGAGATCAAGGTACAGTGAGGAGGTTAGCATTAGGGAAGCGAAGTGTGCGGGCACTGTTGGAGTAGGAGAGTAGCAAGGTGAGGTAGCGGGGGGCGAGGGGATTGAGTGCTCCTTCCTACTTAAACTGTGAGCCCCATGTAGAACAGGGTCTGAGTCCAACCTGATGAACTTGTATCTACCCCAGCGCTTGGAGCAGGGCTTGGCACATAGTAAGCACTTAAACAAGGACCATGAAATAATAATAACAACACCAAAAGGATAGACCCAAGAATAATTTCTCTCAAAACAGATTGTGGCTGTTCTTGATTTCTTTCCACCAATATCTTTTTTCTTTTAAATCCAAGCCAAACAAGTGTGTGGCCAAACAACATAGGTGGGAATTTTCTGTTCACTTCCCTGTAAATTCCCGGGATGATTAACAAAGGAAGAAGGCAGGAGGGGCGGAAGGGTTGGGGACAGAAAGGTCAATGTGGAACTGGGCTAGTGGGTGGAGTAAGGGAGAATTTGAAGAGCCATTGTGAAGAAATCAAGCACGCACCAAATTGACTAATTAATTACTATTCCTGTTAAGAACAGTCAAGTTTCCCTCTAAATTTTTACGTCCTAGTGTGCTTTTGTTTTCTCCTGTATCACCAAAACAACTGACTACAAACTTCAAAAGCACACCTCTGTCAGAGTTATCAGCATTTTTTATTTATTGAGTACTTAATATGTGCCAGGCACTGTACTAAACACCGGGGTAGATGCAACCTAATTAGGCTGGACACAGTCCCTGCCCCAGGAGGGGCTCACAGTCTTAATCTCAGTTTTCCACATGATGGAAGTGGGATTAGAACCCAGTTCCTCTGACTCCAGATCTGTGCTGTTTTCACTAGACCATGCTGCTTTCCGTGTTTTCTTTAACTCTTTTATTCCTAAAGTGTTCTCACATTAATTAGCACATTTGAGACCTCACAGCAACCCTGTGAGGTAGATAGGAAAGGCTTCCTTTCTCTCTGCCCCAGAATCCTCTGCTTTCTGTTCCTAGAATACCCTTTTCTATCTCCCAGAATCCCTTGTTCTCTTCAGCCCAGTCTTTCCTTCAGAGCAGCTACACTGCATTTCCAACGAGAAACCAAAGTGGTCTTGCCTGGCAGACCCACCCAGAAACTGAATTCCCCAGGTAAACTCTGCTCTGTTCCTAATTAACTTGAAGACAGATTAGGGAGATAAAAACTGAACCCAACACTTTGCATAAATTGGCTAAATGCAGCTTCCTGGCGTCTTTGTTTACGGTGGCTGCAGTCAGGCAGGGGACAGGAGATTGTCTGGCCATCCCGAGGGGCTGGGAGTTATTTGTTTGCTATTTGACCTTGGGCAAGTCACTTAACTTCTTCGAGAAGCAGCGTGGCTAGAGAAGCAGCGTGGTCAGTGGAAAGCACGGGCTGTGGAGTCAGAGGTCATGGGTTCAAGTTCTGCCTCCGCCAGTTGTCAGCTGTGTGACTTTGGGCAAGTCATTTCACTTCTCTGTGCCTCAGTTACCTCATCTGTAAAATGGGGATTAAGACTGTGAGCCCCACGTGGGACAACCTGATCACCTTGTATCTCCCCAGCATTTAGAACAGTGCTTTGCACATAGTAAGCACTTAACAAATACCATTATTATTATTTGGGTCTCAGTTACCTCACCTGTAAAATGGAGATTAAAACTGTGAGCCCCATTTGGGACAGGGACCATGCCCAACCCGATTAATTTGTGTCTACCCCAGTGCTTAGAACAGTGCTTGGCAAATAGTTAAGTGCTTAACAAGTACCATGATGATTATTGTTAAGGTGCGGATGGGAGCAGAAGCCCAACTTTTTACATTCATTCATTCAATCATAGTTATTGAGCGTTTACTGTGTGCAGAGCATAAATAGACATTTGGAAGTTGCCAGGTATTTCTGGTTTGAATTTTCCCCTTCTAGGGGGAATGCTCTTTTCCATCAGATGCCGAACTTGGCAACAGCAGCTGGAGAAGAGCTAATTTTAGGGTGGGGGCAAGGACGGTAATTGGGCAATTAAAGCTGAGAAACCCCAGAGTTCCAGCCCATTCTGAGCTGCGAAGAGGGGGAGACTTTTTTTTAATGGTATTTGTTCAGTGCTTACTCTGTGCCAAGCACTGTTCTAAGCACCGGGACAGACACAAGATAATCAGGTTGGACACAGTCCCTGTTCTACATGGGACTCTCAATCTTTATCCCCATTTTACAGATGAAGAAACTGAGAAGTGAAATGACCTGCCCAAGGTCACACGGCAGGCAAGTGGCAGAGCTGAGATTAAAATCCAGGTCCTTCTGCCTCCCTGTCACGTCCTCTGTCCACTAGGCCATGCTGTTTCTCTTTTAACAGTGGTTGCTGAAAGGGCTGAATTTCAGCAGGACAATCAATCAGTGGCATTTATTGAGCGTTTATTGTGTGCAAAGCATTGTACTAAGTGCCTGGGAGAGGATAACAGATGGTAGACACTGTACCTGCCAGCAGTGAGTTTACAATCTAGAGAGGGAGAGAGATGTAAATATAAATAAATTATAGATATGTGCATAAGTGCTGTGGTGCTGAAGGAGGAGAAAGTAAGGGGTGAAAATCCAAGTCCAAGGGCAACGCAGTCACAGAAGGGCCAGTAGGAGTCGGTTCCACTGAGCCACTGCCAATGGACCTGCAGAAACAGGACTGAATAGTAGGGAGTGGCTAAATTTAAATTTCACTTGTCTGCTGCGTGACCTTGGGCAAGTCGCTTCACTTCTCTGTGACTCAGTTACATCATCTGTAAAATGGGGATTGAGACTGAGTCCCAATCTAATACTATCCAGAGCTTGGAACAGTGCTGGACACATAGTAAGCACCATAATAATTATTAAAACAAATCTAAGAGTAAAGTGGCAAGAGAGTGTTAAGGCAAATAATAAAAAGAGAAAGATGAGCACTACAATATAATTGGTGCAGAATTTCCATCTCCTAACACGGGCAGAGCTGTTCAGAATCCAGAAGTCACATGTGCCTGTACTATCAACCTTCGCACTACACCTCGATTTCGTCTACCTCACCGCCGATCTCTCGCCCACTTCTTGCCTGTGGTTTGGAATCCCCTCTCTCCAAATATCCGGCAGATGACTCCCTCCCGCCTTCAAAGCCTATTGAAGGCACATCTCCAAGACGCCTTCCCCGACTAAGCCCTTCTTTCCTCTTCGCCGACTCCTTTCTGCGTCACCCTGACTTGCTCCCTTTATTCATCCCCCCGCCCAGCCCCAAAGCACCCTTGTACATCAATCAATCAATCAATCAATCAATCGTATTTATTGAGCGCTTACTATGTGCAGAGCACTGTACTAAGCGCTTGGGAAGTACAAATTGGCATCACATAGAGACAGTCCCTGCCCAACAGTGGGCTCACAGTCTAAAAGGGGGAGACAGAGAACAGAACCAAACATACCAACAAAATAAAATAAGTAGGATAGAAATGTACAAGTAAAATAAATAAATAAATAAATAAATAGAGTAATAAATATGTACAACCATATATACATATATACAGGTGCTGTGGGGAAGGGAAGGAGGTAAGATGGGGGGATGGAGAGGGGGACGAGGGGGAGAGGAAAGAAGGGGCTCAGTCTGGGAAAGCCTCCTGGAGGAGGTGAGCTCTCAGCAGGGCCTTGAAGGGAGGAAGAGAGCTAGCTTGGCGGATGGGCAGAGGGAGGGCATTCCAGGCCCGGGGGATGACGTGGGCTGGGGGTCGATGGCGGGACAGGCGAGAGCGAGGTACAGTGAGGAGATTAGTGGTGGAGGAGCGGAGGGTGCGGGCTGGGCAGTAGAAGGAGAGAAGGGAGGTGAGGTAGGAGGGGGCGAGGTGATGGAGAGCCTTGAAGCCCAGGGTGAGGAGTTTCTGCCTGATGCGCAGATTGATCGGTAGCCATTGGAGGTTTTTACATATCTGTAATTCATTTATTCATATCAATGTCTGTTTGTAAAATGGGGGTTAATACTCTGAACCCCACGTGGGACAGGGACTGTTTCCAACCTGATTAGTTTATATCTACTCCAGGGCTTAAAACAGTGCTTGACAAATAGCAGGTGCTTAACAAATACTATTATTATTGTTGTTTAGGGGCAGGGGAAGGGCCACCTCAAATCCACAGGGAATTCCTCCTGTTTCACTAGTTCCACTATGAAACATCACACTTTTCATCAACCCAGGTGAGAGGGATTCATTTAGGTTGGACACAGTCTGTGTCATTCATTCAATCGTATTTATTGAGCATTACTGTGTGCAGAGCACTGTACTAAGCACTTAGCACTGTACTACATGGGGCTCACAGTTTTACAGGTGAGGTAACTGAGGCACAGAGAAGTGAAGTGACTCACCCAAGGTCTCAAAGCAGACAAGTGGCAGAGCTGAGATTAGAACCCAAGTCCTCTGACTTGGGCTCTATCCACTAGGCAATGCTGCTTCTCTTCCAATTCAAGCCTTTGAACAGGCTGCTTTTAGAGAACAAGTGGAAAGAGCAAGGGCTGGGAATCAGAGATCCTGGGTCTGCCAATTGCTTGCTGTGTGACCTTGGGTAAGTCACTTACCTTCTCTGTGCCTCAGTTCTCCTATTCTTCCTCCTCCTTAGACTGCGAGCCCCATTCGGGACAGGGACTGTGTCCAACTTGATTTGTACTTACCCCAGTGCTTAGAACAGTATTTGACCCATAGCACTTAACAAATACCGAAAAGTAAAAACAAACATGTATTTGCAGAGGAAGAGACCACTGAAGGGAAGGGGCTTGGATCAAACCAAATTTGATCATAATTAAATACAACATACAATAATGTTGTATTTAATAAGCACGGTCTTTTCCCTCAGATCCTTTGAACCAAGCACTTAGTACAGTCCTCTGGGCACAGTAGGCACTCAACAAACACTACTGATTGATAGATTGATTTTATTGTTAATCTGTCAACAAGCTGATTACAGTTAGAGTCGGTCCATGCTATAAGCCACGGCTCACATTATAAATTTTTCCTCTTGGAACTCTGAGAAATGAGATTCACCATTAGAACAGTTTTCCAGGCTCCTCTGCTCTGTTCCCCAGACCCCCCTGCCCTGTGACCCCTAGGTTTCACTGCTCTCCAACCCCTTAGACCCCCTACCCTCTCTACTCCAGGTTTCCCTGCAGTTCAGTAGCCATGCAGGAAGGTAGCCCACTTAGACACAGGCAGAATCACAACACCCTATCTAGGATCCTTTTTATGTCATTTATTAAGTCCTTACTATGTGTCAAACACTGTTCTAAGCGCTGGAGGAGATATAGGTCAATTAAGTAGGACACAGTCCCTGCCCAGCATGGGGCTAACAGTCTGTAGGAAGGAGAACAGGTGTTGAATCCCCATTTTACCATTAAGGAAACTGAGGCACAAAGTCAAGTGACTTGCCCAAGGTCACAGAAAGCCAGAATTAGAACCCAAACTTCTGACTCCAAGGCTGGGGCTCTTTCCACTAGGCCATGCTGCTTCTCCAGCTATATGATTCAGGCATTAGCCCTGTGGACTGTTTTACTCTCTGAAGAGGTGGCCCATTACCTCATCTCAGACTACTTCCAGATGACTAGATAATCAATTGAATTTTCCTTCCTCTCCGGCTCCGCATAAAATGAAAAATTCTGCCTGCTGCTTGGGAGGGTGGGAGGGGAGGAGAGGGAAGCCTGTCTGGTGGTATATAAGGTGACTGATTTCTCAACAGGTGAGGACTGCCTAAAAACTGCTTCTAGCTGGCTCTCTGCCTGTTTCCTTAAGCTGGGAGTGATTTCCTAAATTTTGTGTCCCGCCCACACCTGGCTGGCCTGTGCTGGCTTGTTTCCCTGAGGAGAAATCATGTCGGTGTCTTTGAGAGGTACTGTCCTCTTAAGGGAAGTGCCTGCCTTCGATGGGGGCAGGGGATGGATAAATCTCCGGCGGCTAAGGAATGAAGTTACCAGAGAAACGACTGACAGCAGTGGTGAAGCTCTGCTGAGGGACTTTCTTCTGAGCCTCCATCTTGGTCTCTGATCCCATCAGTCACTCTGTATCACTCTTCCTTCCTATCTCTCTGGATTTCTGTCTCTGTGCCAGCCTGTCTCTCTGGGTCTTCATCACTATCTCTGTCTCTGTTCCTGTTTCTCTATCTCTGTACCTATCTGTCTCTACATCTCTGTTGCAGCCTCTCTCTGTGGGTTCCATCTTTGTCTCTGTTCCTGCCTTTCTTTCTGGGTTCTATCTCACCATCTCTGTTCCTGCTGGTCTGTCTGACTCTCTGTGCCTCTATCTCTTTTCTTCCCTGTCTCTCCAGGTCTCCTCCTCTATCTCAGATCCTATCTGTCTCTATTCCTTTTGGTCTCTCCATTTCTGGTTTCTGTCTCTCTGTTCCTCCCTGTCTCTCTGGGGCTCCATCTCTGTTTCTGCCCATCTCTTTGGGCCTCCATCTCTGTCTCAGTTCCTGCCTGTCTCTGGGCCTATTTGTTGCCAAACTGTACTTTCCAAGCACTTTAATACAGGGCTCTGCACACAGTAACTGCTCAATAAATATGACAATGAATGAATGAATGACTGGGCTTCCATCTTTGTCTCTCTGTCTTTGTTCCTGCTTATCTCTGTGGGTTTTCACCTCTTTCTGCTTCTTTAGGCCTCCACTTCTGTCTCAGTTCCTGTCTGTCTCCCTGTCTCTTGCTTTGGGTTTCCATCTCTGACTCTGTTCCTCCCTGTCTCTTTGGGTCTCCACCTCTATCTCTGTTCCTGCCCATCTCTCTGGGTTTCCATCTCTATCTCTCCATTGCTGGGTTTTTCTCTCTCTTCCTCTCTCTCTTTTTCCCTCATCGCCTCTCTCTCCCAGCATTCTCTGGTTCCATTCCTGTCTTTGGGGTTCACAGGGCCCTCAAGTTTGACTCCATAAAGCCCAGTTGTTTATTCCACATTCCAACACTTTTTATATCATTCTTTATCATGCTTATAGCATGTCAGCCATCAGAAGAGACTCGGGGTGAGTCAGGCCTGGCACTATCCCTGTCATTACAAAGAATTTACGAGACTTCCTTCTCTGGATACTTTTTCGGAACAAAGAAAAACATTTCAGAACAAGGTGCCATTTTGCCTGGGAGGCTGAGGGGTGTACCTTTCTTTATGCCATCGATGTATGGTATTTGTTGAGTGCTTACCATGTACAGAGCACTGTACTAAGCCCTTGGGAGAGACTAATACAACAGAGTTGGTAGACACATTCCCAGCCCATAGTAAACTTACAGTCTAAAGGGAGAAACAGGCATTAATATAAATAAATAATCATTAATATATAACTTACAGTTTCCAGCTGGAGGATCTTTGAATCCATGACTAAATAGGAACAGCAAAGACTGAAAAAAAATCAAGATCCATGTGTTTTTTACCCCTTTGATTCTTGACTTTCGCCAACTCTTGATTTGTCAAGTGAATGTGAGGTTAAGTAAAAATTGCTATGTCTCTTTGAACTGCTGTTTTCTAAATCACTAAGTCTGCCTCTGTTAGCATTTTCCTTGTGATAACAATGTTTGCTCTCCTGGCTCACCACATTTCTGGCAAATAACATGCATCCGCTCTAGCTGGGGCAAAGTGACCCTTTGGGTCACCGCCCCGAACGGACCTGAGTGGGTTGTGACCCAGGGTTCACTCTTCTTGCACCAGAGTCAGCCCACTCCAGTCCACATTTCGCTCGGCTGCCCGGGTCCTTTTTCTACAAAACCGTTCAGTCCACATTTCCCCATTCCTTGAGAACTTCCAGTGATTGCCCATCCACCTCCACATCAAATGGAAACTCCTTACCATCGGCTTTAAAGCACTCAATCAGTTCACCGGGTTCTCTGATTCCAGGCCGGGGCTCTTTCCACTAGGCCATGCTGATTATCATTATTTTATTTTCATTGTTATGATTATGATTTCAGCTCCCCTCTTTTTATGGTATTTGTTAAGTGCTTACTATGTGGCAAGTGCTGTACTAAGCACTGGAGTAGGTACAAATTAATAAGGTTGGATATAGTCACTGTCCCCCATTAGGCTCACGTTCTCAATCCCTATTTTACTGATAGGGTAACTGAGGCCCAGAGAAGTGAAGTGACTTGCCCAGCTGGGATTAGAACTCAGGTCCTTCTGACTTCCAGGCCGGTGCTCTACCCATTAGCCCACACTGCTTCTTGGGACATCTTCTATTTGGGAGCCCCAATTGTTGAGGGAACTGTCCATCCTGCGCTCACCTCTACCTTGCTCTTCTAAAGGCCGCCAGCCAGCTGACTGTGCCTTGATTTTAGTCCAGAGTATTTATTGAGCTCTCACAGTGTGCAGATCACTGTACTATGTGCTTGGTAGAGTACAATATAAAAGAATTGGTAGACCCGGATTTTACTTATATTGATGTCGGCTTACCTGTATTGTTATCTGTCTCCCCTCTTATAGACTGTGAGCTCGCTGTGGCCAAGGAATGTATCTATTGCTGTATCATCCTTTCCCAAGCAGTGCTCTGCACACAGTAGGTGCTTAGAAAGTATTACTGATTGATCTACTGTTTTTTCACTGCCCCAGGATTCAGCCATGTTCGCTGAACCCCGGATCTCTCCCAGGGACAGGGTTGGGGGGATTAGGTATGTTATCATTTTTAATGGATGAAGGGAATTTAACAGAATGAAATGAAGGCAGGTTGATCTTGGGGAGTGAAAATGTAATCCCCAAAGCTTATAAATAATGTATTTTTTGTAATTTAGATTTTTTTTAAGTTTCTATGCTGCCCCAGGATGTTTAAATGCAAAGACATGTAAGTATACTAGGATAATGAATAGGATAATATATGGAGAATGTCTCTGGAAAGGAAATGGCTATACATATCCACAAGGCATTATTATTGCTGAGGTTCTCTCTCAATGCAGACAGATTTTTATGAAACTATAAAAATATCAAAGGATTCACTTTTATAAAGTGTTGACATCACCCTAAGGAATAGCTCCCGAATGGTTTTCTCACACCTGATTCTGAGCTTAGTTGTGTCCAGCTAACCATAATCTGGAACCACCTGGAGCTGTCTCCCTTCCCCCAATTTCCTTCCCCCGCCCCCCTTTCTCCCCACCCAAGTGCCTGTGCCAGACACTGTACTAAGCACAGAGGTAGATGCAATCTAATCAGGTTGGGCACAGTCCATGTCCAATGTGGGGCTCACAGTCTTCATACCCATTTCACAGATGAGGTAACTGAGGGACAGAGAAGTGAAATGTCCGATGCATGACTTTAGGCAAATCAAGGGGCAGAGCCAGGATTAGAAACCAGGTCTTCTGGCTCCCAAGCCTGTGCTCTTTCCACTCGACCACACTGCTCTCAAGGTACAACCAGATTTTCAAACCTCTCTCTACTTCCTTTTTCGTTGTTCCCTCGGGATGCAAAGCTATAGGAATCTTTTATTTATTTACTTGAATTTATGGAGCTACTAGGTCTGTTGATCAACTTCATAGCAAAGGCATGTCACTTTTCTAAAAGACTCTAGATGCAGCAGGTAAAAATCATATTTATCAAAGTGGGGAATCAGCGTGACCTAGAGGAAAGAGCCCAGGCCTGGGAGTTCTAAACTCGGTTCTGCTGTTGGAGTTTGGGCAAGTCACTTCACTTGTCTGTGCCTCAGGTCCCTCATCTGTAAAACAGGGATTATGATTGTGAGCCTCATGCGGGACAGGGATTGTGTCCACCCTGATTACCTTATATCTAACCCAGGGCTTACAACAAGCACATAGCACTTAGTAAATACCATTAAAAAAAAATTAACTTCCTGGTGCGTCTGTTTTCTCATTTGTAAAATAGAGCTCAAATACTTCTTCTCCCTCCCCCTTAGACTGTAAAAGCTCCGCAGGGGACAGTGACTGTATCTGACTTGATTATCTTGTATCTACCACAGTGCTTGGCACAAAGTAAGTGCTCAGTGAATACCATCATAGCCTCTTGCATCATCTTGCACAGTTGTGACCATAGATTTAGGCACCCAGAGTCCACATCATTTATAAATACTTCCTCATCCTGGGATTTTTTTTTAGAACTCTAATTCTGTATGGGTAGTTGTCAAAGGAAACTGAAGTCCTTTGGGAGGATAGAAGCTATGTAAGAATTAAGTCATTCTTATTAAACCAAAGTCCCTTCCGACTTCTCGGAGAGGTCAGTCAGTCGATGGTATTTGAGCGCTTACTGTGTGCAGAGCACTGTACTAAGCGCTTGGGAGAGCATGATATAACGATACACCAGACTCATTCCCTGCCCACCACAAACTTACAGTCTAGAGGTGTCACCCACAGCCCAGCTGCAGCCGACACTTTGGTAATCCCAACCTAATCAATAAATCATATTAACTGAGCACTTACTGTGTGCAGAGCACTTCCCTAAGTGCCTGGGAGAGTATGACATAATGAAGTTGGTAGATACATTTCCTGCCCAAGATGGCCTGACACTAAAATAATAATAATAATACTGATGGTATTTGTAAAGTGCTTACTATGTGCCAAGCACTGTTCTAAGTGCTGGGATAGATACAAGGTTATCAGGTTGTCCCATGGGGCCGGGGGGGGGGGGAAGGGGGCTCACAGTCTTAATCCCCATTTTACAGATGAGGTAACTGAGGGACAGAGAAGTTAAGTAAGCACTCAATAAATACGATTGAATGAATGAGTGAATGAATAGCAACTTTATTATATTGTACCCTCCCAAGTGCTTAATACAGTGCTCTGCAAACAGTAAACACTCAATAAATGCCATTGACCGATCAACTGATTAGAATTCTTTCCCCCTTCACAACCCACGGACCAGTACTCTCCCGCTCTTCACAGCCCTCTTCTAACTATATATCTTCCAGAAATATTTCCCTAATTTCTCATCTCCCCACCCTATTTCTCCCCAACACTGTGTCACCCTCCCATTTGAAACCATACCCCCTAAACACTTACTCATTCTACCCGCACCCCAGCACTCATGTGTACATCTTTAGACTCATTTGCTCACCCCAACCTGTAATTTATTTTAATGTCCACCTCTCCTGCTAGATTTTAAAACCGTTGAGGGCAGGGATCACATCCACTTTCTCTGTTGAGCGTTCCCAAGCATTTAGAGGAGTGCATTTCCTGGCACAGTAAGCGCTCAAGAAATCATTATGATTGAGGGCTTATGCTATACAGAGCACTGTTCTAAGCTCCAGGGAAAATGTAATAAAGTGAGTAGAAACAATCCCTGCCTAAAGAGGAGCTCTCCATATCCCTTCTCCAGGCAGCCAAATTTCTATGCCATCTTTGGGATTTATTTGATACTTGAATTTTATCTGACCAGCTGAGCGACTTCAGCTGTGTAGACATAATGGGGCAACAGGTGATTCAGAAGCCAAGTAGTTGGGCAAGTGTAGACCTCATTTTCTTTTCTTTTTCTTTTTTTAAAATGGTATTTGTTAAGTGCTTACTATGTGCCAGGCACTGTACTAAATGCTGGGGTAGATACAAGCTAATCAGGTCGGACACAATCCACGTCCCACATGGGGCTCTCAGCCTTCGTCCCCATTTTACAGATGAGGGAACTTAGGTCCAGAGAAGTGAAGTGACTTGCCTGAGGTCACACAAGCAGGAAGGCGGTGGAGCCGGGATTAGAACTCATGTCCTTCAGATGCCCAGGCCTGTGCTCTATCCACTAGGACAAGGTCCTTCTCATTTCAATCTGGCTTCTGTCCTGGCATCCTGACCCAAACCAGGGAGGGGATCAGAAGGCAATTCTTCATCCAACAGGCGGCTAAACTGGTCGCTGACTGGGTCTGGGGAGGCAGGGCGGCCTCTCTGTACCCCAGCTAAGGAGATGTGTTTGACTTTTGGCTTTACGCGTTGTTAAACCCCAGAGCAGGGAATCATTTTATTTGGAACCTTGATAGATAATAAGGCTGGCTCTGACTAAGGCTATTAGCTTTTTGGGTGGGTGCCAAAAACTTAACAGAGGAGGAAATAATATAAAATAGAGAGGAGTCTGCAAACATTGTTTGTCAGCTGCTTTCCATAAAGTACACCCACTCCAAAACTTTCCCTTCTTTCATCTTCCACCCTCCTTTTCTGGCTCTCTCTCTCTCTGGATTTGTCACTCTTATTCCACTCTTATTCTCCTCTCTCCCTCTTTTATTCTCTCTCTCTCCCTCTCTTATTTTTTTCTCTATCTCCCTCTGTCTCTTATTCTTTCTCTCTCCCCCCACCACAACCCCAGTTTCTCTAGCTTTCTCTACGGTTCCGCAGTCAAAATAAAAAATAATTGCCCGTAGTGAAGGAGCATTAATAGAAAATCCCACACCTGCTAAGAATTGGAACTTGGAATATTTCTATATTTGGGCAGGTAATGTGTCTACCAACTCTGTCGCATTGTACTCGCCCGAGCACTTAGTATAGTGCTCTGCACACAGTAAGTTCTCAATAAATACCAATGATTGATTCTCTCCAGAAGAAAAGCCACTGATCAGTCCGTTGCTTTCTAATCAGCTGAGAATCGGGTCCCTGTGCTAAGACACTGCTCCTGTTAAAGGTGAATGTAGCAGAGTGTTGTCCCTCAGTGGCTATAGGGAGATATCCTACCTAATAGCAGGTATCATCATGGACTCTTTGGAAGAAGGCCCAGAATTCAGGAGATCTGAGTTCCAGTCCAGGGTTAATCAGATTGGACACAGCTCCTGACCCACAAGGGGCATGCAGTATTGTGGGGAGGAGGACCGGGTACTTTTTTTTCCCCCAATTTACTGATGAGGAAACTGAGTCCCAGAGAAGTTAAGTGACTTGCCCAATGTCACAGAGCCTGGATTAGAACTCAGGTCCTCTGACTCCCAGGCCCATGCTCATTCCACTAGGCCACACTGCTTTCCAGAGAGTTCCTCATCCACAAAGTTGGCATCATCATCCTCGCCGTCATCATAAATGGTATTTATTGAGAGCTTACTATGTGCAGAGCACTGTACTAAATGCTTGGGAGAGGACAGTATAAGAGTTGGTAGACATGTTGATAGGAAGCAGCATGGCCTAGTAGCTAGAGCACAGGCCTGGGAGTCAGGAGGACCTGGGTTCTAATCCCAGCTCCGCCACTTGTCTGCTGTGTAATCTTGAGCAAGTCACTTCACTTCTCTGTGCCTGTTACCTCATCTGTAAAATGGGGATTAAGACTGTGAGCCCTATGTGGGACAGGGACAGTGTCCAACCCAATAGCGTATGTACCCCACCACTTAGTACAGTGCCTGGCACATAGTAAGCACTTAACAAATACCACAATTATTATTATTTTTATGTTCTCTGCCCACAACAAGCTTACAGTCTAGAAATGCTTTCAGTGTAGAGCCATCCCTGATAGTTACCTTTGGCTGTGTTTGCAGTTGGCAAGAACAACATGGAACAAAGCCACTGACTATCTCTATATGTTGCCAATTTGTACTTCCCAAGCGCTTAGTACAGTGCTCTGCACACAGTAAGCGCTCAATAAATATGATTGATGATGATGATGATGATGATGATGATGATGATGGAACCAGAGAGGTGACACAGGATTATGGTCTAAAACCTCCCCAGGGAGGCAGTGAAAGAATTCTACAACCTACCCTCTCCCCTCCATTTTCACCTCTCCTCCCTATTATTCCCTCTCACTCCCTAGCCTTGACCCTATCCAGTCTATTATATATCTGTCCCAAGGCTTAGTACAGTGCTTGGCACATAGGAAGCGCTTAACAACCAGCCTAGTGATTCTCATTTTGAAGAGCCCTACCTCACCTCCAGAACAGCAGCTTTCACAGCCCAGAGTCGGTGACGTTTCCACCATCAGCTCTGGCTCTTTGCCCACTGTGAGCCACTGATCCTGGCCAGGGAGAGGCCTGGAGGGGCAGCGAGGGAGGTACAGGGGCCCAAACAGAGACCCCTGAGGTGGCATTCATTCATTCAATTGTGTTTATTGAGTGCTTACTGCATGCCAAGCACTGTACTAAGAGCTTGGGAGAGTACAATATAACAGTAAAACAGACACATTCTCCCCACCCACAATGAGCTTACAGTCTAGAGGGGGAGACAAACATTAATAGAAATAAATAAGTGCTGAGGGGCTGGAAGGGGGGATGAATAAAGGGAGCAAGTCAGGGCGATGCAAAAGCGAGTGGGAGAAGGGGAAAAGGGGGGCTTAGGGTGGGCGATGCTGACAGTACATAAATTCCCAGAACCGTGGGAAAAGCAAACACACTTGGCATCTAGGCCAGAGACTGGCAAAGCCACCCAGAGCAGCCTGGCAAGCCTCCCTCTGGCATTGGTGCCAGGGATAAGCAGTTTCTCATATGTTGTTTTTTAATGGTATTTGTTACGTGCTTACCGTGTGCCAGGCATTGTCCTAAGCGCAGAGGTAGATACAAGCGAATCAGGTTGGACTCAGTCCCCTTCCCACCTGGGGCTCACCGTCTTAACCCCCATTTTTACAGATGAGGGAACTGAGGCACAGAGAAGTGAAGTGACTTCCCCAAGGTCACACAGAAAACAGGTGACAGAACTGGAATTAGAATCTGGGTCCTCTGACTCCCAGGCCTGGACCCTTTCCACTAGGGCACTCTGCCTCTCGCTTGTTCCAGCATTAAGGTGAATAATGGCACATTCCACCCCATTCCACCTCAAGGCTGGGTTTACTGCTCTCTGGGGAGCGTTGGGTTCCCTCTGTACTGGTAAAGAAATGTCGTGGGTGGGTCTAGGATGTCGTGCAGCAGCTAAGCGGACAGAGTCGGGCTGCTGCATCTTTAGAGCACGAGCTGAAGTCCTTGGATCGAATGCCAATATTTTCATCCGCCCTTTGATTTTTCCCATCAAGGAACCTTTCTTTCCCGTGGAATGGTCCCTGCCGTCTGTCCCTTTTGCGATTCACCTCGCTGCTTTTAACTTCTATTTTTGTTCCTTGGCAAGAGGAAATGACCCATCTCGGTCTATGTTCAATTACCATGAAGTCATCGCCCCTGGAAGGGTTTTATGACTGATGTCATTTTAGCAACATTATTCTCTCAGGTTTTCTCGCCCTCATCCAAGTTTTGCCGTTTTGACAGGTCACGCACTCTTCGGAGATGAAAGATAAGGGTATTTAATAAGACGAATAGTAAAATTCAATGGCACCAAGGAGTGGAAGAAAAATTCTTCAAAGAACTTGGGGAAGGGCTTGGAAACTTTGGGGGATTTTCCAAATCCATGCTTCCAAAGTGCTTTCCTCTTGCTTGGGAAATGCATGAGGCTCCCTCATCTGGCTTCCTGTCGGGGTGATTCAGAATATTGCTTTTTATCGGTCTCGACAGCCTCTTTTATGCGTACAGCACTTTCAGTGAACACTTGGGAAAACACAGCAGCACCATAAGTTCGTTGCGGGCAGAGAATATGTCTGTTATATTGTTCTGTTGTGCTCTACCAAGTGCTTATTACAGTGCTCTGCACACAGTAAGCGCTCAATAAATACCATTGCTTGATTGATTAATTGAAAGTGAAAGACATGATCCTTGCCTCAAGGAGTTTATCACCTAATGCGGTTCCCAGTTAATCAATCGACCATATTTATTGAGTGCTTACTATGTTCAGAGCTCTGTAATAGGTGCTTGGGAAAGTATGATGCAATGGGATTAGCAGATACGTCCCCCGCTCATAACGACCTCACCCAAGAGTTTAGTGCAGCTCTCTGCACAGTGTGTATGAACTCAATAAACACCAGTGACTGATCAATTGATTGATCGATAGCGAGAGTCTGCTGGCTACTCAGATCTCCTGAATCCCAGGGCTGTGCAGCATGGCTCAGTGGAAAGAGCAAGGGCTTTGGAGTCAGAGGTCATGGGTTCAAATCCCGCTCCGCCAATTGTCAGCTGTGTGACTTTGGGCAAGTCGCTTAACTTCTCTGTGCCTCAGTTACCTCATCTGTAAAATGGGGATTAAGACTGTGAGCCCCCCGTGGAACAACCTGATCACCTTGTAACCTCCCCAGCGCTTAGAACAGTGCTTTACACATAGTAAGCACTTAATAAATGTCATTATTATTATTAGGCCACCTTTAGTTGGTCAGTCAATCGTGTTTATTGAGCACTGACTGTATATAGAGTACTGTACTAAGCGCTTGGGAGAGTACAGTATGACAGTAAACATACACGTTCCCTTCCCACGACGACCTTCCACTCTGCCCCACACTGTTTAGAAGTCCCCTGGAGTGTAAGTTCCTTGTGGGCAGGGATCGTGTCTACCAACTACATTGTATTTTACTCTTCCAAGTGCTCAGTGCAGTGCTCTATCCTCTGGAAGTGCTCAATAAATACCACTGATTGATCCACCAGTTCTTCTGACTCTTTCTCTTCCAACTTTAGCGAGTCGGTGGGACCTAGGGGAAAGAACACGGGCTCAGGCAAAGCTAATAAAGCCACCTCTTTACCTCAGCTGCATAAGAGTGAAATTAGGCAGGGAAGGGAGACTCTTACAACACCCTTTTCAATCAATTGATCAACCAATCCACTGTATTTATTGAGTGCTTACTGCATGCTGAGCACTTTACTAAGCTTTTTGGAGGAGAGTACACCATAACAAAGTTGGTAGATTCCCTGCCCACAAGGAGCTATTTATTGTTATATTGTACTCTCCCAAAAGCTTAGTACAGTGCTTTGCACACAGTAAGTGCTCAATAAATATAATTCAATGAATGAAGGAAGGAGCTTATAGTCTAGAGAGGGAGACAGACATTGATATAAATTACTTCTTTGCTAAACATAGAGCAGCAGTGAGGCCTAGTCTATCTCTGTGCCTCAGTTTTCTCATCTCTAAAATGGAGATTGAATACCTTTGAATACCTGTTTTCCCTCCCCCGTGGACCGTGAGATCCATGTGGGACAGAGGTTGTGTCTGACCTGATTATCTTGTAAATACCCAGTGCTTGGCACACAGTAAAGGCTTAACAAATGCCATTATTATTATTATCATAATCATTATTATTATTTTCCAGGCTCTTCATGGTATTTGTTAAGCGCTTACTATGTACCAGATAATATAGTAAGTGCTTGGGGTAGATGCAAGCTAATCAGGTTGGACACAATCCATATCCCATATGGGACTCACAGTCTTAATCCTCATTTTACAGATGAGGTAACTGAGGCCCAGAAAAGTGAAGTGACTTGTTCAGGTCACACAGCAAATGGCAAATGACAGAGCTGGGATTAGAACCCAGTTCCTTTGGACTCCCGGTCTGGAGCTCTTTCCACTGTACCACATTACTTCTCGTGCTCAGGACAAAAATGGAATCTAACAAAGATGATGGTACTTTGAGATGTTTATTTACCCAGAAGACCACCTATATGAAAAATCCAGATGTATGCCCCTCTCTCCTTTTTTTGAAATGGTATTTGTTAAGCACACATTCCAGGCTAAATGCTGGGGTAGATACGCTACTCTAATACTTCAAGCCAGCCCGCACACTTTGCTCTTCTAATACTAACCTACTCACTGTACCTCGTCTATCTCACCATATCTTGCCGACATCCTGCCTCTGGCCTGGAATGCTCTCCCTCCTCATAGCGGACAGATAATTACTCTCTCCACTTCAAAACCTTATTGAAGGTACATCTCTTCCAAGAGGTCTTTCCTAACTAAGCCCCTCTTTCTTCTTCTCCCTCTTTCTTCTGCATTGCCCTGACTTGCTCCCAGTACTCATTCCCCATCCGAGCCCCCCAGCACTTATGTCCATATCTGTCATTCATTAATTTCTATTGTCTGTCTCCCTCTCTAGACTGTAAGCTCATTGTGGGTGAGGGAATATGTCTGTTTATTGTTATATTGTACTCTCCCAACCGCTTAGTACAGTGCTCTGCACACACTAAGCACCCAATAAATGAATACATGGATGTAACATAATCAGTTGGAGACTATCCCTATCCCACATGAGGCTCACAGTTTTAATCCCCATTTTACAGATGAGGGAACTGAGACTCAGAGAAGTGAAGTGACTCACCCAAGGCCACAGCAGACAAATGGCGGGGGTCAGGATTCAAACCCATGACCTTCTGACTCCCAGGCCCGTGCTCCATCTCCTAGGCCACGCTGCTTCCCTTTTCTCCCCTGCTCCCTCCTAACTCACCCCTCCCTGGCTCACCCCTGAAACAGATGAAAAGAGGAAGTGCTTTGATCTGAGGAGAATATCCAGGTGGCTGCCCAGCCTGAGAGAGCCCTTAATTTCCTCACTTAATGTCATTAGATAATTGAGGGTCGGGCTGGATTAGCAAACAGATAAGCCAGGCACCATCTGCACTAATGGTTGTATGAATAATAGATGTATTGTAGGCAAAAACCTTCCCTCCATCCTTCTGCAGCAGAGCCAGGGCTTCTATAGGGGGCAGTAAGAGTTAGAGTGAGCTCATTTCTGGAACTGCGCTTGTCTGCCAAAATGAATATTTTTTCCTCTCAGACCCGAGCTATCCTGTCTGAGCACTACAACTTTCTCCTGGCTGACGGAAGCCACGATCGTGATTCATTCAACCTCTCTGCTGAACCTCCCAACCCTCAAGAACCTCGTCTTTTCTTGAGGCCCCTTGGCAGCCTGCTGCAATGTCTAAGGCATTGGATTTGCCAGAGAAAATGCAATTGCTGGAATTTTCATTTTCCTTTTTGAAAAAAAAATCTCATTGCAGTTTTGGAGAGGGCAAGGATGATTTATTGCAACTGGGCTAGCGCTTTTCTCTCCTCGGCTTCCTTCCTCACTCACCGCACCCATCCTCGCTCTCCAAGAAAGCTTTTCTGAAAGTGAAGCATCCTAGAGCATGACTCATTTCTCACGTTTCACTGCAGGACTAAGCTCCATCAGATGACTTGTCCATCTCTAACAAAGAAAAGTTAAGTGACTTGCCCAAGGTAGCACAGCAGACAAGTGGCAGAGCCAGGATTGAAACCCGGGTCCTTTGTTTTCCAGGCCCGTGTGTTTTCCAGTAGGCCACAATACTTCTCTGTAGGATCATGGGGGATGAAATATTGATGTCTAATAATTTGGCCTAATTAATCAATCATTCAGATTTATTGAGCAGTTACTGTGGGCAGAGCACTGTATGAAGTGCTTGGGAGTGGACAGTAAAACAGAGCTGGGAGACACGTTTCCTGCCTACATTGAGCTCACAGTCTAGAGGAAAATAAAAATCTTGAAGGCAAACCTAGTGATTCTGCAGACGTGATTAGAATATTCCATGCTGTATTGTCAGTCAATCATATTTATTGAGAGCTTACTATGTGTGGAGTACTGTACTATGTGCTTGGGAGAGTACAATATAACAATAAATAGACACATTCCCCGTCCACAGTGAGATAGGCGAGATGGAGGTACAGTGAGAATATTGGTATTAGAGGAGCAAAGTGTAGTGAGCTGAGGTGGGAGGGGGCTAGGGGGTTGATTGCTTTAAAGCCGATGGTGAGGAGTTTCTGTTTGCTGCAGAGGTGGATGGGCAACCACTGGAGGATCTTGTGGACCAGGGAAACATGGACTGAATGTTTTTGTAGAAAAATGATCTAGACAGCAGAGTGCAGTACGGACTGGAGTGGGGAGAGTCAGGAAGCAGGGAGGCCACCAGGGAGGCTGGCAGTAATCAAGGCAGGATAGAGTAAGTGCTTGTTGTTAGAGTAAGAACATAGTAGAAGTTCTGAAGGAGCCCCCTCTCAGGGTCATACCTGGAGAATTTCCAGTCCTCTACCAGTCTCGACTATGGGAGGGAGAGGCAAGCAGAGGTACACCCATTCTATTCCTAGCTTGGGCAGTGGCTACCGAATGGAAGGCAATCTGCTACAAAGCAAAACTCACCCGTGCTGGGCAGCAGCGTCATGGGAGAGAGTGGAGGGTGGAGACTCAAGTTGACTGCATGGAAGGAGGCAGTGGTAAACCACTCCCTTATTTTTACCAAGAAAACTCTACGGATACACTACCAGAATGATTGCAGATGGAGGTGGGGCATTCTGGGAGAGTTGGTCAGAGACGACTCGACAGCATAAGACAAGACAAGTTTGGATGGAGAGGAAAAGGTGGATTTTGGCATTGTAGAACCAACAGTATTTACTGATAGATTATGTGGGTTGAATGAGAGAGAAGAGTCAAGGATAATGCCAAGGTTATGGGTTTGTGAGACAGGAAGGATGATTAATTGATTGACTGATTGAAGGAAACTTCCCTTCTCCATTACCCAAGTAGGATGCCCACGGGACTTACTTTTGATCTTTTGGGTGGCAGGATTAATCATATTTATGGAACATGTACTGTGTGCAGAGCATTGTGCTAAGCACTTGGGAGAGTACAATAAAACAGAGTTGGTAGACACATTCCCTGTCCACAACAAGCTTACAAAGTCTAGAGGGGGAGACAGATATTAATGAAAATAAATAAATTACAGATATGTAACTAAGTGCTGTGGGGCTGAGGGAGGGATGAATAAAGGGAGCAATTCTAGGAGCAAGGGTGATGCAGAAGGGAGTGGGAGAAGAGGGCTTAAGGCTTCAAAGGTCAAGAGAGTAGGGAGAGAAGGTGAGGATCACATCCCATCCAGAAGAAGAATGACAGTCTTTCCTGACAAGTTATCTAGTCACCTTAGGCTGTCTCAAAGCCGTCTGATATCATCAGTTGTATCTATTGAGTCCATACCATGTTCAGAGCACTGTCCTAAGACTTGGGAGAGTACAATACAATTAAGTTGGTAGACAATGGTCCCTTCTCACAACGAGCTTACAGTCAACAGGCCAGATGCTTTTCTCTTTAAATCTCACCACCCCCCACCCCAAAATGTTTTCATTGCCCCTCAAGAGGCTATGGTTGGAGAGGAGAAAATGTCGCCTTTTGTGTGTTGCTTTTTTTTAATCCCAAAGGATAAATCTCATAATTTGAACTGCTGAACAGCTGGTGTTTTAAAGCATCGGACGGCAATTTGATCATGAATCTCCTCTTTCAACCGCTGAAAAATGCAACGCGATTTGGTTTGCCAATGTTCACCCAGCTCTGCATGGTTAAATACCATTTTACAGCTCAAGGGTTAAAGAATAAATCATTGTAGAAGGGAGGGAGGAAAAGGGGAGGGGGGGAAATGAGAGGAGTAAAAGAAAGGTATAGGCAAGTGAGAGAAGGGCAGCCAATTAAAATTGCCCTATCATTTTTCATTTGCCAGTAATACTCGACAGGCTCCGGGATTTTCTGATATTGCTATACTGTCGCCTTCCCCTCTTGCATTTTCCACAAGAATCTCTCTTCTCTAGCAATGGGGCAATCTCTAAGACATCAATGGGTGTTGATCCTGACTAGTACCAGCTAACCTGTATTGAATTGCTGTCAACCTGTCCCCTTCCCCTGCAAAACCAACCTTCTCTGCCCCTGTCTGTTTTCTTTCCACTGTGATCAACTGCATTTTCTCTTCCCTTGATTCTCCCTGCCCCTTTTCTCTCCCCTTCCTTTCCTCACCTTTGTCTCTCCC
This sequence comes from Tachyglossus aculeatus, assembly GCF_015852505.1. NCBI lineage: Eukaryota > Metazoa > Chordata > Mammalia > Monotremata > Tachyglossidae > Tachyglossus > Tachyglossus aculeatus. The sequence continues at coordinate 28,059,614 of NC_052083.1, forward strand.
TCTATCTTCCCTCTCTCTGTCATTCTCTGTTTCCCTCACTTTCTCTCTCCATTTTCCCCTCCTTTCTTCCCTCTTGATCACCGTCCCTCTCTGTATTCGCTTGCTCTCTCTCCCTCCCCCTGCCTCCATTGTCTTAATTGTGTATGGTTGCCCTGATACCATAATTCCAGACTCCTCCTGCCCCTTTGTCCCCCTGTTTGGATCCATGGAGAGGGAGACACTTGGCTTTATTTGTGCCTGCAATCTGTGACCTTCCAGAGAAGGTCAGAAATGGAATTCCATCCTTTAGCACAGGCAGCTGTGATTGACACATCTTTAGGGTAGAGAGGGAGGGGGTAGAGAGAGAGAGGGAGAATCAGATATGGATAACCATTTTTTGGTCAGATAAATTGCTTAGCTGTCTGGATGGGAGAAAATTAAGGCCATTAATTATTTTCAATTTTTCCATTTCTACTCCAAAGCAAATGGGTGAGGAATGACATCCGGGCAAATTTTGAGGGCTCCATGGTACCCGTGAATCGGAGCCACAGTGAGATCACCTGAAATTCTATCTTGCCTGAGCTCTCTCTGGGCAATCAGCGGCTGATTCCTGCTTTTGCTCCCAGCACCCTGTGTCTTATGAGTGTATTTACAAGGCTTCTTTGGTGCCTTTTTCTTCTAATGATAAATTTGATTTTATTAAGGACTTTGGACTTTGAAGTCAAATAGAGCGGAATCGGATTGTGGTGTTGTCTGATGGGTTTATTTGTTGAGGTTGTTTTTAAAGGTTATTGTAAAGTATCGATGTCCTGGAGGATTAGAGTTAAAAACAAGGCAAGCTTAAGATGAGCCGAACCTCACAAAGTCTGCTGTAGGCCTGGTGGAGGATATGATGATGTTGGTATTTGTTAGGTGCTTACTTTGTGCTAAACATTGGGGGATGGGTACAAGATAATCAGTTGGACAGAGCCCCCGATATTTCCCTGAGTGCCTCTCATGGGCAGGGAAGGAGTTGCAGAATATTATCATATTTATTGAGCGCTTACTGTGTGCAGAGCACCATACTAAGCCCTTGAGAGAGTTCTTTTGTAGCCTCCCAAGCGTTTAGTACAGTGCCCTGCATTCAGTAAGCACCTCCATTATTGGAGATGATGTTGACTAACTGTATTGTAAATCTCCAAGGAGACAGTGTCTACCAATGATATTGTACTCTCCCAAGCGCATAGTGCAGTGTTTTACAAAGAGAAAGTGCTCAATAAGTACCACTGACCTCTTGATTGGAGGAAATAATAATAATAATAATAATGATAATAATAGTGGTATTTGTTAAGTGCTTACTGTGTGCCAAGCACTGTTACAAGAGTGGGGATTTGGGAAAGATGCAGGGAGGTACAGGAAGGAGAAAACTATAGTAATAGTATTTATCAAGCACTTACTGTGCACAAGACATGATACTAAGCACTGGGAAAGAATATACAGAAGGGTATTAGACAAAGACCCTGTTCTTCAAGCATTTCATAATCCATGAACAGGGATGCGTGTAAATATTATTAATAATAATAATAATAATAGTGGTACTTTTTAGTTTCCTCATCTGCAAAATGGAGATTTAATTCCCATTTTCCTTCTGACATGGACTGTCAATCCCATGTGGGACCTGATTATCTTGTACATACCCCAACGTTTAATACAGTGCATAACATGTAGTAAGTGCTTAACAGGTGCCGTAATAATAATACTAATAATTGTGATTCATTTCTCACTTGGGAAGCCTCCATTTGGAATATATTCGTAATAAATAAGTTAGACCATCTTGCCCAAGGTCACAGAGCCGGCAGGTGGCAGAGCTGGGATTAGAACCCAGGTCCTGTGCCATGCAGGCTCTTGCCCTTTCCACTATGGCTGAAGGTACAGAAACCATCCCTTTCCACTAGGGCTGAAGGTAAAGAAACCATTCAGTCATTTAAAAAAAGAGGGAGGTGAAATCTATCAAACGCTGCTTGAGAGAGAGCTTTAAATCCATTCTTTATCTTATGTTTGGCAGCTTGAAAGGTTACAGCAAAGGTGGAACTGATTCCTGACACAAGCGCATCTGTCTCTTTAAGGAATTGAAATTAAACTTCATTAACATAAACTGGCAATTTGCATAGTAGTCCCCGTTCTGGGAGTTGGAAGAAGGGGAAGGAACCTAATAAGGTTTTGTTAAGCAAAACCAGCTTCCCCGGAACAGAAGTTTAAAAAAAATCATCTAAACGGTGGCAAATTCTTGCCATTGACCGTTAATTCCTTAGGACATGTTAATATTTAGTGATGCTTTGTGCTGAAATTTTGAAGTAAGCATCATGGGTTACATGTAAGCTCTTTAAGCACTCATCCACTGTAAGACCATGGCAGTGTTTCCTGCCAAACTGCCCTGGACTAAATGTTGGAAAATGATTTTTAAGTATACATGGTGAACATTTCACCAAGTGGTTTAGGGACACTTTTCTTAAAATGGAAACTTTTGTCATCATCAATGGTATTTATTGAGTGCTTACTGGGTGCAGAGCACTGTACTAAGCGCTTGGGAGACTAAAATACAACAGAGTTAGTAGACACGTTTCCCACCCATGATGAGCTCACGACCTAGAGGGGGAGACAGACATTAATATAAATGAATAATTTATATGAAATAATTTGTGCATATTTGCCTAAATGCTGTAGGGCTGACGGTGGGGCGAATATCAAATGCCCAAAGGTCACAGAACCAAGCAAAAAGAAGATGCAGAAGGGAGGGGGAACCAGGGAAAGGAGGGTTTATTTGGGAAAGGCCTCTTGAAGGAGATGTGATGTTAATAAGGTTTTGAAGGTGGGGAGAGTCGGGGTTTGGCGTATATAGAGGGGGAGGGAGTTCCAGACTAGGGGAAGGATGTGGGAAAGGGATCGGCGGTGAGATAGATGAGATCTGGGCCCAGTGAGTAAGCAGGCGCTAGAGGAGTGAAGTGTGAGAGCTGGGCTGGAGTAGGAGATCATTGAGGTGAGGAGCGCAGTGGTGAGCTGAGTTAGTGCTTCGAAGCCAGTGATTAGGTGTTTCCATTCATTTATTCATTCAGTCAGTCAATCAATCGTATTTATTGAGCACTTACTGTGTGCAGAGCACTGTACTAAGCGCTTGGGAAGTACAAGTCGGCAACATACAGAGACGGCCCCTACCCAACAACGGGCTCACAGTCCAGAGGGGGGAGACAGACAACAAAACAAAACAAGTAGACAGGTGTCAAAACCATTCCATTAGATGTGGAGCTGGATGGGCAACCACTGGAGGCTTTTGAGGAGTGGGGATATGTGGACTGAACTGTTTTGTAGAAAAATGATCCGGCAGCAGTGTAAAGTAAGGACCGGAATGGGGAGAGGCAGGAGGGAGGGAGGTCAGTGAGGAAGCAGATGCAGTAGTCAAGGAGGGATAAGATCATGGGCAAGGTAGGCATTGTCCGACTCGGAGAGCGGAACAAGATACAGCCTCCCAGAATATGGCATCATGCATCTGGGCCAACTGCTGAACTTCTAAACCAAACCGCATGATTGTTTCATCTGGGTCGCATCCCTTTCTTCCCCTGCCCTCCATCAAAGCTACTTTAGTCTCTGCTGGCAGGAAAGTCACCTTAACTCTCTCTTCTTCGTGTCCTGTTAAACCCGAGAGTGTGAGGATGGTGAGGGAGAAGGGGAAGTTTGAAATTTTTCTGGGACTCACAGTCCTGAATAAATGAATGATTGTGGTATGTGCTAACCCAGTCAATCGTATTTCTTGAGTGCTTACTATATGCAGAGCACTGTACTAAGTGTTTGGGAGAGTACAATACAACAATAAATAGACACTCAATTACCTCATCTGTAAAAATGACAATTGAGACCGTGAACCCCATGTGGGACATGGACTGTGTCTAACTTGATTACCTAGTGTCTACCCCAGTGCTTTCCCTCTCAGGATGGCACCTGGAGTTTCCAGTACTCTACCAGTCTTGGCTACAGGAGGCAGAGTCAAGCAGAGGCCTACCCATTCCATTCCTAGCTTGGACAGTGGCTAGCGTGTGGAAGGCCATCTGCTACAACTCAAAACTCACCCTTGCTGGGCATCAGTGGCATGGGAAAGAGTCTAGGGTGAAGTTCACTGTGCAGAAGAAGACAGTGGTAAACCACTTCCAGATTTTTACCAAGAAAACTCTATGGATACACTACCAGAAGGATTGTAGATGGCAAGTGGGGCATTTTGGGAAAGATGTCCATGGAGTTGCTATGGTTGGAGATGACTCGACAGCATAAAACAAGACCCCAGTGCTTAAAACAGTGCCTGGCTCATAGTAAGCTCTTAACAAATACCATTAAAAAAGAAAAACAAAACACTGATTAATTTTAATATAAACCAAACAACTGTGCTAGGTGCTGGGATTGAGATAAAATAATCAGATTAGACACAGCCCATGTCTAATGGGGCTCATAGTGTAAAAGGAAGGGAGAAGAGGGATTTTATCCCCATTTTACAGATGTGGTAACTGAAAAACAGAGATGTTAAGTGACTCTCCCAAAGTTACTCAGTAGGAGCTAAACCACTGGCACTGACGGCTTAGTCACTCTGGTTATGCCACTAGCAACTCTGTGCTTGGAAGGAACTCTTCTTTAGGGTGTTTTGATGGGAGGGAAAGCATAATAATAATAATTACCTTTTTATACCTTTTTTTTAAATAGCACTTCCAAACAATTTTCACACCAGTTATTTCGTGTTAATCTCACAACACTCCTGTGAGGCAGGGTGAGGCAGGAATTATCACCTCCATTTTACAGATGAGGAAACAGACCCTGAAAGATTAAGTTAGTTGCCCAAGGTCCGCTAGCCGACCATTTGCCAAGTTTTTACCTTTTAGCCTCTCCCTGAGGAGAAAAGTCTCAGGAATCCAAAGATCATGTGAGGAATCGATCTCCTAAAGCGTCTTCTGTTGTGAAGACTGCCGGGTAGTAGTGTTTTCTGAAGAGATGAGAGCTGGGTAAAAATCCATTTCTGCCCCCAATCTGCCTGAGGCAACCTGACAATAATAATGATAATTGTGCTATTTGTTAAGCGTTTACTAGGTACCAAGCACTGTTCTACACTCTGGGATTGTTACAAAATAATCAGTTCCTTCATGGGGCTCACAGCCTAAGTAGGAGGGAGAACAGGTATTGAATCCCCATTTTTCAGATGAGGAAACTGAGGCACAAAGAAGTGAAATGACTTGCCTAAAGTCACTCGGCTAGTACATAAAGGAGCCGGGATTAGAACCCAAGTTCTCTGACTCCCAAGCCTGGGCTCTTATCACTGGGCCACGCTGCTTTTCCAACCAGCCTCAAGCTTACTTGTGTGCAAAGCACTGTACTAATCACTTGGGAAAATATACCAATAAACAGACACATTCCCTGCCCACAAGGAACTCACAGTCTAGAGAGGAAGGCAGACGCTAATGTAAATAAATGAATAGGGCAGACCCATCTCATTGAAGAGAAAACTTGTCTATGTGATTTTAACAGGACCTGATTATCTTGTAAATTCCTCAGAGCTCAGTTGAGTGCTTGGAACATAGTAAGCACTTAACATACCTCTGAGAACTTAAGGCATTTGGTATTTGCCCCACGTTCAGCTCCACTACATTCATGTATATGTTTACAAACTCTATATTATAAAGTATTATAAAGGATATTAATGTATTTCTCCATTCTAGACTGTAAGCTCATCATAGGCAGGGAACATACCTACATCTCTGTTATATTGTGCTCTCCTAAGCACTTAGTGTAGTGCTCTGCACCCAATAAGCACTCAATAAATATCATTGATTGACTGATTAACAAATACAATAATAGCGGTGATTATTATTAATAATAACAATAATAATAATCCAGATGGTTTTCTGTCTTCCACAGGAATTTGGGCAGAGAGGCTAGTCATGACTCTTCTTTTCATAAAATTTAAATTGAGCTGCAAAGTAGTCATTGAGAATTCTAAATTCACTGCTATTCTTTGGAAATAAATGATGGTTAGTCCTTGTTCAAACCTGACCATGTTATATTCATTTCCAGAAATGCCTTCTGGAATGCTGAGAGGACTTCACAGAACCAAGGAAATGATTGTTTCAGTTACTCTGTGTTTTCCAGTTCTAATAATAATAATAATAAATTTTGGTATTTGTTAAATGCTTACTATTGTGCCCGGCACTGTACAGGCCAGGCGCTGGGGTGGAGACAAGCAAATCAGGTTGTACACAGTCCTTGTCCCACATGGGGCTCACCATCTCAATCCCCACTTTACAGATGAGGTAACTGAGGCCCAGAGAAGTGAAGTGACTTACCCAAGGTCACACAGCAGACAAGTCGTGAATCTGGAATTAGAACCCATAACCTTCTGACTCCCAGGCCCATGCTGTCTCCATTATGCCATGCTGCTTCTCTTTCCCTTGTCTTTGCATTTGAAGAAGAAGCCATGAAGACCAAGATATATCAGGCAATTATTTTTGTTTACTCCTTGTCCTTTCCCTCTTCACACACACACACACACACACACACACACACACACACACACACACACACACACACACACACACACACACACACACACACACACACACACACACACACACACACACACACACACACACACCCCCCCCCCCCACAAGCTTTGTTTTTGGTCAGACATCTAAGGCTAGATAAAGGGAAGGGAAACTCCACACTCCTTCCTCTGCTCAAGGCTTTTCTACTTTATTAGTTTCATTTGTAATAAAATGAGAGATGGGGTGACTATAACAACAACAGCAGTGGTATTGATGGAGTGCTCACTTTGCGCAGAGCACTGTACTAAGCGCTTGGGAGTAGACAATGCAACAGAGCATCGAGTGTAGAGAGGAGCTTACAGTCTAGAAGGAATAAAACTGTTTGGGGTAAAGTATGTGCGTATTTGGGGGGACCTGTCCACATGTTTTGTTTTGTTGTCTGTCTCCCCCTTCTAGACTGTGAGCCCGTTGTTGGGTAGGGACCGTCTCTATAGGTTGCCAACTTGTACTTCCCAAGCGCTTAGTATAGTGCTCTGCACACAGTAAGCGCTCAGTAAATACGATTGAATGAATGAATGAATGATGTGTGTGTATGTGTGCAAGAAAAGAGGAAGAGAAGTTTGTATCAAAATTGTTTTAGTGTTTGGCTTAGTGTCTCTGGGTAACTTTGTGAAGCCTTTTTTGTTCCTGATCAATTGGATACCTTTGTAGTTTCTGCTTAGGGTGCCTGCCTCTGAAACTCTGACTCTACCATGCCTTGATGAGAAGGCCTATTTACATATTCTCAATTTAATCTAATATAGGTACTAATTGATTATGCCTGAATGTCGCAAACTCTGATTATCTGTTCAAGGGACTCTGGAAAAAGAAAAAGAGAGATTACATTTGAGGAGAGGCATTTGCATTCTGTGGGTCAAGGAAAGAATCCTTACTTAATGGATCCCAGAAGCCTAGTAAATATAGCCTGTGCGTCGGCCTTGAAACTAAATAAATAACGGTCTGGTCCAGTTGAGGAGCAGGGTGGCCTGGTGGAAGGAAAGCATGCAGGACTGGAGGTCAAATCTCGGCTCTGCCACTTGCCTGCTGTTTGACCTTGGCCAAGTCACTTAACTTCTCTGTGCCTCAGTGCCCTCATCTGTAAAATAATAATAATAATGATAACTGTGGTATTTGTTAAGTGGAGAAGCAGTGTGGCTCAATGGAAAGAGCACAGGCTTTGGAGTCAGAGGTCATGGGTTCAAATCCTGTCTCTGCCAATTGTCAGCTATGTGACTTTGGGCAAGTCACTTAACTTCTCTGGGCCTCAGTTCCCTCATCTCTAAAATGGGATTAAAACTGTGAGCCCCCTGTGGAACAACCTGATCACCTTGTAACCTCCCCAGCGCTTAGAACAGTGCTTTGCACATAGTAAGCACTTAACAAATACAATCATTATTATCATTATTACTATTAAGTGTTTACTGTGTGCCAAACACTGTTCTAAGCAATGGGGTAGACACAAGGTAATCAAGTCTTACACAGCCCCTGTCCCCCAAAGGGCTCATAGTCCTAATTCCGATTTTACAGTTGAATAGCTGAGGCACAGAGAAGTGAAGTGACTTGCCCAGGTCACACTGCAGAAGAGTGGTGGAGCCAGGATTAAAACCCAGGTCCTTCTGACTCCCGGGCCCGCGCTCTATCCACTACGCCAAGCTGCTTCTCCGCAAACCGTGCTATATCACTAAGAAGCGTGGCTCATTGGAAAGAGCCCAGGCTTGGGAGTCAGAGGTCATGGGTTCAAATCCCGGCTCCACCATTTGTCAGCTCTGTGACTTTGGGCAAGTCACTTAACTTCGCTGTGCCTCAGTTCCCTCATCTGGAAAATGGGGATTAAGACTGTGAGCCCCACGTGGGACAACCTGATCACCTTGTATCCTCCCCAGCACTTAGAACAGTGTTTTGCACATAGTAGCGCTTAACAAATGCCATCATTATTATGAGACTATGAGGGTGGCCACTGAAGCTAAAGAGTGGAGACTCTAGCCCGAAACAAGTGAACACTCCATCCTACAGTGGCTTATGGGATTTGTCCCATTAGACTGTAGATGTAGGCTTCTCAAGTGCAAGGATCATCATCATCATCATCATCGTATTTATTGAGCACTCACTGTGTGCAGACCACTGTACTAAGCGCTTGGGAAGTACAAGTTGGCAACATATAGAGACAGTCCCTACCTAACAGTGGGCTCACAGCCTAAAAGGGGGAGACAAAGAACAAAACCAAACATACTAACAAAATAAAATAAATAGAATAGATATGTACAAGTAAAATAAATAAATAGAGTAATAAATATGTACAATATGTACAAGGATCATGTCTTGCAACTCCATTGTACTTTCCCAAGCACTTCATACAGTACTCTGCACAACTAGAGCACGGGCCTGGGAGTCAGAAAGACCTGGGTTCTAATCCTGGCTCCCCCACATGTCTGCTCTGTGACCTTGGGCAAGTCATTTCTCCTCTCTGGGTCTCAGTGACCTCACCTATAAAATGAGGATAAGAGTGTGAGCCCCAAGTGGGATAGGGACCATGTGTACAACCTGATTAACTTGTATCTATTCTAGCACTCAGATCAGTGCTTGGCACATAAGTACCATAATTACTATTATCATTTTTATTATTAAGCACACAATCAATACCATTGATTGATTGTTTGATTGAGTGATGTCCAGGGAACCCTGGAGACTGAAAATATCAGAGAATTGAAGGGGGATTTGGGTCAATTATGGAAAAATGATCTCTAGTGGCTCATTAAGGGGAGAATGTGTCAGGAAAAATTAAGGAACAGCATAGTCCAGTGGAAAGCACATGGGCCTGGGAGTCAGAGGTCCTGGGATCCAGTCCTGGCTCCACCACTTGGTTGCTGTGTGAACTTAGACAAGTCACCTGTCTTCTCTGTGCCTCAGTTATCTTGTCTATAAATTGGAGATTAAGACTATAGTAATGATGATGGTATTTAAGTGTTTAATAAATACCAAGCACTGTTCTAAGTGTCCCCATGTGGGACATGGACTGTGTCCAACCTGATCATCTTGTATCTATCAGATAGATACAAGATATATCTTGTATCTGTATCTTGTATATGGCACATTGTAAACACTCAACAAATACTATTTTAAAAAAAGGATGTTAGATTGTTCATATTCCTAAATTTAGGACAAATATCACCATCATACAGTCCACTTGAGAATCTGAGAGAGACATGATTTTCCTACTCTCTTTCCAAAGTGTTTTTTTCTCCATTTGTTTTCTAAGTCCTGTATTAATAAAGGACCTTGGAGAATGTTACATTTCTGATGCCTTTCCTCAGTAGATATGGAGAAGAGGGTGAACCATTTCTTTTCTATTTTGCAAAACAAAAAAAAATTCTGCAGATAATGAAAGTCATGGCATTGATTCAAACTGGCTCCGAGAGAAAAATCTTGTTACCGGAGACAAACGATTGAGCTCGCAAAGAGGAAAAGAGGGGAATGGCTCCGAAGTTGCTCTAGGAAACTTGTGCACATTTTGGGATGGATTTACATTTTGATGCACGCTTCCCAGTTTCAAATCACTTTAACAGGACTCTACTTGTGGGGAATTAATTCCAAATATTCTAGTATTATTAAGTGCTTTCCATGTGCTAAGCGCTGGGGAAGATACATGACATTCAAATAGAACTCAGACTCTCTTCTGCAAAGGGCACACATTCCAAGGGTCAGAAACAGAATAGTGTTTGACACATACCATTAAAAAGAAAAACAAATGACAGCAGGTATCTTATTCCCATTTTACAGATGAGGAAACTGAGGCCCAGAGAGGTTAAAGTGACACATAGTCTGGTGTCAGAGCTTGGACTAGAAACTAGACTAAGGAAGCAGCGTGGCCTACTGTAAAGAGCTCGGGCCTGGGAGTCAGAGGACCAGGGTACTGATGCCGGCTATGCCACTTGCCAGCTGTGTGACCTGGGGGAAGTCACTTCACTTCTCTGTGCCTGTTACCTCATCTGTAAAATGGGGATTGAGATTGTGAGCCCCATGTTGGACAGGAACTGTGTCCAACCCAATTACCTTGTATCTACCCCAGCATGTAGTACGGTCCCTGGCACATAGTAAGCGCTTAACAAATACCATAATTATTAAGTATTATTATTGATATTCAACCCCCCCCAACTCTTCTCTTCCCCTCCCTCACCCCACTTTTCAATGAAAGAGCAGGTCAGAAAATCAAGTAAGTGGGACTCAACCGAATTATAGAGAGCCGATCAATCGATGGTACTTACTGAGCGCTTATTGTATGCAGAGCACTGTACTAAGCTCTTGGGAGATTAAAATGTAATGGAGTTAATGGACATGTTACTCTCTACTTTTTAGATTGGAAGCCCCCTGCAGGTCGGGGAATGTGTCTCTTCTGCTGCTGGTTTGTCTCCCCCAATGCTTAGCACACTGCTTTGCTCCTAAAGTAAGAAATACCATTATTGGAGACTGGAAGGTTAAGCAAATATCACCCCAGCTGAAAATGGAAATTTCCTCGACAAGCTTTTTGTAATTCTTCTCCCTTTGAGAAGTTGTGTGGACTCCCCCTTGTGGCTAGTACGGAAGTGGAATTCCCGTGATAGGCTGCAAAAGTACCAGCACCCAGATACATTCTTTTTGATATAGTACTTGTTAAGCGCTTACTATGTGCCAAGCGCTGTCCTAAGCACTGGAGTATATACCAGTTATTCAGGTTGGACACAAGTCCCTGTTCCACATTGGGCTCACAGTTTAAGTAGGAGGGAGTAGGATTTAATCCCCATTTTACAGAATGGGTAACTGAGGCCCAGAGAAGTTAAGTAACTTGCCCAGGGTCACACAGCAAACACATGCATTCATTTGTTCATTCAATCGTATTTATTGAGCACTAACTGTGTGCAGAGCACTGTACTAAGTGCTTGGAAAGTACAATTAGGCAACAGGTAGAGACCACCCAACAATGGGCTCACAGTCTAGAAGGGGAGTTACAACAGAGTTGGCAGACACTTTCCCTTCCCACAAGAAATTTACAGTCTCAAAATCATGTCTGCTGTCTTAAATCCAGCACTATCGGTATGTAGTTTAATAATTGCAGTATTTGTTACGTGCGTACTATGTGCCAGGCACTGTACTAAGCGCTGTACAAGCAAATCAGGTTGGACCCAAACCCTGTCCCATGTGGGGCTCACAGTCTTGATCCCCATTTTATAGATGAGGTAACTGAGGCCCAAAGAAGTGAAGTGACTTACCCAAGGTCACCCAGCAGACAATTGTCTGTAAAAATAAATGCTCCTGTCACCCTCTGAAACTTCCTGTAAGAGACTCCACGTAGAGGGCAAAAATTTGTTTTATTCTACATACATGTCATGAGTAACATGCATGGGTTCTACAGCAGAACCATAACTCTCTTAAATTGATGTGTCGGCAAACTCAAACTCAATGTATTTTTCACACAGTATATTTTACAGTCAGAGAACCTTCTCTAATCGGAATAAAGCAATTTGGCTTGCTGTCATTGCTCACTGAAAACATATGAGCTAGTTGGCATGTATGATCCTCAGATTTATCAGCATCTCTGATCTAGTGTTTCGGAGGCTCAGGTCTACAGCACCTGATAGAAGGGGATTTTTATGAATGCCTTTAGCTGTGGATCCAAGTGGCTAGATTTATTCCTCGGGTTCAGAAATGCTTTATTTATTGTCTCTATTCCCCAAATTTTCCAGTCCAGAGGAGATTCTGGTATGCATTTTAGTTTTGAACTATGAGCACTTTATCTTTCCCCTTCTCCTAAGCTTAGCAATCCTAGAAGTAGTAGCAGCAGAAGTAATAGTAGTAGTTGTCACATGTGGAACAGGGACTGTGTCTAATCTGCTTATCTTGATTCTACCCCAATGCTTAGTACAGTGCTTGGTACATAGTAAGCACTAAACACACACCACAATTATTATTAGTAGTAGTAATAAGTCATCATTGTAGTAGTAGTAATAGTGATAGTAGCGTATGGCCTAATGAGAAGAAAAATGGCTTAGTTGATAGAGCACAGGCCTAGGAGTCAGAAGGGCCTGGGTTCTAATCCCAGCTCCTCCACTGGCCTGCTCTGTGACCTTCTCTGGGCCTCAGTTCCCTCATGTGTAAAATGGGGATTGAGCCCCATTTTACAGATAAGGGAACTGAGGCACAGAGAAGTGAAGTGACTTGTCTATGGTCACCAGCAGTCAAGTAGCAGGGCCAAGATTAGAACCCAGGTCGTTCAGACTCCAGGTCCATGCTCCACCCACTAGGCCAAGCTGCTTCTGACAGGGCGCCCACACCACTACCCCCCAATCGTACCAAGCTGCCCTGACTTCTAACCCTGGACTCTCAGGGGGTCACTCACCTTGCGCACCCCCCGAAGCCAGTCCTGAATGTGACACTCCACTCCCATCCAAAACAAACAGCTCTTGATCTAGAGTCAGTCCAGTGGCATTCACTGAGCTCCTACTGGATATAGAGCACTGTAGTAGATGCTTTGCACTAGGGCAATAGAATTATTAGTCACAATCCCTGCCCTTCAATAGCTTAGGGAATGTGTCTGTTTATCGTTGTATTGTACTCTCTCAAGCACTTAATGTTCTGCACACAGTAAGCGCTCAATAAATACGACTGAATGAATGAATGAATACACTCTGGTGGAAAGAGTGCTTCCGGACAATTTATTCCAGGTAAACCACATTTCTAAAGGGGAAAGATTGGGAGGGGTAGATTAAATCCCAAAGGGCTTCAGATTTCGAAAGCCAAATCTCAGTAGGATGGAAATCCAGGTTTATCCGGAGGAGAGTCTTCAAGGCTGGGTGTCCGTGCATTGACATTCCAACTATTTATTGATAAAATGGGTAAATGTGGAAATTAGTCTTAGGAGTTGTCTACCGGTGTCTGTTAGTTTCTCTGGCCTCCTAAAACATAGCCCCAGGCCCTTCTGGAGGTAGAATCATATTGTGCTTGGCAATAAACCCATAATTGATTATGCCACGGAGCTTTAATATGGCTGGAGAAATGAAATCTCGAAAGTAAACACATTCGGAATGTTGCTAGCAGGCGGAATTTAAAACTGCTTTTAGGAATGAACTGGGATTATTCCTTCCCAATAATGACTCGATTTGAGCCACTGTACCCCAGAGTTGCAATGTGAGAGCTGAGTCAAGCTTGGCTTCTCCCTGGGCTGCCTTTAAAGAACTTTATCCTGCATTTTGCACCTGTAAATTTTCGGAGACAAAAATTCAACTTGGAAATTATCTACTGTGGGCCGGACAAGGTCACCGATCTCCTAGCAGCAGCCTCTTTCTGGGTCCAGATGCAATCACCATTGCTAGCATTACCATCTGAGAGGGAGCGGATTTATTTTTGTTCTGTAATACGAGCAATTATGCCATATTGCCACCCATCCTGGGGAGCAAGAGAAGGAGAGTTTTGAGGAAGAGTATTAGATTGTCTTAATAATTTGCCTTTTGAAAAGAGGAAGCTAAAGATTCCAGATGATAGGAAGGGCTTCCTTGGGTGATCTTTCAGGACAGGTTTGGGGTATTTTTATGGCATTTGTTAAGCATTTACTATGTTCCAGGCACCATACTAAGCGCTGGGGTAGGTACAAGTTAATCGGGTTGGACACAGTCCATGACAGTTACTTAAAGGAAGAATATCCACTGGCCCCGAGCTGAACAGCAATTTCATATCTTCGCCGTCTGGAAATCAGAGGAGAAAATCAGAGGAGGAAATCAGGACGCTTGGGAGAGCATGACAGATTTGAAGACACAATCCCTCCGAACAGGGAACTTCCAATCTAGCAGATAATAATAGTGATATTTGTTAAGTATTACTATATCCCATGCATTATTCACCTGCTTCCAACCTCGAAGCAGCACAGCATGGCTCCAGGGAAAGAGCCCGGGCTTGGGAGTCTGAGGTCCTGGGTTCGAATCCTGGCTCCACCACTTGTCAGCTGGATGACTTTGGGCAAGTCACTCCACTTCTCTGGGCCTCAGTTACCTCCTCTGTAAAATGGGGGTTAAGACCGTGAGCCCCCCCCCCCCCCCCCGCCGTGGGACAACCTCATCACCTTGTAACCTCCCCAGCGCTTAGAACAGTGCTTTGCACATAGTAAGTGCTTAAAAAATACCATCATTATATAGGAAGCAGCAAGGCTCAGTGGAAAGAGCCCGGGCTTTGGAGTCTGAGGTCAGGGGTTCGAATCCTGGCTCTGCCACAAGTCTGCTGTGTGACTTTGGGCAAGTCACTTCACTTCTCTGGGCCTCAGTTCCCTCATCTGTAAAATGGGGATTAAGACTGTGAGCCCCCTGTGGGACAACCTGATCCCCTTGTAACCTCCCCAGCACTTAGAACAGTGCTTTGCACATAGTAAGCACTTAATAAATGCCATGATTATTATTATTATTATTATTATTATTATTATCTTTGATGCAATACGTTATTTGGCATCTTTAAGTTTCCTGTGTGAAGGACCATCATCGAACCTAATTATCCCTTGTAGCAATCCGTGTCATGGGAAATAAACACTTTGCTTTTTCTTTCTTTCTCTGGAAACAATCCAAAGCAGGGTATTGTTCAGTACTTGTCTTGTGTCATGCTGTCGAGTCATTTCTGACCCATAGCGACACCATGAACACATCTCTTCCAGAATGCCCCATCTCCATCTGCAATCATTCTGGTGGTGTATCCAGAGAGTTTTCTTGATAAAAATCTGGAAGTGTTTTACCATTGCCACCTTCCGCACAGTAAACTTGAGTCTCCGCCTTCGACTCTTTCCCATGCCGCTGCTACCCAGCATGGATGAGTTTTGAGATGTAGCAAATTGCTTTCCACTCGCTAGCCACTGGCCAAGCTAGGAATGGAATGGGTAGTCCTCTGCTTGACTCTCCCTCGCGTAGCCAAGACTGGTAGAGTACTGGAAACTCTCCAGGTGTGACCCTGAGAGGGGGTTCAGTGCTTACTATTTGGGTATATAGATATCTATGCCTATCCATCTATTTAAATATATCTAGTTAGATAAGGTAGATAGATAGGTAGATAGATTTATTCAGTCAGTCAGTCATATTTATTGAGCACTTACTGTGTGCAGAGCACTGTACTAAGCACTAGGGAGAGTACAATACAACAATAAATAAACACAGTCCCTGCCCACAATGAGCTTACAGTCTAGAGTCGGGGAGACAGACACTGAGAGGCAACGTGACCTGTAGGATAGAGCATGGGCCTGGGAGTCAGAAAGTCATTTGTTCTAATCCCGGCTCTACCACTTGTCTGCTGCGTGACCTTGGGAAAGTTACTTTACTTCTGGGCTTCAGTTCCCTCATCCATAAAATGGGGATTAAGACTGTGAGTCTTATGTGGGATAGGGACTGTGTCCAACCCCATTATCTTGTATCTACCCCAGTGTTTAGAAAAGTACCTGGCACGTAGTGAGCACTTAACAAATACAATTATTATTATTTATTAATATAAAAAATTCCTTTAAGGAAAATCAGTTTCAACCATACTCTACCCCTCCCATTCATTCGTTCATTCATTCATTCATTCATTCATTCAATTGTATTTATTGAGCACCTGCTATGTGCAGAGCATAGATATATTCATGGTATTTGTTAAGCACTTCTTAAGTGCCAGACACTGTGCAAAGCACTGGGTTAGACACTAACTAATCAGGTTGGACACAGTCCATGTCCCACATGGGGCTCCCATTCTTAATCCCCATTTTACAGAGGAGGTAACTGAGGCCCAGAGAAGTAAAGCAACTTGCCCGAGGTCACACAGCAGACAAGTGGTGGAGCCGGGATTAGAACCCAGGTCCTTCTGACTCCCATAATTATTGTTGTTGTTGTTGTTGTTGTTGTTATTATTATTATTATTATTATTATTATTATTATTATACCAATAAGGACCATGACTTTGGTGGTCCTTTAAGCAAGTGGAGAGCCGCTGTCCTGTAGGGTTGCCCCTAGCTGGACTAGAGTGACAGGAAGAAATTAAAATGCCCCAATTAAATTAGATCCTATTTGAAAGAGCCTGAGCTGGATTTTCTTTTAATTATACTAGTGAGCCTGCTGATGAGGTATTGAAGAGGATTTAATAGTCGTCCGATTACACAGCAGTGTGCACCAGAGAAATGAGCTCGGGAACTTCCCAGCAATGATTTCCTTTTTTTCCGCCTGAGAAGCTCTGAGGAGGAAGGAAATTTCTGGGAAATCCCCAGTCACATCACTGAGAAAAGGAAGCAGCTCTGTGGCTTATGAAAAGAGCCCTGGGCTGACAGACAATAATAATAATAATAATAATGATCGTATTTATTAAATGCTTACTATGTGCCAAGTATTGTACTAAACGCTGGGGTGAACACAAGCAAATCGGGTTGGACACTGTCCCTGTCCCATGGGAGGCTCCCAGCCTCAATCCCCATTTTAGAGATGAGGTGACTGAGGCAGAGAGAAGTGAAGTGATTTGTCCAAGGTCACACAGCAGGCAAGAGGCAGAGCTGGGATTAGAACCCGGGTCCTTCAGACTCCTAGACCTGTGCTCCATCCACTAGGCCAAGTTGCTTCCAACAGGGCACCTACGCCACTGCCTCCCAACCACACTAAGCCTCCAAGACTTGTGGCCCATGTGGAACATGGTTTGTATCTACCTCACCACTTAGTAAAATGCCTGGCACATTGAACTAAAAAAAAACCCCCAAAAACCCAAAGAACTATGAAGCTTAGGTTGTTTGTCTAAATCTGAAATTTCAGAAGTTCACCAACTTTGAATGTGGTAAGGTTATTTTGACACTGAGATCCATCAACCCTGTAGGAGACAGGAAGAGAGGACTGGGCATTAATTATCAGTATGACTTTTAATCTGAATCAATGAAAATGCCAGAATGATTGAGGTGGTGTTTGAACTGAACATGAGGGAAGGAAAAGACAAAAGCAGAGCTTGTCAGGAAAAACCAGGATGCTCTGCTTGGAATGGGAGAGGATAGGGATTGGTGTGACTTAGTGGATAGAGCACAGGCTTGCGAGTCAGAAAGACCTGGGTTCTAATCCCAGCTTCTCCACATGCTTGCTCAGTGACTTTGGGCAAGTCACTTCACTTCTGTGGGCCTTAGTTACCTCATCTGTAAAATGGGGATTAAGACTGTGAGCTCCATGTGGGACAGGGACTGTGTCCAACCTGAATACCTTGTATGTACCCCAGTGTTTAGAACAGTGCTTGGCACATAGTAACCACTTAACAAATACTATAAGTAGTAGTAGTAGCAGCAGCAGCAGCAGCAGCAGTACCCGCCCAGCACTTGGGAGAGTACAATACAACAATAAGCAGACACAGTCCCTGCCCACAATGAGCTTATAGTCTAGAGTTGGGGAGACAGACATTGAGAGGCAACATGACCTGTAGGATAGAGCTCTTCTAATACCAATCTACTCACTGGGCCTCACTCTTTCTCACAACAGGCACATAGAAGGCAAGCAGCAAAGCAGTAATAACAGTAGTGATAATGGTGTTTGTCAAGTGCTTACTATGTGCCAAGCTTTGTTCTAAACATTGGGGTAGATAATCAGGTCAGGCCCAGTCCCTGTCCTACATGGGGCTCCCAGCTAAGGGGGAGGGAGAAGAGACACTGAATCCCCACTTTACAGATGAAGAAACTGAGCCACAGAGAAGTGAAGAGACTTACCCCAAATCCCACAGCAGGACAAGTGGTAGGATTAAGACCCAAGTCTCCAGACTCCCAGGCCTGTGTGCTTTTCATTAGACCACATCGAGGAAATTTAAGGGAGAAAAAGGCCTTATAGACAGTTTTCCACAAACTCGGGGATTGGGTTCGTTGAATCGGATCTGAGCTTTGGTTTGTGGAAAATCTAGTGTTCAGTAATTCCGTTCAGATCAGATTTGGAGGGGGGTGTGTGTGTGTGTGTGTGTGTGTGTGTGTGTGTGTGTGTGTGTGTGTGTGTGTGTGTGTGTGTGTGTGTGTGTGTGTGTGTGTGTGTGTGTGTGTGTGTGTGTGTGTGTGTGTGTGTGTGTGTGTGTGTGTTCCTCAGTAGGGCTGAGCACAGCCCTACCCAGGAATGTGTCTTTTTATTATTCTATTGTACTCTCCCAAGTGCTTAGGAGGGTGCTCTGCATACAATAAGTGCTCAATAAATAGGACTGAATGAAGGAATGATGGAGGAAGGCCTTTGAGATTCCGAAGGGCTAACTTCGCATCTAATCTTAGAAAATCATCTAGGGAATAAACATACTCTCCTCAGGGATATGTCAGCCATGCCTTTAGCTAAGGGGCACCATTTAAAGATATCCGGTAGGCGGCCATCTCTTTCCGTTGCCGGGAAAAGTGCTGAACATGTTTAAAGTGGGGTGTTTTTTTTTGTTTTTGAGATAAATAATTCACCCAGGCATCGATCCTCCTTCACCTCGTCCTCCTGACCAAACCACCTCTACCAGCCTCGCCGCTGCAGGCCTCTTCCTCAGTTAATCAATCAATCAGTGGTATTTATTGAGCACTTATGGTGTGCAGAGCACCGTAATAAGCACTTGGGACCGTACACTATAACAGATGGTGGCTATGTTCCCTGCCCACAGCAAGCTTACAGTCCAGAGGATGAGGTTCTACACTCAGCCAGCTGACCAGCTAAAGATTTTACCTCTCCCTTCCTTCCAGAGCTCACATTTTCTCTTCAGTCTCTTCAGGACTCTTTTTTTATGTTGTTTTTTTAATAGGATTTCTTAAGCTCTTACTATGTGCTAGGCACTGTACTAAGCACTGGGGTAGATACAAGCTAATTAGGTTGGACACAGTCCCTGTCCCACATAGGGCTCCCAGTCTTAATCCCCATTTTACAGATGAGGCCCCGAGAAATGAATTGACTTGCCCAAGGTCACACAACAGACAAAGTGCTTAGTGCAGTGCTCTGCACACAGTAAGCACTCAGTAGATACGACTGAGTGAATGAAGTGGCTAAGCCAAGATTAGAACACAGGTCCCCTGACTACCAGGCCTGTGCTTTTTCCTCCAGGCTATGCCACTTCTCATATTTTCTCTTTTCTCATGCTTTTTTGATTGTGCTCTATCCAGTGCTTAGTACAGAGCTCTACACGATAGTGGGCTCTCAAGAAAAGCCTTGGATGGATTGATTGATTGAAGCTGACAGGCAAGATCCAGAGAAGCAGGCAGGACCAGGAGCTGGGCACAGGGAAAGGTGATGAGAAATGACCATCAAATGAAGCCGAGTCTCCACGGGAAAGACAAAATCGCCCGTGATCGATTACCTCTCAGTGGGCTTCAGGCCTTTTGAAAGATTCGCCAATTGGAGGGGTTTGTGCAGGGAGCGGATGCTGTTATTCAGCTGGGGGGTGGTTCGTGAGCTTCTAATAATAATTATTATTATTATGGTATTTGTTGAGTACTTCCTATGTGTCGGGCACTGTACTAAACGTGGGGTTGATACAAGACAATCAGGCTGGAACCCAGTCTGTGTCCCACAATGGCTTACAGTCTCAATCCCCATTTTCCAGATGAGGTCATTGATGCCCAGAGAAGTGAAGTGACTTGCCCAAGGTCACACAGCAGACAAGTGGCAAAACCGAGATTAGAACCCATGACTTCTGAATCCCAGGTCCATGCTCTATCCACTACAGCACACTGCTTATCGAAGGACCCTGGACAGAAGGATGAGCTGGATACCTCAGCAGTTAAAGCAGCCGTCCTTCCTCCCGGCTAGTCTGGTTGGAAAATTGTACGCGAAACCGCGCCACTAATTGAAATGAATTGGACGGTTTCGGAAGAATTCCCGGCAGATTTCATCCCACATCATAAAACTGCCACAGGCCGACTGGCAGAATGCAGCCTTGGCTTGTGCAGAATATGGCACTGGGAGAAAGGCCCGGAAGCTGAGCCTGTCTTCCTTTCCCGTCGGAAACGGAGCCATTTCCCAAACAGAAATCCCAGGCTGTCTGGCAGCCAAGGTGCCTCGGGGAAGTCCAAATTATCATTATTATTAGCAATAATAATAATCAGCTATTTGTTAAACACTTAATGTTGTGCTGACAGCAGAGTAGATGCATTCAGCTCATGCTGGAGAAGCAGCATGGCCTAGCGGATAGAGCACGGGCCTGGGATTCAGGAGGATCTGGGTTCTAATCCCTGCTCAACCACATGTCTCCTGGGTGTCCTTTGGCAAGTCACTTGACTTCTCTGGGTCTCAGTTCCTTCATCTATAAAACTGGGAGCCCCATGGGGAACGGGGACTGTGTCCAACTCGATTTGCTTGTAGCCACCCCAGTGCTTAGTACCGTGCCTGGCACTTTGTAAGCCCTTAACTAATACCATCAGTATTATTATTAGGGCGAGGCTCCTTGAGGTGGAGAAGGCGTTCAAGGAGTCTCAGGAGATCAGAGAGATCTCTCGGCCAGCCAGAGAAAGGCTCAGAAGACTTTCACTCATTCAATCGTATTTATTGAGTGCTTACTGTGTGCAGAGTACTGTACTAAGCACTTGGGAAGTACAAGTTGGCAACATATAGAGACGGTCCCTACCCAACAGTGGGCTCACAGTCTAGAAGGGGGAGACAGACAACAAAACAAAACATATTAACAAAATAAAATAAATAGAATAGTAAATATGTACAAGTAAAATAGAGTAATAAATATATACAAACATATATACAGGTGCTGTGGGGAGGGGAAGCAGGTTGGGCAGAGGGAGGGGGAGGGGGAGAGGGGAGAGGAAGGAGAGGGCTCAGTTTGGGAAGGCCTCCTGGAGGAGGTGAGCTCTCAGTAGGGCTTTGAAGGGAGGAAGAGAGCTAGCTTGGCGGATATGCAGAGGGAGGGCATTCCAGGCCAGGGGGAAGACGTGGGCCAGGGGTCGACAGCGGGACAGGCGAGAATGAGGCACAGTGAGGAGGTTAGCAGCAGAGGAGTGGAGGATGTGGGCTGGGCTGTAGAAGGAAAAAAGGGAGGTGAGGTAGGAGGGGACGGGGTGATGGAGAGCCTTGAAGCCGAGAGTGAGGAGTTTTTGCCTGATGTGTAGGTTGACTGGTAGCCACTGGAGATTTTTGAGGAGAGGAGTAACATGCCCAGAGCATTTCTGCACAAAGATGATCTGGGCAGCAGTGTGAAGTATAGACTGAAGTGGGGATAGACAGGAGGATGGGAGATCAGAGAGGAGGCTGATGTAGTAATCCAGTCGGGATAAGATGAGAGATTGAACCAGCAGAGTAGCAGTTTGGATGGAGAGGAAAGGGCGGATCTTGGCGATGTTGCAGAGGTGAGACCAGCAGGTTTTGGTGACGGATTGGATATGAGGGGTGAACTAGAGCGCAGAGTCGAGGATGACACCAAGTTTGCGGGCTTGTGAGACGGGAAGGATAGTAGTGCCGTCTACAGTGACAGGAAAGTCAGGGAGAGGGCAGGCTTTGGGAGGGAAGGTAAGGAGTTCAGTCTTGGACATATTGAGATTTAGATGGCGGGCAGACATCCAGATGGAGATGTCTTGAAGGCAGGAGGGGACACGAGCCTGAAGGGAGGGAGAGAGAGCAGGGGCACAATGTAGATTTGGGTGTCATCAGCGTAGAGATGATAGTTGAAGCCGTGGAAGTAAATGCGTTCAACAAGGAACCAAGAACTGACCCTTGAGGAACCCCTACAGTAAGGGGATGGGAGTGGGAGGAGGAGCCCGGAAAGGAGACTGAGAATGAATGGCCAGAGAGATAAGAGGAGAACCAGGAGAGGACAGAGTCTTTGGCGGTTGGATAGCATGTTCAGGAGAAGGGGGTGTTCCACAGTGTCGAAGGCAGCTGAGAGGTCGAGGAGGATTAGGATAGAGTAGGAGCCATTGGATTTGGCAGCAGGAGGTCATTGGTGACCTTTGAGAGGGCAGTTTCGGTGGAATGTAGGGGACGGAAGCCAGATTGGAGGGGGTCGAGGAGAGAGTTGGCACTGAGGAATTCGAGGCAGTGGGTGTAGATGACTCGTTCAAGGAGTTTGGAAAGGAATGGTAGGAGGGAGATAGGGCGATAACTAGAAGGGGAAATGGGGTCAAGAGAGGGTTTTTTAGGATGGGGGAGATGTGGGCATGTTTGAAGGCAGAGGGGAAGGAATCAGTGGAGAGTCAGCAGTTGAAGATGGAAGTTAAGGAGGGGAGGAGGGACGGGGCGAGAGATTTCATAAAATGAGAGGGAATGGGGTCAGAAGCACAGGTGGCCAGAATAGCACTTGAGAGGAGGGAGGAGATCTCATCTGAGGATACTGCTGGGAAGGATGGGAGAATAGCAGAGAGGGTTGAGAGCAGGGGGGTTGGAGAAGGGGGAGGAGTGACTTTGGGGAGCTCAGACCTGATGGAGTTAATTGTGGTATCAGGCATCCCTAACCTCTCTCTCCTCCCTCTATCCCCCTCCCTCAGTTTCTGTCTCAGGCTCCTGGCAGACCCTGGCAGCCCTGGCACTCCTAGAACGGGACTACTGTTGCTGCTGTCACAGATGCGGGCAAAACCAGGTTCGTGCGATCTGCAGGATTCTGATTGCTCCTGTCCTTAGCATTCTGTCCCTCTCTCTTTCCGAATGTTTCTTTTCCATAGCACCGGAGCGTTTGAAAATTGTATGTGGCAGTTTTCAAAGAGTAAAACCAGCGAGACTCGTGCATGCAACAAGCTGACTGCGTCGGTTAGAAAGGGAAAACCATGGGCATTGATCTGATGAATAAAGAGCAACCTGCAAATAATCCATCGATCAATCGGTGGTACTTATAGAGTGCTTACTGGTTGCTGAGCCCTGTATTAAGCGCTGGGGCGAGTACAGTATGACAGAGGTGGTAGACACATTCCCAGTCTAAAAAATAGACATAACTAAATAACTTCCCAGCTCAAATAAAAGTCTTGAGCTTTAGGGTCCGGGCCTACAAGGGAAAGCAGTGTGGCTTAATGGATAGAGCACAGGCCTGGGAGCCTGAAGGACCTAAATTCTAATCTTAGCTCTGCCACTTGTCTGGGGTTGATGCAAGCTAATCAGGGTGGGCATGGTCCCTGTCTCACATGGGGCCCACAGTCTTAATCTCCATTTTACAGTTGAGGGAACGGAGGTACAGAGAAGTTAAGTGATTTGCCCAAGGTCACGCAGCAGACAAGTGGCGGAGCCGGGATTAGAACCCAGGTACTTCTGACTCCTATGCCCGTGCTCTATCCACTACGCCACGCTGCTTCCTTGACAAGTAGTCAGAAAAAGTCTCCACCTTTATCATGTGCCTGTCTTCCCAAAGAAGTTGATCAGAAATCTCATACACCCCCTCATCCCTTGCAAAAGACCAAGTCTGATTGTCATTAGCATTAAAAGTATTAAAAGGGTTTGTGCTTACCCAGGCCTTTTTATCTCCGAAATATAAAGCCCTGAGAAGTATAATGTCCTGAGAAATATAAAGGCCCTTTTGTCTGAGGATATTAAGATAAATATGAACTAATCGAAGCTCGCAATACTCCAGACGAGGTATGGAATTCCCCTATAGTGTTCTCAGCCACCTCAGCCCATTCCTGAATCTATATTTAGGGATCGCTGATTGGGAGAAAAGTGGAAAAAGTTGTGCGTGGAGTATTTATTATTATTAAAATAATGAGCTCTGCTCTCCAAGGGCCCCATAGTTTCAGCTGAATGTGGGGCATTCTGAGAAGCTGTTTAGAGCATTTCCAGAATAGTTTGCACAATGTCGGCAGCAGTGGGAAGCAGGGTGGCCTAGTGGCTAGAGAGCAGGCCTGGGAGTCCAAGGACCTCGGTTCTGTAGTTGGCTCTGCCACTTGCCTACTGGGTGGCCTTGGGCAGATCATTTCAGTTATGTGGGCCTCAGTTACCTCCTCTGTAAAATGGATTAAGACTGTGAATCCCATATAAGACGTGGACTGTGTGCAACCTGATTAGATTGTATCTACCCCAGAGCTTAGTACAGTGCCTGGCACATAGTTAAGTGTTTAACAAATGCCATTAATCAATCGATCATATTTATTGAGCACTTACTGGGTGCAGAGTAATAACCACTTGGGAGAGTACACTATAACAGAGTTGGTAGACATGTTCCCTGTCCACAGTGAGTTTAAATATATATGAATAGATAGGTAGAGATATCTAGTAACTGTGTGCGGAGCATTCAATCATTCAAGTGTATTTATTGAGAACTTACTTGTGCAGAGCACTGTACTAAGCACTTCAGAAAGTACAGTACAACATTGCATTGTACAACATTCCCTGCCCACAGTGAGCTTACAGTCTAGAGTTGGGGGGTGACAGACATCAATGTGAATAAATAAAATTACAGATATGTACATAAGTGCTTTGGAGCTGGGAGGAGAGAAGAGCAAAGGGATAAATAAAATGACAGATATGTACCTGAGTGCTTTGGGGCTGGGAGTGGGGAAGAGCAAAGGGAGCAAGTCAGGGCGATGCAGAATAGAGTGGGAGATGAGGAAAAGTGGGGCTTATTCTGGGAAGGCCTCTTGGAGGAGATGTGCCTTCAATAAGGCTTTGAAGTAGGGGAGAGTTCAGATTAGAGGACAGAGGGCATTCTAGGCTAGAGGTTGGCAGCAAGACAGGCGAGATTGAGGCACAGCGAGAAGGCGAAAAGGTTAGCACTAGAGCACTGTTCTGAGCACTTGGAAGAATACAATACAACAAAGTTGGTAGACATGTTCCCTGCCCACACTGAGCTTACAGTCTAGTGGGAAAGACAGACACTGATATAAATAAAGAGAGCAAATATATAACTATCATTACTAATACTACCATTGTTGTCTTGGAAAGGCTTCAGGCTTGGGGCCTCTTGAGATCGGCCAGGAAGCAGTGTGGGTGGTGAATGCTAGGGATGACTGCCTTTCACCCAGCTGGGAGATAATAAACTTTCTGGGAGTTCCAGGGTTGAGCTCAGGCAAAAGTGATAAATATCCCAGGAATCATCCCTCTCTATAAGAAATGAGGATGTTCCCACACCCCAGGCCGAAGCCCCTGAGATTCCTGAGACACTGCTGTGGTTCAGGCAGATGCTGAATTCCAAAAGGCTGCTCACTGTGACCCAACATATTCCCCCGCCTGCCCCCTTTGGTATTTGTGAAGTGTTTCTTATGTGTCAGGCAGTAGACTTATCCCTGGGGTACATAAAAGCTAATTAGGTTGGCCACAGTCCCTGTCCCACATGGGATTCACAGCCTTAAACTCCATTTTACAGATGAGGTAACTGAAGTACAGAGCAGTGAAGTGACTTGCTCGAAGTCACACAGCAAAGTGACAGAGCTATCTAACTCCCAGGTCTGTGCTCTATCCAGTAGGCCACACTGCTTCTCAGTGTGTTCCTTTGGTCTGCACCAGGGCTAGTTGTGATGCCAAGACAGGAGATGTGATAAGAAGGGAAGTCAATGTCTTAGGCATGGATGGTGCTGGGGTGGGAGTTGGAGGGCTGAGGGGGACAGAGGAGAAGAATGGGGGAGGGGGGTACTTCCAGCTAAGGAGATGATTCCCTGAACAAGCATTCAGTTAAGGAAATAATTAGAACAGTGCCTGACATGTAGTAAACACTTAACAAATACTATTAAAAAAAAAAGTGCCTGGGCCAAGAGCCAGATAAACCTGCACATACACACGCATGCCCAGGACCGAGAGTCAGGAATCTAATCCCGGCTCTCCCACATGCCTGCTGTGTGACCTTGAGCAAGTCACTGGATGATAATAATAATAATAGTAATGATTGTGGTATTTGTTAAGCACTTATGTGCCAGGCACTGTACTAATCACAGGGGTAGATATAAGTTTATCAGGATGGTCACAGTCTTTTCCCAAGTAATAATTATGGCATTTGGTAAGCACTTACTATGCACCAGGCACTGTACTAAGCACTGGGGTGGATACAAGGAAATAGGGTTGGACATAGTCCCTGTCCTAAGTGGGGCTCACAGTCTCAAGCCCCATTTTCCAGATGAGGTAACTGAGGCCCGGAGAAGTGAAGTGACTTGTCCAAGGTCACCCAGCAGACAAGTGGCAGAGCCAAAATTAGAACCCAAGACCTTCTGAATCCCAAGCTTGGGCTCTATCCACTATGCCATGCTACTTAACCTCTCTGGGCCTCAGTTTCCTCATCAGTAAAATGGTAAATACCAGTTCTTCCCCTCTGACTATGAGCCCCATGTGGGACAGGGACTGTATCTGATCTGATTGTATCATATCATTGTGACCCCAGTGCTCGGCACAGGGTTAGCACTTAAAGACCACACTTGTAACATACACACACACTCACACATACATCTGGCCTTGATGGTGATTTTCTTGGGAGCAAGTTTGAGGAGAATGTGGTGTCAGCTGTTGCCCTGCTGCAAAGACAAAGCAAACTTCCCTCTGAGCTTTTGGTCTGCAGCTCTTCCTCAGGAAGAGGAAAGGAACCGGCATCTTGAACCAATTTTAAGATGCTTTTTCAGTTATCAAAAGCAAGCCTCGATGTCACCGTGATTGACACCACACGAAAGTACTGTTACCAGAATAATGAGGATGAGTATGATGATGCCAGTGGTGGTACAGTTGGTTCTTGGCTCCAGGACGTTCACTAGATTTGAAGCAGCACGGGCCTGGGAGTCAGAAAGTCATGGGTTCTAATCCCGCTTCTGCCACTTGTCTGTTTTGTGACCTTGAGCAAGTCGCTTCACTTCTTGGGCCTCAGTTACCTCATTTGTAAAATAGGGATTGAGACTGTGAGCCCCACGTGAGACAAGGACGGTCCAACCCAATTTGCTTGTATCCACCCTGGTGCTTAATACAGTGCCTGGCACACAGTAAGCACTTAACAATTGATACTATTATTATTATTATTACACCCTGATAGTCTTGCTTTCCCAGCAAACTTGGCATTGTGATCCGATGAGCAGATCACAGTCCCACCACCCCTGCGCTGTATGAGAGAGGTCTGCTTATTATTAGCTCTAACCCGGCTGGAAGAGAACTGTTTCTGTTTTAATGCAGTTCACGAGCAGGTTAGGAAAAGGGGCCGGGGTGGAGAAAAAGGGAAGGTCGTCAGCAATGACCTCTATTTCCTCAGCTGCCAAGCCCCAGATTCTCCCCTAAGTCCCGCCTGATCCCCAGAGGGGAGAGGATTGATGCTCTTTGCCCTTACAGTCGTGACAAATTATCTGGGCTGATTTTGTGACATGAACTGTTGCCCGTGAGGGAATGAGCTGACACCGATAAATTCATTCCACTTACAACCTCGCATGGCGCTGGAATTGGAGTTCTAGAGGTGGGAGACATAAATTTGCCAGGTGGGGAAGGATCTGTGCTTTCCCTGCAGATTGTAGGTTTAACGTATTTCTCCGCTTCCGCTGCCCACGTCATGTACTTATGACAGGGATGCTGCTAATAATAATTATGGTATTTGTTAAGGGCTTACTGTGTGCCAAGCACTGGGACAGATACAGTTTGGACCTGGTCTCTGTCCCACATGGGGCTCACACTCTTAATCCCCATTTTACAGATGAGATACTGTGGCACAGAGAAGTGAAGTGACTTACCTAAGGTCACACAGTAGACATGAAGCAGAGCCGGGATTAGAAGCCAGGTCCTTCTGACTCTCAGGCCTGAGCTCTATCCACTAGGCCACGCCGATCGCCGGACCTTGTTATCAGTTACCCAGACCTGGACCAAGACTAGCCTGTACATGTGGTTAAAAGGAAAATATAGATATGTTTTCCCCTATTTTTAGTGAAATGTTGGATCAATTTGCTCTACTTCCTGTAAATAAGAAAATGGCCAACTGGGCAACATTAAGGTACTGGAAATTATTTCTGTCAGTATTGAGTCCATTTATTTCTTTGGAAGTAAACAGTTGTATGAACTGTGCTGTCCATTTTGTGTCATTACTAGCTGGCTAATTTTATCAGGTTCCAAAAGGCAGCCTGATTATCTAGATTGGCTGTCTTTATTGATCTCATTAACTGATAATTACCAAAGCTCCCTTTCGTTTTCATCTGAGGAAGTCATTTCTCCCCTGGAAGTGAATCTTACATTTTACAATTAGGTGGCGATGCTCTGATGGGGTTGTTGCAATTATAACCATCATCATCAACATCATCATCATCATAATTTTGACTGTGGAGTTTATTACGTGCTATTATGTACCAAGTGTTGTACTAAGCACTGGGGTAAAATTAATATAAGCAGATAGAACCACAGTCCTTATCCCACATAATAGCAGTAGTAATAATAATAATGATAGAGAAGCATCATGGCTTAGTGGATAGAGCACAGGCCTGCAAGTCATAAGGACCTGGGTTCTACTCCTGGCTCTACCACTTGTCTGCTGTGTGACCTTGGGCAAGTCGCTTAACATCTCTGCCCCTCGGTTACCTCATCTGTAAAATGGAGATTAAGACTGGGACCTGATTAATTTGTATCTACTCCAGTGCTTAGTGTAGTGTTTGATTAAGTGCTTAACAAATACCATTAAAAATAGTAATAATAATAATTGATGTATTTGTCTATACTGAGCATGGGAGTCTTGTCTTATGCTGTTGAGTTGTCTTCAACCCACAGCGATGCCCCGGACACATTCATTCATTCAATCATATTTATTGAGTGCTTACTGTGTGCAGAGCACTGTACCAAGCACTTAGAAAGTACAAATTGGCGACATATAGAGATGGTCCCTACCCAACAACGGGTTCACAATCTAGGAGGATACATCTCTCCCAGAACGTCCCATTTCCATCTGCAATCATTCTGGTAGCGTATTTGTAAAGTTTTCTTGGTAAAAATACAGAATCGGTTTACCATCGCCTCCTTCCACGCAGTAAACTTGAGTCTTTGCCCTTGATTCTCTCCTGTGTTGCTTCTGCCCAGCACAGGTGAGTTTTGACTTGTAGCAGATTGCCTTCCACTTGCTAGCCACTGCCCAAGCTGGGAATAGAATGGATATGTCTCTGCCTGACTCTCCCTCCTATAGATGAGACTGGTAGAGTATTGGAAACTCTCTAGGTGTGACCCTGAGAGAGGGAGCACTGGAGTAGGTACAAGATGATCAAATCAGATCTAATCCCTGGTCCACATGGGGTTGACAGTCTACATAGGAGGAAGTAGGATTTAATCCCCATTTTATCGTTAAGGAAACTGAGGCACAGAGAAGTGAAAGAACTTGCCCAAGGTCACACAGCGGACAAGTGGAGAGCCAGGATTAGAAGCCAGATCCTCTGACTACCAGGCCCGGGCTGTATCCACTAGACCATCCTGCTTCTCATAGATCGTGTCACTCTCATTTATGCCCAAAGAATATCATGTGTTCTCTTTATATACCCTGCAGGGTTAAATATTTTTGAAAATATATATTTTCTCTTTTATCTGGATATGCAAGAAATTTAGGGTGAGATCTCATGAATTTGCATCAGAAGGTGCACTCTGGATTAACCTTATGAATGTTGGCTGTGGCTAGTGTGCATCTTTAGCTTTTCACCTCCTATGTAACTTCTGGAGTTGAAAGTTTAAAGAAAAGAAATTTCTAAGCATTCAGATGGATGTCATTTGGGGAATGTAGAAACTCTTGACATACTACTCCAAACTCAACCAATGTTTCTTTCTTTAAACATATTGAAACAGTCAGACACTGTTATTTATGAAATAATGATGGTATTGATTAAGTGCTTATTCTGTGCCAAGTATTGTGCTGACTGGTGGAGTAGATACCAGATAATCGTGGCCTGGTGGTTAGAGTCCAGGGCCTGGGAGTCAAAGGACCTGGGTTCTAATTCCGGTTCCACCATTTGTCTTCTGTGTGACCTTGGGCAAGTCACTTCACTTCTCTGGGACTCAGTTCCCTCATCTTTAAAATGGGGATTGAGACTGTGAGCCCCATGTGGGACTGGGACTGTGACCAACCTGATTTGCTTGAATCCACCTTGTGGCTTAGTACAGTGCCTGGCACATAGTAAGTGCTTAACAAACATTATTGTTATTATTATCAAATCAGATACAGTCTCTTCCCTACATGGGACCTATAGTCTAAGAGGGAGGGATACTGAGTACTTAATCCCTAATTTACAGATGAAAAAACTGAGGCACAGGCAAGTTAAGTTATTTATCTAAGATCACACATCAGGTAAATGGCAGAGCCAGGATTAGAACCTGGGTCTCTTGACTCAGTTCCATGCTCCTTCCATTAAGTCAGTCGATCAATCAATAGTATTTATAGAGCATTGATTCTGTGAAGAGCACTGTACCAACAGCTTGGGAGAATACAAAAGAGTTGGTAGGATTCCTGCTCTCTACCAGCTGAGAGTTTAGTGATGAAGTTGGGTATGAAAATGAATTACAGCTAGCAAAAGCAGCAAATTAAAAAGGCAATTGTGGCATTGATTAAGCACATCCTATGTGCCAAGCACTTTATTAACCACTGAGGTGTGTACATGATAATCAGGTCTCACATAGGTATTGAGTCCCCATTTTGCGGATAAGGGAACTGAAACACAGAAAAATGGAATGAATTGCCCAAGATCACCCAGCAGGCAGGCAGTGGAGCAGGGATTAGAATCCAGGTCCGTTTGACTCCCAGGCCACTGGGCAGTCCGCTAGGCTTCCGTGCTTCTCCTATCACTATGATTATGATGATGATGCATTGTGGCCTAGCAGAAAGATCACAGGCCTGGGAGTCAGAGGACATGGTTCTAATCCCAGCTCTGCCTCTTGTCTGCTGTTTGATCTTGGGCAAATCATTTAACTTCTCCATGCCTGTTACCTCATCTGTAAAATGGGGATTAAGAGTGTGAGCCCAATGTGGGACAGGGACTGTGTCCAACCTGAATACCTTGTATCTCCCCCAATGCTTAGAACAGGGCTTGGCACATAGTAAGTGCTTACCAAATACCATTATTATTATCATTTTTATTATCTGAGTTCTCTGGGCCAGGGATCCTCTCTGTCCCCTTTACTGCACCTCCTCAGCCTCTCCTTGGGCTCCTCTCTCTCTAGTCACCCCTCCTGCCCCACAAAAGCCCCCTCCCCGATTCCCAGAGACCACCACCCACTGCTATTTCACCAGGCACCTTCTGCCGGAACGGAGTCATTTATCACAAAGAGAGCCCCACGCCTCTCCAGAACCCTGACATGAAAGTTACGTTCAAATCCCACTTCCCTTCAAACACCTCAGCCCTTACTTAGGTGAAGCAGCCTATAAGGAGATGAATTATTATTATTTTTTTAATCAAGTAACAGACACAGGTGGAGTAGCCAGCCTTTCTAATATTGCTGAGGCTTTGATAAATATGTCGCGCTCCAAGATAACTTTGCCAAATCCTTTAATATCCTGCAGCTCGGTCCCCGATGTCTGGTCACCACAGAGGGTGGGGAGGAAGAGCAAATGTCAATATGTTCTCTTCTCCCGCTTCAATCCACTCCATAATCAGCTTTGAGGGTAAATAAATGGTGAGTTATAGGCAGAGGGGAGAAGGAAAACATTTTGGGCAACTCTGGGTTTCTCTCTTGCCTGCTTCGCTTTGACCAAGTTGGGGCTTTATGTATTTCCCTTCTCTTTTTTTTAGTAGAGAAAGAGTCGGTGCTGTCTTTAGTCTAAGGTTCCCACTCTGTTTGTTTGTGATACTTGTTAAGCGCTTACTATGTCTCAAATACTGTTCTAAATGCTGGGGTCAAGACTGTAAACCCATTGTTGGGTAGGGACCGTCTCTATATGTTGCCAACTTGTACTTCCCAAGCGCTTAGTACAGTGCTCTGCACACAGTAAGCGTTCAATAAATACAATTGAATGAATAAATGAATGGTCGGACACAGTCCCTGATACACCTGGGGGTCACAGTCTGAAGTAGAAGGGAGAACAGGTATTGAATCTCCATTTTGTATCTGAGGAAACTGAGGCACAGAGAAGTTAAGTGACTTGCCCAAGGTCACATAGCGAGCAATTGGCAGAGCCGGTATTAGAACCCAGGTCTTCTTTCTCCCAAGCCCGGGCTCTTTCCATTACACCACGCTGCTTCTGGGTCTTGCTTTCCAGCTCCTTGCACCTCCACTCACTTTTTTTTTAATGTGTTTGTCAAGTGCTCACTATGTGCCACACACTGTACTAAGCACCAAGTGAATCGTGTCCCACATGGTACCCACAATCTTAATCCCCATTTACAAATGAGGTAACTGAGGCCCAGAGAAGTGAAGTGACTTGCCCAAGGTCACACATCACACAAGTGGCAGAGCTGGGATTAGGACCCAGGTCCTTCTGAGTCCCAGGCCCTTGCTCTTATAGTAGGCCACACTGCTTCTCATTAGGCCACGCTGCTTGAACTCCTCTTTTCCACCCATTAAATCTCCCAAGTGGTCGGATGCTTAGCTCAGAGGGATGGGACTGTAAGGAGGGTGCCTGAGAAATCATTTTTCTTTTGAAATTGGAGGTGGTGTCATTACAGGGAAGCAGCATGGTATAGTGGACAGAGCATGGGCCTGGGAGTCAAAAGGTCATGGGTTCCGATCCTGGTTCTGACACTTGTTTGCTATGTGGCTTTTAAGGCCTTCACGATAATAAAAATAACGATAATAACTGTGGTATCTGTTGAGTTCTTACTGTGTGCACCAGGCACTGTGCTAAGCACTGGGGTGGATGCAAGTAAAATGGGCTGGACATTGTCCCTGTCCCACATGGGGCTCACAGTCTCAATCTCCATTTTCCAGATGAGGTAACTGAGACCCAGAGAAGTGAAGCGACTTGCCCCAGGTCACACAGCAGACAAGTGGCAGAGCCAAGATTAGAACCCATGACCTTTTGACTCCCAAAGAAAAAGGGCCAAGGGTGATTGGGTTGTTTAGAGGAAGAACTACAAATTGGATTTCAAAATAGTTTTCATTCCAACCTCTGATGCAATCCCTTACTGAACAGAGGGGGAAATGATTGAGAAGAGCTTGGTTTTTGTGGTCCGTGGGGCCCCTTTAAACCAGAGAGAAGCTTGGAGATAAGGAGTTGAACCATCTATAGGGGAGAGGCATAATAACCCAGAAGATAAGAGGATCTCTTAGTCACAGGAAAATCATTCAGAGTATAAAGGTGCTTCAGAGTTCAACAAAAGCATGAGAACCGGTTCTGCTAACTTGGTTTTCCAGTCAGTAGAAATTCATATTTCGAACGATTTCCTTGTGGTGGAGAATGAACCAACAGTAAAACGGATGCAAAGTTCCTTTTCACCATTTCCCTTGCTCTTTGCTCTTGACCTCATGGCTTTGACAGAGTTGGGTGTTTTATGCATTTCTCTTCCTTTATTGTAGAGAAAGAACCAGCACTGGTATTTGTTCAGCACTTATTACGTGCCAGGCACTGTACTAAGCACTGGGGTAGATACAAGACACATTCCCTGCCCAAAATGAGCTTACAGTCTAGAGGGGACAAGCTTGATCTCCCTATTTCCTCTCAGTACAGTGTGCAGTCCCTTTTATCGAAACCAAACCAGGATTTGAATTTTTCTTCCAGACTTTGGAATTTCAGTCCTCAATTCCTTAAGGGAAAAGGACTTTGTTGTCAGGATTTCTGGCCAGGAAAGGATCTGGGGTGTGATGTTCCCTTCCCAGACCAACTACTTCTGTAAACCAGACAACTGCACCAAACTCCGTTTCCTCATCTGTAAAATGGGCATGAAATATCTGTTCTTTCTCCCCCTTGGGCTGTGAGCCCTGGGTGGAACAGGGACTGTGGTTGAGCAATGCCTAGTGGGTAGAGCATGGGCTGGGGAGTCAGAAGGACCTGGGTTCTAATCCCAGCTCCACCACTTTTCTGCTGGGTGACATTGGGCAAGTCACCTCACTTCTCTGGGCAGCACTGAGAAGCAGCGTGGCTCAGTGGAAAGGGCACGGGCTTTGGAGTCAGAGGTCATGGGTACAAATCCCGGCTCCGCCACTTGTCAGCTCTATGACTTTGGGCAAGTCACTTAACTTCTCTGGGCCTCAGTTCCCTCATCTGTAAAATGAGGATGAAGACTGTGAGCACCCTGTGGGGCAACCCAATCACCTTGTAACCTCCCCAGTGCTTAGAACAGTGCTTTGCACATAGTGAGCACTTAATAAATGCCATTATTATTATTAGTGCCTGTCACATAGGAAGCACTGAACAAATACCATAATTATTATCTGCTTTTAGACTGTGAGCCCACTGTTGGGTAGGGACTGTCTCTATGTGATGCCAATTTGTACTTCCCAAGCGCTTAGTACAGTGCTCTGCACATAGTAAGCGCTCAATAAATACGATTGATTGATTGATTGATTGATTATCTACCTCAGCGCTTAGTACAAAGGAAGCAGCAAGGCCTAATAAAACCAACACAGGCCCAGGAGTCAGAGGACATGGGTTCAAATTCCTACTCAGCCATTTGCCTGCCATTTGGCCTTGGGCACCTCACTTCACCTCTCTGCGCCTCAGTTTCCTCATCATTACCATGTGTGACATACGATAAGTGCTTCACAAATACCATTAAAAAATAGAGATATACCTGTTCTCTTTCCTACTACAAACCAGTTATTATT
This sequence comes from Tachyglossus aculeatus, assembly GCF_015852505.1. Taxonomy (NCBI): domain Eukaryota; kingdom Metazoa; phylum Chordata; class Mammalia; order Monotremata; family Tachyglossidae; genus Tachyglossus; species Tachyglossus aculeatus. The sequence goes on from NC_052083.1 coordinate 28,094,709, forward strand.
AACTCTGGTCAGATACCTTCCTCACCTCCCCTCTACACACACAACCTCACAGCCCTTTAACAAATTTCACCTGGCTCTGTCCTTTAGCTCTCAAAGTTCACAGTGCAACAACCAGGGAAACCACAATAGGTAATTAGTCTCTAATAAACAGAGAGCCCCCTAACAGCCAACAGCAGCCCAGCCTCACACTCACTCTGCCATTCCAGCCAGCGAGCCCAATTAAACCACATTTTCTGCCTGGGCAGGAAAAAGGGGTTCTGTGTCTCCAACAGTTGCTCTTGTAGGGGGCTGAAGAATTTTCCTCGTTTCCCCCCATCTGTAGCAGTTGTTCTTGCAGGGGCTAAAGGATTTTCCCTGTTTTCCCCTTTCTGTAACAGTTGTTCTTGAAAGGGACAGAAGAAGCAGTGCGGCGTAGTGGAAAAGAGCATGAGCCTAGGAGTCAGAGGACCTGGGTTCTAATCCTGGCTCTGCCAATTGTTTGCTGTGTTATCTTGGGCAAGTCACTTCACTGCTGTGTGCCTCAGTTTCCTCAATTGGAAAATGGGTATTAAATACCTGTTGTCCCTTCTACTTAGACTGTGAGCCCCATGCAGGACAGGGACTGTGTCTGACCTACTTGACTTGTACTTATCCCAGCATGTGTTTGACACATAGTAAGTGCTAAACAAGTACCAGAAAACAAAAAAAAAAACAGGAAAGAATTTTTCCCATTTTCCCCTATCTATAGCAGTTGTTCTTACAGGGGGCTGATGAATTTTCCCCATTTTCCCCTGTCTGTACCAGCTTTTTTTTTTTTTTGAAGGGGTCTGAAGAAGCAGCATGGCCTGGTGGAAAGACCACGGACCTGAGAGTCAGATGACCTGGGTTCTAATCCCCGTTCTGCTGATTGCTCTGGCAAAAGCTTGATGTGTGACCTTGGGCAGGTCACTTAACTTCTCTGTGTCTCAGTTTCCTCAACTGCAAAATGGGGATTCAATACCTGTTCTCCCTTCTGCTTCAGTCTGTGAGCCCCATGTGGGACAGGGACTGTGTCTATCCTAATTGGCTTTGTACCTACCCCAGTGTTTAGAACAGGGTTTGACACGTAGTAAGTGCTTAACAAGTGCCATAAAGCAAACAAAACAAACAAGAATATTCCCCATTTTCCCTGGTCTGTAGCGGTTGTTCTTGCAGGGGGCTGCAGAAATTTCCCTGTTTTCCCCTGACTGAAGCGGTTGTGCTTACAGAGTTCTGAAGAATTTTCCCCATTTTCCCCTGACTATAGAAATTGTCAATTTCCCATCAGCCTCGCAGATGGGTTCCTAGGTTCTCTGGGCCACAACAGTTTTAATTTCTCCAGCTGCACATCTTCTCTGACAGTAGAACGGTGCACCTGATGAAACCAATGTTGGAAATGCTCGGGGCGCCTTAATGAAATGGCATTTGATAGAACCTAGTCATAGCTAAAGAGGAAACAGCTAATCCCAAATGAAAGACAGGATTCAAGCATCAGACCCGTGTTCAAAATTTAGGCCAGTTTGTGTCACCCTCATGAGGGTTGTGTTCTATCAGCCTGGGTTCTATTCCTGGTTCTGCCACTTGTCTGCTGTGTGACCTTGGCCAAGTCACTTTAGTTCTCTGGGCTTCAGTTATCTCCTCTGTGAAATGGAGAGTTAGTCCTCCTTCTGATTTAGAAGGAGCCCCAGGTGGGACAGGGGCTCTGTCCAATCTGATTACCTTGTCACTATGCTAGCGTTTAGTACAGTGCTTGGCACAATATAGGAGAGAAGAAGAAAAAGAAGAAGGAAAAGAAGAAAATAAGGAAAGTCCAGGAGTCACTTAGGATGAATAGTAGAAGGATTGCTGAGCAGGCAATATAGTCGGACTAAAAATGCCATATCTGAATTTTGATGTAAAACTCTTCACTGACCTTCAGCATGATTTCTTTGAGGCCTGATCATGGTTGACTTGGGCTGAAATGTATTGTTGATTAGCCATCGTCATTATTAGTGGTATTTATTGATTGCTTACTGTGTGCAGAGCACTGTACTAAGTGCGTGGGAGAGTACAATACAAAAGAGTTGGAAAACACAATCCCTGCCTACAATGAGTTTATAGACTAGAGGGGGAGGCAGGCATGAATGGAAATTATGAAAATACAGATATGTACATAAGGGCTGTGGGGGTGAATATCATAAGAGCACACAAGAAGCGAGTAACACTGCTTCATCCCCGTTTTTTTTAGGTAAGCGCTTACCATGAGCCAGACTCATAGGAAGGGAGAAGGGGAGGAGCCCCCAGCAAGGAGAGGGAAAGGAGGGAGAGAAAGAGGTGGGAAGGGGAGGGAGGTGTTGAAGGAGAGAGAGGAGGAGAGAAGGAAAAAGAAAGAGAGAGAGGAGGGAAGGGAAAAGAAGGAAGTAGAGAGAGGAATCAGTAGATCAATCATATTTATTAAACGCTTACTGTGTGCAGAGCACTGTATTAAGCGCTTGGGAAAGAACAATTCAACAATAAACAGTGACAATCCCTGCCCACAATGAGCTCACAGTCTAGAGGGCGGGTGGGAAGGGGAAGTGGAGGGAGGTGTCAAAGGAGAGGGAGAAGGGAAAAGAAGAGGGAGGGGAGGGAAGGGAAGAGGGGAGGAAGGAAGGCAAAAGGGAGAGAAGGAGTGACAGATGTGGGGAGAAGGCAAGGGAGAAGAGACAGAATGGGTGAGGAGGAGGAAAATGGAGGATGAAGGAAGGAATGGGAGGGAGGAGGGAAGGGGAAAGGAGGAGGGAGGGGAAGGAAGGAAGGAATGAGAGGGAGGAGTGAAGGAAAAAGGAGAGGAGGGAGGGATGGGGATGAAGCAAGAAAGAAGAGGAAGCGGAGGGAATGGGTGAAGAGGAGAGGGAGGATGATGGCGGGAGAGAGGATTGAGGAGGGAAGAAGGGGGTGGAGGAAAGATGGGGAACGAATGCTTTGCATCCTTAAGAAGGCAGTGCAGTAAGGGAGAAGTCAGGGAGCGGATGATCCAGCTCTCCATCCGGAACTGTGGGACCCCTGTGGTTCGGACTAGGACATCTGCTAGCCCTGGGCCACTGGGCCACCAGGATCTTTTGGACCGAAAAGTGAGAGGACCGCAAGGACCAGCCTCGTCACTCAGCGCTGTGTCTGCTTAGACACGATGCCTCGCAGTAATGCAATTTATATTTCATGCACAATTGAAGCAGCTAATGGTGTAATTCTCCAAGGGGGAAACAACTTGTCACTGTGTTAATTACATTGCGGGCGCATCTTTCCTCCCCACTTCGCCCCCTGCCCGGGCCGCTCCAGGGGGTCTCGGCCAGGGGTCTGCAGTGAGCGAGCTCTGACCTGGGAGAGGGGCTTAATAATAATAATAATAATGGTATTTGTTAAGCACTTACTATGTGCCAAGCGCTGCTCTAAGCACTGGGGTAGATACAATACAATCAGGTTGGACACAGTCCCTGTACCACAAGGGGCTCACAGTCTCCATCCCCATTTTCCAGATGAGGGAACTGAGACCCATGGAGAAGTGAATAATAATAATTAATAATAATCATCATGGTATTTGTTAGGCACTCACAATGTGCCAGGCACTGTACTGAGCGCTAGGGTGCATACAAGCAAATTGGGTTGGACACAGTCCCTGTCCCCACATGGGGCTCACAATCTCAATCCCCATTTTACAGATGAGGTAACTGAGGCCCAGAGAAGTGAAGTGACGTACCCAAGGTCATAGCAGACAAGTGGTGAAGTCGGGATTAAAACGCATAACCTTCTGATTCCCAAGCCCGTGCTCTAGCCACTATGGCATGCTGCTTCACAAAGGCAGAATTAGAACCCACGACCTCTGACCACACTTACGCTGCTATGGATAGGGTTCCCCTTTCCCATCCAAGCACAATACATTCTCCTTCCACTCCGGGCAACCATAGGCGGAGAAGAGGGCGAATCTCCCCCTGAGAAGCAGCATGGTCTAGTAGATAGGGTCCAGGCCTGGGAGTCGGAGGGACCTGGGTTCTAATCCAGAGAAGCAGCACAGCATAGTGGCTAGAGCATGGGCCTGGGAGTCATTCATTCATTCAATCGTATTTATTGAGCGCTTACTGTGTGCAGAGCACTGTACTAAGTGCTTGGGAAGTACAAGTTGGCAACATATAGCGGGGGTCCCTACCCAACAGTGGGCTCACAGTCTAGAAAAGGGTCATGGGTTCTAATCCTGACTCCGCCACTCATCTGCTGTGTGACCTTGAGTAAGTCACTTCTCTGTGCTTCTGTTACCTCATCTCTGTAAAATTGGGCTGGAGACTATAAGCCCTACTGTGGGACAGGGATTGGGTGCAACCTAATTTGCTTATATCCACCCTAGCACTTAGTACAGTGTCTGGTACATAACAAATACCATAATTGTTACTATTAATCCCAGTTCCACCACTTGGCTTTTGTGTGACCACGAGGAAGTCACTTCACTGTGCCTGTTACCTCATCTGTAAAATGGAAATTGACTGTAATAGTAATAATAATAATCGTGGCATTTGTTAAGCGCTTTACTAGACACTGTTCTAAACACTGGAGTAGAAACAAGACAATGTAGTCCCTGTCCCACACAGGGTTCACAGTCTTAATCCCCATTTTATAGATGCGAGAACCGAGGCACAGAGAAATTGTGTCTGATTCCCCCTCTCTGTTCCTTCCCTTTGCTCAATACAGTGCTCTGTACACAATAAGTGCTTTATGAATACTATTACTACCATTACTGCTTTCCTACTACTACTGTTGTGGAACTTTAGTAATGCAAATCTCTGGTCTTCTCCCTCTAGGCTGTCAACTCATCATGGACAGGGCTAATTCTGCTCTCCCAAGGGCTTAGAACAGTGCTCTGCACCTAGTAAGCACTCAATAAATAGCCCTGATTGATTAATGCTTGATTGATTTGATTGATCTTCCCTGGCAGGGACAGGAATTCTAATCCCGGCTCTGCCACTTGTCTGCTGTGTGACCTTGGGCAAGCCACTTCACTTCTTTGTGCCTCACTCAGTGACCTCATCTGTAAAGTGGAGATGAAGACTGTGAGCCCCACATGAGACAACCTGATTACCTTGTATCTACCCCAGTGCTTAGAACAGTGCTTGGCACATAGTGAGCACTTAACAAATACCATCATTATTATTAATAGTAGTAGTACAGTGCTCCACACACAGTAAAAGCTCAATAAATATGATTGATTGATTGATTGGGGGGGGGGGGGTCTGGACCTGATGGGCTTTTTCAGCAGAAAGGATCTGGGGGTGACGGGTGTAAGAAAGACCCCACACACAACCGACAAGTGTGATCTGGTGGGGATCTGGTGACCCTTATTCTGGGGAAGAGAAAATTGAGAGGAGGGGGCATGGAGTGGGAGGGGGCAATCCCCCTTTTTTTGTAGGATGAGAGCCCCGGCCTGGATGGTTGTTTGCGTTGGCTGTGTGTCCGCGTTCCTGACACATCCCTCTCTGAATCGATTTTCTTAAATCATTAGTAAAGGGGGCAGAGCTCGCTCAGTTCCGCTCTGGGAGAAAGAGAATCTGGCCCCAAGGCAGCGGTGCTGGTGTGTGTCTGCTGTGTATTACAGGGGGGTGTGCCTGCTGTGTACTGTGTGTGTGTGTGTTTGTGTGTGTGTGTGTGTGTGTGCTGCATATTGTGGGGTGGTTGTGTGGGTGTTAGGGGGTGGAACGTGTGTGTGTTTATTGGTGTGTGTGTGTGCTGCATGCTAGGTGTGTGTGTGCAGTTGTACTGTTGTGTGTGGATGCTGCGTATTGTGGTGTGTGTGTGTGTGTGTTAGGGGGTGGGGTGGTGTACTGGTGTGTGTGTGTTAAGGATTGGTGTGTGTGTACTGGGGTGTGTGTGTGTGTGTGTGTTAAGGGTTGGTGTGTGTGTACTGGTGTGTGTGTGTGTGTGTGTGTGTGTGTGTGTGTTAAGGGTGGTGTGTGTGCGCATACTAGCTGCATACACTTACCAACCTGCCTAAGACAGCAAAAACCCTGAGCCTGGGAGAAGGGGAGCGAAAGGATGTAAAAATAGAACAATCCCCAACAACCACCCAATCTCCATCCGCCCCGAATTCCTGCTGCTTCTGCTGCTGCTCCTGGGGGCAGGGTGAGAGGCGGCAGCCCCAGGATCCACGCGGACAGATGGACAGAGGGACGGTCTGCTAAAATCCAAAAGAGAACCCCTCTCTCACTTCCAGTCTACAGATGAGGGAACCGAGGCCCAGAGAAGTGAAGTGACTTGTGCAAGGTCACACAGCAGACAGGTGGCAGAGCTGGGATTCAAACCCGGGCCCGGGCTCTATCCATTAGGCAACACTGCTCGGCAGGGAACAGCAACCATGAACGTTAGGGTGAGCCGGATGAACCCAAGAGGGTGATCAGAGACGTTTTGGGGGGAGGCTGGGGGGGGGGGGGTCTCCCCAGAGTCCCAAGGACACAAGTTCAAAGGAGGGCTGGAACAAAATGGATAAAAAGTAACGGATTTTACCACAGCCAGCAGTAACAGGAAGTGTCCAGGACACCGCCGTACTTACTGCTTCTCTCTTCTGGGTTGCATCTAGAATCCTTTCCAGGAGGGATATCGCGAGACCCTCAGGGTCGCCCACAAAAGAGACAAGACCCAATGGATCGAACCCGGGCCTAGCAGTCAGAAGGATCTGGGTTCTAATCCCGGCTCCGCTAGATGTCTGCTAGGTGACGTTAGGCAAGTTGCTTCATTTCTCTGGGCCTCAGTTACCTCATCTGGAAGATGGGGATTAACACTGTGAACCTCATGTGGCATGTGGACTGCGTCCAACCTGATTAGCTTCTATCTACCCCAGCGCTTAGAACAGTGCCTGGCACATAGTAAGTGCTTAATAAATACCACTAAAAACAGGGTGCCAGGCATCCTTCATTGGATGAGGCAGGCCTACATTGCAGGCCATATTTCCTAATATCATTATTGTTGGTTTTGTTGTTCTTGTCATTGTCAATACCATATCTATCAAATGCTTACTATGTGTCACGCATTATGCTAAGCACTGGGGTAGATTTTTTTAAAAAAGAGAGAGAGGCAGCATGGCTCAGTAGCTAAAGCCTGGCTCAGTAGCTAGAGCCCAGGACTGGGAGGCTCCGGAGCATTCAGTACGATGCTCTGTGCCCAGAGAGCGCTCTGTAAATGCTACTGATGAATTGCTCCAAAACAGAGCCTGGCAAAAGCCCAATTTCAGAGCCGCTTGGGAGGCTGATACCGAGCAGGTGACTTCCTCTGGTCTTGGAAACTTTCCAGGAAAATCTCCGGAATCAGTCTTCTCGGGAAGGGTATTCCAACTGGCATGCGCATGCGTGCGCACACACAAACACACACTCATCTGTGCATGGACACATCTCCCCACAGGAACACACAGGCACACGGGGAGGTACAACCGCCCGTATACACAGGCTGATGATGGCATGTTCCATTCAGAGCCCCAGATGAGCCTTGGTTTGGAACCGAGAAGGTATGCTAGGGAACGGATAATAATGCTGGAAGCTTGGGCCGTGCCACTTGAAAATAATAATTGTGGTATTTGCTAAGTGCTTACTATGAGCAAGGAACTGTACCAAGAGCTGGGATAGATGCAAAATAGGTTGGTCACAGTCCATGTCCTATATGGGGCTCACAGTCTTAACCCCCATTTTACAGATGAGGTAACTGAGGCCCAGAGAAGTGAAATTACTTGCCCAAGTCCACACAGCAGGCAAGTGTGCATTCTCTTATTCCCTCTGGTCTTGTTCCCACTGGGACTTGGAGTGGAACACATATGCATTTTGACACACATGGGCACATACACACATGCATGCACAAACACACTTAAGCAAACCCATGGCATATAATGATAGTGGTATTTGTTAAATTAGGGAAACAGATTGGCTCAGTGGAAAGAGCACAGGCTTTGGAGTCAAAGGTCATGGGTTCAAATCCCAGCTGTGCCAATTGTCAGCTGTGTGACTGGGCAAGTCACTTAACTTCTCTATGCCTCAGTGACCTCATCTGTAAAATGGGGATTAAGACTTTGAGCCCCCTGTGGGACAACCTGATCACCTTGTAACCTCCCCAGTGCTTAGAATGGTGTTTTGCACATAGTAAGCACTTAATAAATGCTATTATTATTATTATTATTATTATGTGCTTCTTCTATGACAGGCACTGTACTAAGTGCTAGGGTAGATACAAGCTAATTAGATTGGACACAGATCACGTCCTGCATAGAGCTCAAAGTCTTAATCCCCACTGATGGGGTAACTGAGGCACAGAGAGGTGAAGCCACTTGCCCAAGGTCACACTGCAGACAAGTGGCAGAGCCGGGATTAGAAGCCAAGTCCTGACTCTCAGCCCGGGCTCTATCCACTAGGCCACGCTGCTTTCCTGTGACTGTGTTCTTTTGACGACTGAATTTCCAGATATGGGCTCAAGGAAGAGATGTTGGCGGCTTGGGCTGGCTGTGTCAAAGCTGCTTGGTACCCAGATGTCGCTGCTAATGATTTGATAAACAGAGTGGCTCATCTTGGATGGGGTTGCTAATTGAGAATAAAGCTGTAGCTTTTAGCTCCTGGACCACAGGTTAATGATGAGTCTGCTGGGGGAAGGCAAGTTTCCTACCCTTAGGGATTGGATCTTCTTGGTCCCTTAAAGCTGTGGCTTATCTAAAAATGGAAACCAGTTCCCTGGAAGCTCGAAGGCAGCTATTAAGTTTCACAGGTCTGTGGCATTTTCCAGTGAGTCTCCCAGTCGCAGGAAGAGGAAAAGGGTCGCTTTCTAGAAAACTTTGTTTCTTCTTTCTCTTCTTTCCCTTTCCTGAGCCTGAAATTGTGGAATTGTTTTTGGAGTTCTCCATTTGGACTTGGGTCCTAAGTGAAGGAGTGAAGGAGGATGGGAAGGGGAACACTATGCTTAGCAGGTAGGACACAATCCCTATCTCACCTAGGGTGCAGAGTCCAAGATGGGGGAGAACAGGTATTCAGTCTCCATTTTACAGGTGAGGTAACTGAGGTACAGAAAAGTTGAGCAACTTTCCCACGGTCACACAGGAGACACTGTGTCCTCCCTCTCCATTAGATTGTGGAACAGAGGCTATGTTTGATTTGATCACATCACATCTCCCCTGGCGCTTAGTATAGTGCTTGGCAGGGATTAAGCACGTAACAAATGCCATCATCATATTAATAATTAAGATACCCATCTCTAAATGACGAACGGAGCCACAAGTGAAAGCCTGACTTTTTGCATCAGCAAATTGAAACAGTTGGACAAGGCAGGCATTTTGGAACCTCTTAGATTTTATGGGAATCCCCCCCACGCACACACCCCACTTCTGGCTGGCAGATTTGAGTCCTATTTCCTGTCAACACCACAAGAATTACGTTTTGTCCATTTCCCAAGCAGCGGGGAAAAAATCCCTTTAATGTCTCAGCATCTGTGCTCAACGCATCTTGGAGAATCAAGTTACAGAAATCTGGACTATAATCCCTTAGATGGAGGTGTATTTTTCACTGTTCACACAGCTCTCCTAGAGGAAAACTTGTCGAACAAGGAAGGGGGGTGTCTTCTCTAACATGGGAGTCCTGTTCTTGTAGAACCTTGCATTAGGAAATCTCAGGTGGTAATTCTACCTTGTGGACACTCTAAATATATCTATAAATTACTTATTTATTCATGTTAACGTCTGTCTCCCCCTCGAGACCGTAAGCTTGTTATGGGCAGGGAATGTGTCCGCTAATTCTCTTGTATTGGACTCGCCCAAGCGCTTAGTACAGTTCTTGGCACATAGTAAGCGCTCAGTAAATGCTATTGAATGATTAAATGCTGCTACTCCTCCTACGGGTGCTACTATTACTATTCGGGAAGCATCATGGCTGCAGGAAGTAAGAGGACGTAGGTTCTACCACTGGTCTGGCTTTGAACGCTCTTAGAACAGCTTTGTACATAGTAAGCACTTAACAAATACCATTATTATTATTATTTGTGACTTTGGGCAAGTCACTTCACTTCTCCGTGCCTCAGTTCCCTCATCTGCAAAATGGAGATTAAATACCTGTTCTCCCTCCTACTTATACTGTGAGCTCCATGTGGGACCTGATTATCTTGTATTTACCCCAGTGCTTGGTTCAGTGCTTGGCACATAATATGCACTTAACAAATGTCATTATTATTATAATTATTATTACTACAACTATTACGACTTCTGTATATTCATTCATTCAGTCATATTTATTGAGTGCTTACTATGTGCAAAGCACTGTAATAAGCACTTGGGAGAGTACAATATAATATCAGACATATTCCCTGCCCACAACGAGCTCACAGTCGAGGTGGGGGAGACAGACATTAATATAAATAAGTAAATAGATAAATAAATTACAGATATATACACATATATGCAGATACAATAAACTGTGTTAAATGCCAGGGTAGGTACAAGCCAGTCAGGTTGGACACAGTGCAGGCCTCACATGGGCCTAAAGGAGAGGGAGGACAGGTGCTTCATCCCCATTTTACAGTTGAGGAAGCTGAGGCCCAGAGAAGTTAAATGACTTTCCCAAGGTCACCCAGCAGGAGCCAGGATTAGAATCCAGGTCTCCCGACTTAAAGTCCTGGGCCACTTGACCAGGCTGGTTACATTACATAGGAGTTTAATATGTCGGCATGCAAAACCTAGTTGTATTTGCTCTTCTGGGTATGTGACAATTACTCTCCCACTGCTTCAGTGAGCTGTGAGCTCATTGTGGGCAGGGAATGTGTCTGTTGTATTCATTCATTCAGTCATTTATTGAGCACTTACTGTGTACAGAGCACTGTACTAAGCATTTGGGAAGTACAGTTCAGCAACAAGCACTTAGTACAGTGCTCTGCACCCAAGAAACTCTCAATCAGTACCATTGGTGATGTGTTTGTACAGATTTATTACTCTATTTTACTTGTACATATTTACTATTCTATTTATTTTGTTAATGATGTGCATTAAACTTTAATTCTGTTTGTTCTGACAACTTGACACCTGTCCACATGTTTTGTTTTGTTCTCTGTCTCCCCCTTCTAGACTGTGAGCCCACTGTTGGGTAGGGACCATCTCTATATGTTACCAACTTGTACTTCCCAAGTGCTTAGTACAGTGCTCTGCACACAGTAAACGCTCAATAAATACAATTGAATTAATGAATGAATGAATGAATGAAAGAGAGTTGGTAGACATGGGGTTGGGTAGAGATTGTCTCTGTTGCCAAATTGTACTTTCCAAGCACTTAGTACAGGGCTTTGCACAAAGTAAGTGCTCAATAAATATGATTGAATGAATGAATGAATGTCTTTAGTGACCTCACACAATAAAACAGCTCCTAATTTGTTAATTAAAAACTGAACTGCATATGATTCCATTTCACTCCGACTGCACGGGAGCAAAATTCCTTTGAAATTACATGAGCAGACAGTCTGTGGCGATGAGGGCAAGGGGATTCTACCCAATCTGTGTTTCCTTGAACTGGTGAATTTTGAGGCCGAGATGAAGAGATTGAAGAAGAGTCCCTCGTGATTATTTCTACAGCAAATCAATCTAGTAATTAGGAAACCCTGCAAATGGGTTTTGCCCACTCTTTAGATTATAATCATGCTGATTGGATTTGTTCAGAGAGCACATCTTCTCCGGAAGAGAAATTCAGACTATGACATTACCCAGGATTTCAAGCCATGCTGATCCTCATCCCTCTCTTCCCCCCTTCTAAAATTTAAGCTTGTTGTGGGCAGGGAATGCATCTGTCGACTGTTATATCGTTATATTATGCTCTCCCAACTGCTTAGTACAGCGCTCTACACACGGTAAGTGCTCCATAAATACCATTGATTGATTGACGAGGTGCAGCATGGTGAAGTGGATAGAGCACGGTCCTGGGAGTCAGAAGGTCACGGGTTCCGATTCTAGCTCCGCACTTGTCTGCTGTGTGAACCTGGCAAGTCACTTCACTTCTCTGTGCCTCAGTTCCCTCATCTGCAAATTGGGGATTTAGACAGTGAGCCCTCCATGGGACAGGGATTGGGTCCAACTTCATTTGCTTGTATCCACCCCAGGGCTTAGTAAAGTGCCTGGCACATAGTAAGCGAATACCACTACCAATACAAATACCATCAGTATTATTATTGTTATGTTTGATTGCCCCCTGTGGAAAAATAGCAGATCCATGGGCAGTGAGAAAGCAGCATAGCCTGAGAGACCCACTGTGGGAAAGCATCTGAGGGGAGATGTGCTTTCAGTAAGACTTTGAAAGTGGGGAGAGCGACTGTCAGATCTCCCCACATCAGTTTTTGTGCCGGGGAAACCAGGCTTCTCTGCTCCCCTTCTCGGTGTAAATCTGTGGGGAGGGCCTCTTGTAATGTTGGCGACGCAGCCTCTGCCCCAGTACAGCCTGAGTCTCACTATAGGAAAGTGTGGAATGACTCCTGGTTCTGGATTCTAAGGATCCTACTCATGAGCTGGTGGAGCATGAAGGAGGTAGCCAACTCTACCATGTTGTCACTTCGGAAGTGGCCGCTGATCAAAATCAATCCTCTCTGCTGATTTGCCTCATTTATGATTTCACACCCACTTGCTGCTGATTATGGTCATTTCATCCACCAGTCGGTCAGTTGTATTGATGGAATTCTTATTGTGTGCAAGAGCATAGTACTAAGCTCTTGGGAGAGTCCAAAAGAGTGAGTTGATCCCTGCCCACAAGGAACTTACTACCTAGCAAGGGAGATAGACACTGAAATAAATTGCCCTGGGGGAATGGGAAAGAAAATGAAAATATATCCATAAGTAATGACAATTCATTCATTCAATCATATTTATTGAGCGCTTACTGTGTGCAGAGCACTGTACTAAGCGATTGGGAATTACAAATTGGTAACATATAGAAACAGTCCCTACCCAACAACGGGCTCACAGTCTAGAAGAATTACTAATTACAATTAGTAATTATGGCATTTGTTAAATGCTTACTATGTGCTAGGCACTGTACTAAGTGCTGTACTAAGCACTAAGTGCTGTAGGTGGTCAGGTGGAGTACCATAGTTGCTAGGGAGATAAATACTCAAGTGCATGGGTGAAGCAGCAGCGAGGGGAAGGATAAGGGGAGAGAAGAGACTAGTCAGGGAAGGCTTTTTGGATATCAGTTAAGTAGGACTTTGAAGATGGAGAGAGTGGTAGTCTGTCACATTTGAATCAATTAATGGTATTTATTAAGCCTCTTTATGTGAGGAGCACTGTACTAAGCTCTTGGGAGACTACAAAACAACAGAATTAGCAGTCACGTTCTCTGCCCACAGTGAGCTTACAGTCTTGTCAATCAGTCAATCATACTTATTGAGTGCTTACTGTGTGCCGAGCACTGTACTAAGCGCTTGGGAAAGTACAGTAGAACACGGGCTTACAGTGTGGAGGGGGAGACAGACAGTAATAGAAATAAATAAAATGACAGATATGGACAAAGTGCTGTGGGGCTGGGAGGGGGGATGAATAATGGGAGCAAGTCAGGGTGACTCAGAAGGGAGTGGGAGTTGAGGAAAAGTGGGGTTTAGTCAGGGAAGGCCTCTTGGAGGAAATGTGCCTTCAATAAGATTTTGAAGCAGGGGAGAGTCATTGTCTATCAGATTTGAAGAGGGAGGACGTGCCAGGCCAGAGAGAGGATGTGGGCAAGGGATCAGCGGTGAGATCGACCAGATAGAGGTACAATGAGAAGGTTGGCAGTAGAGGAGTCAAGTGTGTGGGCTGGGCTGCAGTAAGAGAGTAGCCAGGTGAGGTAGGAAGAAATGCAGGATAGGTGAGGAGGGGAGAAGCAAGGGATGAAGATGATTTGGGGGAGGCCTGGGGTGGGAAGGAGGGCAATCACGGCCTGGGTCTCAGGGCAGCTCAAGAAAGCCGCCTCACGAGGGAATGAGAAGCTGAGGGCATCCTTTTCCCATACGAGGGCCTAGAGAATAATGCTTAGAGGCCGGGTAGAACAAGTGGGAAGAGAAAAGCCTCTTTCGGCACAACAAGAAACGGGATTTTTAAATTTCATTCGCACAGCAGCGGGTCTTGCCAATTGGCTCTTTTCCAGGAAGCAATCTGCTCCGTCTGACAGTCTGGAGAAAATACGGACTGCCGGAAGGGGAGAGCCTGGGTCTTAAAGGATTTGTTTTTCAGCTGAACTCTTTGGGAGGTGCAGCTCTTGGGGTTGGTGGGGGGTGGGGGGAGAGAAAGAAAGAAAGATAGGAAAGGTACGTGGAATTGGTCCCCCAAGGCAGGGTAGAGGTTTTCCTGCCTTTCTGAGCTGCAGAGACCCCCAAGGAGAGCTTGCTTTGGTGATGGCAGGGGGGTCTAAATGCCTGGGCTGCCAGCTTTGATCTTTGCTGCCATTCATTGCCTGCTGCCCAGCACCCTGTACCCCCTTCCTCTGTCTCTCTGTCTGTCTGTCTCTCCCTCCTCCCTCCCTCCATCATTGTGGACAGGGAATGTGTTTATTTATTGTTGTATTGTCCTCTTCCAGCCTCTTAGTACAGTGTTCTGCAGAGAGCAACCACTCAATAAATATGATTGAATGACTGACTCCCTCCTTCTCTCTTTCTCTTTCTCTCCCCTTTCTGTCTCTCTTTCTCTCCCTCCTCTCTCTCTCCCTCTCTCTTTCTCCCTTTGCCTCTCTGTCTCTCTTTCACAGGCTTGAGAGTCAGAGGATGTGAGTTCTAATCCTGGCTCTGCCACTTTTCTGCTGTGTGACCTTGGGCAAGCCACTTAACTTCTCTGTGCCTCATTTACCTCATCTGTAAAATGGGGATTAAGACTGTGAGCCCCACGTGGGACAACCTGATTGCCTCGTATTTACCCCAGTGCTTAGAACAGTGCTTGGCACATAGTAAGTGCTTAACAAATACCATCATTATTATTATTGTGACCTTAGGCAAGTCACTTCACTTCTCTGTGCCTCAGTTACCTCATCTGCAAAATAATAATGATGGTATTTGTTATGCACTTACTATGTGCCAGGCACTATACTAAGTGCTGGGGTGGATACAAGCAAATCGAATTGGACACAGTCCTTGTCCCATGTGGGACTCACAGTCTCAATCAAATGGGGATTAAGATCAATAAAATGGGGATTAAGACTGTGAGCCCCAAGTGGGATGGGGACTGTGTCAACCTGATTTGCTTGTATTCACCCCGGTGCCTGACATATAGGAAGTGCTTAACAAATGCCACAATTATTATCATTATTATTATTATCGATAGTTTTTATGGAGTGCCTGCTGTGTGCTGAGCCCTAACGTAAGAGTTTGGGAGAGTACAGTAGACATGATGCCAGCCCTCAAAGAATTTACTCCTAGAAAATATCTGCCCATGACCTAGAACACATATGCACTAAAATGTGGGCACCATTTTCTTTAAAAATAAAATGGTATTTGTTTGGTGCTTACTATGTGCCAGACACTGTACTAAGCACTGGGGTAGATACAAGATAATCAGGTTATATGCAGTCCATGTCCCACATAAGCCTCAGACTTAATCCCCATTTTACAGATAAGGTAACTGAGGCACAGAGAAATTATGTACTTTGTACAGTGCCTGGCACAGAGTAAGCTCTTAATACCATTTTTTAAAAAGTGACTTGCCCAAGGTCATACAGCAGACAAGTGTCGAAGACAGGATTAGAACCCACGTCCTCTCATCCCCAGGCCCATGCTCTAGCCACTAGACCACCCAGCTTCTCTGCATCTTTTCCTTGCTCATGAGATTACTAAAACAATAAGCAACTTGGATTTTTCTGAATAGTTTCCTTTGCTCCCAATCTTAACTAAGCCCCTCCTTTCTACACTGACAACCCTATTCCTGCTTTCATTGACTGAGACAGTTGTTTTGTGGGGGTTTTTGTTTCCTTTTTGGCGGGAAGGATGAGAGGGAGAGGTGTGCAAAAAAAATTTGGGAACCAAATCTGACTTTCGACTGTCTGACGTGAAGCAGGGAATCGGGGAATGACAGAGGTGCAGCGAAGAGGAGATTTACGCCTTTTACCCTCCATCTACAAAGAAAAACAAAAATAGCTGAGATGCCGGTTTTCTGCTTTATCGGCTCTATGAATAAGCATATAAATTTCTCTGGCATTTCTGGAGGCTTGCTAAAGGGGAAGAAAATATCCACCCCTCAGAACTCAGACAGCAGTGGTGGTAGCATATGGGCCCAGTGAAATCGGAGGCCGAGAGTATTTTGCATGGGTTGGCGTTAAAAAGGTGACTTAGGGGATAATTTCCAAAGCAGGAAGGGTTTTCTCTCTCTTTTTTTTCTTTTTTGAGTTTTATCTAAACTGATGCAGCTGTCACAGCCAATAAGTCTTAATCGACTCAGTGGCATTTATTGAGTGTTTTTTGTGAGCAGAGCACTGTACTGTTTGGGGGAGTACAGTGTAACAGATTCTCACCTCCCCACCCCATTTCCCTCCTATTGCCAGCATTTCTGCATCAGTTCAACAGTTGGCTACCCACCCCTCCTCCGCCTTCCCTGTGACACTTTGCACAAATCTCTACACTTGGTTGCTTCCCCCTACCAGTAATTTATTTTAGTGTCTGTCAACCTAGAGAAGCAGCATGGAGTAGTAGATAAAGCACAGGCTTGGGAGTCAGAAAGTCATGGGTTCTAATCCCAGCTCTGCCACTTGTCCATTGTGTGACTTTCACTTCACATCTCTGTGTCTCCCTTACTTCATCTGGAAAATGGGGATTAAGACTGTGAGCCCCATGTGGGACATGGATTGAGTCCGACCTGATTATCTTGTATCTACCCCAGAGCTAAGTACAGTGTCTGGCGCATAGGAAGTGCTTAACCAACACCATTAAAAAAACAACAAAAAACTTTCAGCTGTTTGTGTTCTAGGATGAGAGCTATCCCAGCTCAGGATCAAACCCCACCCTGCCTCCTTCCTCCCCTCCCAGCCCGTTTAAAAAATGGTGAGTCACTGAGTCAGGCTAGAATGAATCGATCAATAGTATTTATTGAGCACTTACTATTTGCAGAGCACTGTACAAGTGCTTGGGAGAGTACAATACGACAGAGTTAGCAGACCTGTCCCTTGCCCATAACGGATTTACAGTCTAGAAGGGGAGGCAGACAAAATATGAATAGGTAATTTATAATACCTAATTTAAAGATCTGTACATAAGTTTCATGGGGGTGGGGTGAATATCAAACGACCAAAGGTCACAGATCCAAGCACATAGAAGTCTCAGAAGGGAGAGGAAGCTGCAGAAAAGAGGGCCTAATCACGGAAGGCCTCTTGGAGGAGATGAGACTTTAGTAAGGCTTTGAGGGTGGAGAGAGTGGTGGTCTGGCATATTTGGAGGGAGAGAGAATTCCAGGCCAGGGGGAGGACGTGGGAAAGGGGTTGGTGGCAAGACAGAGGAGATTGGGGCCCAGTGAGTAAACTGGCACTAGATGAACGGAATGTGCGTGTTGGGCTGGAGTAGATCAGTGCCCTTAAAGAAATCTTATATTCTTGAGGGGGCGAGGAGGCGGGAAAGAGAGAAAGGCAGAGAAGGAGCACTAGAAACCCAAGGAGAGGGAGCAGTAGGGAAAAGTCATATCTGTGGCAGCCACACATTGGAGAGGGGAAAGCGGACAAGAAGCTTTTCGATTGGCCGCTTCTCCACCGCCGTGCCCGGAGCCAAGCTGTGATCTCTGCAGGAGCCTACTCTACAGAGAATGCTGGCCAGATGTAGATTCGGCTATCTGGATTAACCCCAATATCCTCCTCTTGCGCAGGTATCTGCCTCCTCCCTGCCAGGCCGTGAGCACCAGGAGAAAGTCAGAGACCGCCAAGTTGACCCCAGCCAGCTCGGTCAGTCAGTCAGTCAGTCGACCACATTTATTGAGTGCTTACTGTGTGCACTGTATTAAGTGCTTGAGAGAGTACAGTAGTCTGTCTCCCCCTCTAGACTGTGTGCTCACTGTTATATTGTTGTATTGGGAAGCAGCATGGCATAGTGGATAGAGTATGGGCCTGGGAGTCAGAAGGTTGTGGGTTCTAATCCCAGCTCCGTCACTTGTCTTCTGTGTGACTTTGGGCAAGTCACTTCACTTCTCTGTTCCTCGGTTTCCAGACCTGGAAAATGGGGATTGAGACTGTGAGCCCCACATGGGACTGGGACTGTGTTCCACCCAATTTGCTTGTATCCACCCCAGCACTTAGTATTGGGCCTGGTACACAGTAAGTCCTTTACAAATACCAGAATTATTATTATTATTATTGTATTCTCCCAAGGGTTTAGTACAGTGCATTGCACACAAGTGCTCAATAAACACAATTGACTGACGATTGACTTACAATATAACGTACACATTCCCTGCCCACAACGAGCTTCCAGTCTAGAGGGGGAGACAGATATTCATAGAAATAAATAAATCAATGACAGAGCTGTACATAAGTGATGTGGGGGAATAAAGGGAGCAAGTGAGGGCAGAAGGGAGGGGGAGAAGAGGAAAGGAGGGCTTAGTCAGGGAAGGCCTCTTGGAAGAGATGGGCCTTCAATAAGTCTTTGAAGGGGGGGAGAGTCTTTGTATGTTGGATATTCATTCAATCATACTTATTGAGCGCTTACTGTGTGCAGAGCACTGTACTAAATGAGGAGAGGGCATGAGCGAGAGGTCAAGGTGAGGTAGACGAGATCGAGGCACATTGAGTAGGTTGGCATTAGAGGAGCAAAACATGTGGGCTGGATTGTAGTAGGAGAGTAGTAAGGTGATGTAGGAGGGGGCAAGGTGATTGATTGCTTTACAGTCAAGAGGAGGAGACAGACATTGAAAAAAATTCAAATAGAAGAAAAGGCAAAGTATAAGGATATGTACCTTATGCCATCATGCTGAGGGTGTAGTGAATAGTGGTCTATCCCCAGTGCTCCGTCCAGTGTTCTGCACACAGTAAGCGTTCAGGAAATACTATTGATGGGTTGATGGATAGTTGGCATCTCCATACTTCCTTTCCACATCAAAGCAAAGTGAGAAGTGCCTTCTTAGGCCCGGTGTGATGGGGCTTTAAGAACCTCAGGCCTCCAGCTTCCAGCGGTGATCATGCTGAGACCAGCCCTGCCTCAGATTTTGGAGGTGTTTCTTTGTGATCTTTCTGATTTGCTTCTGGAAGGCTGACAGCCAACCTCACTGCCACTGCCACCCGCTGCTCAGAACTGTTTTCCCTGTTTTCCCTGCTTCCTGTTGCATCCTGAAGTGTCAGTCTTCTGTTTAATTCATTAGGGACTCCCAGGGGCGATTTCTTCCGGAACGTCAAAGAGAGAGGGGGATGGGGGCATGTACACAGAGCGGCAAGCAAGCAATCAAGCGCACACACACACACATACACACACACACTGTTCTGCCAGGGGAAGCGGTCTGTACCTCAAGAAATAAAAGTCCTGGGTTTAGGTGTTGATGATGATGATGATTGCTGATGCCTCCTCTCTGACTCTTCTGGAACAGACCCGGATAAACCGAGAGCAATGGGTTTCTATCCTCCCAGATAACAAAGCCTTTGGCTAGAAGGGCGCTAGGTGGGTGGATTCTGGGTGGGAGGGCGCTGAGTGGTTTGGGGTAGGTGGTGCTGGGAGTATGCAGAGTGGTGATGGAGTGGCAACTTGAACCGTTCAGACACAGTCCCTGTCCCACATGCAGCTCTCTGTCTTAATCCCCATTTTACAGATGAGGGAACTGAGGCCCAGAGAAGTTAAGTGACTTGCCCAAGGTCACACAGTAGACAAGTGGCAGAGCCGGGATTAGAACCTATGTCCTCTGACTTCCAAGCCCATGTTCTTGCCACTAGGCCATGCTTCTGTCAAATAGGGATTAAGATTGTGAGCCCCATGTGGGACAGGGACTGTGTCCAACCCAATCTCAGATCCCAGAGCTTAGTACAGTGCCTGGCACATAGTAAGTGCTTAACAAACACCACTCTTATTTCCCTATGCCCCAGTCTGAGTCAATAAAGGCTTTTCCCTGGCTATTTTCCTGGCAGTATACTTCCCCTGCCTCTGGCTTCCAGATGCCTTTCTGCTCTGCCTCTGGGTGCACTGCCCATGCCCAAATTAGATGGCAAAGCCCTTGGGGCAGCCCAAGGTCTGATCCCATGATTGGCAGAGTCCTGGCCCAGGGACCAACTCGGGGCTGCCACCATCAATCACCAAGGAGAGAGCTTAGGCAGAACAGAAATCCTGGTTTGCCTTTATTTCAACAGGAAACATCACGTGTAAATTAGATGCAGCCCTCAAGATCCTGGCAAGCTGCCAGCTTGAATCCCCTGACTGAGCAGAGTTGAGGATTTCTCTCTGGGCTTGTAATAAAGCTAATCAGCAGACACATTTCCAAGTCCCTGTAGCAGCTCATCTTCGTCTGGGTAAACGCTGACCTCTGGATGTATGGATCGTGCTTTAGGGAAGCCTTGGTGTGGTATATTTGGCTCCCCCTTAGCCCCAGTGCGTTATATTTAGCTTCCCCTCAGCCCCAAGGGAAAGAGGGCAGGGACTGGATGGGGATCTCAGGGGAGAATGGGCCAAGGCTCTAAGAGAGGAATGGACCGGGACTCTGAGCGGAGAACAGGCTGGGGCTCTGAGGGAAGGAATGGGTCAGAGATTTGTTGGGGGAACAAATAGAGGGTCTGATGGGGGAATGAGCCAGGTCTCTAAGGGAGGGAGCAGGCCGGGGCTCTGAGGGACAGAATAAGCTGCAGCTCTTAGGGAGGGAACAGGCCAGAGTTCTGAGGGAGGAACAGATCCGGGCTCTGAGGGAGTGAATGGGCTGGGGCTCTGAGCAGGGAACGAGCCAGGGCTCTGAGGAGGGAACAGACCAGAGTTCTGAGGGGGAACAGATTGGGAATTTGAGTGGGAGAACAGGCCGGGGCTCTGAGTGGGGAACAGATCGGGGCTCTGAGGGGAGAATGGGCCAAGGCTCTGAGGGCAGGGATGGGCCTGGGCTCTTGGAGTGAGAATGGGCCTGGGCTCTGAGGGAGGGAACGGGTTGGGGCTCTGAGGGAGGGAATGGGCCAGGGCTCAGGGAGTGGAAACAGTTTGGGCTCTGGGTGTGGGAGCGGGCTGGGGTTCTGAGAGAGAAATGGTCTGAGGCTCTGAGGGCGGAACATGCTGGGGTCTTGAGGGAGGGAATGGGCCCGGGCTCTAAGGGAGAAATGGCCCAGGGCTCTTAGAGGGGAATAGATGGGGCCCTGAGGGAAGGGGCCCAGAGAAGGGGTAAAGAAGGGGAACATGGCCCTTGGTGAGCTGATTTAACTTCTTGTTTTCCAAGGTTTCAAAACAGGCAAGTGGCAAGGTTAGGATTAGAACCCAGGTCTTGAGACTCCCAGTCTGTGTTCCTTCCATGCTGTTTCAGATGGGAAAATAGAGGGTGAATCATGTGTCATGTAACTTGCCCCAGATCCCACTGATACTGGCTCTGCAAAGAAACAACAGCTAGATCAATGAACATAAACAGAGATAAATAAACAATTAAGAAGATAAAGAAAGAGGGCTAGAAAGGAGAAGAGTTGAGCCAGGGAGAAGACCTTTCTGGCCAGGGTACCAGGATGTGTAGCCCTAAAGCGGCTGCAAGCTGTGTCATCAACGATTAGTGAGAAGGGAAGCTGTAATGAATCCAAGGTGCTTCTCCTCACAGCTGCAGTGACTGAAATTCTCCCTCACTCAGTCAATCAAGAGAAGCGGC
Organism: Tachyglossus aculeatus; assembly: GCF_015852505.1. NCBI lineage: Eukaryota > Metazoa > Chordata > Mammalia > Monotremata > Tachyglossidae > Tachyglossus > Tachyglossus aculeatus. The sequence goes on from NC_052083.1 coordinate 28,116,433, forward strand.
ATGGCCTAGTGGAAAGAGCACAAGCCTGGGAGTCAGAAGGAACAGGGTTCTAATCCCCACTCTGCCATGTGTTGGCTGTGTGACCTGTGACCTTGGGCAAGTCATTCTACTTCCTTGTGCCTCAGTTACTTCATCTGTAAAATGGGGATTTAGACTGTGAACCCCATGTGGGACAGGAACTATGTCCAACCTGATTAGCTTGAATCTAGCCCAGTGTTTAATATAGTGTCTGGTGCATTGTAAGTGCTGGACAAATACCATTAAAAAAATCATTCTTCTTTTTATGGTATTTGTCAGGTGCTTAAGATGTGCCAGGCTCTGTACTAGGCACATTCAGTGGCATTTATTGAGTGCTTAACTGGCTACAGAACACCACATTAAAGTGCTTGGGAGAGTACAATACCATAGATACACACATATCTTGTTCTTGAGGAGATTATGGTCTAAAGGGGGAAGCAGATATTAAAATAAATTAAAAAGAAGCAACCCACAACAAAGAGATGTACATAAGTGCTGTGGGGAGGGGTATTGGTGGGGAGGGTTCTAGAATGTGAGCCCGTTGTTGGGTAGGGACCGTCTCTATATGTTGCCGACTTGTACTTCCCAAGTGCTTAGTACAGTGCTCTGCACACAGTAAGCGCTCAATAAATACGATTGAATGAATGAATGAATGAATGAGTAGGGTTTGGGACAAAGTGCATGGGAGAGGCAGTAGAAAAGAGAAATATTTCAGGAGGGCTTGGAAGATGAGAGGGTGGTCTTCTGAATCAATCAATCAGTGGTATTTATTGAGTGCTTAGTGTGTGCAGAGTACTGTACTAAACGCTAGGGAGAGTATAATTTAACAGAGTTGGTAGACATATTCCCTGCTCAAGGGGAACATACAGGCTAGAGGACTGTGCTGATGCTTTACCATTACTGTCTTCTCCAAGTTCTCCTCTGACCTCTCAGACTAATCCTTCTATCAATCAATTAAACAATCAGTGGTATTTATTGAGCTCAATCTGGGGGTGGGAGGTGGGAGTCCAGCCCGCACACTCCACTCCTCTGCTGCTCACCTCCTCACTGTGCCTCGTTCCCACCTGTCCCGCCACCGACCCCTGGCCCACGTCCTACCTCTGGCCTGGAATGCCCTCCCTCATCACATCCACCAAACTAGCTCTCTTCCCCCCGCATTCAAAGCCCTACTGAGAGCTCACCTCCTCCAGGAGGCCTTCTCGGACTGAGCCCCCCTTTTCCTCTGCTCCTCCTCCCCTCCCCATCATCCCTACTCCCTCCCTCTGCTCTACCCCCTTCTCCGCCCCAAAGCACTTGTGTATATTTTTACATATTCATTATTCTATTTATTTTATTAATGATGTGTATATATCTATAACTCTATCTATTTTGATGTTATTGTTTTGTTTTGTTGTCTGTCTCCCCTTTCTAGACTGTAAGCCTGTTGTTGGGTAGGGATTGTCTCTATCTGTTGCCAAATTGTACTTTCCAAGCGCCTAGTACAGTGCTGTGCACACAGTAAGTGCTCAATAAATACGATTGAATGAATGAATGAGTGAATGAGTGCAGATCACTGTACTGTTTGGGAAGGCACAATATAACATTCCCTGCCCACAGTGAGCTTAAGGTCTAAAGGAGGAGCTTACAGGTTTGCTTCATGGACACTTCCTCTGCCTCCCACATTCTAACTGTGGGTGTCCCTCCAGAGGCCAGGGAGATGTGGGGGTCTTAGAGAGAAGGAGGGGGTTACCTGCTCACTATCTGGAGACTGTAGCCTGGGATGACAGACAATTTGATTTGGGCAGAGGAAGCCATGAATTATCTTATGATCTACCCTTATGTAAGCAGTGAGGACAGGGGCCTTTTGTCCCTAGCCACAGGTGAAAGGAATTTCCCACAGAGAACAGAGACTGTGTCCCATCCTCAGATGGGTAACTGGTAACTGAAAACCATTTTTTATCCCGGCGTTTCCAATTAGGAAAGAAGGCTTAAATGGATCTAGATTTGATAAAAAAAAAAATCTCAGGCAAATGATAGATCTCTCCTGTTTTGTTGTGCTCCTTTTCAGATTGTTAGCAGGGGCAGCAATTAAACTTGACAAAAGAGTGATTAAAAAACAATGAGAAGCAAATGGACCAGCACTCCAGCGTGCATCCAAACTATTCCGAAAATGATCTCTTAAGTGTTTGAAACCCACTTTATTTTCCCACCGCAGGAATGAGTTTTCAAAAAATAGCTTTGAGAAAAGGGCAATTTGCCCCGAGCATCACGGGGCCCTGGCTAATGGGATCCCTTTGGCTTCATATTTCCACCACCACTTCCCTGGTCTTCTTCATTAAGCAGTGGAACAAACGCCACCAAAATGGCCGGAACGGGGGTATCTTCCTATGTCTTTTAATAATGCAGAAGGAAAGCAAAACTTCTCCGCAACTCTTTCATTTCCCGATTTCTAATGAACCGGCTGCTATGTTGTGACACATCCTTATGGATGGAAATCACATCTCCTCCAGGAAGCCTTCCCTGAATAAGCGCTCAGTCAGTCAATCGTATTTATTGAGTGCTTACTGTGTGCAGACCACTGTACTGAGCTCTGGGGAGTGTACACTACAACAATGAACAGGTACAATCCCTGCCCACTATGAGCTTACAATCGAGAGGGGGAGACAGACATTAATAAAAATAAATGAATGACAGATATGGACATAAGTGCTGTGGGGCTGGGAGGTGGCGGGGGTGAATGAAGGGAGCAAGTCAGGGTGACACAGAAGGGAGTGGGAGAAGAGGAAAGGAGGGCTTAGTCAGGGAAGGCCTATTGGAGGAGATGGGCCTTTAATAACACTTTGAAGAGGGGGAGAGTCATTGTTGGAAATGAGGAGGGAGGGCGTTTCAGGCCAGAGGCAGGATGTGGACATTAGGTCTCATCTCCCCACCTTATTTCCTTCCTCAGTACTGCCATCAACTAAATACTTGGGTACTTACCTCCCCACCCCCAGTCTAGAGGGGGGAGACAGACAATAAAACAAAATATGTGGACAGGTGTCAAGTCATCAGAATAAATAGAAGTAAAGCTAGATGCACATCATTAACAAAATAAATAAAATAGCAAATATGTACAAGTAAAATAAATAGAGTAATAAATCTGTACAAACATATATACAGGTGCTCTGGGGAGGGGAAGAAGGTGGGTCGGGGGGAGGGGGAGAGGAAAGAGGGGGCTCAGTCTGGGAAGGCCTCCTGGAGGACGTGAGCTCTCAGTAGGGCTTTGAAGGGAGGAAGAGAGCTAGCTTGGCGGATGCGTGGAGGGAGGGCATTCCAGGCCAGGGGGAGGACGTGGGCCGGGGGTCGACGGCGGGACAGGCGAGAACGAGGCATGGTGAGGAGATTAGCGGCAGAGGAGCGGAGGGTGCAGGCTGGCTGTAGAAGGAAAGAAGGGAGGTGCGGTAGGAGGGGCCGAGGTGATGGAGAGCCTTGAAGCCGAGAGTGAGGACTTTTTGCCTGATGCCTAGGTTGACTGGTAGCCACTGGAGATTTTTGAGGAGGGGAGTAACATGCCCAGAGCATTTCTGCACAAAGATGATCCGGGCAGCAGCGTGAAGTATAGACTGAAGTGGGGAGAGACAGGAGGATGGGAGATCAGAGAGGAGGCTGATGCAGAAATCCAATAGGGATAGGATGAGAGATTGAACCAGCAGGGCAGCGGTTTGGATGGAGATGAAAGGGCGGATCTTGGAGATGTTGCGGAGGTGAGACCAGCAGGTTTTGGTGACGGATTGGATGTTAGGGGTGAACGAGGGAACGGAGTCGAGGACAGCAGACAAAGGAGAGAGCCAGGATTAGAATCCATAACATTGTGACTCCCAGGGCTGGGTTCTATCCGCTAGGCCATGCTGGTTCTCACGCTTGATTAACAATAGGCTACTGATAATCAGTGCCAACTATGGAATTTTGTTAAGCTTTTACAAGGTGGCAAAGCCAAGGGCTATGGACTGGGGTAGAAGGAAGTTAATCAGTTCTTGCAAACATCAACAAGGATTTTAGCCCCAAACCTCCAGCTTCAGAATGTTTCAAGTGAAAATTAATGTGTCATTGGATGGTTCTGTGGAGAGTTTATTAATCTGTGTATTTTCAGCTGTGGTGTATGATGATTATTATTTTTAATCTGGATGGGTGTGTTTTACCTAGCACTTCAAATGCCTCTTCCCTGTTCCCTAACAGAAAAGCAGCCTTCTGTTTCTAATTAGAGGAATGGTTTATGCATCCTAACACCTTTTCTGTGCCTCCAGCCCCAAGGTTTTTGTGTTCGGTCTTGAGCCTTGAGTTTTTTGTCTCTGGATTTATGACTTCTCTCAACCAAGAAGCACTGAGGCAGGGTGGAAAGAACACGGCCCTAGCATTCACCATTTCACTTCTCTGTGCCTCAGTTACCTCATCTGTAAAATGGGGATTAAAACTGTGAGTCCCCGTGGGGCAACCTGATCACCTTGTAACCTCCCCAGTGCTTAGAACAGTGCTTTGCAGATAGTAAGTGCTTAATAAATGCCATCATTATTATTATTATTATTCTAATCCTGGCTCTGCCAGGAGCCTGCTGTATGAATTGGGTAAGTCACTTAACTTCTCTGGGCTTCAGTTTCCTTCCTAGACTGTGAGTCCCTGGGCCACCTGGTCCACGAAGAAGGGAGGGAGGTGTTTTATCCCTGTTTTACAGATGGAGGAACCGAAGCCCTGAAAGATTAAGAAACTTGTCCGGGGTCACACACCAGGTAAACAGCAGAGACAGCACTGAAACCTAGGTGTTCTAACTCCACTAGGCCATGATGCTTCTTGAGAGGTCAAATTGAGGCTTATCCAGTGTAAAAAATTGAGAGGACTGAAAGGAGTGAGATCTGTGAAGCTCCTCTAAGCAAAAGGAAAATCTCTCAGCCTTATGGAAAGTGACAGCTCAAAAAAAAAAGGCCTTCTCTCCCTTCCCTTGGAACTCTTTCGAATCAGGAAACAAATGACCCAGGCATCACTGGGGAGGTATGGAGCGGGAGGGTCTTCCCTGGCTGTGGGGCTCTGGCTAGGCGACCAGGGCAACCTAGATCAGAACTTGCTAGCCCTGCTTGATCTCTCTGAAATTGGATTTTCCTCCTCACTGCAGCCTGTCAGTCAGTACTACAGAGTGCAAGAGGAACATGTCTGTTGAATGCATCATTTTTATTAGAGAAGCAGCATGGCTTAGTGGAAGAGACACGGACCTGGGAGTCAGAGGACCTGGGTTCTGATACCAGTTCCCACTTGTCTGCCGTGTGACCCAGGGCAAACCACTTCACTTCCCGGTGCTTCAGTTTCCTCAACTATAAAATGGGGATTAGATACCTGTTCTCCCCTCCTACTTAGACTGTGAGCTTCATTTTTAGACTGTGAGCTCCATTTGGGACAGGGACTGTGTCCAACTTGATTAACTTGTATCTACCCTAGGGCTTAGGACATTGCTTGACACCCAGTAAATGCTTAACAAATACAATGACAATAATAATAATTTCATAGTCATACAATCTAGTGAGGCAGAGGTACAGTATATAATCAAATGAGGCTGAGGGAGTGAGAAGAAGAGAGAGAGTGAGAATCAATCAATCAGTCAATCAATCGTATTTATTGAGCGCTTACTATGTGCAGAGCACTGTACTAAGCACTTGGGAAGTACAAATTGGCAACACATAGAGACAGTCCCTACCCAACAGTGGGCTCACAGTCTAAAAGGGGGAGACAGAGAACAAAACCAAACATACCAACAAAATAAAATAAATAGGATAGAAATGTACAAGTAAAATAAATAAATAAATAAACAAATAGAGTAATAAATATGTACAACCATATATACATATGTACAGGTGCTGTGGGGAAGGGAAGGAGGTAAGATGGGGGGATGGAGAGGGGGACGAGGGGGAGAGGAAGGAAGGGGCTCAGTCTGGGAATGCCTCCTGGAGGAGGTGAGCCCTCAGCAGGGCCTTGAAGGGAGGAAGAGAGCTAGCTTGGCGGAGGGGCAGAGGGAGGGCATTCCAGGCCCGGGGGATGACGTGGGCCGGGGGTCGATGGCGGGACAGGCGAGAACGAGGTACAGTGAGGAGATTAGCGGTGGAGGAGCGGAGGGTGCGGGCTGGGCAGTAGAAGGAGAGAAGGGAGGTGAGGTAGGAGGGGGCGAGGTGATGGACAGCCTTGAAGCCCAGGGTGAGGAGTTTCTGCCTGATGCGCAGATTGATCGGTAGCCATTGGAGGTTTTTGAGGAGGGGAGTAATATGCCCAGAGCGTTTCTGGACAAAGATAATCCGGGCAGCAGCATGAAGTATGGATTGAAGTGGAGAGAGATACGAGGATGGGAGATCAGAGAGAAGGCTGATGCAGTAGTCCAGACGGCATAGGATGAGAGCTTGAATGAGCAGGGTAGCAGTTTGGATGGAGAGGAAAGGGCGGATCTTGGCAATGTTGCGGAGCTGAGACCGGCAGGTTTTGGTGACGGCTTGGATGTGAGGGGTGAATGAGAGAGCGGAATCGAGGATGACACCAAGGTTGCGGGCTTGTGAGACGGGAAGGATGGTAGTGCCGTCAACAGAGATGGGAAAGTCAGGGAGAGGACAAGGTTTGGGAGGGAAGACAAGGAGCTCAGTCTTCGACACGTTGAGCTTTAGGTGGCGGGCGGACATCCAGATGGAGATGTCCTGAAGGCAGGAGGCGTTGCGAGCCTGGAGGGAGGGGGAGAGAGCAGGGGCAGCGATGTAGATCTGGGTGTCATCAGCGTAGAGATGATAGTTGAAGCCGTGGGAGCGAATGAGGTCACCAAGGGAGTGAGTGAGAAGGAGTGAGTCAATCATATTTATTGAGTGCCTACTGTGTGCAAAGCACCATACTAAGCATTTGGGAGAATATAATATAACAATATAAAAGACACATTCCCTGCCCACAGTGAGTTTACAGACTAGAGACGGTAGACAGTAGCATTGTGAAGCAGTATGGCCTGAAGCGGTAAAGCAGACTGAAGCTGTGAGACCTAATGTATAGAGCACAAGCCTGGTTCCAATCCTGGCTCTGCCACTTTTCTTCTGGGTGACCTTGGGCAATAGAACTTCACTTCTCTGGGCCTCAGTTCCTTCATCTTGTAAAATGGTGATTAAGATCGTGAGCCCCATGTGGGACATGGATTGTGTCCAACCTCATTACCTTGTATCTACCCCACACTTTGTCAGTGCCTGTCACATGGTAAGTACTTAACTACTATTAAAAAAACAAACAGAGAAAAGAGAAAGAAAAGGAAAAGGAAACAGAGAATGATGGGGAGAACCCACATAATGAAGAGAAGAAACAAGACGATAAGCAAGCTTAATTTCCCCCACCCCCTGCACTTTATCATCCAGATTTCTTCCCCTCTAAAATTGGAAAGTTTTGGGGATCGTTGTGGCCCCGAAATCTTCAGTCACCCAGATATGGGATAACAGCCAGTAGAAATCTTCAGTCACCCAGATATGGGATAACATCCAGTGGCCTGGAGGGTTACAAAGCTGGCTGAAAACTCTGGGCGCTCCATCAGATGGGGTGGCCAGAGCAGCAACGACGAAGCAGAGGATCACTGGGCCTACCATCAGCAGGACTGATGCTCCCTCTCCCGCCAATCTAGAGCCCCTCCATCGCTATGGAAACTGCACCAGAGTGGGAGCTGGTGGCCGGGACCTGAGGGATTTAGCCTGCCAGGAGGAACGTAGAAGGAGCCCCTTCTAAGACCCCCTCACTGGCTCTGGGGCCAAATATTCAACAGGTGCGGTGTTGGACAGGGGATGATTTGGCATTTGGAGACGATGTAGGTGAGAAAACCTTGGAGCATTTCTGCCACTCATCACTGGGTTTAAAAGAGCAAACTAGTCAGTCAGTCAGGCAATCGTATTTATTGAGCATTTACGTTGTGCAGAGGACTGTACTAAGAGCTTGGGAGAGTACAATATAACAATATGACAGACACTTTCTCTGCCCAGAGCGAGCTTACAGTCTAGAGGGGGAACCAGACACTTATGTAAATAAATAAATAAATTCCGGATGTGGACGTAAGTTTGTGGGGCTGGGCAGGGGGATGAATAAAGGGAGCAAGTCAGGGTGACATCGGAGTGGGAGAAGAGGAAAGGAGGGCTTAGGGAAGCCCTCTTGGATGAGATGTGCCTTCAATAAGGCTTTTAAGGCAGGGGAGAGTAATTTTCTGTCAGATATGAGGAAGGGAGGGGGTTCCAAACCAGAAGCAGGACATGGACAAGTGTTTGGCGGCGAGATAGACGACATCGAGGTACAGCAAGAAGGTTAGCACTAGAGGAGCGAAATATGCGGGCTGGGTTATAGTAGGAGAGTAGTGAGGTGAAGTAGGAGGGGGCTGGCTGATTGAGTGCTTGAAACTTTAAACAAACTTCTCCCATGGATGATTTTTCGATCTCTGCCTGTCAAGAAATGCCACGTTGGTAGGAGCATTCTGGAGTGTCAGTGATGTGAACTTCCTTCTCAGAGGGCACCCCTAAATTGGCTGGCTAGCAGACAGATTGATCAACCAATAGTATTTTTTGAGTCCCCAATGTGGGCAGAACACTGTCCTGAGTACTTGGGAGAGCACAACAGAATTAGAAGTTTAGCATCGAGCAGCAGAGGTGAGGTTGGAGGGAGGTGGAGGGAAGAAATGCAGGCGAGGGAGGTACCGGGAAAGTGACAGGAACAGGCTGAGCAGAGGGTGTTTGTACGTGGAGATGAGGGGAGAGAGGGGGAAGTGCAGGAGAACAGCGACTGGTTGAGCAGAGGGTTTAGAGAAGCAGCATGGCCTAGTGGAAAGAGCACGGACCTGGGAGTCAGAGGACCTGGGTTCTAAGTCCACCTCTTCCAATTGTCTGCCATGTGACCAGGGAGCAGGTGGCCCTGCTCTCTGCCAGGCTCTGCTCACAGCTTTCAGGTTCAACAGGGAGCCACGAGGGTCAGATTACCGGGTCAGGGGGAGACACCCCCCTCCCCGCCATCCCCCCCAGGAGTCCTGGAGTCCAGTCCTGGAGACTGGACAATCTCCAGTACATCACACAGACATACTGACCCTGGCATTCCCATCCAATTCATCTTAGTTTCACCTCATGTAGATTCAGAATTTCCTGAGGGAAAATTCCCTTCCAGAATCCCCTTGCCCCAAATGGACAGAGGCCCACCGCTGCATGTGTGTGTGTGGTGGAGGGGGGGGCAGGGGTATATGAGTGTGGGTGGGTGTGGCATTTATGTTTTTTAGTTTCTGATCCAGACTATAATTAAATTGACTCTTTAAAAAAAATCCATTTTCACACATATATTATGCCTCGAGCATTGGCTTTGAGCACACTGACCTAATGAGTTGATCTCCTTTATTTTATATGCATAGAAAGAGGACCCCCCTCCTCCCAACAACCCCCCAGAATCAGTCCAACAGTGGATGTGTAATGACATGCAAAGTCATCCGGTCCTGGAATTTTTTTTAACAAGACTCTAGATTAATCAACCAATTAATTCAGTCATTAATGATAGTTTTTATTAGGTGCCTACTGGATGCCAGGCACCAGGGAAGGTACGGGGCTGAAAGTACAGACGATTTCTCACGGGAAGGCTGCCGGGGGCCGGGGGGGGTGGGAGGGAAGGAGGCAGGGCATCGGGTTGGGTTGGGGGGATTTAGGCACAGGTCAGCCCACCCTTCCAGGGGGACACCCTCCACAGGTTTTCAGACCAGAAAAGGCCTGCTGGAGGAGATTTAGTGGGCCTTTGAAGATGAGGGGAGCTGTGGCCTGTTAGACATGGATGGGATTAGGGTTCTAGGAGGAAGACCGTGAGGAAGGGAGATGTGAAGGAGGCACAGTGAATAGCCTGGTTTGAGGGGAATGAAGGGTGCGAGCTGGGGTGAGGTGAGAGAAGAGAGTGGATAAGTAGGAAGGAAGAGCCGATTGAGGGCCTTAAAACCAATTGTCAGGGCTTCCAACTTGATGGGCAGTGGGATGGGCAACCTGATTCATTTTTAATCTCCCCACCTTATATCCCCCAATTTCCACATCAACATTTTGGTGCATTTAAGTACATTCAAGTTCCCACAACCTCTCACATCGCTTATATACACACCTTTACAGTCTATTTATTAACTCTTCCTATCTGTAATTTACTCAAGCATCATTCTCCTCTACTAGATTGTAAACTCCTTGAGGCAGGGATCCTGTCTACCGATACTACTGTACTCTCCCATGTGCTTAGTAGAGCGAATAATAATAATAATAGTACTTGTTAAGTGCTTACTAGTTGCCAAACACTGTTCTAAGCACTGGGGTAGATGTAAGTTAATCAGGATGGATACAGTCCCTGTCTCACATGGGGCTCACACTCTCAATCCCCATTTTTCTGATGAGGTAACTGAGGTCCAGGGAAGTGAAGTGACTTGCCCAAGGTCACACAGCAGACATGTGGCAGAGTTGGGATTAGAACCTAGGTCCTTCTGACTCCCAAGTCTGGGCTTTATCCACAAGGCCATGCCGCTTCTTCACCCGGTGTTCTACCCACTGCTCAAAAGAAACTGTTGTTTGATCAAGGAATGGCAGAGACCATTAGTGATGGAATTAAGCGTTCCTTGGCCTTTGGTTCCTTGTGGGCAGGGCACATGTCTACCAACTCTGTTGTACTGTACTCTCCCAAGTGCTTAGTCCAGTGCTCTGCACCCAGTAAGCGCTCCAAAAATACCATTCATCAATCGATGCTCTCTCTCTCCTCTCTCCCACTCCATGACTCCCAGACAGTTCCAAATGAGAGACATATTTGGGTTCAGAAATCAGAGCAATTGTGAGTATCCACAGACCATTACTTCGGCAGGCAGGGCCTGGATAATAAGCCCCTTTCGAAGCATCATAAGCTTGATCTTCCTCAGGAACCGTGACTGTAACGTTTACATATTTAAGTCTGGTGCCTCCAAACGGCAACAGGATGTGGGATCATTTTCTTCCAAGTTAGGCTGGGCAGACCAGCCTGAAGGTGACATGGTATTTGTTAAGCACTTTCTGTACTAAGCACAGGGTTGGACACAGTCCCTATCCCACATGGGGCTCACAATCTCAATCCCCATTTTATAGATGAGGGAACTCAGGCCCAGAGAAGTGAAGTGACTTGCCCAAGGTTGCACAGCAGAACCGTGGCAGAGCCGGGATTAGAACTCATGACCTCTTGACTCCAAGGCCACTATGCCATTCTGCTTCCTACATGGTCCAGTAGGTCAAAATTATTTATCTGATTTTTCTGCTTCAAGTCCTAATTGACCTGGCATATTTGCTAGCCTCGGACTAGTTCCAAATCCTGTGGATTGGTTGGAATCCAATGTTTTTTTTTTTTTTCCACGAGAGGAAAGAGCCCACAAACATGTAATCCAAGATGTTCCAGAGAAGGAGAAGATTTCCATAATAAAGTTATATTTCATTTGGCAGGCAGGGAAGCTATGTCTTTTTTTCAACCGTCCTTATTTATTGTTCTCTTTCTAAAAATATGCAGAAGACACATCTCCAGGGTAGCAAAAAAAAAAAAACCAACTTTCACCAAGAATTTCCCAAATCACATTCAAAGCATTAAGCCGAAAGTTATGTAGATGTGGGCAAGTCCAAAGCATGCTAATGAAATGCCTGGATGTATTTGACATCTGGGTGAGTTTGGCAAGTCGACTCTGACAAACAAGACAATTTGGGGGAGGTTTTCAGAAAAGGCGGTGTGAGATTCCGTGAAAGATAATGCTATATTTAACCCAAATCGGCCTGGTTTGCATTAGGAACCGTTCAGGGCTGCCATTTCTTGGGCTCTATTCGTGGAGCCTAACTCCTCTCAAATCCTGCCTTAATATGATTCATTAACGCAAAAGCAACTGGTGCAGCTGCAATCATGGCTTTAATTACTGGACTCACTTTTCCAGAGTTTTTGTTGTTATCCTTTCCGTTAACGGCAACAGATAGAACTTCTCTTTGGTTCGAAGCGATCTCTGCTAGCATGGCAGTTAATGAAAGCCGGATGGATCCAAACCCATCAGGATATCCTGACTGTCGCTCTAAGAAACATGTCACTCTCCGACGGCAGACGGGGACCCGGGAGCTAATGAGATGATGAGGAGGAGGAGACATGAGGTCTTCTGAATTGTTAAAAACTACCGGGAGGACAGGGGGAAGCAGGGGCCAGTGTGCTCCCCGAAGAGAGGGAAAGAGAGGCAAAAGATGAAGAGGACGGGTGGCCTACTGGAAACCGTATAAACCCGAGAGTCAGGAATTTGGCTTGCTGTGTGACTGCCAGTAATAATAATAATAATATTTATTAAGGGTTCGCTAAGTGCCAAGATAATCAGATCTGACACAGTCCGTCCCACATGGAGCTCACAGTCTAAGAGGGAGGGAGAACAGGGATTTTATTTTCCTTTCACAGATGACGGAAGTGGGGCCCAGAGACGTTAAGCAACTTGCCTGAGGTCACAGATCAGGGAAGCAGCAGAGCTAAGAGCCAGGATTAGAGGCTGGGTGTTCTGTCTCCTGGTTCCTTGCTCTTTCCACCAGTCCACACTGCCTCTTCACTGTCTGCCTCGATCAAACAGCTGTATTTATTGAGTACTTACTGCGTGCAGAGTGCTGCACTAAGCACTTGGGAGAGTACAATATATAACGGAGTCGTAATGTGTCTTCACGTATCCTCTCTGTGCCTCAGTTACCTCATCTGTAGTGGTGGTAACAATACTTACTAAGCTTTTACTGTGTGCAGAGCACAGTACTAAGCACTGGGAAAGAGTATACACATGGGAATTAGAAACAGCAGCATGGCCTAGTGGATACAGCACAGACCTGGGATTCATCCTTGGCTTCAGTGTCCTCGTCTGTCGACTGGGAATAAATTGGATGTTCTTCCACACAGGTGTTGAGACTATGCTGGTCTCTGCAGTGATTTCACTCTTAAACAAGAAGTAATAGTCATCATGATCATCATAATCCTAATAGGTGCTGGGGTTGTGAGATTAAATCAGTGCACTGGAAAACTGAAACAGGGTCTTAAATGCTGGCTGGTGCAATCTGAAATGTTGTAAATCCAGGACTGCCTGGCTTGGCTCCATGATAATAATAATAATAATAGCATTTGTTAAGTGCTTACTATGTGCAAAGCACTGTTCTAAGCGCTGGAGAGATTACAAGGTGATCAGGTTGTCCCACGGGGGGTGCTCACAGTCGTAATCCCCATTTTACAGATGAAGTAACTAAGGCCCAGAAAAATGAAGTGATTTGCCCAAGTTCACGCAGCAGACAAGTGGTAGAGCTGGGATTAGAACCCATTACCTTCTGACTCCCAGGCCCGTGCTCCTTCCACTACTCCATGTCAGTGCTTGCTATATCAATCGATCGAACAATGGTATTTATTGAGCACTCACTGTGTGCAGAGCACTGGTCTACACGCTTCAGAGAGTCTAGTGCAACAGTGTTGGTGGACACGTTCCCTGACCTCGACGAGTTTACAGTCTAGAGATTGTGTGGGTAAGGGCAGAGTATGTGCCAAGCACTGTTCTAATCATTGGGGTCGATACATGTTCATCAGGTTGAACACAGTCCCTGTCCCACATGGGGCTCTCAGTCTAATAGTGCCGAGCTGGAATTGTCCAAAATGTCTCAATCAATAGTATTTTTTGAGTGTTTGTGCAGAGCATTGTACTATGTGCTTGAGAGAGCCAATGTGGCCCTTACATGAGGACAGGGAATGTGTCTGTTTACACTGTACTCTACCAAGTGCTTAGTACAGTGCCCTGCACACAGTAAGCGCTCAATAAATACAATCTTTTGATTGATTATTTGGCACTTTCTCCTACAGGAGAAAACTTGGGGTGTTTCTTTTTAAAGCCGGCTTAGCTGTGTCTACCCATGCTTCCCCTCATGTGGTTTATGAGACCATCATTTTTCAGCCCTTGATAAAACCAACTGAAAGCCTTTACTTCGACAACTTTACGGCCTAATAGCCCCATGTTTCATCGAGAGGGTTAATGATGAATCTCATTAATGAGATGGAAGAAGAGAACCACGTCGTATGTGATTTGTGTGGGAACACCGCTCCTCCTGCCCACAGCCAACAATAAAAATCTCCTGGAAAGGGGTTTGTAATATACAGGGAAGCTCATTTAAGTAGTTACAATGTAGAGAGAAACCACGTTGAAATACATGAACACCACCTCGGGTTCTCTCGAAGCCGATAGGCGATTCATTCTGGAAAGATAATTTATGGGTTATTTATATTAGTCTCCTGTGTCCGGCTGGACTATCATTGAGATGAAGTGCTTGGGATGGAGTGAAAAGCCTTAATTACTCTTGCGTGTGCCGTGGAAGTTTCGGGGAAAGAAAACAAAATGCAAAGCGCTTCTATATTTCAGCCGCATAATAGCTTGATGAAGATTTCCGAATTTTTCAAAATGTCACTTCTTTCCAAAAGATGGATTATTTTTCTTGGGATTTAGTCTACCTAATTATTTCCGCCTTGATTACTTAACTACTCCAGATTTTTCATCCTACCATGCTATGATTGTATTTGGAGCGTAAGAAAAGCGGTGCATGCTTATTAGCATAAAGCGGAAAATCGTGGGGGGCTGAGGGGGAGAGGGTATATGTTTGATCTTCCAGTGGTTAGGGTTTGGGGTTTACGGGGTAGAGGAGGAGTTATCAGCTTAACTCCTGATCACACTGTGACATTGACTCGCTTTATAGCTATCCCAGCTTGCAGGATACCCATCGGGACCTTGTTTCCACATTTTAGGGAAGCCGTGCAGGCTGGTGGAAAGCACACGGGACTGAGAGATCCGGGTTAGTCTCATCCTGGCTCTGCCACTTGTCTGCTGTGTGACCTCGGCCCGGTGACTTCACTTCTCTGCACCTCAGTCTCCTCACCCATTAAATGGTGGTTTAGTGCCTCTTCCTCCCTCCCTTTTAGACAGTGGGACGGGGAATGTTTCCCAGCTGATTAGTTCGAGTGTTCCCCAGGGTTCAGCACAGTCCTTAGCACATAGTGTGTGCTTTTAATAAATAATAATAATTATGGCATTTGTTAAGCACTGTTCTAAGAGCCGGGATAGATACAGGGTAATCAGGTTGTCCCACGTGGGGCTCACAGTCTTAATCCCCATTTTACTGATGAGGTAACTGAGGCACAGAGAAATTAAGTGGCTTACCCAAGGTCACACCACAGATGAGTGGCAGAGTCGGAATTAGAACCCACGTCCTCTGACTCCCAAGCCCGTGCTCTTGCCACTAGGCCGTGCAGCTTCTCATTTAGTATCGTTATTGTAATTATTAGCTTAAAGCAGACATAAGATCTTCTCTAGAGTATGCCCTGCTTCTTGTCTTACCACAAGTCCAGAGTTGCTGTCCCTGTGAAGTTTTTTATTTACCCAGAAAGTTTTCATTTCATCATTTGTCTTAATGATTTCTTCTCCATCAAGCATGTCCATTGCCCAGAGGTTCAGAATTTGGACCTGGGAGTCAGAAGGACCTGGGTTCTAATCCCAGTTCCCCGATTTGTCTGCTGGGTGACCTCAGGCAAGTCACTTTGCTTGACTCCCCACTTTATAGATGAGGGAACTCAGGCCCAGAGAAGTTAAATAACTTGCCCAAGGTTACCCAGCAGACAAGTGGCTGAGCCGGGACTAGAACCCAGATCTCTGAC
The DNA here is from genome assembly GCF_015852505.1 of Tachyglossus aculeatus. NCBI lineage: Eukaryota > Metazoa > Chordata > Mammalia > Monotremata > Tachyglossidae > Tachyglossus > Tachyglossus aculeatus. The sequence continues at coordinate 28,132,141 of NC_052083.1, forward strand.
TCTGAGGCCCGTACTCTTTCCGCTAGGCTCTGTTGCTTCTCAAAGGCAGCGGAAAGGGTATAGGACCCTGAGTTACTTTTTGGATTCTGAGCAATCCTGGAGAGCTTCAGGGAACAATGTGGCAAAAACAAACAGAATATTCTCTTTTGAGCCGGTGCCAAGATTTTATGTTGTAAACTGGTGGGATAAAAGGGACCCAGGTTTCTTTGAGCAAAATGAATTTTGAAATGAATTGATTTTGAACCCAATTCTCCTGTTTGCTGTTGCTGTCGAGGGGAAGGAAAGATCTATGTATTTATGGGAACACTTCTACATAAAGTGAAGAAGAACTCAGACTTGTCAAAGAATGACATTTTATCCAGAAAGTGATATTAAACAAACAAGGTAATAATAATAATGGTATTTGTTAAGCACTTACTATGTGCAAAGTACTGTTCTAAGTGCTGGGGAATGCAAGGTAATCAGGTTGTCCCACATAGGGCTCACAATCTTAATCCCCATTTTACAGATGAGGTAACTGAGGCACAGAGAAGTTAAGTGACTTGCCCAAAGTCACGCAGCCAATAAATGGCAGAGCTAGGATTAGAACCCATGACCTCTGACTCCCAAGCCCGTGCTCTTTCCACTGAGCCACGCTGCTTGGAGAACACCTTAAATCAACTGCAATATAGCAATCGATCAATACCAATCAATCGTGGGGGAGGAGGAGGGTGAACTGCATTATTGGGAATGACCACGTCCTTTGCTTAACAGCTGAACAAACATGTCGAGAGCTAGCTTTAAGGCTTAGATCTAGGGGTTTGGGGTTTTTTCTCGCTTTATAATTGTGCGATTTTGAAATGTACTAATCCGAGAAATCTCCCCAAATTTCCAGCTCTGCTTGTGACCTCTGGTAACCTACTGCTGCCATTTTCTCATTTGTTAAGGTGATCGTGAAAAGGATTAATAGGCGCCCCTGGGCTCTTACTCTTAGCTGGTTCTCTTCTTCCATTTAAAGGTGTTATTGATTAGTTAAGTAGTAGATGAGGGAGGAAGAATCAGCAGGAAAAAAAGTTTCCTCTTTGTAGTGGCTTGAAAGTTATCCCAATTTTTATTACAGTTCATTCATTCATTCAATCGTATTTGTTGAGCGCTTACTGTGTGCAGAGCACTGTACTAAGCACTTGGGAAGTACAAGTTTGCAACATATAGAGACGGTCCCTACCCAACAGCGGGCTCACAGTCTAGAAGGGGGTGACAGACAACAGAACAAAACATATTAACAAAATAAAATAAAATAAATAGACTAAATATGTACAAATAAAATAAATAAATAAATAGAGTAATAAATACGTACAAGCATATATACAGGTATATAGTTCTACCTCAGATTACTTCCTGCCTGCAAAGGTCAGTGGAAAGAGCCCAGAACTGGGCATCAAGGAACCTGGGTTCTAATTCCATCTCTGGCCCTTGACTTTTGTGTGATCATGGGCAAGTCACTTAGCTTCTCTGTGCCTCAGTCACGTCATCGGTAAAATGAGGGTTAAAACTGGGAGCCCTATGTGGAACAGGACATGTGTCCAACCTGATTATCCTTCAACTACCCCAGTGCTTAGTGCAAAGCCTGGTACATAGTAACTGCTTAATGAATACCATTTTTAAAAAACCATCAATTCTGGGAGTTGTGGGGGGAGGTGGGTCACACAAATTATGACTCTGAACTTGGCAGCATCAGTTTAGACCCCTCCCCGCCCACCCAAAAACAGATGAAGTCTCCACCACAGATATGAAGACTGTAAACTCACTGTGGACAGGGAATGTGTCTATCATTGTATTGTACCCTCCCAAGTGCTTAGTAGTACAGTGCTCTGCACACAAAGAATGAATTTGACTCCTCAGAGGATCTGGACCTGATGGTCACACTGGCAATCAATCAGTATCATTTATTGAGCACTCACCGAGTGCAGAGCACTGTACTAAGCACTTGGCAGACACCATGTGTGGAGGCTTTCCTGAACTCTTTTCACTCACGTTCCGTTCGTGGAGTTGTATATGGAGTGAAGATGGTGGGGTGGTGTTTTATGACCATGTGTTTTAAGTTGCTCGAGTCATTAAAATTTCATTTACCTTTATGTCAGCCCACTTATGAAGGAAATCCTGGTCTTTCTAGTTCTCCCAGCTGCCTGCCGTTTACTCTTTACCTGGCTGACGCAGTCTTGTCTGTTTCTTTGAACCTGGTTGGGTGCCTTTTTTTTTTAAATAGCATTCGTCAAGTGCTCACTATTGTGCCAGGCCCAAAATTAAGCGCTGGGGTAGATATAAGCTAATCAGGTTGAACAGTCCACGTCCCACATGGAGCTCACAGTCTTAATCCCCATTTTCCAGATGAGAGAACTGAGGACCAGAGAAGTGAAATGACTTGCCCGAAGTCACCCAGCAGACGTGTGGCAGAGCCGGGATTAGAAGCCAGGTCATTTGACCCCCAGGCCCATTCTTTTCATTAGGTCATGCTGCTTCTCATGCTTTAAATCCAAAGGTGTTATTTTGGCCCAGAATTGTTTGTTCTTCAGAAGCAGCATGGCCTAGTGGAAAGAGAGCGGGCCTGGGAGTCAGAGGACCTGGGTTCTAATCCCGGCTCCGCCACTTACCCTTTCTTTTAATAGTATTTGTTAAGTACTAACTATGTGACAGACACAGATAATCAGGTTGGACCCAATCCATGTCCCAGGTGTCCCAATCGCCATTTTACAGATAGAGAAACTGAGGCACAGGGAAGTTAAGTGACTTGCCCAAGGCGATGCAGCAGACAAATGGTGGGATAAGAACCCAGGTCCTCAGACTCACAGGCCCGCTCTCTTTCCACTAGGCCATGTCTCTTCTCTGTTGCATGACCTTGGGTGAGTCACTTAACTCGGTGCCTCAGTCCCCTCAATACCTGTCCTCCCTCCTCCTTAGACGGGAAACCCCATGAGGGACCTGATCACCTCGAATCTACCCCAGTATTTAGTATATGGCTTCGCATAGAGTAAGCACTTTAAGAAATACCACCGTTATCCCTTAATTTTAAGAACTTTAATCTTGTCCAAGAGCCGGCTCCAAGTTGGCGTTCCGGCTGCCATTTGGAACAGGAAATGACATCGGCCCCTGGCTTGGCTCAACTGCCATAGTGAGACTGAGTAGGGAAGGGACAAGAGAATCGAAAAGAGAACCTAAACCTCTCGGTGCCGAGTAAAGGACAACTAGAACGTTGCACCCATGAAAATTCTTGTTTAAAAAAGGAAAGGAAAACAAACTGAATCATCTTTAGATGTTTTGAAAAGCTGAAGAGCTTGTTGCCATGGTCACCAGGTCCTGTTTACAGACCTGGGCTTTTCCAGCATGTTCAAGACCGGCCCAGGCAGCCAATGGCAATGTTGCCATTCGGGCTCGGAGTTATTATCCATGCATTATCTTCCCTGGGACTATTATCCGGCATGGTCGCCGTGGAACAGATTATATTAATGATTGTTGCAGCTAATTTAATGTTTTGTCTAATTGTGCTCCATCTAGCGATGGCATTGAATAAACTTAAGAGCAAGCCTGGGTCCTCTTGGGGGTTTGGAAAAATCTTGCCTGGTTTTGAAACTGTCTAGACAATCAGGAAGGTATTGTTAACTTGTGGGGAAGCCAAATGCAAGTGACTCCTAAATCACAGGAGAAATGCACATTCCACTGGGCATTTCAGCAGCCTCCCGTCTGCACACCCCACAAAGGATAGGGGAAAGTCACTGTTGGTAAAGGAACGGGAAACAGGAAGAATGTGGGTCTCGGACTCTTCCAGGCTCTGGTAGGCTGGAGTCTAGCTAGGCCAGTGTGGTGTAGTGGAAAGAGCCCCGACCAGGGGAGTCAGAGGAACTGGGTTCTCATCCCGGCTCTGTCACATGTCTGCTATGTGACCTTGGGAGAGCCACTTCTCTTCTCTGGACCTCAGTTCCCTCGTCTGCAAAATGGGGATTCAGTGCCTGTTCAATCCTTCATTCATTCAATCGTATTTAGTGAGTGCTTACTGGGTGCCGAGGACCGTACTAAGCGCTTGGGAAGTACAAATCGGCAACGTATAGAGATGGTCCCTACCTAACAACGTGCTCACAATCTAGAAGGGGGAGACAGACAACAAAACAAAACAAGTAGACAGGTGTCAATACCTACTGAGACTGTGAGCCCCATATGGGACCTGATTATCTTGTTTCCTCCCCAGCACATCAATCGTATTTATTGAACACTTACTTTGTGCAGAGCACTGTACTGAGTGCTTGAGAGAGTACTATATAACAATATAACAGATACATTTCCTGCCCACAACGGGCTTACAGTCTAGAGGGGGAGACAGGCATTAATATAAATAAATTACAGATATGGACATAAGCGGTATGTGGCTGGGAGCAGGGATGGGTAGACAGCACAGTACTAAGTGCTTGGGAGAGTCCAATACGACAGAGATGGTTGATATGTTCTTTGCCGCTCCAATCTCATCAGATATGGAGCTCTCAAAGGAAGGTTAACTCGGAACTTCTGGGTGGGTGATAAGTGTCACTGAGGCAAGCAAAAGAATAATAGTATTTGTTAAGCCCTTAGTCTGTGCCAGGAACTTTACTAAGCACTGGGGTAGATACAACATCGTCAGGTTGGACACAGTCCTTGTCCCACAAGAGGCTCACAGACTTAATCCCCTTTACAGATGAGGAAACTAAGGCACAGAGAAGTGAAGTGACTTGTCCAAGGTCACAAGGCAGACATGTGGCAGAGCCGGGATTAGAACCCAGGTCCTCTGATTCCCAAACCCATGCTCTTTCCACTAGGCCACGCTGCTGTTCCTTATAGATTGTGGTCTACTGGTTAATAACTGCTCTTGCTTGTGACCACTCTAAATACCAGCCCAAGGGGAGAAAGAAGAGAGAGAGAGAGAGAGAGAGAGAGAGAGAGAAAGCGCAGAGACTAAATGGAGTCTTTATTGAATTTGAACTGGCATCTCACCTCAGGTCATCTGACCATTTTGTATTTGTTTAGTCAACCGTAACCTTCCGAAAGCACGGTTTGTGAAAACTGTGAAAACTAAGTGTTCAGTTCTTTTTTCCAGAGAGGAGCCTTTCCATTTCATTAGAAAGTTCATGGGCTATCTGATTGGCTGTTACCCCGGTCTTTCGTTGCTGGAGAGAAGCCCTCCCATTTGGGTTCATTTCTAACTCTGAACTGTTTTGTAGGAAGGTCAAAAGGCAAAGGAAGTTTGGAAAGGGATGACAGTGGGGTGGAACCTCACCTTTCCTATGGCAGTGCTGCTCCTGATCAATCAGTCCATGGGTACTATTTACTGAACGCCCATTGTGTGCAGGAAATTGTGCTAAGCGCTTGGGAGAGTATGACAAAACTAGCCGACATGATTCCTCAAGCAGAAGAAACAAACGCTAAAATAAATCTCAGATAGGAGGAAGTAATGGAGAATATGTGGTATGTACCACATACCATGTACCACTGTGTGCTCTGCACACAGTAAGCGCTCAATAAATACAATTGACTGATGTACAAAAGTGTTACTTAAGAGCCAAGGATCATGTCTAATTCTCACCCAAGTATTCTTTCCCGGACCTTAACCAGTGCTCGGCACACACAGTAAGCCCTTAATAAATACTATTATTCATTCAGTCGTATTTACTGAGCACTTACTGTGTGCAGAGCACTGTACTAAGTACTTGGAAGAACACAATACAACAATAAACAGACACATTCCCTGCCCACAATGAGCTTACTTAGTGAGCTCACTATAACTAAATGTTCAAGTGGCATGAAAATGCTGATGTGAGAGTTGGGGAGATTAGAAATCAATCAGGGAAGGCCTCCTAGAGGAGATGTGATTTCAGAAAGACCCAGAAGATGAAGAGAGCCGTGATCTGCTGGATACCAAGAGGATGGGAATTCCACTCTTATTCCAGGATTACCTTATTTGTTATTTGTTAAACATTTACTATGGGCCAGGCAATTTACTAAATGCCGGGGTGGATACAAATAAATCAGGTTGGATATGGTCCCTGTCCCATGTGGGGCTCACAGTCTCATGACCTTCTGACTCCCAGGCCCATGCTCTATCTAATTATTAGTAGTAGTAGTAGTAGGTCCCCACTGCTTCTGTAATTATTATTATTATTATTTAGAAGAGAGTTGGAGGAGAGGAAGTGAAAGCAACAAATGTATACGACCTGTCTGAGGAGTTTGGACAGGCAATTAATCAATTTCATATGTCCTGAGGACCCAATTCACCTGAAAACTAGTTTCCAAATAAAAATAATCTTTATTATAATAAAACATTGAGCACTTACTGTGTGCAGAGCAATGTACTAAGCACTTGGGAGAATATAACACAACCGAGTTGATAGACATGTTCCCTGCCCGCAATGATAAAGGCACCTCTATAATGAAGAACTGCAATTAAAATAGCAATTCCCTTCCTTTCTTAGCAGATTGTGTCCTAGTTTAGCATTTATATAGCATTTCCAGGTGGAGAGCAAACTCCTTCAGATAGACATCTTTTCTGCAGCGATCCACATTTGGCCCATGTCCTAATAATTATGATCATTCAATCCATTAATCAATCCTATTTATTGAACACTTACTCTGTGCAGAGTATTCTTGTCTTATGTTGTTGAGTCGTCTCCGACCCATAGCGACACCACGGACACACCTCTCCCAGAACTCCCCGCTCTCCATCTGCAATCATTCTGGTAGTGGATCCATAGAGTTTTCTTGGTAAAAATCCGGAAGTGGTTTACCATTGCCTCCTTCCGCACAGTAAACTTGAGTCTCTGCCCTCGACTCTCTCCCGTGCTGCTGCTGCCCAGCACAGGTGAGTTTTGACTTGTAGCAGATTGCCTTCCAATCACTAGACACTGGCCAAGCTAGGAATGGAATGGGAATCAATCAATCGTATTTATTGAGCACTTACTGTGTGCAGAGCACTGTACTAAGCGCTTGGGAAGTACAAGTTGGCAACATATAGAGAGTCCCTACCCAACAGTGGGCTCACAGTCTAGATGGGGTAGACAGAGAACAAAACCAAACATATTAACAAAATAAAATAAATAGAATAGATATGTACAAGTAAAATAAATAAATAGAGTAATAAATACGTACAAACATATATACATATATACAGGTGCTGTGGAGAAGGGAAGGAGGTAAGACGGGGGGATGGAGAGGGGGACGAGGGGGAGAGGAAGGAGGGGGCTCAGTCTGGGAAGGCCTCCTGGAGGAGGTGAGCTCTCAGTAGGGCCTTGAAGGGAGGAAGAGAGCTAGCTTGGCGGAAGTGGGGAGGGAGGGCATTCCAGGCCAGGGGGATGACGTGGGCCGGGGGTCGACTGCGGGACAGGCGAGAACGAGGCACGGTAAGGAGATTAGCGGCAGAGGAGCGGAGGGTGCGGGCTGGGCTGTAGAAGGAGAGAAGGGAGGTGAGGTAAGAGGGGGCAAGGTGATGGAGAGCCTTGAAGCTGAGGGTGAGGAGTTTCTGCCTGATGTGTAGGTTGATTGTTAGCCACTGGAGATTTTTGAGGAGGGGAGTAACATGCCCAGAGCGTTTCTGGACAAAGCCAATCCGGGCAGCGGCATGAAGTATGGATTGAAGTGGGGAGAGACAAGAGGATGGGAGGTCAGAGAGGAGGCTGATACAGTAGTCCAGACGGGATAGGATGAGAGCTTGAACGAGCAGGGTAGCGGTATGGATGTAGAGGAAAGGGCAGATCTTGGCAATGTTGTGGAGCTGAGACCGGAAGGTTTTGGTGATGGCTTGGATGTGAGGGGTGAACGAGAGAGCAGAGTCGAGGATGACACCAAGGTTGCGGGTTTGTGAGACGGGAAGGATGGTAGTGCCGTCAACAGTGATGGGAAAGTCAGGGAGAGGGCAGGGTTTGGGAGGGAAAACAAGGAATTCAGTCTTGGACATGTTGAGTTTTAGGTGGCAGGCAGACATCCAGATGGAGATGTCCTGAAGGCAGGAGGAGATGCGAACCTGGAGGGAGGGGGAGAGAGCAGGGGCAGAGACGTAGATCTGGGTGTCATCAGCATAGAGATGATAGTTGAAGCCATGGGAGTGAATGAGGTCACCAAGGGAGTGAGTGTAGATCGAGAACAGAAGGGGACCAAGAACTGAACCTTGAGGAACCCCCACAGTAAGGGGATGGGAGGGGGGAGGAGGAGCCTGCAAAAGAGACTGAGAATGAACGACCGGAGAGATGAGGAGAACCAGGAGAGGACGGAGTCTGTGAAGCCAAGGTTGGATAGCGTTTTGAGGAGAAGGAGGTGGTCCACAGTGTTGAAGGCAGCTGAGAGATCGAGGAGGATTAGGCTACAGTATGAGCCGTTGGATTTGGCAAGCAGGAGGTCATTGGTGACCTTTGAGAGGGCAGTTTCTGTGGAATGTAGGGGACGGAAGCCAGACTGGAGTGGGTCGAGGAGAGAGTTGGTGTTGAGGAATTCAAGGCAGCGCATGTAGACTACTCGTTCAAGGATTTTGGAAAGGAATGGTAGGAAGGAGATGGGGCTATAACTAGAAGGTGAGATGGGGTCAAGAGAGGGTTTTTTTAGGATGGGAGAGACATGGGCATGTTTGAAGGCAGAGGGGAAGGAACCAGTGGAGAGTGAGTGGTTGAAGATGGAAGTTAAGGAGGGGAGAAGGGACGGAGCGAGAGATTTCATGAGATGAGAGGGAATGGGGTCAGAAGCACAGGTGGCCAGAGTAGCACTTGAGAGGAGGGAGGAGAGCTCCTCTGAGTATACTGCTTGGAAGGATGGGAGAGTAGCAGAGAGTGTTGAGAGCCGGGGGGCTGGAGAAGCGAGGGGAGTGACTTTGGGGAGGTCAGACCTGATGGATTTAATTTTATTAATGAAGTAGGAGGCCAGATCTTTGGGGGTGAGGGAAGGACGGGAGGGAGGAACCGGGGGCCTGAGGAGGGAGTTGAATGTACGGAAGAGCTGACGGGGATGATGGGCATGGGTGTCAATAAGGGAGGAGAAATAGTTTTATCTGGCAGAGGAGAGGGCTGAGTTAAGGCAGGAAAGGATAAACTTGATAAACAATAAAGGATATTGATAAACAACAAAGGATAAACAATCTCCTCCCTTCTATGTAATATACAAATAACAAGTTCAGGATGGGCTACTTTTTAAAAATTTCATTTCTGATCTCTCCTGACCCAAATTGTTTGAGTGCCTACACAAATAAATATCAATCATTTGTTTATTGAGTGCTCACTGGATGCAGAGCACTGTACTAAGTGCTTGGGAGAGTTGCTAGTCATGTTCCTTTCCCACAAGGAGCTTGTGTGTATGTGTTTGTTTTTGTCCCACCTGTTCCCACTGAACTACAGTGATACATTTTCTATTCCTCAAAGTGTTATTGTCCAGAGTGATTGACATTTCTAGGTAATCACATTTTCCTAAGCAAAGCAGCCCTATTATGGTATTTGTTAAGCACTTACTATGTGCCATGCCCTGTACTAAGCGCTGAGGTAGATACAAGCTGATCAGGTTGGACACAGTCCCTGTCCACAGGAGGCTCACAGTCTTAAATCTCCATATTACAGATGAGGTAAAAGAGAAGTGATGTGACTCACCCAAGGACACACAAAAGAGAAGTGGCAGAGCGGAATCAGAACCCAGATCCTTCTGACTCCCAGACTCACGCTCTATCCACTAGGCCATGCTGCTTCCCTTTGTTTTCTAAAGTGGTCTGCCCAGGTGCATTATCTTAAAGCAAAAAGGGAGATGGGCCACCTATCTTTCCTTTCACCAGTAACTGTTAGCTACCAGCCTTTAATCAGTCAGAAGATGTTCCTAACTGTAACATCATTGCGCTCTTAACATTTAACAGCGTTTTTAAAGAGTTCTCGTTAGGCTTTCTCTGGTTCTGTCTGAGACGTAGGGGCCTCGGTGACATAAAGCCTCAAATTAAAAGATGGAGCCTCCGAGAGACAGCACTAAGTTTAACATTAAATAGATGTTAAACCTACGCCATTTGTATTGCCTGGGGATCGTGACGATAATTAACATAACGGCTTGATTTACTATCGTCCTACATCGAGATGGTATTTATTTCACTATTTTTACAATACTGAAACAGCTGAACAGACTGGCTAAGATAAAAGATTGCCGGGAGTGTTCGGCCAGAAAAAAACAACATAAATTTTAGAATTAGTACCACGAAGTAACATGACTGTCCTTGAGTAGCAAAAATAAACTGTCTCTTATCAATCTGGGACCTGTGGTAGGGCGGTTTCAAAGCACGGAGGAAAGGCAAACTCGAGGCCTAGTGAATGAAGCCTGGGACTGGGAGCCAGAGGAACTGAGGTTTAATCTCGGCTCTACCACTTGCCTGCTACATTTTCCTTTCCTTCTACATTCGTTCAGTTCATTCAATCGTATTTATCGAGCGCTTACTATGTGCAAAACACTTAGCTACTCACCACCACTCTCACACACATCCAGCACCTATGTATCTTTATACTCACTTGTCTCCCCTCCCCTGTAGTATATTTTGGTGCCTGTCTCTCCCATTAGACTGTAGTAATAATTATTATGGTATTTGTTAAGTGCTTACTATGTGCCAAGCACTGTTCTAAGCTCTGGGGTAGGTACAAGTTAATCAGGTTGGACACAGTCCCTGTCCCACATAGGGCGCACACTCTTAATCCCCATTTTACAGATGAGGGAACTGAGTCCCCGAGAAGTGAAGTGACTAGCCCAAGGTCACACCTGAGTCCTTCTGACTCCCAGGCCCCTGCTTTTTCCACTAAGTCACGCTGCTTCTCATGCTGCAGAGGGACCTCAGGAGGAAATGGGACTAAATCCTGGTTTGGCTCTCTATTCTGTTACTCACCTAGGGAACCAGAACCTTTCTCCTGGAATTTAGAATCTTTGGAGTTGCTGGAACCTGGAAATCCTGAACTCATAGAGGTCTCTGAGGAAGAAACATCCTGGGATATCTGACTCTCCTTCCCTGAGATCCAGTTTAGCCAATTGGTGGTATTTATTGAGCGCTTACTCTGCGCACAGGGCTGTACTAAATGTGTGGGAGAGTTAGTATCGATCTTCACACCAGTCCACACATAACACTCCTTTAATACCAACCTGCTCGCTGTGCCTCGCTCTCTCCGCTCTTGGTGGGGTGAGGAAGATATGATAGAGTTGGTAGTCCCTGTCTATAAGGAGTCTATAGGGGGAGCCAGCCATTACAGATCAGGGAAATGGAATCAATCAATCAATCAATCAATCGTATTTATTGAGCGCTTACTGTGTGCAGAGCACTGTACTAAGCACTTGGGAAGTACAAGTTGGCAACATATAGAGACGGTCCCTACCCAACAGTGGGCTCACAGTCTAGAAGGGGGAGACAGAGAACAAAACAAAACACATTAACAAAATAAAATAAATAGAATAGATATGTACAAGTAAAATAAATAGAGTAATAAATACGAACAAACATATATACATATATACAGGTGCTGTGGGGAAGGGAAGGAGGTAAGGTGGGGGGGATGGAGAGGGGGAGGAGGGGGAGAGGAAGGAGGGAGCTCAGTCTGGGAATGCCTCCTGGAGGAGGTGAGCTCTCAGTAGGGCCTTGAAGGGAGGAAGAGAGCTAGCTTGGCGGATGTGGGGAGGGAGGGCATTCCAGGCCAGGGGGATGACGTGGGCCGGGGGTCGACGGCGGGACAGGCGAGAACGAGGCACGGTGAGGAGACTAGCGGCAGATCTAATGGAAGATCTAAAGATATAATGATGGTATTTGTTAAATGCTTCCTCTGTGTCAAGCACTGTTCTAAGCACTGGGGTAGATTCAAGCTAATCAGGTTGGACACATTCCGTGCCCCACAGGGAGCTCACAGTCTTAATCCCCATTTCACAGATGAGGTCACTGAGGCCCAGAGAAGTGAAGCAACTTGCCCAAGGTCACCCAGCAGACATGTGGTAGAGCTGGAATTAGAGCCCAGGTTCCTCTGACTCCCAGGCCTGTGTTCTATCCACTAGACCACGCTGCTCATCTATTGCCCATCAGATGTCCTGACAGCCATGGGCAAGCCGGCTAGCTCTGCTTTTGCCAGAAGATGGCACTGCAGTCTGGCCTCAGGCTTCGGAAGAGAGGATGACAACTTGGTAATCATCGGAAAGTGTCGGTTCCCCGCTGAAAGGAGGGCGTGTGGTTAGTGGTTAAATGTCACATCTCCCCCCCCTTACCCCCCTGGGTTGGTACTTTTGCCAAAGACTTGCCGAGGAACTGTGCAAGATGCTTTCATTGTCTGGGTCTTCCCATCTGTTAAATGGACTTGATGGCCGCCTACCAAGAGCATACTGGGAAAATCTGAGCATTTCCATCTCTCTGGTGGTTACCGTTAAGCCATTGTGACAATCCTCACATCTCAGCAAGCGGACATCGTCTCCGGTGGCAGTGGTAAACCAGACCACCTGAACCACGAGACCCCCCAGCCCCCTCAACCCCCACTTTTGGTTTCCATAGAAACCAAAGGGTCAAAATAAAACAGAGGGAGGCTTTAGAAAGCTAGCGAAATAAGACACGTGAGCGGCTTGCACAGAGTCTGTGGCGGTGTGGTGGGCTATAAAGTTCTTATTGCCACCTGTTTGGGAAGACTTGGCATAATTCGACCAGGCTCCCTGCTTTTGTAAGGAAGGGCGATACGTTCAAAGTTGCAGCAATGAAGACTTTATAGTCCCTCTATACCATCACAAACACTCTCTCCAACTGATAAACTTCAGCTTTTCGTATGTGCGTAGGAGAAATGGATGTTTTTTTGAAAACCGAAGCTGTCGGGAGGCATAACTGGAAGAAAATCAGATGCCAAATGCAAAATTGGTAGACGGAGTTCAAATAAACACGGCAGGCTTTTTAATGGGAGACCACAGATCTGCTAACCACAAGCAACCTAAGGGAACTTCTGGCTTCTGAAGTGAAACTCGCTGAAGGTCAAATTGCCATTTTGGGTCACCGAGTTTCGGGACGGAACCATGAAACAGTCAGAGCTGTGGTGTTCGCTAAGTACTCGCTACGTGCCAAGACCTGGGGAAGATACAGGAAAATCGGTTGGAACTCAGCTCTGCCACAAAAAGGACTCACGGTCGAAGGGGGAGGGAGAAGGGGTATTTAATCCCAATTTTACAGATGAGGAAACTGAAGCCTTGAGAAGTTAAGAGACTCTCCCAAGAAGGCACAAGGAAGGGCCAGAATTAGAACCTAGGGGTCCTGATTGGGAGACTTCAATCTATCCACTTGGCCATGCAGAGTTTCCCTGATTGGCTAGTTTTTGTAAGCTCTTTGAGGGCAGGGATCATGTGTACTTACTCTAGCATAATCATTCAATCGATCAATTCATGGAATTTATGGAGCACTTACTGTGTGCAGAGCACTGTACTAAGTGCCTGGGAGAAGACAATGCAGCAGAGTTAATAGTCATGTTCCCTACCCACAGCGAGCTTCGGTCTAGTGTACGCTCCTGAGGACTGAGCACTGATTCCCCTCTAGACTGTAAGCTCGTCATGGGCAGGGAATGTCTGTTTATTGTTGTATTGTACTCTCCCAAGCATTTAGTACAGTGCCCTGCACACAGTAAGCACTCAATAAATACAACTGATTCTCCCCACAACATACCCACCCAATTCAAAACATGGAGGTACTGTGAGTGGTAACCCAATCAATCAATCACAGGTATTTATTGAGCACTTGATGTGAGCAGAGCACTGTACTAAGCACTTAGGAGAGTACAATATAACAGAGTTGGTAGGCATGCTCCTGGCTCCCAAAAAGCTCACAGGCTAGAGGGTGAGGCGGACATTAGTATCAATTAATAATTGACGATATATAATGGAAAGACTTGGACATTAGGGCAGTGGGACTGACGGGGGCGTGAATACCAAACATCCCAGAGGTCCAAACGCAGAAACGGCTCAGAACGGAGAGGGAGCCAGGGAAAAGATTGCTCAAACCCTTTGCCCCTTCCTACTTCACCTAGCTGCTCTCTTACTACAACCCAGCCCTTACACTTCACTCCTCTAATGCCAACCTACTCGCTGCACCACCATCTCGTCTATCTCGCCGCCGACCTCTCGCTCACGTCCCGCCTTTGGCCTGGAATGCCCTCCCTCTTCATATCTGACCTATGATTACTCTCTCTGCCTTCAAAGCCTTATTGAAGGCTCATCTCTTCCACAAGGCCTTTCCTGACCTTCCATTTCCTCTTTTTCCACTCCCTTCTGCATTGTCCTGACTTGCTCCCTTTATTCACCCCTCCCTCAGCTGCACAGCACTTATGTCCATATTGGTAATTTCTTTACTTATATTAACACCTGTCTCCCCTGCTAGACTGTGAATTCATCTTGGACAGGAAATGTGTCTACCAACTGTTATATTGTTATAGTGTGTCCTCCCAAGTTCTTAGTACAGTGTTCTGGACACAATAAGCGCTCAATAAATATGATTCATTGATTGATTGAAAAGAGAACTCAATTCATTCATTCAATCATATTTATTGAGCGCTTACTGTGTGCAGAGCACTGTACTAAGCGCTTGGGAAGTACAAGTTGGCAACATATAGAGATGGTCCCTACCCAACAGTGGGCTCATAGTTTAATCAGGCAGGCCTCTTGATGGAGATGTGTCCTAGGAGCTACTTTGAGAGGGAAAGAGCTGTTAGGTCCCCAGCGTCGCACAGATTGCTCCTTCATCAGTTAATGGTATTTATTGAGCACTTACTGTGTGCAGAGCACTGTACTAAGCACTTGGGAGAGTATGATAGAACAATATAAGAGAGTCCAAAGTAAGAGTGCCCAGCTTATTATCCAGGGCTAGGGAATTTGCCGGAATCTTCCAGGGTGCTGCTGGCAGCAAGGAAATGTGTCGAGATTCACTCCAAAATCTGATTTTTTTTCTTTTTTTTTTTTTTTTTTTGCCAAGAGCTAGGGTGTGATTTAGAATGTAAAGCTGTATTAAATCGCAGAGTATTGCTGGCTTACACAGGAACCCTTTGTGTCCTTAATGAAGGGAAAAACAGGGCTTTATTCCCAAGCTTTGTGTCTAATCAGATGCCGGGGTTGTAAACCTCTGGAAAACACACCAGAAATCATAATTGGGAGGAAATCAAAAGGTAGAGTTCAAAACAGTTTATGATTTAAAGAAAGAACCGCCCCGAGATTGGCGCTGTTTAAAGAATCAACTTTGAAGGCATTTGCACGGAGCTCACTGGGGTTGGGTGGGGGAGGGGATGCATTTCAGAGAGTTTGGAAAAACCCAGTTTCCCTGAATCGATGAGGGGATGGGTGGAGAAGAGGGGATGGGTGGAGAACTTTGCCCCCTTGGGGGGACTGGTTTAGGGGCCCTCTAGAGATATTCCCCAGGGCTTGGGCCGGGCTGAGCCCAGAATCACACTTTAGAACTGGTCGCCCTCTGTTAAGGGGAGAAGAAGGGTAGTGGGAAGGTGGACTGTTTTATTGTTATAATAATAATTAGGGTATTTGTTAAGTGCTTACTATGTGCCAGGCACTGTACTAAACTCTGGGGTGGATACAAGCAAATCTTCTAGACTGTAAGCTCATTGTGGACAGGGAACATTACCAAATTAGTTGTACTGTACTCTCCCAAGTACTCGGCACACAGTAAGCGCTCAATAAAAACCATTGATTGATTGATATCCATAATTTACTTATTGATAGTTATGCCTGCCTCCCCCCACTACAGTGTAAGCTTGTTGTGGACAGGGAACATGTCTATCAACTCTGTTGTATTGTACTCTCCCAAGTGCTTAGTACAGTGCTCTGTGCACAGTAAGTGCTCAATAAATGTGATTGAATAATAACTGTTTCCATCCCTCCAGCTGAACTTACTCTGTGGGGAGGAAAGAAGATGCAGAGAGGAGCACAGAATAGCTAAGCTGGCTCTCGCAATTTTCGTTTTTAATGTTTGGGTCAGACAATATATGTAGATCGATCAATCGATCAATCAGTCAATCTGTGGCTTTTATCGTGTGCTTACTCCACTGTGCTACGGCTTAGGATGGCTTTGAAACCTGGGTTCTAGTCCCGGCTCTTCCATTCGCCTGCTGTGTGACTTTGGGCAAGTCACTTAACTTCTCTGTGCCTCAGTTATCTCATCTGTAAAATTCATTCATTCAATCATTTATGGAGCGCTTACCATGTGTAAAGCATTGTACTAAGCACTTGGGAGAGTACGATATAACAATAAACAGGCACATTCCCAGCCCGCAATGAGCTTAAAATGGGGATTAAGACTGTGAGCCCCATGTGGGACATGGACTGTGTCTAACCTGATTAGCTTGTAGCTAACCCAGCACTTAGAACAGTGCCTGGCACATAGTAAGCGCTTAATAAATACCATTAAAAAAAAGGCTGCTGGTACCAATCTCATTGTTCTCCTCTGAAAGCGTAGGGAAAAGAATTCACTCCATCCCCCTAAGCAGGACCTTTTAATTGGATCATTTAATTGCATTCCCAGAACGCCTAATATTTCTGGCTCTCACGTCCTCGACAATTCTGCCACTTCACACCTGACGTGGTTATGGTTACTTCTCCTTGATCAAACGGCAATAAATGGATCGATTTTCCTCTTGAATGCTGTGAGGAAAAGGAACGAAGGATTCGTTGAGGGCATTTAGGGAGAAGCACACTCAGGAAAAAAATTAAATGAGAGTACACCTATACTTGGAAAATTAATTAGGGAGTAGAGACGCTAATGAAATGAGCATCGAACTGAGATTCAGGACACCTAGGTTCTAGTCCCGGCTCTCCCACTAGCTAGATGAGTCACCTTGGGCAAGCCACTTTCATCCGCCTGCTGCCTCGGTTTCCTCATCTGGAAGATGGGGATGTAATGTTTTAAAGACCCAATTAAACAAACACCATAATTATTATTATTATTATTGTTATTATAAAGCCTCAGGCAATAATCCTCTGTGGCAGCTGAAAACTGTGAATCAGTTGCTGAGGAGATGCCAGTATGACCCTAGCCTTCAAGTAGGGCATGCCTCTCTTAAGAGCAGAAACTTCATGAGGAATGAGAGCCAAGGAGGCAAAGGGAAAGCAGTGTGGCCCAAAAGATATATGATTGATTATTTGACTGATTGATTGATAGGCCTCTATTTTAAACTAGCTGTAACATGGAATGCACAGGTTGGGTGTCCTTTAAGAGACAGTATCAGATTTCTACTCATGACCCTACATCCTCTTGAAAATATGGGAATACGATAATATGGGAAGCAGTATGGCAGAGTGGATAGAGCGCAGGCCTGGGAGTCACAAGGTCATGGGTTCTAATCCCGGTTCCACCACTTGCCTGCTGTGTGACCTTAGGCAAGTCATTTCACTTCGCTGGGCCTGTGTCTTCATCTGTAAAATGGGGATGGAGTCTGTGATACCCATGTTGGACAGTGACTGTGTCCAACCTGATTTGCTTGTATCCACCCCAGCACTTAGTTCAGCACCTGGCACATAGTAAGCGCTTAACAAATACTATCATTATTAGTAGTAGTCGTAATAATAATAAATTCAACTCCCTTGTTCTGGTTCTGTTCTCTGCTTTATGGAAGAATGGACCATGGTTGCGGCCGATCCCTGATGGACTCCTAGCCGCCAAGAACCCAAATCTCTGCTTTTCTAGCCCCAGGGCCCGATGTCTCATTATGTTCTTATTTTTCCATTTCTCCCTTTCCTCCTGTCAGGTCGGTCTTTGTGTTCTTATCATTTCATCTTTCTGTGTGTGTGTCTCTCTCTGGGCCCTTTCCCCAGCTTTATTGTAAGCCTCTTCAGGGGCCCCTGTCCAATCCTCACCCCGGGGTACTTTTTCCCAGCACTCAGCTCCACGTTTGCCCCCAGCAGACTCTTAATTAATGCTATCAATCAATCAGTGGTATTTAGTGAGAGCTAACCGTGTGCAAAGCACAGCAGCATGGCTCAGTGGAAAGAGCCCGGGCTTGGGAGTCAAAGGTCATGGGTTCTAATCCCAGCTCTGCCACTTGTCAGCTATGTGAGTTTGGGCAAGTCACTTCGCTTCTCTGTGCCTCAGTGACCTCATCTGTAATATGGGGATGAAGACTGTGAGCCCCACATGGGACAACCTGATATATAACCTGTATCCCCCCCAGCGCTTAGAATAGTGCTTCATATATAGTAAGCGCTTAACAAATACCATCTTCATTATTATAATTATTATTATTCTAAACCCTCGGGGGAGTACAATGGAGTTAGTTGACACAATCTCTGCCCTCCAGGAGCTTAAACAACACTCTCAATACCTACAGTGGGAAGCAGCATGGCGTGATGGATAGAGCACGAGCCTGGGAGTCAGGAGGTCATGGATTCTAATCCCCGCTCTGCCACTTGTCTGCTGCATGGCCTTGGGCAAGTCACTTCACTTCTCTGGGCCTCAATTACCTCATTTGTAAAATAGGGATTAAGATGGTGAGCGCCATGCAGGACAGGGACTGTGTCCAACCCGATTTGCTTGTCTCCACCCCAGTGCTTAGTACAGTGCCTGGCATATAGTAAGCACTTAAATACCATAATTATTATTACTATTATTACCTCCAGCTACTCCTTTCCTAATCTCCAGTTCCCCCCACCTGCTTTCTCGCTGCTTCTGATTCCCGCCTCTCTTTCCCGCTTCCCCAGTTTCTAGCCAACCACTGAAACATACTAATTACACACATGAACAGTCTCGTGCACACAGGAACCTGTCCCACAAGGGAAGAATGCCTTCTTTCAAGTTAGGCCTGCGAGCCACGGCAGCACCCAAGCTTCTCCCATACCCTCTGGCGATTACCAAGTCTGCATTACTGCCTTGAGAGCCTCAATCTTTCTGAGTGACCAACTAAACTCCTTTGCTCCTGAGGTGAAAGTAGCGTCGCGTGTTCACGTTAAAGATCCCCATGTAGCTACCCAGGGAGAGACCTGGGTCCTAGTGAGACCCCTCTCTGGGCTGTCTCTCTGTGGAAGCCGCCATGAAAGCGGCCTCTCCTTCCCGCAAGGGGTCACTGAGCACTGATGCCCAAGTTCAAAGGCCCACGCCATTGAGTGATTTTAAAAAGAAAAACGGTCTGGGGCTTCAGCGTTTTCTCGGAAGCACTGACTCCCCAAGCTGTGGAGGAGATTCGATCTGCTAGAAGATAGAGCCCAGGCCTAGGAGTCAGCAGACCTGGTTCTAATCCTGGCTTTGCCACTTATCTGCTGGGTGACCTTGGGCAAGTCACTTCCCTGTGCCTCAGTTACCTCATCTGTAAAATGGGGATTAAAACTGTGATCCCCCTGTGGAGCAGGGACAGTGTCCCACCTGATTAGCTTGTATCTACCCCAGAGCTTAGTACAGTGCTTGGAATATAGAAAGAGCTTAAATACCATTTAAAAAAAGCTGGGAAGGAGCTATTGTGGGGGGAATTAAGTTTGTAAATAAGGGGAGCAAGAGAAAAAAGAGAAAGGGGGAAGGTAGATATGAGAAGGAAGAAAACGGTAAGAGAGTTCTTGAGACTGAGTACATTCTGAATGAATTAGGTTAAATCCCTCCCTGCTACCAATCTCCTCCTCCTCTTCCTACCCTGCATCAATCAATCAGTGGTAATTACTGAGCACTCTATAAGTCTCCGCCAGCCTGTAATAATAATAATAATGGTATTTTTAAAATGCTCACTATGTGCCAGGGACTGTTCTAAGAGCTGGGGTGGATACAAGATAGTTGGGTTGGACACAGTCCCTGTCCCGCATAGGGCTCACAGTCTGAAGATGAGGAGGCCCAGAGAAGTGAAGTGAAGTGACTTGCCCACGGCCACACAGCAGACAAGTGATGGAGCCGGCATTAGAACCCATGACCTTCGAAATCCCAGGCCCAGGCTCTATCCACTAGGTCATGCTGTTTCCTGTAGCAGGGGGATCAATCAATCAATCAATCATATTTATTGAGCACTTACTGTGTGCAGAGCACTGTACTAAGTGCTTGGGAAGTACAAGTTGGCAACATATAGAGACAGTCCCTACCCAACAGTGGGCTCACAGTCTAGAAGGGGGAGACAGAGAACAAAACAAAACATATTAACAAAATAAAATAAATAGAATAGATATGTACAAGTAAAATAAATACAGTAATAAATATGTACAAACATATATACATATATACAGGTGCTGTGGGGAAGGGAAGGAGGTAAGGCGGGGGGTGGACAGGCGGAGGAGGGGGAGAGGAAGGAGGGGGCTCAGTCTGGGAAGGCCTCCTGGAGGAGGTGAGCTCTCAGTAGGGCCTTGAAGGGAGGAAGGCACTTTATCCACGAGGTCACATTGCTTTCATGAGGTCTGGGATCATGTCTACCGATTTTATTGTAATGTACTCTCCCAAGTGCTAGTACAGTGCTCCGCACACAATAAACAGGAGGCTGATACAGTAGTCCAGACGGGATAGGATGAGAGGTTGAACGAGCAGGGTAGCAGTTTGGATGGAGAGGAAAGGGCGGATCTTGGCAATGTTGCGGGATCCCAACCCTGCTCCTCTTCCGCTTCAGTTAGCACTCCTGTGAATGAGAAAAAACACCACCCTCTTATTTCCTCCTTCAAAACCAGCATGTGAGTAGGGGAGGGGGAAATGCTGCAGTCGAGGCAATTATGTAGGGACCAATAATAATTATAATAGCAATTATGGTACTTGTTAAGTGCTTACTATGTGCCAAGCACCGTTCTAAGTGCTGGGGTAGATACAAGTTAATCAGGTTGGACACAGTCCCTGCCCCACAAGGGGCTCACAATATTAATCCTCATTTTCCAGATGAGGCCAGAGAAGTGAAGTCACACAGCAGACATGTGGCAGAACTGGGATAAGAACTCAGGTCCTTCTGACTCCCAGGCCTGGGCTCTATCCAAAGCAATTATTATTATTATCTGTCAATGTCCCCTTTTCAGCTGTGGCAAGTCCTCTGAGCTGTAAGCTCGTTGAGGGCAGGGAATGTGTCTGTTGTATTGTTCCACTGGACTCTCCCAAGCACTTAGTACAATGCTCTGCACACGGTAAGCGTTCAAAAAATACGATTGAATGAATGGACATCACATCCATTTCCTCATATGTAGGATGGTCCCGGGCTAATCCGCTTTCTTTAATAAGGGCTGTCTGTTTTCACTGGCCCACAAAGCCCCATCCCTTCTCCTTTTCCCACACCCCAAGTAGCAGTAGAAGCATTTATTGAGAGCCCATTTTATCCAGTGCACAGTATGTGCCACTTTTCCTCCCCACAAGAAGTTTACAGCCTAACTGGGGAGAAGCAGCTTGACCTGGTGGATAGAGCATGGAACTGGGAGCCAAGAGACCTGGGAATCTAACTCCCACTGTGTAACCTTGGCCAAATCCCTTCACTTCTCTGGGCCTCCATTTCTTCCTCTGTAAAATGGGGATCCAGTCCCTGTTCTCCCTTCTTTTGAGATGTGAGCCTAGTGAGGGGGACAGGGACTGTGCATGACCTGATTACCTTGCATCTACCACAGTGTTTGCTACATAGGAAGCGTTTAACAAATACCTTTATATATGTTTGTACATATTTATTACTCTATTTTACTTGTACATATTTATTCTATTTATTTTATTTGGTTTATATGTTTTGTTGTCTGTCTCACCCTTCTAGACTGTGAGCCCACTGTTGGGTAGGGACCATCTCTATATATTGCAAACTTTTACTTCCCAAGCGCTTAGTACAGTGCTCTGCACACAGTAAGCGCTCAATAAATACGATTGAATGAATGAATGAATGAAATACCATGATCATTATTATTAGAGGAGAATGCGTCCAGGTTTTTAAAGACCTCGGGGAGAGGAAATTCCCAGCTTCCCAAGCAAAAACTCCACTATTGGCTTCAAAGTTCTCCATCCTCTTGCCCTCTCTTACCTCGCCTCCCTTGTCTCCTTCAACAGCCCAGCCCGCACACTCCACTCCTCTGCCGCTAACCTCTTCACTATGCCTCCTTCTTGTCTGTTCCACCGTCGACCTCTGGCCCACGTCCTACCTCTGCCCTGGAATGCCCTCCTCCTCACATCTGCCAAACTAACACATTTCTCCCCTTCAAAGCCCTACTGAAAGTTCACCTCCTGCAGGATGCCTTCCCAGACTGAGGCCCCCACCCTTTTCCTCTGCTCCTCCTCCCCTCCCCTTCTCCCTCCCTCTGCTCTACCCCCTTCCCCGCCCCACAGCACTTGTTTATATATATACATATTTATCATTTTATTATTCTATTTATTTTATTAATGTGTATATATCTATAATTCTATTCATTTATATCGACGTTATTGATGCCTGTCTACATGTTTTGCTTTGTAGTCCGTCTCCCCCCTTCTAGACTGTCAGCCCATTGTTAGGTAGGGATTGTCTCTGTTGCCAAATGGTACTTTCCAAGCTCTTAGTGCAGTGCTCTGCACCCAATAAGAGCTCAATAAATACCACTGAATGAACGCATAAACCCACTCCTCATCGCGAGGCCTTAACCAATAGCACTGTTATTCTGCTGTCTTCGGGTCACTGCAGAAGCAGCCCCGGAGGAAGGGGCACTGGGACTGGATCTCTCCTTTGCTAGGAGCCGGCTTTGGGTCAGGTCTCGCTCCTTCCGAGATGAATCACCACCTCCAGCGCTTGTTGTAGCTGCTGCCCCTGTGAAGCAGCATGGCCTAGTGGCTACAGCCATGGGCCTGGGAAGCAGAAGGTCATGGGTTCTAATCCCGGATCCACCACCTATCTGCTGTGTGACCTTGGGCAAGTCACTTCACGTCTCAGTTCCCTCATCTGGAAAATTTGGATTGAGACTGGGAGCCCCACCTAGGCCAGGGACTGTGTCCAACCCGATTTGCTTGTATCCACCCCAGCACTTAGTACAGTGCCTGGCACATAGTAAGCACTTAACGAATACCATTACTATTATTATCTTCTCGCTGGCCTCTCTCCAGGCTGGCTGCTCGCCGGGGCCTCACCTTTGTCTCCCCGGCTGCTGGCCGGTCCAGATGGGCTTGTTCTGAGCCAGAAGCCTGGGAAATCACTGGGGGCAGGGGCAGCGGAAGGGTCGGAACAGGAGCGGGACAAGAGTAGGATTATGGGCAGAAGCAGGTACAGGAACTGGAGCAGGGGCAGAAGGAGGAATAGGGGCAGAGTGGGGGCAGGAGCAGGGACAAGATCGGGCCAGGATGGGAGCGGGGGCAGGGGCAAGATAGGAGCAGGAGCAGGGACAGGAACGGGGCAGGATGTGGGCAGGGGCAGGATGGAGGCAGGAACAGTGCAAGATCGGAACAGGATTGCGGCAGGAGCAGGGGCAAGATCAGAACAGGATTAGGGCAAGATCGGGATAGGAACAGGGACAGGATGGGGGCAGGAGCAGGATTGCGGCAGGAGCAGGGGAAAGATCAAAAAAGGATTGGGTTAGGATGAAAGCAGGAGCAGGGGCAGGATGGGAGGGGGCAGGATGGGGGGGGGGGGCAGTGGCAGGGTAAGATCGGAACAGGATTGCGGAAGGAGCAGGGACAAGATCAGAGCAGGATTGGGGTAGGAACGGGATAGGAACAGGGGCAGGATGGAAGCAGGAGCAGGGGCAAGATCAGAGCAGGATTGGGGCAGGATCGGGACAGGGACAAGGGCAGGATGGAAGCAGGAGCAGGGGCAAGATCAGAGCAGGATTGGGGCAGGATCGGGATAGGAACAGGGGCAGGATGGAAGCAGGAGCAGGGGCAAGATCGGGATAGGAATAGGGGTAAGATAGGGGCAGGAACAGGCTCGGGGCAGGCTCGGGGTCCGGGAGCGGGACAGGAGGAGGATCGGGGGCGAAATTCAGGGCAGGTGCACGAGTGGGAGCGGGAGAGGAAGGGAGGGATGGAGGGAGGGCGGGCCGCCAATCAGCCGAGATGCTACCGAGCAGCGGCATCAAAGCGCAAGCGGTCCCCCAGCCGCCCTGGGCCCGAGAGGCACTACGCATGCGCCAGCCCCCCAACCCCGCGAGCGACGCCCGCCCTGGCTCGTCTCCGTCCGTCCCAGCCGCCTCGGATCCGCCGCCATCCTCGTCTCTCCCGAGGCTGTGCGAGTGCGGGCCGAACGAGCTGTCTGCCCCTCGGGACGCTCCTCCTCCATCGCCGCCTCCCGCCCCCGCCCTCCCAAGCGCGACCGCGGGCCCCGCCGGTTCCCACCAAAAGAAGCCCCGAGGGGACTGACGTGTGCGCACCGCGTTGTCAGGGCGGAGGGGCCTGTCAATCAATCGTATTTATTGAGCGCATACTGTGTGCAGAGCACTGTACTAAGCGCTTGGGAAGTACAAGTTGGCAACACATAGAGACAGTCCCTACCCAACGGTGGGCTCACAGTCTAAAAGGGGGAGACAGAGAACAAAACCAAACATACTAACAAAATAAAATAAATAGAATAGATATGTACAAGTAAAATAAATAGAGTAATAAATATGTACAAACATATATACATATATACAGGTGCTGTGGGGAAGGGAAGGAGGTAAGATGGGATGGAGAGGGGGACGAGGGGGAGAGGAAGGAGGGGGCTCAGTCTGGGAAGGCCTCCTGGAGGAGGTGAGCTCAGTAGGGCCTTGAAGGGAGGAAGAGAGCTAGCTTGGCGGATGGGCAGAGGGAGGGCATTCCAGGCCCCCGGGGATGACGTGGGCCGGGGGTCGATGGCGGGACAGGCGAGAACGAGGCACGGTGAGGAGATTAGCGGCGGAGGAGCAGAGGGTGCGGGGTGGGCTGGAGAAGGAGAGAAGGGAGGTGAGGTAGGAGGGGGCAAAGTGATGGAGAGCCTTGAAGCCGAGGGTGAGCAACTCAGGGTGAAGCTGAGTTGGTGAGGAACTCAGTGGGACCAATCAATCAATCAATCGTATTTATTGAGCACTTATTGAGCACTACCAGTGACCAGAGAAACTGGGCCCTCCCCACCACTTACCATTCAGCCCTTCAATCATTCATTCAATCGTATTTATTGAGCGCTTACTGTGTGCAGGGCACTGTACTGAGCGCTTGGGAAGTACAAGTTGGCAATATGTAGAGACGGTCCCTACCCAACAACGGGCTCACAGTCTAGAAGGGGGAGACAGACAACAAAACAAAATGTATGAACAAAATAAAATAAATAGAATAGTAAATCTTATTTATTAAGCGCTTGCTGTGTGCAGAGCACTGTATTAAGCGCTGGGGAAAGAACGATGCAGCAATCAACAGTGACAGCCCCTGCCCACAGTGAGCTCACAATAAGTGCTTACTTTTTTAATGGTATTTGTTCAGTGCTTCCTATGTGTCAGGCACTGTAATAAACACCAGGGTAGATTCAAGGTAATTAGGTTGAACACAGTCCCTGTCCCACATAACAATTAAAATAATAATAATAATAAATGTGGTATTTGTTAAGCGCATATGTGCCAGGCACTGTACTAAGCACTGGGGTGGATACAAGCAAATCAGATTGGACACAGTCCCTGTCCCACATGGGGCTCGTTGTCTCAATCCCCATTTGACAGGTGAGGGAACTGAGGCCCAGAGAAGTGGAGTGACTTGCCCAAGGCCACAGAGCAGACAAGTGGTAGAGTGGGGATTAGAACCCAAGACCTTCTGACTCCCAGGTCCGTGCCGTATCCACTACAGTATGCTGCTTTCCCTGTAGATCCCTGTCCCACACAAGTCTCACAGTCTTATCCCCATTTTATAGATGAGGAACTGAGCCCCAGAGAAACTAAGAGACCTGTCCGAGATCACCCCAGCTAAGTGATGTAGTCAGGATTAGAACCCAGGCTCCATGCTTTTTCCACTAGGCCAAAACGCTCTTCCACTTACAGAGAACTTTACTGTACACTTGGGACTGTGCAAAAGTGTAGATATCACCCCTACCCACAAAGAGCTTTCTCCTAGGCCCTGTTGCTTCTCTAATTTTCTTTTTCTAAGGCTTTCATCTTCTCTACTCTCGTCCCCACCACCTGGAAAAAACTTCTATCTCTTGCACACTGGTTCTCAGCTCCACCATTTATTGCTCCTGACTCCCTAGGGCAGAACCGTCCCTTCCTAGATTTCCTCCTTAAACTACCAGTGAGCAACTGGGATGCAAGAACACTTCACGTGAAGGCACTAGGAGTGAATAGGCCACTCAGAAAGTGGTGGCCCTAGAGGTCCAGGGGATTGTAAACTCATTATAAGCAGGGAATGCGTCTACCAACTCTGTTATATTGTCCTACTTAGTACACTGCTTAGTACAGTGTTCTACACATAGTAAGCACTCAATAAATACCATTGATCAATCATGGGGGAGCCCCACAATCCCAAATTGGAACTGCAGCTGCTCTGGCTACCGTTTATGGATGCTTGAAGGGAATTACCATCAAGGGGATGGGGAGGGGTCACTGGCACCCATCCCAGTTCCAGATGAGGTATAGGACATCACACACATCATCCAGGTGAGCAATATAAAATGATGACATCACAGGTCCCAGAATTTTAAAGTAAATGTTATAAGTGTCAGTAAGTGTCAGATTTCTGACAGTTTTCAGCGCTTAGTACAGTGCCTGGCACATAGTAAGCACTTAACAAACGTTATTATTATTCTGCTCTTCCCGTTACAACGATAATAAGTATTATTATGGTATTAAGTGATTATTATGTGTCAAGCCCTGTTCTAAGCGCTGGGGTAGATACAAGTTAATCTGGTTGGACATAGTCCCTGTCCCACATGTCTAATAATAACAATCATAGTATTTGTTAAGCGCTTACAATGTGGCAGGCACTGTACTAAGCCCTGGGATAGATATGGCATAAGCGTATCGTAAACGATCCCTGTTCCAGTTGGGGTTCACAGTCTGTGAGGTATGGGGAACAGGAGGACTCCTCATTTTACAGATGATTCATTCATTCAATCGTATTTATTGAGCGCTTACTGTGTGCAGAGCACTGTACTAAGCGCTTAGATGATAATCAGCACTACAGTTTTCAGACAATCCCATATTTCTCAGGTGGCCCCTAACCCTCCCATTTAGTTCAAATCCTTTCCACTTCCTCCCTAACCTGACCCCTCCCTCAGGTCAGGGTTTTTCATGGCAGAATTGTGGTATTTGCTAGGCACTAACTATGTGCTGAACTCTGTCCTAAGCACTGGGTTAGATACTATGCAGTCAGATCTGACTCTGTCCCTGTCCCCCGTGGGGCTCACAGTCTAAGGGGGAAGAGAAAACAGGTTTTGCATCCCCATTTTACAGAGAAGGTAACTGAGACTCAGAGAAGCAGCGTGGCTCAGTGGAAAGAGCCCGGGCTTTGGAGTCAGAGGTCATAGGTTCAAATCCCAGCTCCGCCAGTTGTCAGCTGTGTGACTTTGGGCAAGTCACTTCACTTCTCCGGGCCTCAGTTCCCTCATCTGTAAAATGGGGATGAAGACTGTGAGCCCCCCGTGGGACAACCTGATCACCCTGTATCCCCCCAGCACTTATAACAGTGCTTTGCACATAGTAAGTGCTTAATAAATGCCATTAAAAAAAAAAGAAGTGATTTGCCCAAGGTCACACAGCAGGCAGGTGGCAGAACTGGGATTAGAACCCAGGTCTCCTGACTCCCAGGCCTGTGCTCTTTCCATTAGGCTACTCTTCTCTCAACATGGGGAATTGGGTGGCAGGAACCACGGCAGAGAGAAGCTCAGCACCAAACATTTTTCAGAGCAGGATTTAATGGCATTCTTTCATTTGTTTGCATTTATTGAGAGCTTACTGCAAGCAAACCACTGGACTAAGCGCTTGGGAGAGTACAATATGACAATAAGCAGACACCAGCCGCACGATCTAAACCTAACACCTTGTTTTGCCGCAGCACAGCACGAGAAGCAAATGGGCAGTGAAAAAAAACAATCTTGTTCTCCCCATTCTCCCCACCCTGCTCACACAGTGTCCCTTATTTAGAAACTAAACCGGAAAGACTGCCGGCAATGTCCATCTTCAAAGGTCAAGCAATTGACGAAAGAATCAAGCTTGCAGCTGGACCCTTTGATAAGCTGAGGGGAGGGATCATGTGAGACATCCATACTGGTCCCTGCAATATATCACGAACCATCTTTCATTCACATCTTTATCCATATTTTTTATTTAGGCAGGCCGTCTATTTGTGGGGATTCATCAGTTTGTCACTTCATATTGTTGTTGTTTTGCTTGTTCCCCGACGCTTCACCTGTTTTGTTGGTTTTACCAAAACATTCACTCCTGGGTTCATTTAGTATGGATGAAATAGGTGACAGGCATATCTCTGGGCCCTTTGTAACAGATTAGTTGGATGCATTAGATTTATAATAATAGTTTGCATACTTAATAGGGGTAATGCAGAAGAAAACTACGGAGAAAACTAGATAGAGATTAGACGGTTAATGTGCCGGTGTTTTCTAAAAGTGACTTATTTACCTCACTGTTCTCCTCAGTGCCCTGAGCTAAATTTGTGGCAGGAGCTAACATTAGTAATATTAGTAATTGTATTTATTAGGAGCTTGTTCCAGAATCCCGTACTTGACCTGCCCCTGTGGAAAAAGAAATCCTCCCTGGCGATAATCCTGAAAAGTGTCAGCCTGTACTCTGGAGGAACTCAGAGGAACGCTGCTTAGAGAAGCAGCGTTGTTCAGTGGAAAGAGCCCGGGCTTTGGAGTCAGAGGTCATGGGTTCGAATCCCGGCTCCACCACAAGTCTGCCGTGTGACCTTGGGCAAGTCACTTCACTTCTCTGAGCCTCAGTTCCCTCATCTGTAAAAATGGGGATTAAGACTGTGAGCTCCATGTGGGACAACCTGATCACCTTGTAACTTCCCAGTGCTTAGAACAGTGCTTTGCACATAGTAAGCGCTTAATAAATGCTATAAAAAAAAAAACTCATTTGCCCCAAGAGAAACAGGCAAAAACTAAAAACACCGGCTCCCAAAACTGGTGTAGGTCTCGGTGAGAGCCCCCACTTTTCAGTTTGAGCTGGGGATGGGGGACGTGGTTTTCTCAGGGGGCCACAGAGTCTGGGGCTACCACATCTGCAGCGTGGCTTTCTTCCAAATGGGACTAGCAGTATCGACAGCTTTAGGATGACTGGTCTTCAAGTTGTGCTGGGGTGAAATCATTTCTTTTATAGGGAGAAAGCAAAGGTTAAGAATGTTCTAAATCCCACAATCTGGGGCAAAAACGAGCATGGAGAATCACTACAGAAAAGCTCAGGCAGAAAGAACGTGTTTTGTTAAGGACGCATAAGCAATTCAGACCCAAGCACCTTTTCCTCTCCAGTTTGTCTTTCTTCCCTCCTTGGGTTTTTGCTTATCTTTTCTCTCCCCTCCCTGATGTTCTCCTTCCCCATCCTGTTTCCTCCACACCCTCCTCTTTCCTTTCTTCCCCTCAGGGCTCTCTTCTCTCCTTTCCACTCTTCTCCTCCTCACCATTCTTCACCCCTCTCCCTCAATGCTCTTTCCCTCCTTTCCTCTCCCCCTCCCCATCTTCCCTCCCTCCCTCCCCATTCTCCCTCTCCCTTCCCATTTTCTCTCTCCCCCTCCCTCCCCACACCTAGTATAACCCCATCACCCCCAAAAATCACAGTCAGGAGCGGAGCTCCATCAGCGGCATGGAAAATCAGAAGTTGAGCTGGAAAGGGGGGGACAGATAACTCAGAAGCTGTTCAATATTTCCCCAAGCACTCCAGTGGCAGAACCCATGCTCAATGTGTCCAGTAATTGGTGCCCAACTCTCCTGTCAGTTTACACTCCAAATGTACAAGGGCACTGAAGGCGTCACGCTGTTCTTGCTGCCGGGTCACCGGTATGCCCCCGCAGGTGCAGCCTCACAGATCATCAATCAGTCAATCAATCAGTTGTATTTGTTGAGAGCTTACTGTGTGCAGGGCACTGTACTATGCGCTTGGGAGAGTACACTCAAACGATAGAACAGACACATTCCCTGCCTGCAACGAGCTTAGAGTCTACAAGGGGAGTTCAACTGAAAGAGGGGCCATCTGGTGTCAGGTTCTTCATATCGGAAGATGACAGATGGAAATTGGAGACTGGCGTTTTGTTTCCATAAGTAAAAGAGTGTGAGCCAGGATGTCAGAGAGAGGCTGTTGGGGGTCAGGGGGCTTGCTGTATTCATTGGGACTGGATTAACAATAATAATAATAATAATAATGGTATTTGTTAAGTGCTTACTCTGTGCCAAGCACTGTTCTAAACACTGGGGGAGATACAGAATAATCAGGTTGTCCCACATGGGGCTCACAGTCTTAATCCCCAGTTTACAGATGAGGTAACAGAGGCACAGAGAAGTTAAGTGACTTGCCCAGTGTCACAGGTCTGATAAGTGGCGAAGCCGGGATTAGAATCCATAACCTCCGACTCCCAAACCCTTGCTCTTTCCATTAAACCATGCTAGATAGAAGATCGTCAGGATGGACACAGTCCCTAACCCACATGGTTCTCACAGTCTAAGTACAAGGGAGTAGTTATAGTAGGGTTAGTAGTAGTTCATTCAGTCAGTCATATTTATTGAGCCCTCACTGTGTGCAGAGCACTGTACTAAGCACTTGGAAGTAGTTGTAGTTGCCGTAAAAGCAGTGTGGTCTAGTGAATAGAGCATGGGCCTGGGAGTCAGAAGGATTTGGGTTGTAATCCCAGATCCGCCACTTGTCTACTAGGTGATCTTGGGCAAATCACTTCCCTTCTCTGGGCCTCAGTTCCCTCATTTGTAAAATGGGGATTACAACCGTGAGTCCCCTGGGGGACAGGGACAGTATTCAATCCAATTTGCTTGTATCCACCCTAGTGCTGGCACAACGAAAGCACTTAACAAATACCGCAATTATTACTAGTAGTAGTAACGGTAGTAGCAGTAATAGTAGTAGTTATCATCTTGGGTTGGCATTATTTTACGTAACGTTTTTCCCTGCCGCTGATGGGTGGAAGTATAATTCTTTTTATTTATAATAATGCTACTGATGCCTGTTTACTTGTTTTGATACCTGTCTCCCCACTTCTAGACTGTGAGCCCATTGTGGGCAGGGATTATCTGTATTTGTTGCTGAATTGTACTTCCCAAGCACAGTAAGCGCTCAATAAATATGATTGAATGAATGAGTGAATTTAGTGATTCTTTCCTCTCTTCCCCACCCCTCTTTGGTCTGCCACAGTAGAATCCCTCACCTCCCTTGTGTCTGTGCACAAGACATCTGCTTTTAAAGAAAAAAGGGAATTTGTTAAGCACTTAGTGCCAGGCACTCTACTAATCGCTAGGGTAGACCCAAGATCATCAGGTTGGACACAGTCCATGTCCCAGATGGGGCTCACAGTCTTAATCCCCGTTTCACATATGAGGGAACTTAGGCCCAGAGAAATGAAGTGACTTGCTCAAGGTCACCTAGCAGATAAGTGGTGGAACAGGGATTAGAACCTAAATTCTCTGATGCCCAGGCTTCTGGACGTGTTGGGAGAATTGAGTTCATTAAAAGGAGTTGGGGGGGGGCGGGGGGGTTTCTCCACTAAACTGAAATTTGATGCAAATTGATAACAAATGACTTTCTTCCTGCTAATTCATTTGGGAATCTTATAAGCTAGTTTACAGTTATGTATTATTACATTTCTCATTAATATAGCCGTAGGAAGCTTGGCTTCAGCATTTATTTCCCGGGCACAATATAAGAGATTTGGGACGTAAAAGTGGGTTTTGCTTGAAGACCTTTCTTTCCTATTGAGCCAGATGTTGAAAATTGAGATAATTATCGTTCTTCTGCACTTGCTCAAAACCCAACTAATGCATCGATTTAAATTAGCTGATATTTTTTGCAAAACTGTAACTATAATAACAATAATTGTGGTACTTGTTAAGCGCTTACTATGTTTCAAGCACTGAACTAAGCTCTGGGGTAGATACAAGATAATCAAATTGAACACAGTCCCCATCCTACATGAGGTTCACAGTCTAAGAGGAAGGGAATAGTAATAGTAGTAATACCATTTTTTTTAACAGTATTTGTTAGACTACAGGCTCATAGGACTGTAAGCTAGACTGTAAACTCGTTGTGGGCAGGGACTGTGTCCATTTATTGTCCGGAAAGAGCCCAGGCTTGGGAGTCAGAGGATGTGGGTTCTAATCCCAACTCCGTCACTTGTCAGCTGTGTGACTTTGGGCCAGGAACTTAACTTCTCTGTGTCTCAGTTTCTTCATCTGTAAAATGGGGATTAGGACTGTGAGTCCCACATGGGACAACCTGGTAACCTTGTATCTATCCCAGTGCTTAAAATAGTGCTTGGCACATAGTAAGCGATTAACAAATGCCAGCATTATTATTGTTGTATCGTACTCCCCCAAGCGCTTAGTTAGAATGCTCTGCACACAGTAAGCACTCAATAAATACAATTGAGTGAATGAATGGATGAAAAGATCCTGCCAAATGACAAGAAATGGCAGGGGTGGAAGCAGCTAAGGTGGTGGGGCTGGGTCTTCTCTCCTCCCCTCCTCTCCTGAAGTGAGTGGCAAGCCCAGTGTCCTTTAGTCAGGCACTGAGGAATCTCATATCCAGTCCCGAGCTTAGCACACATGAAGCACTTAAGAAGTGCCATAATTAACTCCGTGAAGGGATTTCCCATAAGCAACCAACTCCCCCCTTGCTACATTATTAACCCAATAGATTGCTTTTTACTCTATTTTAAAGAATTCCAAAAAGTGTCATGGGCTGTCTTTTTTTTAATGTACAAGCCCGTTTTAAAAATGGCAAGAGAAATCAAAACAGTCTATGGCTATGGTTTAACAATATCATTAGCAGCTGTTCTTCATAATAAAATCTGAGGCAATTATCACCTCTGAAAGACCATGAGGAATCACTGCTGCCAGCATCCTGTCGTGCTTGCTGGAGCGAATGACATCACTATCGCTGTAAAAATAATAATAATTGTGGTATTTGTTAAGCAATTATATACTAAATGCTGGGGTACATGCAGGCTCATCGAGTTGGATTCAGTCCCCGTCCCACATGGGGCTCACAGTCGTCGTCCCCATTTTAGAGGTGAGGTGAAGCGACTTGCCCAAGGTCACAGAGCAGGCATGTGGCAGAGTCAGGATTAGGACTCATGTCCTTCTTTGACTCCCACATCTGGGCTCTATCCACTAGGCAACACTGCTTCTAAGTGCCTGAGTGTTTAAGCGTTTATTTAGCGCTAAGCACTGTACTAGGGGTAGATACAAGGTCACACAAGATTTCATGGCCTAGTGGATAGAGCACAGGCCTTGTAGTAAGAAAGCCCTAGGTTCTAATCCTGGCTCTGCCACCAGTCTTCTGTGTGACCTCGGAAAAGTCAATTCACTTCTCCGTGTCTCAGTTCCCTTATCTTTAAAATGGGGATAAGAGTGTGAGCCCCATGTGGGACAGGGATTGTGTCCAACCTGATTAATTTGTATCTACCCCAGTCCTTAGAAAGTGCTTGGCACATAATAATCACTTAACAACTACCATTATTATCATATGGGACAGGGACTGGGTCCAATCTAATTAGCTTGCATAATAATAACTGTGGTATTTGTTTTGTGTTTACTATGTGCCAAGCACTGTACTAAGCACTGGGGTGGACACAAGCAAATTGGGTTGGACACAGTCCCTGTTCCATGTGGGGCTCACAGTCTTCAATCCCTATTTTACAGATGAGGTCACTGAGGCACAGAAAAGTAAAGTGACTTGTGGCTCAACCCCAGACATTAGTACAGTGCCTGGCATGTAGTAAGTGCAGAATGAATGCCATTTAAAAAAAGGGAGAGGGCACTAGAAGGTTACCCTATACCCTTGAGAAGCAGCATGGGCCTAGGAGTCAGAAGGTCATGGGTTCTAATCCCAGCTCCGCCATTCATCTGCTGTGTGACCTTGGGCAAGTTGCTTCACTTCTCTGGGCCTTAGTTCCCTCATCTGTCAAATGGGGATTGAGACTGTGAGTCCCACAGGGGACAGGGACTGCATCCAACCCGATTGGCCTGTATCTACCCCAGCGCTTAGTATGGTACCTGGCGCATAGTAAATGCCTAACAAATACCATAATAATTCATGATTATCATTTTCAAGCACGAGAAATTCCGCAGAAGCCCAGAGGCCTATTTGGCCCCCACATTCCGCTTCCCCTCCTGATATCGACTAAACGAATACGATTGAACAAATGAACGAATGAATGGATTCCACCAGTGCCGGTAGATGTCACTGCAGGAGTGGAGGGACCCGGAGTGGGGGAGGGGACAGACATTGAGCCGACGGTAGCTGATAAAAATAGAAGCCAACCAGTCCTTCCCCTGTCCCCCACCCCCCTCCAACCACCCACCCGCGGAGCTTCCAAGTCCGAAGATTTACGGGAGCGGGAAGCCGCCGATCATGCCGATGTGTCCTGCGAGTCCGATTTCGTGCCCACCACAGGCCGGGCTCTTCGAAACCCAAGGAGCTAGCCGAGCCGAGCCCTGGGATTGAAGAACAGGATCCACTTTGATGTAACAATCCCCCCCGACCCCCCCGATATGAGCTGTAGCCGGGGATTTATGCTCGCTTTGAAGCAAATTGCATCCTGGTGCACCATAGCATGAAAGTTCAGATTTACCGCTGGAGGCGGCACTCGGCTCCTTGGGAAACTACTCACGGAATAAGGTGCGGAGGGAGCGAGTCCCCTCCCCCGTATGGTGGAGGAGAAGGAAAGGGCCGACTGACCTCCAAAGGCCTGCCCACGTGCATCTTGACCGATCCGTAGCGGGTCCTAGTCAAGTATGGACGTCGTTGAGTCAAAAGCTTGAAACGGGACTAGGCCGGTCGATCGTACTTATCAGACGCTTGCTTTGTTAGGAGCCCTGTACTTGGGCGAGTACAAAAGAACAATACACTGACACATTCCCTGCCCACAACAAGCTATAGTCTAGAGGAGGAAACAGGCATTACTAGAAATAAAGAAATGACAGATATGGACATAAGTGCCGTGGGGCTGGGAGGGAGGGATGAATATAGGGAGCGAGTCAGGGCGACGGAGGAGGGAGTGGAAGAAAAGGAAAGGCGGGCTTAGTCTGGGAAGGCCTCTTGGAGGAGATGAGCCTTGAACAAGGCTTTGAATGGGGGGGAGTATCATCATCTGTCAGATATGAGGAGGGAGGATGTTCCAGGTCAGAGACGAGATGTGGGTGAGAGGTCAGGGGTGAAATAGACGAGATTGAGGTTTAGTGAGAAAGTTGGCGTTAGAGGAGCGAAGTCTTCGGGTTTGGGTTGTAAGTAGGAGAGCAGCGAGGTGAGAGGTAAGAGGGGGCTGGGTGATTGACTGCTTTAAAGCCGATTGTGAGGAGTTTTTGTTTGATGCGGAGGTGGATGGGCAACCACTGGGGTTTCTTGAGGAGTGCGGAAACATGGACTGACCGTTTTTGTAGGAAAAAACATTGCCAATCCACATGAGCAAAGATGGGACTGTCCACCCCACCAATATCCACCATCTTGGGGCTCCCTCGACATCTCCTCCAAGAGGCCTTCCAGTGTCCATCCCTCCTTCTACTGCAAATCCACATGATCGAAGATGGGACTCCCTCCCCCTACTCAGGTCCACCATCTTGGGGCTCCCTCCTCCAAGAGGCCTTCCCTGACTAAGCCCTCATTTCCTCTACCTCCCTCTCCCTTCTGCATCACCCTGCCTTGCTGTGAGAAGCAGCGTGGCTTAGTGGCTAGAGCATGAGCTTGGGGGTCAGAGGTTATGAGTTCTAATCCTGACACCACCACTTGTCAGCTGTGTGACTTTGGGAAAGTCACTTAACTTCTCTGTGCCTCAGTGACCTTATCTATAATGGGGATTAAAACTGTGAGCCCCACATGGGACAATGTGATAACCTTGTATCTATCCCAGTGCTTAGAACAGTGCTTGGCACATAGTAAGAGCTTCACAAATACTATTATTATTATTATTAAGTGGATTGCCCAAGGTCACAGAGCAGATAAGTGTGTGATTGATCCATGTTTTCCCTCGTTCTTAGAGCCACGTGTGAGGCAGGGACTGATTATCTTGTCTCTACCCCTGAGCATAATACAGGGTTCTGCACAAGGTAAGCACTTTACTAATGCCACTATTATTATCATCATTTTTGTGGGTATTATCTGTAAGCTCCTCCACTAGACCCTAAGCTCTTTGGGGGTCAGGAATGGTGCTAAAACTGCACCACACTCTCCCAAGCCCCTAGCCCAATGCTCTGCACAAGGGAAAAGCTCAATCAATACCATCGATTGATTAATCGGTTGATTAAAGAGCACAATGAAGCATTTTACAAAAACTCCAGGGTCTGAACTACCTTCAGGTTCCTCATGGTAGTCTGAAAAGTAAGGAGGAAGGAATAAGATGTGCAGACCCCCGTGGGGTTTTTAGATCCACAAAAGGCACCCTGCTCATTAAATGCCAGAGCAGCTGATAAGCACCTGTGGTGGCTGCTTCCAAAATCCTGATTTTCTTCAGGTGGGCTTGTCTGCTTACAGTCTCCAGCATAGAGAGCTGAAATGCCAAGTTTACCTACTACGCAGAACAAAGGTGGAGCCCACACATGCAAGCTCCTTCTCTTCGTATTGTTCACCTAAACAAACAGTATTTGGGGTTTTTGGGGGACCAAGAAGAATGCAAGACAGCCTCTGACAGAAGTGAAGGTAATATAATTATTATTCATTTTCCCCACCTAACTTTCTGTCCTTTGAAAGTATGTATCCTGGATTTGCTGGCTTAAAGGCATTTATCCATTGCAGAAAGGGAAGCGAAATGTAGACCCCCAAGTTGAATTTGTATAGACAGAATTGGAGAGTACATCTTTCTCTATTTCTTTTGTGTTTTGCTTAGACATTGATTCAAAGTTATATATTCTGGGTTTTCTGGTTTAGAGGCATTTGTCCATTACAGCAAGAGGAAAGCGAAATGTAGACTCCAAGTTGAATTTGTATAAACAGGTTTGGAGAGTACCTATTTCTTCATTTCTTTTGTGTTTTGCTTAGAGATTGATTAAAAGTTATATATTCTGGGTTTTCTGGTTTAGAGGCATTTATCCATTGCAGCAAGAGGAAAGCGAAATGTAGACTCCAAGTTGAATTTGTATAAACAGGTTTGGAGAGTACCTATTTCTTTATTTCTTTTGTGTTTTGCTTAGATTGATTAAAATTATATATTCTGGGTTTTCTGGTTTAGAGGCATTCAGCCATTGCAGAAAGAGGGAAGCGAAATGTAGACCTGAAGCTGAATTTGTATAAACAGGATTGGAGACCACCTGTTTCTTTACTTTCTTTGTGTTTTGCTTAGAGATTGATGAAAAGTTATATATCCTGGATTTGCTGAGTTAGAGGCACTTATCCATTGCAGAAAGAGGGATGCAAAATGTAGACCTGCAATTGAGGATTGGGAACACCTATTCCTTTATTTCCTTTGTGTTTAGAGATTGATTAAAGGTTGTTCCTTGTCTTCTAAATAACAAGAAACCCATAGGTCTATGATCGCAGGCCCTTATTTTTAAGTCACTCTTTGTTTCTCATCCAGCTCCAAAGAGATAAGGAGTTGAGAATGTTTTTCCTCCTACTTAAAGTGGGAGCTGATTATCATGGCTCTGCCTCAGTATTTAGTACAGTGCTGGTACGTAGTAAGCGTTTAACAAATACCACTATTATTATTATTAGGGTTGTTATTCCATTATTATTGTTCTCCCTCCTACTTAAAGTGAGCCCCAATTGGGACCTAATTTATGTTGTTTCTACTGCAGTGTTTAGTACAGAGCTGGTTTATAGAAAGTGATGAACAAGAACTATTATTTTGATTATTATTGTTTTCCCTCCTACTTAGACTGTGGTCCCCATGTGGGACCTAATTATTTAGGCGCTACCCCAGTGTTTAGTACAATGCTGGATAGTAAGCACTTAACAAAAATTATTATTATTTTTCTTCCTTCTTCTTAGACTGTGAACCCCATGTGGGATCTGATTATCTTGGCTCTATCCCAGTTTTTAGTACGGTTTTGGTACATAGTAAGAGCTTAACCAATACCACTATTATTATTATTCAATTCAATGATATTTATTGAGCACTTACTATGTGCTGAACACTGTATTAAGCGCTTAGTACAAAAGTGACCTTCCCTCCCACAACGAGCTTATTAGTAATAGTAGTGTTATTCTCCCTGCTGCTTATTCATTCATTCAATAGTATTTATTGAGCGCTTACTGTGTGCAGAGCACTGTACTAAGCACTTGGGAAGTACAAGTTGGCAACATATAGAGACGGTCCCTACCCAACAGTGGGCTCACACTGTGAACCCCAGGTGGGAGAGGGATTGTGTCTAACCTAATCCACTGGTATCTACCCCAGCTCTTAGAAGGGTGTTTGAGCCCATAGTAAGTGCTTAACAAATACTATGGAAAAAAGAGGAAAAAGAGAGAGGGGAGGGAAGGGGGAAAGGAGAGAGCAGGGAAAAGAGGGAAGGAGAAGTAAATCAATCAGTCAATCAATGGTATTGAGTGCTTACTGTGTGCACAAAGCTGTGCTAAGCACTTGGGAGAATGCAGTACAATGGAGTTGTTAGACATATTCCCTGTCCACAATGAGCTTTCAGACTAGAAGGGGAGACAGACACTAATATAAATAAAATAATTCTAAAGTATAACTTATAAGATATGTGCATAAGTGCTGTGGGGTTGAGGGTGGAGTGGATATCAAGTGCCTGGGCAACGCAGGAGGGAGAGTGAGCCGGGGAAAAGAGGGCATAATCGGGGAAGGCTTCTTGGAGGAGATGGGACCTTAAGGCTTGGAAGGTGGCAAGAGTGATGGTTTGGCGTAAATGGAGGGTTTGGGGGAGGGTGTGGGAAAGGGGTTGGCGGCAAGATGGACGAGATTGGGGCGCAGTGAGTGAGCTGGCACTAGAGGAGCAGAGCGTGCGGGCTGGGCTGGAGTAGGAGATCTCTGAGTTGAGGTAGGAGGAGGCCAGATTGAGTGCTTTAAAACCACTGGTGAGGAGTTTGTTTGCTGCGGAGGTGGATGGGCAACCACTGGAGGTTCTTGAGGATTGGGGAAATATGGACTGAATGGTTGTGTGTGTTTTGTAGAAAAATGATCCAAGCAGTAGAGTGAAATGAAGATTGGAGTGGGAAGAGACAGGAGGCCAGCAAGTAGGCTGATGCAGCAGTCAAGACCGGATAGTGCTTGGGTTAACGTGGTAGCAGTTCAGGTGGAGAGGAAAGGGCGGATCTTGGCGATGTTGTCGAGGTTGAACCGACAGGGTGACAGACTATGTGGGTGGAATGAGAGAGATGAGTCGAGGGCAATGGGCTTGTGAGATAGAGAGGAGAGTGATATTGTCCCCAGGGAGAAAGGATGAGGTGGGAGAAGCAAGAGAGAAGAGAAAAGGCAGTCACTATTGAGAAGCAGCATGGCTTAGTGGATGGAGCCTGGGCCCGGGAGTCAGAAGGTCGTGTGACCTGGGCAAGTCACTTCACTTATCTGGGCCTCAGTTACCTCCTCTGGAAAATGTGGGTTGAATCTGTGAGTCCCACATGGAGCAGGGACTGTGTCCAACCCAATTTGCTTGTATCCACCCCAGCACTTAGTACAGGGCCTGGTACATAGTAAGCACTTAACGAATATCACAGTTATCAGGTCACCTTCGGCCACAGATTTAGCGGGGACGGACTCTGGCGCACAGGCCTCCTTGGCTCTTCCCGTTGTGCCACGTGAAGGAGTCACCTCACTGTGTGCCTCAGTTACCTCATCTGGAAAATGGGGATTAAGACTTCGAGCCTCATGAGGGACAGGGACTGTGTCCAACCTGATTACTTTGTATTTACCCTAGTGTTTAGTACAGTGCTTGGCACATAGTAAGCACTTAACAAATACCACAATTATTATTATTAAGAGGCTGGCCTCCACCGGGTCCCTGGGCTAAGCAATGCCCCCAGCTGTTCCCCTGAACCATCTGAGGGGTGGGGACCCTCCAAGCAGCCTGGCCAAGCTGGAGACAGAAGTCCCAGCTAGTCGG
The DNA here is from genome assembly GCF_015852505.1 of Tachyglossus aculeatus. Lineage (NCBI taxonomy): Eukaryota > Metazoa > Chordata > Mammalia > Monotremata > Tachyglossidae > Tachyglossus > Tachyglossus aculeatus. Next base: position 28,172,169 of record NC_052083.1, read on the forward strand.
CAGAAGGGGGTGAAGGCACGTGAAGGCGGCTGCCAGAGAGGAGGACTTGCCAGACAGGCAGTGCCAGCTAGGGAAGATAAGCACTACGGGACACTGAAGTCCCCACTTCCCTGCCCTTTGCCAAGACAGCCCCCTCAGCCAGGAGGATGGAAAAAGCTTCCAAGTGGAGCAGGGGGGCCTAACGGAAAGAGGAAGGAAGACCATGACATTCCAATCGAAGGTCACAGTTCGGCCTACATTGTAGATGCGAAAGTCATCGGCTGAGGTGGGGAACTGAGAAAGCAGCCCGAGCTAATTGCTAATTATCATGAGCCCTGAGTTGAGGGGGGGGAAGGAAAAGAGGGGGCCCTCATCCTATTATTTGACAGACAAACATGCTCAGCCTGTCCCATTTGTCTCAGACCTTTCACGACCTGCAGTGCCTTGGCACTAAAAATCGGCCTCCTGCAATCATGATGGTAAGAACCATTATAATGATGATGGTATTTAAGTGCTTACTGTATGCCAAGTGCTGTTCTAAGCACTGGGGTAGATACAAGTGAATCAGGTTGGACCCAACCACTCCTAGAGAGCTTATTCTCTACACTGTAAGCTCGTTGTGGACAGGAAATGTGTCCGTTTATTGTTATGCTGTACTCTCCCAAGAGCTTAGTACAGTGCTCTACACAGAGTAAGTGCTCAGTAAGTACAATCAACTGACTAGTGTGTAGCCAAGCAGGGAGGATAGCGGCTCTTGGAACCAGAGACATGAGGGAGAAAAAATGACAGCTATTGCTCACTTCCTCACTCCTAATTCATTCATTCCTTCAATCGTAGTTATTGAGCGCTTACTGTGTGCAGAGCACTGTACTAAGTGCTTGGGAAGTACAAGTTGGCAACATATAGAGATGACCCCTACCCAACAGTGGGCTCACAGTCTAGAAGGGGGAGACAGAGAACAAAACAAAACATATTAACAAAATAAAATAATTAGAATAAACATGAACAAATAAAATAGAGTAATAAATACATACAAACATATATGCATATATACAGGTGCTGTGGGGAGGGGAAGGAGGTAAGCCAGGTGAGGAGGGGGAGGAGGAGGAGAGGTAGGAGGGGGCTCAGTCTGGGAAGGCCTCCTGGAGGAGGTGAGCTCTCAGTAGGGCCTTGAAGGGAGGAAGAGAGCTAGCTTGGCGGATGTGCGGAGGGAGGGCATTCCAGGCCAGGGGGATCATGTGGGCCGGGGGTCAACGGCAGGACAGGCGAGAACGAGGCACAGTGAGGAGATTAGCGGCAGAGGAGCGGAGGGTGCAGGCTGGGCTGTAGAAGGAGAGAAGAGAGGTGAGGTAGGAGGGGGCGAGGTGATGGAGATCTTTGAAGCCGAGGGTGAGGAGTTTTTGCCTGATGCGTAGGTTGATTGGTAGCCACTGGAGATTGTTGAGGAGGGGAGTAACATGCCCAGAGCGTTTCTGGACAAAGACAATCGGGGCAGCAGCGTGAAGTATGGATTGAAGTGGGGAGAGACAGGAGGATGAGAGATTGGAGAGGAGGCTGATATAGTAATCCAGACGGGATAGGATGAGAGCTTGAACGAGCTTGAACTCCTAATACCAACCTACTTGCTGAACCTCCCTCTCATCTTTTTTATTATTATTTTCTGTGGTATTTAAGCGCTTACCATATGCCAGGCATAGTACTTAGGTAAATACAAGCTAATCAGTTTGAATACAGTCCCTGTCCCACATGGGGCTCGCAGCGTTAACACCCACTTTACACATGGGGTAACTGGGGAGCAGAGAAGTACAGTGACTCACCTAAGGTCACACAGCAGACAAGTGGTGGAGCTGGGATTAGAAGCTGGGTCCTGCTGGCTACCCATTAGGCCATGCTGCTTCACCTCTCTCGCCGTCGACCCCTTAAGCAAATGCTCCTCCAATCCGACAGACCACAGACCGTCTTCAGTGCCCTACTGAAATCCCCTCTCCTCCAGGAAGCTTTCCCTGGGTATCCACTCATTTCCCCACCCACATGGGTCCCTAGCCCCTCACACAGCACTTGCATACATAGCCTTACTCTCTGCTGCTTCCCCTACCAGTAATTCATTGTAGTTTCTGTCTTTCCCCCTAGAATGGAAGCCCCTGGAGGGTAGGGATTGTGCCGCCCTACTATATTGCACTCTCCCATATGCTTAGTACAGTGCTCTGCTCAGAGTAGCTGGCCTAGTGGCAAGAACCTGAGTTTGGGAGTCAGAGGATGTGAGTTCTAATCCAGACTCTGCCACTTGTCTGCTGTGTGACCTTGAGCAAGTCACTTAACTTCACTGTGCCTCAGTTACCTCATCTGTAAAATGGGGATTAAGACTGCGAGCCTCATGTGGGACAACCTGATTACCTTGTATCTACCCCAGCACTTAGAATAGTGCTTGGCACACAGTAAACGCTCAACAAATACCATTATTATTATTTTAAAGATGTTTATAAATTCTGGGTTGGCTGTTGGGTTGCTATGACTGAGGGTACTGGGTGATTAATTTTGGGAGGAGGTGGGGATTTTAGAAGGATTTTGAATTCTGGTCTGTCAGATATAATAATAATAATTGTGGTATTTGTTAACCACTAACTATATGCCAGGCACTGTACTAAGCGCTGGGGTGGATGCAAGCAAATCGGGTTGGACTCAGTCCCTGTCCCATGTGGGATTGACGGTCTCAATCCCCATTTTCCAGAGGAGGTAACTGAGGCCCAGAGAAGTAAAGAGACTTGTCCAAAGTCATAAAACAGATAAGTGGTGGAGCTGAGATTAAAACCCATGACCTTCTGACTCCCAGCCCTGTGCTCTATCCACTGTGCCATGCTGCTTCCCTAGTAGTACCCAGGTCCTTTGACTCCCAGCCCCTATGCTCACCAGATTATCCACTTCCACCCTTTTATTGTTTAATTTTGATTTTATTGTTATATTGTACTCTCCCAAATGCTTAGTACAGTGCTTTGCACACAGAAAGCTCTCAAATACGATTACTCTGCACACAGTAAGCCCTTAATAAATAATAATAATAATAAATGAATGAATACTGTTTGCCTAGCTAGTGTCTATCCCAGCATTTAACACAGTGCTTGGCACATAGTAGACACTTAATAAATACCAGCGTTATCTTTGTTCCCGTTGTGCTCATTCCTACCATAGCAAGAAGGTAAAGAGCCACTCCGTGGGTTTTGAAACTAGGGATGTTTGCAGGTAGTTTGCTATTCAGAGGGTTTCTAAAGAGCTGGTGTCAGTTTTCACAGACTAGAATGTATACAAATGTGACTAGTTAGGAAAGAAAACGGTACCCAGATCCTAGAGATGTTACTGTAACGATGTTTCAAAATCAATTTAATTTTTCAATTATTCATAGCGGATAGCAACGGAACGGTACTCCGCGAACCTAGCTTTTTGAAGATGACACAAATGTAAAAAGCTCAAATTCTAGATGCCTTGCTTTCCGTGATCTATGGCGTGTTTAGAAACACCGACATTTTGGAATGCTGGGTATAAGCCACAAACAGATAATTATGCTCGTGTGAGCACATTAAGCATTCGACAGGCCCATTCAGTGGTAAGACATTTTCAAGGCAAAATGATTGGCTAAGTCAGGATTCCCGCTGCAGATATCTATGTGAAATGGTCCAGGAGTAGTCAATACTGCCTCTCATCAGTTCCACTGAGACGTGGTAAGCTGAAGCCAAGCTCCCCAAGAGAGGGTGTTTAGAGTGAGAAGAGTAAGGGACCCCGAACAGAGTCTCGAGGGACATCCAGAGTAAGGGGGGTGGGGGGCAGGCAGAAGGAGAAACAATGGAGAAAAACAGAAAAGGTGCAGCCAGAGATGTAGGAAAAAGAGCCAGGTTGCTACTGTGACAGCAAAACCAAGGCTGGAATTATTTCAAGGAGGCGGGAGTGGTCTGCGATGTCAAAGTTTGGCAACGATTAGGACAGAGCAGAGCCCCTGGGATGGGACGGAGCTCAAAGCGTGTGGCTCAGGACCCCGGATCAATCGATCTGTCTGTGGTATTGAATGCTAGCTGTGCATAGAGCACTGTGCTAAGTATAATAATAATAATAACAATAATAATAATAATTATGGTATTTGTTAAGCACTTACTAAGTGCTGGGGTACTGTACTAAGTGCTGGAGCACTATTAAGCGCTGGAGTATTTATGCAGTCATATTTATTGAGCACTTACTGTGTACAGAGCACTGTACTAAGCACTTGGGAGAGTACAGTGTAGCAGTAGACACGCTCCCTGGCCACAGTGAATTTACAATCTAGAGACCATAATATCAAGCACTTGCGGAGAGTACAGCAGATTTGCTAGACACATTCCAATCAATCAATGATAGTCATTGAATGCTTACTGTGTGCAGAGCCCTGTACTAAGTGCTTGGGAGAGTGCTTGAGTTCTAATTCCAGCTCTGCCACTTGTCTGCTGTGTGGCCTTGGGAAAGTCATTTCACTTCTCCAGGCTTAAGTTACCTCTTCTGTAAAATGGGGATTGAGACTGTGAGCCCCACGGGGACTGTCCAACCTGATTTGTATCTACCCCAGCGCTTAGTACAGTGCCTGGCACATAGTAAGCACTTAACAAATGCTACTATTATCATTACTGCAATCCAACAGAGTTGGTAGACACATTCCCTCCCCACAGTGAGCTTACAGTCCAGAGATATCCAGCTAGCGCAGTGAGGATTGGTGACTTAAGGGCCGCATTGCTGTTATTTTATAGATGTCCCCAGAATTATTTTTATTCTTAAAGTTCCATCGTGTTCAAATGTTTCAAGATTTTAAATAGAGGGGAAAAAAATCTGTATTACCAAAGGATTTGGTCTAGAGTTGGCCACTGGAGAGCTGAGGTGCCAATTCTGCCATTAGCCCGTGGGTGAGGTCGTGACCTTTGAAGCTCCCCTCTCTTTTGTGTAAAACAAATGTAAACAGAGCCACTTCCCACTGGTGGGGCTGTTGGGAGGTTCAGAGAAACAGCATCTGAAAGTGCTAAGAGCTTCTTGGAAGCAAGAGGCTGGAGAAGAGAAGGGCACATTAGCACTTTTAGATGAAATCTGCAGGGAGAGCTGATGGAAGAAAAGAACCACTCCTTTCCATTCCTCAGTTTGGGATAGGATTCCATTTTGAGTTTGAAGGAGGAATAGGAATAAAAGTAGCACTAGCATAATAGTAGTAGCTGGAGTAATTGTGGTATTTGTTAAGCACATACTATGTCCCAGGCACTGGGGTGGATCCAAGCAAATCGGATTGGCCACAGTCCCTGCCCCGTATGGGGCTCCCAGGTTCATTCCCCCAGCACTTAGAACAGTGCTTTGCACATAGTAAGCGCTTAATAAATGCCATCATTATTATTATTTTCCAGACGAGGTAACAAGTGGTGGAGCTGGGACTAGAATCCATGACCTTTTGACTCCTAGGCTATGCTGTAGGAGGGGTAGTGGTAGCAGAGTTGCCGGCAGGGAATGTCACTATTGTTGTACTGTACTTTCCTAAGCTCTTAGTACGGTTCTTGGCACACAGTAAGCACTTTAAATAAATACAATTGAATGAATGAATAGGACTAGTAATGGTGTCAGTGGTAGTACTAATAATGGTAGTAGAAGAACTAGTGGTGCTAGTAGTAGTCATGGTAGCGGTGGTAGTAGTAGTAGTAATAATAACTAGTATTAGGATTTATTGAGTACCCACTTGGTGCAGTGCACTGAACTAGACATTTGGGAAATACCAGATAAAGAAATATGTTCCACACCCAAAAAGAGCTTACAATCAATCGATCAGTGGTATTTATTGAGCTCTTACTGGGTGCAGAGTGCTATTGAGAAGCGGCATGACTCAGTGGAAAGAGCCCGGGCTTTGGAGTCAGAGGTCATGGGTTCAAATCCCAGCTCCTCCACTTGTCAGCTGTGTGACTTTGGGCATTCATTCATTCAATCATATTTATTGAGTGCTTACTGTGTGCAGAGCACTGTACTAAGCACTTGGGAAGTACAAGTTGGCAACATCTAGAAATGGTCCCTACCCAACAGCGGGCTTACGGTCTAGAAGGGGGAGACAGAGAGCAAAACACTTCTCTGTGCCTCAGTTACCTCATCTGTAAAATGGGGATTAAGACTTTGAGCCCCCCGTGGGACAACCTGATCACCTTGTAACCTCCCCAGCGCTTAGAACAGTGCTTTGCACATAGTAAGTGCTTAATAAATGCCATCATTATTATTATTATTACTATTATTATTATTGGTAAATAAAAATATTTACAATTAGAGTGAGCAAAACAAATGAGGTCACCTATGTGCATGGCTGCTGAGGAGGGGAATAAATACATTTTTTAGTTCTAGGGCATGGCATATTGGAAAGAGCATAGGCCTGGGAATCAGAGGACCTGGGTTCTAATTCACTCAACCAATGATATTTATTGAGCGTTTACTACAGGTAGGGCACTCTACTAAGAGCTTGGGGGAGTACAATACAACACTATAACAGATTTGGTAGTCACATTCCCTGCCCTCAATGAATTTAGAGCTCAGAGAGGGAGAGGCAGACAAGAATATAATAAATTACAGATCTGTACATAAGTGCTGTGGAGCAGGTGAGTGAATAAAGGGAGTAAGTCAGGGTGATGCAGAAGGGAGTGGGAGAAAAGGGAAGAAGGCATTAGTCAGGGAAGGCCTCTTGGAGGAGTTGGGAGAGTAATTGTCTAATATGAGGAGGGAGGGCATTCCAGGCTAGAGTTGGGATGTGGGAGAGAGGTCGATGGCAAAACAGACCAGATCGAGGTATACTGAGTAAGCTGGCACTAGAGGAGTGGAGTGTGTGGGCTGGTCTATCATAGGAGATCAGCGAGGTGAGGTAGGAGGGGGTGAGGTGATTGAGTGCTTTAAAGCTGATGGTAAGGACCTTCTCTTTGATGTGCAGGAGGGTGGGCAACCACTGGAGGTTCTTGAGGAGTGGGGAGATGTGCTCTGAACATTTTTGTAGGAAAATGATCCAGACAACAGAGTGAAGCATGAACTGAAGGGGGGAAAGGTAGGGAGGTCAGCGAGGAGGCTGATACAGTAATCAAGGAGGGATAGGATAAGTGCTTAGATTAATTTGGGAGCAATTTGGATGGAGGGGAAGGGCAGGTTATAGTGATGTGAATGTTGAACTGAAAGGATTTAGTGATAGACTGAATGTGTGGGTTGAATGAGAGGGATGAGTCAAGGATAACACCAAGGTTGCAGACTCGTGAGGCAAGAAGGAAGGTGGTGCTGTCTACAGTGATGGGAAAGCCAGGGGGAAGACACAGTTTGGGTGGGAAGATAGGGAGTTCTGTTTTAGACATTTAAATTTGAGGTCATGGCAGTTTCTGGGGAGTGAAGGGGATGGAAGCCAGATTGGAGGGCATCAAGGAGAGAACTGCAGGAAAGGAACTTGAGACAGCGGATGTAGACAACTCGCTGTAGGAATGGTAGGAGGGAGATGGGGCGATTACCAGAGAGAGCCATGGGGTCAAGGGAGGGATATTTTAGGATAGGGGAGATGTATGCATTTTGAAAGCAGTGGGAAAGAAGCCTGTGGAACGTGAACAGCTGAAGATGGCAGTCCATGCCTTTCCTCATCTCTGCTTTCCCTTTCCTTCATTTCAGCTCCCACTGTCTCCCTCTCCCTCCTGGTTCCTTTACCTTTCCTCTCTCCATTTTCTCTCTCTCTCTCTCTCTCTCTCTCTCTCTCTCTCTCTCTCTCTCTCTCTCTCTCTCTCTCTCTCTCTCTCTCTCACCTCCTCCTCCTCTTCTGTCTCCCCCTCCTTCCTATCTTTCTGACTCTCTGTCCAGTCCAGATCCTTCCTTGTCCTGCTTAAGACCGGGAAAAATCGGGTCACCAAAAAACAAGTTCTTAGAGCTAAAAACGAAGCTGCCCATATTTTTCTGTTCCTTCCTTCCTTCCTTCATTCATTCATTCAATTTTCTGTTCCCTCATTCATTCAATAAATACGATTGAATGAATTCAATCGTAGTTATTGAGCACTTACTGTGTGCAGAGCACTGTACTAAGCACTTGGGAATTACAAGTTGGCAACATATAGAGACAGTCCCTACACAACAGCAGGCTCACAGTCTAGAAGGGGGAGACAGACAACAAAACAAAATATATTAACAAAATATAATAGAATAGTAAATATGTACAATATGTACACTCCAAGGTCGAGCAGACCAGAGAATTTGAAAGATCATTTCAAAATAAAAGGAACGAAAGTGTCCATCCAACTCCCAAATCCTCTTCCCTCTGTGCCATCCCCAGGGGGTCAGGGTCCATTTCCATCTCCCTGCACCTTCTTAAAAAAATGGAAATGGGTCTTGAGACTCTGTGTGGCCCTGCCTAATGCTAAATCTGCCTGGAGTCCACGGATCTGGGAGTCAAGAGACCTGGGTTCCAGTCCCGGCTCTGCCACTTGCCTGCTGGTTGACCATGGGCAAGTCACCTAACTTCTCTGTGCCTTTGTTTCCTTATCTGCACAATGAAGATTCAGTACCCGTCTTTCTCCCGCTTAGATTGGGAACCACATATAGGACAAGGACAGTATCCAAACTGGTTACCACATACCTTCCCCCATGGGGTGGGCTCCTAATAAGCCCCTAGTTTGAGCATGCCCTGGGCAAGAGGTCTTCACCTCAAAAAAGTCACATCCAATCAATTGTTCCATCGGTGGTATTTATTGAGCACTTTGTGCAAAGCACACAGGAGAATCCAATCCAACAATGTCAGTAGACATATTCCTTGTCCGTGGGAAACTTTTGGAGGCCAGGAAACTCCTGATCACTAGCCTTAAGGCACTCAGCTCTCTCCCCCCTTGAAAGCAGGGATCATGGCTACCAGCGGTATTGTATTCTCCTAAGTGCTTAGTACAGTGCTCTGCACAAAGTCAGTGCTCAATAGATACCACCGATTGATTGACTTGTCAAAAGGACAGAATGAGTCAATAGCACTTCCTTACTAGCACTCTGTAGAATGATTTTTCAATCAATCATTGCTATTGCTGGAGTGTTCACTGTGTGCAGAGCCCTGAACTAAACGCTTGAGAGAGTACAATCCAATACTGTACTGGCTTTGTCAAGTCTATTAAACGAATATATATATAGATATAGATATGTAGATATACCCCATAAATGTTTTCATTTACATGTTTGGTTTCTTTTGTTAAATAAGTAACTGAGTTATTTTTTACATTTAACGCTTGTTGCTTAATTAATTCTACTTCAACTTTTCGATCCTTCTCAAAAGCTATAGTCTTTCCTCCACAACAAACAGCAAATATTTTGACACATAAATGTTTTTCCAGTGTTGAGCTATTGCCGAATAAATGTGTGAACACTCACCCACAAAATTTGGACGCAGAAAACACAATCAATGTTCATTTTGTTTTCCTAGCTTTGAGTGATGTGAATGTATGAATGGACTCAGTTTGAGGGGAATTGGCTCTTTTATAAAGTATAATGATAATAATTGTGGTTTTTGTTAAGCACTTACTGTGAGCCAAGCACTGTAGCTATCCTAAGCACTGGGGCAGATACAAGATAATCTGGTCCCACATGGGGCTCAAGGTCTTAATCCCCATTTTACAGCTGAGGGGAATGGAGGGCCAGTGAAGTGACTTCCCCAAGGTCACACAGCAGACAAGTGGCAGAGCTGGGATTAGAACTCAGGTCCTCCTGACTCCCAGGCCCGGGCTCAATCCCTTAGACTTTGAGCCCTATGTGGAGGGAGGACTAAGCGTCTGATCCTATTACCTTCCTCCTATCCCCCCCCGCTGCTGAGCACAGTGCTTGTCTCACAGCGCTGACCAAATACCCCAGCCCTTCCAATGCTTCTTATAAAACCTAAGGGAAATGTAGAAGCACCACTGACTGCCTAGGTGATGTGAAACATGTCCACTTCTTGTTTGGCCCAGAAGTGACCATTTCTCAGCCAGTCGTATTTATTGAGTTCTTACTGTGGGCAGAATACTGTGCTAAACGCTTGGGAGAGTACAGTATAATAGGGTTGGTAGACATATTCCTTGTGCACAGTGAGCTGACAGTCTAGAGGGTGAGACCGACATTAATTTGTACATTACGAATATGTCCGAAAATGCCAAGGACTGAGAGGGGTGAATAAAGGGAGCAAGTCCAAGTGCAAAGGTGATGCAGAAGGGAGTGGGAGAAGAGGAAAGGAGGGCTTAGTCAGGGAACACCTTTTGGAGGAGATATGCTCTGAAGGCAGGGAGAGTGAGCTTCTGTCAGATTTGAAGAGGGAGAGAGTTCCAGACTAAAGGCAAGACATGGACTAGAGGTCAGCAGTGAGATAGACAAGATCGGGGCACAGTGAGTAGGTTGGCATTAGAGGAGCAAAAAGTGCGGGTTGGGTTGTAGGAAGGGGCAAGGTGGTAGACTGCTTTAAAGCCGATGGTGAGGAGTTTCTGTTAGATGCGGAGGTGGATAGGCAACCACTGAAGGTCTCTGAGGAGTGGGGAAACATGAACTGAACGTTAATATAGAGAAATAATCCAGCCAGCAGAGTGAAGTATGGACTGGAGTGGGGCAAAACAACAAAAAGTCTCTTTCAAGAATCATATGGGCCCAGAGCATTTGAGCACCTGACCTCTGTGAAGAAAGAGAAATATGTGGTTACAAAACACTAATGTAGCTAGGACTATGGCGCAGTGGATAGAGCGCAGGTTTGGGAGTCAGAAGATCTTGGGTCCTAATCCTGACTCTGCCACTTCTCTGCTGTGTGGCTTTGGGCAAGTGACTTCACTTCTCTGGGCCTCTGTTACCTCATCTCAGCAAAATGGGGATTGAGACTGTGAGCCCCGCATGGGACAGGGACTATGTCCAACCCGATTTGCTTGAATCCACCCCAGTGCCTGGCACATAGTAAGCGCTTAACAAATGCCACAGTTATCATTATCGTCATTATTAGAAGGATCTTAAGTCCAGGATTTGAGGAAAATCAAGCCTGCTCAGGGGCTTTTTAAGATGCTGTGTGGGTTTTGAGTCACCTGAGGTTCATCAGGGAAGAGAGCAGGTCAGTTATAAAGGATTCTTCCATGGGGGGATCTGGACACCGTCCATCTCTAGACTGTAAGCTTGCCATGGGCAGGAAATATGTCTGTTCTACTGTTGTGTTCTCCCAAATGCTTAGTATATGCCCTGCACACACACGCACACACACACACACACTCTCTCTCTCTCTCTCTCTCTCTCTCTCTCTCTCTCTCTCTAATAAATACCATTGATTGAGCTGGAGTCCTACTGTATTAGGTAAGAAAGTGCTGATTTTTCAAGGAGAGGCTGGAAAAAGACCAAAATGCAACATGGGATGGGCCTCTTTGCCAGGGAGAATTGAATTAAAATGGGCAGAGGAGAATGGAATGCCTTTGACTGCCCTTGGGGAGTTGGGGCCTGGTGGTCTGGAGAGGGGGATAAACATGAAGGTCTGGAAGGGGAAGCACTGAGAGAGCCAGGAGCCAACTCCAAGACACTAGACTGGTAGCTCCTCATGGGCAGGGAACGTAGCAGCATGACCTAACCTGTCTGCTGCGTGACCTTGAGCAAGTCACATCCCTTCTCCTTGCCTCAGTCCCTCCCCTGGAAAGTGGGGATTAAGACTCTGAGCCCCATGCAAGACATGGACTGTGTCCAACCTGATTTGTCTGTATCAACCCCAGCGCTTCGTATAGTGCCTAACACACAGTAAAGTGCTTACAGATGGAATGAAAAAAAACCCACCAACTTTCAAAGTTCCGCTTTCAGATCTTGCCATCTCTGAATGTCATTTCAAGCCTCCCTTTTCCTCAATTCACTTGTAGACACTCTCTGTCTCCCTCTCTCTCTGACTCTGGATGTCTGCTTCCTTCTATGTCTCTGTCATTGCTTTTGTTGTTTTCTGTATCACCATCTTGCCCCCTACCCTGTCTCCAACTGAGGAATATGGCTGACAGACTTACGGATTCAAATAAAAATGTCCGATTGGCTAGTTGTTTTCTAGGTGGGGTCCAGAAATAAGGAGATAAAGCTAGGTTTCTAGTTATATGGTTTCTATGTAGGTGTATTTAGGTAGTTTTTGTTTTGTTTTTCTAAAAGATCCCCAGTTTCTATCTATGTATTAAGGTACTGTTGTTGGGTTTTTTTTATTATAAAAGATCCCCAGACTTCCCTCAAACAGCTGCTAGTCTTTTAGCTAGCAATTTGTCATGGAGGAGAGGGTCTTTTTTTAAAAAAGGTATTTATGTGCTTACTGTGTGTCAGATACTGTAGCTGTGGATACAAGCTAATCAGGTTGAACATGATCCCTGTCCAATATGGGGCTCTCAGTCTTACTGAGCCCTTTGGAGAGTACAATATAACAAACATATTTCCTGCCCGATATGAGCTTTCAGTCTAGAGGGAGGGGGATGAATAAAGGAAGCAAATCAGAGTGGCTCAGAGGAGAGTGGGAAAAGAGGAAATGAGGGCCTTGTCAGGGAAGGCCTCTTGGGCTAAACTGAACGTCGTGACACCAGAGATGAGGTAAATTCCATCCTTGGATAAGTGAAAACTGGGTAAACAGGGAACGACTGAATTGGAGAGAAATTTTTGATACAGGAACCCACACGGATATGTGCAGGGAATTACTTCACGTCCACAAGTGGGGTTTCTACTTTTCCTGAAAGCGGCCCTATTTTCCCTTTCGTCTTTGGCACTGTTTTTTGTCATCCCCATTCTGGGCCCTGGATTGCTGGGGCAGTAGGGCATCTTGCCTTCATGGCGTTGGTGTGTTCACATGTGTGAAGGATAAGGAAAATGACTGGCAAGCAAGAGGTTCTTTGAATGTGGAAGGAACACCGAAACTGAATGGAGGGTTCCCAAAGTAGAGCCGTGCACAAGGAAGGTTGCCAGGTTGGCATGGCATGTGGCTTTTGGACTTCTGGCAGCCCCTTGCTAAATTCCACAGTGCAGCCCAGATGACACTTTCCGCAGCTGTTGTGCGAGAACACACCAGGACTCAAAACCAGCACAAACAACCACAGTGTGTGCGCGCACACACACACACACACACACACACACACACACACACAGCATACAAATGCTGTAGTACACCCGCACACACCACAGCATGTGTGCAGACACGCATACACAAGACTGACTGAGCTCGTTGTGGACAGGAATGTGCCTGTTGTTATAGTGTATTCTCCCAAGTGTTTAGTTCAGTGCTTTGCACGTAGTAAGCATTCAATCAATATGATGGAGTGAATACACCAACCACAACCTGCACACACACAGAGCACATACACACCTCGGCACACACACACACCACAGCACAAATACCCCACTATCACACATCACAGCATACATTCACTGCATACACACACCACAGCAGAAGCACACCGCAGCATACCCCATGGCACAAACACCCCACACCGCAGCACAAACACACCACAGCGGGCACACACCATGGCCCACCCACCTCTTTATACAGAGGCCCATCTGTAGAGCACTTGATTATTTTTTTTCTCAAATGACTTCGTTCTGGAAGAGTCAAGTTGTTTTGATTTGAAACTGGGAGGAAGGAAAATGGCATTTCTTTGGAGAACGGGCACTTTACAGGTGAGTAAAATTTCTGGCTCAGAGAGGCTGCATCCTTTTAACCTTGGCCCGGAGATGAAATAGAGAGGCTTGCCACCTCAGAGCCAACCCAACATGCCCTTGTCAGATAAGGTACTTCGGAAAGTGGAAGGGGAACCCTTTAGGGGAAGATTTTTTGCCTTCTACCCATTTAAGGCTCTCTCTCTCAACTCTTTTTTTTTTTTCATTGTTTGTTTGGATTTTTCTGTTGCCTAATCCATCCCAGCAGGCCCGGCTAGACAGCAGAATGCAGTCTGTGTTCAGATGGGTGAGAAAACCCCTGTGGAATTCATGACATCACTGAAATCCAAGAACCGGGCTATAAATAGGACGCTGGAAGGACGGGCTCAGTAAGGAGCTGCCGAGTCCCTCCGCCCCCTCCCTGTCTTCCTTCTTTCCTTCGCTCGAGCTTGCGTGTTGCCCTCGGCAGGGCAGCTGTCCGGCTAACGCAGTCGCCCGTCCTGGCCCCGCGGACACTCAGACCTTCCGTTCGCCCTCCCATGGAATAAACACAGGCAGCAGCAGGAGTTCATTGTGGGCAGGAAAAGTTTACTGTTTCCTCGTACTCTCCCAAGCGCTTAGTACAGTGCTGTGGACACAGTAAGCACCCAATAAATATGATTGAACAAGAGTGCAGGCCTAGGAGGCCGAGGACCGGAGTCCTCCTCCCAACTCCTCCACTGGCCCGTTGAGTGTGAACTTTTTCTCTCCTTTTTTTTTTTTATTGGTATAAGGCACTTACTATGTGTCAAGCACTATTCTAAGAGCTGGGAAAGGTGCAAGCGAATTAGGTCAGACACAATTCTCATCCCACATGGGGCTCACAGTCTGAGGAGGAAGAATAGGCATTTACCGCAGCGCTTAGTATTGTGCCTGGTACATAGTAAACACTTAAATACCATTAAAAAAATCTAAGGATTTGCCCAATCAATCAATCGTATTTATTGAGCGCTTACTGTGTGCAGAGCACTGTACTAAGCGCTTGTACACCTTGTGCACCAGGTGTTACACACCTTGTACAACATGTGCACCAGCTCCCTGAGGAGAAAGGGAGTTCAATGCCAATTCATTCAATCATATTTATTCAATTGTATTTATTAAGCACTTAATAAATGTGCAGAGTGTGTGTGCAGAGCGCTGTACTAAGTGCTTGGAAAAGTATGATGCAGCAATAAAGAGTGACAGTGCCTGCCCACAATGAGCTCACGGTCTGGCAGGGGAGACAGACACCAGTACAAATAAACAGACATCAATATAAATACATAAAATTACAGATAAATACATAAGTGCTGTGGGGCAGAGAGGGGGGAAGGGCAAAGGGAGCAAGTTGGGGTGACGCAGAAGGGAGTGGGAAATGAGGAAAATTAGGGCGTAGTTCTGGGCGTAGGACTGGGCAAGCTGAGGGCAGGAGGCAGGACCCATCTGTTGCCCTCTAGACTGTAAACTCTTTGGGCAGAAAATGTCTCTGCTAACTCTGGTGAATTGTACTCTGCCAAGTTCTTAGTATAGTGCCCTACACGTAGTAAGCGCTCAGTGAATACCATTGATGAAGGCAAAGATGGATGATGAGGATGCAGTGGGCACCCAGCCGGACCAACTGCCTGGCCGGCTGCCCCATGGAAAAGATTTTGGGCAGGACTCGGAAATGGTGCAGCCGCTCATGGATGGTCCCTGGAAAATGGGGATTTTTACTTCTAACTACCCTCACACTTAGTATTTAGTACGTAGTAAGTGCTTAACAAACACCATAAAGAAAAAACAAAACAAAACACCTGTCACCTCTCCCCCCTACCTCTCACCATCTGTCTCACCCTTCTCCCTCCATGTCTTCCCCCTCCAGGAGGCTTACCAGTTTCTGCCCCATGCCCCACACAGATGGACAGACGGATGGAGCCAGTGCCTCTGGGAAACACCATTTCCGGTAAGTAACTGCTCCTTTCGGGTTTAATGACATGATCCATGCATTCTCAAAAAAGTTTGAGGAAAAGGAATCCTCTCCTGAGCCTTTGCCATTGAGGCTGGTGGTGGGTGGGCATGTGACTGATTGGGGGGTGAGGGGTTGGGTATCTGATGGGTGGAGGTATGTATCTGATGTGGTTGCCCGGGAGTGTGTACCTGATAGGGATGGGGATCGCCAAACTCTTTGGAAACAGGACATGTGTACCAGATGGAGGTGGGAAGGACTGGGGGGTAAATGATGGGGGGCACGTGTACCTGATGGGGAGGATCTGCGTAACTGATGGGGTGGCCTATGTAACTGATGGGGGGCGGAGGGGGACGTGTGTACTGATGGGAATAGGGAGGACCTGTGTAATTGATGGGATGGCACATGTAATTGATGGGGGGGTGGATGTGTACCAGATGGGGGTTGGGGAAGACATTTATAATTGAGGGGAAAGTGGAAAGAGTACTGGCTTGGGAGTCAGAGGACATGGGTTCTAATCCCGGCTCTGCCGCTTGTCATCTGTGTGACTTTGGACAAATCATTTTACTTCTCTGCACCTCAGTTACCTCACCCAACTTGTACTTCCCAAGTGCTTAGTACAGTGCTCTGCACACAGTAAACGCTCAATAAATACAATTGAATGAATGAATGAATCTGGAAAATGGAGATGAAGATTGTGAGCCCCACTTGGGGCAACCTGATGACCTTGTATCTACCCCAGCGCTTACAGCAGTGTTTGGCACATAATAAGCGCTTAACAAATACCATCATTATTATATGCAACTGATGGGAACGGGGCATGTGTACCTGATTGGGGTGGGGAGCAGGTGTGTAACATACCAATGATGGAATTTGTTAAGCGCTTACGTGGCTCAGTGGAAAGAGCCTGGGCTTGGGAGTCAGAGGTCATGGGTTCTAATCCCAGCTCCTCCACTTGTCAGCCGTGTGACTTCTCTGTGCCAGTTACCTCATCTGTAAAATGAAGATTAAGACTGTGAGCCCCATGTGGAACAACCTGATTACCTTGTATCCCCCCAGTGCTTAGAACAGTGCTTGGCACATAGTAAGTGCTTAACAAATGCCATCATTCTCATTATTATTATTATGTGCCATGCACTGTTCTAAATGCTGGGTTTGGGGACTCACGTGTAACTGATGGGGGCGAGATGCCCCCATTGCTCCACATCCCCTACTCCTCCACCATGACCAACCCCGCAGGTAACTCCAGCCTGCATCCACACCCGCCCCGGATTCGCCAGGAAATGGAAGGATAGGTTGTAATATTAATTATTTTAGTAATAGCCATATTTGCTGAGTGTTTACTATGTGCCAAACACTGTACCGAGCTCCAGGTTAGAGCCAACATAATCAAATTGGACCCAATCCCCATGCCACTCAGCGCTCCCTGTCTAAGGGAAGAGGGAGAACAGGAATTAATCCCCATTTTGGCAGTTGAGGAAACTGAAGCCCAGAGAAATTAATGGCTTCCCCAAGGTCATCCACAGCAGGCAAGAGGCAGAGCTCAGATCAGAACCCTGGTCCCCTGAATCCCAACCCCGTGCCTTTTCTGTTAGGCCTTGCGGCTTCTCAGGCATGTTGCCGTGGTTCCTTTCTCTTCCATCCGATCTTTGGCCTGCCGGGATGGAAGCCAAGATCGTTGGGCACTTCTGCCGGGCAGCTTTGGGTGGGACGGCACCTGTCTGCTGAGAGCAGATGAGAGAGCCTGATCAGAGTGACCTCCAAACCCCAAGGATTTCCTCTCCCTCCCGCCCCATGTTCCACCCCAATCAGAATCAGAATAGTTTGGGGTTTTGTTAGGAGCTCATTTCTTGTCAAGCAGCATGACCTAGCAAAGAGAGCAGGTCCTGGGTTCTCATCCCAGCTCTTCTACTTGTCTGCTGGGTGACCTTGGACGAGTCACTTCACTTCTCTGAGCCTCATTTCCCTCATCTGGGAAATGAGGATTAAGACTGAGAGCCCCATGTGGGACAGGGACTGTGTCCAATCCAATTAGCTTTTATCTACCCTTGCATTTAGAACAGTGTCTGGCACAGGGTAAGTGCTTACCAAATACCACAATTATTATCACCAGTTCTGCCACTGGTCTGCTGTGTGACCTTGGGCAAGTCACTTCACATCTCTGGGTCTCAGTTACCGCATCTGTACAATGGGGATTAAGACTGTGAGCCCCATGAGGGACAGGGACTGAGTCCAATATGATTATCTTGTATCTATTCCAGGGCTTAGAACAGTGCCTGGCCCATTGTAATCACTTTTTTTTTTTAAGGCAATGTTCTAGTACTGGGGTAGATACAAAATTATCGGGTTGGACCCAGCCCCTAATAAGTATAATGATAATAATTGTGGTATTTGTTAATCACTTATGTGCCAAGCACTGTACTAAGCGCTGGGGTGGATACAAGCAAATCTGGTTGGATACAGTCCCTGTCCCATGTGGGGCTCACAGTCTTAATCCCCATATTCCAGATGAGGTAACTGTGGCCCAGAGAAGTAAAGTGACCTGCCCAAGATCACACAGTAGAAGAGTGGCAGAGGCAGGATTAGAATTTGGGTCTTTCTGTCTCCCAGGCCCGTGCTTTATCCACTAACCCTCCTGCCTCTCAAGGTGCAGGATTGTCTTGTGTCTACCCCAGTGTTCAGTACCATGCCAGTAACAAATGCCACAATTATTATTTTCATCACATGAGGCCGCAGAGAAAGGACTGCTACTAAAATCCATTGATCGATGGTATTTATTGAGTTCTTACTGTGTGCAGGGCATTTGTCCTGTGCACTTGGGAGAGTACAGTGCAACAGAGTTGGTAGAAACATTCACTTCCCGCAATGAGCTGACAGTCTAGAGAGGGAGGCAGACATAATAATAATAATAATGATGGTATTTGTTAAGCGCTTACTATGTGCAAAGCACTGTTCTAAGCATGAAAATTTAATAAATGAATGGCGGATATGGACACAAGTGGGGCTGAGGGTGGGACGAAAAACTAGAAGCTCCTGTGCCCGCATCTGGTTTTTCATTCATTCGATTGTATTTATTGAGAGCTTACTGTGTGCAGAGAATTGTACTAAGCGCTTGGGAGAGCACAATATAATAATAGACACATTCCCTGTCCACAATGAGCTTCCAGTTTCCCCCACAGCCCTTCAGACAGGTCTCATCTTTCTTCTGTAAATTGGAATTTGCAACTCCTGGAATTCTCACTTGGAGTTTGGATCTCAGCCTGGACTTTCCAGGAAGGATCCCGGCTGAGGAGAAGGAAGGAAGGAAAGCCCAGGGGCCTGATGACATTTGGTCCAGCGATTGAACTGCCAGGCACTGATCCTCAGCCTGTTTCTCCCAGTCTCCATCATCAGGCAGGCCGGGAGCGCTCTCCTTTTGGGTCCTGCTCCCCTAATTGGCAGGACAAAGGGAATTAACCAGGTAATGAAACCCAGGTTTGTTTTGCCTGTTAACGCCTTGTGAACGCTGCCCCTAAGTGGTTAAGTTGGTTTATTGCAAGTTAATTAGTTTTCATTTCACCCCATTATTTATTTTACATAGGCCATGGGGCCATGATGGTCTTCCCATCGAGGGGAGCTGGGAACCTCTCCTCTTGTCAGTAGATACCTGCCCCACTGAATGGTCATCGCCACAGAAGCAGGCCCGGAATCCACTCACGGTACACGGCATCGCAGTGCGAACGAGCCGCCATTAAAGTGAGACAACCAGGATCGTATCCACCAACTCCATCATCCCGTACTCCCCCAAGCGCTTAGCAAAGTGCCCTGCACACTGGAAACGCTCCTTTAAATACCATCGCTGGGTCGATTCCCACAGAAAGCGCTCAAGGCATCTCAGCAAGCCGGACCTACCCGTTTCTCTGCCCTCTCCTTCAGTCATACTTACTGAGCACTTACTTGGGAGAGGACAATAGAACAGACATATTCCCTGCCCACAACGAGCTTACAGTCTAGAGGATGAGCTTGTCCGGGAATCTGAGGCAATTCCTCTGTCATCACCCAGTCAGGGCCAGCAGGACGCTGATTTTTCTCAGGCCTATCCAAGGAATTTTCTGTTGTAAATCTGGTTGTCAGTCATTCTGCCATTTTTGAATGAAAAGATAAAATGGTCCATGTGCAAGGATTAATGACCCTTACCACGGCCATATGAGACAAGTATTTATCTTTTACAAAAGGGGGAAAAGAATGGAAGGGAGAAAAATGACCAGATTTTGTTTCAAAAAGCAATTTAAACCTGCCCCGGTAAGTTGAATTCATTCCTTCATGAGAAACAGCCTGGTCTAGTGGATAGAGCCCGGGCATGAGAGTCAGAAAAATCTGGGTTCTAATCCCGGCTCTGCCACTCATCTGCCATGTGACCGTGGGCCAGTCACTTCACTTCTCTGGGTCTCAGTTCCCTCATCTGGACAATGGGGATGAAGATTGTAAGCCCCATGTGGGAGAAACTGTGTCCAGCCTGATTAGCTTGTATCAGCACTTAGTACAGTTCCCGACACATAGTAAGTGCTTAACAAATACCATTTAAAAAAAATTCATTAATTCAGTCATGTGCCTGGAAAAATCCAGTAAGGATCCTTGCCAGAAGAAATTCTGACTGTGGAAATAAACTCTAAATAACTAGATTAACTTTGAAGTATGTCTCCACCAGGTTTCAAGCATTAGTTCGAATGTACTTGCCTCTTGGAACTGGTTGCCATTTCAGATTGGCAGGGAGAAGAAAAAAACATCCATAGTCACTCTCCACGGTCCCCAAATGTATCTTTCATCTGCTGTAAAATCATTCAAAGGGGTTGATTTGGTGGAAAATATCAGTACTTAAATGAACTCCCAAAGGATTCACATATTCTTGTTCAGACAAGGGGGTGTTAATCAGGGGAAGCAGCATGGCTCAATGGAAAGAGCACGGACTTGGGAGTCAGAGGTCATGGGTTCTAATCCTGGCTCCACCGCTTGTCAGCTGTGTGACTTTGGACAAGTCACTTAACTTCTCTGTGCCTCAGTTACCTCATCTGTAAAATGGGGATGAAGACTGTGAGCCCAACGTGGACAACCTGATCACCTTTTATCCTCCCCAGCACTTAGAACAATGCCTTGCACATAGTAAGTGCTTAACAAATGTCATCATTATTATTATTGTTGTTGTCAGTGGTATTTATTGAGCACTGAATGTGTTCAGAGCACTGTAGTTAAGCATTTGGGAGAGTATAGTATGACAGTAAATGGACACATTCCCTCCAATATCTCTGGTGCTCATAGCCATACTCCACTACATCCTCCACAATACATCACAAATGTATTTACTGAGTGCTATGTGCAGAGCCTGTGCTAAGCCCTTGGGAGAGTACAATGCAACAGAACTAGCAAACATGTTCCCTTGCCCAAAATGAACTTACAGTCTAGAGATGATGATGATGATGATGATGGAAGCAAGGAAGCTGCCTTGGATCCAATCAATCAGTCATTCAGACGTGTCCAAAGTGCAACTGGGCATGACTGCAGGAAACCGGCAAGGAAATTAGCATTTTGTCACCTGTAGCATCCTTTTTTAAAATCACTACTCCCTTCTCCAAAATCTCCAATGACTTTCCAGGAAATGCGTCTTAACCACCCGCTCTAAGACTCTCCTCCATCAGCCGCCTCTGTTTCCTTGCCGCTCTCTTCTCCCATTACATCCCAGATCGTGTTCAACATTTCCATTCATTGATTCAGTCATGGTTATTGAGCACTTCCTGTATGCAGAGCAGTGTACTAAAAAATTGGGAGAGTTCTCTCCCGGTCTGTCTGTCTGTCTGTCTCTCTCCCTGCAACCTATCACTTTCTCCCAACATGTGTCTCTCTCCAACTTGTGTTTTATGTAATCTTTCAGTCACCAACCCCTTTTCCCTCTTATTATTCCTAGATTGGGAACCCATGTGTGTGTGTTTGGCAGGTAGGGAGGCAGTGCTAGAGGCCATATCTACGTCTCATCCCTGTACTTCTTTCCCAGTGCTTAGTACAGTGTTTGGCACATAATAGCCACTTAAATACTACTACTACTGCCACCACCACTACCATCTCCTCATAACTGGCCTCTTTATTTCTTTCTGTGTGTGTGTGTGTGTGTGTGTGTGTGTGTGTGTGTGTGTCTCTCTCTCTCTCTCTCTCTCTCTCTCTCTCTCTCTCTCTCTCTCTCTCTCTCTCCCTCTCTCTCTCTCTCTCCCTCTCTCTCCATCTGTCTTCTCTCTAGTGTGGTTGGCCATACAGTTTTATACAGGACAGTTCATTTTTCAGTTGCTCTCTCCCCTGTCTGTTACCGATAAAGCACCAGACGCAGCTGGTATTTTTCTTTTTAAAAGGCCAGCAAATATATAGGTTATGCAGATTTCCACAGAGAACCATGCTGGGTGTCCTTGTGACCTCCTTAGTTATGTAATGGAATCTTAAGTTACTTTGCAGGATTAATGTGGGAGCAGTTGTCGTCTTATTAGTTTCAAAACAACAACAAAAAAAGGCATATGTGAATGTCTGAGGGAGCAAACAGAAACTCAAGGAATAGTTGTTTCCACAAGGTAAATTCACACTGATGTAGACTTTTTTTTTGTTAGGTGCTTACTTGCATACCAAGCACTATACTAAGTGCTGGGGTAGATACAGATAATCATGTCCTTCTTGTTCTTCTTCATGTTATTTGCATAGAGCTTATTATGTATCAAGCATTGTTTTAAGCACTAGTGTAGATAGGTCCAACATGGGGGTCTCAGTCTAAATAGGAGAGAGTACTGGTATTGAATTCCCATTTTGCAGAGGAGGGAATTAAGGCAAAAAAGAGGAGGGAATTAGGGAAAAAAAAGTTGTGACTTGCCAAAGGTCACACAACAGAGGAGTGGCGGAACCGGAATTAGAGCCCAACTCCTCTGACTCCCAGGCCCATGCTCTATCCATTAGGCCACGCTGCTTCTTCAATGATACTATTGAGTTTTAAAAATGGGTGCAGGGGTTTGTCAGGGGTGCCAAGAATATTTTCATTCAATCAGTCAATAAATGGTATTTATTGCACTTTTTCTGTGTGCAGAGCACTTAGCACTTGAGTGAGTCTAATACAGCAGGGTTGGTACACACATTCCCTGGCCACAAGGAGCTTACAGTCTAGTGTAAGCTTCAAAGCCTTATTGAAGGCCCATCTCCTCCAGGAGACCTTCCTGACTAAGCCCTCCTTTCCTATTCTACCACTTCCTTCTGTGTCGCCCTGACTTACTCCCTGCATTCACCACCCCCCTCCCAGCCCCACAGCGCTTATGTCCATATCTGTCATTTATTTATTGATATTAACATCTTCCTCCCCCTCTAGGCTGAAAGCTCGTTGTGGCCAGGAAATGTGTCTGTTCTGTCATCATACTGTACTCTCCCAAGCGCTTAGTACAGTGCTCTGCACTCAGTAAGCCCTCAACAAATACGATTGACCGACTGCCTTGGCGTCACCCTTCTGGGGCTTGGCAGGAAGGGCCAGAGAGGACAGCCAGAAGGTTCAAGGGGAACTGTTTCTCCTGCCCACACAAGGTCTTCTTTGTCCCCAGAATTGGCAGGACCGCTGCCCGAGATGGACTGGCCAAGGTCTCCTCTCTCTTCTGTCAATCAGTCAACCAGTGGTATTATTGAGCTCTGACTCTGTGCAAAGCACTGTACGAAGCTGTTGGGAGCATACAATTTAACAGTATAATGGACAAATTCTAGGTCCACAATAACCCTGGGGGCAGGAATCTCCAAATCTAAATTTAGCTCAACCCCCTTTGCCCTTTGCAGCCACAAGCTGTGCTGGAAGGGGTGTCCTTTGTCATGGGTTTGGAACTAACAATAATAATTGTGGTATTCGTTAAGCACTTATTGTGTGCCAGGCACTCTACTGAGCACTGCGGTACATACAAGTTCCCACGTAAGGCTTACTGTCTTCATCCCCATTTTATAAATGAGGGAACTGAGGCACAGAGAAGTGAAGTGATTTGCCCAAGGTCACCCAGCAGACAAGTGGTGGAGCCGGGATTAGAGTCCAGATCCTTCTGCCTCCCAGCCCAGGGTTCTATCCACTAGGCCACCTGTTACTGGGGCAGATTTAAATTACTCACTGAAACCAAATCTGATCATTTTTCTTCCTTCCATTTTTTTCCCCCTTTTGTAAAAGATAAATACTTGTCTCATATGGGCAGTCAGGGTCATTAATCTTTGCGCATGGGCCATTTTATCTTTTCATTAAAAAATAATAATAAATTATAATAAATGCCATCAATTGATAGTTTGGGGGTGAACTCAATTCCATAGGAGATAAATACAAGGGGTGCCTTTCCTCCACACTAGGGACTGTTCGTTACGGTACTTGTGGTTATTATAGCACTTAAGTGCTTACTATGTGCCCAGCACTTTTCTAAGAACTTGGGGTAAATACAAATTCCTCAGGTTGGACACGGTTCCTGTCCTACATGAGGCTCCCAGGCTAAGTAAAAAGAAGTAGGATTGAACCCCATTTTACAGATGAGGACCATTCATTCATTCAATCGTATTTATTGAGCGCTTACTGTGTGCAGAGACGGTCCCTACCCAAAAAGGGGCTCACAGTCTTTAAAGGGGAGACAGACAACAAAACAAAACAGTGACCACAGAAGTTAAGATGGTGGGCAAGGTCATACAACAGACGCGTGGCGGGAGCCAGGACTAAAACCCGAGAACTCTGACTCCCGGGCTGGGGCTCTTTCCATCGGGCCAGCCCACTTCATTTCCCCGCTGTGAGAGGCCACCCGCCTCTCCTCAATCTGCCCGATGACAACTCAAATAAGGGGGCGCACAACAGCTGGGGCGGGGGAGGGGCCGGGCTCTCCCCATCGCCCCCCTGTCCTCCCCTCATGGCCGAGCAGCGAGGTGTACACAGATGCGGCCCTGTTGTTCAGCGTCAAGCCGCCGACCGGCCATGTGACCCTAAAGCCAAATCGACGTGAAATTAAACGTTGGAGGGAGGGTGGTTTCGCAGGGTTTGGAGAGAAGGGAATAAAAAAAAATCACTCGTTTCCTTCTGCCGAGGGCTGGCAGCAACAGGGAGCTGACATCATTCCCTATAGGAAAGAGTCTGCGCCTTGCTCTTTGTCGAATGGAGGAGTCTAGAGCCATTTCATAAGCAAGGCAATCGGCCCAATAAAGCCTCCGTTAGAGGGAACTGTCTCTGGGATGGAGACGCAGAGTCTCGACAGTGGAACTCTGAAAAAACTGGGCCGATGCTCCAAAAAGTTATGCGCCTCTGCCCTTCCTCGTCACTCGATCAATCGATCGGATGGACTTATTGAGTGCTCATCGGGTGTGGAGGGCTGGACTGAGCGCTAGTGGGAGAGTACTGTCTAACAGAGTCAGGGATTCATTCCACACCCCAGTCCCGTTGAACTAATGATAATAATAATTGTGGTATTTGTTAAGCACTTACTTTGTGCCAAGCACTGTACGAAGCACTAGGGTAGATAAAAAATAATCAGATCCCACCTGGGGCCCACATTCTACGTAGGAGGAAGCACGGGCATTGAAACCGCATTTTGAAGCTAAGGGGACTGAGGCACAGAGAAGTGACTTGCCCAAGGTCATACAGCAGGGAAGTGGTGGAGTCGGGATTAGAACCCAGGTCCTCTGACTCCCAGGCCCCTGCTCTTTCCACTAGGCCATGTTGCTTCAACCTAGGAACCTATCTTTAATCTCGGGCTCTTCCCCAGATCTGTAATTAAGATGTCAGTATGTATTATGCTAGCTAGACCAGAAACTCCTTGAGGGTAGGGATTTGTTCATTCGATCGTATTCATTGAATGCTAGTTGGAAAGTCCACTAGAACATTAAGCAGACACATTCCCCGCCCACAATGAGCTTACAGTCTAGAGGGGTTGGGACTACTGTTTTGGCCTCTTCCCAGTGCTTAGTGCAGAAGCAGCATGGCCTGGTGGAAAGAGCACAGGGTTAGGAGTCAGAAGACCTGGGTTCTCATCCCAGCTCCACCACCCGCTTGCTGGGTGTGACCCTGGCCAAGTCGCTTAACTTCCACAGTTGTAAAATGGGGAGAAATTCCCTGTTCTCTCTTTCCCATAAACTGTGAGCCCCACATGGGACAGGGACTGTGTCCAAGCATGGCGTAGTGGTTCGAGCACGGGCCTGGGAGTCAGAAGGTCATGGGGTCTAATCCCGGCTCTACCACTTGTCTGCTGTGTGACCTTGGACAAGTCATTTCACTTCTCTGGGCCTCAGTTACTTCATCTGGAAAATGGGGATTGAGACTGTGAGCCCCAAGTGGGACAGGGACTGTGTCCAACCTGATTTGCTTGTATCCACCCCAGTTCTTAGTACAGTGCCTGGCATGTAGCACTTAACAAATACCATAATTGATATTGTTGTTATTACCCCAGTGACTAGTTCTGTGCCTGGCACATAGTAAGCGCTTAACAAATATATAATAATAATTATTATTAGACTTTAATGCTTGCTGAATAATCAATCATTTGAGGATTTATTTATTGAGCACCTACTCCTTCCAAAGCATTGCACTAAGCACTCAATAAATGTAGTCAGAAGGACCTGGGTTCTAATCCCGGCCTTGCCACTTGTCTTCTGTGTGATCGTGGACAAGTCACTTCACTTCTCTGGGCCTCAGTTACTTCATCTGTATAATGGGGATTAAGACTGTGAGCCCCATGTGGGACAAGGGACTGTGTCCAACCTGAGTAGCATGTATCTACCCCAGCACTTAGATAAGTTCTTGACAAATAGCAAGCACTTAACAAATACCATCATTAGTAGTAGTAATAGTATTTTGTAAGCTCATCCTTTAGGCTGTCTGCTCATTGTGGGCAGAAAACATTTCTGCCAATTCTACTGTATCATACTATCCCAAGCGCTTGGGACAGTGTTCTGCACACAGTGAGTGCTCAATAAATACCACTGATTGATACATCCCAACCGTTTAGTACAGTGCTGTGCACAAAGTAGGCACTCAAATACAATGGGTGATGATATTAAGTGCTTACTGTGTTCAAAGTACTGTACTAAGAACTCAGTAAATGAGGCCATAGGAATAGTATTTTGAGCACCGTCGCTTAGTGGAAAGAGCGAGGGCTTGGGAGTCAGAGGTCATGGGTTCTAATTCCGACTCCGCCACTTCTCAGTCATGTGACTTTGGGCAAGTCACTAAACTCTCTGGGCCTCAGTTACCTCATCTGTAAAATGGGGATTAAGACTGTGAGCCCGACATGGGACAACCTGATTACCTTGTGTCTTCCGCAGCGCTTAGAACAGTGCTTGACACATAGTAAGAGCTTAACAAATACCATAGTTACTATTGTTACTTTCCAAGCACTTAGTACAGTGCTCTGTACACAGTAAGCACTCAATACAGTCGAATGAATAGTATTTAAGTGCTTACTGTGTGCAGAGTCCCATGCTAAGCACTCAATAAATGTAGTCGTAGTAATAATATTTAAGCGCTTACTGTGTGCAGAGCCCTGTACTGTTAGATTAAATGTAGTCATAGTAGTAGTATTTATTAAGTGCTTAGTGTGTGCAGAGCACTTTACTAAGCGCTGAGAAAGATCAAACAGGTGTGATTCCAGAACCATCCCTGATCCCTAAGGGGATTCACAATCTAAAAATAAGGAGAGGGGAAATGGAAACAACTCCAGGCACGTAAGGAGAGATAAAGACGATTGATGGATTGAATCCACAGCAGCTCTAACTGGGAAACATCTGAACTGTGAGTTTCTGGGTTTGCGCCGGGTGCAGGGGCATTTTTAGGTCTTCAACATTCATGAACCGAAGGTTGGATCAACCCGGGTCCCTCCCAGGTCAGAGCGTAACCGCCCCCTTGCCCCCCCCCCCCCCACCTCAGTTTTTTCTTTCCGTCCTTGGTAACGAGGATCGGCTAAATTTGGATTCCGTCAGTTCCTGCTTGCAATCCCCCAGTCTCCGGAGGTCCTATGAGTCACGCCGGCTTGTCTGATTTGAGTCTGGTGCATTGCAATGTACCTTTCAACGTGTTTCTTCATTCTGGGCATGTCCAAAGTGTTTTGCAGTAATACCATAAGCCCCTACAAGAGCAGAGAGTGATAGGAAAGAGCAGAGGAAAAGATATTGTCCCTTGTGAATGACGGAACTCAAAGGAACGTGTTGAATTTGAATCGTTCCATCCCCACGGATCCAGAATCTGAATGGAGGAGGTCTGTCTCTCCTTCAGGGGGAACGCCGATTCATTCCACGATGAATTTGGCCCATTTAGGCTTGGAAGAAAAAAGTGTTCATCGGTGGATCAATGGTATTTACTGAGTGCCTACGAACTGGGTAGAGTAGAATAGGTGGACATGATCTCTACCCTCAAGGAGCTTGTGATCTAGGAGGGGAGAGAGACATTAAAATAATAATCATGTCTCCAAGCGCATAGTACAGTGCTCTAAACACAGTAAGCACTCAATAAATACAATTATACGATTGAATAACGAAAGCCAACCGAGTATAGGATGTGTACACAAGAGCTGTTAGGGTGGGAGGTAAGAAAATCACTCAATCAATCAATCATTCAATCGTATTTATTGAGCACTTACTATGTGCAGAGCACTGTACTAAGCGCTTGGGAAGTACAAGCTGGCAACATATAGAGACAGTCCCTACCCAAAAGTGGGCTCACAGTCTAAAAGGGGGAGACAGAGAACAAAATCATACACACTAACAAAATAAAATAAATAGAATATATATGTACAAGTAAAATAGAGTAATAAATATGTACAAACATATATACATATATACAGGTTCTGTGGGGAAGGGAAGGAGGTAAGATGAGGGGGATGGAGAGCGGGACGAGGGGGAGAGGAAGGAAGGGGCTCAGTCTGGGAAGGCCTCCTGGAGGAGGTGAGCTCTCAGTAGGTCCTTGAAGGGAGGAAGAGAGCTAGCTTGGCGGATGGGCAGAGGGAGGGCATTCCAGGCCCGGGGGAGGACGTGGGCCAGGGGTCGATGGCGGGACAGGTGAGAACGAGGCACGGTAAGGAGATTAGTGGCAGAGGAGCGGAGGGTGCAGGGTGGGCTGTAGAAGGAGAGAAGGGAGGTGAGGTAGGAGGGGGCAAGGTGATGGAGAGCCTTGAAGCCGACGGTGAGGAGTTTCTGCCTGATGTGCAGATTGATTGGTAGCCACTGGAGATTTTTGAGGAGGGGAGTAACATGCCCAGAACGTTTCTGGACAAAGACAATCCAGGCAGCAGCATGAAGTATGGATTGAAGTGGGGAGAGACACGAGGATGGGAGATCAGAGAGAAGGCTGGTGCAGTAGTCCAGACAGGATAGTGAGAGCTTGAATGAGCAGGGTAGCGGTTTGGATGGAGAGGAAAGGGTGGATCTTGGCAATGTTGTGGAGCTGAGACCGGCAGGTTTTGGTGACGGCTAGGATGTGAGGGGTGAATGAGAGAGTGGAGTCGAGGATGACACCAAGGTTGCGGGCTTGTGAGACGGGAAGGATGGTAGTGCTGTCAACAGTGATGGGAAA
Organism: Tachyglossus aculeatus; assembly: GCF_015852505.1. Taxonomy (NCBI): domain Eukaryota; kingdom Metazoa; phylum Chordata; class Mammalia; order Monotremata; family Tachyglossidae; genus Tachyglossus; species Tachyglossus aculeatus. The sequence goes on from NC_052083.1 coordinate 28,201,286, forward strand.
GTCAGGGAGAGGGCAGGGTTTGGGAGGGAAGACAAGGAGTTCAGTCTTGGACATGTTGAGTTTTAGGTGGCAGGCAGACATCCAGATGGAGATGTCCTGAAGGCAGGAGGAGACGCGAGCCTGGAGAGAGGGGGAGAGAGCAGGGGCAGAGATGTAGATCTGGCTGTCATCAGTGTAGAGATGATAGTTGAAGCCGTGGGAGCGAATGAGGTCACCAAGGGAGTGAGTGTAGATCGAAAACAGAAGGGGACCAAGCACTGAACCTTGGGGAACCCCCACAGTAAAGGGATGGGAGGGGGAGGAGGAGCCTGCAAAAGAGACTGAGAATGAACCAGGAGAGGACGGAGGACACTCAAGACTGTAAGCTTGTTGTGGGCAGGGAATGTATCTGTTTATTGTTCTAGTGCACCTCCTAAGCACTTAGTACAGTGCTCTGCACACTGTAAGCACTCAAAAAATACGATTGAATGAATGCAAATTTGCAGAAAGAAGGTTAATGAATACCTTAGAGGAGACAGAGAATTATTTTCTAGGCACACAGCCCTTCCTCTTGGGCTCTAAAATGTTTTAAAATGCTAAAAAAAGCCACATTTTCCCCTGGAAGAATTTAAAAACAATTGGACGCTTCCGAACATCGCTATGACATAGTGCACGGGAAGGAAGGATTTACAGTGGTTAGAAGACAGGGACCGGGGACCATCAGCAAAATTCAAAGAAAACAAGTCGCAGAGTTGAAACGATTGGAGTTTCAATTCCTGCCGCACCATCATTTCATTTTTGGGTTGCAGTACACACTCCCCAACCCCTTCTTCATTCCTGTTAAAGAATCTCTAATTCAGGTCAGGAGTTTAGGTAAAGTGCTAAGCATTGAATACAGTGCCCTGCAGACAGTAAGCACTCAATAAATACGATTGACCACAGCATATTTTCTGTGCAAAATAAGACAAATCCTTCTGGGTTTTTTTTAAGGTGTTTGTTGAGTGCTTACTATGTGTCAGGCACTGTACTAGGTGCCGGGGTAGATAGAAGTTAATCAGGTTGGACACAGTCCATGTGCCACTTGGGGCTCACGTTCTTATCTCCATTTTACAGATGAGGGAACTGAGGCACAGAGAAGTGAAGTTACTCACCCAAGGTCACACAACAGACAGGTGGAGGAGACAGAATTAGAACCCAGGTCCTTCTGACTTCAAGGCCTGTGTTCCGTACACTAGGCTGCTCTGCTCCTCAGTCACTGTCTACTTCAGTTTCATCATTTTCATCCTCATTAAATACCAAAGGTACTCCATTTTACAGAATATAGAGAGAACTCTCCCTGCCTTTAAAGGGACTCACTACTGCTTCCCCATTTTACAGATGAGGAAATTGAGGCCCAGAGAGGTTAATCGACTCATCCCAAGAAGAGCACCCCACGAATAAATGGAAAAAAAAGACTGAGATTTAAAGGGAAAGAATACTGCTTTGAGTGGCTTGCCCTTTTCCTCTGAGAGGTTCTAAGAGCTTTTATAGCTAATGATCTCCTGAATAATAATTATAATAATAATAAGCCTCTGAGCACCATTGCCTAGGCAGTCTTTTGGAAAGCACCCACGGTTGGGAGTCAGAGGACCTGGGTTCTAAGGCCGACCCCACCACTTGTCTGCTGTGTGACCTCAGACAAGGCACTTCACCTCTCTGGACCTCAGTTTCCTTATCTGTAAAATGGGGACTAAAGACCTGTCCGTGCTCCTTCCCCCTTAGACCGTGAGTCCCATGTGGGATAGAAACTGTCTAATCTGATTGCATGGTATCCACCCCAATGCTTAGTGCGTAGTAAGCACTTAATAAAGCCACAGGTATTAGTAGTAGTAATGATCATTTTGCCCTCTTGAAAATTTTTTCCGGGGTGCTGACTCTTACGTGACATTACATAGTGGAGAAAGTGTGGGCCTGGGAGTTGGAAGGTCATGGATTCTAATCTCAACTCCACCACTTGTCTGCTGTGTGACCTGGGGAATTCACTTCACTTCTCTGTGCTTGTTACCTCATCTGTATAAAGGGGATTGAGACTGTGAGCCCCACATGGGACAAGGGATTGAGTCCAACTCGATTTACTTATATGCATCCCAGCGCATAGTACAGTGCCTGACACATAGTAAGTGCTTAAAAAATGCCATCATCATCATTATTATTATTGACCCATTATTGATATTTCAAAATCTTAAAAGACTGGCAGGGAATCCATGAGGGAAACATCGTGGCCTGGTGGAAAGAGCCCAGTCATAGGAGTCAGAGGACCTGGGTTTTAATCCTGGCTCTACCACTTACCTGCTGAGTGACCTTCAGCAAGTCACTTAACTTTTCAGTGCATCAGTTATCTCATCTGCAAAATGGTGATTAAGACTTTGAACCCTATGTGAAACTGGAACTGTGTCCAACCTGATTATTATCTACCCCAGTGCTTAGAACCATACCTGACACATAGTAGGTGCTTAACAAATACCACTTTAAAAAAAAGCCATTTAACTTCTTTGTGCCTCAGTATCCTCATCCATAAAATGGGGCCTGAAGCAAAGTGACTTGCTTAAGGTCACACAGCAGACAAGTGGCGGAGCAGGATTAGAAGCCAGGTCCTTCTAACCCTCAGGCCAATGCTCTATCCACTAGACCATGCTGCTTCTCAGATGGATGTTAATGTAAATAAATAATTTAGATGATGTAATTTAAAGACATGTATATAAGAGCTGTGGGACTGTGGCTGGGGCAAACATCGTAATGACCAGTGAGAAGCAGCGTGGCTCAGCAGCAAATGCCCAGGCTTGGGAGTCAGAGGTCATGGGTTCTAATCCCAGCTCCACTACATGTCTGCTGTGTGACCTTGGGCAAGTCACTTAACTTCTCTGAGCCTAAGGTACCTCATCTGTAAAATGGGGATTAAGACCGTGAGCCTCATGTGGGACAACCTGATCACCTTGCATCCCCCTGGCGCTTAGAACAGTGCTTTGCACATAGTAAGTGCTTAACAAATGCCATCATTATTATAATAAGCACATAGACAGATGCAAAAGGGAGAGGGAGCTGGGGAAAGGAGGGTTTAGAGGAGGCCCTCCTTTCTGAAAGCCAGAGACTCGATTTCTTTAGGCTTTTCTCTTTGCTTTTGACTCACCCTTCTAGAAGTTTAGTCATTGGCTGTTTTCCTCTTGGCCCATTCTAAGCTTTCCCTGCCTCTCTTCAGCTGAGAAGCTAGAAACTGGAGTCATTGCAGCATTTAAATAGAGGTCTGGGTCACATAGGGTGGAGGGCACTGAGCAGGGAGGCAGAAGGCCCCGGGGGCTCATCTTTTCTGCCTGCCTGCTGTGCGGCTTTGGGAGAGTCGCATAAATTCTCTGGGCCTCGGTTTCCTTCATCTGTAAAAGTGGGGATTCAATTCCTGTGTTTCCTTCCCCTTAGACTGTGAGCCCCACGTGGGACAGGACTGTGTCCAATCTGATTATCTTGTGTCTTTCTCTGCACGTAGCACTGGGTTTGGCAGAGAGATGGCACTTAACAAACACTGCAATTATTTTTATTATTACCACACAGCTCTTTCTCGCTCTACTCAGAGAAAAATCCACTGAAACCCACCCCCCGGATTCAGGAATTATTTGGGTGCTGTATAGTTTTCAAACACAAATGGGCGACGCCAGACTAAGACATATTGCCCAGGAATCTATTCCCACCAGGTTCTAGATATTTAAAGACCAGCACACTGACATTTCACAAGCCGGGAAACACATCTCAGCTTGAATCAGTCCAGAAATCTGTCTGGAAATGCATTCGGCATCGTCTCTAGAAATGTCAACTCTCCGGGACGAGTGACGAGCCTGGATAAGGCTGTCGCTCCCTCAGAAGCACACTGACTTGCTCTGCTTCTGGCTTTAGACAGAGAGGGTTGTGGCCTCTGGGGCAGAGCTGAACGGCAAGGGTCCGGGGGGAGATCCGCCTCATAGAAGCTCTGATCAATCAATCAATCATATTTATTGAGCGCTTACTATGTGCAGAGCACTGTCTGATCCAGACAGCACGGTCTGATCCAGACCGTCTGTAAGACCGGCCCGGAGACAAACAGGTAAGGGAGGGTGTTTGGCAGCTGTGAGTGGAAAAGAAAGCCTGCAACGCAGCTAACAGAGAAGCAATGTGGCCTAGTAGAAAGAGCCATACCATAAAGAACATAAAAAAGGAGAAGGAGGAAGGTGAGGAGGAGGATGGTAGTAAACAATAGTAATAATTATGGTACTTGTTAAGCACTTACTATGTGCCAGGCACTGTTCTAAGCCCTGGGAAATACACAAGTTAATCCAGTTTGGAAACAGTCCCTGTCCCATGTAGGGCTCACCCTCTTATCCCCATTGTACAGGTGAGATAAATGAGGCACAGAGGTGTGAATCGACTTGCCCGAGGTCACACAGCAGACATGTGGCTGAGCGAGGATTAGAACCCAGGTCCTCCTGACTCCCAGGCCCGTGCTGTAGCCACTATGCCATGCTGCTTCCACTAGTAATAGTAGTAATAATAATAATAATGATGATGACATTTATTAAGTGCTTACTATGTGTAAAGCACTGTTCTGAGTGCTGGGGAGGTTACAAGGTGGTCAGGTTGTCCCACCTGGGGCTCACAGTTTCAATCCCCATTTTACAGATGAGGCAACCGAGGCACAGAGAAGTAGGATGAGGAGGAGATGTAATAGGGCAGGGACTGTTCCCAACCTGATTATCTTATTTCTACCCCAGCGCTTAATACAGTGGCTGGCACACAGTAAACACTTAACAATACTGTTTTTTAAAAAAAGTAATGACCCACGTACCCTTTTCCATTACCCTGTTATTTTCTGCCACAGCCACCCTCTTTCACTCCCTCAGGCTGCCTAGGCCGCCGCCTAGATGTTGTGTCTGGACTGTAAGCTCACTGTGGGCAGGGAATGTGTCTATTTTACTGTTATAATGTACTCTCCCAAGTGCTCAGTACAGTGCTCTGCGCCCAATAAGCACTCGATAAATACTACTGAATGAATGGTGTGAAGCAGGACTGGAAGTTTATTGTGAGCAGGGAATGTGTCTGTTCTATTGTACTCTCCCCAAGCGCTTAGTACAGTGCTCTGCACACAGTAAGCGCTCAATAAATTCTATTGACTGACATAGTCCTCCCTCACTGCATAGTAGCTCCTGTCTGAGACACTCAAATCTCTTCCTTCTGAGCGCCTGGAACCTCCCACTCTCTCCAATTTTATTCTTTAGCATTTAGAGATTTTGTTTTCCTTTTTTAAATTTATTACGCTCCATTTATGCCACTGAGCTAAACCTCTTTTTACCAATGAGAGCAAATTAAAAATAAAACACTACAAGCCATCCCAGTTTCACCTGAGGTTGAGTTTTTCTCTGGGAGGGCCGCCTCAAACAGCGCTGAGGAAAAATCACAAGCGAATCCACAACCAGCAGTGACGAGAGCTTGTCGGGGAAGGAGCGATCGTTCACTGGAACCCCACATGCTCAAACAGAACATCAAGGAGAGATAGTGTTGCTTAGTGTCTAGAGCAGGGGCCTGGGAGTCAGAAGGACCTGGGTTCTAATTCTGGCTCTGGCATGTGTCTGCTGGGGGACCTTGGGCAAGTCACTTCACTTCTCTGGGCCTCAGTTACCTCATCTGGAATTTGGGATTGAAAGTGTGAGCCCCATGTGCAACAGGGACTGTGTCCAACCTGATTAACTTATCTACCCCAGCACTTAGAACAGTGTTTGGCACGTAATAATTGCTTAACAAATACCATAAAAAAATTTAGTGGCCTCTGTGTGACTCACTATTACCAAGACTCTAAGCTCATTAGGGGAAGCTCTGCCACTTGTCTGCTATGTGACCTTGGGCAAGTCACTTAACTTCTTTCTGCCTCAGTTCCCTCAGTGGTAAAATGGGGATTGAGACTATGAGCCCCACGTGGGACAGGGAATGTGTCCAACCTGATTTACTTGTATCCACCCCAGCACTTAGTACACCTTACGACACAGAGTAAGCGCTTAAATGCCATAATTATTATGGGCAGGGAATGTGACTGCTAATTCTGCAGTGCTCTGCACATAGTAAATGCTCAACAAATACCATTGATTGACTGATTAATTGAGAGGATATGGGTGATAATTATGGTATTTTTAAACATTTACTATGTGTCAGGTACTGTTCTAAGGACTGGGGTAAATACACATTAATCAGGTCAGACACAGTCCCTGTCCCATGTAGGGCTCACAGTCCAAGTAGGAGGAAGAACTGGTATTGAAATCCCCATTTTACAAATGAGGTAAATGAGGCAAAGAGAAGTTAAGTGACTTGTCCAAGGTCATGCAGGAGACATATGGTGAGGCTGGAATAAGAACCCAGGTCCCCTGACTCTCAGTTCTGGGCTCTGCTGTTTCCCATACCCTGGTATTAATTGATTGATTGTGGTATTGAAGTGCTTACCATGTGCCAAGCACTGTATAGTAAGCACTTGGGCAGATACAACCTTGTATCTACACTAGGCTTAATACAGTGCTTGGCACATAGTAAGTGCTTAACAAATGCTAATTACTACTCTAGTTGTTACTGTTAAGTGTTGTTATTGTTGTTATTACCGGATGATCAGATCGGACACAGTTCCTGTCCCACAAGAGGCTCGCAGTTCAAGGGAAAGGAAAATGAGTATTGAACCCTTATTTTACAAGTGAGAAAATTAAGGCATGGGGAAGTTCAATGAATTGTCCTGTGGAGGCTCGCAGTCTAAGGGGAGAGAAAGCAGATATTGAACGCCCATTTTACAGGTGAGAAAACTGTGGCACAGAGAAGTTAAGTGGCTTAAGTTAAGTCACCCAGCTGGCGAGTGGCAGATCCAGGAGTAGAACCCAGGTCTCTTGACTCCCAATCCCATGCTTTTGCCACTAGCAGCCTAAAACACCCCCACTCCTCCCCCCCGACCTAGCTCTTGGGATTAAAAGGTGGTCCCATCTCACCAGAAAAGGAAAGAGCAGCAAAAGTGGGGCACAGACTCCAGCCAACCTGATTAACTTGGTCTACCCCAGCACTTAGAAAAGTGCCTGGCACATAGTAAGCACTAAACACTTACCAGTTTAAAAAAAGTAAAAAGGTGACTCTGACCCCTGTGACTATTTATGAGGGAAGATTAAAGACACTGACTACTACAGTGTGCTGAGGTGATAATTTCTTGCCAAGTGATTTGGCTTTTCCCCACGCAAACAGTAAAGACCCAGTCTCTGGCAGTAGATGACAGTTCTGTATGTGTGGGGACACTGTTCCACTGACCCTTAGAGAAAGCCACAATTACCATAAACCAGCATGAAAAGACAGCAGACGTGGATGGGGCGAGGGGGTGTGTGGAGGGGAAAAGACGGCTCTTTTAAAGGAAGCTGCAAAGGAGAAGCAGAAGGGGTGGGGAGAATATTCAGAAGGCAGCAACAGGATGAAATTAGACTAAAATTGAGGTTGAGCAAGGGAGGAAAAGAAATTCCGAACAATGAAATCTATTAAACTTGAGGATAATCTCTCAAAGCCAGTGGAATTACAGACTGGCTGTTATAAAGGGTATAATCAGCGGTGGAAGGTTCTAGGTGAACAACGAGCCCTGAAAAGCGATGTCTTTCTCCTCAGATTTCTACGATTCGCTAACGTCAGAAAGACAGAGCTGAGCCGTCTCGGCTCTCTTTTGGCCAAGGTGGGGGCCTTCTCGACATTCAGATTGTCGGGACGGCTGAGGGGTGTCCACTGGATAAAGATGGGATTTTTGAAAGATTTTGAAAATGGGGAGAGCTATAGCCAGGTGCAGTTAAAGATCTATAATTCTATTTATTCTAATGGTATTGACACCTGTTTACTTGTTTTGTTTTATTGTCTGTCTCCCCCTTCTAGACTGTGAGCCCATTGTTGGGTAGGGAACGTCTCTGTATGTTGCCAATTTGTACTTCCCAAGCTCTTAGTACAGTGCTCTGCACATAGTAAGCACTCAATAAATATGATTGAATGAATGAATTATATTTATTGAGTGCTTACTGTATGCAGAGTGTTGTACTAAGCATTTGGGAGAGTGTAGTGTAGCAATACAGCGCACATTCCCTGCCCACAATGAGCATACACTCTATAGGGGAGACGTTAATAGAATTAAATAAATGACAGATAAGGACATAAGGGCTGTGGGGTTCGGAAAAGGGATTAATAAAAGGAGCAAATCAGGGTGACGCAGAGGGGAGTGGGAGGAGAGGAAAGGAAAGGGAAGGCCTCTTGGAGGAAATGTGCCCTCAATAATGCTTTGAAGTAACTACCACCATTCCTCCAACTACAACCACCACCACCATGACCACCACTACTACTGCTGGATCCAGCAGTTCTCACCCAGTCTCCCTAGACATTATTATTGGAGGCTATCCTCCCACGTGAGTGAATTCTGGCTTCGCCATTTGCCAGGCAGACAACCTGCTAGCAAAACATAGGGGCTGTCCCCTCCCCCACCCAAGGTTACCGATGCAGGTTTCCATGGGGATGTTCCCACACACACACACACATACACACACAGGTTTCCTTGAGACCATTTCCCCATCCCCCTCAACCCCCCTGCAGGTTTCCAAGGGGACCATTACCCCCACTGGTTTCCATGGGACCATTTCCCCATCCTCTCTTTCTCTCCCCACCCCCTGAATGTTTCCATGAGGACCGTCATCCATACAGGTTTCCATGGGACCATCTCCCCATCCCCCCTCCTCCAACACCCACCTACTAGTTTCCATGGGGACCGTTATCCCCACAGGTTTCTATGGGACCATTTCCCCACCCCCCCTCAACTCCCCGCGGGTTTCCAAGGGGACGGTTACCCCCACTGGTTTCCATGGGACCATTTCCCCCCAACAGGTTGTCACGTGGACCAATCCGGGTTTCTATGGGGACTGTTTCCCGCCAAGTTTCTGTGGAGACAGCCCCATGGGTTTCCTTGAGGATTATCACCCCCACAGGTTTCCCCAAGGACTGTTTCCCCCAAAGAAGGTGTTTCCCCAACAGGCTACCAGGCTGATGGATGGCCAGCTTCACTCAGTACGAACCAGTCAGTCAATTGTATATATTGAACGCTTACTGTGTGCAGAGCACTATATTGGGATAGTACAAAATAACAATAAACAGACACATTCCCTGCCCACAACAGGAAACAGACACCAACAGAAATAAAAAATTAAATGACAGATATGGAAATAAGTGCCGTGGAACTGGGGGAGGGGATGAATAATGAGAGCAAGTCCGGGCAATCAAGAAGCGGGTGGGAGAAGAGGAAAGGAGGGCTTCATCGGGGAAGGCCTCTTGGATGAGATGGGCGTTCCAGAAGGCTTTGAAGGCGGGGAGAGTAATTGTCAGATATGAGAAGGGAGGGTTTTCCAGGCCGAAGACAGGACGTGGGTGAGAGGTCGGCGGCGAGATGAGATCAACGTACAGTGAGAGAAGGTTGGCATTAGAAGAGCAAAGTGTGCAGGCTAAGTTGTAGTAAGAGAGTAGTGAGATGAGGTAGGAGAGGGCAGGGTGATTGAGTGCTTTAAAGGATAGCCCTCTGTTATTGATCCTCTTTAGAAATCCCCTTCAAGGTTTGCAAAGGGTTTGCAAATGCTATCCAGCCCCTAACTTTGCAGTATTTTTTTATGGCATTTGTTAAGCACCTAGCATTGTGCCAGGCACTGTACTAAGCTCTGGGGTAGATACAAGCTAATCAGATTGGACACAGTCTGTATCCCACATGGGGCTCACAATCTTAAAGCCCATTTCACAGCTGAGGGAACACAGAGAAATGGCATGATTTGCCCAAGGTCCCATGGCAGACAAGTAGCAAAGCTGGGATTAGAACTCAGGTCCTCTAACTTCCAGGCCTCTGCTGTATCCGCTAGGCCAAGCTGCTTCTCTTCTCTTACAACAGTCCCAGGGATACCGGCCACCACCATTCTCCTTTCTAAATAATAATGATAATGGTATTAAGTGTTTACTATGTACTAAGTGCTGAACACCATCCTAAGCACTGTGCACTTTACTTAGCACTGAGCACTGTTCTAAGCTTGGAAATCCACCCATCAACAGTATGTATTGAGCCCTTACTCTGTGCAGAGCTCTATATCAACTGCTTGGGAGGATACAGTAGAGTGAGTAGACACACTCCTTATCCTCAGGGATTTTACAACCTAGGGAAACCCAGCTCTGCTGCTTGCCGGCTGTGTGACCTTGGGTGAGTCATTTCACATCTCAGAGCCACAGTTTCCTCCTCTGTCAAATGGGGATTAACTACTTGAGTTCGCTCTGCCTCAGTTCCCTCATCTGTAAATGGGGATTGAGACTGTGAGCCTCACATGGGGCAAGGACTGTGTTCAACCCGATTTGCTTGTATCGTTTAGTTCAGTGCCTGGGGCTTAAATACCACAGTTATTATTTATTATCATTACCTATTCTCTCTCTCCCTTAGACTGTGAGCCCCATGTGGGGTGTGACTAGACTGTGAGCCCGTTGTTGGGTAGGGATTGTCTCTATTTGTTGCTGAATTGTGCTTTCCAAGTGTTCAGTACAGTGCTCTGCACACAATTAAGCACTCAATAAATACAATTGAATTGAATGAATGAATGATTATTGTATCCACCTCGGTGGTTAGCACAGTGCTGGGCACCGAAGTACTTATGAAATAAATTTATTATGATCCTCTGGGTTACATGCTCTCCACAGGCAAAGCTTGGTGGGGGACAGAAATCTCTGTAGGGAACCTCGAACTCGGTCTTCGGCTGGACCTCAGGCAGCAAGAGAACTCTAGACCGAGGACACAGGGGGTGAAAGAGTGGTGCAATATCTCTCTGTGTTATTTAACCCCCATTACGTGCCTTTCCTAATACACTTTTCACCTTCAGCAAATAGTGCAAATCTGAATTCTTACTCACTGATCAAATATTTACCCGGTGGAGCTGCCAGTCTGGTGGGGCTTGAACTCTTCCAATCCTCCAAGTTTGTATTAGACAAATTAGCATTTTATGGTCAGCCCGGAGTTTTTGGCTTTGTAGGCGACCAGAAACATATATATATATATATGTATATATATATATATATATATACATATATATATATATATATATATGCAGCTGCGGCAGTGGCCTTGGGATCTGTGGAGAAATCACTGTTTTGTTTTGTCCCTGCCAAAGGTCTCACGCCCGCCACACAGGCAAGGGCTCTGGTATTTAAGAACCTCGGTTTGGAGCACCATTATTATTTTTTAATGAGCTCTTAGAGAACAAACACAACCTCCTGAAAAAATAAAAAATAAAAATCAAGACAGGGAAAATTATAAAAAAGAACCCAGCAGACAAATAATCAGAGTTCTAATAAATACCCTGAATTTGCATAGCTCTTCCCACCATCCCCCACAGGAAGCCTGAATTTTGAAACCTGAGCGGATCACATATTAACCCAATATCCTTGTGAGGAAGAAAGCGACAGGAATTATTATTTTCACTTGACAGGGAAACCAAGGACATGACTGTTCACTGTAGGCTCGTTGTGGGCAGGGAACACATCTACCAACTCTGGCTTGAACTCTCCTGAGCACTTAGTTCAGTGGTCTGCACACAGTAAGGACTCAATACATAGTATTGATTGATTGGTCCACTAGACTGTCAGCTCACTGTGGGAAGGGACTGTGTCTACCAACTCTGTATAGCGTGATATCAAACTTTCCCAAATACTTATTGCAGTGTTACAGTGCTCTGCACACAGTGCTCAATAAATACCACTGATTGATGGATTGATGCCCAATATTTTGCCCAGCCTGGTATCATCATTCTACTGGACCCTTTTGCCCAGTCTTCTGGAGAGACCTAAGCTTGATATGAGCAGGGAATGTATCTGCTAATTCTGTTGTATTGTACACTCCCAAGTGCTTAGTGCAGTTCTGTGCATGTAGTAAGCGCTCAATAAATACCATTAGTGGATTGAACTGAGCCGGTCAGCCTGCGTGGGTCAGGAATTTCATGCCAGATTTCGAGGGTGAGTCCCTTTCCCTCTCATCTGAAGGCAGCCGATGAAACGATCCCATCTGGCATCCGATCGCTCCTCCCACCCAATGTCGTTTCAGGCACCGGTGTTTCCGGGAGGTTTCCGGTTTTTATTTTCATGAAGCGGGCCACTCGGATTTAGTGTTGTGGCTGCAGGGCTTCATTCATTCATTCGCTCACTCATTCGATCGTATTTATTGAGCTCTTATTCTGTGCAGAGCACTATACTAAGCACTTGTGAAAGTACAATATAACTAAACAGACAATCATAATAATTCCAATTATGATATTTGTGAAAGCGCTTACTCTATGTTGGGAACTGTACTAAGCGCTGGGGTGGATACAAGCAAATTGGGTTGGACATAATCCCTGTCCCACGTGGGGCTCAGTCCCCATTTTACAGATGAAGGAACTGAGGCCCAGAGAAGTTAAGTGTCTTTCCCAAGGTCATACAGAAAACAAGTGGCGGGGCCGGGATTAGAACCCATGACCCATTCCAATCTCTGTTGCTACATGCTGGGAACTGGTGACACAGACTGCCCAGTTTAGGGCAGCACGGTCAGAGATGCCATCCCAGTCCCCTTCAGGGGCGGAGGCTGGAGCCGGCATAATTACAGACACCAAACTAGAATAATCATCACCGCAATTTACATAACGCCTCCCTTCCAAGGATTTCCAGATTGCCTCCCGGCTAGATTATCTCACTCATCCTCATGTCACCCCTGGGAAGCAAGTATTATTAGCCCCATTTTATAGATTGGGAAACTGAGGTCAAACAACAGGTGAGAGCAGAACTGGGATGAACTCTCTTTTCATCAGGCTGCTTGAAGGTCCTCGAAGCGGGACAGGGGAGAAAAGTTACTGAAGAGGCTGGCTGCTTTTTGCTGAATTCACAAGAGTCAGACTCAGTCCCGAATAGCCTGGAGATGAAAAGGGAAGAGAAAATTGTAAAATGGGGAACTGACACTTAAACTGGGAACCCATTGAGGCACAGGGACTGTGTCTGACCTGTTTAACTCTGGTGCTTAGAACAGTGCTTGGCACAGAGTAAGCGCTTTACAAATACCATTTTTTGTTTAACCTCTTCCCCTGTTTTTATTGTCTTGGGCAGAATTTGCTTGTGTCCACCCCAGTGCTTAGTACAGTGCCTGGCATAAAGTAAGCACTTTACAAGAACCACAGTTATTATTATTAAGTAGAAGAAGGTCAGGGTTTCCCCCACAAGCACTTCATCACCCACCTTGAGAGTGTCTGCACCAAGTCAATCAATCAATCAGTAAGATTTATGACTGCTCCTGCCCTTCTGCACAAATTCTTTTATTCAGTTGTTTTTATTTAGCACTAACTGTGTGCAGAGCACTGTACTAAGCACTTGGGAGAGTACAATAGAACAATAAGCAGACACATTCCCTGCCCACAATGAGCATACAGTCTAGAAGGGCCTGTATTCTTCTATTCTGCTGCTTCCCCTACCTGTAGTCATTCATTTATTCAATCATATTTATTGAGTGCTTACTGTGTGCAGAACACTGTACTAAGCGCTTGGGAAGTACAAGTTGGCAACATATAGAGATGATCCCTACCCAACAGTGGGCTCACAGTCTAGAAGGGGGTGACAGGGAACAAAACCAAACATATTAACAAAATACAATAAATAGAATAAATATGTACAAATAAAGTAAATAAATAGAGTAGTAAATGGGTGCAAACATATATACATATATACAGGTGCTGTGGGGAGGGGAAGGAGGTAAGGTGGGGGGAGGGGGAGGCGGGGGCTCAGTCTGGGAAGGCCTCCTGGAGGAGGTGAGCTCTCAGTAGGGCTTTGAAGGGTGGAAGAGAGCTAGCTTGGCGGATGTGCGGAGGGAGGGCATTCCAGGCCAGGGGGATGACGTGGGCCGGGGGTCGACAGTGGGACAGGCGAGAACGAGGCACGGTGAGGAGATTAGCGGCAGAGGAGCGGAGGGTGCGGCCTGGGCTGTAGAAGGAGAGAAGGGAGGTGAGGTAGGAGGGGGGCGAGGTGATGGAGAGCCTTGAAGCCGAGGAGTTTTTGCCTGTAATTTATCTTCATTTATTTTAGGACCCTGCTTGGCACATAGTAAGTGGTTAAATAAAAAAAAGCAGTCTTTTCTCCCCACCCTCTCAAACCCAGGCTAGATTGTAAGGTCTTTGAGCCAGGGATGGTATCTACTCACTCTATTGCCCTCTTCCAAGCGCTTAGGACTGTGCTCCGCATACAACCCTCAGTGAATACCATTGATTGAGTGTTATAAATTAATTAAGCATGTACTATGTGCAGAGCACTGTCCTAAGTGCTTGGAAGAGTCCAGTCCAACAGAATTAGCGCTCCCATTCCCTGCCCGTAATGAGTTTACAGTCTGCAGGTCTGAGGGACCTTCCAAGAGAGGTGAAGTAGAAGGAGAAGTCCAAGGGTTAGAGCTCACGCTTGGGTGTCAGAAAGACCTCAGTTCTAATCCCGCCTCCACCACATGTCTGCTGTGTCACCCTGAGCAAGTCATTTCATTTCCCTGGGCCTCAGTTCCCTCATCTGTACAGTGGGGTTTAAGGATGTGAGACCCCTGTAGAATAGAGACTGTGTCCAGCCTCATTAGCTTGTATCTATCCCAGTGCTTAGAACAGTGCCTAGCACATAGTAAGCCCTTAACAAGACACTGTGGGCAGGGAGAGTGTCTGTTGTTATATTGTACTGTCCCAAGCACTTAGTACAATGATTTGCACACAGTAAGTGTTGGGGGGGGGGGGGGCGGGGTTGCCACAGTTCAGGCCATCTAAGGACATCTGGCCATGCTGAGGCATGGAAAAGTGAGCTTCCTGAGCTGGGTGGACCAGTGGACTGTCCCAGTTGGCCACTGCAATTTGGGAGGCCACTTAGCTTATCAGAAAGGGCACGGGTCTGGAAATCAGATCAACTTTTTTTTAACCTAGTATTTGTTAAGCTCATACTATTTGCAGAAACCGTACTAAGCACTGGGTTAGATCCAAGCTAATCAGGATGGACACGGCCCACGGCCCCGCATGGGGCTCGCAGATTTAATCCCCCTTTGATAGATGAGAGAACTGAGGTCCAGAGACCTGAAGTGACTTGCCCAAGCTCACACAACTGGCAAGTGATGGAGCTGGGATTAGAACCCAGGTCCTCTGACTCCCAGGTCTATACTCTTTCCACTAGGCCATGCTGCTCCTCTTTTCATTTCCATTTACTTTATGTTCAGCCCTTCAGCACTTCTGTAATGTATCCATAATTTATTTATGTTAATATCCATCTCCCTCTCTAAACCATAAGCTCATTGTGGGCAAGGAACATGTTGCATTGGACTCTCCCAAGTGCTTAGTGCAGTGCTCAGTACCAATAACTGCTCATTAAATACCACTGTTTGATATCCAGCAGTAAGAGCAGGGTTGTTAAACTCCCTGATATTAGTACTAATGGCGCCTTTGGTACTTTCTTGCCATTGTGGATTTCCCAGCAGGGAACAGTGCTGTAACTGTCTCTCACTGCAGATGGAACAAACAGCTCTGGATTTCCAGCAAACCCATTTAATAGAAGACTGGAGTAAGAAGAAGAATGATGTTATTTATTAAGAGCTTTTTGTGTGCTCAAGTGTCCTCCTAAGCAAAGAAGGGGAGGACGGGGGGTTCAGGTAATCATATTAAACATAGTCCCTGTCTTGCAAACTCTGAGGTGGGGAGAGCAGGGATAATAATAATAATACTATTTGTTAAGCACTTACTCTGTGTCAAGCACTGTTCTAAGTGCTGGCGTAGATACAGTTAATCAGGTCGGACACGGTCCCTGTCCCTCATGGGGCTCACAGTTAAAGAAGGAAAGAGATCAGGTACTGCATTCCTAATTTTATAGATGAGGAAACTGAGCTCCAGAGCATGCAGCGGACAAGTGGCTGAGTCAGGATTAGAACCCATGACCTTCCGACTCCCAGGCCCGTGCTCTAGCTACTAGCCAAGGTCGGCCCAAGGGGAACCGAGAGCTGTAAAAGTCCTGGGAAATTCGATTTCCTCCCACTACCTGCCTCCTGTCCCTTCCATTTCAAAAAGATTTGTTTAAATATGTATGCGGTCCTGCTTGGGGGTAGGGTGTTGGTGGAGGGGGATGTTTTTTATGTCAGCAATAACCCTGCAGTGACCACAGTCTTGTTGATAAAAGGGCTTTAGGCTGCAGATTCCCTGGTAGGATTGTCTGCTTGGAAAGCTTTACTAGTTCTCCCTCTGGGCCTCTCGCTTTTATCAGTCGGCCAATCAATCAATGGCGTTTATCAAGCTTTTAGTATGTGCACAGGACTGTACCCACTACCTGGAACAGTGGAGCATGGGCCTCAGAGTCAGAAGGGCCTGGGTTCTAATCCTGGCTTCGCCTCTCATCTGCTGTGTGACTTTGAGTAAGTTACTTCACTTCCCTGGGCTTCAGTTCCCTCATCTGCAAAATGGGGATTCACTACCCGGTCTCTCTCCCCATTAAACCGGGAGCCCCTTGTGGGACCTGATTATTGTGTTTCTCCCCCAGCGCTTAGTGCAGTGCTTGGTACACAGTGAGCACTTAAAAAAATGCCGTAAATGTTATTGATTCCCTACCCACAAGGAACTCAATCTCTAGCGTATCCCTGCATCTTTGCTGATGTGGACGGTGTTCAAAAAGCTCCAGATTTTCTTAGCTGTGCTAAAATTCACCCACTGATCTGAAGCAGTTTTTCCTGTGACTCACAGGCCTATGACCTTTCCACTAGGTCATGCTGCTTCTCAGTTGAGATAATAATAATGATGGCATTTATTAAGCGCTTACTATGTGCAAAGCACTAGTTCTAAGCACTGGGGAGGTTACAAGGTGATCAAGTTGTCCCATGGGAGATTCACGGTCTTCATCCCCATTTTACAGGTGAGGGAAATGAGGCCCAGAGAAGTGAAATAACTTGCCCAAAGTCACACAGCTGACAAGTGGCGGAGCCGGGATTTGAACCCATGACCTCTGACTCCAAAGCCTGGGCTCTTTCCACTTAGCCACGCTGCTTCTGTATCTCCTCCCCATTTGACAGATGAGGGCACTAAGGCCCAGAGCAGTTAAGCAGCTTGCCCGAGGACACACAGCGGGCCAGAGGCAGAGCTGGGACTAGAACCCAGGTCTCCTCACTTCCCGTCATACAGAGTTCCCACCAGCTGAGGAGAGGAGTGATAAGGGGAAATCTATCTGGAGACCACAAAGCAGGGAGGAGCGTATACTGTGTGCAGAGCACTGTACTAAGCACTTGGGAGAGTACAGTAGAGCAATAAACAGACACATTCCCTGCCCTCAAAGAGCTTACAGTCTAGAAGGGGAGGCAGACAGTATTATAAATAAATAAAATGATAGATATGTACATAAGTGCTGTGGGGCTGGGAGTGTGGGTTAATACAAGTCAGGGTGATGCAGAAGGGAGTGGGAGAAGAGGAAAGGAGGGCTTAGGGAAGGCCTCTTGGAGGAGATGAGCATTCAGTAAGGCTTTTGAAGTAGGGGAGACTAATTGTCTGTGGGATTTGAGGAGGAAAGATTTGAGATGGAGGGCATTCCAGACCAGAGAGGCAGGATGTGGATGAGGGATGGGAGGTGGCGAACAGTCTACTAAGTGTTAGGGTTGATTTAGCACAATCATGTTGGACACTTTCCCCATCACATATGGGGCTCACCAAGTGGGACAGAGAACTGGGATTTAATCAATCAATCGTATTTATTGAGCGCTTACTGTGTGCAGAGCACTGTACTAAGCGCTTGAGAAGTACAAGTTGGCAACCTATAGAGACAGTCCCTACCCAACAGTGGGCTCACAGTCTAGAAGAATTTAATCCCCATTTTGCAGGCAAGGAAACTGAAGCACAGTGAAGTGACTTGCCCAAGGTCGCAGAGGTGGGATTAGATCACAGGCCCCCTGGCTCCCAGGCCCATGCTCCTTCCACTAGGCCACACTGCTTCTCCACTCCCAGACCCTCCTGGTTGCTTTGCCCCTGGCTCCTGTTCCATCCAAGGGTGGCACAGACCCTAAAGGAGTCGAATCACTCCTTCCAACCTGAACTGCTCACTCTCCACTGGTTCCTTCCCCTCTGCCTTCAAACATGCCCATGTCTCTCCCATCCTAAAAAAAACCCTCTCTTGACCCCACCTCACCTTCTAGTTATCGCCCCATATCCCTCCTACCATTCCTTTCCAAACTCCTTGAATGAGTTGTCTACACGCGCTACCTCGAATTCCTCAACACCAACTCTCTCCTCAACCCCCTCCAGTCTGGCTTCCGTCCCCTACATTCCACAGAAACTGCCCTCTCAAAGGTCACCAGTGACCTCCTGCTTGCCAAATCCAACGGCTCATACTCTATCCTAATCCTCCTTGACCTCTCAACTACCTTCGACACTGTGGACCACCCCCTTCTCCTCAACACGCTATCTGACCTTGGCTTCACAGACTCCATCCTCTCCTGGTTCTCCTCTTATCTCTCCGGTCGTTCATTCTCAGTCTCTTTTGCAGGCTTCTCTTCCCCCTCCCACCCCCTTACTGTGGGGGTTCCCCAAGGTTCAGTTCTTGGTCCCCTTCTGTTCTCGATCTACACTCACTCCCTTGGTGACCTCATTCGCTCCCACGGCTTCAACTATCATCTCTATGCTGATGACACCCAGATCTACATCTCTGCCCCTGCTCTCTCCCTCTCTCTCCAGGCTCTCATCTCCTCCTGCCTTCAGGACATCTCCATCTGGATGTCTGCTGTTATCATCATCATCAATTGTATTTATTGAGCGCTTACTGTGTGCAGAGCACTGTACTAAGCGCTTGGGAAGTACCAACAAGTAGGGTGCAAAATAGGTTAACTCGGTGTAAATCGGCCGCAGGGTTCTTGTACCCAGGGTGGTGATGCAGATAGGAAAAATGACTTGGAGACATGAGTTCAGATAGAGCAGTAAAGAAGGAGAGTGGCTACCTGCCCGTTCACCTCCCTGGAGAGGTACGAGTAACAAGCAGCCTCGATCCCAATATCACTGTGTCTTTTATTGAGTTACAGCAACATGGGAGGGGGCATTTGGAAATTTCAGGAATTTCAGGAATTGGGACCGGCAGGATGTTACAAATTATCTTTGTTCTCCGTTCCCACGCCTTGCATAGATAGGTAATAGGGATGTAAATTCTTGTGCCCTATGGCCTTGCATAGATAGGTAATAGGGATGTAAATTATCTTCATCATCCGATGGGTATTACTTGTTGATGGCCTTGAAGGCATCTGTTACAGACTTGTTCTCTCAGCCTGCAGAAATGGAGGGTTACTGTCAGCATATACAAAATGGAGTCAGTCACGTCAAGTCCGCTGTGGACAACACTGCCCGCCACCTAAAACTCAACATGTCCAAGACTGAACTCGTTGTCTTCCCTCCCAAACCCTGCCCTCTCCCTGACTTTCCCATCACTGTTGACGGCACTACCATCCTTCCCGTCTCACAAGCCCGCAACCTTGGTGTCATCCTCGACTCCGCTCTCTCATTCACCCCTCACATCCAAGCCATCTCCAAAACCTGCCGGTCTCAGCTCCGCAACATTGCCAAGATCCACCCTTTCCTCTCCATCCAAACCGCTACCCTGCTCGTTCAAGCTCTCATCCTATCCCGTCTGGACTACTGCACCAGCCTTCTCTCTGATCTCCCATCCTCGTGTCTCTCCCCACTTCAATCCATACTTCATGCTGCTGCCCGGATTGTCTTTGTCCAGAAACGCTCTGGGCATATTACTCCCCTCCTCAAAAATCTCCAGTGGCTACCAATCAGTCTGCGCATCAGGCCTGGAATGCCCTCCCTCTGCCAAGCTAGCTCTCTTCCTCCCTTCAAAGCCCTACTGAGAGCTCACCTCCTCCAGGAGGCCTTCCCAGACTGAGCCCCTTCCTTCCTCTCCCCCTCGTCCCCCTCTCCATCCCCCCCGTCTTACCTCCTTCCCTTTCCCACAGCACCTGTATATATGTATATATGTTTGTACATATTTATTACTCTATTTATTTTACTTGTACATATCCTATTTATTTCATTTTGTTAATATGTTTGGTTTTGTTCTCTGTCTCCCCCTTCTAGACTGTGAGCCCACTCTTGGGTAGGGACTGTCTCTATATGTTGCCAACTTGTACTTCCCAAGTGCTTAGTACAGTGCTCTGCACACAGTAAGTGCTCAATAAATACGATTGATTGATTGAACCAGGCTGCTTGGGCCAAGGCCTTGGCACAGGGTTCTCTATCACATAGTCGGTAGCCCACTTGTACCCCTTGATGCTCTGGGAGCGTGAACCTGCCACTGAGGCAGGATGAAGAAGATGGTGAATCAGTGTCAATCCCAGTGCCTGCTGTATGGAAAATGGGCCGCGGTCCATGTCTAGGACCCCCCAACAAGCCCCACACCTAGAAGGACAGCAGGGTGGCAGTCAGAAATAAAATTTATTTATTTATTTATATTAATTTCTGTCATCCCCCTTTTTTTGACCATGAGCTTGTTGTGGGTGGGAATGTGTCTGTTGTTATAGTGTACTCTCCCAAGCGCTTAGTACAGTGCTCTGCCTACAGTAAGCACTCAATAAATACAATTGAATGAAAGAATGAATGTGGGACAGGGACTGTGTCCAACCCGATTTGCTCCTATCCCCCCCCAGTGCTTAGTACAGTGCCTAGCATAGAGTAAGTGCTTAACAAGTATTATTATTATTATTATTATTATTATTATTATTATCATTATTATTACCCCAGCACAGTGATTAGAGCATGGAAGCACTTAGGAAATTCCATGATGGGTCGACGATTCCCCTTCTTCTCTTCTCCGAGTTGAGGCCATCTTCCTTGGGAAGTTGAACAAGCAGATGCTTCCAGACAGGCCTGGCAAGGAGTAAGGGAGAGTGGGCTGGGATGGGCCCAGGGAGGAGACCCGGGGTGGGTGTGGGGTGGCCGCTCGAAGCCGGGCACCGGGGAGCTGACAGACAGCTCACTCACGGCAAGGAGACGTGGGCAAATGGAATAATAAGCCTGCCAAGCGGCACGCCTGTTAACCACGCTCGGTCAGCCAGCCCAGAGCACTGGCGACACCAGCCTGTCACCGCAGTGGGGGCGGGGTGGCCAGATTGGGAGCCACGGGTAGACCGATGGGGGCAGAGAGTGCTTAGAACAGTGTTTGGCACATAGTGAGCGCTTAACAAATACCAACATTATTATTGTTATTATTATAGGCTGGGTTGGGGGAGGAGAGAAAAGGCCCAGAGTCTCTCTGCTGAGGCCGGATTTGGGGCCCCAGACCAAGGCTACTCTCCTTCCCCCACACCCCTCAACCTCAGTCGACTCTACCACCTCTCACCCATGTCCTGCCTCCGACCTGGAACACCCTCCCTCTTCATATCTGATGCCTTTTTGAAGGTACATCTCCTCCAAGAGGTCTTCCCTGATTAAGCCCTCATATCCTCTTCTCCCACTCCCTTCTGCGTCGCCCTGATTTGCTCTCTTTATTCACCATGGGGCGAGATCGTCGAGATGGAGGCACAGCCAGGAAGTTAGCAGCAGGGGAGCCAAGTGTGCGGGCTGGGTTGGAATAGGAGAGTAGAGAGGTGAGGTAGGAGGGGGCAGAGGGATCAAGAGCTTTTTTTTTTTATGGTATTTATTAAGCACTTACTATGTGCAAAGCACTGTTCTAAGCGCTGGGGAGGTTACAAAGTGATCAGGTTGTCCCACGTGGGGCTCACAGTCTTAATCCCCATTTTACAGATGAGGTAACTGAGGTACAGAGAAGTTAAGTGACTTGCCCAAAGTCACACAGCTGACAATTGGTGGAACCGGGATTTGAACCCAAGACCTCTGACTCCAAAGCCCAGGCTCTTTCCACTGAGCCAAGTTTTTGTTTGATGCAGAGCTAGATGGGCAACCACTGGAGTTTCTTGAGGAGTGGGGAAACATGGCTTAGAGAGTTTTTGTAGAAAAATGATCCGGGCAGCAGAGTGAAGTATGGACTGGCGTGGGGAGAGGCAGGAGACAGAGAGACAGACAGACAGACAGAGAGGCTGTTACCATAATCAAGGCGGGAGAGGATAAGTGCTTGGATTAAGCACTTTTAGACTGTGAGCCCACTGTTGGGTAGGGACTGTCTCTATATGTTGCCAATTTGTACTTCCCAAGCGCTTAGTACAGTGCTCTGCACACAGTAAGCGCTCAATAAATACGATTGATGATGATGATTAACACGGTAGCATTTTGGATAGAGAGGAAAGTATCAGACTCTTCCTAAGCGCTTACTCCAGTGCTCTGCACACAGTAAGCACTCAGTAAAATACCACCGATTGATTCCTGTAAGCTCCTTATGGGCAGGGAATGTGTCTGTTCTATATTGTACTCACCCAAACGTTTAGAACAGTGGTCTGCACCCAGAAAGCGCTCAATAAATATGACAGCAACTGAAGCCACCCCTGCTCTTGGTGGGAAAGGGCCCATCTGCCTTCGCTCCCCCGGGAGCTGGGCTCGAGTCCACTGAGGGGCAACCTTGTTGTTGGCAGGGGATGGGTCTGTTTATTGTTAGATCATATTCTCCCAAGTGCTTCGTACAGTGCTCCGCACACAGTAAGCACTCAATAAGTATGATTGAATGAATGAATGAGGGATCTTTCAGGAATGCATCAGCCTGGGGGCTGAGGAGCTGCCCACGGACAAGAAGTCCCTCCGTCCCTGGGAATTACTCCTGACTCCTGCTGGGGGGTGACATTCAGCCTCGGGGAGCAGCCCCCCCAAGCTAGGATCACCCCCACTGTTCAGCCATCGGGCAGTGCAGAAGGGCAAGCGAATATTCCCGAACTTGTGGCCAGGATGCCCTATGGGCTCACAGATGATAATAATAGTAATTTGGTATCTGTTAAGCCCTTACTATGTGCCAGGCACTGTACTAAGCACTGGGGAGGAGACAAGCAAATTGTGTTGGACACAGTCCCTGTCCCAGGTGGGGCTCAAAGTCTCAATCCCCATATTCCAGATGAGGTAACTGAGGCACGGAGAAGTGAAGTGACTTGCCTAAGGTCACACAGCAGACAAGTGGCAGAGCCGGGATTTGAACCCATTAACTTCGGGCTCCCATGCATCAGGATCCCTCCCCGGGGGGACCTCACCCCGAACCCCGCCCCTTATGGTGCCTCAGTTTCCTCCTCTGAAAATTGGCTAATCACAGGGTGCGCTTGGATTTCCTCCCTGAGGATGTTCCATGAGGTAATGTCTGGGAACCGCTCAGAGTTCCTGGAAGCGTCATACGCTAGAAATGGGAGGTGTTCTTATTGTTGTTATTATTTATGCCGGGTTCTAAATCTCCATAGTGACAAAGCTTTGTCTCATCCCACCCCCACCTCCCTTCACCTTTTTAGAGTCTGGCCCAAGGGAGCTCTGTGGCTAAGACCCTTAAGAGAATGCTCAGATCAGGGCAGGGCTCGAGATCATCATTGTGGTATTTGTTAAGCGCTTCTTGTGCCAAGCACTGTTCTAAGCACTGGGGAAGATACAGGCTAATCAGGTTGGACACAGTCCCTGTCCCACACAGAGCTCACCGTCCAGATCCAATCTCACCCTGATGGAGGTCCCTAAATAAACGCTTATCACAGAGTGCTACATAATCCGCTTCCCCCTAAAACTACCTCTTTCCTTCCAGAAACAGAGCTTCCCATCCTTTCAAGCTAGTGCCACCCTAAGACAGGCAGGTGTAGCAGGCAATTGCCTCAAAATGATCATTAAAAATTGTGGTATTTGTTAAGTGCTTACTATGTGTCAACCACTGTACAAAAGCTTGGCATGTAGGGGAGAAGCAGCGAGGCCTAGTGGCTAGAGCACGGGCCTGGGAGCCAGAAGGACCTGGGTTCTAATCCCCCACTCGTCTGCTGTGTGACCTCGGGCAAGTCATTTCAATTCTCTGGACCTCAGTCACCTCGTCTGTAAAATGGGGATTGAGACTGTGAGCTCCATGTGGGACATGGACTGTGTCCAACCTGATTAGCTTGTCTCTACCCTCTGCAGAGCTTGGCACATAGTAAGTGCTTAACAAATGCCATAAAAAAAGAAATTTTAAAAAAAGAGAGGTCCCAGATGGGGCTCTCAGTTTAAGGGGGAGAAAGAATGGTATCGAGTCCCCATTTTACAGATGAGGAAACTGAGGCCCACAATCATTAAATTACCTGCCCAAGGTCACACAGCAAGCAGAGAAAGAATCCAGCACAGCCAATTTAGCTGTGCTATGCAGATAAAGGCCAAAAAGCTCATCCATTTCCTAATAACACAAACACTGTTTCCAGTTGCTTTTAATTTTCCCCCCAAATTTCCTAGAGCATTAAGTGATTTTTTTTTAATTCAAGTAAAAATCAGTTTGTTGCATGGGTTTAGGATTGTCTTGTTTTTTTTTTTTTTGTTTGGGTTTTGTTTTTGTTTTTTTGTGGGCAGGGGGCATCAGGGCTGTTTGTACCATCATGAAGCATTTGGCCCCGGGGTTAGAAAAATTAAAACTCTAACAAGGTGTAGGTTTTTTCTCCCGTCCTGTTTATAAATCAAAAACAGCTGAAGTTTCAAAGTTCCAGGGAGACAACGTTATTGGGAATATCTCCAGGAAGGTAAAAAAAAAAATTTGGAAAAAAGGTGATTTTTCTAACATTAGGTGGATCTCCCTTTCTCTCTCCCTCCCTCTCCCTTTCTGTCTCCCTCTCTCTCCTGCCCATCTCTCTGTCCCTCAGTCTCTCTCAAGTGGCAGGAAGACAACATTAAACACGCCCCATCCCTTCAGGCACTAAACCCTTCTATCTCCTACAGCCCCACTCTAAACACTGAAGGGCACCCAAAACGCTATTAGAAATGAATCGGGGACTTCCAGGACTCCAGATAATATCTGTGGTATTTAAGTGCTTACTATGTGCTAAGCCCTGGTCTAAATCCAAGGTAATCACGTTGGACACAGTCCCTGTCCCACATGGAGCTTGTGGTCCATGGGGAAGGGAGAATAGGGATTGAATCCCCAATTTACAGATGAAGAAACTGAGGCCCAGAAAAGTGAAGCCACTTGCCTAAGGTCATGCAATAGGCATGTGGCGGAGTCAGGATTCGAACCCATTTCCTCTGACTCTCCGGTCTGTGCTCCTCCCATCAGGCCACTCTGCTTCTAGGCCCCTAACCTTGAGTTTTCTTTTGCTGTTTGCCCGGGAACCGAGGTGAGAGGACTTGTGTCCTTAGTGGTTCCAAAATGGTTCAAATACTCCTTCCAACAGGCCATACTGCTTCTGGGAATTCCTCACTCTCCTTGAAAATGTTCATTTCTTTTGCTTTATTTTTTTACTTTCCAGTTTTTCCTCAGAAAAGGAAATCTCACAGAGAAAAAAAAAAAGTCAGTGGAAATCAAAAGCAGGTAAAAAACCAAAGTGTCAGGTTCCTATTGAGTGTCAACCAAGCCATGCCAAACAGGTTTTTTATTTCAATCTGGTCTCTGCCCTTGCTTTGTGAATACCTCCAACTATTGCTATTTGGGATATTTTAAATGGACCCCGAAATAATGCAGTCTGAGCAATGTAGCATATAATCATCCCTCCATGTAAAAAGAGAGCA
This sequence comes from Tachyglossus aculeatus, assembly GCF_015852505.1. NCBI lineage: Eukaryota > Metazoa > Chordata > Mammalia > Monotremata > Tachyglossidae > Tachyglossus > Tachyglossus aculeatus. The sequence continues at coordinate 28,226,956 of NC_052083.1, forward strand.
ATATGCATTTTACTCAGGGCCAATTGGATACGATTTTATTTTATAATATCCAACGCCATTTTCAGGGCAGATTTGGAGTAGCGAGGTTTTGTTTGAGGGATTTCACGTGGTTAAGTATATGCACAGTCATATGCTGGTTTATGCATGCGATCTAAAGCCAGTTTATCTTCAAATTGTCCCTTCTCTCCAGGATCCATGAACTAGCAAAACAGGCAAATCTAATAAAATAGAGTGAAACCATTTTGATTGATTTTTTGCCTCTAGTGAATTCAAAACCACCTGCAGCTCTTCTCAATCAATCAATCAGTCAATGGCATCTATTGAGTACTTTATATTGTACTCTCCCCAGCGCTTAGTACAGTGCTTTGGATGCAAATGCTCAATAAATACGATTGAATGAACGACTTTATGTGTGCCAATGCTTGAGAGAGAACAATATAATAGAGTTGATAAATACAATCTCTGCCTACAAGGAGCTCACAGTCTAGAGGTGGGAGATAGACAGTAAAATAAATTTCTGGTTAGGGGAGGGGGAGAGTATAATGATGTATTCATAACTCCTGTGGGATGGATTGGGTTGAATATCAATGTTCACCCTGACTTTTCCTTCTCTATTATTGAAGCCTTCTTCCACATATCCAGCTTTTCATTATCTTCTTCCGCCTAACTGAAATGAATATTGCGTCTCTCTCCCCAGCCTGATTGAAAGATCTCTAAGGGCTCCTCCTAACTCTATTGTGATAATAGTGGCATTGATAATAACTGTGGTATTTGTTAAGCTCTTACTATGAGCCAGGCACCGTACTAAGTGCTGGGGCGAATACAAGCAAATCTGGCTGAACACAGACATGGGGCTCACAGTCTTAATCCCCATTTTAGAGATGAGGTAACTGAGTTACAGAAAAGCAAAGTCACTTGGCCAAGGTCACACAGCAGACAAGTGGCAGAGCTGGGTTTAGAACCAGGTCCTTCTGACTCCCAGGCCCATGCTCTGTCCACAAGGCCATGCTGCTTCTCCCTATATGCTAAGCACTGTGATAGATACAAAATAATCAGGTCAGACATAGTCCCCATTCCAAGTGGGGCTCTTAGTCTAAGTAGAAGGAAGAACCGGTATTTAATCCCCCTTTTACAGATGAGAAGCAGCATGGCTCAATGGAAAGAGCACAGGCTTGGGAGAGTTCATGGGTTCAAATCCCAGCTCCGCCAATTGTCAGCTGTGTGACTTTGGGCAAGTCACTTAACTTCCCTGTGCCTAAATTACCTCATCCGTAAAATGGGGATTAAGACTGTGAGCCCCACGTGGGACAACTTGATCACCTTGTATCCTCCCCAGCACTTAGAACAGTGCTTTGCACATAGTAAGCGCTTAACAAATGCCATCATCATTATTATTATTATTATTATGAGGAAACTGAGGCACAGAGAGGTTAAGTGACTTGTCTTGAGGTCACTCAGCAGGGAAGTAGCAGGCCTGAGATTAGAACCCAGGTCCTCTGAGCCCCCTCTGGACTGTAAGCTCATTGTGGGCAGGGAATATGTTTGTTTATTGTATAGTGTACTCTACCAAGTGCTTAGTCCAGTGCTCTGCACACAGTAAATACAACTGCTCTTTCCACCCACCTATGCTGCTTCAGTGCTTAGCACACTGCTCTGCATTCATTCACTCATTCATTCATTCTCTACACTTAATATGGGCTCAATAAATACTATTCATTGATAGGTTGAGTTCCATTATGATGGTGTCACCTAAAGAGTCAAAGGCCTCTGACAAAGGCGCATTGACTCCCTCATTACATAAACCAGGACCCTGAAACTCAGGGGCCTTGTTTGTGCAAAGCCATCAAGTGATCAAGCCAAGAATGGAGTCAGAGCCCCAGAACACCATCTAAGCCAAACATCCAAATGTGGTCTAGTGGTTAGAGCATGAGCCTGGGAGTCAGAAGAACCTGAGTTCAAATCCTGGCTCCGCCACCTGTCTGCTGTGTGACTTTGGGCAAGTCATTTCACTTCCCTATGTGTGTCTCAATTACCTCATCTGTAAAATGGGGGTTAAGACGTGAGCTCCACATGGAGCATGGATTGGATCTGATTCGATTAGCTCATATCTACCCCCGAGCTTAGTCCAGTGCCTGGCACATAGTAACCGCTGAATACCATTTTTTTGTTAAAGTGCTTTAGTCTTTAACAAAGACTAGCTTTGCTTGTGGCAGCAGAGATTCTAGCTGGTAGTTCTCTGTGCTGTCACCTCCCCCGGCCTCCTAGTGACCCAGATAAGCAGGCTGGAATTGGGTGGGAGAGGGGGATTCTGGGACATACTGTTACCTCCTCCTTTGATAAGGAAGCTGAAGCCCTGGGAGGTTAAACCACTTGCCCCAAATCCCGATAGACCTGCCTTCCCAAGAAAAGAATTCTAGAAAACCACCGGGCCGGAGCAGCAGGAGGAAATCCAATGCATCTGCAAATGAGGGCGGTGACTCCTTCAGAGAGAATTCATTAAAAATGCTCCGATGGTCCGAGTCACGAGTGATTCCCACATTAGAGATCTGAGATCAACCATTCATCCTGAAAAAATCAGAATGGGCAGGGAACGTTTCTACCAACGCTGTTGTTTTGTACTTTCCTAAATGCTTAGTAGTGTGCTCTGCGCAGTATTTGAGAAGCAGCATGGCCAAGTGGAAAGAACATTGGCCTGGGAGTCAGAGGACGTGGGTTCTAATCCCGGCTCTGCTGTGTGACCTCAGGCAAATCGCTTCACTTCTCTGCACCTCAGTTACCTCATCTGTAAAATGGGGATTAAGACTGTGAGCCCCGTGTGGGACAGGGACTGTGCCCTACCTGATTAGTTAGTATCTACCCAGTGCTTAGAACATTGCTTGTCACATAGTAAATGCTTAACAAACACCATAATTACCTGCTGTGGGACAGGGACTGCGTCCAACCCGATTGGCTTGTACCCACCCCAGTGCTTAGTGCAGTGCCTGGCACATAGTAAACACTTAATAAATGCTGTAATTATTATTATTATCATTATTATTATTGGTTGATTGACTGGGGCGGGGGGTGGGGTGGGGGGGAACGCTACTAATCAGAAATTGAGTGATAACCAAGTGAGTTCCCAGGGAGGTTTTCACCCAGGGGCTGCTTCTGGTTGTCTGAAAATCTCTCCGGAGATGATTCCCTCTTGGGTGTTGGGCCGTAAATCCCAGGCCTGGGCTGAGAGGAGTAGGGGCTGAGGGGGCCTAGACAGGAATATGCCTGGAAAGGTCTCGGCCAGATTTCCAGCACTCGGTCCAGTCTGATGATTCTGAAAATGGTGTGAGCGGTGATGAGAACGGGGTTTAGAATCTAAGCACATTTGATGTGGGAAACCATTTTATAGACAGTATACACACACACATACACACACACACACACACACACACGGTGCTAGATGAGATGGAAGATTTGAGAGAGTTCTTTTTTTTTCATTTCTGCTTTATGATTCATGGACAATAGCCTCTGTACACCTCTGTGCGTCTAGACCTCAAGGCCGATTGTAATATCTGAACAAAAGACTGCAGGTCCCAGATTGGCAAATTGCAAGCCATGCTAGAAGACTAACCTCACAGTGGCATAACAGTATGTGGCATATTAATCAATCAGTCATCTTTACTGAGTACTTACTGGATAGAGAGTACTGAGCTAGGTGCTTGGAAGAGTACAACACGATCAAGTTGGTAGAAACGATCCCTGCCCTCAAGGTGCTTACCACGTATCATCTTCTCCTAATCCCAGCTCCTCCATTTGTCTACTGTGTGACCTTGGGCAAGCCATGTCACTTCTCTGCGCCTCAGTTGCCTCATTTGTAAAATGGGGTTTGAGACTGTGAGCCCTATGAGGGACAGGGACTGTGTCCAACCCGATTTGCTTGTATCCATCCCAGTGCTTAGTAAGGTGCCAGCATATAGTAAGCATTTAACAAAATACCATCATTATTATTATTATTTATTTCTATTAATGTCTGCCTCCACCTGTAGACTATAAGCTCATTGTGGGCAAGGAATGTGTCTGTTGATTGTTCCATTGTACTCTCCCAAGCTCTTAGTTCAGTGCTGTGCACACAGTAAGTGCTCAATAAATACGATCGAATGAAGGAATGCATGGATCAACACTCTCTTCTATACTCGTTTACACTTTCATGGCTGTGTGGCTGATTTGGCTTTTGGAGGAAACCAAATAAACATGACATCTCTCACTGACTCCCACATCTCCCCCGCCACAGGCAAACTGTTTTAGTATTTATTAAGTGCTTCCTATGTGTAATGTGAGGTAGTGATAGAGATCAGATGGATCAGTTCAGACTATGGAACTGGGAGGGGAGATAAATAAAGGGAGCAAGTCAGGGCAATGCAAAGGGAGTGGGAGAAGAGGAAAGGGAAGCCTAGGCAGGGCAGGCCTCATGGAGGAGATGTGCCTTCAGTATGGCTTTGAACAGCGGGAGATTAATTGTCTGTCGGATTTGAGGAGGGAGGGCATTCCAGACCAGAGGGGGGACATGGGCAAGGGGTCAGCAGAAAGAGAAATGAAATTGAGGCACAGTGAGAAGGTTAGCATTAGAGGAGCAGAGTGCGCAGGTTGGGAGAGTAAGAGTAGGAGTAGGAGAGTAGCAAGGTGAGGTTGGAGGAGGCAAGGGAATTGACTACCTTGAAACCAGTGGTGAGGAGTTTTAGTTTGATGCAGAGCTGGATGGGCAAACACTGGAGTTTTTTGAGGAATGGGGAGACATATTCTGAATGTTTTTGAAAAAAAATTATCCGGGCAGCAGAGTGAAGTGTGGACTGGAGTGGGGAGAGAAAGGAGGCTGGGAGGTCAGCAAGGAGGCTGATGCAGTAATCCAGTTGGGATAGGATGAATGATTGTGTTAACGTGGTAACGGTTTGGATGGAGAGGAAAGGGCGGATTTTAGCGATGTATTGAAGGTGGAACAGGATTTACTGATGGATTGAATATGTGGGTTGAATGAGAGAAGGGAGTCAAGGATAGCACCTAAGTTACAAGTTTCTGAGACGGGAAGGATGGTGGGGCCGTCTACCATGGGGGGAAAGTCAAGGGGAGGACAGGGTTCAGGTGGAAAGATAAGGAGTTCTGTTTTGGACATGTTAAGCTTGAGGTGATGGGAGGAAATCCAAGAAGAGACATTTTGAAGGCAAGAGGAAATGCGAGACGGCAGAGAGGATGAGAGATGTAGATTTGGGAATCATCTGCATAGAGGTGGTAGTTGAAGCCATGGGAGCGAATGAGTTCTCCAAGGGAGTGGGTATAGATGGAGAATAGAAGGGGTCCCGGAACTGAACCTTGAGGGACCCCCACAGTAAGTAGAGTGTTCTGCACACAGTAAACACTCAATAATGCCATTGATGATGATATCTACCCCAGTGTTTAGCCCATAAATGCTTAATAAATGCCATAATTATTAAATCAATTAGTATTAAATCATCATTATTAAATTTATCACTATTTAATAATACTAAGAAGCAGTGTGGCCTAGTAGAGAGAGCCCGGCCAGTGAGAAGGACTTGGGTTCTAATTCCATCTCCACCACTTGTCTTCTGCATGACCTTGAGCAAGTCACTTAATTATTCTGTGCCAAAGTTGCCTCATCTGTAAAATGTGCCTGTGAACCCCATGTAGGACAGGGACTATGTCCAAACCGATTAGCTTGTATCTACCCCGGAGCTTAGTATAGTGTCTGGCACATAGAAAGGAGCATAACAAATACTATTAAAAAAAAATTAAAACCCCGAGGCTCAGAAACGGAAGAAGCCTCGGGTACAAAAATTGTGAGCTACTAATCCAGCGACACCATGAACCGGTCAGATCCAAACTCAACTGCAAAAATCTTCGAAGCAAGTTGGACATATCATCATAGCCCAGCTGAGCTTCCCAGCATCCTTTGCCAGGGCAGGCAGCAGTGGATTTCTATCCCTGAGCCCCATAAAGCCATCTTATTGGGCCTGCAACACATATCAAGCAACTCTAAAGTCCCTGTCATATTCCTGGGCTTGGCAGGGGCTAGGACCACCAGTTCAGGGCTCCTGAACCCAACGAAAGGCCTCAGTGTCTGTCCTTGGTCTCAGGGGGCGTTGGAACCAGTAATTCAGTTCGAAGACTCTGAAGTCACTTTGTTTGACTTATTAACCAAGATGGAAAGCTCCTCAATCACACCATTGTGCTCAACTTTGTTCATTCTAAAAGAGCTGGGGGGGAAGGAAAGGGCAGAAGGACAGATTACAGCTCCTTTCATTGTTCAAGAGGCAGCATGGCATAGTGGAAAGAGCACGGGTCTGGGAAGCAGAGGACCTGGGTTCTAATCCCAGCTCAACCACTTGTCTGCTGGGTGACCTTGGGCAAATCACTTCACTTCTCTGGGCCTCAGTTCCTTCACCTGTAAAATGAGGATCAAGACTGTGAGCCCCATGTGGGAAAGGGACTATGTCCAACCTGACAACCTTGTATCTACCCCAGCACTTAGTATAGTGTCTGGCACATAGTAAGTGCTTAACAAATACCATTAAAAAAGAAGGGTTTGAGAGTTATAAAACCACTGCAAATCAGTCATACGCTTTTCGTTCAAAGGCATCTCTGGGTGGGACACGAGAGGCGATCGGAAACCATCTGAAGATGTCCGAACAGCTGCTATATGGGACATTGAAACTGGAGAACTGAAATTGGGAAACAAAAGGACAGAGGAAATGCTTTAATAATAATATGTAATAAGAGGAAGAATGACAATATTTGTTGTTTACTAGGAGTGGAGCACTGTACTAAGTGCTGGGTAGATACAAGCTAATCAGGTTGGACACAGTCCTTGTACTTTTAGGTCCCTGTTACTTTTTGTTTGCTGTTTGCCCAGGAGCTGAGACAAGAGGGTCCGTGTCTTTATCAGCTGCAAAACAAAACCACCTGGAATGTCACCTGGGATGGGCAGAAGTACAAAAGCTAGTCACCGCCACCTTATAAAATTCACCTGGATTTTCCTTTCCGCTCTCTTGAAGAGTTATTCTTTTGACTTATTGATTCACTCATTTGAGTCCAACTCACAATAGGGTTTCCAGAATCTTCAAGTGCTGTCAGAGACCAGCACAAATCACGAGACGAGGAGGCAAACCACAATCAGTGCCAGGAGCTGCACGCAATGGCGTGACAAAGTGCAGTCTTTGTGTGTGCAAGGGACAGTCGAGAGTGTGTCCTTCATTAGGCTTTTCAGACACCAGCATGCACACCCATAAACACACACACAACACACACACTCATAGATGAATTTTGCTTTCAGGGGCATCTTCTTTGAGCTTGTAAGACAATAGATGCATAGATCTAAAGCAAAGCACTGCATTTTTGCCCTGATGCTGGAGGATTAAAACTCATTCCCCAGCCTCTTTTTTTTCCGGCTGGTGGAGTGGGGAGGAAATTCAGAGAACACTTTTCTTCCCAAAAGCTCAGGGGTCATTCGTCTGTGCCCCTCCGGCCAACTTAGCCTGGGAGGTCCAGCCTGGAATTCCAAGTCCTCTGAATGGCCTTCCTTCATCCAGTTATGAGGGCAGACACTGACCTTAAGTATTTCAACAGCTTCCAGGGAGGAGGGGATTCCCCATCTTGGGGGCTGGGTTAGGGATGGAGGGGAGGGAGAAAGGGGAAGCACTTCTAAGGATTAGGGCTGCATATTTGTATGCTCATCCAATAGTTTTTACTGCCTGTGTACTGAGAAGCAGCATGGACTAGTGGATAGAGCACGGGCCTGGGAGTCAGGAGGACCTGGGGTCTGATCTCAGCTCCGCCACTTGTCTGCTCTGTGACCTTTAGCAAGTCACTTCACTTTTCTGGGCCTCGGCTCCCTCATCTGTAAAACAGGGAATAAGACTGTGAGCCCCATGTGGGACAGAGACTGTGTCCAATCTGATTAGCTTGTATCTACCTCAGGGCTTAGTACAGTTCTTGACACAGAGTAAGCGCTTAACAAATACCATCAGCAGCACTGCGGCAAGTGCCTGGGAGAAAACAATAAAAGTAAAAGAGGTGGACCAATCGAATGGGAGAGACCGGCAGATATAAATTGTATATCTTCATGCTGCTGCCCGGATTGTCTTTGTCCAGAAATGCTCTGGGCATGTTACTCCCCTTCTCAAAAATCTCCAGTGGCTACCAATCAATCTCCGCATCAGGCAGAAACTCCTCACCCTGGGCTTCAAGGCTCTCCATCACCTCGCCCCCTCCTACCTCACCTCCCTTCTCTCCTTCTACAGCCCATCCCACACCCTCCGCTCCTCTGCCGCTAATCTCCTCACCGTACCTCGTTCTCACCTGTCCCGCCATCGACCCCCGGCCCACATCATCCCCCGGGCCTGGAATGCCCTCCCTCTGCCCATCCGCCAAGCTAGCTCTCTTCCTCCCTTCAAGGCCCTACTGAGAGTTCACCTCCTCCAGGAGGCCTTCCCAGACTGAGCCCCTTCCTTCCTCTCCCCCTCGTCCCCCTCTCCATCCCCCCATCTTACCTCCTTTCCTTCCCCACAGCAGCTGTATATATGTATATATGTTTGTACATATTTATTACTCTATTTATTTTACTTGTACATATCTATTCTATTTATTTTATTTTGTTAGTATGTTTGGTTTTGTTCTCCTTCTCCCCCTTTTAGACTGTGAGCCCACTGTTGGGTAGGGACTGTCTCTATACGTTGCCAACTTGTACTTCCCAAGCGCTTAGTACAGTGCTCTGCACACAGTAAGCGCTCAGTAAATACGATTGATTGATTGATTATAATGAAAGCAGGAGCAGAAGGAAAACCAGCCCAGAATCTGCCAAGTCTGGAGTAGATCAATCAATCAATCAATCGTATTTATTGAGCGCTTACTGTGTGCAGAGCACTGTACTAAGCACTTGGGAAGTACAAGTTGGCAACATATAGAGACAGTCCCTACCCAACAGTGGGCTCACAGTCTAAAAGGGGGAGATGGAGAACAAAACCAAACATACTAACAAAATAAAATAAATAGAATAGATATATACAAGTAAAATAAATAAATAAATAGAGTAATAAATACGTACAAACATATATACATATATACATGTGCTGTGGGGAAGGGAAGGAGGTAAGATGAGGGGGATGGAGAGGGGGATGAGGGGGAGAGGAAGGAAGGGGCTCAGTCTGGGCAGGATGCAGGATAATCAGGATAATAAGGGTGGACACCGTCCCGGTCCCAAAAAGGGCTCCCAGTCTAAGGGAAAAGATGACACTTGTTGTGGGCAGGGAATGTATCTGTTTATTGTTGTATTATACTCTCCCAAGCCCTCAGTAGAGTGTCTGCACACAGTAAGCGCTCAATAAATACGATTGAATAAGTGAATGAGAGGGTATCTCAGCCCCATTTTTACAGATGAGGAAACAGGCACAGATGGACCTGGATTCTAAGCAGTGTGGCTCAATGAAAAGAGCCCGGGCTTGGGAGTCAGAGGTTGTGGGTTCGAATCCCAACTCTGCCACTTGTCAGCTGGGTGACTTTGGGCAAGTCACTTTACTTCTCTGTGCCTCAGTTACCTCATCTGTAAAATGGGGATTAAGACTGTGAGCCCCACGTGGGACAACCTGATTATCTTGTATCTACCCTAGTGCTTAGAACAGTGCTTGGCACATAGTAAGTGCTTAACAAATACCACAATTATTATCCCTGCTCTGCCACTTGTCAGCTGTGTGACCTTGGACAAGTCACTTCACTTTTCTGCACCTCAGTTACCTCATCTGTAAGTTGGGACCTCGACCTCTCAGCTGCCTTTGACACTGTGGACCACCCCCTTCTCCTCAACACGCTATCTGACCTTGGCTTCACAGACTCTGTCCTCTCCTGGTTCTCCTCTTATCTCTCCGGTCGTTCTTTCTCAGTCTCTTTTGCAGGCTCCTCCTCCCCCTCCCATCCTCTTACTGTGGGGGTTCCCCAAGGTTCAGTGCTTGGTCCCCTTCTGTTCTCAATCTACACTCACTCCCTTGGTGACCTCATTCGCTCCCACGGCTTCAACTATCATCTCTACGCTGATGACACCCAGATCTACATCTCTGCCCCTGCTCTCTCCCCCTCCCTCCAGGCTCGCATCTCCTCCTGCCTTCAGGACATCTCCATCTGGATGTCCGCCCGCCACCTAAAGCTCAACATGTCGAAGACTGAGCTCCTTGTCTTCCCTCCCAAACCTTGTCCTCTCCCTGACTTTCCCATCTCTGTTGACGGCACTACCATCCTTCCCATCTCACAAGCCCGCAACCTTGGTGTCATCCTCGACTCCGCTCTCTCATTCACCCCTCACATCCAAGCCGTCACCAAAACCTGCCGGTCTCAGCTCCGCAACATTGCCAAGATCCGCCCTTTCCTCTCCATCCAAACTGCTACCCTGCTCATTCAAGCTCTCATCCTATCCCGTCTGGACTACTGCACCAGCCTTCTCTCTGATCTCCCATCCTCGTGTCTCTCTCCACTTCAATCCATACTTCATGCTGCTGCCCGGATTATCTTTGTCCAGAAACGCTCTGGGCATATTATTCCCCTCCTCAAAAATCTCCAGTGGCTACCAATCAATCTGCGCATCAGGCAGAAACTCCTCACCCTGGGCTTCAAGGCTCTCCATCACCTCGCCCCCTCCTACCTCACCTCCCTTCTCTCCTTCTACTGCCCAGCCCACAACCTCCGCTCCTCCACCGCTAATCTCCTCACTGTACCTCGTTCTCGCCTGTCCCGCCATCGACCCCCGGCCCACGTCATCCCCCGGGCCTGGAATGCCCTCCCTCTGCCCCTCCGCCAAGCTAGCTCTCTTCCTCCCTTCAAGGCCCTGCTGAGAGCTCACCTCCTCCAGGAGGCATTCCCAGACTGAGCCCCTTCCTTCCTCTCCCCCTCGTCCCCCTCTCCATCCCCCCATCTTACCTCCTTCCCTTCCCCGCAGCACCTGTATATATGTATATATGGTTGTACATATTTATTACTCTATTTATTTATTTATTTATTTTACTTGTACATTTCTGTCCTATTTATTTTATTTTGTTGGTATGTTTGGTTCTGTTCTCTGTCTCCCCCTTTTAGACTGTGAGCCCACTGTTGGGTAGGAACTGTCTCTATGTGTTGCCAATTTGTACTTCCCAAGCGCTTAGTACAGTGCTCTGCACATAGTAAGCGCTCAATAAATACGATTGATTGATTGATTGATTGGGAATTAAGACTGTGAGCCCCATGTGGGACAGGGACTGTATCTGGTCTGATTATAGTGTACCTACTCCAGTGCTATGCTTAACAAATACCGTTTTAAAAAGAGAGATAGAGAGGTTAAATGATTGACCCAAGGTCACACAGCAGGCAAGTGGCAGAATAGGGATTCAAACTCAGATCTCCTGATTCTCAGGCCCGCGCTCTTTCCACTCGGACTGGCTCTTTAGTTCCCTGGTTCACCTATAGGAGCCGTCCTTATGTATTTTGGGGCGGCTCAGGTGCAGGTGGATATTAGGGAAAGCAGGAAAGACTTGGCATATTCAGTCTCAATACTCCAAGCCCCTGGACCTCTTCCCAAGGTCCCCAGCCCCTGCTCCCGCTCACTGCCCTTTCAAGTGGAGGCACTGGAAATTTTTAATAAGTCCACGACACAGATGGAGTAGTGAAAACAGGCCCCGCAAAATGATCTTAACACACACCACACAAAACCCTGACTATCTTGTATCAAGCCCAGCACTTACTTTGAACTGTGCTGGGAACGTAGTAAGTGCTTATTAATACTACTACTACTATTACTACCACTAATAATAGTAATAATAATAAATTATTATATTCCAAGCACTGTTCTAAGCACTGGGGTAAATACAAGGGACGCAGTCCCTTGTCCCAAACAGGATTCACCAAAAATGCAAAAAATAATTGACAAATACCACAGTTATTATTATTATTATCATTATTTATTAACAGTCTACAAAATGGAGCAGTTCTTGGTCAAAATTCTTAGAAGTAACTCCTCCAGAGAAGAAAGGCTTCATTTCTAGGCCCAAGCAAGTTTACAGACATGCTGTTTGTTAATAAACATTTCTATTTCCCCCATGCTGAATGATGGGAGGGAGGGAAAGAGGAAACATTTCCCATTAAACCATGGGGGAGAGATTACTGTCCAACTTCTCTAAAGGAGGAGAAAATTAAGGCCATCAGAAAATTCCTCACAAGTGTCTTGGTGAGTGTCAAGAAGCCAATGTGGAAGGATGCTTTAGGTCGAAAGAGCTCAAGGTAAAACTGGACACTCAGTAAAGTCAGCGGGTTCTACGTATTCCAACAATCCGTCAGGGGCACCTACTGAGTGATTACTGGGTGCAGAGCACTGGCCTAAGTGCTTGAGAGAGTACAAACCAACAGAGTTCATTCAATCGTATTTATTGAGCACTTACTGTGTGCAGAGCACTGTACTTAGTGCTTAAGCAGAGTTGGTAGACCCAAGCCCTGACCACAAGGGGTTTACAGTCTATGCAGGAATTGGATATTTAAGACAATCAAGCAGTAGTATTTATTGAGCACTTACTGGGTGCAGAGCCTGTACTAAGTTCCTGGGAGAGTACAGTATAATTTAAAGTCTAATTCCAGCTCTGCCGTTTGTCTTCTGTGTGAACTTGAACAAATCACTTATCTTCTCTGGGCCTCAGTTTCCTCATCTTTAAATTAGGGATCAATTTCCTATTCTCCCTCCCCCTTAGAGAGTCAAAGATAGGTGATACTGTGTTGATCTGAGTGAATTATAGCCATTTCAGCATTTTGTACAGTGCTTGGCGCATAATAAGAACGAGAAGCAGCGTGGCTCAGTGGAAAGAGCACGGACTTTGGAGTCAGAGGTCATGGGTTCAAATCCAGGCTCCGCCAATTGTCAGCTGTGTGACTTTGGGCAAGTCACTTAACTTCTCTGTGCCTCAGTTACCTCATCTGTAAAATGGGGATTAAGACTGTGAGTCCCCCGTGGGGCAACCTGATCACCTTGTAACCTCCCCAGTGCTTAGAACAGTGCTTTGCACATAGCACTTAATAAATGCCATCATTATTATTATTATAAGTGCTTAGCAAGCACCACTGTTATTGTGAAGACATGGTCCCTGTCCTCAGAGAGTCTGCAATCCAGTGGAGGAGAGAAGTAGACCTATACTATCAGAGATACTGTGCCTAAGAGAGTATAGGCAGAGATAGAAATGATAGAAAAAGAAAGTAATGAAATAGAAAATCAACATACAGCTCTATCCTGGTGAAGTGAGGGATGCAGATTTTCCAGACGCCTATCAACCTCCGGCTTTCTCTCTCTTCTCACTCCAATCCTTTCAATCAATCAGTCAGTCAATCAATGGTATTTATTGAGTGTTTACTATGTGCAGAGCACTGTACTAAGCAATTGGGAGAGCACAACAGAATTACCCATCACATTCCCTGCCCATAACGAACCACCGGAGGCCTTCTACAAAGCAGACACGGCGTTTGTCCTCTAAGCTCAAGAAACTCACACACTCACGGCATGCCCTCCAACACACACAGATATACACACACTCTCACACACAACTACTTCTGAGCACACACACAAACTCTCTCTCTCTCTCTCTCTCTCTCTCTCTCTCTCTCTCTCTCTCTCTCTCTCTCTCTCTCTCTCTCTCTCTCTCTCTCTCTCTCTCTCTCTCTCTCTCTCTTCCCAGTCTTTCCAGTCTTTCCAGCAACGTTCTTGTTGGATTGTTGGTGTTGTTTGTGACTTCCTTCCTCTCTGTTCATCGCTGGCCATCCGGCTTGATGTAAGCATTGGAGGAAATTGGGGAGGGGGGCAAGCAGCAGCTGGGAATTCTGGGACACCTCCCACCTCCCCCAACACCCTCCCCTGCCAGGCCAGAAGTGTTTCTGAGCTTCAGACTGCGGGGGGGACTGACACTGAGTACTGAGGGAGCCAGGGAAGGCGTTCCGGCACTCGCCTACTCCTTCATAGGAGACGAGCGGCAGGAGCAGGGCATCTCAGTGGCTAGAGCCCAGGGGACCTGGGTTCTAATCCTGGTGCTGCCACTTGCCTGCTCTGTGACTTCAGGGAAGTCACTTAGCTTCAGTCACTTGACTTTTCTGGGCCTCCTCTTCCTCATCTGTAAAATGGGGATAAAATATTTGTTTCTCCCTTCCCCCTTAGTAGGCTAGACTGGGTCTGATCTGATCAACCTGTGTCATACATTCATTCATTTAATTGTATTTATGGAGCACTTACTGTGTGCAGAGCGCTGTCCTAAGCACTTAGGAGATTACAATACAACAATAAACAGACATATTCCCTGCCCACAAGATGTGTACAGTCCAGAGGATTATGGTATTTGTTAAAGCACTATGTTCCAGGTACGCCACCCCAGCGTTTATACAGAGTAAGTGCTTAACAAATGGATTCACAGGTTCAAATCCTGGCTCTGCCGCTTGTCAGCTGTGTGACTTTGGGCAAGTCACTTAACTTCTCTGTGCCTCAGTTCCCTCATCTGTAAAATGGGTATTAAGATTGTGAGTCACACATGGGACAACCTGATCACCTTGTATCCTCCCCAGCGCTTAGAACAGTGCTTTGTACATAGTAAGTGTTTAACAAATACCAAAATTATTATAATTATTATTTGCCCCAGTGATTTTAGCTCTGGTTTGGGGCTGAAGGCTGCAGAAATTAAATGCTCCTGGAGGGCCTCATACACGCACATAGGTTTAAACTAAGCTGGGGAAATATCTAAAAAGATCTAAAAATTTAAACAGGCATTTAACTGAATCAGGAGCATTTATCGTGTACCTACTGCTTGCTGAGCACTGTACTAAGCATGAGGGTGAGTACAATACAGGTTAAAGACACAGTCTCTGCCCTCAAGGGGATTATAATCTTTAGGGGAAGACACAATGACACATTTTTTTTTAACAGAAGGAAAGCTAAAGCTAGAAGTGGCGTAATACAAGTAATAGCTTGGAACAGAATGGAATATAGCATGAGAAGCAGCATGGCCTAGGGGAAAGAGCCCAGACCTGGGAGCCAGAGGGTCTGGGTTCTAATCCCAGCTCTGCCACTTGTCTGATGTATACTCTTGGGCAAATCACTTAACTTCTCTGGGCCTCAGTTCCCTCATCTGTAAAAAGGGTATTAAGACTGTGAACCCCATGTGGGATAGCTGACAGTCTAGCAGTGATAGCTCTGTGTCCAACCTGATTGGCTTGTATCTACCCCAGTGCTTAGTGTAGTGCCTGACCCATAGTTAAGTGCTTAACAAATACAGTTAAAAAAAATTATATTGTACTGTACTCTCCCAAGTGCTTAGTACAGTGTTCCGCACAGTCAGCATTCAGTAAATACCACTGATTGACTGCATGTTGGGATCATTTGACCTGAGGTCGAGGAATTTCCATGGAAATTAACTAACTAGAGCTGGGAAGTGCTCAGACAGGCCCAGCCAGACTGAGCTTTGCAAAAGTCTTCAAAGCAGGAGAATGGGGATAATTATTAAATCCTTGCAATGTGCCCAGAGCTGGAGAAGAGTCAACCTAATCAGGTGAGACACAGTCTCTGTCCCACACGGGTTTCATGATCCAAGAGGAAGGGAAAACAGCTACCCCCTCCTCATTCTACTGACGAGGAAACTGAGAGACAGAAAAGGTTAAGTGACTTCCCCAAAGTCTCGCAGCAGACCAGGACAGAGCTGCGACTCAAACCTGGGTTTGAGGGCATGCTCTTTTCCAAGGCCAGAAATGGCCTAGCCAGCTTCTGACTCTGGGAGCTGGCCTTAATTTTCCTAAGTCTTCTTCTTTGAGCTCTGTTGAGCTCCTGGTCACCAGCCACTTCAGGAGGAGGAGGAGATGGGGGAGGTGGAGAATGAGGAAGAGAAGGTAGAAAAGGAGGAGGTGAAGGATCAAGAAAAGGAGGAAGGCAATGGAGGAAGAAGGAGAAGCAGGAAGAAAAGGAAGAAGAATGGGAAGAGGAGGAGGAGAATGAAGAGGAGGAGAAAAAGGAGGGAGAGAGGAGGAGGAGGAAAATGAAGAGTAAAGGAAGGAGGGGGAGAGGAAGATAAGGAGGAAGAAGGAGGGGGAGGAGCAGGAAGAGGAGGATGAAGAGTGGGAGGAGGAGGAAGAGAAGCAACATGGTCTAATAGAGAACGTGGGAGTCAGAAGGACCTAGGTCCTAATCCCAGCTCCACCACTTATCTGGTGTGTGACTTTAGGCAAGTCGCTTAATTTCTTTGTGCCTCAGTTACCTCATCTATAAAACGGAGAATAAGGCTCTGAGCCCCATGTGGGACATGGACTGCATCCAACTTGATTATCTTGTATCTAAGCCAGCACTTAGTATGGTGCCTGGCACATAGTAAGGGCTTCACAAATATAAAAAAGAGGAGGAGAAGGAGGAGGGAGAGAGGAAAAAGAAGAGACGGTAAAAGAGTAAAGAGGAGGAGAAGCAGTGTGGCTTAGTGGGTAAAGCACAAACCTGATAGTCTGAAGGATTAAGGGTAATCCCAGCTCCGCTACGTGTCAGCTATGTGACTTTGGGCATGTCACTTCACTTCTCTGGGCCTCAGTTCCCTAATCTGTAAAAATGGGAATTAAGACTCTGAGCCCCGTGTGGGATAGGGACTGTGTCCAAACTGATTAGTTTGTATCTACCACAGGGAATGTGTCTACCACCTCTGTTACAGTGTACTCTCCCAAGCACTTAGTACAGTGCTCTGCATGAAGTAAGCATTCAATAAATATGATTGATAAATACCATCGATTGACTGATCCCCAATGATATTTATTGAGCGCTTACTGCGTGCAGAGCACCATAAACGACAAAGAACAAGGGACCCTCCGATTCTCGATGGTTTCAACTAAGTCAGAGTTGAGGCCCATCCAACCATCCCACTTCCAGCAATTGAGCTCTTGAAGCTGAAGTCGAAGCCTGTGAACAACTAGCCAGACAAGCTTCCTGTCACCCTGACAGCTGAGGGGGCGACTAAATTCCAACAGGAAGTGAGAACTTTGACATGGCATTATCTGACGGCTAAACCTCCTTTCCACACACACTTGGGAAAGAAACTCCAAGCCAGCTGCTAGAATGGTGATAACACAAAGGCCAAATGAAAATTTGTTTTAAAAAAGCCCTGGCTGATTTGAACCAACTCTACTCTCCTGGCACGCACAACAGTGCTCTAGACAGCCGGTGCTCGATAAATACTATTGATTGAATAGCTGTCGTGATTAATCTTAAGACACTTCGCAATGATAAAAGATCCAAGGGCCGTAGTAGGTGCCCCACCTCACACAGCAGAACAAGGCAGAAATGTAGTGTTGGTGTTAGAAAAGTCAGTGCTCCGTTTATTTATGGCCGTGGAAGGCCAGTCCCTGAGTTACCCCTAGTCTGGAGGAAGCTAGGGTTCACCCCAAGATCTCAGGGTTCCAAGGTCTCACACCCTCCATCCTTAGCTGCAATATATTTTCACAGCTGTCTCCCCTTCTAGACTGTCAGCTCGTTGCAGGCGGGGAGCGTGTCCGCCAACTCTGTTGTACTGTGCTCTCCCAAGCGCTTAGTACAGTGCTGTGCTCCCAGTAAGTGCTCAATAAATACTGTTGATGGACTGATTGCTTTTCAGGGCAAGCTCCCCCACCCCGCCCCAGAATGCCCTAAAGCAAGCTCAACACCCAGGAGAGACATCCCGTTCATCAATCAATCAATCAATCGTATTGAGCGCTTACTGTGTGCAAAGCACTGTACTAAGCGCTTGGGAAATACAAGTTGGCAACATGACCAATCAACCAATCAACCAATGAATGGTATTTACCGAGTGCTAACTGTGCGCAGAGCATTGTACTAAGAGCTTGAGTATAATGCAAGCTCCTTGTGGGCAGGGAACATGTCTACCAACTCTGTTGCATTTTACAGATGTGCAAGGGGTTCTGGGGGGAGGTTCTGGGAAGGGTGAGGTGGGTAGGAGGAATGAGAGTTTGCCAGAGCTCAGTCATTCAGTCAGTCACATTTATTGAGCGCTTACCGTATACAGCGTGGCTTAGTGGAAAGTGCTTAGGCTTCAGAATCAGAGGACGTGGGTTCTAACCCCAGTTCTGCCACTTGTCTGCTGTGTGACCTTGGGCAAGGCACTTAACTTCTCTGGGCCTCAGTTACCTCACCTGTAAAATGGGGATTAAGACTGTGAGTCCCACTTGGGACAACCTGATTACCTTGTATCTACCCCAGCGCTTAGAACAGTGCTTGTCACATAGTAAGTGCTTAACAAATAGCATCATTGTTATTATTATTATTATTATTATTATTATTACTAAGCCCTTGGGAGAGTAGAGAAGCAGCGTGGCTCAGTGGAAAGAGCACGGGCTTTGGAGTCAGTGGTCATGGGTTCAAATTCCGGCTCCGCCAATTGTCAGCTGTGTGACTTTGGGCAAGTCACTTAACTTCTCTGTGCCTCAGTTACCTCATCTGTAAAATGGGGATTAAGACTGTGAGCCCCCCATGGGACAACCTGATCACTTTGTAACCTCCCCAGTGCTTAGAACAGTGCTTTGCACATAGTAAGTGCTTAATAAATGCCATTATTATTATTATTATTACAATACAACAATAAACAGACACATTCCCTGCCTTCAGCCAATGGCAGGGTAAGGTTTCGAGTTGAAGGAGAGTTTGAAGCCACGTTGACAGGAATGGGAGATGATCCTGATGTCCCTTGGCGTCTTCTGAAACTGGAGATTCTCATCAAAGACAAGGAGATGGGAGGTAAAGCCAGTAAACACTGGAGGATTTCCTAATTTTCTTAACATCTTTGAAAGAAGGCTGTGAGCCCCACGTGGGACAACCTAATTACCTTGTGTGTCCCCCCAGTGCTTAGAACAGTGCTTGGCACATAGTAAGCGCTTAACAAATGCCATCATCATCATTATTTATTATTATTATTACAAGGAGCTTACAGTCTAGAGTGGGACTGTATTTCATCAAGCGTGACAAGAAAAGGGATTCCCCAGCCCCAGAAGTGGGCAGAACTGAAGGAAATGAGGAATTCCCCTCTGACTCAGAAAGCAGAAGGCGCTTCAGGCAGCCCAGGAATGCTGGCTGAGGAGTGAACCGGGAACGCTGTCATCAGCTGGAGGCTGGCAGGATGTCTACCCACCGCCCCCACCACAACCTCTCCCCCAGCCCCGAAGGGAAGTGACAACCAGAGCTGGACTGTGGGGGGATGGGAGGCAGCGGGAGGGAGAAAGGGGATCAGGAACCCAGTATCCCTAAGATCCAAAGAGTAACAGCGTGGCCTAGTGAAAAGAGCCCAGGCCTGGGAATCGGAGGACCTGGGTTCTAATCCCAGCTCTGCCACTTGTCTGTTGTGTGACTGTGGGCAAGTCACTTCACTTCTCTGAGCCTCAGTTGCCTCATCTGGAAAATGGGGATTACTCCTGCTCCTCTAGACTGTAAGCTAATTGTAGGCAGGGATTGTGTCTGTTTATTGTTCTATTGTACTCAAGTGCTTAGTACAGTACTTTGCACACACTGCTCAATAAATATGATTGAATGAATGGATACTCCCGCCTACCTAGACTGTGAGCCCCATGCAGGACTGGGACTGTGACCAACTGGATTATCTTGTAATTATCCCAGATCTTAATACAGTGCCTGGCAATCAATCGATCAGTCATATTTATTGAGTGCTTCCTTTGTGCAGGGCACTGTACTAAGTGCTTAGGAGAGTACAAACAACAATATAACAGACACGTTCCCTGACCACAATGAGTTTACAATCTAGAGGACATCTGAACATTTGGCAACCTGTGTCCAGGATTCCAGAGAAAGGTTAGCTTAGAGGAAGGAACCCAACCTGGAAGTCAGAAGACCTGGATTCTAATCTCGCCTCTGCCATTTGCCTCCTATATGACCCTGGGCAAGTCATTTAACCTCTCTGTGCCTTAGTTTCCTCATCTGTAAAATGGAAATAAAAAAGCTGCTCCCCCTTCCTCTTAAGACTGTAAGCTCCAGGTTGGACAGAGACTGTGTCCATTCTGATTTTTTTGTTCCTACTCTGGTACTTAGCACATAGTAAGTGCTTAATAAGTATTATTATTATCATTATTGTTATTAAGGAGCAAGTGTGTGTGGGAATCTTTCTTGGCGTTCCAGGGAAAATAATCATCATCAATCGTATTTATTGAGCGCTTACTGTGTGCAGAGCACTGTACTAAGCGCTTGGGCAGTACAAATTGGCAACAGATAGAGACAGTCCCTACCCAACAGTGGGCTCACAGTCTAAAAGGGGGAGAGACGAGATGGTCCCTACCCAACAGTGGGCATTCATTCATTCATATTTATTGAGCGCTTACCGTGTGCAGGGCACTGTACTAAGCGCTTGGCGGCACCAAATAGAGACGGGCTCACACCACCCCCGGATGCCAGGGGGCGAGGGACAATCACACACACACACACAGACACACACACACACCACCCCGGCCCCGCTCCTCCCGGCGACTCACAATCAGGGAGTCAGTCCCCCAAACCAATGTACACAGTAAGGCAGTGGACAGAGCTTTTAGGCTTTACAATGACCCCTTTGTGGCACCAACACAGGATGTTCAAAAACAGAAATAAACAGCAGCAAAAGCCAAAAGGCAAAGGCAGAAAGAGAAAGCAAACAAAATACAACTGAGGCAGAGAGCATCCTCTCACTTGCTTTAATCTGAAGTGGTTCTGCCTCTTCATCCTTTCTCGAGAAGTCTTTGAACTCAGTTCAGACCAAACAACAGATCTGTCTGTTTTGGGGAGACAAAAAAAAGCTTCCTATCTGCCCGGTACCTTGCAAGACAGGAGGCACCCCCATAATAAAGAGATGGAAAGCAAAAGCAGATAGGTTCTTTGCATCTTTCACGTGGCTCTTTGAAGGCAAGATTGTGACTGTCCATGAAACCATGAGAGAATTGTGTGGAGGCCAAGCTAACTGGAAGAGGGAGTGAGTGAGTTGTCAAAGGCATGGCTCCCCTCATCTTGCACCTTCAAATTTGGATTGGTTGGGTGGTAACAGAGGGGACAGGTCTAGGTGGCAAAAGTAGCTCGGTTTAAAAAAAAGGACAAGGGAAACGGCCGTACTGGCAGATGTGGAAAATGTTTCCGAAGAGCCCGCTCTCTGCCAGATGATGATAATTAATACCTACGGTGTTTGTTAAGCGCTTACCCTGTGCCATTCACTGTACTGAGCACTGGAGTGTATACAAGCAGTTCGGCTTGGACACAGTCCCCGTCCTTCATGGGCTCACAGTCACAATCCCCATTTTACAAATGAGGTAACTGAAGCCAGGAGAAGTCAGTGACTCACCCAAGGTCACACAGCAGACAAGTGGCAGAGCAGGATTAGAACCCATGACTTTCTGACTCTCAGGTCATTGCTCTATGCTGCCGGATGTAGGCAGCGGCACCAGAACTTTATATTAATTTAATATTTAGTCATGTTAATATCTGTCTCCCCCCCAAGACTGTAATCTCATTGTGGGGAGGGAATGTGTCTGTTTATTGTTGTATTGTACTCTCTCAAGCACTTAGTACAGCACTCTGCACACAGTAAATGCTCAATAAATACAAATGAATGAATGAAGGTCACAAGCAGACGTGGCAGAACCAGGATTAGAACCCAGGTCCTTCTGATTCCCAGCTCCGTGCTCTATCCACTAGGCCATGCTGCTTCCACAACGATGGCAGTGGGGAGCCTGGGGGAACTGATGGACTGATCTATCAGTGGAATTTATTGAGCACTTACTGTGTGGGGGGCACTGAATTAAGTTCTCTTTGGCCTGGATGGTTTTCGACTCTTTGGTTATAGACTCTTTGCTGCTGACTCTTTGTATATTTATTGAGTGCTTACTGTGCACAGGACACTATACTAAGTCCTTCTTGATGGCCTGGATGGTTTTCAATTCTTTGATTATAGACTCTTTGTGGTTGATCCTTTGTATTTATTGAGCACTTCCTGTGTGCTGGGCACTGTACTAAAGGCTTGGGAGAGTACAATATAACAACAAATAGACATATTCCCTGCCTACAAGGAGCTTACAGTCTAGAGGGGGAGACAGACATTAATAAATAACAGGTAAGGACAAAAGAGCTGTGGGGTTGGGTGGAGGGACGATGCATACAGAGAGCAAGTCAGGGGAACAGAGGGGAGTGGGAGAAGAGGAAAGGAGGTCTTAGTCAGGGAAGGCCTCTTGGAGGAGATGGGCCTTCAGTAAGGCTGTGAAGGTGGCGAGAGTCATTGTCCATCGGATGTGAAGATGGAGGGCATTCCAGGCCAGAGACGGGACTTGGGCAAGAGGTCAGCAGTGAGACAGACGAGATTGAGGTGCAGTGAGAAGGTTGGCATTAGAGGAGGGAAGTGAGTGGGCTGAGTTGTAGGAGAGCAGGAAGGTGATTTGGACACATCATCAGGAGGACTAATTCTCTGGAGAAGACTGTAATGCTAGGAAAAGTCCAGGGAAAACGTGGAAGAGGCAGACCAGCAGCTAGATGGATAGCGACCATAACAACAATAACAGAAGAACCATTAGAAATAATAATAATGATTATATTTGTTAAGCGCTTACTTTGTGCAAAGCACTGTTCTAAGCACTAGGGGGATACAAGGTGATCAGGTTGTCCCATGGGGGGTTCTTAGTCTTCCGACTCCACCAATTGTCCGCAGTGTGACTTTGGGCAAGTCACTTAACTTCTCTGTGCCTCAGTTCCCTCATCTGTAAAATGGGGATTCAGACTGTGAGCCCCCTGTGGAACAACCTGATCACCTTGTAACCTCCCCAGCGCTTAGAACAGTGCTTTGCACATAGTAAGCGCTCAATAAATGTCATCATTATTATTACTATTATCCCCATTTTACAGATGAGGGAACTGAGGCCCAGAGAAGTGAAGTGACTTGCCCAAAGTCCCACAGCTGACAAGTGGCAGAGCTGGGATTTGAATCCATGACCTCTGACTCCAAAGCCCGGGCTTTTTCCACTGAGCCACGCTGCTTGTCTTAAAGGTTGCAGATTATGGCAGATTAGGGCGCTCTGAAGAAATTATATCCATGGAGTCCCTATGAATTGGAAACGACGGCACTTAATAACAAGTGAGGCAAGGTCCTGCACGAAACTCCTGAGTTTTGGTTTTGAAAGGCTCACTCTGCCCACTGCCTATCCTCTCTCTCACTCCTCTCTCACTACAACTGAGCCCTTACTCTCCACTCCTCTCACACCAATTTGGGCCTTCCTCTCATTTCTCTTGTTGTCAGCCTCTTTTTTAGGCCCTCTCTTCTATCTGGAACACCCTCCCCATTCTTTTTCTTTCTTTGGTACTTCTTAAGCACTTACTATGCATCAGGCACCTTACTAAGCACTGAGGTAGATCAAGCTAACCAGGTTGACCCCACATGAGACTCACAGTCTCAATCCCCATCTCATTGACAAGGTAACTGAGGCTCGGAGAAGTGAAGCGACTTGCCCACGGTCACCCGGCAGACAAGTGGTGGAGCCGGGGTTAGAACACGGGTCCTTGGGACTCCCAGAACACCTATTGAACACCTACTTTGTGCAGAGCACTGTACTAAGCCTTTGAGAGAGTGCAAGACGGCTTAGTAGACATGACGATCCCTCCCTTTGAGGAGCATACAGTCTAGCGGAGGTGGGATAGACCTCAAGTGTTCCCCAAACCATGAACATCCACCCGTTCTCAACTGGCTAAATGGCCTAAAATAGGCACCGGATTCACTCCCTTAAAACCAACCAAGGGGTCATTCCCTAGGGGGCCCCTCCCACTGTCATGCCCAAGGGATCAGACCCAAAATCTTAGGGGATCCTGTTAATTGAAGCCCATCCGTATTTATCCTACCAGTATGTAGGCTAGGAAAATTATCAGCCTCTTTGGGGCCCCTAAGCTCATAAGCCTCTCGGATGTTTATAAACTGAATAAATGGAGATTTGAACATTGACTAAACAGAATGAAACCAACCCACACACACAGACTCCATTAATCCCAGTTGCATCACAAACCCAACCTAACCCAGCCACTCTTCTCGATTCGTAGTTTTGTAGGTTTCTCGATGTGTATTCTTGTGTGAACGTGGGTCTGACGGCGTGGGACATTTAAGTGGGCATCTAAATGGAGTTTGGTTAGCCAGTCCTTGTCCACGATCCTGTCGTCTTAAGATCATAAGCAACTTGCACCCAAAAACAACTAACCAAACTTGTTTTGTCGGACTCTATGCTGTGGAGAGCTTCAAATCTGTTCCCCTAGCCACGGAGCTCTTTTGTTCTCTTTGTATTTATCACTGTCATTGTCCTCTCGCTCCTCTTTCATTAACCATCCGTCACCACTCTGTGCTCCCCAGCTACGGCTTACATTGTGAGCCTCTTGAGATCTGGGAGCAGGTCTAATTCTCATCGCTGTATTTTTTTCCCAGAGCTTAGTACAGTGCTTGGCAAACAGTGTAGCCTAATAAATACTATTCCCGCTACTACTGCTGCTAGTGTTTACCTGTTTTGTTTTTGGGGGGTTTTTTTAGGCGTATTTGTTAAGCACTTACTGTGTGCCCAGCATTGTACTAAGCGCTGGGGTAGATACAAGATAATCAGGTTGGACACAGTCCATATCCCACATAAGGCTCACAATCTTAATCCTCATTTTACAGATGAAGTAACTGTGGTTCAGAAAAGTGAAGTGATTTGCCCAAAGTCACACAGCAGGCAAGAGGCGGGGTCAAGATTAGAATGCAGGTCCTTCTGACTCCCAGAACCCTTGCTCTATCCTCTAGGCCACATCTTACTCTTATTAATAATAATAATGATATTTAAGCACTTACTATGTTCCAGGCACTCTCTAAGTGCTGGGGTGGATACAAGCAAATTGGGTTGGACACAGTCCCTGTCCCACTTGGAGCTCACTGTCTCAATCCCCATTTGACAAATGAAGTAACTGAGGCCCAGAGAAGTGAAGCAACTTGCCCAAGGTCACACAACAGACAAGTGGAGGTGCTGGGATTAGAACCCATGACCTTCTGTCTCCCAGGTCCGTGCCCTATCCATTAGGCCAGGCTCTCCTCTGAAAATGGCACCCGAAACCTTCCCCGGAATCCGTGAGCTGTTTCCAGGGAAGGCTTCTCTGCTGGCAGACTCTTGGTATTAAATGACTGGGTCTGGCAGGAGTAGAGGGGACCCAGCCGTGATACTAGAGACTTTTGTTTACTCCAAAGCTGCCGGAAAGGCCCAGCCCGGCCTGCTGGACTCGTGTAATTGGAGGAGCACCTTTCCTCCCGCTGACCAGCCAGACTTCCCTTGAGGAGATCTTACCCACTTCACTCCCTTCCCCAGAACGCAAAACTGACCCCAGAAAGGTACGCTGAGGAGCCTCTTCCTCTTCCTCTAGACCGGCAGCTTGTTGTGGGCAGGGACCATGTTTGCCATCTTGGTTGTATCATACGCTCAGTGAAGTGCTCTGCATATGGTAAGCGCTCAATAAACACCATCCATTGATTGATATAATGACTGTAAGCTCTTTGTGGGCAAGGGACGTATCTACCAATTTGTGGTATTACACTCCACCAAGCGCTTAGTACAGTGCTCTGGTAAGCGCTCAGTAAATATATTGATGATGATTAATGTGCACTATCATCCAAGCATTTGGATCTGTACCTTCTAAGAAGGGAATGTGTCCATTTATTGTTGAATTGTACTCTCCCAAGCGCTGAGTAATAATAATGATGGTGTTTTTTAAGCACTTACTGTGTGCCAAGCACCGATCTAAGCGCTGGACAATGCTTTGCACACAGTAAGTGCTCAATCAATATGACTGAATGATATTCACCCCCATCCACATCAGCCCCACAGCACTTATGTACATATCCATAATTTACTTATTTATATTAATGTCTGTCTCCCCCTCTAAGCTCCTTATGGGCAGAAGCTATGTCTACAACTTTGTTGTAGTGTACGCTCCCAAGCACTTAGTACAGTGTTGTGTGCACAATATGTGCTCAGTAAGTACGATTGACTGAAAAGAGGGGAGAGGGCAAACACACAGTAAGTGCTTAATAAATTCAATTGATTATTTCTGCTGGGATTTTAACAAGCAACTACTTTGGATTGCCTTGGCCCCTCATTAGACTGCAAAGCTCATTGAAGGCAAGGATCACATGCTTTAATTTCAGTAGTAATCATATTATTTGTTCATCTCTTACACTTTATATCTACCCCAGCACTTAGAACAGTGCTTGACACAGTAAGTGCTTAACAAATACTATGTTAAAAAAAAAAAAACTGTTCTACTATACTGCTACTAGCCCAGCTGAGGCGAGTCACCCCTCCATACTTTGAGGCTTAATTATTTCAGCCTATAAAGGACCTGAAGGTGTACAGATGAAAGGTGCTATCCAACTATAAAGTAATATTAATTACCATTATTACCTAATGACTGAGGCTTCTAGCATCTGCTCCTCCTTAATCTTAATGCATCCTGACTTTGTCAGTGGAATATGGTTGATGCAAGTGGAAAGAGAAGAAGGGAATGAAGTCCCAAAACTCACCTGGCAGGATTATCCTGGGATGGGAATTAGTGCTCCTTGGCTTGTCGGTTTTCCCTAAGGACTTTTTTTTGGCTACACCTCAATCAATCAATCAATCAGTGGTATATTTTTTGAGTACTTACTCTGTACACCCCTCCTTTTTCTCCCAATCTGATCCTGGGTAGCAGCTCTGGAAGGAACAGGTGCCTAAACTGGATTGTTTTAGCAGTGACTTGACATTTTGCGCTGTAATGATAATAATGATGATGGTAATTGTTAAGTGCTTACTATGTGCCATGCACTGTTTTAAACACTGGGGTACATACAGGGTAATCAGGTTGGATATAGTTCCTGTCCCATATGGGGCTCACAGTCTTAATCCCCATTTTACAGATGAGGGAACTGAGGCCCAGAGAAACGAAGTGATTTGTCCAAGGTCACACAGCAAACGTGTGACAGAGCTGGGATGAGAACCCTGGTCCTTCAACTCCCAAGTCCAGGCTCTATCCACTCGGTCACTCTGTTTCCCTAGAAGATTCGCTAGAGTCAGTGGAGGTAACCATTCAACGCTGCAAGCTATGGTTAAATCTGATGGTGTGTCATCCTCCAGTCAGATGGATTCCTCTGTGAAGCAACGTGGGCTGATGGAAAGAGCACAGGACTAAGATCAAGAGACCTGGGTTCCAATCCTGGCTCTACCCACTTGCCTGCTGGGTGACCTAGGACAAGTCCCTTAACTTCTCTGGGCCTCTGTCGCCTCACCTATAAAATGGGGATTAGATACCTGTTCTTCCTCCCCCTTAGACTGTAAGGCCCATATGAGATGAGGGCTGGATTTGATTGTATTGTACCTATCCCAGTGCTTGACACAATTATTATTATTATTTATAAGAAGCAGCATGGCCTAATGGGAAGTGCAAAGGACTGAGAGACAGGAAACCTGGGTTCTCATCCCAAATCTGCCACTTTTTTTTTTAATGGTATTTGTTAAATGTTTACTCTGTGCCAGACCCTGTACTAAGCACTGGGGGAGATATAAGCTAATCAGGTCAGACACAGTCCCTGTGTGAGCCCTGTGTGAGACCATCTCTATATGTTGCCAACTTGTACTTCCCAAGCACTTAGTACAGTGCTCTGCACACAGTAAGCGCTCAATAAATACAAATGAATGAATGAATGACTTACAATCAACCCCATTTTCCAGATGAGGTATCTGGGTCACAGAAAAGTGAAGTGACTTGCCCAAAATCACACAGCAGACAAGTGGCGGAGCCAAAGTTAGAACCGAAGCCCATTCTCTATCCACTAGACCACACTGCTTCTGGATTGCCTGCTAGGTGACCTTGGGCAAGTCACTTGAATTCTTTGGATCTCATCGGTAAAATGGGGATAAAATTCCCATTCTCCCGCCCCAACTCTGAACTCCAGTGGGACAGGGACCATGTCCAGGCTTATTAGCTTGTAGCTACCCCAGTGCTTAGAACGGTACCTGGCACGTAAAAAGCACTTAACAAATACCATTAAAAAAAATCTTCAGCACTAAATACAGCACTTGGCACCTAGTAAGCGCTTAACAAATACTATCATTATTATTTGAACTAGGGACCGTGTCCGACCTGATTATCTTGCATCTACCCCAGTACTTAATAATAATAATAATGATAATGATGATGATGATATTTATTAAGCACTTACTCTGTTCCAGGCATGTACTAAATGCTAAGGACCCACCACAGTGATTATGGACTGTCCTAGAATTTCATTCACAACCCTGAAACCCATATCTCCAGCCTACTCCAGAGCAGGGTTCTTGGCCTGAAAATCAAGAAAAGGACTTGGGCCTTTGCCTCCTGACAATCTAAGGCAAACCACAAACACACAACTGCTATTTCACTGCCCACCTGTAGTCCAAGGAGCTCGACCGCTCTCCAAGCTCAGTTTGTCAATCAGTCGTATTTATTGAGCACTTACGATGAGCAGGGCACCGTATGGAGCACTTGGGAGAGTAAGACAGAATGATGTAACAGACATGTTCCCCGCCCACAGAGAGCAAGAAGGAGGAAAAAGCTGGAGTCGACTAATTGAATGGAAAGAATCAATGCGGGGAGGGGGGTGGTAAGGATGAGGGAACAGAGGAGGCACAAAGCTGATTTTTTAAAAATAATTTGCAGCTTCTCCGAAGATTAAAAATCCAGCAGAGCACCTACCGTCTTTACCCAACCTTTCTCAAATTCAGAACCCCGTCCCCTTCTTGAAACTGGGAGAGGAAAGTGATTTCTGTTCTCTTAGACCGCCTCAGTCAGTCATCTTCCTTTCCACGGCGCTCCTTTTTCTCTAACTCTAGATTGCTTTCCTTGTCGAGCCGGGCCATGGCCGAGAAAGACCGGAGCGCAGTCTGGCCCAGCAAGGAGAGTCCACACCAGAATGCTCTTTTCTTTACCTTCTGTGACCTTAAAGATCAGGAAGCCCTGAACCATATTGCCTGAGCGGTGAAAATATCCAAAATCCTGCCAGATTCGCAGACTGGGGAGAGAAAACGTCAGGAACAGTGGGAGAGCCACTGCCAGCCTTTATTATTAATATCCAACTGTTAATATTTAATGTCATAAAACTGCAGCTCCCTCTACAGCACTAGGCATCACACACGCCAGGGTCACCAGCCAGAATGCTTCAGCTGGAAGACTGTGTCCCCCAAAGCTTCATGCCAAGACTATTAAAGGCATTTGAAAGGTTGGAGCTTAATAATGCCTAAAAGACAAGAGAGAGAGAGGGAGAGAGAGAAAGACAAAGAGAGAGAAAGAGGGAGGGAGGGAGCGGGAAGGAGAGAGAAAGAGGAGGGAGAGGCGATGTTATTGTTTTTACAATTGCTCTTTAAACATCAGCACCGGGTATGTGTATTTAAAAGCCAGAGGCTATGTTCTTGTTAAAAGCACAGGCGTATCTTTCAACATATGGAAGTTCTATTGCCACTGCAGTGTGCTTAGCTATATGCAGTTGGTAGCCAATCGGGGTTTATTAATAATCAGGATTAACAGCGGCGTTCGAAGGGTATCACCAGCATGACTAAATGCAAAGAATCAGAGCCGTGTCCCAAGAATGTGAAAGACCGAGAAGCGGAAGAGAAGTGAAAGACACATCAAGGTTGCTGGGAGAGAAATAGCTAGCGGAGAAAGGGCAGGCTAGTGAAGAAACAGACTCACTGAGCCCAACATAATAATAATACAAATAATTGCCAAGCACTGTACTAAGCGCCGGGGTAGATTCAGTTTAATCGGATCGGACACGGTCTAAGAGGTTTGAGGATGTGGTATCGGCATGCCTAATTACTAATTATTAATTAATTACTAAGTGTACTTCTGCGTGCTCCTTTCCAGGTGCTTAATACACTCAGTAAATAATTATTATAATAATTGTGGTATTTGTTAAGCACTTACTGTGTGCCTGGCACTATACTAAGCGCTAGGATGGATACAAGCAAAAAGGGTCCCAGTCCCTGTCCCACATGGGGCTCCCAGTCTCAACCCTCATTTTCCTGATGAGGTAACTGACGTCCAGAGAAGTGAAGTGACTTGCCCAAGGTCGTACAGCATTCATTCATTTATTCATTCAACCGTATTTATTGAGCACTTGCTGTGTGCAGAGCCCTGTACTAAGCCCTTGGGAAGTACAAGTTGGTAACATATAGAGACAGTCCCTATCCAACAACGGGCTCACAGTCTAGAAGGGGGAGACAGACAACAAAACAAAACATCTGGACAGGTGTCAAGTCATCAGAATAAATAGAAATAAAGCTAGATGCACATCATTAACAAAATAAATAGAAAGTAAATATGTTCAAGTAAAATAGAGTAATAAATCTGTACAAATATATATACAGGTGCTGTGGGGAGGGGAAGGAGGTAGGGTCGGGGGGTGGGGAGGAGGAGGAAAAAGGGGGCTCAGTCTGGGAAGGCCTCCTACAGCAGACAAGTGGTAGAGGCAGGATTAGAACCCATGACCTTCTGACTCCCAGGCCCATTCTCCATCCATTAAGCCATACTGCTTCTCCTTATAAGTCAATAGGATTTACTGAGCCCTGTACAGGGAAGGATACTAATTGCTTGGCAGAGAACAATAGAGTTAGTAGACAATCTCTGCCCTCCAGGAGTTTACAATCTAGCGGGTTCTAATGCCATTATTATGGCAGCTGGTCATCCCTTGGACTCTATCCTACAAAGAGTGGTCACTGTTGGCATAGAGAAGCCCAGTTAGAAGAACCACAGAAATATCAAGGGCTTCAAATGCTAAAATGTAAGTTCCTTGATCAGGTCTACTAATTCCATTATATTGTACTTTCTCTAACACATAGTACAGTGCTCTGCACATAAGAAGGGCTCAGTCAATCAATGATATTGATTGAGTGCTTACTGAGTGCTAAGCGCTTCAGAGAGTACCATGTAACAATATAACAGACACATTCCTTGCCCACAACGAGTTTACAGTCCTCCTACTAGACCTCAAGAAGATAAATGTGGGCAGAGAATAAGTCTGTTTATTGTTTTATTGTTCTACTGTACTCTCCTAAGTGCTTAGTACAGGGCTTTGCACACAGGAAGTGCTCAATAAATTGCCACTCACATGACCTTTCCATGACTCTCCTGTTCCTGTCCAGAAATTCTATATTTAGCTTTCCTCTTTCCATTTGAGAACCTGTATACAAGAGGTAATTATTGTGAACCTTAACTACTTGTGATTAACATGACTGGAGCAAGCCTCTCCCTCTTCCTTCTCCTCCCCCAGCCTCTGCTGGGACAATTCACAATTGGTGCATCCGCAGCTCATGAATTCTCTGGGCGCTTCACACCACACCCAAAACTGGGCCACTGTGAAAACTTCAACTCTTAATTACGAAGTACCCAAGGCCTTCAAGTTTAGAAGGAATTGTTGACATGAGGACATCTGTCTTGGCCACTCTATATTATTACATGAATGCTGAAAAGTAGCGTGGCCCAGGGGATAGAGCACAGGCCTGGGAGTCAGAAGGACCTGGGTTCTAATCCTGACTCCGCCACTTGTCTGCTGTACGACCTTGGACAAGTCACTTGACTTCTCTGGGCCTCAGTTCCCCCATCTAGAAAATGGGGATTAAGACTGTGTCCAACTTGACTAGTTGGTATTTGCCCCAGCGCTTAGTACAGTGCCTGGCACATAGTAAGCACTTAAATGCCATTAAAAAAAAGAACCACTGAGCATCCCAGTGGACTAAACTGCAGATGAAGCATTTAATTCTAGATGCGATGTTTGACAGCTTTCCTGATTCAATCAGTGGTATTTATTGAGTGCTTACTCTAAGCAGAGCGCTTGGGAGAGAGTTAATGTAACAGAATTAGCAGACACATTTCCTACCCGTAATGATTCTATCATCTCGCTTTCACAGATGATCATGCTTTTTCAGAACTAATGATCATGGTATTTGTTAAGCACTTACTATGTGCTAAACACAGGGGTGTGGATACAAGCAAAACTAGCCTGCCGATAAAAGGATTATGTGATCATGTGGCATTTAAGTGATTACTATGTGCTGAGCACTGTGTTAAGGTCTAAGATAAGTACAGATGAAACATAGTCCCTGCCCCTCACACAGAGTCTAAGGGGAAAGAGAGAATGGGTTTTTTATCCCCATTTATAGATAAGGAAACTGAGGTTCAGAGAAATATAGTGACTCGCCTGAGGATGGCCAGGGAGCAAGTGGAGGAATCGAGATTAGGATCCCGATCCCTGTGGATCAGTCCCGTGCGCTACCTACTAAGACCCAAGTCACCCAAGGGTCTGCCCGGCAGGCAGAATTCCAACCCATAAATCTGGATTGTGGTTTGAGGGGGCAGATTCTCAAATCTGTCTCATTTGGACTGAGCTCATATTAGATTTTGGCCAACATGTGGATTTCATTGATTATTCTAATCTATTCCTAAATCCGGGGCTAGTCTGGCTGTTCAGGAATATGCATTAGGACTGAGGCTCCCACTGAATTCGCTCCTTCATTAAAACGGATCCTCTCTACAGGGAATCGAATTATAATCACGTCTCTTTGAGCAAAAAAACAGCCACTGGGCTGAAAATGTCCCCTTTGGGCCTAACACAGCAAAACAAGGCCGAGTAGACCATCTGGAGGAAAAGCATCCAGTCCCGTATAATGTCCCGAGCCTAAGGTCTCCCTGCTGTCCAAACACGCTTAGGGCAGCTGCTTCGCCTCTCCTGGTACGAGAGCAAAATCCATCCCATCACCCCAACCCCCGGGAGCGAGGCACACAGTAAAAAAAGAAGTTGCAATAATAAGGAAGCAGCAGTGTGCCCTAGTGGAAAGAGCAAGGGCCAGGGAAGTCAGAGGACCTGGGTTCTAATCCTGGGTCTGCCCATTGCTTTCCGTGTGACCGCGGGCAAGTCACTTCACTTCTCTGGGCCTCCGTTTCCTCATCCGTAAAATGGGGATTAAATCCCACACATTCATACTTAGACTGTGAGCCCCATGTGGGACGGGGATTGCGTCCAACCTGATAAAACTTGGATCTACCCCAGTGTTTAGAACAGTGCTCAACACATAGGAAGCGCTTAACAAATATTAAAAAAAAATGATAATGGCACTGATTAATCACTTCCTTTGTCGAAGCACCGGGGTGGACACAAGAGAAGCTAAACTCTCCAAGTCCCTATGCCACCCTGAGTTCACCGTTTCAGATCAACCTATCATAATCAATCCAACAGTCAGTGGTATTTATTGAGCACTTACTGTGAGCAGAGCACTGTATTAAGTGCTACAATTCCTCTAGTCTGTAAACTCATTGTGGGCCGGGAATGTGTCTGGTTTTTGTTGTATTACACTCTCCCAAGTGCTTAGTACAGTGCTCTGCATACAGTAAGCGCTCAATAAATACCACTGACTGACTGACCGAAAGATGGAAAATACAATACAACAGAGTCGGTAAACAAGATCGCTGCCCACAAAGAGTTTACAGTCTACAGGGGGAGACGGACATTACAATAAATTACGGCTGGGGGACATAGCAGAGTGTAGGATATGGACGTAAATGCTCTGGACCTGAGGTGAGAATGAGGGAGAACAGGTATTTTATCCCCCTTTTACAGATGAGGAAACTGAGACCCAGGCAGAGAAGGGAAGTGACTTGCCCAGGGTCACACAGCAGACAAGTGGCAGAGCCAGGATTAGAAGCCCGGTCCTCTGCCCCCCAGGCCAGTGCGCTTTCCACTAGGCCACGCTGCTTCTCAACCAGTTCCATCACTATCTCTAGCCTTCCCCCGCCCTGCCCAATCATCATCATCATCAATCGTATTTATTGAGCGCTTACTATGTGCAGAGCACTGTACTAAGCACTTGGGAAGTACAAATTGGCAACACATAGAGACAGTCCCTGCCCAACAGTGGGCTCACAGTCTAAAAGGGGGAGACAGAGAACAAAACCAAACATACCAACAAAATAAAATAAATAGGATAGATACGTACAAGTAAAATAAATAAATAAATAAATAGAGTAATAAATATGTACAACCATATATACATATATACAATCCACCTCCCCCATTCTGAACCACTTAAACCACACTCCCCAATCTAATAATAATAGACACATTATGCACCTAAGAAGCAGCGTGGCCTAGCAGAAAGCCTAGGAGTCAGAGGATCTGAGTTATAATCCCAGCTCTGCCACTTGCCCGCTGTGTGATGTTGGGCAAGTCACCTAACTTCTTTATGCCTCAGATTCCTCAGCTGTAAAGTAGGGATTCAATACCTGTTCGCCCTCCAACTTAGACCGAAGCCCCATGGCGGGCAGGGACTGTATCCAACCTGATGAACTTGTATCGACCCCTGGCACTTAGAGCAGTGCTGGACGCATAGTAAGTACTCAACAAATACCAGAATTATAATAATTCTTAATAATGATTAGGAAGGAAAAGTCTCTCCTCTGCTCCTGGCAGTTTCCCTGGGAGAATGGCACATCCCTCTAGAGAATTCCAAAGTCCCAAGAGTGACCCTCTAGACTGTCAGCTCGTTGTGGGCAGGGAATCTGTCTGCTTAATAATAGTAATAATAAAAGGAATGGTATTTGTTAAGTGCTTACTGTGTGCCAGGCACTGTTCTAAGCACTGGGGTGGTTACAAACAAATGGGTTTGGACACAGTCCCTGTCCCATCTGGGGCTCACAGACTCAGCCCCCATTTTCCAGATGTGGCAGCTGAGGCCCAGAGAAGTGAAGTGATTTGCCCAAGGTCACACAGCGGACAAGTGGCAAAACTGGGATTAGAATCCATGACCTTCTCACTCCCAGGCCCATGCTCTATCCACTGAGCCATGCCGTTTATTTATTTTTCTACTGTACTCTCCCAAGCGCTTATTACAGTGCTGTGCACACAGTAAAGGCTCCATAAATATGATTGAAAGAATGAATGACCCCAAGAGTCAATCCTCCTACCTCCTGTTACATTCTACAGTCTCATCACCCTTGGAGTCTACCTCTATCATGTTGAAAGGGAAGGGGACGGTGGGGAGGGGGCTTCTGGTTGGCTTTGTTTTTCTAAAACATAAACATGTTTTATAGAGAAGCGCTGCATGCAATAATTAAATGGGGGAGGGAGGGGGACATTCCCACATTTTCTCCAGGGTGCCCACGATTTGGCAAGTCGGGCTAGAATATGAAATTATGACCCGAGAATTGACTTTGGGTGTTTCCGATGCTCCCTTAGATGATTGCTTCTATAACTTATGGAGACAGCCGAGTGTACGGATTCAAGTGATCACATAAATTAATATCCATATGGGAAAATGCCACGCTGGAAAGGAGGACGGTTTGAGAACGGCTTCCCCGCTAATACTCGCCGCACCTCAGGAAATACGCCCAGATCTAAAGCTAGCCCATGAACGCGGTGGTAATGTTTCATCGGTGTTTTGAAGCAGGAGAGAGCATTTAAAATGTTGCCTCCTTAAAGTGGTTAAGATACATGTGCTGTTTGTAGCTATAACGTCTTTATGAGGGATGAAGCAAACTGATAAAAAACAGTGTGTGCCTTATAATTTAATGTTTGACTCCTCCAGGGCTA
The DNA here is from genome assembly GCF_015852505.1 of Tachyglossus aculeatus. Lineage (NCBI taxonomy): Eukaryota > Metazoa > Chordata > Mammalia > Monotremata > Tachyglossidae > Tachyglossus > Tachyglossus aculeatus. Next base: position 28,262,604 of record NC_052083.1, read on the forward strand.
CTATTGTGGCCCTGAGCGATAATTATATGTGCAGCAGTAAAGTTCTGCTGGTTTTCACACTTGCCAATGCTTTTATTTTCCTTCATGACAGACATGAGATTATTTCTCTTTGCTAAGTCTCCCCCAACTCCACCCATCATTACAATTCTTACTATGGTACTTTTTTTGTGTATGATATTTGTTAAGTGCTTATCATGTGTCAGGCACTGTACTAAGCACTGGGTAGGATACAACCAAATCAGGTTGTACAGAGTCCTTGTCCCACATCGGGCTCACAGTCTTAATACCCATTGTACTGATGCGGTAACTGAGGCCCAGAGAAGTGAAGTGACTTGCCTAAGGTCACACAGCAGCTACGTGACAACCCAGGTCCTTCTGATGCCCAGGCCCTTGCTCTATCCACAAGGTCACGCTGCTTCTAAGTGCCAAGCACTGTACTGAGGAGTGGGGTACATACAATATTATCAGATTGGACACAGTCCTTGGCCCACCTGGCTCACTGTCTAAGTAGAAGGGAGTAGGATTGAATCCCCATTTTCCAGATGAGGAAACTGAGGCACAGAGCAGTGAAGTGACCTGCCCAAGGTCACACAGCAGACAAGGGGTGGAGCCCGAAATTAGAACCCAGGTCCTCTGACTCGCAGGTCCGGGCTCTTTCCTCATGCACCTTAGGGGTGGGAAGAGACTAGCAACCTTCCTTCTCCCTTTCAAAAACAGTTGTGTCCGTGTAGCACCAAAAGCACTTATTTCCAGGACTCTCAAGTGCAGGTCTTGGGGGCTGGGGAAGTTCTCTTGAAAGGACGCATTTAACCATGATCTATATTCCTTTCTGGACAGAGAGAGGAGAGGGTGCCAAGCGGCAAAGAGGGAGTCAATTAATCAGTCAATCAATGGTATTTATTGAGTGCTTACTGTGTGCCCAGCACCATATGAACCACCTGGGAAAGTACAAGAACAGTAGAGTTGGTAGGACTCTATCCATGCCCACAAGATGCTTCTTGAGGTGGATTACAATCTGGGGGTGGAGACCTTCCCTAAATAACAATCATGCTACTTCTTAAGTGCTTTCTGTGCCAAACACCATTCTGAGCTCCAGGGTAGACACAAGATAACCAGGATGGACATAGTAAAGCAGCGTGGCTCAGTGAAAAGAGCCCAGGCTTTGGAGTCAGAGGTTGTGGGTTCAAATCCCAGCTCCGCCAAATGTCAGCTGTGTGACTTTGGGCAAGTCATTTAACTTCTCTGTGCCTCAGTTACCTCATCTGTAAAATGGGGATTAAGCCTGTGAGCCCCCTGTGGGACAACCTGATCACCTTGTAGCCCCCCCAGTGCTTAGAACAGTGCTTTGCACATAGTAAGCGCTTAACAAATACTATTGTTATTATTATTATTATTATTATTATCCCTGTCCCACATGGGGTTCACAGTCAAAGCAAGAGGGAGGACAGACATTTAATCTCCACATAATAATAATAATGATGATATTTGTTAAGTGCTTACTATGTGCCAAAAACTGTTCTAAGCGCTGGGCGAGATACAAGGTAATGAGGTTGTCCCACGGGGGGCTCCCAATCTTAGTACCCATTTTACAGAGTAGGAAACTGAGGCACAGAGAAGTGAAGTGACTTGCCCAAGTTCACACAATAGGCGAGTGGTAGAGCCGGATTAAGACCCAGGTCCTTCTGACTCCAGGCCCGTTGCTCTTTCAACTAAGACACGCTGCTTTTCTAAATAAATGCAGTGGGATGACAAAAGGATTGGAGTAGGGCCCTCCTATAAGATCAAGAATATCTAGGCACAACCCTACTGGATGAGAGGGAATGTTTGGGCAGAACAAATCAAGCCTGGTCAGTCGGTCAATCATATTTATTGAGAGCTTACCTTGTGCAGGGCACTGTGTACTAAACTCTCAGGAGAGTACAACACAACAACATAACACTAGTTTCACCTTCCTTGGAGCTGGCCAAAATAATAATAATAATAATAATGATGGTTAAGTAGGGAGTATGAAATAGGAAGCATGGAAGATCTCTACTTACAGAAGCTCAGGTGGGAACAGTGCTGTGGTGTAAATCTTCCTCTGTAAAATCCCTCTAGACTGTAAACTCTTTGTGGGCAAGTGCCAGTGCCTTCCAGTTCTGTCGTACCGTACTCTCCCAAGCGCTTAGCATTGGGCTCGGCACCCAGCGATTAATTGATTGAGTGATTGATCAACTGATAGTTCTGTTAGTTTGGGCTTTTATGATGAGCAGTGAAAAGAGGAAGAAGTGGAAGAAGCCCTTCTAGACTGTAAGCCCGTTGTGGGCAGGGATTGTCTCTGTTACTGAACTGTACTTTCTAAGTGCTTGGTACAGTGCTCTGCACACAGTAAACGCTCAATAAATATGATTGAATGAAGGAGAGCAAGGAAGCAGGTTCCTACGGTTTGGGAAATTAAATAGAACAGTCATAATAATGCGAAACCTTCCACCATTTTTGACCATGAGCCCATTTTTCATCATTTTCAGAGCACTTTAAGATTTGATATCCTTAACCCTCACCACCCATCTGGGGAGGGAAGCAGCAGGTAATGGGTGGCATTTTCCCCAGATGCAAAACGGGATTGGAAAAGGTTAAGTCCCTCAGGCTTGAACACAGACCACCGATACCACAGAGGGAATGGGGTGAGGTGGGAGGGGCTGGGGGGTATTTAATCTTTGCAACTACCAATTTCCTGCAGTGGTATTAAAAAGTCTGTGCCATTGAGTTCATTCATTCAAGCATATTTATTGAGTGCTTACTGTGTGCAGAGCACTGTACTAAATGCTTGGGAAGTACAAGTTGGCAACATTAGAGACGTTCCCTACTCAACCCCCTCCTACCTCATCTCACAGGTTTCCTACTCTGGCTGAGCCCACACACTCTGCTCCTCTAGCGCCAGTTTACTCACTGTACCCCAATTTCATCTATCTCATTCATTCAATCATATTTATTGAGCGCTTACTGTGTGCAGAGCACTGTACTAAGCGCTTGGGAAGTACAAATCGGCAACATATAGAGACGGTCCCTACCCAACAACGGACTCACAGCCTAGACCCCTTTCCCATGTCCTCCCCCTAACCTGGAATTCCCTCCCCTTCCCTATACGCCAGACCCCCACTCTCCCCACCTTCAAGGTCTCACCTCCTCCAAGAGGCCTTCACTGATTAAGCCCTCTTTTCACCAGCTCCTCCTCCATCTCCGCACTTGAACCAGTGACCTTTGGACATGCGGTATTCACCCCACCCTCAACCCCACAGCATTTACGTGCACTTATGTACATATCTTTGTTACATATTCTGAATTATTTACTTATATTAATATCTGTCTCCCCCCCAGACTAAGCTCGCTGTGGGCAGGGAACACGTCTGCCAACTCTATTGTGTTGTACTCTCCCAAGTGCTTAGTTCAGTGCTCGGCACATAGTAAGCACTCAATAAATATCAGTGATGGACAGATGGAACGCAATTCCTGGTGGTTTTCCAGGCCAAGTCCAATTATTTTTCCTTTGCTGCAGTGCCTATAGCAGAAAGTACCTAGTGCAGGAGAGCCAGAGGCTAGAGAACTGGTACTTAGCATATAGCACACAGGGCACAACACACAATATACAGTACACAGCACATAACACACACACACACAGCACCACACCCCTCCCACCCTCCACCCTGGACCCCACCCCAAGCGCAAGGGGACAATACCGATAAAATAATTTCCTTCTGAACACAAGATGGCAGCCTTAAATAAATGCAACCCTGTGCAGCTTTTAATCCTACACATCATTAAATTCCTAATTTACACATTATGTTTTCGCAGGCCAACCCATAAGTCATTAGTGTTGAACTCAGAGTTAGAAAGACCAGTGCACTAAAAGTTCTGGGAATCCTTCCGTTAATAGCTTGGAATGGGAGGGAAATGAGGAGGGGGTGGGAGAGGAGGAGGAAGATGAGAAGGAGGCAGAGAGAGATGAGGAGGAGAGGAGAAAGAGGGGAAGAAAAGGAGAGGAGGGGAGGAAAAGGAAATGAAGTGAAGGAGAGGAGGGAAGGGAAGGAAAAAGGGGAGGAGGGAGGGAGGGAATGTAGTGTGGCCTAGTGGATAGAGCTCAGGCCAGGGAGTCAAAGGATTTGGGTTCTAATCCCAGCTCCACCACTTGCCTGTTATGTGACCTTAAGCAAGTCATTTCACTTCTCTGGGCCTTGATTCCCTCATCTGCCAAATGGGGATTAAGACCGTGAGTCTCACGTGGGACGGGGACTGTGTCCAACTCGATTAGCTTGTATCTACCCCAGTGCTCAGTCCAGTGCCTGGCAGATAGTAAGCACTTCACGAATATGCCATAAAAAAAAAAATGAAGTAGCTCTCTTCGTTAAACTTGTAAAGCATCCAAAGGAAACTTTCTACTCGGCTGCATCAGGGAGAGATTTGACTGAGTGTCACCCACTTTGAGGGAGTGCGGCCTAGCAAAAAAAAACACAGGACTGTTCTCGGCCCAGTTCAGCCACTTGCCTGCTGTGGGACCCGGGGCGAGTCACGTCACCTCTCTGGGCCTGTCTCCTCTGCTGTACAATGGGGATAAAATACCTCTTCTCAGTCAGTCAGTCCATCATATTTATTGAACCCACGTCATCCGCCGGGCCTGGAATGCCCTCCCTCTGCCCATCCGCCAAGCTAGCTCTCTTCTTCCCTTCAAGGCCCTACTGAGAGCTCACCTCCTCCAGGAGGCCTTCCCAGACTGAGCCCCTTCCTTCCTCTCCCCCTCGTCCCCCTCTCCATCCCCCCATCTTACCTCCTTCCCTTCCCCACAGCAAGTGTATATATGTATATATGTTTGTACATATTTATTACTCTATTTTACTTGTACATATCTATTCTATTTTATTTTGTTAGTATGTTTGGTTTTGTTCTCTGTCTCACCCTTTTAGACTGTGAGTTGGGTAGGGACTGTCTCTATATGTTGCCAACTTGTACTTCCCAAGCACTTAGTACAGTGCTCTGCACACAGTAAGCGCTCAATAAATACGATTGATTGATTGATTGAGTGCTTTCTGTGTGCGGAGCACTGTACTAAGCACTTGGGCGAGGACAATAGATCAATAAACAGACACATTCCCTGCTCACAACTTCATATTGTAGTCTCCCAAGTGCTTAGTACAGTGCTTTGCACACAGTAAGGCCTCAGTATATGGGATAGAATTGAACTTTTATGCCCTAAGTGGGCCAGAGACTGTGCCTGGATCTGACTCTCAGGCATCTACCTAGGGCTTGGCACGGGGCAGGTGCTCAATGCCATCTTTAGTTATTATTATTCTCGGACCCCCGGAAAATCTTTCTGGGCCCCTGAAGCTCCAATCAGTCAACCGATCCTGGGCGCATTCACACAGACACACACACAGACTCACACAGAGACAGACACGCATAAAGATGTGCGTACAGAGTTAGAGAGTCACGCAGCCCTGCACACACGCAGATACAGACCTGCACCGGCATGCACCCGGACACAGCCCAGCGCTCACGTCTGGGCCCGGGACCACACTGGCGTCAGGCAGGGCTCAGGGGCGGGTGGGCAGGCGAGCGTCCGCCCATCCGGGCTGAAAGCAGGGCCATTGGCGATGGTGGCAGCGGTGGCTGCTGCTCTCTGGCTGGCAGACATCTTCCTGTGGGAGGATTTCAAACGAACCGTGAAAGCCAGAAACTACACGGGCTACAAACTCCGGAATCCCGGCCTGCTGCCCTTCCCCAACTGTGCCTCCCATACACACAAACACACACACACACACACACACACACACGCCACCCCCCACCCCCACCTCCAGAATCCCAGCCTGCTCTTCCCCAAACCTCCTTTTCCCTGCTTCCTCTTATAAACACACAAGCACCGACACACACACACACACATATTCAAAGACCAGGTTGGGGCCTTTTCTTGTCAAATGGCACCTGGATGGACAACAATGGGACACCTCCCCTCTCGCCCCGCCACTCCCTGTCTCTGAGGTCCCTCTTCACTCCCTCTTCACTGCCCTGGGCCCCCACACTCACCGAACTTCCTCATCAAACTCGTCATGGGCAGGGAACGTGTCTACCAACTGTTGTCGGGCCCTCTCCTGAGCACTTAGCACAGTGTTGTGCGCCCAGTGAGCGCTCACTAACTACCACCGACCAAATGACGGATTGACGGAATGAGCAATCCGGCTGCATGACTGAAAGGGAATCGGAGGCCGCGGGGGCCGCGTCGAAAGGGGTTTCCCAAGGTGGACGTCGCCCTTCGCACCCCTCGGCCGTCAGCAGAGCTGGGGGCTGGACCCGGGGTTAGCGGGGAGGGGAGGCTGGAGACTTTCCTTATCAGCGGCCACCAGCCTCACCGGATGCCGGGTGGGGGCCTGCACGGGGGGCGGCTGGAGGGTCCAACGGAGGCCCCAGAGTGCTGAGCCTCCAGCTCCTCCTGCCCACACAGGGGAGCCATCGTCCCAGAGGCGAGGGTGGACTGACCAATGCTCCAACCCCCAAGGCCACGGTCAGACTGACTGATGGCTCCCCTCATCCACTCCCCACCCCAAGGTCCCAATCAGGCTGACCAAAGGCTCCCCTCGCCCACTCCCCACTCCAGGGCCTCAGTTGGACTGATCCACGGCTCCCTCTGCCCACAGCCCACCCCCAGGCCCATGGACAGGCCAACAATAATAATAATTATTATTATGGTATTTGTTAAGTGCTTACTGTGCACCGAGCACTGTTCTAAGCACTGGGGTAGATATAAGGTAATCAGGTTATCCCACATGGGGCTCGCAGTATACTCCCCATTTTACAGATGAGGGAACTGAGGCACAGAGAAGTTAAGTGACTTGCCCAAGGTCACACAGCTGGCAAGTGCCGTGGAGCCAGCATTGGAACCCATGTCTTCTGACTCCCAAGCCCGTGCTCCATCCACTAAGCCATGCTGCTTCCCCAATAACTTCCCCCACCCACCCTGCGACCACAGTCAGACTGACCTATGGCTCCCCCGCACCATCCCTGCCCCCAACCCCAGACTGACGGACAGCCCCCCCCCAGCCCATGCTGGGGACCCCAGGATCCCCCATGCACAGCCCAATCAAGCCCTCTCAGCACCTCACACCCAGAAAATACAAGCAAGCATGGGGTCTATCCCCCGCCCCCCCCCCCCCCCCCCCCCCCCCCGCCAACAGCAGACAAGCGGTGGAGCTGGGATTTGAACCCAGGTCCTTCTATCAGGCCCAGGCCACTGGTACTAATGGTAGTATTTGTTAAGCGAAGGAGTGTGGTCTAGTGGAAAGGACACTGGCCTGAGAGGCAGGGGATCTGGGTTCAAATCCTGGCTCCAAATCCGTGCCCGCTTTGGGACTTTGAGCACGTTGGGCCTGAGAGCCAGAAGGTTGTGGGTTCTAATCCTGACTCCACCACTCATCTGTGTGACCTTGGGCAAATCGCTTCACTTCTCTGGGACTCAGTTACCTCATCTGTAAAATGGGGATTGAGTACCCCATGTGGGACAGGGACTGTGTCCAACCTGATTTGCTCGTGTCCACCCCAGCGCTTAGTAAAGTACCTGGCACACAGTAAGCGCTTTACAAATACCACAATCATTCTTATTACTTCACTTCTTTGAGCCTGTTTGCTCATTTGAAACGTGGGGATTCAGTACCTCTTCAACCTCCTGCTTAGAGTGAGAGCTCCCTTTGGAGGGGGTGGGAGCTCTTGGTCCAGTGCTTGGCACATAGTAAGCACAGTTGTTATTATTTGTTAAGCGCTGACTGTGCGCCACGTGCTAGGGTTGATACAGCTAGAATGTAAGCTTGTTGTGGGCAGGAAACGTGTCTGTCTGTTGTATTGTACTCTCCCAAGCACTTAGTACAGTGCTCTGCCCGCAGTAAGCGCTCAATAAATATGATTGAATGAATGAATGAGGTCAGCATCATGGTGTAAAGTATAGAGCACAGTCCTGGGAGTCAGGAGGTCACAGGTTCTATTTCTGGCTCCGCCTCTTGTCTGCTGTGTGGCCTTGGGCAAAATCGCTTCACTTCTCTGGGCCTCAGTTACCTCATTCTAGGGAAGAGGGAGAACAGGATTTGAATCCCCATTTTATTGATGAGAAGACCAGCATGGGGATGTTAAGTAACTTGCCCAAGGTCACACATCAGGAGGAGACAGAACACGGGTCTCCTGACTCCCAGTTCTGTGCTATTTCATTCATTCATTTATTCAATTTATTCAGTCGTATTTATTGAGCGCTTACTGTGTGCAGATCACTGTACTAAGTGCTTGGAAAGTACAATTTGGCAACAAATAGAGACAATCCCTGCCCACAACGGGCTCACAGTCTAGAAGGGAGGAGACAGGCATCAAAACAAGTAAACAGGCATCAATAGCATCAGTATAAATAAATAGAATTATAGATATCTGCACATCATTAAGATAAATAGATTGTATTTATTTTTCACTGGGCCACACTGCCAAAAGTTCGGGAGGCTTCTCTGGGGGAGAAGAGAAAGTGAGTGGGTTCTCGGAGGGTGGGGGTCAGTGGGGGCAGGGGTTGCAGCTGAGGACAAGAGAAAAGTTGCAGATCATTGGTTGTTGGTCAGTGTGGCAGGGGAGGAAGTGTTGCGTGTTGCGGCGTGCCTGGGACTGCATGTGTCAAGGAAACTCCTGTGTTTGGTCGTGGTTGGAAGCGCAGCAGTGGTACAGCGTGACCTAGTGGATAGAGCACAGGCCTGGAAGGCAGAAGGATCTGGGTTCTAATCCTGGCTCCACCACTCGTCCGCTGCGTGACCTGAGGTGAGTCACTTCACTTCTCTGTGCCTCAGTGACATCATCCGTAAGACGGAAATGGAGACTGCGAGCCCCATGTGGGGCAGGGACTGTATCCAACCTGCTTATCTGGAATCTCCCCCAGATCTCAGTACAGTACCCAGCACATAGTGAGCGCTGAACAGACATCATTTAAATAAAAAAAAGAGGGGAAGAAAATGGGGACAAAACAAGTGATCCCCATCAAGTGGGGCACCATAGGAGCCAGGCAAGGTGAGTTTCCCATCTGGGAAGAGCTGCCTGTGGGTAATTGGGTTTGCTGGAATTGCCTCTATAATTAATAAGTGATTTGACTTGGAGATTGGAAATAATAGTTGAAATGGAGCCAGGCACCGAGGGCGGGGCGCTATGGGTGTGGACTCTCTCCTCCTCCGACGGCTCCCCGCTGAATTCAGCCCACTGAATCCAGCGACAGTGGATGGGTGGTTTAAAGAGGAGGAAGTTGCTCGCCCTGGAGGCTGGCGAATGTGATAATATTGGCATGTAACCTTCCAGTGTTTGAGCAATTAGTTGCTTAGCTACTTTGGAGGGGTCATTATTTTGCCAACTGGAAACATTTGCAAGTGGTGATTCTTTCCTCCCGCATGGTGAAAGGGCGACAAACCTACCCCGGCAGCATTGAACTCTTAGAAATATATATGCATAAATTGTTTCTAATGAGACCATCTGCCTTTTATGATCCCTTTGGAGCAAGTAGGAAGCCGTAGACTATTCCGTCTTACACAGACCTGTGGTTAGACGGGCCGGAGGGGGGGAGAAAAATGAGGTAAGAGCATATATGTGTATTTAACAGCAAACTACCCACGGAGGGTTGTGGGCAGAGAGGGGGACGCGGGTTTGATAGCGAAAGGGTCGACGTTGGACTCTGCTCCTGACCGGATCACACCGGCTATGGGAATTCCCCGCCGGCGGCCATTAGGCAGGAGGCTGGGGCCGGATGATTGAAAAACCAGGATGTGGTCTTCCCTCAAGTCCCCCCCGCGAACACCCAATCTTCAAACAAACGGACACCCACCCCCACCGCAAGACCGTAAGTTTGGTGTGGACGGGGAACGTTTCCGTTGTCTTGTACTCTCCCACGCTTAGCACAGTGCTCTGCACAAAGTAAGCACTCGATAAATATGATTGACTGACTGACCTACCGACCCAGGGAGGGCCGAGGCTGTGGTGAGAGCAGATAGGAGCTTATAGTCTCCATGGCTCCGTCGCTACCAAGCCTCCCAAGACAGGAGAGAGAAAGACACACACACACAGAGCCCTCTAGAAGACAGTCCAGCTCTGGCCATAGCAGAACAGAGTTCAAAGTCTGCATGGCTCCTTTACTCCCAAATCTCTCAAGACAGGAGAGAGAGAGAGAGAAAGTGTGTGTGTAGCTCTGGCTAGCAGATCAGGCCTCGAAGTCTGCATGATTCCTTCGCTCCCAAACCGAGAGGGAGAGAGGGAGAGAGGGGGAGAGAGAGAGAGAGAGAGAGAGAGAGAGAGAGAGAGAGAGAGAGAGAGAGAGAGAGAGAGAGACCTAGAAAACAGTCCAACTTTGGCAAGAGCAGATCAGGGCTCCTTCGGAGAGAGAAAGAGAGAGAGAAAGGACGACGCCTGCTGCTGTTCGATGGGCCACTCCACTCCGCTCTTGTGGACTCCCGTTCCTTGGCCTCTCGGTGCCGAGGGAGGGTGAGGGTTAAAAACGGAGGCCGGAGCCACCCTCCAGGCGAACAGGGAATCGTCGACCAGCTCAGCTCTGCCTCTTCGCGGCCAAGCCCGGGTGGCCCAGTGGGAGGCCCATGAAGGTCCTGGGAGTCCGGCCGGATTGCAGGCCGGAGCGTGCCCTGGCCCCGCTGATTGACAGATCACACATCTCTCGCCCACAACACGTCTGTTATACTGTTATATGGCTTTGTGGACAGAGCATGGGCTTGGGAGCCAGAGGACGTGGGTTCTCATCCCGGCTCCTTCACTTGCCTGCTGCATGACCTTAGGCAAGCCGCTTCACTTCTCTGGGCCTCAGTGACCTCATCTGTAAAATGGCGATTCAGACTGTGAGCCCCACATGGGACAACCTGACTACCTATCTACCTCAGCGCTTAGGATAGTGCTTGGCACATAGTAAGCGCTTAACAAATGCCATCATTATTATTATCATTATTGCTCTCCCAAGCGCTTAGCACAGTGCTCTGCACACTTTAAGTGCTCAATAAATCCAATTGAATGAACAAGCATCTCCCGCACACAGCCGCACAGCGCGGCACGGAGGGTGGGAGGATAAACATTTTTCATATTAACCGGTTGCTGTTAATTAGGGGAGGGAAAAGGCGGGGCGCCTCCCCCCCCCCCTTCCCCCCTTCGGCTTGTAAGGGGGTGGAGAGGGCTTAATAATAGGGGAGCTGCCCTGGGGGAGTCTGATAGATCGGTAACCCCCATGATTAATTCATAACTTTAGACAGCGCGCCTGCTTCAGTCTCTCGTCTTTAATAGGTTCTGAATGTCAGGAAGGCTTCCCTGACAGCCAAAGCGTCGCCTTTTAAATGTGTTGAAAGTCGCTGCGATGCACACTGGGAGACCAAGTCACCATCTGCTCCTGGTTGGAGGCAGGAGGGGGCGTGTAGGACCACCACTGAGCGGGGCTGGGGGCGGGGGGGGGGCTATTTCCTTTGCCCCACCTCCCGCCCCCTGATGGCTCACTGCCCCTGCCCCCCACCCTCCTGGCTCATTGTGGGCAGGGAACGTGTCTGTTGTTTTTATATCATACTCTCCCAAGGGCCTAGTACAGTGCTTTGCCCATGGGAAGCGCTCAGTAAATATCACTGAATGAACGGTTCCACTCCAAGATGCAGAAAGCATCTTGGCTGGTGTCTGCCGCTGGGACACCCCCACGTCAGAGGCACCTACCCGATTTGCTTGTAGAGTAATAATAATAGTGATGATGATGGCATTTGTTAAGCGCTTGCTCTGTGCTGAGGTACTGTACTATCCAGCCCAGTGCTTACTTCAGTGCCTGGCACAGAGTAAGCGCTTAGCAAATACCATTATTATTATTATTATTATTATTATTATTATTATTATTATTATTATTATTATCTAGCAGGACACCAGAGGGCCCACCCAAGCCTTAGCTAAAGTGAAAAAGAAAAAATCAAGGGGGAGGGTTCATTAGGGGAAGACAGACCAATAGAGAACAAAGATCCAGTCTAGTGGTGAGCTCTGCTCCCCAGTGCAAGTCACGAGTGCGAATCACATGCAAGGCTGAAGGGTTGGGGGAAGGGGCACTGTGATGACACGGGGGAGCCTTAGGTCACATGTTCACCCCGAAGACAGGGGGGACCCTGCCCTGTTGGAGCCAAAGCAGGGAGAAGGGCCACACAAAAAAAGCAGCTTGGCCTCCTGGCCAGAGCACGGGCCTAAGAGTCAGGCCACCTGGGTTCTGATTCTCACTCCATCTCCTGCCTGCTGTGTGACCTCGGGCAAGTCACTTCATTTCTCTGGGCCTCAGCTTCTTGGCCTGTAAAATGGAAATAGAATGCCTCTTCTGCCTACGATTTAGCCTATGGGCCCCACTGGGGACAAGGATTATATTTTCATTCATTTAGTAGTATGTATTGAGCACTTCTGTGTGCAGAGCACTGTACTAAGCGCTTGGGAGAATACAACAATAAACAGACACATTCCCTGACCTCAATGAGTTTACCGTCTAGAGGGATTATGTTTGATTAGACTGTGAGCCCACTGTTGGGTAGGGACTGTCTCTATATGTTGCCAATTTGTACTTCCCAAGCGCTTAGTACAGTGCTCTGCACATAGCGCTTAATAAATACGATTGATGATTAGGTTATCTTGTCTCAGTCCCAGCACTTCTTACAGTGCTTGGCACATAGTTAAGCACAGTAAAAATCACACATCATTATTATTATTATTGATTCAGAAAAGCAGCATGGTCTAATGGCAGGAGCACAGGACTGGGGGCCAGGAGGACTAGGGGTCAGGAGACCTGGGTTCCTCCCTCCCCGCCCCTCACCCCGGCTCCACCATTTGGGCAAGTGACTTCATTTCTCTGTGCCTCAGTTTCCTCATCAGCAAAATGGGGATGAAGCACCTGTTCTTCCTCCAGGATTGATCTGCTTATAGCATAGGTACCCCAGGACTTAGCACAGTTATTGGCCCACAGTAAGCACTTAACCAGTACCTTTATTATTTTCAAGAGCAGAGGGGAGGATGGGTGATGCTCAGTACTGGCCAGCTGAGTAGGAGGAGAAGATATGAGTGGGGATTGGGGATAGGTTGACTGAGTTGTTGCTCTCCCCACCTCCCATCCCCTGCCCCCCTCCAGCAAAAAGAATCAGGAGTACTTTAGTTCCTGTCAAGGACTTGTCATAAACCCATGGAGGGAAAGAAGCAGTGTGGTCTTAGTGCTAAGAACCCGGGCCCTGGAGTCAGAGGACCTGGGTTCTAATCCCAGCTCTGCCACTTGTCTGCTGGGGGGACCTTGAGCAAGTCACTTGACTTCCCTGTGCCTCAGTTTCCTCATCTGTAAAATGGGGATGAAGACCGTGAGCCCCATGTGGGACGTGGGCTGTCTCCAGCCTGATTATCTTGTAACTACCCCTGTGCTTAGTACATTGCCTGGCATGTAGTAAGCGCTTAACAGATACCATTAAAAAAAAATAAAAAAACAAAGAACACCTTTTTTTCAGGGGGAACCCCAGTAATGCCATCCTCTGACTTTCCCACCCACTTCTGAGCTCAACCGTCACCGTTTGTCCACATTCGGGAGCACATTCATTCAATCTTTGAATCGTATTTATTCAGTGTTAACTGTGCACAAAGCACTGTACTAAGCGCTTAACTGCACGTGAGCATTTTCGGAGAGGGGACCCAGGCAGCCTGAGAAGGCCTGGGATGCCCAGCTCCCAAGACAGGAGGCTGTGAGCTCATCGTGGGCAGGAATGTGTCTGCTTGTTGTTATATCGTACTCTCCCAAGTGCTTAGTATAGTGTTTTGCCCACAGCAAGTGCTCAGTAAATATGATTGAATAAATGAACAGGAGCAGCAATAAACAGTTGAGAGTCCGGGATGAGCCGGCTCTAGCGGTAGGTTTGTGTACGGGCCCTGGCTCCCCTGGCTGTTGGCTTGAAGCACGATTGTAATTCCACACGGCAGCGGAATTGTCTCGGTGGCTCACGCGGCCTCAGCTGTGCACACCAGAAAGCCAGTCCGGAAAGCAGAAAGCAACGGCGAGTTGAAACTCTTGGCTCGTCTTCCCCCCACATCTCCCTCGGCCTCTGCCCTCCCGGCCCAGTTTTAGGAATAAGCCCTCCTTTCCTCTTCTCCCACTCCCCGCTGTGTCACCCTGACTCTCTCCCTTCATTCATTCATTCAGTTGTATTTATTGAGTGCTTACTGTACTGAGTGCTTGGGAGAGTACAATGTAACAAAAAACAGACACATCCCCTGCCCACAATGAGCTTACAGTCTAGAAGGGGATTCATTATCCCCCTTTATTCCTTTATTTACTCCTTTTATTCAACTCCCCCTCCCAGTCACACAGCAGGTATGTACATATCTGTAATTTATTTCTATTAATGTCTGCCTCCCCCTCTAGACATTGAGCTTGCTGTGGGTAGGGAATGTGTCTGTTTATTGTTATATTCCTCCCTCCCACGAGCTTAGTACAGTGCTCTGCACACGGAAGCGCCCAATTTATATGACTGAATGAATGAATACCTTGAATTTGAGATCCACTTTCCTTGCTTTCATTTCTCCCTCTCACAGCTTCCCTATGACTAGGCAGTTTCCTCCCTTCCCTGAGCTGTGGAGCTTTTGTGTTGCTGTTGTCTGTCAGACACAGGGAGAATGTCAGCACCTTAGACATTAAATCAATCAATCAATCAAGCGTATTTGTTGAGCACATACACTGTGCCGAGCACTAGTACTAAGTGCCTGGAAGAGTATAATGTAACAGAGTTGGTAGACACGTTCCCTGCCCATAACAACCTCACAGTGTAGGGGGGAGACAGACATTAATATAAATAAATGAATTATGGAGATGTACATAAGTGCTGTGGGGCTGAGAGAGGGGTGAATTGAGGGTGCAAATCTAAGTTCCAAGGTGTCATGGAGGGGAGTGGGAGAAAAGGAAATGAGGGCTTAGTTGGGGGAGGCCTCTTGGAGATGTGCCTTCAATAAGGCTTTGAAGGTGGGGAGGGTGATCGTCTGTCGGATATAAAGACGGAGGGCGTTCCAGGCCAGAGGCAGGACGTGGGCGAGAGGTCGGCGGCGAGATAGAAGAGATGGGGAGGTGCAGTGAGTAGGTGGGCATTAGAGGAGCGAAACGTGTGGGCTGCGTTTTGGCAGGAGAGCAGCGAGGTGAGGTAGGAGGAGGCAAGGTGATGGAGTGCTTTAAAGCCGATAGTAAGGAGTTTGATGTGGTGGGGCAGTTTTCAATACTTGTAGGCAAGGGTTGCAGTACCAACTCCGTGAGGACCTGACAGTAAATAATAGTAACAATAAGTACTGTGGTATTTGTTACATGCCGTGCACGGGGCTGAACACTGGAGTAGGTACAAGATAATCGGGTGTCACGCCGGCCCGCGTGGGGCTCATAGTCTAAGCAGGAGGGAGCGCAGGTATTTTATCCCCCATGGCACAGATGAGGAAACTGAGACACAGAGAAGTGAAGTGACTTGCCCAGGCTCACACAGCAGGTAAGTGGAAGAGTTGAGATTAGGATCCAAGTCTCCTGACTCCTACTTCCCTGGTTTTTTCACCTAGGCCACATGTGTTTTGTTGATTAGAGGTCTGAATGTACACATAGGTTTGCATGTGCACGCATGCATGCACGCGCGCACACACACACTCACTCACTCACTCACTCACTCACTCTGTAGTGGATAGAGCCCAGGCCCAGGAGTCAGACGGCCGTGGGTTCTAATCCCGGCTCCGCCGCTTGTCTGCTGTGTGACCTTGGGCAAGTCACTTCACTTCTCTGGGCCTCCGTTACCTCATCTATAAAATGGGGATTGAGACTGCAAGCCCCACATGGGACAGGGACTGTGTTCAACCCGATTTGCTTGTATCCACCCCAGAGCTTAGTAAAGTGTCTGAAACAAAGTAAGCACTTAACAAATACCATAATTATGACTATTATTATCATCATTATTGCACCCTGGCTACTGGTGTCAGGAATACCACTTTCTCAGCTCAGCTGAGCCCCCTAGACACAAGTCTTAGGCAACAGGGCCTACACTGAGAAAGGCCCCATTCTGAAAAGGGTTTTTTTGTTTTTTTATGGGTTTTGTTAAGTGCTTACTATATGCTGGGCACTGAACTCTGAGCTGGAGTAAATGCAAGTTAATCAGATCAGATACAGGCCATGTCCCATATGGGACGCACAGTCTCAATGCCCATTTTACAGTTTAAGTAACTGAGGCATAGTGAAGTGATTTACCCGAGGTCACCCAGTAGACAAGTGGCGGAGCCGGGATTAGAACCCCGGTCCTTCTGAATCCCAGGCCCAAGGATTCACATTCCACTAGGCCACACTGCTTGCAGGAAAGAGGTGTGTTGCTTAATGCCCAGATTCCATGTGTGAATAATAACTGTGCTATTATGTAAACACTTACTAGGGGGCAGGGAATGTGTCTGCTAATTCTATTGCATTGTACTCTCCCAACTGTTTAGTGCAATATTCTACACATAGTAAGTGCTCAGTACATACCGATGATTGATTGAATTGGTGTCAGGTACTCGGGAAGATACAAGATAATCAGGTCAGAAGCAGACCCTGTCCCCAGCAAGACTCAAGGTCTAAGTGGGAGGGAGAATAATAATTATGGTATTTGTTAAGTGCTTACTCTGTCCCAGGCACTGTTCTAAGCACTGACTAGGTACTGAAACTCCATTTTAAAGATGACGATACGGAGCCACAGAGATGATAAAGATTTTGCCCAGTGACTGTGAGCCCCATGTGGGACAGGGCCTGTGTCTGACCTGATTAACTTGTATCTATCCAAGCGCTTAGAACAGTGCTTGACACATAGTAAGCGCTTAACAAATATAATAATAATGATAATAATATTAGACTGGGAGCCCCGTGTAGTACAAGGATTGGGCCCAACCTGATTAACTTGTATCTACTCCAGCACTTAGAACACTGCTTGACATATAGTAAATGCTTAACAAATACCATGATAACAAAATAATAATTACTTTATTATGTGAGCTCCACGTGGGACAGGGACTGTCTGACCTGATTAGCTACCCCAGTGCTTAGAACAGTACTGGACACAAACTAGTGAAGCAGCGTGGCTTAGTGGAAAGAGCCAGAGCTTGGAAGTCAGAGGATGTGTGTTCTAATGCCAGCTCTGCTATTTGTCAACTGTGTGACTTTGGGCAAGTCACTTAACTTCTCTGTGCCTCAGTTACCTCATCTGTAAAAAGGGGGTTAAGACTATGAGCCCCATGGGGGACAACCTAATAACCTTGTATCTATCCCAGCACTTAAACAGTTCTTGGCACATAATAAGCGCTTAACAAATACCATCATTTTTTTATTATTATTAGACTAAGTGCTTAACAATATTAATAATAGTAACAATAACAGTAATAATAACCATAACTCAGGTCCTCCAATTCCCTGGTCTGGGCTCTTTTCACAAGGCCCCACTGCTTCTGAGTGGTCGGAGGCCCCCTTTGACGAGAGGCTTGAAAGGCAGGACCCCGTCACCATTCCGTCATTCCCCGCAGCGCTCCCTGCTGCCTCTGGAGTGACCCCCTGCTCCCTGCTTGGTGGCAGAACCCCCTCTTCGCCTGTGAAGCTCATTGCTTTCCCTTGCACCTCAGGATCCATCCCTGAGCTGGCACTGAAGCTGTGGCTGACTTGACTACATCGTTTCTCCTTTCAGACAACGCCTTAACCTTCAGATGGGCCTTTATTTATTTTTTTTTTCCCTTCCTGCTAAGGCCAGACTCTCTCCTCTTTTCTTCAGACCACAACTCAGCTGCAGCCGAGCTAAGCCAACCCCCCAGGCCCCGCCCCCAAAACACACACACACACACACACACACACACACACACCCCACACCCCACCCCCACCCCCACCACCACCCCCTCTCTCCCCCCCTCGTGGTGAAGAGGCAGGGAGTGGGTCCAGGAAAGAGGGGGCTGGGAGGATACATGCATCTCTGTTTATCCTGAAAGAGAGAAGAAGAGAGCAGGGAGTTCCGGAAGAGAAAGAGCAGAAGGAAGCACCATGGCCTAGTGGAGAGACCCCGGGCCTGAAAGTCAGAAGGACTTGGGTTCTAGTCCTGGCTCCACCACTTGTGGGACCCTGGTCAAGTCTCTTAACTCTTCTCTGTCCCTGTTACCTCATCCCTGAATGAGGATTTAATATTTATTATCTCTCTTATTTAGACTGTGAGCCCAAAAAGGAACTGTATCTGACCTGTCTTGTATCTACCAAATACCTCATCTGTAAAATGGGGATTAAGACTGTGGGTCCCATGTAGAACATGGGTTGTGTCCAAACTCATTAGCTTGTATCTGTCTATCCCAGCATTTTGTACAGTGTCTGGCACACGGTATAACAAATACTATTTAAAAAAAAAAAACCAGGAACATACCAGGCAAGAAACTGCAGCTGAATTTACAACTTCTTTGGTGCTTGGAATGCCTGAGGAGGCCTAATTGTTCTGGAGAAGGAGCGAAAGTGAACCTAAGAAAGGGAGGTCGCAGGTGTAAAGGTTGTCCCAGTATTCAGGGATCCATTAGGGCCAGATCTACTCATCAGTAGCGA
This sequence comes from Tachyglossus aculeatus, assembly GCF_015852505.1. Classification (NCBI taxonomy): domain Eukaryota; kingdom Metazoa; phylum Chordata; class Mammalia; order Monotremata; family Tachyglossidae; genus Tachyglossus; species Tachyglossus aculeatus. The sequence goes on from NC_052083.1 coordinate 28,281,223, forward strand.
TGGGTAAGAGATGTAAACGCCAACAGAAGAGACCCCTGAATTGACTTTGGTACTCATTCAGGTATGACTAATAATAATAATAATAATAATAATAATGGTATTTATTAAGCACTTACTACGCTTCAAGCACTGTACTAAGTGCTAGGATAGATACAAGCTAATCACATTGGACACAGTCCCTGCCCCACATAATAAAAATTATGGTATTTGTTAAGTGCTTACTATGTGCCAAGCACTGTTCTAAGCACCAGGGTAGATACAAGGTAATCAGGTTGGGGGCTCCCAGTCTTAATCCCCATTTTACAGATGAAGCAACTGAGACACAGAGAAGTTAAGTGGCTTACCCAAGGTCACACAGCATACAAGTGGCGGAGCCAGGATTAGAACCTACGTCCTCTGACTCCCAAGCCCGTGCTCTTACATGGGGTTCACGGTCATAATCCCATTTGACAGATGAGGTGTCCGAGGCCCAGAGAAGCGAAGTCACTCGCCTGAGGTCACACGGCAGTCAAGTGGCAGAGCCGGGATTAGAAGCCAGGTCCGTCCAACTCCCAGGCCCGGGCTCTATCCACTAGGCAACACTGCTTCCATACTGAGGGAAAAAGGGTCACCAAGATCCTTATTGTTCCGCCTCACACCAGAGGGTAGCAGCCTGGCCTAGCAGAAAGAGCCCAGACCTGGAAGTCAGAGGACCTGGGTTCTAATCCCAACTCTGCCACTTGCCTGCTTCTGTGACCTTAGGCAAGTCACTTCACTACTCTGGGCCTCCATTTCTTCATCTGTAAAATGGCGATTGAATACTTGTTCTCTTTCCCAGGTAGGCTGTGAGCCCAAAGAGGGACAGGGACAGTATGTGACCTGACTCTCTTTTATCTACCACAGGGTTTAGTGGAAAGAGCAGGAGTCTGGGAGTCAGAGGACCTGGGTTTTAATCCCAGCTCTGCCATGTGTCCGCTGTGTGACCTTGGGCAAGTCACTTCACTTCTCTGGGCCTCAGTTACCTTATCTATAAAATGGGGATTAAGACTGTTGACTCCCATGTGGGACACAGACCGTGTCCAAACCAATTAGCTCTAGACCGTAAACTCATGGGCAGGGAACGTGCCTGCTAATTCAGTTATAGTGTACTCTCCCAAGCGCCTGGTACAATGCTCTGCACATAATAAGCGCTCAATAAATACCACTGATGGATTGATTGATTAGCTTGTCTCTATCTCAGCGCTTAGTACACAGCCTGGCACGTGGGAAGTACTTAGCAAATATCTTAAAAAAAATAAATAAAAACTAGCCTTAGTGACTAACCTAGACTGTGAGCCCGTTGTTTGGCAGGGACCGTCTCTACATGTTGCCGATTTGTACTTCCCAATCATTTAGTATAGTGCTCTGCACACAGTAAGCACTCAATAAATATGATTGATTGAATGAATGAATGACCAGCTTTTGGAAACCACCCCCATCCCCACCAGCAAGGAATCCCACTCCAGACCTCTCCCCCGGCCCCCAGACCACCAGCCAGACCGAGAGGACATCGGGATCGGCCTGCCGTGAACAAGGGCGGCTTGATTATGTAGGCGAAGCAGTCACACGTGCATTTTTAAAATTAGGAAAGCTACCTTTGGTTTTATCTGAACCCTCCTTTAAAAAAAAAATCCAGGGAAAAACTCGTTAACTTTTGTTTTGTTTAACTTTGCCAACTTCCAAGTCAACTCTCTGGCCCCCAGAAGGTTTTCTAAAATGTTTAATCTAGCTCAGACAATTTCCTGCAGTCTCTAACGGGACCACCCCACTTTTTGAGCTGCTGCCAAGTAGTCTGACTTATTCGGTGTCCCTGGCAATCGCAACTCTTTCACAACTTCTCACTGTCCTGTAACCTCCAGCCGAAACCGTTGTATGGCATGTTCCTTAATGCAGCTCAGAAAGAGGATTCCCTGCTGTTCTCCAGGTGAACGAGACATGAGAAACCAAGGCTGCTCACCTCAAAGCAGCCATTTCTCTTCTTTTTAGGCTTAATACAGTGTTCGGAGCGGGGGACACTGTTTAAAGGGCGGAAAACAAATCAGAAAATGTCCTGGAGTATTGGGACCAATTTCTCCCACCTCCCCACCCCCGCATTTTGTTTGTTGTTGTTGTTGCGGAGGGGGTAGGGGTTTTTCGCTCAGTGATCATTATGGGATTTGACCCGTCAACAAATTTGGTAGAAGAGGCTCGACCTAGTTTTAATAGCTCGCCACAGAGAGACAGGAAGCCTGAGGACTTCTGATCCCGGCTCTGCCACTTTGCCGGCTGTGTGACCTAGGGCAAGTCGCTTTATTGATCTGTGCCTCCATTTCCTTATATGTAAAATGGAGATTAAATACCTATTCTTCCTGTCCCTCAGGCTGTGAGCCCATGTGGGATGGGGACTGTGTCTGATCCTGATTTTATTGTTTCTACCGCAGTGCTTGGCACATAGTAAGCACTTAAATCCTTTGATGGTGATTTATTCAATCATATTTACTGAGTGCTTACTGGATGCACAGCACTGTACTGAGAGCTTGGGAGAGTGCAATAGAACAATAAACAGACACATTCCCTGCCCACAGAGAGCTTACAGTATAGAGAGGGAGCCAGCCATTAATATAAATAAATAAATTACAGTTACATACATAAGTGCTGTGGGGCTGGGAGGGGTCGATGAATGAAGGGAGCAAATGATGATGATGATGATGACTAAGAACAGCCCTGACCAGGGTAGAACATTCTGGACGTTAGGATCACTGAAGGAGTTTCTTCTCTGACCAATTTCCACGCCTGTTTCCATGAAAACAAGATGCAAACAGGTGGACTGTAAATAGAACCTATCTAAACAAAGAGCTCCTGTGAAATCATCACCATCATCATCATCAATCGTATTTATTGAGCACTTACTATGTGCAGAGCACTGTACTAAATGTCTCCCCCTTCTAGACTGTGAGCCCGCTGTTGGGTAGGGACCGTCTCTAGTCTCTATGTGTTGCCAACTTGTACTTCCCAAGCGCTTAGTACAGTGCTCTGCACACAGTAAGCACTCAATACGATTGAATGAATGAATGAATGAAATTAGTCAGAGCAAAGCGTATTTGACTGCTTTACCGCCTGCCCTGTCTCTCGAACCCTGATTTACCTGGAAAAGAGGTGTAACTAGAGAGGCAGGATGGCTTAGTGGAAAGAGCTCAGACCTGAGAGTCAGAAGGACCTGGGTTCCAACTCCGGCTCTGCCACTTGGCTGCTGGGTGACCCGGGGTAAGTCACTTCACTTCTCTGGGCCTCAGTTCCTTCATCTGTAAAATGGGGGTTAAGACTGTGAGCCCCATGTGGACATGGACTGTGTCCGACCTGCTTAGCCTGTATCTAGCTCAGCGCTTAGAACAGTGCCTGGTAAGGCGCTGAAAAACTGGGGCCCAGGTGTCCAGCATCCAGGACCATGGCTCGCCACCCGGGGTGGGTGATGGAGAGAGTGGAGAAAGGCCCGGGCTTGCAGAGATTTCCACCGGCCACCCTGGGCTAGGCTGGGCAGGACAGGACCAGGCCACAGGGCAGGTCCGGACTGCGGGGCTGGGAGGAAGGAGGCCGGGGGAGTCTCCAGGGAGGAAGGGTTAGAGCGGCCGGAAACCTTCTCTCCTGCTGATGCTGGGCCTGGGGCTGTGGAGAGGGAGGAAGGCAGCTTTAAACAAACAACCCACCAAGAAATAAACCTGCCGGACAGGCGAGCGGCTGGGTGTCCAGTGGGGCAGGACAGATTCGCCCAGGGCACAGTGGCTTTGTGCCCTTGACAGTGTTTCTAATGAGAACAGCCTCCTCCTCCTCTTCCTCCTCCCCTCCTCTTTCTCTTGTCTCCCGCCGCCCCCGACCCGGAGACTCACAGTGGACGGTGGCAGCATGACCATTATCTCCAGAGAAGCCCCCCTCGCTTGCTAGGAAGTTGGGTGGGAGGCAGGAAGTGTGCTTTTTTGGGGAGGTGGGGGGTAGGCGTGCAGTTTGGAAAGGGAGGAGAGGTTGAAGCTGTCCCGGAGGCCCTGCCCGGGCTCAAACATGACTTACCTTGGATTGTAAGCAGCGTGGCGCAGTGGAAAGAGCACGGGCTTCAGAGTCAGAGGTCATGGGTTCGAATCCCGCCTCCCCCACATGTCTGTTGTGTGACCTTGGGTAAGTCACTTAACTTCTCTGTGCCTCAGTTCCCTCATCTGTAAAATGAGGATTAAGACTGTGAGCCCCACATGGGACAACCTCATCACCTTGTATTCCCCCCAGCGCTTAGAACAGTGCTTTGCACATAGTAAGCGCTTAATACCAACATTATTATAATAATAATGGTATTTGTTAAGTGCTTACTATGTCCCATGCACTGTTCTAAGTGCTAGGGTGGATACAAGTAAATTGGGTTGGACGCAGTCCCTGTCACGTGTGGGGCTCACAATCGCAATTCCCCATCTTCCAGATGAGGGAACTGAGGCCTGGAGAAGTGAAATAACTTGCCCAAGGTCACACAGCAGACAAGCAGCAGAGCAGGGATTAGAACCTAGGAAATGTGGGGCGGGGGGGCATGCTTGCTCACAGGCCATCCTCCCCCATGGGCCCCACTGCCCTTCATGGCTGATTAGGGGAGAGGGAGAGGAAGTGAAGGGAGGCTCAGACTTGTCCCAACCCTTGGCATCCTCACATCCACGGTGGGGGGCCACATTTCATTCCCTGGCACTAGCTGGGAATTGAATGTCTGTTGCATGACCTTGGGAGACCAGGTATCCTACCCCACCTACCCAGAACTGGTATCTGCATGACTTTGGGCAAGTCACTTAACTTCTCTGTGCCCCAGTTACCTCATCTGTAGAATGGGGATGAAGACTGTGAGCCTCACGTGGGACAACCTGATTACCTTGTCTCTACCCCAGTGCTTAGAACAGTGCTTGGCATATAGTAAGGGCTTAACAAATACCATTATTATTATTATGATGATGATCTGCAACTCCACTGCTGTGTTTTTTGTTTGAATAATAGTATTTATGTGATTGTCTCACTGTATGGTGCCAGGCACTGTACTGAGCGCTGCGATAGGCACTGTACTAAGCACTGGGGTAAATACAAGCTAATAATAATAATAATGATTATGGCACTTCTGAAGCGCTTGCTACGTGCCAAACAGTGTTCTAAGCGCTGGGGAGATACAAGGTAATCAAGTTGTCCCCCGTGGCACTCAGTCTTAATCCCCATTTTACAGAAGAGGGAACTGAGGCCCAGAGAAATTAAGTGACTTGCTCAGAGTCACATAGCTGACAAGTGGCAGAGCGGGATTAGAACCCACAACCTCTGACTCCCAAGCCCAGGCTCTTTCCACTAAGCCACACTGCTTCTCTAATCAGATTGGACACGGTCCATGTCCAACGTGGGGCTCCCTCCCTGTCTTAAACCCCTTTTCCAAATGAGGGAACCGGAGGCCCAGAGAAGTGACATGCCCGAGGTCACACGGTGGACAAGTGGTGGGGTCGGAATTAAAACCCAGGTTCTCTGGCCCCACCAAGGCCGCGTTGGGGTGATCCTGTCCCAAGGCAGCACAGGAGCTCGCAGGGCCCTTCTGCCCCAGCTGGAGATCACAAAACCCACCCAGCCACCCACTGACCCACAGACGCAAGCATCCGTCCAAGGGGAAGTTTATTTACAGGCCGTAAACCAAAGGGAAACCAGAGGGGGCTGGAACTCCTTTCCCGCTCCCTCTCTCCCACCTGACCACCAGAGCTCCCACCCCCACTCCCCAAACCTTCAGATGGGAGGAGAGACCCCCTCCTTGTAAAAAAAAAGTCAAACCTTGGGGGGGCGGAGGGGGTCTCTGCAGATTAGCCAGGCGGGAGAAGGCCTCGCCTCCTTGAAAGCGGCAGGTTGGTCAAGTAAGGTGGCAGGCCTGATTTGGCTTTACATCGAGGGGGAGGGGGGATAGACGGGGAGGGGGGGGATAGAGGGGGAGATGGGGAGGGTCTCCCCCGGGTGAACCCACCCAGAGGTGAAGGAAGAATGATCTAGCCGGCGTCCAGCTGCCAGCTGGCAGACGCCCAGGACTGGCTCTGGGGGCGACAGCTCCCTGCTCTGGGGTGACCCCGGGACACCCCACAAAAAACCACACGGGTCTGCTGGCACGGGGGGGGGGCACAGAGGGGGTGCAGGGGACCCCTCGACTGGGGCTTGGACCCGATGCCCTTCCCACACCGCGCTCGGGCATAGCCCAGGTAGAGGGAGGGAGGTTGAAGCGAATTTGACAGCGGGTGGGTCCCAACTCCCCCCCAAAAACACTCCCCTAAATCTGCCAACAAGCCCCCACTTTATTCCTCCTCTATCGGAGAGCTCCATGGGCGAAAGGATGACAAAAGCTCAGCAGTGCGCCAATGGGGGTGGAGGGGGAAGCTCGTTTGAGATGGAGAAAAGCCAAAGGGCCCGTGGAAGGGATTGAGCGTGGAGGGGTGTCAGGGGGGCGGGTAAATGGGGGTGGGGGCGGGAAGGCCACCCTGGGCAGGACACGCCCGAGGCTTCAAGGCCCCTGCACATTGGCGGATTTTTGCACAGTGGTTTTTGTGGCCGGAGCGGAGCATAATGGTGGAGGCCGAAACAATCTGCCCTTTGTAGGCCCTCCCAGTTGGTTGTCACCCTGCTCCTCTGTGGCTCGCCCCATATGCCACTTTAATCCCCGGCCACGGCTCAACACAAATGCGCTTGTGTCCCCGAGGGTCACCGGGGGTGGCGTGCCCAGGACCACCCCTTCCCCCCCCGGCCCCCCATCTCTGTCTACTTGTTTTGTTGTCTGTCTCCCCCTTCTAGACTGTGAGCCCGTTGTTGGGTAGGGACCATCTCTATCTGTTGCCGATTTGTACTTCCCAAGTGCTTAATACAGTGCTCTGCACACAGTAAGTGCTCAATAAATACGAATGAATGAAATGAATGAAATCCCCATCCCTCTCCAACAGCCCCCAACCTCCCCCTGGTCCTGGCTGACACTGGGGGACACCCCCGTCTTCTCCCTGCTGACAAGGACTCCCCCTCTTTTCCCTATTTCCTGTTAAAACCGGGGAGTCCCTTTTTTCCCAGATTCCTTGCTAAAATTGGGGAGCCTCCCTTTCTTGCTGACCCCGGGGGACCCCCCCTTCTCCCTGCTGAAACCGGGGGGGGGTCCCTTTTTCCCCTTGCTAAAAGTGGGGAGCCTTCCTATCCCCAATTCTTTGCTCGAATGGAGAGCCCCTTTTTTCCCCTCTTTCTTACTAAAACCGGGGAACCCTCTCTTCTCCCTTGCTGAAACCGGGGAGCCCTTTTTCCCCCCGATTTCTCGCTAAAGCCGGGAGAACCCCTCTTCTCCCTCCCTGCTAAGAACGGGGAGCCCCCTTTCCCCCATCCCTTGCTAAAATCGGGGAGTCCCTTTTTTCCTCCTATTTCTTGCTAAAACGGGGACCCTCTCCCCAATTCCTTACTAATATCGAGGAGCCCCTTTTTCCCCGATTCCTTGCTAAAACCGGGGAGCCCCCCCTTCCCCCTATTCTTGGCTAAATCCGGGCGCCCCCCATCCCCTGAACGGATCTGGGGCTGCGCCCATTTGTGGGTGGGGGCTGTTGGAGAAGAGGCAACGTGGCTCAGTGGGAAGAGCCTGGGCTTGGGAGGTAGAGGTCATGGGTTCTAATCCTGGCCCCGCCACTTGTCAGGTGTGTGACTTTGGGCAGGTCACTTCACTTCTCTAGGCTTCAGTGACCTCATCTGTCAAATGGGGATTAAGACTGTGAGCCCCCCCTTGGGACAACTTGATTACCTTATATCCCCCCCCCCAGCGCTTAGAACAGTGCTTCGCACATAGTACGTGCTTTGAAGCAGCGTGGCTCAGTGGAAAGAGCCCGGGCTTGGGAGTCCTAGGTCATGGGTTCGAATCCAGCCTCCGCTACTTGTCAGCTGTGTGACCTTGGGCAAGTCACTGAACTTCTCTGGGCCTCAGTTCCCTCATCTGGAAAACGGGGATTAAGACTGTGAGCCCCCCGTGGGACAACCTGATCACCTTGTAACCTCCCCAGCGCTTAGAACAGTGCTTTGCACATAGTAAGCGCTTAGCAAATACCATCATTATTATTATTATTATTAACAAATACCATCATCATCATCATCAATCGTATTTATTGAGCGCTTACTGTGTGCAGAGCACTGTACTAAGCGCTTGGGAAGTACAAATTGGCAACATATAGAGACAGTCCCTGCCCAACAGTGGGCTTACAGTCTAAAAGGGGGAGACAGAGAACAAAACCAAACATACTAACAAAATAAAATAAATAGAATAGATATGTACAAGTAAAATAAATAAATAGAGTAATAAATATGTACAAACATATATACATATATACAGGTGCTGTGGGGAAGGGAAGGAGGTAAGATGGGGGGGATGGAGAGGGGGACGAGGGGGAGAGGAGGGAAGGGGGGAAGGGGCTCATCATTATTATTATTAAGAGTCCCGGGGATGCCCCGGGGGTCGGTGCCCCGTGGGCGGGCCTGGGCCTGCTGGGCAGCCTAGTCAACGGGAGCAGATGGCAGAGGCGGTGAGCGCGGCTGCCGGGGCCCCCAGAAGGCCTGAGCCCCCAACTCACACCCCAGGCGGGGGCGGGGCGCAGTCCAGCCCAGTCCAGCCCAGCCCAGCCCAGCCCACAGGCACAGCTGGGAAAACCCTCCGGGCAGGGCCGGACCCGGACAGCAGCTCTCTCCTCCTCCGCCGCCAGGACCGGCTACTTCCCTCCGGGGGCTTCGTGCAGGCCCGGGCGGCAGAGTCCATGTCACCGGCCGCCGGAGCAAAGCCAGGGGAAGCATCCCCCCAGCCCAGCCCCCTTTCCCCTCCCGCGCCAGAGGAGGGGGCCTCGCTCGGCAAAGGAACGTCCGACTAAAACCAATCCCCTGCCTTTCTCCCCCGACCCCCGAGGGGGACCGAGGGGACGCGGGCAAGATGACCCTGAAAGATGCAAAACCCCCCTAATCCCCTCGCTTTGGCCCAAACCGAAGAAAGGACTTATTTAATAATTATAATGATGGTCTTTGTTAAGCGCTTACCGTGTGCCAAGCACTGTTCTAAGCGCTGACTTTTTTCGACTCGAAGGGGGGTTTCCTGGGGTCATTCATTCACTCATTCAGTGGTATTTATTGAGCGCTTACTGTGTGCAGAGCACTGTACTAAGCGCTTGGGAAGTATAAGTTGGCAACATATAGAGACGGTCCCTACCCAACAGCGGGCTCACAGTCTAGAAGGGGGAGATAGACAACAAAACAAAACATATTAACAAGATAAAATAAATAGAATAAATATGTACAAATAAAATAGAGTAATAAATACGTGCAAACATATATACGTATATACAGGTGCTATGGGGAGGGGAAGGAGGTAAGGCGGGGGAGGGGAAGGAGGTAAGGCGGGGGAGAGAAAGGAGGGGGCTCAGTCTGGGAAGGCCTCCTGGAGGAGGTGAGCTCTCAGTAGGGCTTTGAAGGGAGGGAGAGCTAGCTTGGCGGATGTGCGGAGGGAGGGCATTCCGGGCCAGGGGGATGACGTGGACCTGGGGTCGACAGCGGGACAGGCGAGAACGAAGCACAGTGAGGAGATTAGCGGCAGAGGAGCGGAGGGTGCGGGCCAGGCTGTAGAAGGGTCACACCCTTGCATCTGAGTTAAAATTTCTAAATCGATTCTTACGCATTTATATTAATGGGCCAGTCCTCTTAAATTATTGCCAACTTTGCTAATGGCTTATTATTTAAATGATTCGATTTTTTTTTCCTTTAAATTGCGTGTTGCTTTATAGATGCGTATTTACTTAAAGAAATCAACTGCATCTATTAACATATTAAAGAGAGAATAAAGCATCGAGGCTAGTGTAATGTACTGTGTAGCGTTACTTTGGGTGCTTCCGAAGATAGGAAAATCTTATTTGTTTAATAATAAGTTACTCATGAATATGCAAATAGGCATCAGTGCAGTACCTCACTTCTGTCACTATTAATGAGTTGCAAATTAATGTGACAACAAAAGGAAAATCTATTTAGTGGTGAAATTCTAGTCCATACCTGGGTAGAAGGATCTTTCAGAAACTTAGGACCCAAGGAGTGAAGGAAGAAGCAAAGGAGGGAGGGAGAGAGGGACAAAAACAGAAAAAAACTACTACTCCACCAAAGCCTCCAGTGATGCCCGTCCATCTTGGGAACAAACCGAAACTCTTCACCAGAGGCCCAAAAGTATCCAAGTTCAGCTCTCTCCCTCCTACCCATCGTCGCTTCTCTCCCACTACAAGCCAGCCCGCACACTTGGCTCCTCTAATGCCAGCCCACTCACTGTGTCTCCGTCTCAGCTCTCAATCAATCACATTTATTGAGTGCTTATTCTGTGCAGAGCATTTTGTCAAGCGCTTGGGAGAGTCACAAAATAAGAGTTGGTAGACACATTCCCCGTCCACAGTGAGTTTACAATCTTAGAGCGGGAGACAGACGTGGATATAAATAAATATATCGTGGATATGTACATAAGTGCCCTGGACTCTCTTGCTGTCAGATCGTTCTTCACGTCCTCCTTCCTACCTGGGATTCTCTCCCCTTCCCATCTGATGGTTCCATCTTCCCCATCTTCAAACTAAAACCACATCTCCTCCTGGAAGCCTTCCCTTGTCAACCTTTCATCTCCCCAACCTATCTTCCTTCCCTTCTGCATCATATGTGCACCCACTAAGGAGACTTCACCCACTAAGCGCTTGCCCATTCAAGCCAGCCCCCAAACATAGCGTAGTGGCTAGAGCACGGGCCTGGGAGTCATAAGGTCATGGGTTCTAAATCCGGCTCTGCCACTTGTCTGCTGTGTGACCTTGGGCAAATCACTTCACTTCTCTGTGCCTCAGTTTCATCAACTGTAAAATGAGGATTGAGACTGTGAGCCTTTGTGGGACACGGACTGTGTTCAACCCCGTGCTTAGCACATAGTAGGCGCTTAACAAATATCACAATTATTATTATTATTGTTACCACATTCTTAGTTGCCTCCCCTCCCCATAATTTACTTGTTAAGGCCCTTGAGGGCAGGGATCCTGTCTACTTTATTGTATTCCTCCCAAGGACTTAGTACAGTGCTCTCTGTACACAGTAAGTCCTCAAAATGCCTTTGATTGATTGATTTAGCACTACCTGCCTTCTTTTTAGAGGGGCATTTTTATGTCAGGTACTGTTGGGTTTGAGGTCTGGGGCAATTATTGGGAGATTGCAGCAAGAAAAAACTGAGGTCCTTTCAGGCCAGGTATGGAAAAACAGCTTCTGTGCGGAAGCTTGAAACTGAATTGCTTAAGTTGTCTTGTTTTTTTGACTAATCAATCAGTCAGTGGTGTTCATTGAGCACTTACTGTGTGCAGAGCACTATACTAAGCGCTTGGGAGAGTACAGCAGAGTTGGTAGACACAATCCTTGCTCACAAGGCGCTTAAAGACCAGCCTTCACCGCATGGAGCCAGTCACTGAAGGCCTGTATCTTCCTTAGGCAAGAAGTATTTGGGGACTGATTTCCCAGAGTGGAATGGTAAAGGTGGCCATTTGCCTGTTGGGTAGCAGACAGTCCGATTTTCATCTGGTCCACCCCCTGCCTAGTATTGCTAAAACACCGGACCCCTTTATGTCCTGAGGTTTTATTTTAGGACTTCCAGCTAACCTCCACCTCGAATCCTCTTGCCAGGTTTCGCTTCTTAGAATAATAATAATAATGGTATTTGTTAAGTGCTTACTGTGTGCCAGGCACTGTACTAAGCGCTGGGGAGGAGAAAAGCAAATTGGGTTGAACACCATCCCTGCCCCACGTGGGACTCACTGTCTCGCTCTTCATTTTACAGATGTGGTCACGGAGGCACGGAGATGTGAAATGAGTTGCCTAAAGTGTCACAACAGATAAGTGCTGGAAGTGGGATTATTCATTCATTTATTCAGTATTATTCATTCATTTATTCAATCATATTTATTGAGCACTTATTGTGTGCAGAGCACTGTACTAAGCATTGGAAAGTACAATTCAGCATCAAAGATTAGAACCCAGGTCCTTCTTGCAGAGCACTCTACTACATAGTCAGCCTGCTTAGTGACATCATCACAAGGCTCGGTGCAGGGTTCGGTAATGAAATCATCAAACCAGGGGAGAGCAAGCCTGGGAGTTGAGTCCTGTGCTCTAGACTCGACTCTGCCACTTGCCTGCTGGATGACTTAACATCGCTGAGCCTCGGTTTCCTCATCTGCAAAATAAGGGTAAAATGTTTTTTTCTTCCTCCCTCTTACTAATAGAAATAATCGTGGTACTTATTAAGCACTTACTATATATGAAACTGTGAACCCCCTGTAGGACAGGGACTGTGCCTAATCTGGTTATCTTTTATCTACCCAAGCATTTAGCACAGTGCTTGGCACAGAGTAAGCATTTGGTTGTCATCGTTATTATTAACTGAGCCTTTGGAATGTGTTTTGTTTGATCTTTCTGCCCCCTGTCACCTACCCCTACTCTAGGTTCCGCAGGTTTCAGTAAAATGTTTTAGATGGCGTCGTTATGTTGCAAACCAGATGTAGAACACGTAAACCTGCACGAGACTTCCGGTTGTGAAAAGGGTCGCCCGGTTTTCCTGATTGCCTCCAGCAGCCACACCTGCAGAAGAGGGCCGGGGCGATGGGGGTGGGGGTGGGGGGGGGGCGGGGAAGGGATGAAGTGGGGGTCACTGCATCGGAGACCTGCCTACTGTAGTCACTTCTGTAAGGACACTCGCTCCTCAAATCTGACAGACAATGGCTCTCCCCCAGGATCGCCCTTCAAAGCCTTATTGAAGGCACATCTCCTCCAAGAGGCCTTCCCTGACTAAGCCCTCCTTTCCTCTTTTCTCATTCCCTTCCACGTCACCCTAACTTACTCCCTTGCATCATGGCATAGTGGATAGAGCACAGGACTGGGAGTCAGAAGGTCATAGATTCTCATCCTGACTCCGCCTCGTGTCTGCTCTGTGACCCTGGTCAAGTCACTTCACTTCTCTGTGCCTCTGTGACCTCATCTGTAAAGTGGGGATTGAGACTGTGAGCCCCATACGGGACAGGGATGGTGTCCAACCCGATTTGCTTTTCTCCTCCCCAGCGCTTAGTACAGTGTCTGGCACATAGTAAACGCTTAAAAGAATACCGTTACTATTATTATTATCATCCCCCACCACCAGCCCTACAGCACGTAAGAACATATGTGTAATTTATGTCTCCCCCTCTGGACTTGTGAACTCCTTGAGGGTAGGGAATGTGTCTGTTTATTCGTGTATTGTACTCTTTAAGAGCTTACTGTAGTGCTCTGCACACAGTAAGAGCTCAATAAATAAGACTGAATGAATTCATTTCCCAGAGCTCCAACCCTCACCTGAATCAGGGAACTTTTCCCTGCCAGTTCCATGGAGTCTGAACGGGTACTGTAATGTGGCACTCTTTGATTTTTGCCCCCCAATTCCTAGACTCATCAAAATGACAATTTATTTCGAACCAGGGAAAATTGAGTTTGGGCAAGGATTGTAGAAATGTGTTCTAAAGAATAATTGTGGTATACTTACTGTGTGCCAAGCACTGTGTTAAGCTCCAGGCTAATCAGGTTGGCTACAGTCCCTGTCCCACATGGGGCTTGCAGTCTAAGAGGGAGGGAGAACGGGGCTTGAATCCCCATTTTGCAGATGAAGAAACTGAGGGGCAGAGAAGATGTGACTTGCCTAAGGTCACACAGCAGACAAGTGGCAGAGCCAGGATTAGAACTCAGGTTCTCTGACTCTCAGACCCATGTTCTTTCCGCTAGGCCACACTGCTTCCTAAAGCTTGGACAGATACCCCAAGGGAGCCTCAGAGGTGGCAAAGCCACCTCAAACCTGGCAGGGCAGTGAGCTGGGTGTTCTAACCCTCAAGTCAGTTTAATAAAGAGAAGCAGCATGACCTAGTGGATAGAACACGGGCCTGGGAGTCAGAGGGACCTGGGTTCTCATCCCAGCTCTGCCATTTATCTGCTGTGTGTCCTTGGACAAGTCACTTCTCTGGGCCTTAGTTTCCTCATCTGTAAAATGGGGGTAAAGACTGTGAGCCCCATGTGGGACAGAGACTGTGTCCAACCCGATTACCTTGGGTCTACCCCAGAGCTTAGCATGTTGCTTGACACATAGAAAGCACTTAACAACTCCATCATCATCAGTGAAGTCCCTCTCATTAATGAACTGGACAGGTGCCCGGGGGGTTTTCTAAAAAGCAACACTGTGAATGCCCTGTAAAGCAGGGACTGTCCAATCTACTTACCTTTTGTCTACCCCACTTCATCCCTGAGAGACCCCTTTCTTTGGGGTTGGAACTGCTAAAAGTCCATGGGACTTGTTTATTTTCCACTAGGGTAAATAAATGGTGCCACCTAGGCATAATCCAGGATCCTTACCAGCTATCCTGAATCCCGGAAAACAATCAGCAGACAGAATCATGGTGCCAGGAAGGGGAAAGGGAGAGAGGCGGGCAGGGCCTAGGGAGAAGAGGTAACTTCTAAAATAAGATCAAGTTTTGAACCAATAATTGCAGCTGTAAACTAGCACCAGTAGTAAAACGGTTTTAAATCGTTCTTTTGATCACTATGAAGTGGAAAACCAGCGCTTTGTAAAAATCCATCACTGTTTTAGTTTAGAGAAGGACGTTCTTAGTGCTTGAGTCAAAATGAAACAAAACACACATTCATACCCTAAAAGACAACCAGAAGTGTGAAATGCAAACTGAGTATGATTAATTTGTTTTTTATGAGTTCGTTTCCTATAGATGCCCCCCCAAAGTGCTATTTAAAGATGAAATCAGCTTCCTCTCTTTCTCTGCAATTGTATTTTTCACTTACTGAAGAAAAAACCGAAAATTTCTGGATTATAATCTCTGTGACTCAGGCTACTTTCTCTACCAAGAATTTGGGTTCCAAAATGTAGAAATCCACTTTCCATTGGGGGTGAGGAGACTATAGATTGATCTTGGCTTATCCAACCTCTTTTCTGTGAGAAAGGAGAGAAAGCGTTCATATTTTCAACTGATCTGACAATATTCTTAAAGCTATTCTGTAGCAGGCTAGTAAGAAATAATAATCTGTTCGGTTTTCTTTTAGAAAAGAAGATAAGCCAGCTCAGTGGAAAGACAGCTTCACAAAGCTCTTATAACGCACTGGGGAGGAAGATTCCCCCTTCTAGTTTTTTCCGTAGTCCCTGACACTTTGCACTACGTTTTTATGGCGTTGAGACCAGGCAGCAAAATTATCCAGACCTAAGAGTTACAGTATGTTTTGAGCTTTCAAGGACTTTTTTTTTTTTTTTACTTCCCCCCCTGCAAGAGAACTAGAGCTGTTCCATTAGCTAATTTTGTTCTACCGGAGGAAGGTACTGTGGGTCTCAGGAAAACGGTAGGAAAAAAACCCAGGGAAAAGTATTTGCCCACACATCAGCCCTCTTTCAGTTTCTTCCATTCAACTGATTTCATTTTGTCAAAGGTATGACAGCAGGAGAGGCAAAATATCAGCGTGCTAAGCAGAACCGGGAATGGGGGTTGGGGGTGGGGGGAACGAATAAAGGGACCCAGTGGGAGGTCAGCCTGAGGGTGGAAGGAAAAAAATGCAGCTGCAGAGAAGTAAAGAAACATTCACAGCTGTTGACAAGCAAAAACACATTGGATGGGGAAGGTTAAGGTCCCAGAGAGGCACTGTTGAGTTGGGTGCAGAGCTGTTTGGAGGAGAGGGTGAATTGGCAGACTCCAAGGTCTGATGATGGGTAACGGAAGGAGCTGAAAATCCTCCATCTTCTGGGATAAGAAGTGTGTTATTTGCTAACAAATTCCATAAAAAAATTACTAGTAGTAGTAATAGTCTCCCCCTTTAGACTGTAAGCTTGCTGAGGGCAGGAAATATGTCTACTTATTGTTATATTGTACTCTCCTAAGCTCTACAGTGCTCTGCACACAGTAAGTGCTCAATAAATACGACTGACTGACTAGTAATAGAAGCACTATTACTAGTAATAGTAGTAATAGCAGCACTAGTAGCAGTTGTAGTAATAGCAGTACTAGTGACAGCAGTAGTAATAGTATCGCTGCTACTCGTAATAGTAGTGATAATAATGGTGTTTGTTATGCACTTACTATGTGTCAAGCACTGTTATAAGCTCCGGGGTAGATCCAAGGTAATTGGATTGGACATGGTCCCTGTCCCACATGGGGCTCACAATCTTAATCCCCAATTTACAGATGAGGAACTGAGGCACAGAGAAGTAAAGTGACTTGCTCGAGGTCACCCAGCAGACAAGTGGCAGAGCCGGGATTGGAACTCAGGTCCTTCTGACTCCCAGGCTGGTGCTCTACCCACTAGGCCATGCTGCCAGTAGCCATAGTAGTATTAGTAATACTAGTAGCAGTAGGGTAATGAGTATACTAATAACAGTAATAGCAGTAGTAGCTGTACTAGTAATAGTAGTAGCATGAATTGAGTGCACCGTACAGGGCACTAAGGGAGTACAAAATAGCAAAGTGGCATGTTCCCTTCTCACAAAGAGCTGGCACAATGATGGATGAGACAAACAGAACATATTTACAACACTGTCAAAACAAATAAATTGAGCAGACATGAGTACTGGGGGCTGGGGGGGTAAATATTCATTCATTCAATCAAGTTTATTGAGCGCTTACTGTGTGCAGAGCACTGTACTAAGTGCTTGGAAAATACAATTCAGCAATAGAGACAATCCCTGCCCAAAACGGGTTTACAGTCTTGACGGGAGGAGACAGTCATCAAAGATGTGCATTTAGCTTTAACTCTATTTGTTCTGACGACTTGACACCTGTCCACATGCTTTGTTTTGTTATCTGTCTCCCCCTTCTAGGCTGTGAGCCCGTTGTTGGGTAGGGACCGGCTCTATGTGTTGCTGACTTCCCCAGCACTTAGTACAATGCTCTGCACACAGTAAGCGCTCAATAAATACTATTGAATGAAGGAAAGTAAACAGGCATCAATATAAATAGAATTATATATACATATCAAAACAAGACATTAAATATAAATAGAATTATAGATATGTACATACATAAAGTACTGTGGGGCAGTGGGGTAGAGCAAAGGGAGCTAGTCGGGGCTAACCGGCAGGGAGGTGGAACTGAATAAAAGAGGGACTTAGTCCCGGAGGTAACAAGTACTCCTCTTCCACTCCATCCTGGTTGGTAAGTTTCATTCCTCTCAGTAACCTACTCACTGAGCCTCATTCTTGTCTCTCCCTGCCCACAAGGAGCTTAGACTGTAACAGGAGGCAAACAGAGTGCTATTTAGGACTAGAGAGCTCCCAATAAATAAACCAAGGAGACTGCAGCAGTAGCATATCCAATAACAGAACCCAAATTCCTGTCTTACACTCCTGCAGTGTTTTCCCAAAGCTCAGTCCCAAGCCGGGGAGAAGGGTGTCCTGTGTTCACCTCAAGAAAACTCCGGCCTCTTTAATGAAAAGGGGAATTCCGATCAACTGACCAAGATCCGTCTGGGTGCCTGCAGGTATTTGATGTAACCACTCAAGTTGAAATTTATTAAATTAATTAGCCATGTCAGCAGTCATTATATTCACCCCGAGGGGGGGAGTAGTTATTGAAGGAGAAAACTGAAAAACCCAAACCCTGACTGTTAGGCGAGTGGCAATTTTGGGGCGTTTCAGGGACTTCCGCTTGCTGTTTCCGCTGGGATTTCCAATCCTGTTTCCAGGAAGGGAGCTGGGAGAGTAGAGAGGAGCCCCAGGTTAACAGATGTTTTAACCCTTTCTGAGCATTGGCCAGTTGCCATAAGATTTAGTGGTTAGAGGAAAGATGATCTTGGAATAGAGAGAGTCTATTAAATGCTTCCTTTTTTTTCCCTTTAAGGTGTTTGTTAACCACTTACTATGTGCCAGGCACTGTCCTAAGCACTGAGGTAGATACAAACTAATCAGATTGGACATGGACCAAGTTCCACATGGAGCTCACTGTCTCAGTCCCCATTTTACAGATGAGAGAACTGAGGCACTGAGAAGAGATGTAACTTACCTGAGGTCACACAGCATACAAGTGGCAGAGCTGGAATTACAACCCAGGTCCTTCTGACTCCCAGGCCCGGGATCTATCCACTAGGCCATGCTGCTTCTTTAGTAGTTCCCCTGGGCAGGTTATTTTCAGGTGCAGCATGGAGATTTGGAAGCCTGTTGATTTTGCAGGCCCTCAGTGTATATGGGATTTCATTTCAGAACCATGCATCTTGCCAGTGTCTTCAGGTACTTACAACTGACACCAAAAACGATCTGGCTGTAAAAGAAAATTATTTAAGAGTTCCCTTAGCATGAGAAACGTAGCTTTATATTTGCAGGGGGAAATAAAAAAAATAATAATAATGGTATTTACTGAGTGCTTACTATGTGCAGAGCACTGTACTAAGCGTTTGGGAGAGTACAATAGAATTAGCAGAAATGTTCCCTGCCTGTAACGAGCTTACAGTCTAGAGGAGGAGACAGACAATATGAATAAATAAGTAGTTTATAATAAATAATTTCCCCTTTCGGGGTCGCACCTGGAGAGTTTCCAGTACTCTACCAGTCTCAACTATGGGAGGGAGAGTCAAGCAGAGGCAGATCCATCCCATCCGTGGCTTGTGCAGTGGCTAGCAAGTGGAAGGCAATCCGCTACAAGTCAAAACTCAAGTCAGCTGGGCAGCAGCGGCACGGGAGAGATTCAAGGGCAGAGTCTCAAATTTTCTGCAAGGAAGAGGACAATGGTAAACCACTTCCGTATTTTTACCAAGAAAACTCTCTGGATCCACTCCCAGAATGATTGCAAATGGAGGTGGGGCGTTCTGGGAGAGATGTGTCCATGGCGTCACTATGGGTCAGAGACGACTCGACAACATAAGACAGGACAATATGTAATTTAAAGATATGTACATAAGTGCAGTGGGGTTGGGGCAAACATTCATTGTCCAAAGGTCACAGATCCAAGTGCACTGATGACGCAGAAGGGAGGAGTCAGGGAAAAGAGGGCTTAATCGGAGGCCTCTTGGAAAAGATGTGACCTTAATAATGCTGTGAAGGTGGATTAATAATTGTTAAGCACCTCCTCAGCACCTCTGAAGATAAGCACTGGGGTAGAAGCAAAATAATCAGGTTGGAAAAAATCCCTGTAGGAGGGAGAACAGACAATAAATCTCCATTTTACAGATGAGGGAACTGAAGCTCAGAGAAGTGAAGTGAGTTTGCCTAAAGGTCTCACAAAGCAGACAAGTCGTGGAACTGGGATTTGAACCCAGGTTTTCTGACGCCCGGGCTCTTTCCATTAGGACATTTTGCTCTAGGTTCTGGCTTTGAAAAACATCATCCATCTCTTCATCAATACAGTGTTTTAAGCAAGAAAAAAAAATTTTCACTGCTCAGCAGTAAGTAGAACAATTCTTAGAATAAATAGAATGGATTTGTTCTGTTCCTTTAGCTTCTTTTAAATACGTGTTGGATATGCAATTGAGGTAAATGGAAGTGAAAATGGTATGAAGGTAAAATGTAAAATATAAGTCCATTGGAGGTTGCATGGATAAATGTATTCCACAATTATTCCAAAATCTTCATTCTCACAGGCAGAAACTTCAACCTCTTCTATCAAATCTTGAACCAGAGCTGCTAATAAGAGGTAAAGTCAACAAATGTGCTTTTTTTTCCCCCCTGTGCTCTACCCACTAAATGGATCTAGCCTGGAAGCTCACTGTGGCCAAGGAATGTGGCCACTACCTCTGTTGTCCTATAGTCTCCCATGTGCTTAGTACAGTGCTCTGCTCATGGTAAGCTCTCAATAAATATGATCAGTGGAGAAGTCCAAAAGTGATCATCGGCGCTGAGAGGCACACATTAAGCTTTAACATTGACAGAATTTCATTGACAGAATTTCACTAGTAGTAATGGTGTTCACTGAGCACTTAGTCTGTGCCAAGCACATCAGTAGTAGTAGTAGAAGTAGCATTTATTGAGTGCCCACTTGGTGCAGTGCACTGCATTAGGTGCTTAGGAAGTATGGAGTGAGCAGCCATCTGTATATGAGTGCTAAGGAGGAGCAGCATGGCTCAGTGAAAACAGCACGGGCTTTGGAGTCAGTGGTCATGGGTTCAAATCCTCGCTCCGCCAATTGTCAGCTGTGCGACTTTGGGCAAGTCACTTAACTTCTCTGTGCCTCAGTTACCTCATCTGTAAAACGGGGATTAAGACTGTGAGCCCCCTGTGGGACAACCTGATCACCTTGTAACCTCCCCAGTGCTTAGAACAGTGCTTTGCACATAGTAAGCGCTTAATAAATGCCATCATCATTATTATTATTATCATTATTATTATTATTATGTAAGAAAGTGCCTAAGTGCTAAACTCTGGGGTAATTACAAGGAAATTGGAGAAGCAGCATGGCCTAGTGAAAAGAGCATGGGCCTGGGAGTCAGACCACCTGGGTTTTAATCTTGACACTGACAACTGCTTGCTGGATGATCTTGGGCAAGTCACTTAACTTCTCTGTGGCTCAGTTCTCCTGTTTTCCCTCCTCAGACCGTGATCCCCATGCAGGATAAGGATTGTGTCCAACCTAATTAACTACTCCAGCACTCAGAACAATGTTGGACACTAGTAAGCGCTTTACAAATACCATTAAAAAAAAAAACAGTTTATGACTGGTCCCTGTCCCATCCCTGCCCCGCCCACACAGTCAGTCAATCGTATCTATTTCGCGCTTACTGTACCAAGTGCTTGGGAGAGCGCTTTACAACAGATTTCCCTGCCCACCTGGAGATTACGGTCTAGAGGACACACTCCAACTGGGAGTAAACAGACCTGCAGAACTCTCACAGGACAAGAATAAATAACAAAAATCAACAATCTTCACTAATAAACAGATGCCACCATAAATGGGACATGTGCCACCAGTAATCATTGCTGCCTTCTGAGCATACAGAAGTCAGGATCTGACAAAAACCTCTTTTTCCCTACTAGCCCTCTCCCTTCTGTGTCCCCGGAGTATTGGGATCATCCCCTGTAAGCACTTCGATAGTCCACCCCGCCCTCATCTTCCCAGTACTTATGAACATATCCTTATGTCCTACCATTTCCCCTCTCTGTAATTTATTTTAAGGTACGTGTTCCACTCTAGATGGCAAGTTCCTTGTGGGCAGGGATTGGGTCTTACCAACTCTATTTTATTGTACTCTCTCAAGTGCTTAGTAGTAGTCTGCACTTAAAAGTGCCCAAGGACAAGAACAGCATGGCCTAGTGGATAGAGCACGGGCTTGGGAGTCAGAAGGACCTGGGTTTTGATCCTGGCTCCCTCACTTGTCTGCTCCGTGGCCTGGGCAAGTCACTTCAATTCTGGGCCTCAGTTACCTCATTGGTGAAATGGGGTTTAAGACTGTGAATCCCATATGGGAGGTGGACTTTGGCAACCTGATTAGCTTGTATCTACCCCAGCACTTAGTACAGTGCCTGGCAAATAGTAAGTGCTTAACAAATACCATAAAAAAAATCCCAAAACATTAATTTATTTCCCTTGCCAGTTTCCCCAGTTACAGTTCTGAGTATCCATATTCAGTTTTTGGTATACCCCTCCTATCTAGACTGTAAGCTCATTGTGGGCAGGAAACTTATCTACCAACTCTGTTGTACCGTATTCTCCCAAGCACTTAGTACAGTGCTCTACACACATTAAGTGCTCAGTAAATACCACTGGATGACTGATTGACTGGAATAGATTTCCTTCTCTCCTCTCATTGTCTAAGGAAGTTCCAGGTTTTGAAAGATCCTACTACAATCAAGTGTCTGAACTTGAAACATCTAACTCTTCCTTACTCCCATTAGAAAGGTTATTCTTAGTAGCCAAAGACCCTCATGGAGTCATCATGAGCCCTTATGATCTTCCCTAGACATTGCTAGTTCCTCCCCAAAACTCTCATCCCCTAATTGCAGCTTATACTTCCAGGTGGTGTTGGCTCCCATATTATTATTATTATTTTTAATGGTAGTTGTTAAATGCTTACTATGCGCCAGGTACCGTACTAAATGCTGGGATAGATACAAAATAGGTTAGACACAGTCCCTGGATGGGATCTCAAGGCCCTGAAGTTTTCACCCATCATTCTCGATGGGAGATTCCAGACTGAAATTTCTTCCCACCACCTTTAGCCTTCCCCAGTTAATTTCCAAGACCCCGAACGATAGCAACCCACGAGCCACTGCAAGACCTTAGAATAAATTTATTTACACCAACCTCAAGACTAATTCTGCTGCCACTGTTGGTGGATATTTTCATTGGCCTTCCCCGCTGGATGAAACTGTGAAGACAGACAAGGAATGGGCCTTGTTATTCAATCAACCAATGGTTTTTATTGAGCGCTTACTGTGTACAGAACACAGTCCTAAGCACTACAGTACAGCTGGTAGATGCAATCAACACCCACGAGCTTATAGCTGACCTTCCTGAGGGCTTAGTATACAGAGTACTACCCTCAGTGGGCATTCAATAAATACCATCACTAAAAAAACTGAAGAAAACTAAAGAAATTCAGTTGGCTTTAGGAACACGTCAGACACAAGTTCTTCAATGTTCTTGTTTTCTCAACAGTTTTATTGCCTTTTAAGAAAATTTTTGTAAAATATAAATACAAAGGCAGAAGAATTTACTTACAAAGTTAAAACACAGATTTCAAACATAAACACACAATTCAGAAAATTTTAGTTTATGTACATTTTCAAGCAACCTCGACATATTATGTTAGTTCTTCAATATTTTACAAGGTACAGAAAAAATAGTTCAAAGTCTTCTTTAAATAAGAGCATAAAATGTTTAAACATATATAAACAATCCGGTCTGATGTGTGAAAACTAATTTCACAGCTTTTAAATTAGGATATAAAAGTTCATACAATTAGTTGCTGTGTATGGATATGGTTTTAATTTATTTTACAAACTATTGGATCATATCCAATAACATTTACCTGGCCAAAGCAGGTAATTCTGTAAACAAAACATAAAAATAATATCATGAAGTGCCTTACCAAATTCAGTCTCCCAAACAAGTCACATGACTTTGATCACATCGCCTATAAAAAATTATGTTCTGTGTCATCAGTGCTTTGTATGAAACAAAGTCAATGTGTGGGTTCTTTAAAAAACAAAAACAAAACTCACACACACACATACACACACACACACACACAAACAAAAAACAAGTGTTCCAAGTAAAAACAAACTTATTCCAAAGCGAGTGTGCATTTTAAAAGTAAAGAAACATTATATAACAATTTCTCATAAAAACCGATTAAAGTTTTCTTTTAAAAATTCTTCCAGAGTCCTTCCGACTGGAATTCGGTTCTCTTATATAAACGAAAGCTATTTTCATATTTTAATAGTGTCCTTTCTTTACAGAAACAAATCGAAATATAACACATATACATCAAGTAAAAGATGAACATCACGCTGAGCTGTACATTAAGTAACGGGACGGTTTCACCAGTGGATTTCGGAGAGAAGGTCTTCGGCGGGATGCCACCATTCTATCGAAGACCCCAGCAGAGCCTGGAGCTCACCCGTGAATTCCACCAAGTCCAACAGTTCTTTACTTTCCGGGTTAAAGACTTCGAGATCCTTAGGGCAAGAGAACAACTGACTCAAGGAGGTCTGCTTGTAAAACTCCGCCATCGCAATGGTGACGACTTCCACGTTGGGGAAGTTGCAGCGGAATATCCGGGGCGACGTTTTCAGTCTCTTCACCACATCTGACAGGAGGAGCCAGTTTCGGGGTCTGTGGGAGAGGACGGGACCAAACGGTCATTCAGGGAGGGGGTTGGCTGAGAAATGCGTGTCTGACGCTGTCATAGCGTACTCTCCCAACTGCTTAGCACAGCGCTCTGCACGCCGGTAGCACTCACTCTATACCACTGCTGAAACCAGGAGATGGTTTGCGATGGCCAAGTCACTTGTCTGTGGCTGATCCCCACCTCGGTGCTTATCTTAGAGTGGCTGCTGGCCAGTTTTCAAACCCTCACCCCGCACCGAGTGACTTGTCCTCCTTTACGGATGAAATAAGGTCGGGGGCTGGATCTTCTTCCCACCAATTGATCAACCCATCGATATTATTTACTGAACGTTTGCTGTGGGCAGACCACTGAACTAAGAGCTTGGGAGAGTACACTACGACAGCATGAGCCAGGATAACTGGGGTGAGCTGGGGTGAGCTGAGGGAGCTAGAATAGCTGGAGTGAGCCAGGGTGAGGCACGCCAAGAGCTCAGGGAACTGGGGTAAACTGGGGTGAGCGGAGCTGAAAAGGTTGGCAGTTAATCTACAGAAGGATAATCCATGGGCAGATAACCAAACTGTCACCATAACAACTGTGCTCCAAGACCACAAACACTCTCCAATACCACAAATACCACAGCCATCCAGGATTCACACGGAGGAAACAAGAAATTCTTTAAACCTGCCTGACACCTCCCTCCCCAGGGTCATAAACCACTCTTCAAAATACCATATCCTGAAGTCTCACAACTGTTAAGGAAATGGGGAGTAACAGGAAGAAGAAATATGGGCCAGGGACTGTATCCAACCTGATTAACGTGTACCTACCCTAGCGCTTAGCAAACGCTCAACAAACACCCCAATTACTATTGTCATTACTAGTGGCATTATTCCACCAGGAATAGCAGAACTTACCCCTGAGAAAGAGACACTTGGATATTATAACATGGCAAAAGAGGTCCATCTGAAAATTCAAACTCGAACACATCGCTTAAGCCGTCTTCGTCGTCGTCATCGACGTCGGCTTCGTCGCCATCGTCATCGTCGCCTGGGCCGGGGGGGTTGGCCAACACGTCGAATCCAGATTCATCTTTCGGATCTTGGGAAGAGTAGAGAAACAACTTCAATCAGCTGGATGGGGCCAAGCCAAATTTCTACCGAATGGTCGAAGGAGCAGGGCGGCTTAAAACGAAACCTTTTTCCTTCCCAAAGCCACTCTGCCAAAACATAAAAGCGCATCTGAGCGAGCCACTTCCCAAGCTCTGTTGGCAAGGCGCTGAAACGAAAGGTTCCCATCTACTCTCTAAACCGTAGCTCCCCATGGGTGGGGACCGTGCCTTCCGACCCTGCTTGTATGCTCCCAAGCGCTTAATATGGTGGTCTGCACGCAGTAAGTGCTCAATAAACGCCACTGATTGATGGACTGATTTACTCACCGCACACAGAGCTGCCGTAAAAGTCCCAGTGGACGCCAGGGTCATCCCCACTTCGACCCTGCAGGTCAGTTAAATATTCTGGAGAAGACAGGAAAAAGACAACGAAAAATGGATGAGAACAAAATGGCTGGCTGGTTTAGAAGGGCACCTGCCACACAGAATCATAACCAGCTCTCTCGTCACTTCCTGCTTCAGCCGCGTGCCTTGTTATAGGCTGATCAACACAGGATTCTTCTTCCCTGCTCCCCCTTGGACACATATCCTTTCCTTTTTATCTTCATCTCACCATAAAAACCTGACACCCCACCCACCGACCCACGGCACCCTATGGACGACCAGATTAACAGAATTTGAAAGCCTCAGTTTTTGATCTTGGACCTGCAAAAATAAATCATGATTTCTTGGAAAAATCTTGACCTGCCTTCTCTTCCAAGCCCAAAGAAAATTTTCAGGCAAGCTGAAAAAGGCTCTGGTTCAAAAGCAAGCTTCTGGGGGAGTAACTTAACTTCTCTGTGCCTTAATTTCCTCCCTTGTAAAATGGGAATTAAATACACGTTCACCTTCTCCCTTGGACTCAGGATGGGCCAGGGACTGTGTCCAACTTTATCATGTATCTACCCTGGCACTCAGTTCAGTGCTTGGCACAGAGCAGGTGTTTAACAAATACCATTACCATCATCATCACCGCCTCAACACAATGAAAACGTTTCAAATTGTTATCAGGAGTCAGTGTTCAACTGCCACATTGTCCCACGTGAGGTAAACGGAAAAGGATTTCAGTGTGTGTTTCACTACACCTGAGACCTCCTTTCGTAAATTGCTCCTATTCCTATTTATTGGCCCAAAAGCCTTTAGGAACCAAACCAGCAACGACCCGATTCTGCTTTTTCCCCGCGGAAACGCTGACACTCTCTACTGCTGATCATGCCTCAGCAGACCCAAGGGATAAAGGTGACCAGACCCGTCAGGAAATACAACAAACCATTATGTGAAAATCTGAGACACCAGCTGCGGTATTTTCGACAAAAAGCGACAGCTTGAAGGTAAAATTTTGCATGTGCTAAAACTGCATCATCCAGAGGGGAGCAGATTGGACCATGGCCTCTCTTTCTATGCCAAGGAGCTTGGACCTTGGTGTTCTGGTGGATCTCTGATTCCTTTGCTTACCAGGTAGACTGAATTCATAAAGAAAGTGATGTCAGGACCCAGGGCCGAGTCCTTAACATGGGCCTCCTGACTGACCAAAGATTCCTCCCAAGGATCCCTGCTCTCTCACACCCACTCCCTCCCCTCCAGCCAACAGCTAGACACACTATTGTGGATTCCTGGACTTTGATGAAAGAACCACCATAAACGTCTGTTGTATCCCTGCCTTCCTATACCACAGAACACTTTTCAACCTTAAAAAACTCACTCCCGTCTCCCGCCCGACACACGAACATCACGTAATCGTAGTCTATCATTTTGGATTGGGATCTTGCAGTTACAGTCACCCACCTGTTAGGAATATTTCCATGAGTTCGCTGTGTGTCATTTTCACGATGGTTCTTCCTGAGTATGTAGCAAGTGTTGGATCAGCACCATAAGAGAGAAGTAAGCGGACAATTTCCAGATGATCGTTTTCTACGGCATCATGGACAGGCCTGAGAAAGAGAAGTTAACGGCATTCAACTCAAGGACACAATGCATACTCATCAAGCTTCCCAACTGCTGCTGCCATTTTGCTCCCCCCTTGGGACTTGCAGAGTAAAACACACACACACCCACACACACCACCACCACCCCCATCCCCCAGAAAAAGGGACTCACAACTGGAATTGATAATGGGCAATTCTGTCCTTATTTTTTTTTTATGGTATTTGTTAAGCACTTACTACATTCCAGGCACTCCTCTAAGCACTAGAGTAGATATAGGTAATCAGGTTGGAAACGGTCCGTGTCCCACATGGGGCTCACAGTATCAGTACCCATGTCCCAGAAGAGGTAACAGAGGCACAGAGAAGTGACTTGCCCAAGGTCACAAAGCAGACAAGTAGCAGAACTGGGATTAGAACCCAGGTCCTTCTGACTCCCAGGCCTGTGGTCTATCCACTAGGCCACACTGCTTCTCAAAAATTATTATTGTCCTTGAAAAATAACTAAGGGCTCAGCATCCATTTCATTGATAACTTCAAAAATGGAAGTTTATCTAAAAAATCAATCTCTTCCCCCAAAAAATGTATTCACGCTAGGGTTAAGAATTGAGGACAAGGGTTAGGAATGGGCTTTGATAATTAGCTGGATCAACATTTGGCATGTTGATGATGTAACACTTGATGACTGAATATGTTGACGCTGAAACTATTGGTTTCCTGGCAGTCAATAATTTGTTACACATGTGAACGAATGGAAAAAGAACCACCACCTAAATGCAGTAGCAGTGAGAACCTCATTTTCACGAGCGGAAACAAAGGCACAATTGCCATACTTGGATGTGAGAAACATATCTGACTGACTCAAGCACCCCTTATAACCTTAATTTGGGGGGAGGGGGAGGGGGTCACCCAAACTCTTTATCATTTCAAGGTTTCCCCTGGAGCGGCCAATTTTACAGACTTAGGAGGCATCTACTTAACAGGACGACAGACCGGTCCAGACACTGCTTGGTCCGGACACGTAACCCTTTTTCCAAAAGAGACAAGTGGCGTTTTCAAAGAGGTTGTGGAAATCCTCTAGGCGCCAATCATGGCAAATCTCTCCTGGGAGCCCTCCCTGAGGCGGGCCCCGAGCCTGAGGGCATGAGTCGGGGGATACAGCACCAGCCCAGTGAACACCCAGATCATAATTAATTCTAAGACGCCAAAAGGGCCTGGAGGAAGGAGCAAGATGGTCACCAAACCCTTAGGCCTCCAACCTAATGAACCACAAAGATGAAATCAGGTCTGGGTGTCATGTCCACCTGGTTCTCTTGGGAAATGTCACCTTCCTCAAGACCCAAAGGTAAAAAAATGAATGGACAGGAAAGAGAAACAGACTAAGCATTCCCCCGGAGTACTCAGTGCCTCAGTGCGTAGTGCAGTGCCTGGCATATAGTAAGCACTTAACAAATACCATTGTTGCTACTCGGGAGGGAAGATTTGAGAATCCACGGAAGGTGAGTAGAAGCTTGTCTCTAGACTCTAAACTCTGTTGTGGACGGGGAATGTGTCTGTTATAATGTACTCTCCCAAGTGCATAGTACAGTGCTTTGCACACAGTACGCACTCAATAAATTTGATTGAATGAATCGAATGGGGGAACCCAAGAAATGGTGTGTTGTATGCCTGGAGTCTCCAAAATTATTTCTCTGGCTCCATTTTTTAAGAACAGAATGGCTCGTCTCATGAAGCTTACTGCCAGTGTAGCCCCATTAGTAATAATTCAGGCATTCAATCGTATTTATTGAGTGCTTACCTTGTGCAGAGCACTGAAATCACAATCATCCAAAAAATAACATCATCAGCCCCCCCAATCAGTAGTATTTATTGAGTGCAGAGTACTACACTAAGCTCTTGGAAAGCAGGGTGGCCTGTTGGCTAGAGACAGGCCTGGGAGTCAGAAGGACCTGAGTTCCAATCCCAGCTCTACCACTTGTCTGCTGGGTGACCTTGGGCAAGTCACTTCACTTCTCTGGGCCTGAGTTCCCTCATCTGTCAAATGAGGATTAAGTCTGTGAGCCCCGTGTGGGACGGGGACTGTATCCACCCCAATTATCTTGTGTCTACCCCAGTGCTTAGTACAGTGCCTGACACATAGTAAGCACTTAACAAATACGATTAATTGTTATTATTATCAAGAAATACAATTTGAAAAAAAAAATGCCTGTGACAGTGAGTGTGTGTGTGCATCCTCCTTACTGAAAGATAAAAGCCATTTCAAACCATCAGACTTCTTTAAGCATAGCCTGTACTATTATTTATAGGGGGTTCTGTGGAAGAATTGATTTTTACGACTCTTAGCTGCTCTATGTTCTACCTCCTAGAAGCTAATGCTGTTCTGACCCCTTTCCAAACAATTTCTGATTAGCCAGTAATTCAGGAAAGGGGTTTTACATTTACTCCCAGTTGGAATATGTTCCAACAATGGCCTTGTAGTTCGGAGGACCCTCTTGGCAAACAGGAGTGTCATGTTTCTTCACATCCAGAAACGTATTTATCTCACGGGACGGTTAACTTTTTGTGTTTTTTAATTTATGCTCCCAACATTTTGGTTTTATTTGATGGTTTGGGGTGTGAATTAGAATCTTTTAAAGCCGATTTCTACCTTCAATGATAGGACAGGTTTCCAACGAAAACATTTGCAGGAAAAAAGCTTTCCCCCCTCCTTCCCTCCCTCTTCCTTCCTCTCTTCCCTTCCTTGGCTCAAGGAACGGGCACCTATAAGAAGCAGCGTGGCCTAATGGAAAGAGCGTAGTCCTGGTTTCTAATCCCAGCTCCCACCACTTTCCTGCCAGGTGACTTCGAGAAGGTTATCTAGCACCTCTGAGGTTCGGTTTCCTCTTCTGTAAAATGGGAGTTCAGTGCCTGTTCTCCCTCCCTCTTAGACTGTGAACCCCAAGCAGGACACTTGTCTGACCTGAATCTCTTGTATTGACCCCAGCGCTTAGTACAGTGCCTGCGTAACACTAAACCAATACCACAATTACTATTAGACAAAGGAACATCGCTGAGCAGTGTGAGAGACCGAACAACAAACTACAGGACATGCTTTCTGTGTGACATTATAAAGGGATTAAGGTAACTTTCCCATTGGATATCTAGCCACAGGGCACCAAACCTCGCAGCTCCTAGGCACCATGAAAAATCTGCTACTTGAGCATCAGACGGTACAAAAAGGGAAAAAAAACTTCCTCCTCAGCCATAAAACTCTGCACAGTGTGACACTTTAACCTCTGGAAAACCGCATGGTTCCCTGGGGCTAAAAGCCCCCAGACGGTGTGTGTGACTAGGCCATTTCTGAAGGTCCAGCCCTCTGGCCTCAGCTGGCTACCTCCTCAGCCAGCCCCTGAACTGGCAGGCAGGGGTGGGAAATAAGTCAAGCTGTCTCCGCATCGGGTCTGTTTACTACTTCTGAACAGCTTTCTTTTCGGACGTGAGAGTGCATGAGAAAAACCAAGCTCCGGGAAGATGGCCATGTTTTCGTACCCAAATGCCGGAAGGAGAATGGAGTGAGCAGTGAGGTGATCTGTGCTATGGCCTCGTTTGCTTGAAATCTCAGAACGCACAGTTCAGAGTCCGGCAACCAATTTGCCCCTCTGGGCTGGCTTTTTCTCCAGCTGGAGCAGAGGGAAAATGGTCAGAGGCAAAAAGTTCCCATCTGGAAGCTAATTCGATAAATGAGGATGAAAAGGTGAGTCCCCCCTCCGGCACTTTGGGACATACCACGGCCTGGTGGTCAGAGGAGCAGGGTTCTAATCCCGGCTCTGAAACTGGTCTGCTGTGTGACCATGAGCAAGTCATTCAACTTCTCTGTGACTCAATTACCTCATCTGTAAAATGGGGATTAAGACTGTGAGCCCTATGTGAGACAGGATTATCATGTATCTATCCCAATGCTTAGCACAGTACCGGGCACATAGTTTGTGCTTAAAAAATACCATTTAAAAAAAAGGGAAAGACCAACCCCCCGCCCCAGTAGATACCAGTCACATAATCCTTTGCAACATGGCTTTGGTGGCCAGTGACCCCTCAGATTCACCTGAAGACCAAACCCACAGGCAGAATGGAAGCCATCACCCTGTGTGCTGTTGATACCTAGAATCACCCCCTCCCCGAAAGTGTGGTCATCAGGAAGCCCATATAGCAACATACCCTGACCCACATACATCAGATCTCTGGACATTTGCAAATTTAAAATTTTGATCAGCCTGTCGGTCATTCTTTTTTCTCTCCTCTACTCCTTTCCACCGGTCCTTCTCAGAGACCCAGATCCCCGACTCCAGCATTGAGGCGGAACTGAGAAGAGGCATGGCCTAATGCCAAGAGCATGGGGCTGGGAGTCAGAGGATGTGGATTCTAATACTGGCTCCAGCACTTATCTGCTGTGTGACCTTGGGCAAGTCACTTCACTTCTCTATGCCTCAGTTACCTCATCTGGAAAATGGGGATTAAGACTAAGCCCCACTTGGGTCAGGGACTGTGTCCAACCTGGTCACCTTGTATCTTTCCCAGTGCTTAGAACAGTGCTTGGCACATAGTGAGCACTTAACAAATACCAAAATTATTATTATATCATCATCTAAGGGAAATGGAAAGAACCACCGTAAATGTTTAGCTGGGATATAGTTGGGAGTCCCCCGATCCAGGAAAAGCAATAAAAATAGCCGCCAGTTAAGGCCCATATATTGTTTAGCGTCTGATAAGTGCTCTAAAGGCAGGAGAACGGAAGCAAGGAATTGAAGATCTCGGAGGAAGGGTGCAGTACACAATCCCTTTCCCTGACCCCTTTTCTTCCACGGGGCCGGAGGAGCCAACCAGATAACAAAAAAGATTCCTGGGTAGTGATGGTATTTGTTGAGCACTTAGTATGTGTCATGCACTGTTCTAAGTGCTGAGGTAGGTACAAGCTACTCAAATTGGACACCGTCCCGGTCCTACTTGGGGCTCACAGTCTTAATCCCCATTTTACAGATGAGGGAACTGAGACCCAGAGAAGTAATGTGACTTGTTCAAGGTTGCACAGCACTGGTGAAGTTGGGTTTAGAACCCAGGTCCTTCTGACCAGACAGAGGCATTTCCTTGTACGGTTTTGACTTGGATTTGAACTCTGGGGGCAAGACCAGCTCAGACCCCTACGGTCTCCGCTTCCAGCTAGTCAAACCGCAGCACCTGCCTTTGCCCAAGAGAGAGTCGAAGGAGTGGCCCGTCTGTATCTTCCCCAGCTGAAACTGGCCAGCATCATTCACAGTGAGGCTCAATCGCTCCTGAAAAAGTTGTACGACTGCCCAGGCCTCCCTTTCCCGGCTCTGTCACTTGTCTGCTGTGTGGCCTTGGGCAAATCATTTCACTTCTCTGTGCCTCAGTTATCTCATTTGTAAAATGGGGATTAAGACTGTGAGCCCTATGCGGGGCAGGGACTGTGTCCAACCCAATTTGCTTGTCTCCATCCCAGCACTAAGTACACTGCTTGGCCCCTAGTAAATACTTAACAAATGCCGTGATTATTGCTTCCCTGGAAATTTCCAGCTCCTGATTGGTGGGTCTCTGAGGTCCCTCAGCAACTACACACACTGCCATGCACACGTGATGCGTTTGTTTTTTTTAATGGTATTAAGTGCTTACTATCTGCCAGGCACTGTGCTAATCACTGGGGTAGAGATAAGCTCATCTGGTTGAACACAGTCCGTGCCCCACATGGGGCTATCAGTCTTCATCAATATTTGACAGATGAGGGAACTGAGGCACAGAAGTGAAGTGACTCACAGAAGGTCACGCAACAGACAAGTGGTGGAGCCAGGATTAGGACACAGGTCCTTTTGACTCCTAGGCCCACAGCTAGGCCACACGGCTTCTCATTGCTTTGCATTGTATACGTATGAATGTCTGTGCAAAACCCACAGGTGCTAAAAAAATAACCAACCCAAAACCTCAGTATCCCACCAGGACAATGTATCACATCATGCCGTGCCCAGGCAACTCTCCCACCCGGTCAGATGTGGTTGGGTATCCCTGTCTGAGGGCTGGCTGAGTCCAACCTTCCACTAAAGCTTTTAGAAATCGTGCCCCAGGGCAGAGGGAGTCAGGAGACAGGTCTCATTTGAGTGAAAAAAAAAAAACTAACTTTACTCCGACGAACCCGAGGCGTTAAAATGAGAGAGCAGCAGAAGCGAAACAGCTCTGAACCAGGAGGAACATGCTCCCATGACCTTCGACTGGCAATTCCAAAGGAACCCTTCAAAACAATGAAACTAAAATGGGGTGGGATCAGACCGCACGCTTGGAAGGCCTGTGAAAGCAGCAGGGAGTAGCCAAAAGATCTATGTGCTTCAGGAAATAAAATTCTGTAGAGAACTACATAGAAACTATTAAACTTTACAAGAGTTTTCAAAAAGGAAGACAAAGTCGGCTATCAAGCACAGTGCATTTCTCTCGGGAAGGGGAGTTGGGATGAAGATGTCCTAAATTCAGAAACCGAGCCCACTCCTTCAAGGATCCTGACTGAGTCCACCCCTAGCTCTGCCAAGTGCTCTTCGAGAGACAAACTGAGACCACAACTGGAAAGAAACTTTCCAGAAGCCCTTGACGCTTGTGTGGGATTAAAGAAAGAGGCCTCTGTGGACAAAGGCTAGCATGTTGCTCATTCTAACATTGTAAGATGAAGCAAAATGACCAGTTCAACTCGATTTGACCCAATAGACGAAGAATCCACCCAAACTGGGCTGGTTTACGGTTTTAATAAATCCCTAAATACGTTGCACATTGTTCACTCCCTTCCTGTGAAGAAACATACTTAGGAAACCTCTGAGGACTTCTTAAGTTTCCTACGCCAACCCACAAGCAAAGCGTTCGAACTTTCAGAGCCAAAGGGCAGGAGACCCAAGTAGGACCCCGACTTTTGGATAAACAAACTCCCTGTCACCACTCTCAATCCAGCACTGGTGTCCAGGTTTCAAATTCCACAGCCCAGTGGAGAGAGTGTGGGGTCCGGGAGTCAGCAGACTCGAGTTCTAATCCAGTCTCCACTGCTGGCCGGCAGTGTGACCTTGAGCAAGTCACTTAAGCCTCGGGGCTCAAATGTAAAATGAGGACAAAATGCCCATCCTCCCCTTCCCTCTGTGAGGCCGTGTGGGACAGGAGCTGTATCCAACCTGATGATCTTGTATCTACTCCAATACAGTCAATCATACTTATTGAGCATTTACTGTGTGCAGAGCACTGTACTAAGCTCTTGGGAGAGTACAATATAAAATAATAATAACAACAACGGTATTTGTTAAGCGCTTACTATGTGCCAAGCACTTTTCTAAGCATTGAGGTAGATTTAAGCTACTCAGGTTGGACATAATCCCTGACCCACATATGGCTCACATTCTTAATCCCCATTCTCCAGATGAGGTAAGTGATGCCCAGAGAAGTGAAGTGACCTTGGGTAAGTCACCCAGAAGACAAGTGGAGACCCTGGGATTAGAACCCAGGTCCTCCTCAGTCTCAGGCCTGGGCTCCATCCACTAAGCCATGCTGCTTTGCAAAAGCTCACAGGGCTTGGCACACAGTTAAGTGCTT
The DNA here is from genome assembly GCF_015852505.1 of Tachyglossus aculeatus. Lineage (NCBI taxonomy): Eukaryota > Metazoa > Chordata > Mammalia > Monotremata > Tachyglossidae > Tachyglossus > Tachyglossus aculeatus. The sequence goes on from NC_052083.1 coordinate 28,315,744, forward strand.
AACCCACACCACCATGGTCCCATGGCTCTGGCGGGCCTCACCTGGTTCCGTCCTGTGCGCTACAGTTGACGTCGGCTCCGTATTCAAGGAGATGGCGCACGATGTTCAGCCAGCCTCTAGCACAGGCCTCGTGCAGGGCACAATAGCCGGCATTGTCACGGTGATTTACATCACAGACCTTGTTTTCCAAACAATACAAGACCACTTCCTGGAAAGAGAAGGGGGAAAAAAGAAAAGATCTTTACTCTTTTGTAAAAGCATGTAAAACTGGGATGGTTCCATGACAAACGTGGACCAACCGTTTGTCTTGGGAAGAACCATTGCTTATGGGATGGAGGGGTGGGGCTGCATTCAGCACATCCTCATTATTAAGTGGTAATAATAATAGTTATGGAATTCGCTAAGCACTTACTAGAGCTTACTCTGTGCCAAGCACTGTCTTAAGCATTGCGGTAGCTACCAGATAGTCAAGCCAGATATAGTTCCTGTCCCTCCTCCATTATCTATTCTCCACACCGGCTCATGTCATTCTTGCCCCTGAAAACCCTCCCTACTCTGCGTTACCAAACTATAACCCAAACTCTTCAGGATACTGAACATCTCTGTACCTTAGTTTCCTCATCTGTAAAATGTGCATGCAATACCTGTTCTCCCCCACCTTACTTAGATGCGGGACAAGACCGTGCCAGACCCGATTCTCTTGCACCTATCCCAGCGCTTGGCACATACTAAGTGCTTAACTAATAATTACTATAAGACCAGTTTTCCCTACTGTCCCACAGCCCCAAGGCTTCTTAAATGCTAACTGACTTATATAGCATTCATTTAGCTCTTGGGTTTATCATTTCTAACTGCTCTCTACCTTTGAACTACAGCATATGAGATTTGGGTATGCATGGCTTCTCCCATTACAAGCCACTGGGGTAACAGTGTGGCCTGCTGGTTAAAGCCTGGGCCTGGGCATCAGAAGGACCTGGGTTCTAATCCCAGCTCTGCCATTTGTCTGCTGTGGGACCATGGGCAAATAACTTCACTTTTCTGTGCCTCAGTTACCTCATCTGTCAAACGGGGAGTAAGACTGGGAACCTTATGTCAAACAGGGAGTAAGACTGGGAACCTTATGTGGGACATGGATCGGATCCAGCCTGATTCGCTTGTATCTTCTCTAGCGCTTAGAATAGTGCCCGGCACATAGTGAGTGCTTAACAAATACCATTTAAAAAAAAAAAAAGAAAACCAAAAACCCACAGGCTCATCGGGTTGGGCGGGGGGGGGAGTGTGCGTGCACGTGCGTCTTCTTTTCTACGTCAGCTTGTCTCCCAAGTGCCTGGTACATTGCTCTGCACACAGCAAGAGTTCTAGAAGCTCTTGAGCCCCTCCTTCCCCATGCTGAAGCAATGGAATCTTTCCTATTTACTCAGCCCCATCAAGAGACACATATATAGCAATGCAACGTACACATTTCTGGAACTAAATAAAACTATGTTTTTTTTAACCCCCCTTTTCGGATTTGCTCTGGGTAAATAGTTTGCATTGGCATCACTGTTATTAATCTTACTTCCTTGGAGTGTTAAAATATTAATATGAACCGTTCCCTGGAAGCGGAGCAGTAATTTATTCCATGTTTTATTGCCTTGATTAAGAAAGTTTTCAAACACATAGAACAATGTTTGCTGTCAGGAAACCCATTACGGTATTTTCCAACAAGTAACGCCCAGTGGAGAGCTGTCAGGTTTCTAGAACTCAGTAGGGAAGGTGTAGTGTGGACGCAGCAGTGCAACTCAGTTTACCGTCAAACCCCATGGCCACGAAGGATTGACTTACGCTCCTCGGTCCACCCCCCGTCCACCCTTGATGGTCCAGCCTCTAAGTGGACGGGCCGGATTGGAAACACTTTTTTTTTCTTTTAACGGCATTTGCTAAGTGCTTCCTATGTGCCAGGCACTGAACAAAGCCCTGGGGTAGATCCAAGCTAATCAGGTTGTCCCACAAAGGGATCACACTCTTAATCCCCATTTTGCAGTTGAGAGAACTGAGGCCCAAAGAAGTGAAATGATTTGCCCAAGGTCACACAGCCAGCAAATGGTGAAGCCAGAATTAGAACCCAGGTCCTTCTGGCTCCCAGGCCTGGGCTCTTTCCATGCTGCTTCCTGCTTGAATACACAGGTGGCCCATTCTCAGATCTGGGATCGCGTCTACCTCCTCTGTTGTCTTATCCTCTCCCAGACACTTAATCCGGTGCTCTGCTTGAGGTAAGCACTCAGTAAATACCACTGATTGAGTGACTGATCTGAGGTGGATGAAAAAATCTCTGCGGATGTTGGGACGGACCCAAAGAAGGTGGATGGGGCTGGGGGGCCGGGGGCAGGCGTGCTAACAGGGAACAGCTACTCTGTTCTGAAAGGCAAAATCGAGGAATTTCCTCTGGCCTACCCGTGAGAGGCTCTTTGACGGCTCATTCGAGCAGCCGTTCCGGAGCTAGGGAGGAAGCATAAACGCGCCGGGCGAGAAGGCGTTTATTCACTCGGTTTCCAACCTACCGGATGATCTGCAATAATCTGGGCTCTTAATAAACCCGACCTGAGAATTGGTATCTAGGATACAGCATGGAAGCTGTTCCTTTAACGGGTTCTTGCTCACCCGACAACAGTGGAAAGTGGAAAGCAGCGAGCTGATGTTTAGCCTGTGTGTTAGGGCAAGAACCCGGTCACGTGACCCTGAAATCAAGTGCTCGCTCCAACCATTTACCTCTGCTGCACAGATCAATTTACCCAGTTCCCCGTAGCCTGATGTCTTTCCAACCAAGAGCTTAATTGTTCATATTAATAATTCCGGAGGGCCAAAATTAGTTGTGAGACTACTGCCTTTGCCCGAAATTCCTAGGCCCACCCAGAGTGGTTAGCTATACTTAGCAGGTGACGGCAGATTTGAGAGTTTCTTCATATTCACCATCCCCTAACCAGAAAGTTCTGCCGAATGAGACATTTCGATTCCTCTGTTTCTTAAAGGTTGAGTTAAGGGAAATGCTGGAAGGTCTTCTGTGTTGCTCTCTTAAATGGAACGAAGGTGGGGAGTTTGCTACGCTCACAGTTCATAATCAATGCAATTTGGTACTATCGTGTTACGAATAAGGAGCGAAAATGTTAACCCAAGTGGTAATGGGGTAATAGTACTTATTGAGTCCTCTGAATTAATAATGGTCTGAGAAGAATAAATTATAACAGGTAGGGTTAAAAAATGTGTATTCTGGGGCTATTTTTTATTCGTTTTCCAAAAACGAACAAAGACAGAGCACCCGCTCATGAGTTAAAAAAAATCTATTTTTTTTTTTTTGTTGGATGCTTCCAATGCCAAGAGGCTGGAAGCAAGAATGCCATTAGCCACAAAACGTAACCATAAAGACCATAAAACCCGACATTGTTAATTAATTAAATGCCTCATTAACTTTTTCTGAAACTTGATTTATTTAATTCGTAGAAAATTTCGCCCTCACCACTAAGTGCCCAAGCATGTGGTGGCACCCGCTCTATTCAGATTCCTGAGTTCCAAACCCTCGCCACTGAAGGGAGAGGGAGGAGGGGTGAGGCACAGAGGCTATAACTCTTCCTCACTGGGACTGTTTCTGTTGCTCCTATTTGCGGGAATCTAGATGAAACAGTATCTGAACAGAGGGGGTGTGTTCGGGTTAATCTTGAGATCCAGTTATAATAATAATGTCATTTATTAAATACTTACTATATGCCAGGTGCTGTACTAAGCGCTGTATTCAGATACAAGCAAATCGGGTTGGACACAATTCCTGTCCCACATGGGGCTCAGTCTTACTCCCCATTCTATAGATGAGGCAACTGAGGCACAGAGAAGTGAAGTGATTTGCCCAAGGCCACACAACAGACATATGGCAGAGCCGGGATTTGTTACCTATTGCCTCCCTAGTTTCTTCTGCTGAACAGTAAATACTGTCAAATCAATCATATTTACTGAGCTCTTACTGTATGCAGAGCACTATACTAAGCGGAGGGAAGAGTACAGTAGAACAGTGTTGCTAGACACGTTCCCTTACCCACGATACGCTTATAGTCTAGAGGGCAGAAACTGATTAGCTGTACTGGGCTCCACTCAAACTATCACACCCCCTTATTCACTGGGTAAACCAATTGCCCTTTGATTGTAGACCTCTAGACTGTGAGCCCGCTGTTGGGTAGGGACTGTCTCTATGTGTTGCCAACTCGTACTTCCCAAGCGCTTAGTACAGTGCTCTGCACACAGTAAGTGCTCAATAAATACGATTGATTGATTGTACTCTAGATAGCCCCCATAACCTCAATCCCTACGGAGCTTCCCAAGCTCCCAACATAAATGACGCTTCAAATCAAGCCACAAAAGACCCATCGGAAAGTCGTCTTCAAACACGGAAACCCATTTTAAGGCATCCAACCAGTTCTGCTTTAAAAAACTACCTGAACCATTTTGTCGCTATACTATTACAAGCTCATTTGCATATAATGTATTTATTCTTTGTTTACTGCCAAAATGAAAATAACGTCAGGAATTAAATTCCAACTGCACAGGAAATGGGAATGTAGCAGTAAATTTAATGGCATATAAAAAAAAAATCACATCTTAAAGACATGGCCAAATAATTGAAGATCCCTCGTACGTCAGGCTCTGAACACTGTCACCTCCTGATTTCTCCTTTCTCTACTCAAACCTCCAGCCACAAACATAATGTGGAAGGGAATAGTGGGAGGTTTTTTTTGGGGGGGTGGGGATGCTGAGGAAGAGGGGGAGGGGAAAGAAGACAGAGAGAACAGAAGGACTTGGGTTCTAATTCCAGGTCCACCACTTGTCTGCGTGACCTTGGGCAAGTCAGTTCTCTGTGCCACAGTTACCTCACTGTAAAATAGGGATTAAGACTGAGAGCCCCATGAGGGGCAGGGAATGGGTCCAACCTGACAATCCTGGATCTACCCCAGTGCTTATTACAGTGCCTGGCACATAGCACGCACTTAACAAATACCACAAAAAAATAAAAATGGCATAAAAAGTCAGGTCAGGTGGCCCTATGCAGAGACAGGCCTGGACCCTTTCCTTTCCCGGGGAAGGGGGATGGAAAAGAACCCTGCCACTCGAAACAGGGCAGCAATTTTTGTTGTTGTTGTTGTTATTTGTTAAGCACTTTGTGTCAGGCATTGTACTAAGCATTGGGATAGATGAGACCATTGGGTCGGAAACAGCCCCTGTCCCATAGGGTTCACAGTCTTAATCCCCATTTTACAATTAAGGGAACTGAACCCCGGAGATGTGAAGTGACTTGCCCATGGCCACATGGCAGACCAGTGGTGGAGCCGGGATTAGATCCCAGGTCCTCTGCTTCCCAGGCTATTCTCTTGCCACACCTAGCCAAGCCAAACAGCTCCTCAAGGCAATGGAGCAGGGAAGAAAAAACCCACTCAGGGCAAACAGCCCGAGGCAGGAGAAGCATAAATCACCAAATCTGATCAGAGATTGCTCAATTTGTACAGGATCTTCATCAAATCCTTTCATCCAGTTTCCTAATTATTGAAAAGATGCACCGCTTCACCATCTAGATTCCCTTTAACTTGCACAAAAATCGTTCGAGCTAACTTTTCTGCTATCACCATATTTAATTTATCTTAGCTCAAAAAGTACTAAATTTATGTTCCTGCAAGAAAATCCCGCTTCTGGTTCCAAAGAGCCTACAGGTTTGTTTGACACACCCCTCTGACCTCCCCTTCCCCCGCAACCTACAGCCAACACTGTTTGGGAGGGAGAGGAGGCAAGGGTCCAGAGGGAGGACAGGCTGGGGGAGAGTTTTGAAAAGAAGAGAATCCCCCAAATCTAATTAATGGATTTCCTGTTCCCCAGGCCAAAATTTAGGTTTGAGGGTGGCTGTCCTCAAAGTTAACTCAGTTTCAACTTTCTACACTTACTCCACAAACTCAGAGTCCTCAAACATAAATTCTAGGCAAGGCAAACATCCGAGGGACACCCAGATCCTTACTAGGAGATTCGACGCTTTGGTTATGTTAGACAAAAATCGAGGAAAATAAAGTCATAGTTGAACAAAGGGTGAACTTCTTAAAACCCAATTTAAAAAGAGGGAGTTAGGCTTACATAGATGACAGCATGATCCTTGTACTCTCCCAAGTGCTCTGCACACACAGTAACCACAACAACGGTGGTATTTGTTAAGCGCTTACCATATGCCAAGGTGTGTGTCCTTGGGCAAGTCACTTAACTGTGCCTCGTCTGTAAAATGGATATTACGACTGTTAGCCCCAAGTGGGACAGGGACTCTGTCCAACCTAATTAACTTGGATCTACTACCAGAGGGTAGTAGTGTCCGGCACAGAATAAGCGCTTAACAAATACCATTAAAATAGTGCTGTACTAACCGCTGGGTTAGATACAAAATAGGCACCACATGGGACTCAGAGTCTAAGGAGGAGGGAGACCAGGTATTGGGGACATTTTGCAGATGAGGGAACTGTGAAGTTAAGTGACTTGGTCAAGGTCACACAAGTGGAGGCTCCGGGAGCCCTCTGCCTCCAGGGCCTGTGTTCTTTCCATGAGCCCACCCTGCTCCTCAAATGCTACTGACAATGATGGTAAGATAATGAAGATGTTCTGCTTTGAATGCAAGACAATTCAAGAGCTCAAGTAAGGCGCTTTGCTGATTTCATTTTCACCACCCAACTTCAAGGGAAGACTCGTTTAAAATTCCCTTGGGGGGGAATTGCATTGCCATTCAGATCACGGTGGGGAGGGGAGAGGTGAGGGAAAAAGGAGAAAAGAATGCCAGGCCCTCAGAAAAGTGCTTAGCACTCAGTAGGCGCTCAATAAATACAGTGATCGGCACCATTGTTTAACACAGAGCCTCAGAGCCCAAGGGCTTCAGGGTGGAGGACAGAGTGGGCTTCTTCAACACTCCCCCTTCTCACTCCTCCTGTTTTCATGTAAATGATGCAGGAAGCTGGGGAACAGGCAGGGTGGGGGGTTTGGGCAAAGGAGGAGGAGGTGGGGCGGGGAGATCCATTCCAGCTACACAGTGCTGGAGGAACACGGTGGCTGGGTCCTCAGTGTGAGTAATGACAGTTGTGGTATTCGTTAAGCCCCCCCACCCCGTCCCCCGTCCCCCTCTCCATCACCCCCCCACCCCGTCTTACCTCCTTCCCTTCCTCACAGCATCTGTATATATGTATATATGTTTGTACATATTTACTACTCTATTTATTTATTTATTTTACTTGTACATATATATTCTATTTATTTTATTAATATGTTTGGTTTTGTTCTCTGTCTCCCCCTTCTAGACTGTGAGCCCACTGTTGGGTAGGGACTGTCTCTATATGTTGCCAACTTGTACTTCCCAAGCGCTTAGTACAGTGCTCTGCACACAGTAAGCGCTCAATAAATATGATTGATTGATTGATTGATTGATTAAGCCCTCACTATGTGCCAGGCACTGAATTAAGCGCCAGAGTGGATAAAATATTAATAATAAAAAACGATGATACTTGTTAGGTGCTTACTGTGTGCCAGGCACTAAGCACTGGAGTGGATATAATAACAGTAATAATAAGTGATGGTATTTGTTAAGCGTTTACGTGTCAAGCACTTCTAAGTGCTGGGGTACATACAAGCTAATCAGGTTGTCCCATGTGGGGCTCACAGTCTTAATCCCCATTTTACAGATGAAGTAACTGAGGCCCAGACGTTAAGTGACTTGCCCAAGGTCACAAAGCAGACAAGTGGCGGAGCAAATAGGGTTGGGCAGTGAAGAGCCTGTGTCTTGCCACTCATCCCCTATACTCAGCACCTGTATATATGTATATATGGTTGTACATATTTATTACTCTATTTATTTATTTATTTATTTATTTTACTTGTACATTTCTATCCTATTTATTTTATTTTGTTGGTATGTTTGGTTCTGTTCTCTGTCTCCCCCTTTTAGACTGTGAGCCCACTGTTGGGTAGGGACTGTCTCTATGTGTTGCCAATTTGTACTTCCCAAGCGCTTAGTACAGTGCTCTGCACATAGTAAGCGCTCAATAAATACGATTGATTGATTGATTGATCCCCTACAGTGCAGAAAAGCGCCAGTGATAGCAGCAGGAACAGGGGGTCTGCTGGGTAGAGACAAGTAGTGGTGTGTGCTGAGCATCTGCTGCGTGCAATGCTAAGTGCTTGAAGACAGATTATTTCCCCAGCTCCTCAACAATCCCTGCCTGGGTGTGTACAAGGCTCCTCACTGTGGATACCAGGTCCAATCAATCAATCAATCAATCGTATTTATTGAGCGCTTACTGTGTGCAGAGCACTGTACTAAGTGCTTGGGAAGTACAAGTTGGTAACATATAGAGACAGTCCCTACCCAATAGTGGGCTCACAGTCTAGAAGGGGGAGACAGAGAACAAAACCAAACATATTAACAAAATAAAATAAATAGAATAGATGTGTACAAGTCAAATAAATAAATAGAGTAATAAATATGTACAAACATATATACATATATACAGGTGCTGTGGGGAAGGGAAGGAGGTAAGACGGGGGGACGGAGGGGAGGGCGAGGAGGAGAGGAAGGAGGGGGCTCAGTCTGGGAAGGCCTCCTGGAGGAGGTGAGCTCTCAGTAGGGCCTTGAAGGGAGGAAGAGAGCTAGCTTGGCGGATTGGCAGAGGGAGGGCATTCCAGGCCCGGGGGATGACATGGGCCGGGGGTCGACGGCGGGACAGGCGGGAACAAGGCACGGTGAGGAGTTTAGTGGCAGAGGAGCGGAGGATGCAGACTGGGCTGTAGAAGGAGAGAAGGGAGGTGAGGTAGGAGGGGGCGAGGTGATGGAGAGCCTTGAAGCCGAGGGTGAGGAGTTTCTGCTTGATGCGCAGATTGATTGGTAGCCACTGGAGATTTTTGAGGACGGGAGTAACATGCCCAGAGCGTTTCTGGACAAAGACAATCCGGGCAGCAGCATTTAGTATGGATTGAAGTGGGGAGAGACACGAGGAGTTAGCAGTTAAATACTGGGGGGACGGAGAGAGAAAGAAACAACCAGAAGATCTACCAGGAAAAATTGCCACCTTTTTATTGGTCTGTAAGTATTTCCCAACTCCCTGAGCTAGGGTTGTAGGACTTTCTTTTGCAGTTACCCAACCAATTGACTGGGCACCGTGGAGCAGAAAACCTCTCAGAAGGGCCTGCGGTGAACCTGAGGACTCCCACTCCTGAAGATGACCCGGACTCTAATCAATCAGCCAACGGTATTTATGAGCACGTACTAAACTTGGAAGAGTAAAATACAACAGAAGTAGCACACGCACTCCCTGCCCATAACGAGCTTACAGTCTAGAAGAGGGGACAGACATAAATATAAATAACAGATTTATAATATATAATTTAAAGATATATACGTAATTATAATGGTATTTGTTAAGCATTTGCTTATGTGCCAGGCACGGAACTAAGCACTGGGATCTACACAAGCAAATCAGGTTGGATGCACCTGGGGCTCACAGTCTTAATCCCCATCTTACTATACGAAGTAACTGGGGTCCAGAGAAGTGAAAAGACTTGCCCTGGGTCTCACAGCAGATAAGAGGCAGAGCTGGGATTAGAACCCAGATCCTTCTGCCCTGCTGTGGGATGACTATCAAACAACTCAAAGAGCCATAAACACGAAACGCGACTGGCTGTCTTTGCTCAAACCACAACCCAGGCCTTCCTGCCCCAGCCCATGGACCCCAGCCCGGAGTCCCCCAGGTTCTCCCCCATCCCGACCCTCGTAGCCCCCTCGCCTTAATCCCAAACCCCAGAGCAGTGCGGAGCAGGCACTTGCCTCATATCCCAGCCGGGCGGCCCTCTGCAGGAGCGTCTCTCCGGCGTTCTTGTTGACGATCAGCCTGCGGGCTTCGGGTGGCATGGGGCGAGTCGGGGTGGTCTCCCGGGGGGGGCTAGCTGGGGGTGGCTGGGGGGCCGGGAGGAAGCCGGGGACCGGGGGTGGGCGGTCCACCAGCTTCTGCTCCGGCAATTTGGCCGGGGAGGAGTCGCAGTCCGAGGCTGGCTCCGGCCGCTTCCTGAACCGCCTGGTCACCGTGACCTAGTAATTATAAGAATAATCATGATGATGATGATGATGGCATTGGTTAAGAGGACTCCGTCCTCTCCTGGTTCTCCTCTTATCTCTCCGGTCGTTCTTTCTCAGTCTCTTTTGCAGGCTCCTCCTCCCCATCCCATCCCCTTACTGTGGGGGTTCCCCAAGGTTCAGTGCTTGGTCCCCTTCTGTTCTCAATCTACACTCACTCCCTTGGTGACCTCATTCGCTCCCACGGCTTCAACTATCATCTCTACGCTGATGACACCCAGATCTACATCTCTGCCCCTGCTCTCTCCCCCTCCCTCCAGGCTCGCATCTCCTCCTGCCTTCAGGACATCTCCATCTGGATGTCCGCCCGCCACCTAAAGCTCAACATGTCGAAGACTGAGCTCCTTGTCTTCCCTCCCAAACCTTGTCCTCTCCCTGACTTTCCCATCTCTGTTGACGGCACTACCATCCTTCCCGTCTCACAAGCCCGCAACCTTGGTGTCATCCTCGACTCCGCTCTCTCATTCACCCCTCACATCCAAGCCGTCACCAAAACCTGCCGGTCTCAGCTCCGCAACATTGCCAAGATCCGCCCTTTCCTCTCCATCCAAACTGCTACCCTGCTCATTCAAGCTCTCATCCTATCCCGTCTGGACTACTGCACCAGCCTTCTCTCTGATCTCCCATCCTCGTGTCTCTCTCCACTTCAAACCATACTTCATGCTGCTGCCCGGATTATCTTTGTCCAGAAACGCTCTGGGCATATTACTCCCCTCCTCAAAAATCTCCAGTGGCTACCAATCAATCTGCGCATCAGGCAGAAACTCCTCACCCTGGGCTTCAAGGCTCTCCATCACCTCGCCCCCTCCTACCTCACCTCCCTTCTCTCCTTCTACTGCCCAGCCCGCACCCTCCGCTCCTCCACCGCTAATCTCCTCACTGTACCTCGTTCTCGCCTGTCCCGCCGTCGACCCCCGGGCCACGTCATCCCCCGCGCCTGGAATGCCCTCCCTCTGCCCCTCCGCCAAGCTAGCTCTCTTCCTCCCTTCAAGGCCCTGCTGAGAGCTCACCTCCTCCAGGAGGCCTTCCCAGACTGAGCCCCTTCCTTCCTCTCCCCCTCTCCATCCCCCCATCTTACCTCCTTCCCTTCCCCATAGCACCTGTATATATGTATATATGGTTGTACATATTTATTACTCTATTTATTTATTTATTTATTTATTTTACTTGTACATTTCTATCCTATTTATTTTATTTTGTTGGTATGTTTGGTTCTGTTCTCTGTCTCCCCCTTTTAGACTGTGAGCCCACTGTTGGGTAGGGACTGTCTCTATGTGTTGCCAATTTGTACTTCCCAAGCGCTTAGTACAGTGCTCTGCACATAGTAAGCGCTCAATAAATACGATTGATTGATTGATTGATTGATTAAGTGCTTACTATGTATCAAGCACCATTCTAAGAGCTGGGGTATATACATGCTAGTCAGATTGGCCACAGTCCCTATACCACATGGGACTCACAGCCTCAATCCCCATTTTCCAGATCAGGTCACTGAGGCCAAGAGAAGTGAAGCAACTTGCCCAAGGATATACAGCAGGAAAGTGACAGAGCCAAGATCAGAATCTAGATTCTTCTGATTGCCAGGCTCCTGCTCTATCCACTAGGCCATGCTGTTCCTCAGGCCATAAGCACAGCAGGTTAGAGGGCTCCCCTCCTCAAGCTTTCCTCGCGGTGACCGCAGAGGGACGGGGGGGGGGGAGACCACATCCAGGACCCCCTTCTCGGGGGACACATGCACGCACCGCCAGGCAGACAGGTTAGGTCCAGGGGAGAAGCCAGTGACCACAAGCTGGGGGAGGATGGGCGGCCGGGGCAGATTCATTCATTCAGTCGTATTTACAGAGCACTTCCTGTGTGCAGCACTGTACTGAGTGTTTGGGAGGGTACACTAGAACAATAAACAGACCCTTTCCCTGCCCATGACGAGCTTACCTTGTCTTCAGGGTTCTCGCCCTCCAGCGAGTCGTCCCCGGTGAGGGACGTCTTCCTCCGCCTCTCCTGGAGCATCAGGTGTTTGGTTTTACACTGCCGCTTCCCCGCCGGCTTCTCGCAGTCCCCGAACTTCTGCAGGAGAGAGGCGGGCTGGAAGTCATCCTCCTCATCCGTGCACGGCACATCTGTCTTCCGGCTCTCTCTGATTTTCTGCTGCTTGGCAGGCGGCCTCGAGGCGGGCGTGGGGCCCGGCTGGCTCTGCCGTTTGCCGCCTGCATTGGCTGGGGGGAGGGTCTTCGTGAGAGGAGGCAGCGGGAACGCGGGCAAGCCTGGTTGGGGGAGGGGAGACGGGAGGACGGAGGCGGGAGGAGGGAGGAAAGAGGTATTATGCATTGCGGCGGGTGTCGCAACCGTTTAGTGAACGTTTATACCACAACCTGCTATGGCTTTTAATCCCCATTCCGTTTCCAGAGAGGGAATATTTTCATCACCCCACATTCAAACTGCAAATAGGCACACTTTCCCCCCTCCTGGCCCCCCAGCAAAAATCTTCCAACCTAAAAGTCACTTTATAAGGCTTGGCGAGCGCCCAAATTTTCCCTTTCCTCCCCCAACCCGGGCCCAAAGTGCCCAGTGATTTCACGGAAGGCCTTCAGCGCTGCAAGTTCGAAGTCTAGCAGGGCGATCTGAAGGCTGAGTGAAAGCTTAAGAATAAGCTCATGCCTGCTATTTCAAAACTTTACGTCGCAGTATTCTCATCCCCGTGTAGGGGTGACAATCCAGAAATAATTCTCCTCCTTTCCTTTCCAGTTACAAGCTATGACTATGTTGTGGAGTAAAAGTTTTAAGAGGAAGCTCGTTCGGGCTACTTCGAAACTTTACGTTCCAGTATTCTCATCTCCATGTAAGGATGACAATCCAGAAATGATTCTTCTTTCCCCTTTTCCTTCCCAGGTCCAAGCTACGACTGTGTCCCCCAGAACCAAAAGTTTCCTGGGTCAATCCTTCTCAGCTTGAACTCCCAAGTCAGAAGAACCAAACTAAGCCAGTCTGACTTGGGCAAGCGAGACGTTTCTCCCTTTTTCTACTCCCTTGCCTGCCACGTCTCAGCCAGAGTTGACTTCCACTGAGGAGGTAACTGTTCTTGAGAACGGAACTGACTAGAAAACCAACAGGTGACCCAATAGCAGCACGCCACGACTACTCGTAGTTAAGCAAACCGATTCCAGTGCCTAGGAGGCCTCAGCGTACCTTGTTCATTGTCACTTGTTTTGAGGGGCTCTTCAGACCAGCTTCTATTGCTTTTGACCTCTGACCTTTTCCTGGTGGGCTTTTCTTCGGTGCAGTCTTTAACCTTTGCAGTGACCTCTGGCTGAACAGCCTCAGCTAAATCTTTCCTGCTTTGCCGGCCCAACTTGCTGGGCGGGGGTCTCTCTGCTGGTGCCACCTGCTGCTCCCACAATTCCCTAAGATGCTGCAGGTGACGCTGTTTTTTGGGATGGAGCCCTGTTAATTCAATGCACACCTTCAGGTCGGTCACCTCATTACAATGTGGCTCTTCTAAGTGGTGAGAGGAATTGTTTGTCATTTCCCTCTCGGGCCAGTCATCTAATGGAAAAATAACTAAAAATTAATCAAAAAGCCCCCTCGACTAAAGTCTGAAAACAAAAATGAGCTACAAGTCACTTAGGCAAGGCCGGGGACAGGGCACAATAGTTTTCTGCTTTTCGCCACCATGCAGGACACTGAAATGGGGTTGGGTTTGAGGATTTTGGGGGCAGGTTGTTGTCGGATGGTTTTTTTGTTTTGTTTTTTTGGTTTCTTGGGTGGTTGGGGTTTTTTTTTTTGTTTTTCACTCGGTGATTACAGAGGGTTGGGGGGGGGCCGTGGCTACAACTATGTTGCCTCAACGCCAGCCCTGACCTGGTGTTTTACCAACGGTCTCCCGCTGTGGACGGAGGGCGCGAGGAGAGACGACGGATGCTTTTCTGACTAGTGCTTCCTAACACGGACCACCTTGAGGGGAAGGGGCGCCTCACAACCTCCCCTCACCATCCCTCCTCCCTCCCCAGACACACACCTACAAGCATAGCGATGGGGCTTACCTTTGGAAGTCCGCCTCCTCTTCACCTTGCCCAGGGCATCATCCTGCAGCTCGTCCTCCACGTTCTCCAGCTGATTGCCATCCGGCCTCTCTTCAGAGGCTCTGCGCTTCCTGTCCGGCCGTTGGCCTGGGCTCTGGGCAAGGTCAGCCGTCGGCGGCTCCACTGCGGCCCTTTCGTACAGGAGCGGCGGCCGCTCTGTGAGGCATTTCTCCACCTGAAGATCTCTCTCCTCTCGGGCCTCTGGGTGATCTGGCTTGATTCCTGCATTGTTAAAATCACCTAGGGCACCAGAGAAATCGGCACACACGAGATGGTCATCAGGAGGAAGGAGATTGTAAAAAGAAAACAAAAACCGGAAAGGCAGTCGGTCCTCCCTCTACCCTGAAAGATCTGCAGGCCTTGTCCCCCTGACCAACCTGTTACTAACGTGCTCCCTCGGGACTCTTACGGATCCCAAAGAACAAATGAAATCTGAGAAGATGAACATGCTCAGTGAGTACGGCTGAGGTATCTGGTCCTGCTCCCAGCGCCCGGGCCCAGTGAGTTGATGAAATGATCCACGGCCCACGGCCGCCTATCATTTGTTAAAAAGGTCTCCAGGGTCAACATCTTCAAGACCACCCCCGGGGAAGCCCCTGGTCCAGTGTTTTATCGGGTCCTGGAGTGGGAGGGTCGGCTTGGGAGAATGATCCGAGGGCCCCATTGACTGACGGGAGGGGCAGTGGGAGGACAGGGGAGCAGGAAGGGGAGGGGGGGGCGACAGGAGGAACAGTCAGGTGAGGAGAGAGGAAGCAAGACAGAGCTGGCCCAAAGGAGTTTGTGAAGAGATGGGCTGACCAATAGGAAACTGGAGAGACCAGACCTCTCCCGGCCAGCTGACTGTAGGCCTCTCACCTCCCCCTTTCTCCCTCCCTCCCTCTATCTCTTTCTCTCACCCTCCTCAGAGAGAGGACAGATGTTGATGGGCTTCCGATAACCAGTCTACCTTCCTAGAGTAGGTTCAAAATTCGCCTCTTTCCTGAACTCTTCAGAGTGATGAGAATTGATCAAACCCATCCCCATCTTGGATTCTAGAGGAAGGCCACCCCATTTGCAACTCAGAGGGAAGTGGAGGAAACCAAAAATAGAACAGAGGGCATCCAGGGGGCAAAAACGGAACTGTTACCCTTGGCCCAGGCCCAAGAGGGACCAGAAGAGCCCTGAATTCTGGGGGACCCCAACCCCCTTGGCTACATCCTTCAGAGAATGACTCGTAAGAGACAAAATTATCTAAAGACTGGGCCCTCCTCTCTTCAGGCTCAAAAAGACTAGATCCTTTTCTGCCAGGTCTTAGGAAGTTCACATGGGCACACAAATAGGCACATATTCAAGAGCTGGCGGGGAAGTGAAAAAATTAAAAAAAAACCCACTTCCCTGAATCAAAGGTCTGTCTCTCTGAGACAGTTTCCTCTTAGAATCATATCGGCAGAGCAGGAAGGCGAGTACGTTAGTTAGATGGCACTTAGCACTTATTTACATATCCTTCTACTCTACTTTTTCCTCTATCTGTTTTTTCTCAATCTGTTTTAATGTCTGTCTCCCCCTGTAGACTGTACGCTCCTTGCAGGCAGAGATTGCATCTACAAATTCTATTGTCTGGTTGGGAAAGTTCCCAAGTGTTTAGAACAGTGCACTGAAGAGTACACAAACACTTAATACTTGGGTGGGGGGGAGTTGGTATTTTTTAAGCACCTACTCTGAGCCACGCACTGTACTTAGGGCTGGAGAAGATACAGGCTAAACAGGCTGGACACAATCCATATCCTACATGGGGCTCAGTCTTAATCCCCACCTTACTGATGAGGTAACTGAGGCACAGAATGAAATGATTTTCCATAAGTAACAAGACAGAAAAGTTGCGGAGCTGGAATTAGAAGTCAGTTCATTCGGACTCCTAGGCCTGGGCTCTGTCCACTAGGCCACACTGCTTCAATTATGAGATGATTGCTCCCAGGAAAGAGTGTCAAGAGTGACTTTGCACATAAGGCAGCCCCCGCTGGACCCTGACACACCTTCCTCATCCACTCACACCCGACACCGCAGACGGTTCGGCTTCGATGTGGCGGTCACCTGTGGGGGCAGCCCAACCTGGACATCTGCCACTCCCCAAAATTCACTTGAAGTTCATCTCCCCCACTAGACTGAAAGCTCTATGAGGGCAGGGATCAGGTCTACCTACTCTACCGTCCCCTCCTAAATGCTCTACACAGAGTAAGGGCTCAATCGGTATCGCTCATTAACTGACTGATAGGTTAGCTGACATCCCTTGTAGGCTTAGAATGATACCTCAGGGACTCATGGCCTGTGCTTCCCAGCCCTTTGAGCCAGGAGAGTCTGGCACCAAACTCACGCTCTAGCAGATACAGCAATGGCCTGAGAGTCAGAAGGACCTGGGTTCTAAACCCGGCCCCTGCCACTTGTCTGCTGGGTGACCATGAGTAAGTTGCTTCACTTCTCTGTGCCTCAGTTCCCTCTTCTGCAAAATGGGGATTAAGACTGTGAGCCCCATGTGGGACAGGGACTGTGTCCACCCTGATTAGTTTGTATCTACCTCAGTGGTTAGTACAGTGCCTGGCACGTAGTAAGCGCTTAATACCATTAAAAAAAAAAGATCAAGTTGGACCAAGATCACTATGTCCCCCAGTTGCCAACCAGCCAGCCCAGGGGCCTTCAGCTACCCACCCACTTGGAAAGGGGAGGGACTTGCTCCCAAAGTGAGGCATCATCCTTTTCCTCAACAAATCTCCCTCCTATTCCAGTGATCTGGACAGAGATCAGCGCTTAGAACAGTGCTTTGCACATAGTAAGCGCTTAATAAATGCCATCATTATTATTATTATTATTATCAGGATCGCCACTGGACACCGGTCCAGCCCAGACAGGGGCGTTTTCACTATCCACTCCCCTTCTCCCACACTGAGAATCTGTTCTTGCCTAATCACGCTCTTGCACACTCTCTGCCAGCCATCCATGTCCACTGCCGAACTTCTAGGTGGGATAGAGATTTTTATTTTCCTAACAGGCACCTGGAGACCAGGGTTCCGTCTCAGAAGTACCATCACCTACCCAGTCGGTCAATCGTATTTATTGAGTGCTTACTCTGTGCAGAGCACTATACCAAGCTCTTGAGAGAATGCAATAGAACAATATACAGACACATACCCTGTCTACAATGGATTTACAGAAAAGAGGGCACCCAGCACTTAAGTCAAACCAGACACCTCAGCCGAGTTGGGCTTCTAATGTTAGAATTCAAGAATCGATCCCCACAACCAGGGTCCATCTGCAGGACACCCCCGCACGATGGACCTGTCGCTGTCCGGGGCTAAAGAATTGATGAGATGGCCAATCCGCTGCCCACCGCCCCGGAATACCAGAGCCCCATTGGCCCAGCTCGCCTGAAAGGTGGGGCGAGAGCGGAGGGCCAAAGGCAAGATGGCCGGGGGTGCGGCCAGGGTGCCATCTAAATTCGGCCCCATGTGCTTTAGGACGTTGTTCCTAGACACAATTAGTCAATCGTATTTACTGAGTGCTTACTGTGTGCAGAGCACTGTACTAAGTGCTTGGGAGAGCACGGTACAACAATGTAACAAATACATTCCCTGACCACAATGAGCTTGCAGTCTAGCACTTGGTCTGGACTGTGGAGGAGCCCGAAGGACCCGCTAATTTGGGGGATCCTCAGCCAGGGTTGTGGTTCCACCAAAAGATGAACCCTTTGAAAACCCCCCAAAACTCCCAGATGCTCATACAACTCTCGGGACCCGTCAGCCCTGCTCGGCTAAACAAGACAGAGGCAGCTGGGGCTCTAAATCTTCACTCTTCTTCCAACTTGCTGTCTGACCTGGATCTCCACCTCTCTTCCGTCTGGAAACCGTGAATGAATCTAGGTGCCTTGTGAGGAGTGACTCAAAATGACTCCCAAGTGCCCTGAACATATGAACAAGAGTAGAAACTCCGATGAATAACATCGACAATATGATGTCAGAATTTCAGGCCAGCCCTTGGCTGTTATCTAGCATGGCTTAGTGGAAAGAGCCCGGACTTTGGAATCAGAGGTCATGGGTTCAAATCCCCAGTCTGCCAATTGTCAGCTGTGTGACTTTGGGCAAGTCACTTAACTTCTCTGTGCCTCAACTTCTCTGTGCCTCAGTTACCTCAACTGTTAAAATGGGGATTAATACTGTGATCCCCCTGTGGGACAACCTGATCACCCTGTAACCTCCCCAGTGCTTAGAACAGTGCTTTGCACATAGTAAGCGCTTGATAAATGCCATCATTATTATTACTTTCACATAAATAGAGAAGCAGTGTGACCTAGAGGAAACAGCACAGGGCTGGGAGTCAGAGGACCTGTGTTCTCAGCCTGGCTCTGCTGTGTGACCTTGGGCAAGTCACTTCTCTGTGCCTCAGTTTCTGCAACTGTAAAATGGGGATTAAATCCTACTCCCTTCTACTTAGACTGTGAGCCATGTTGGGAGAGAGACTGTGTCCAACCTGATAAAACTTGTACCTACCCCAGCAAACGCTTAACAAATACCATAAAAAAAAAAACATTAAAAGAGTTCATACTAACCCTTTGCTACATCATTTCCTTTCACACACAATCTGATGACCCAAAACATCCACCAACTTGGAGGTAAGGAATTGTGGAGTGGGGGGCAGGAAAAGCAAGAACAATAATACCTTGACAAGTATTATAACCCTATTTTTTGTTAGAATGCCAAAAACACAAACCACCCCTGAGGAAGGTTGTGGAGTTCACTTCTCTGGAGATCTTTTTGTAAAAAAACCCTAGGTTTTTCTCAGTATTATTTGGGTGTGGTGTTGCCTAAAGGCGGGGGATGGATTAAATGACCTTTCAAGGTCGGTCACACACACACACACACACACAACACACACACACAGAGATCCCTCTCGGTTCATTCTGCTCCCTTCCCAAAAGTCTCCCCAATCCACTGACTGGTGGCCAGGGAAGCATATCCCTTCCCACGGGTTACGCTGTGAGCAAGGACGCGTTTCCACATGCCACTTGGCTAGCAGGAGCGATCCCCGGGTCAGAGCCAAAGTGAGCAGACAACAGTTTCCTTCCCGACCCCCAACCCCGGCCAAGCACTGCATGTTCCCCTCCCCCACGCCTCACAATGCGCCCCTCGTCCCCACCCCCCTTGTGGGGGGCGCTTGCTGGCACTCTGGCCCCCGTCCCTCTAGCCCGGACGCTGATGACTTTCAAAGCTCGCCGCTCCCCATGAATTCCCCTATTAATATTTTACCAACAGATTTCACTCTGTTGCCTGTTTCAATAACAGTCTGGATCGCATCCAAGCCTTCCCGAGTTCAAGTCTGCGTGCCAAGGCAGAAAGGTCCGGCCCCTTCATTCCTCCTCTCGGCACAGAAGGAGAGCTCGCTGTCCAACTAGGTCTCCCCCGGCGCCTTTCACTGCCCCCCGCCCAGGGTCAAACCTTCCACTCTGGCCCTGCTCCCCCATCCTCTCCCAACTACTGGCCACCTCTGAAGGACCCAGAAAGTTTCTGATCCTTTCGCTTATCGGGTCTCAGGGCTACCAGAATCTTGAGCTTGGTTTTCAGATCAGCAGGCACACCTATGCTCTGTGAGCTCGGTCACACCTCCGCCTCCACAAAAGGCAGACCCCAGGGAGCCGGAACGTCCCAGATTCCTGACAGCATCTTCGAGTTTCAGAGGGCAGAGTGGCCAAGGTTTGGAAGGCACTGCCTGACTGGCCTACCTCTAGGTTTCTGTTCCTGGGAGGAGAGGAAGGGGCAGGTAAGAAACTGCTCAATTTGTCACCTTTTCCCAGCCACACAAACCTGGAGACTCCCTCACAGCCTGTAGGAGGTCCTATTAGCCTGAGGCTCACTCCTCGATCCCGGTCAAGGCCCTGTACTCCTCCATTGACATGTCTCTGACTCTGTCTCTCACTCACACACACACACACACACACACACACACACACACACACACGTGTGTGAAATGTAGCCCTTCTCTCCCCCTTCTCTTTGGAGTCGGGTCTTCCCATCTGATTTTCCCGAATTAAGCTCGCTCTTTTGGAAAGTAAATCAGGACTTTCCAATCTGGTGCTACCCTCTGCCTCAGGATGCTGACCCACAGCTGAAGGGCAACTCCAGGGCATTAGCCAGTCTGGCCTCGCTCTGGTTGCCACATACCAGCAAGCACTGCCCGGGCTTTGAGCTCGCCAATCAATCAATCAATCAATCAATGGTATTTCTTGAGCTGCAGGAAGCTGTACTAAGTGCTTGAGAGAGTACAATACAACAGAGTTGGTAGACACGTTCACCGCCCTCAAGGAGCTCACCATCTAGAGGGCATAAGGGGAAAAGAAGTAAAGAAAGAAGGGGGTGAATGAGGAGGGAGAACCTCTGGAAAAGAGAAGCCCTGAGTTTCACATTCCTGCGCTCTTTGAATTTGGAGTCCCAGGAAATGGAGCCATTTCAACCATGAAACACTGGATTATCGTTGGGAGGTGAGAGTCGGGAAGAAGACAAGGTAAGGGGAAAAGGAAAGGACCGAAGCCAGATTTGCTATGAAAAGTCGCTGAGCCCCTCCTCAACCCTGGCCCGAAGCCTCATATGCCCCTGGGTCCTTGCTCCCAGAGCGGGGGGCTTATGTCACATGACCCAAACAGATGTGAATGTGCCTGTGTGCCACTTACTTCAATCACTTGATCTCTGCACAATCATATGACTCACAGCACATGCATCCCATAATTTATCATGTTTGTGCTATGGCAATGCTCCACCGAAGTATTGCCATAGCAACATTTACAAGTCACCGTGGCAACAAAGCAGCTTCACCACTGTTCTAACAAAGCCCAGTGAGTCCTAAGCAAGATGGAAGAGTATTAAGACGTTTGTGGGTTATCCCTTACTGAAAGCTTCCACTCGGCAGGTAGACAGACGGGCCGCTTCCCGGCTCAAACTAAGTCCCTGAGATGGTCTGAAGTGCTCTGAGGAACAAAGGCCAGAAATTTTTCGGTGAGAGAATTCAAAGTACTTTCCTCAGCAAAAGGGTGCTTTCCCGAAAAGGGAGGGAGGACAAAAAAGTTGTGGGACTTTGGCCTTTGTAGGGTTGCTCTTTTCTGAAAAGTATACCAACCTTCACCGATAAAGCCATTGCTTTTTCCTTGGCTTGGAATCATTAGTCAGCGAACCAAAGGAAAGTTGGATTGGAAGCGGTCGCTTCATTTTATTTATGTTCAATGAATATTCATCACTCTGTGTCTGCTTGTCTTGCCCAAAAGGGCAGGGATTGCATCTTTATCGTCGTCCTTGTCTTCTATATTTGTTTCATCTTTCCTTGTGTCCATTGCCAACTACCTCCCCCTCCTGCACTCTTAAGATCATGAGCCCCTTGTGGGGAACAGGGGGGTCAGGGACAAGTCTATTCCTCACCTCTGGACCCTTTTCGCAGCACATAAATTACAGTGCTTTGCACGGAGTGGGTTGTTACTGAATACTATTACTACTCATACGACTACCAAGAATCCCAGGTCTGCCCCTGGCCCACTCTGTGACTTTGGGCAGGTCACTTAACCTTTCTGGGTCTCAGTCTCCACATCTGTAAACTGGGGTCCACCTCCGATTTGCCAGCCCATTGTGAAACGGGGGACCCTGTTCGATTTGATAACCTCATACCAACCTTGGGGCTTAGCTAATACTACGTGCTTAATAAATGCCAGAATTATCAGCATGTGCGACAGACCTTCAATATATTACTATCTCTAAAACTTACTGCACTACCCCTCTCAGAATTTTTGCTAATCAAGCAGAATGCTAAGTGACACTCCCTACGGACAGAAAATTGTTGCTGCCTCTTTAAGGTCTCCTGAAGTAGTCTGCCTACGCAAAGAGAAACACCCACAAACTACTTCTAAGACCACTGGATCCCATCCAAGAGGCCATGAGCAAAGCCAAGAGTCCTGACCCACTGTGGCATCCAATTTGGTTCAGATTTTCCAAAGAGCCTTCCGTCTGCGCAAGAAAAAGGTGAAGACACAACAACAAAAAAAATCACGCGCCCTCCCCCCCCCAAAAAAAACCCAGCCCTTGCTCCCAACCCCGTGTCATTTACTGCCAAATTCTGCCACTGTTGGAGAGGAGGAGGTGAGGGACGGTTTCAGGCATTGCTTCGGGAGAATCTTAGGAGTTCAAAGGCCGAGGCTCTACCGCCAGGCTCTCCAACAGAGCCAGTGTGTGAACTTAACGGTATTATAATGAGGGCTGAGATGAAGGAGGAGCCTCCCTCTCTCTCTTTCTCTCCAGTCCCTCCTCTCGGTCTCTCTTGTTCTCTGCCTCTCTTTTTCTGAGGCACTTTTCAAAACATTTGTAGAAATTACCGCTCAAAGGACACAAACGCCTAATTCATTCACAGCTTAACTAAGTACCTGTTGTCCTCTCTAAGGCCAGCGCTGCGGCAACAACACATAACCCCATCTACCACTGTTCCTTATCGCCCTCCCAGAAATAAAACCACCGGGCCCCACCTCTTTCACTCCAGTAACATTACCCCAAGCCACCTTCAATAGGCCCCCCGTCCCTCCTGTCTCTGATAATGGGCTCTGTGTGGGTGGTCCGGGGAAAGAGGTGGGTCTCCCTGTTCCTTCCCTCCTGCCCCCTCCCCCGCCTCACAGCCTCTGTCACCGGGAAGGGCCAGGCTCCCTTTCTGTCCGCTGCCACTGGCCGGCCCCAGTCCCTTCCGCCGGTGAGCTGCGGTCCCCAGAGGGCCTGGAGGATGTTCTGCAGGAAAGCCGGGGAGGGCTGGAGAGGAGGGAAGATCGACCCATCCAGCGTGTGGCAGGGAAGGGAGCCTACGCCCTGGTAGTGCTGAGAGAAGAGCAGAAAGATCAAAGCCCTTTCCCCTTTTGCAACCTTCCCACACCTTCTTTCCTGTTTGTTTATATTGTACTCTCCCAAGCGCTTAGTACAGCGCTTTGCACAAAGTAAGTGCTCAATAAATAAGATTGAATGAATGAATAAAAGGCAAGCGATTCGTCAAAAGACAAACCTGGACTCTTCCACGGCTGTCCCTCTCCAGAACAGGGGTTTGGAGTTTGGATCGCCCTTTCCCCTTTAACCTTAATTTACAACTTTCTCTGCCCACAAAGGTACCTTTTCAAAGCAAACATTCCATCCCACCCTACTTCAACAAGAAGGTCTCCCCCAGGACTTATCCCAAAGACGTTATTAAATGATGACCCAAAGGGAAAGACAAAAAGAACGCTCCCCTTCACCAGGAGGAGACAGACTCACAGATGTCCTGCCTCTCCCCACTCCTGCCTGGCCAAGAATCATCCCAAACCCCACCAGGGTTGGAGAATAAGGGGCCTCTTCCTGTTAAAAGGCCAACACCCTCACACCTTGGGGCAGAGAGGAGATTCAAGTCTTAGGCACTCCACCTGACATTTACTGAGAGCTCACTGTGTGTGTATGTGTCCCAAGCACCGGGCTTTCCCACCCCAGGAAACCGGTGTCGGTTCAACCGTAGCCCACCTGCTACCTGGCACATTCTCTCCTTCCTGCTCCCCCCGGTGGGCCCACATCCGCCAAAGCCGCCCTCTGGACACCAAACTCGGGGATGCAGAAACCTCCCACCCGACCTGGCCACTTAAACACGGAAGACTGGAGATGATGCTTTTGACTATCATTCAGGCAAAGGGCAGAGGTCTCCCCTTTGATCTGGCCTTGTTGTGTGTTGTTGCCGCAGCGCTGGCCTTAGAGAGGACAACAGGTACTTAGTTGATCTGGTGCGGGCTACCTTGGGAAGTAATTGTCCCAGTCCAACTTCATCCCCGCCCCGGTCTCACTGGCCACTGAGTTAGTAGCCAACTAGAGACCACTCCCCCGCCTCCCCCCCCCCCACCCCCCGGCCCCCCAGGCTCAGAACAAATGGACAAGTCAATCTAGGAGAAAACCTGCCTGTTCTGCGCCTCCCCACCACACACCTGTTAACATGGTCTCGGATGGGAGTCCGCACAACTCTGCATCTCAGAGAGGAATGGGGTGGATGCCACCCTGTCCTGCTCCTGACACTAAACTCCCAGAAGCTACAACTAGCTCAGGGCCCCCGACCCTAAGACTTCTGTCGTTTTTAAAGCTTCTTGAAAGCAGGCCTCAGAAAGTCCACACTTGAGAATTCTAGGAACGAGAGCCAACTTTCTCCTGTGAAGGAGCCATGCTGGCTGGGTCTGGAT
Organism: Tachyglossus aculeatus; assembly: GCF_015852505.1. Taxonomy (NCBI): domain Eukaryota; kingdom Metazoa; phylum Chordata; class Mammalia; order Monotremata; family Tachyglossidae; genus Tachyglossus; species Tachyglossus aculeatus. The sequence goes on from NC_052083.1 coordinate 28,340,210, forward strand.
TTTTGGCAGTGGGGACCGGAAAGGTGAGAAAGGAAGACCGACTGGGCCCGGGAGCCGTCATTTATCAACGGTCAGTAGCTCCATCACACCGAATGTACCGTTTTCTCGTCCTCTCCCCCGCACCTCCCAATCCCTGGGCCTTTCCAGAAGGAGGAAAGCAGAGACCTGACCCTTCCTCTAAACTGTCAGCTCATTGTGGGCAGAGAATGTGTCTATCCACTGTTACTCTGTACTCCCCCAAGCGCTGAAGACAGGGCTCTCCACACAGTAAGCGCTCAATAAATACCACTGACCAATTGATTCTTCCTCAATGTTTTACGGGGGAATGAATTAGGGCATCATTTGAGGGGAGACTCAAGTTAACTGACAGAATGTGCGCTTCTGCTGTCCAAGGACAAAACGTTTCTGACTTGTATCTCCCTGCCCTGGTCGGCCCCAAGATTTGATCTCCCAAGGACGGCGTCATGCTGGGGTCAGTACCAACGGGTTAGCCATGGGAGCACCATTCGGGGCTATGAGCCGGGTCCCCATGGGTCGGAACCAGGGCTGAAACAGGACTCACACCGCCAACATCCAAATGAACGGCCTCGGCTCCTTCCCTCTCCCAGGCTGTATGGAGAATCCGACCCCCTTAACTCCATTTTGGGGCGCTCTCGGGGCCCTCGCTCGGATGCCCCATCTGGGCGGACAGGCGGACGGACGGGGGACTTACATCTGTCACTGTCATTTTGGTCCGCAATGGCATCTTCCAGAGCGACGGACTTTGGCTTCTTTTCATTATTTCCTTTAAAGAGTTCCCAGTCTGCCTGGCTGAATTTGCAGACTTCTGAGTCTTTGGTTGCTGCTTGGCTGTCTTCCCTCTCTTTCATCTCCAACTCTGAGAAGCGCATCATTGCACGCTAGAAAGAGAATGGAGATGAAAAACAAAATCTCACAATAAGAGCGACTTCCATTTACCTTACCTTAACAGGAAAATACTTTCCAAAGAGAAGTCTGCTCAAAACCAACCAGGGTTTTACGAGATAGGGGGAAAGTTTCAAATATCTGAGTGGCACAATACACAAATTTCTAGCTTCATTAGGCAAATAGTCACACAGTCTTTTCAATACACATGTACAGATAGAGAGCTATGTGGGTATGCATACATCCACACATTGGATAGATACGAACACTTGCATTTGTAATTAGAGATAAAGAAACGAAACAAAAACAAAAAAAAGCGAGAAACAAAGACACAAAAACAAAACAAAAACAAAACACCACACAAGAACAAACTGTACAATGAATACAGACGACCATGGCCCACAAACTTCCCTCTCGTGTACTCGGAAATGAAATTTAACTCAAAGGTTTATGTAAGATTCTAGTAATAAAAATTTGAAGAACTGACCTCACAGTAAGCAGCAGGTAGACATAAAATACTGTCCTCTTGTAATCCTTCCATCTATGTAATTAAAATGGGCACTCAATGGATCATGTAGATAATTTCATCCATTTTTATAAGCATAAACCAATTTCTTTCTTAACATTGCAAAACAATTTGGCTTTACTCAGCTGTTCATTAAAAGTAAAATACCTTAGGAAATTCCAATACATTATCTGTCACCGCTCACTAACAAATTCACTGGCCGAGTCTCTCCCTTTAAGCTGACTCTGTTGGAGAAGAGGATCGGAGGACCCCACGGCCGGCCTGAAGCGGCCACTCCTCTCCACCTTAGCTCAGTGACAGGCTCGCTGGCTCTAGACTGAGAAACTCAAGCGAGCGAGGGGAGCCGGGCCTCGTATCATGCAGTCTTTCCCCGTGACCCTAATTGACGCTTTCTTAAGGGAGGGACACGTTTCAGGGGAGTCCTCCTTCCAGGCTCCCCCACCCCCACCCCCGCCTCCCCCTCTCTTTTAACTTAACACCATCAGGAGAGGGCGAGCTGGCCCCGGAGGCCCCCCGCAGCGCGCCGCGCCTGGCCCCCGACGGCACAGAGCTGCCACGTGATGCTTTCTCCCGGCGGCACCGTCGAGCGGCCCGTTCCTGGCCCGCTCCGCCATACCTCCCCCCCTCTGCCCCAGAGTCCCGGCTTCCGGGAACCCTGAGCGGTCCGCGTCTCGGGGAGCCTCACCTGCAGGGCTCGCTGCTCCCGGCTCAGCTGGCTCGAGTCGGCATACAGTTCGGTGGTGACACACTTGAACCGGTCCCCGACGTAGCCGGCTGAGTTGGCAATCCTCTTGGCCAGCTTGGACGGCTTGGGCTTCGGGAGGAGTCGGCCGTCCGGGGACTCCGGGTCGTCGGCGCCGTCTTTGGTGTAGGCCGGGCTGACGTCCACAAGGGACAGGGCGCCACCCACGCAGAAGGGCTTGGCCTCCTCTTGGGCTTTGGCTAGGGTCAGGGCGGCCGCGGGGACCTCGCCCCCGTGGGCCGTCTCCAGAAAGGCGGCCGCCGAGGGCGGGAGAACCAGACCCTCTTTGCCGGGGCTCAGGGCCAGGGGTTCCTTCCTCAGGCCGAAGACTGGTGAGCCCAGGGGCTGCTTGAAGGCGTAGGCATCGTGGAAGTCGCTGCACCGCCCGTAGTCCTCCCTCATCACGATCAGGTCCCGGGGCTGCAGGGCCGGCTCCCCGGGGTGCCTGGCAGGCTCGCCCACCGGCCCGCCACCCTTGGCCAGGCCAGCCTCACCTTTGGCGTCCGGATCCTCCCGCAGGAGGTCAGCGTAGACCAGCTTGTCGCCCTTGGGGGCGACCTTCCCATGACCGGAGCTTTGGTGTGCTTTGGGGGCGGGGTCCGCCGGGACCTCAAAGTGGAGCTTAGTGTTGCCGGCTTCCAGGAGCTCAGGAAAGCGGAGGCGGGGGGCCGGGTCCTCGAAGCGTGGCCGCTCGGGGGGCCGGGCCCGCCGCTCTGCTTTCTCCTCCTTGGCCACATCCAGCGGCGTGTGGGGCAGCAGCATGGGGTGGACCATGCCCAGGCCCAGGGCGTCTTGGTAGGTGAGGAACTCCGCCCGGCTGGCGGGGGGCAGGCTGTAGGGGATCCCGGGTTTTGGGGCCAGGTGGCCTGGGAAGAGGCTGCCGTTGGGGAGGAGGACTGGGTGGGGGTAGACGGGCCCCTTGGGGTGGAGAGACAGGGGGCTGATGGCGAGGCCCTCGGGGGCCGGGTACGGAAGGTAGCTCCGGGGGTAGGGGAGCGGGGGCGACCGGAAGGCCTCATTGGGCGGGAGGAAGATGGAGCCCGGGGGGAGGCCGCCCTCTCCGGCCTTGAAGCCGGGCTCAGGATTGCTCGCCTTGCCGGCCTTGATGCCAGGCTTGGCGCCTGGCGGCGGGGGCTGTCCCACGTGCTGGATGACGGAAGGGGTTGGGTCCAGGGTGCCCCGGCCAGCTTTGCCGCAGTCCGCGTTGGCGTTGGGGGCAGGTGAGGCCGAGGCGGGGCGGCCAGCCCCGGGCATGGCCCCTCCCAGGTTGCCCACGAGCGCCTCGGCGCCCCCCATGCGGGGGCAGGAGGAGCTCCTCTGCTGGGGGATGACCCAGTCCAATGCCTTGTTCTTCAGTGGCCCGCTCTTCCCGCCACCACTCAGGTCTTCGTTGGGGCCAGGCCCAGGCACCACCCAGGAGGAGGGGGCCGTGCTGATGATGTCGGGCCTGTAAAGAGCGCAGCCGTTCCCAGACGGAGACAAGCTCTCCTTGGGCACGTCGGCCCCCGGGAGTACCAGCCCACCCCCGGGCCGTCCGTGGCCCAGCCCAATGGGGGCCATCTTCTTTCCATGGTCTGGCTTCACGGTCTCCGCGTCCACCACTTTGGACGACAAGTCCAGCGGCTTGTCCGTGACATCTTTGGTAGCCGCCTGCTTCTCCAGGAGAGGGGGCGAGCGGCCGTCCTTCCTCTCGTGGGCCACGGGTTTCCGGCCCGGGTGCCCGGGCGGGGCCTGGGCGCCCTCGCCTCCTGCCTCATGGGGCTTGGGGAACTTCCCGCCGCCGGGAGGCCGGGCAGGAGGGAAGTCCCCGCCGACAGTCGCATAGGGCTTGGGCAGGGTGGCCGAAGACGGGGAGGTGGAGATCCGGGCGAACGGCTTATGAAACTCTGAGTAGGCGTCCCCCGGCTGGGGGGCCGGCAGGTGCACCCTGGGCGAGGGCCGGGGCGATGGGGGCAGCAGGAGAGCCGGGTCGGCCGGGAGGTTGGTGGCAGCCGCCGGGGGTGCCTTGGTGGGCGGGGCGCGGGGTTGCTTGCCGCTCTGGATGTGGGGGTAGGCATGGGCCTCCACAGGGGCCCCAGGGCCAACACCCATCTTCCATGGCAGGCCCTTCTCCGGGCAGTGCACCAGCGGGGGGATGGCCGGGGAGGCTGAGGCGGCCGAGAGCCGCATAGGCGACGCCAGGGAGGACGGGATGTGGGGGGCGACGTAGTGAGATGGGGGCAGGTAGAGGAACCGCTCGCCATTGGTGCAGACGGGGGAATAGGCCAGGTGCTGGGGGAGGCTGTAGGACTGCTGAGGTAGCAATGCCTTATACATGTTCAAGGAATACTTATTTGGTGAGTCGAGGAACGGGTAGATGGCAGGGGTGGCTCCCTCCATGTATGGGTGGACCCAAGGGAGCCTCAGGTAGCTAGCACCGTTGATGTTCAGCGAGCTCGGCTTGTCGCTCGCGGCTCGGTCCAAGCCGAGGGTCTCCCCGGGGGAGACCGAACTTTTTTGTATTCCGGGGGGGCGTCTTGTATATAGCGTTGAAGCCATTCGGGGGCTTCCCGGAGACGGCAGGAGCCTCCGCCGTCTCCGGAGGGTTGGTCTTGAATGGCATCTCGGGGTTTCTTTCCGGGGTAAAGCCGAGGCTGGCCATGGCTCCGGTCGCATCCCGCCCCTTGTCTGAGCCCAGGCCACACAGGCTTGAGTAGACGATGTTGCCGGGAACTCGGAGTCCTTCCCGGATAAGCCCCGTCCTGTCCATACCCAGGGCGGCAAGACCGTCGATGCGGTGGGCTGGGCTGGCATCCACCTGCGGGGAATCAGAAAGTGGAGAGGACAGCGTTACGCTGGATGGTGGGTACCTCGTTCTTTTCCCGGGGTGGGGGAAGAGGGGGCAGGGTCAGACACCAAAAGAGACCGGAGATGTGTTTGTTTCTTTTTTTAGAGGGTGGGGACCGGGGTTGTCCACCCATTCTGAATTGGAACCAGTCTCCTCCGTTGCCTTTGACGGCGTCCTAGAATCCTTTCCTAGTTATAGGCTGGGAGCTTGCTCATTCTCCCCCTCTTTTTTCGTCACTGAATAGACGTGCAAGAAATGATCTTCCTTTAACCCCCCCCGAGCCTGTCTGACACTCATTCCTTCATCTGTCTCTCTCGAAACTTCAGCAGCTCAGCCGAGACTTGCTCAAACTGAAAGGACCGGCAGCTTTACTCTCCCCAGGGCCTCTGGGATGGGGCCGAGGTTTCCCTAGGCAAGCAAACAATAACTTCCCTTTCTGGTTTCCTCAGAGATGGCCAGGAGGGGTTGGGCAAGCCCGATCCCGGATTTCATGGGAGACGTAAATAGGGGCCTTAAATGGCGTGCTCCCAAATCAATCAAAAGGCCACAGGTCAAACGGTGGTTAAGTCTTCTTTGACGCCTACTCCCCAGCGACTGAGAGATGGCCAAATGCATCATCTTTCACTTGAAAGTTAAATCCTACAAACTTCAAGGTGGAAGGCCTTGAAGTGTATTCAGCTGGATTTCCTGGTGGGCTCCCTAACCTATAACCTAACTTACAACTGCACCACTAGAAAAGGGGGTACACAGGTGCACACGCACGTGCATACATGCTCTCTCGCTCTCTCACTCACTTTCTCTCTCTCTCAGAGCACCCCCTGGAAAAGGTGCCCAAGACCGACCAGGTCTTGTTAGACAGGACCCACCCCCTACCCCCTCCCCTAATCCCAAAGATTTCCCAGCATCGACAGTTTTCCCGAGCTCTGCCTTATTTTCGTCTTTTAATTTTTCAAACGAAACACACAAGAAAGCAAGGAAGGTCACAGAACACAAGCAGTCCTCAGTTATTTCAGTAGGAAACCATTAATCTCTTACCACGCTGTGGTTTAAGTGATTTTCTTCCCTCAGTTCCAGTCTGGTTTTCGGGGCCTCGCCATCGTTTACTGGAATTTTCCTATTAAAGAGGAATCACCAGCCGTATGAAAACATTCCCTGCTTAATATAATACAACTCTCTCAGGTCTCCCTGCTCCAGACGGGGCCCTGAAGATTCCCGCTTAAGCACCATTTAAAATTGTATTAAGAAAGGTGTTGGAAAGGTGTTGCTCTTGGTCATGGAGAGCAGTGGTGGGGTGGGTCAGTGGGATGCGCTTATAATCCAAAAGGCCTAGATTCTCCTTCCTCCCTTTACCCAATCTTTCAGTGGAGATGCTAGGAAGAGTAGTCAGGGGAACCCCTTTCTCCCCCTGGTGCTTCCACCCACTAGACCGTAAACTCCTTGAGGGCAGGGATCGGGTCTACCAATTCTATCGTACCCTCCCGAGCTCTTTCGTACCATGCTCTGCGCACAGTGAGCGCTCAATAAATACCACTGGTGAACTCAGTAATAATAAAACTAATAATTGTGGTATTTATTATGTGCTTACTATGTTCCAGGCACTGTACTAAGTGCTGGGGTAGACACAAGATAATCAGGTTGGACACAGTCCCCCGTCCCACATAGGGCTCCCAATCTCAATCCCATTTTACAGATGAGGTAACTGAGACCCAGAGAAGTTAAGTGACTTGCCCAAGGTCACACAGTAGACAAGTGGCGGAGCCAGGATTAGAACCTAGGTCCTTTGGACTCCCAGGTCTGCACTCTATCCACTCGATTGTTCCGGATCTTCTTCGGCATCGAGGTCCAACACTGGGAGGTGCGTGCCTGGCTCTGAAAATTCCCCAACTTTTTCCAAGGCACAGTCCTTTCGCTATTTACCACATGACTTGTGTCCACCGAGACAATCAAGCCCTATTTGACCAGCCGGGGAGAAATGACGGCCGGGGCGGGGGTTGGAAGGTCGGGGGAGGATCCAAAACACATAGACACTAATAATATCACACAAATGTCAGCTGTTCTGGGCAAAAGCTGGGAGGCTGCACATCTGCAGCGGCCCTGGTGAGGCAGGCTCGGGGACTTGTGGTCCCTGAAAGCAGACATAAAATATCCACCTTGGTGCTGGGACCCGAACTGCTGACATTCAGCAGAAGGAAAGTTTCATCATTACCCAAAGGAGCAGTTTCAATCATCGAACGCTTAGCTGACTCTACCCCTCGCTCTGAAATTACCGATTAAGGAGCAGGACTGAGTTGCGGCAGAGGAGGAACCGGAAGGAAGCGCGCTCCCGGGACAACAGGCGGGAGGGCCGGCTGGGGCGGGAATGGGCGAGCGGAGTGGGGGCTTCCCCCGTTTATTACTGAGCAAACTATTTGTTCTGAACGCGCATTCAAAGTCGCTCCACCTGGGCCCCGGAGCCTGACATTTCGAGTTAAAGCAGCGTATAGACTGGGATTAATTCTCCTTCATAAATATGAAATAATAAATTAAGTACGAAAGTGCATCGGAAGGCCGCTTTAGGGGCTAATCTTTTAAAGGGCGTCAATGCTTCACTGAGCCGGGTTGCCTGTTAAAACTGTAAATCACGGGCTGCCTGGTTCTGTCAGCAGTCCCCTACCCACTCCGGCCCCCTGGGGGACTGTGGGGAGGGGGGCGGCATGCTGAGAGGGAGAGGCTTCAAATCCCTCTCTACACTGGAGGCTTGGGGGTGTGGGGAGAGCCCAGAAAAGGGAGTGTTTACCTCTCTTCGTTAATTCCACACATGCGGACCCTTTCATTGCTCATCCAGCTATGTACGTTGCCATACAGGGGAGTTGCAGAAAGCATGACGTCTTCTCAAATTGCAGCTTTTCCTCACGGTTTTAGTCTATTGAAATGATAAGAAGAAAAAAACGCACAAAGTTGAGAAGACTGGAGGAGGAGGAGAAGGAAGAACAGTGCACTAGAGCAGGCAGGCAATCTCTCCCTCCCTCTCGGTAATTAATAATGGATGCAGAATTGGTGAGGGGAGTGAGTGGCCTGCACTGAGCTCTGAGGAAGATACCCTGCAGTAAAAGGAGCAAATGGAGGGCGTTTATAGGTCACAAGGAGATGGGAGGTATACCCTGGCATTCATCAAGAAAATGAACAAGCACCCAATGTCCAGTGGACCTGCCTCTGCCACAAGCTCCCCACCACCCCCCACCCCAAAGTTTCTCTTGAGCATTTCCTCCGACTTTAGGAGAAGCCATCCGACAGGCTAACGGGCTGGATAGATTAGAGAGAAGCGATGCTATGCAAAACTCCGACACACACACACTCTCTCTCTCTCTCTCTCTCTCTCACTCTCTCTCAATCCTGCCCAAAGTTACTGATTTTAAGTTGCAGGGCAGGGAAAGGAGAAGTGGGGACACCAAACGGCACGTCCTTCGAGTGGAAAAGACTTCTCGGCCTGGGCAAATGTGCCTCCAAATGCTGCCACGTGAATAATTTAGAGACGGAGGGTTAAAAATAGTCAGTGGGAAGGCCCCACCCCTTGATTAGATTAAGCACCCGACCCGGACCCGGGGCGCTTTCGCCTCAGCGCTACTGTGGGTGCGCGCTGAGTAATTCAATGACACCTGCTCCCTCGGGAAAAGAAATCATTAGCGAGCAGCATCGTGGTATTAGCACTGCGGGTGGATCCACGAGGCAGCATAGAAGGGAGGCAGGTGAAATGGAGATGGGTTTCGGCCCCCATTTACAGAAGGGGGCAGAGGAAGAGGAGGAGAGGATTGGAGGGGGGAGGGGGGAGGTTTTGGGGGACCTGCCTCTCCTCCTTTCCTTTCCTTCCTAATTCTATCTCCCGCCTGCATTAAATTCTAGTTTGCTGCATGAGTGAAGTGTCAGGACAAGCTGCGTTTTATTAACAGGATTATCGCAGCGCGTGATTTATCCCAGTGCAGGATTTTAATTGCTCTTTGGAGGTTGAGTCGTTTCTTTTGACTGAGTTTCAGCCCGCATCCTGCTGCTAAATGCTGGGTTAATAAGTAGGGGAGCCTTTAATGCCCAAGATATCCCCCCCCCAGCTCTTCCTCCTTCTCGAGCACAGCACGCCACCCCCACACCGAGCGCATGGTCTGTGTATTTTCACCCGCGCTGCACACTCGTGCCCGTGAAATCGTTGGCTTCTGTGGCCATCAGGGGAGTTTTCACACACACGCACACAGCGCACACACCCACACGGTTTCCGAAGGCACAAATGTTCCTCAAGTAGAGGCAGTTTCCTTTGTTAGCCTGCAAAATATGCAAATGATTGCTTTTACATTTATACTGAGCAGGGGACCAGATTGTAGATTGTATGAGGTCGCTTTGAGGCACCACACATTCTGTTTTCCAGAGGCAGAAGGGGGAAGGGGGCCGGGGGGGCGGGAAGGGGGTACGGAAAGGTGGGGACCCAACATTAAGAAATCCCTCTATATTGCTTTTTCTAGGGAAGCATTCTGTCCACAATTCTCCCCACCCCACCTATAAACACTGTCTGCCGACGAAAAGTCTGTTCTATCCTGGAACAGTTATAGGTCAATGATGAAAAAGGAAAAGAGGGTGGGGGGGGTTGCAAGGCCAACCGAGGGGGCACAGAAATCTTGTAGAGATGAGAGAGGAGCGCATTATTCAGAAGGAATTATTTCACCGGGAAGATGGTTTCCCCGACAGATTTACTGTTTTCCAGATGCACGGCTTGTGATGTTTTCAATAGGCCCACAACAGCAGCACGGAGAGATTGATTTAACGTTTCACGTACAATTTAGTAGCCACCCATGCACCGTCTCGTCTGAACGCAACGGACCCACCAAGTCACGTGGGAAGGAGTGGAAGGGCAAGGTTGGAGGGGGCGGAGGGAGCCCTTGATTTCCTAAGACCAACCTGTCTCGAGCGCATGCAAACACACACACACACACACACGCACACACACACACCACCCCCACACCCCCCATTAAATGAATTTTAGGAGTTCCAGGATCACTTATTAAAGAAACTGTGCTAATGCGCTTCCTTCTTGGAAGGGTATCGTAAACATCAGCTGCGACTCCCTGAATTAAACACGTCACTCCGTTGACATCTGCAAAGACGAAATGCTAAAATGATGTTAGGAGCAAGAGGGTTACTGGCTTGAACTGGACACCAGACCAGGCCGCCAGCCTGAATGAAACTAACTGCGGGGCCAAAGGAGCTGAGAAGGATTCAAGTCCTGAAGTTGGAGCTGATAAGGAACATTAAACTTCTCTTCTCCCTCCCCAACCTTCCTTTCCCCCGGTCAACCTCTGCCTCCCATCCCTTAACTTGATGAGGGAGTTTGGAATCCCATCTTCTTTCTCGGGCACTGTCAAGAGAAAGTGAGCAGATCTTTAAAGGAGGTTGGTCGGGATCTGGGGGAAAGATACATATTAATATATATACCATACTAGGGTGGCCTTCTGGGGGGTGTCATCTTTTTTTTAAGGACATTTGGATGGAAAAATACATGGACCAGATTCACCAGATCGCTGTTTCAACTCTCTATTATCCCATCTACGGGACATCCTACCACTTAATAGTACCGTCAGACAACCTACTGCTTCCCTCCCCAAAAACTACTGCATTTCCCCTTTTCCTGAGCCATCCTCTACCTATCCCTATTGCTGCCCAGATGAGACTTTGAGACTTCACTGGGCTGAATGCATTTCAGTAACAGAAAGTAGAAGCAGTGTGGCTCCAGTGCTTAGAACAGTGCTTGGCACATAGTAAGTGCTTAAGAAATAATCATTATTAGTGGATAGAGCATAGGCCTGGGAGTCAGAAGGTCCTAGGTTCTAATCGTAGCTCTGCCACTTGCCTGCTGTGTGACCTTGGGCAAGTTACTTCACTTTTCTGGGCCTCAGTGACCTCATCTGTAAAATGGGGATTAAGAGTGTGAGCCCCATATGGGACAGGGACTGTGGCCAACCTGATTAATTTGTATCTACTCCAGTGCTTAGAACACACTGCTTAGCACAGACTAAGTGCTTAACAAGTACCATAATTATTATTATAAAAGTAAGCAGGCAGGGGTGGGGTGGGGGGAGATGTTGATTTCTGGAATCACTTCTTCAACTAGAACTCATCTCTAGACTGTAAACTCATTGTCTGCCAACTCCGCTGTACTGTACTCTGTTGTATTACGACTGCGAGCCCTATGTGAAACAGGGACTGCATCCAACCCGATTATCTTGTATGATGATGATGGTATTTGCTAAGCGCTTATTATGTGCAAAGCACTGTTCTAAGCGCTGGGGGGATACAAGGTGATCAGGTTGTCCCACGTAGGGTTCACAATCTTAATCCCCATTTTACAGATGAGGTAACTGATACACAGAGAAGTTAAGTGACTTGCCCAAGATCACACAGCCAAGAAGTGGCAGAGCCAAGATTAGAACCCATGACCTCTGACTCCCAAGCCCGTGCTCTTTCCACTGAGCCACGCTTGTTATCTATCTTAGTGCTCAGTACAGGGCCTGGCACAATAGTAAGCCCTTAACGAACACCACAATCATTATTATTACTCTCCCAAGCATTCAGTACAGTGCACATAGCTATCGCTCAATAAATACCACTGAAGATTCACGGTACACTTTTAATGCTGAGAACATAAACACCTGATTTAATAGCCTTGGTACAGAAGCGGGGGAGAGAGTGTCCTCTGGTTGTTTCAGGGACTGCACTCTGAGCGTGTGTGTGTGTGTGTGTGTGCGTGTGCGTGTGTGTGTGTGTGAGAGGGTGGGTGTTTGTGGGGGTGCTTGTGTGTGTGTGTGTGTGTGTGTGTGTGTGTGTCTGAAGACAGGGTGGGGCTAGAAGAGAGGGTTCTTCCGTCCCGCTGCAGTGCACGTACACACACTCACACAAACATACATATTATAAATATATACTACATATATATTTATAATCTTTCGCTGCCCCATGAACTTTTTTTGAACTGTTTAAAAGTGGAGGTCTGTTGAACAAACAGAGGCGCCACTGCCAGCTATAATTTCATTGCAACAAGCAACAGACTTTAACTCTTTGTATGCCCCCCTCTGGCAGAGGGAGAAGCAGACAGAAAGAAAGGGCCACACAAAGCAGACACACAAAAACACTCTATTCCACCTCCCAAATAAACCGCCCCAAGAACCTACAGAAATCTTTTTACTAGGAGTCAGAGTCGCTTTGCAGCCCAAATTCCACTTTACACCAACCCCAACCCAGTTCCGGTCATTTGATGAGATAAAATTTTCTCCTCTCTCCCCACCCTGGGACTGCCCTAAGCTTGGAGGGAGGAGTGGGGAGAGGAAGAGGAGGAGGGGAAGAGCAGAGGTGGAGAGGGAAGGGAAAAGAGAGAAGGGAAGGAAACAGGGAACTGAAGGGCCAAGATGAATCGCAAGGCGTAAGTGAAGAATGGTTTGGGGGGAAGGATTGGGGCCCCCCCCTTCCCGACGTTTAGCTTCTCAGTGCCAATCATAGAGCACTTCCCCAGAAACGACTGAATTTGGGCTTGGCTAATGCTTTTAACCTTGGGTCATTATCTCCTGAGGAGCTGCAGTCCTGGGCCCAGGATGGGACCGACTTAAGATTTCCCACCCAGTGCCCCTTTCCCAAGCACCGGACCAGCTCTCTCCCACCCTCCCGGGAGATCTGGGAAGGGGGGTGTGCGGAACCGATTCCTGTCGGCAGAACAAGGAATTTCCTCCAAGAGGTGCCTCGCCAATCGAGCCCTTTGCTGCTATATTTAGAGGCTGATTTGCGAACGCATCGCTCACCTCACACAAACAGCACACACCCAACACGGCCAAGATGCACAAAATTGGCCATCAAAAGCCCCTCCAAACACTAACCTATTTCAAGTAGAAGCCACTCACCCGAACCTTTGCTCCAGATAAGCTCTGGCAGGGTTGGGGGGGGAGTGAGGTAAGTGGGGAATGGGGTGTTTGATTTTTAAAGAACAAACAGAAAAGGCAGTCACCGCTGGAGCACACTACTACTGGTACACCCAGTTCTCAGAGGAGACCCACGTTGCAAAATACAAACACTTTCTCCCCCTGCTTTGCCCTCCACCACACACTCCTCTCTCAGGAGGGAGGTGGGTGGGTGGAGGAAGAACAGGATGGGGAGAGAAAAAGAAAAACCGGCAAGGGAGGGAGGAGGGGAGAGGAAGAAAGCCCACCCTGCCTCCCTCAGCGTCTCAATCGTAACACGAACTTGGTGCTGCCATTTGGCTGACGCCAGCAGTGAAGTTTTTGTTAGCAGAGCAGGCTTTTGGCACGGTAACAGGAGGAAGCCAGCACTGGGGGCCGGGGAGAGAGAGACAGCGGCTCGTGTTTACTTCTTCGAGAGCAAGGCCTGTGGCAAACAGGGTGTGTGAGGGGGGAAAAGGGCCGGGAGGGGGGTGAGAGTGACCCCTCTTCGCCTCTGACACACTTTTCTGATTCCCCGGACTAAGGATGCGAGTGAAAACGTGAACATGTAAGCGAGAGGAGGGACAGAACGGAAAGGGAAAGGGGGAGAGAGCCAACGAGAAAGGGAGGGAGAATAATGAGTTTGTAAAGAACACATCGGCACACAAAATCCCTTTTGGCGCCCTCGGCTTCTCCTGGCATAGTGCCAGTTTCCACTGCCTTAGCCTACAAACCAACATCGGCACAACTGCAGGCATGGGGCGAGCTCTGCCCAGGTTTAAAGTCCATCCGCAGTGCTAGTCAAACGGGCCCCGAACGGATTAAAAAGTAGTTGAACCACCCCATCTCTACTCTTGGAAATTAAAACAATGCAATCAGCGATTTCCCCTCCCTCCCCCCACCCCGCCCTCAACAGAGGGTTTCTCAAATTCGCTTCTGGACTGTTGCAACCTTGGTTCCTGGAGCTGATCATTTAAAATAGTGCCTGTGCGGTGGGTGACTGTGCATGCCTCTGTTGGCAGGAAACACGCTGGTCTTCCACTCGAGACACTTAATCTCGGGTTGGGGATCGAGGCCTCTTAGTACCCTGGGCCACGGGCCCCCTGGCCACCTCGAACAGATTAGTTATCACAACAACCTTACTGGCTTTCGCATGCAGGGGATTTATTAAAATCCCCTTTTTTTGACTGGTCGGATGGCAGTGCCTACAGGGGCGGTCCACGAAGAATCGCTGATTTCTAGAAGCAACGATCGAATCCCAAGTTCCCCCTCAGCGACATCCTGGGTTTCCTATGAGGTTGTTAAAGCTTTTCAGTTTTCCCCCCTACGAGGCGATTCCCACCCCTCACCCATGGAGTCGCTGACCCAATACTTAGCGGAGCGTGAGCTGGAAGGAAGGGAGAGGGGCAGGGGTGCCGAGGAGAGAATGAGGGGCAGAGTGGCCGCTCCGTACCGGCGGATTAGCGGAGACGGTTTGACCTTTACCCGCGACGTGTGGTATTTCATTTAACCATAAAGCTAACTACAATGACCAGCCGAAGCGCCTCCTCGCTGGCTGGCTGGCTGGCTCTCAGGCCGATTCGAACACAGTGAGTCATGCACAACAGTGCTACATTTCGGTGTAAAGAGGAGGAGGGGATGATGGAGGGTCTATTTTAAGATTCCTCTTTTTATATAAAGGGGGAAAGGACGATTTTATCCTCGTGCTGGCGGCGGCGGCTCCTCTCTCCTCCCATCTTCCCTCCTTCTCCCCCCCCCCCCGCCATCAGCCCGCCACCGCACGGATGTCCCGAGGCTCCTGCACCGTCACGTGTGGCGTGAGGCTACCAGGACTTTCCACCGGGTAAACAAAACACGGCTGTGCCATTTGAGGGCAGCTGGAGTCAGCCTCTGCCACCTCTCCCTCCCTTCCTCCTGCTCGCTGTGTGAGTGGGCTTGTGTGTCTGTCCATCCGTCTGTCTGTCTCCCCTCAGCGCGGAGCCGTGTGTCACTCCTAGAGAAGGCAAGGGGGTTCTGAGGGGAACGAGAGACGTGGCTGCTTGGGAAATGGCCTGGGGTGGGGGGCAGGAAAGGGATCCAGAGGAAAGGGAGCCAGAATCGCTCGCTCTTCTCGGGCGATGACGAGAAGAAAGTCGTTTCAGCGCCACCGAAAAATGCACGCTCTCTTCTTCCGCCCCCACCCCCAGCCGTAAATATTTCTCTATCTCCCCGGGACAGATGCATGCCTCTCCTCTGTTGGCTCCCCATCTTCACCACTTCCCCCTCTTCAATTTTGCATTAGTAATGATACATTTAGCCTCAGAGGGAAGCGGGGGTTGGGGGGGGTGGCCACAGGCTAAGAGGAAGTTAAAAAGAGTGCTGACCCATATGGGCACCCAGAACGTTTTTCGTCCTCACTTCTTCCAGGGATTTGCAGGTGGATCTCCCTGGTCACTTTTTCTTTTCAGAATGTATAGTTTTTTAAGGGAGAAGTAAAGGGGATCAGACGCATCTGTTACAGGGTTACACAGAGGGGGAGGGCAAGACGTCTAGCGGGGGGGTCAGGGAGAGGGTGGGAGGAAGGGATGGGCCTAGGGGATGAGAACCCAGTTTAGCGCTGGGATTTTTGAACTTGGAAAACGTCACGGCACCTCTCCTCCCTTCCGCCGCTCTCTCCATGGCTCCCCACCCCCACTCTCCCTACACAAATCACGGAACCAGAGCGGAAAAGCGCTTCCCCGGCCGGGTGCAATCAACAACAAAGGGATTTTCTGCGGCGCAAACGGGATGGGAGCTTCCCTTCTCTTCCTCGTCTTCCCCCTCCTCCTCTTTCTTCTTCATCTTCCTCCTTCTCTGGCTGCGGCCAGCTGAATCAAGCGTGATCTCCTTCCCTCTCCACAACCTTCACACTGCCGGCCGGCCCCCATCCACCCTCTTGCCCGGGTGGACAGGGTACAGAGGGACACAACTTGGCTGCCAAAGAGGCCCCCGCCTTGGTCCCCCTCCCCTAATTCCCCCCCGTTTCCCAGCTTTCCTTCCTAGACAGCCTCTCCCGGGGGGCCCCTGGGCATATTAATCGCCTCCGCGCTGCCTCTCCCAAGCTCAGCCCAGGCGCGCCATTTTACTTTTACGCACGCACACACGCTACACACAGACATGCTACACATGCTACACACACACACACACACACACTCACGCAGACACGACAGCGAGGTTTCCGCTGCCAGAGACAACAGGCGGCAGCGGCGGCAGCTCGCAGGCTGCTGAGGCAACAGTGGGGGAAGTGGGGGGAAGGCGGTACGGGGGGCAGGCTGCCGCAACGTGCACTTCAGGTAATTAAGCTAACATTTCATACCCAGAGCAAAGTCTCTCCCAGAGACAGGCCTGGACTCCCCACCCACCCCACCCCGGTTTAACCCCTCATGGCCTGCAATCTTGGCATCGTTCTGTTGCCTCTCCACAGGCTGGCTCCATCTCTCCCTCTCCACCCACTCTCCATGGCTATTTTTTTTCCACTTGTCTGGTCAAGCTAGCACCGTACACCCAGATACCTTGTACCCGTGTATTTTCCGCACCACTACCCCCGAATTTTTTCTTCTTTCACGCTCCTTGGGCTCCTCCCCTCTCCATCCCACACCCTCCTCGGCGCTGCAGACAGGAAACTTTGGGTTGGAGGGAGGGGTAGGGAGAGAAAGAATCCAACCCCCACGGATGGCCAGAGGAGAGGTCCATCCGTGATGGGAGTTGAAATAACCGGCGCGCGAGCACAGCTTCCGCAAAACGATCCTCGGAGAGAATCGGCACGTTTCGGTTGCTGCCGTCTTGTTCATCCCTGCTGAGCGGGGAGGGGATGGAAACCCCCTTCCCCTCCTTCCCCCCCGCCGGGCAATTCCTCTAGGACTTGCCCCCACTCTGTGCCCCAGATCGTCTCCTCTGGCAAACCTGGTGGGCAGCCCCTCCCCTGAGAAAGGAAGCTGAACAGGAGAAGAGAATGGAGGGGTTGGAGAGGGAAATGGGACATGGACAGAGGCAGCTTCACCAACGCGCACAGAGGACGTCTGCTGATATTGATCAGGAGCGAGTTGATTTTTGCATAATCGTGGCTGACAGATCCTGTGGTTCCCCTCATTTTCGGAGTAACGGCTCTGAGAGGCTGATTGATTAGGTGCCCCCCGCCCCCCTCTTCCCCCCCCCCCCCCCCCCACACACACACACACGCGCACAGACCGAGAGCCTGAATGAAGAGAGAGTCTCCCGGGACAGGAAGGCAGCTTCTCATTATACCACAAATGGCCGGGTGCGCAAGCACAGCCAAATATTAAACTTGGTTTCTTGCGCTGCCTCGAATGTCTCGCTACCCTTTTTTGGGAAGGGGGGTAGTCTCGCAGCCCCTAATATTTCTTTTTTGCAAAAGATGTGTTTAGACTCAGAGATGCCTTGCCCTCACTCGGGACTGAGGGTCAGACTCCTATACTCTATTACTCCTATTACTCTATTTATTTATTTATTTTATTTGTACATATCTATTCTATTTATTTTATTTTGTTAGTATGTTTGGTTTTGTTCTCTGTCTCCCCCTTTTAGACTGTGAGCCCACTGTTGGGTAGGGACTGTCTCTATATGTTGCAAATTTGTACTTCCCAAGCGCTTAGTACAGTGCTCTGCACATAGTAAGCGCTCAATAAATACGATTGATGATGACGATGATGATGATATTGAGACCTAAGAGAGAGCACAGAAATTGGAAGCCCTGGAACAAAAGTCATCTCCGTATGGAGGTGTGTAGAGGGGTAGGGGGAGAGAGGAGTCCTTGGCAACTTCCTAACTAACTCTTCCCATAAAAATATGTGCTTTTATACTGAGCAAGGCCTGTTTTTTTAATGAAATTTGTTAAGTACTTACTGTGTGCCATACACAGTACTAAGCGCTGGGGGAGGTACAAGATAATCAGATTTGGACACAGTTCATGTACCTCGCGGAGCTCATAGTCTTAATCCCCATTTTACAGATGAGATATCTGAGGCAGAGAAAAGTTAAATGACTTGCCCATGGTCACCCAGCAGACAAGTGGCCGAGCCAGGATTAGAACCCAGGCCTTCTGTGTTGCAATGAGGGAAAAACTCAGAACGGATTCAACAGTGACCTCTCTCTACCATACAAGAAAGCCTAGGGGGATTGCAACACTCAGGCCAATGGCTTTACTGGGGTCTAGGAAAAAATTCCAAGTGGCGTCTGGAATGCCATATTTCTTTCTTGTCTTATCCGGAGGCAGAGCGGGGGGCCCCCTGGCCCAGGAAGCCCTCCCTTCTCCACGTCCCCCCGCGGCAAGAAAGAAATAAAATTAAAAATAACCCAAACCATCGTTTGTATTTATGTGTAATCCAAGAACTCTGGAGGAGTTAAAAAGTGTGTGTGTGTTCTTTTAATAAAGTTTCCCTCTAAAGTGATGTCCCGTAGATAAAAGAGCTGCCTTAGATCAACTTAGAGAAGATCTAGGGGAGGAAGTGGGAGGAAAGAGAGTATGGGGAAGGAATGGGGTGTGGGGAGTGAGGGGAGAAACACGTTCCTTTAAAATATGGAACGGTAAGATTCCAATCTCTCCGCTTTTCGATCTTGTAACTCCGAGCGCCGAAACAAAGCAGTGGAACAACTGCGATACAGATGGGGACCTATGAATTTTTGTAGCTGCTTAGAGCTTTAATTACTCGTTCTTGATCCGTGGAACTACGACACGACACCGCCAAGGTTAAAATGCCCTGAACAGCTCTGAGCAGATGTGAGCTAGTTGGCAGACGTGCAAATGAGGTCTGCCTCTAAGCACGATAACAAGTGACTAATACATTGCATATCGTTGAAAGAAAATTATTTTTCTCTAATTTGCATTTGCTTTTTTAAAAAAAGCAAAGCCAACCAAGAGTCCTTCCACACAGGCCCTACAACCTAATCCTGGAAATGCTGCTCGTCGCTTTAAGAGGCTTAGAAGAAAGAGATCGCCAGTGTTTTGGCGTTGCAGACTTGTTTATCTTTCCGCCTTTGCTCCAAGGCGAAACTAGTTTCGCAAGCAACATTCCTACTGAAAATGGCCCACGTCATATAAAGAGGCTAATTTATAGAACTGACGCTGAAGATCACTACCAGTAATCTCCTATCTCTCTCGCGGTCACCCAACTTAATTTTCTGAGTCCACCTTAAATTGGAAGTCTGGAGGGGGTGGTGGGGAGAATAGAATAGATTGGGACCTCTGGATTGAGAGTTCGGGGACCCCAGAACCGGTAAGGAGACAGGGTGAGCGGAAGGAGCCTCGGGGCAGATAAAAAAAAAAGAAAGAAAAAAAAAAGCCCGGTTCACCCAGCTTGAGGCTTCCTCATAATCGCCAAATCTGGCTGGGGTGCAAGAGAGTTGGGGTGACAGAAGGGGGGAATGGGGAGGGGAGAGGACTGGTGAGACAGAGAGAGGAAAGCTGCCAGACAGACTTCGTAGAAGGCAGCAGAGCAAGCTGAGGTTGTTGGAGTGATCTACGTCGACCAACTGCTTTTTCCCTTTGCTCGGAGCCGTTCTTGGCTCCAGACCAGGAACTCACTGGAAGGCTTGTGGCAGTGTGCAGTGCAGTTTAATGTCGCCGAGTGGGTGGTATCGTGCAGGGCTTCCAGGACCACACCTTCAGTTCCCACATTTAGACAGGCGGCCTCGGGGAGGGGGAGATGCAGCGGGGAGAGAAAGGATTCGAGCAGACCAAGGGAAGAAGATTCTGAAGTGACTTCAAAAATACAACCCCCTTCCCTCCCCTCCAAAAAATGAAAAAAGCATCATAATCCTCCAAGTGCCGAAATGTACACACTTGCATTTGTTATTCGGTCCCCAGTTACGTGAGTGAAATTCAAACAGCTTAATGCCTCCGGGAGCAAGGCTTCCTACATGCCTAGTTCAGCAACTCCGCCGTACTCCACCGTTCACGGGAGACCTTCCTCTCTCCGCTGTACCTTTCACGCTTCCGGAATGCAGAATGCTTTTCGGAGAGCACGGTCTTCCCAAGGCCTGCTTGAAGTTTTCGAAAAAAGGTTAAGGAAGAAACTACGGGATGCGGATGCCCCAACTCAAAGGCGCCTCTTGGGGCGGGAGAAGGGGATCGGGCCTTCCACCCTGGCACCAAGAGGTCCGGAACGTGGGTCGGGCCCAGTTTCCTCCCTCCCCTCGGCCCGGGCCCGGTCCGGCCGGCTACGTGAGGAGAGGCAGAAACTGGTCGGGAAATGTGGGGTTCTCCTCTCTGGACAGAGGAGGGCTGGGAACCCACCCCCTCGCCCCCCACCCGAGGAGGCGTGCACATTCTCCTCAGCTCCGTCCTGTCCTCCGCTTGCCGCTTGCTCCCATAGTGAGAGCTTTGTGTAAGTGCCGAAGAGGCGCGGGCTGCTCACACTCCAGCAGCTGTCACATTATTTGCACTAGCTGTAAACAGCCTTCACATTCCCCCCTTACCACATAGTTAAATCCAGACTAACAATCCACAGTTAGAGATCAAACCAACAACAGCAGCACTGTGTCTGCCTTCGGTGTCTTAAGCACCAACAACCGCAGCTGGCTCCTTCCGAACAAGGGACCCCCTCTCTCTTCTCCCCTTCTCCTGCATTCTCCGTCTTGGCCCCTGAGTCGCTCTCGCGCTCTCGCTCTCTCTCTCTCTCTCTCTCGCTCTCTCTCTCTCTCTCTCTCTCGCTCTCTCTCTCTCTCTCTCCCTCCCTCCCCCCCATGACCCCCATGCCTCAGGAAAGAGGAGAGCCCCGCTTAATGAGAGTGACAATCGCTTAATGAGAGTGACAATCGTGGTACTTGATGAGCACTTACTGTGGGCCAAGCACTGTTCTAAGCGGAGGATGGTACAAGATAATCAGGTCAGACATCAATCAATCAATCGTATTTATTGAGCGCTTACTGTGTGAAGAGCACTGTACTAAGTGCTTGGGAAGTACAAGTTGGCAACATATAGAGACAGTCCCTACCCAACAGTGGGCTCACAGTCTAGAAGGGGGAGAGAGAGAACAAAACCAAACGCCTGTCCCACACGGGGATGGCACTCTAAGTAGGAGGGAGAACAGGTCTTGAATCCCCATCTTACGGATGAGGTAACCAAAGCACAGTAGTTAACTGACTTGCCCAAGGTCCCAAGGTGGACAAGTGGCAGGACCGGGATTAGAAGCAAGGTCCTCTAACTCCCAGACCCGTGCTCTTTCTACTAGGCCACACCGCTCCTCACCCTGCTTGTCATAACTGTCTTTTGGGGTGGGAGACAGAACTCTACCCATTATCTCTCTCCCCACCTCAGAAATTGTATCCTGTTGAGATAGTCGCGGTGGGGGAGGGGGGGGATGATTGCCCACCTGCATCCCCTCCCTCATTTGTTCTCCTCATTCCCTTCCCGGCCCAAGGGGAGGGCTTCCGCTCCGGGAATATCAAGTTGGCCCAAAACCCATTTCTAAAGTCACCAAAGCAGAAGGAAGACCATACAGACAGCCCCAGCTTAACGCCCCCCGGTGCTCCAGGGCAAGCTGGGCCTCTAGGACCATAGAAATTCCTCAACTCACTGGTCGCCCTACTGATCAAAATGTTTCCTTTATGATTTTTAGTTAAGATGAACATTTCCATAATCGTCATTATTAGTGCAAATTACACGCCTAATCGGTCCTTAAATAGATTTTAATTAAATAATCATACAAGCCTCATTTTATGACTTAAGAAAGGCATTAGTTTTCGTTATAAACTTCTCACCAGGATAAAAGATAACGATATTGGACAAATACACCCTCCATGGGGGGATAACCAAATGGACAGAAGGCCTTGGAAGCCACCCTGTTTCACCTGACTCGAAACTATGTTCTAGAATCTAGACAAAGATTACTCACTCTATTTACTCACACCCACCCGCAGAACTTCTCTATTTGTCTCACTCTCTGGGCACTTCTTGGGCCTTTTACTAAGCCTAATCTAAGAAGGGGGTCTTCTTTACTTGGAAACAAGGTTGGCTAGTGCTGTCTCCTTCTGGCCACTAGGAAAAGTCTATTTCATGCACCCTTTGCTCTCAACATGCTGAAGACTGCTCTCAACTAGGGGGACTATCAATCAATCACTCAATCAATCGTATTTACTGGGCGCTTACTGGGTGCAGAGCACTGTATAAAGCACTCGGGACTACAAGCAAACTCATGCTATAAAGATCTACCAAATTTTCGATGCTTGTTACAGGGAGGGAAGAAAAGTGACGTGGAACAAGCTGCGGTTGTTGAATACTGAAAAATTCCAATAATGAAATAATAAATAAGGATAGGGGTTGTTGCCTCTACCGGTGTTTTGACCGGCAATGCCATGACAACAGTCATGTATAGTATATGGGTGGACTAGTCACTGTAAGATTTACATAGTTTGGACATTTCTGTGGACATTCATATTTGTGTCTCCAGCTACTTAATGTTTGGATCTGTAAAGAACTCCTTCTAACTGGCCTAGCCATTTTTTCTAACTAAATATCACTTTAAATATGATTTGGCTCATCTTTCATAATAAAGGTATTTAAGCTCTAACCATGTGCCAAGAGCTGTGCAGTCCTCTAGACTGTAAATTCCTTGTGGGCAGGGAATGTGTCTATTTATTGTTGCACTGTACTCCCCCAAGCGCTTAGTACTGTGCTTTGCACACAGTATGCACGCAATAAGTACAACCGAATGAATACTATGCTGGGGAGGATGCAGGACGGTCAGATCAGACACATAGTCCCTTTCCCACATGGGGCCCACAAAACAAGAAATTTGCAGATGGGAAAACTGAGACACTGGGAAGCTGGGAAGTTATGTGACTTTCCCAAAGTCACCCAGCAGGCAAATGACAGAGGTGGAATTAGAACCTGGGTCTTCTGACTTCCCCGGCTGGGCTCTTTTCATTAGGCCACACTGCTTCCCTTTGAGTAGCAGCAACCAACCAACCAACAGCAGCAAAACCCCTTTCCTCCAGGTCACCCAGAGTTAATGGTTCAGGTTTCAAGAAACAGTAAAGATATGAGGGGGCAGGCTGCAAACTGTTTCCAGTCAATCAATCCATCAAGCACTTACTGAGCGCTTAACTATGTGCAAAGCAGCGAACTAAGCGCAGTGTACCAGATTGCCTTCACACAGTAGAACCATCTGCTTAAAAGATGGAGCTGAAGGAGTGGGGGTGGGGGGTGGGGGGGAACTGCTGGCCTGGTAAAAACAATGTCAGCAGAGGCTGCAAGACATTCTTTGAGAGACCAGCAATTCGTGCCTACTGAAGCTGTTTCGGCACAAAGGCTTTCCGGGGGAAAGAGAGCGAGTGAGCAGGAAGAGAGAGACGGGGAGATGGAGAGAGAAAAGGAGATGGCAGGCCAGTCTTAGATTTCAGAACTACTATCCCATGGGAGTCAAGAACCAAGGGAAGCTTCAATCAAATGCTATCCTTTCCCGGGGGGAAACCTGAGCCCGGTAGCTTGCTGCTTGGCCTCCAACCTACATAGGCCAGTTTTCTTTCGTACTAGTACTTCCAGAGCTCTGTATATTCACGTTATCATACATTGTATACAGGCGAGGTGTATACAGCCCAATAAAGCCCGAGTCCCTTTGGAGTCTTGTCTCACAACCTCCGACCTATTCTGCCACAAACAAAGCAAGTCAGTCACCTAGGAACTCGGCTTCGCAGCATCGATTCCAGCAACTCTCTCCTCTCTCGGGGCTCCCTCGACTTCTGACCGGGGCCTCAGTGAGTGAAAAGGGGGAGTTTCTGAACCATGCCTTTCGTTTGTTCTGAAGGCAGAAAGTTCAGACCGGTCACGGATCCTTTTTTGGATCAGGCCCCATCGAGTAACTACCGCAAAAAGATGAGGAAAATAACGTAAGCGGGCAAGACAGACCAGAAGACAGGCATGCGGGTGTACTCTGCAGGGAAGGTCACATCACCTCAGGAAGCTCTTTAACTCAGGCTGCCTTTTGTGTGTGTGGGAGGCGGGGGTGGAGGGAAAAGGGGGCTGTTCTGCTTTTCCTACCTCCCCACTGCATGCCAAGGGAGGTCTTCCCGTGCCCTGAGGGTCCGCGCAATGAAAACCCAAGCCACATGGGGCTAGTCAGTCTGGGAGTGAGGTGGCACCTTCCTCTGCTTGCTCAGGCACTTTGGGGAATGGAGAGGAAGCCACTGCAAACACACAACTCTGCACAACTCTCCGAGCCAGGACAGGAAAGGGAAGGGGAGGGAGAGGAATGAAGGGGGAGGGCAGGGAGGGAAATTACTTCTTGGTTCCTTCTAAATTTGTCTCCCGGTCCTACACCCTGCTCCTTCAGGTAACGCTACCCGCTGCCCCTCCGTAACGGATTATACTATCTGAGAAAAGACAAGCCAACATTTCTAGCGGCAGACATTGCCCTGTTCCTTCCTCCCATGCCCGTCCTGCATGTCACCCCCCTCCAGCCGCCCCAGTGCACACCCCCACCCCCACCCCATCAAGATTTGTCAGGCCTAGTTGAAAATCTCTCCAGCACACCAGGTCTGTAACATAGGCCCCTCACTTTCATGGGGGCATGAAACTTGGCCACCAAGTGCCAAAGCCTGTCCCCCCTCCCCCTATCCCAAACAAAGGATGTTGCAACGGAGCACCCGATCCACCCCCCACTCTCCCAACCCGAGTTTCCAGACACCCCAAGTACAGGAGCAGCGAGGCCTAGTGGATACGGCCCGGGCCCGAGTCAGAAGGATCTGGGTCCTAATCCCGGCTACACCACTTGTCTGCTGTGTGACCTTGGGTAAGTCACTTCACTTCTCTGGGCCTCAGTGACCTCATCTATCGAATGCGGATTATGACGGTGAGCCCCATGTGGGGCATGAACAGTGTCCAACCTAATTAACTTGTATCTACTCCAGCGTTTAGTACGTTGCCTGGCACAAAGACTTTAAGTGCTTAACAAATGCCACACGACAGGAGGAAAAAAGTCCTTGATCCTTGCACTTTGCAGACTCTGGCTGGACAGAGAAGCTGCAGGACAGCCCACGACCCAGGCTCCGGCCCAGGCTCAGCTATTACTCATCTCCCTCCCCACCCCCTTTCAGCTTTCTGCATCTCTGAGCAATAAATCAAGGTGTCTGGAACCAGGGGGGCCTCCAGGAATCCTCCGGCACTGTGGGGGGGCTTTGGTTCTGGACCAGATTGGGCCTGATGGCAATGTAGGGGTGGGGAGGGTAAAAAAAAGGAGCGTGCTCCCCCCAAAAACTTATTTTGCTCAACACTGCATCACGGTATAATTGTTCACTACCTAGAGACCCCCGGTCCCTGCCCCTTCCGGGGTCAATATACCCTTCTGCGATCTGAGAACCGGAATCCTAGTACAGTGCTCTGCACACAGAAAGCACTCAATAAATACGATTGAATGAACTAAAATCAAGTTCTTCTCTTT
Organism: Tachyglossus aculeatus; assembly: GCF_015852505.1. Lineage (NCBI taxonomy): Eukaryota > Metazoa > Chordata > Mammalia > Monotremata > Tachyglossidae > Tachyglossus > Tachyglossus aculeatus. Next base: position 28,365,561 of record NC_052083.1, read on the forward strand.
GCCACAGGATTCTGACTTCCCCATTCCGCCTCCCCTTCCATCCAGGCCTGATTGACTGAGTTTAAACCCCCGTTGCCCGAGCCCCCAGCTGCGAGAGGTGGGCTCCGAGCAGCTGGGGCTGACAGGGGGAGGGGGCTCTGGCTGTACCACCCGCCCCGGTTCTTAGCTAGGAAAATCCTCCTTGCCCCTCCCCTCGCTCCCTAAGCCCCCCTTTTATCCTCCCTTCCGTCTCCCTCCCTTCCCTCCACCCTTCCGGAGTTCAAGAGAAGCCAATCTGTCCAAGGGCGAGGCCGGGGCCAAACCACTCCGCTCTGCTTCCAGAACTCTTCCAGAACTCACACTCCCGTGCTGGAAACTTTTGTAAAGAAGACAAAGCAGTCAGTCTCCCTCTCCAGGTTTGTCCTCTGCCCCTACACCCTCACACTCCTGGCCAAAGAGCCAAAACTTTAAAAACAAATCCTACAACAAACCAGCTCTGGCCCCAGCCAAACTCGGGACCAGGCAGGCCCTGGGTGGAGAGCAAGATGAAGCGAGGGGGGAAAAACACACTAGAAAGAAAAAAGCGCCCCCCTCTTCCCACTCCTCCTCCCCTCCCTCAGACAGTTCGGCCAGACTGCCAACTCTGCAGCTGTGGCTTTCGGTGGCACAGAGTCCTACAGCCGCCCACCCCGGGAACTCCCGGACTCCCGCCCTCTGGGGAGGATAGGAGCAGGAGCTGATGGGGGGGAAGGTTCCTTTTAGAAGGACAAGTTGCTGGTTCCCCCATCCCCTGCCCCCTCTCCCTCCTACACACACACACACACACCCCAAAAAAAACCCCACACACACGCTCCCACTCCGCAGCTCAAGGCTCCGGAGACCACAGAAACCGAAACTCCGGACGTGCGAAATGGCACCGCTGTCTGGAAGGCTCCAAAAGTCCTGTTCCTCCCACCCGGAGTGGGGCCGGAGAGGGGCAAACCACGCAAGGTAGCCAGGGAATGGGGGGGAGAGGCGATGAAGGGGCTGGAGAGAAGGGAAAGGAGGAGATGGGCAGAGGGAAGCCGCCTCGTCTGGGCCAAGCGGCCCTCCGGCCGAGGAGCTTGGGGCGGCCTCTAGGATTAGCCACTGGTGGACCCGGGCCAACTTTCCCCAGATCCAGGCAGCTCTGACTGACTGCGCCGCATCCACCCTTTAACAGAAAGAGGAGAAAAACACTGGTTCCGCGAACGCGTTAGACACGTGTTTTTAATAAACAAAGGAACGAGGAGGGGACTGAGACAGGCACTAAATTCAGGAAATTTAACGCTCCCCCCACAGCCACAAAACCCCCGCTCTTCCTTCCCCTCTCGGGTAGGGGTTTAGAGGGGGAGAATCTGGGAGAATAATTCCCAGCTTCCTCCCCACTCCGTGGAGATCCGCAGGACCGGTCCCCAGCCGGACAGGCGGGATGCACAGAGGGGCACAAAGGCACACAGATGGACAGGGCATCCCGCCTCTGACTCTCCTCCCCCCGGGCCCCAACTCCCTGCTGCCTATGTGGTTCCCGCTCCATCCTTCGTTGGATGACATGATATTCCCCCCCCCTCCGCCCCCACCCCAGCTCAGGCCCACTTTTGCATGGCCTTGTTAAGTAACCCAGGGGAGGGAGTTTACTTAGGGACAACCTGGCTGCCATAGAACTGAGATGACCCACTGGACCTGGGGTATTATTGTATCACTAAGTGGAACTCCTCCTTCACCCCAACGCCCCCCACTCCCACCGCCCCCCCCCCCCCGTTCCCTAACGGTCCGGTGAATGCGCTCAATGAGCTCCACGGCAAGGTTCCAGCACGCCCGGTGGACTCGCTATTCTCTTCGATAATTGTCTTATCAGACTAATAAAGACTGCTGCTGCTTCTGCTGCTGCTGTTGCCTTTTGAGGGAAGGGAGAGGGGGGTGGAAGGAGGGAGATTAAAAAAAATTAACTCTTCCAATCCAAGTTTTATCCGGTCCTCACCGCTGGGGGAGGATCTGATTTCCAGAGAGAAGATTGGCGGGTGAGGTTGGGGAGGGAGCCAGCTGAATAATCGCTGTAAAAAACGATCTCTGCGATTCTTACCCTTTCGCTCAACCACCCGGTCGGTATTTACGGGCATTCCGTCCTCTGGAATACCGAGATGCTGCGGCACCTTTTAAAGGGGGCGAGGGAGGTGAAGGCTTTCCTGCTCACTTTTTAGTTTTGAATTCCGGGGGGGGGGGGGGGGCTCCCCGGATTTCACCCAACCCCCAGCTCACCTCACTCCCCTCCCCACTGCGTCCAGGTCTTCCAACGTGCACCTAGACAATAAATTTAGTTTAATTTAGCTTCCGGTCTTTAATTTTAGCAGGTCTCCTTTTTGCATGCAAATCAATATGGCAATTACCATCTAAAAGCTCGCCCAGCCCCGGGTCAATGTAAATTGATCATTGTCCGCCTTCTACAAAATAACACCGGGAGCCTGTGGTGCATAATGAGATTATACTGGAAACTGTCTTTCAGATCACAAATTATATTTCATGCTGTCAGGATCTTCTCCAAGCGGACTTCCTTGCATGTCTAATCACATGGCACCAAACCCATTAACGCACAAGGGAAATTTCGTATGGCGAAGTATTACCTTTAAAAAAGTGTGGGGCAGGGATTGTGGGGGGGGGGGGGGGGCAGGCCTGAATCCCTCCACCCAGGGACCCATCTCTTGGGGACTGGTAAGACCCAACAACAAACAATTTACCACGGGACAGGTCCGGGCCCAGGAGAGGGATCTTTCCGGGCGGAGGGGGTGGCGGAGGGGATGGTAAGGCCCAGTATCCCACCTCCACCCCTGTGCCTCTCCCCCTACTGCTTCACCCCTTCTCCTCTGATCCCTCTGCACAGAAAGTTGGGTCTTCTAGTCCCAACAGGGAAGGGTGGGGAGGAAGATGAAGAGCAGACCGCACTGGAGCACAACTAAATCATCTCCCCGAAGGAAAGGTTTCCTGAGAGTTGAGGGCCTCCCCTTGCTCTCCGCCCGTGACTATGGCAGCCCATCCATTAGCGGGAGGAGGCGGAGGCAGAGAGGAGGCAGAGAGGCACGCCGGAGCAGCCCTTGTGAAACATTCATTAACTCTGGCCGGGGAGAGCCACTGAGCTGCCGGCCAAAGGTTCAGGTCCTAAGACTGCTGGGCAGGTCGGAGGGAAAGGTCAGCCCGGTGCAGTATTAACTGCCCTTCTGCCTTCTGTTCGGAGAGAGGGGCCACCGGGCTGGAACTTGGGGGTGGCAGCATGCGGGGCCCGGTCACCCCCTCCCCTCAAGGGGGGTGCTTCCCAATAATTCGGAGCTGAAGATGAGGCCCCCCCACACCGCTTGTTTCCTCCCTCCTCCCTGTCCGCCATCCCAATCCCAAGCTCCCTCTCCAGGTAAAAGCTCTTCGGATTCAGTTAAAGGGGGTTAGGAGTTTGCCTTTCCTGAGAGAAATGTGCTTGATCTATTTTAAGCGACTGGCTTACGTGCAAGGAAAGGGAAAAAGAAGTAGGGGCGTGACGGGACATCACCGGGTTGGCTGACCAGGGGCCTGCCTTGTCTCCTGAATCCTTGGGCATCCCCCCGCCTCTCCCCGGGCCGTCCTTCCCCTCTTCCTTCTCCCACAGAGGAGGCAGCATCCTTATCAAGCCCCAGCCCAGCCTACACCAAGCACACCACCCTGCCCACTGTGCCGTGCCCAAGCCCCGGGCAGGCGAGCCTGGGCAGCGGCAGAACGAGGCGAGCACGCAGTGGCAAGAGAAGCAGGCAAGCAGAATGAGACCCGGGATGATTTCCCCTCTCTGTGGGGTCTCTGGGGAGGGGAAGGCAGCGGAACAGAGACACTGAGGCAGAGAGACGGAGACGCCGAGGTAGAGAGAAACAGAGACAGACCGGGGTAGTGGTGAGGGGGGGGTAGAGAGACAGATGGAGATACAGGGGCAGAGAGACAGAGAGAGACAGGCGGGGACGCAGGGGCAGAGAGACAGGAGAGAGACAAAGAGGAGATGGATAGATCCAGGCTGACGGATCGCGATGGCTACGCCAGTGTGAGTCAGAGAAGAAGGCCGGAAAGGGCCCCCCCCCCCCCCCCCCCCCCGCCCCGAGGTGCCCCCGGCCCCACCACACAGCTGCAGCCCAAGCCACGCCCCCAACCCCCTCCCCCCGCCTCACAAAGCCCCCGCTGTGGGATAAGGGGTTCCAGGCTGGGTCCCACGGGGGTCCCCTTCTTCCCACTTCTCCCTATCCCCTAAACCCCAGTTCTGTGGGTGCAGGAAGAGTTATGGGGGGAGGGGGCAGATCCAAAGTGAAGCCAGTGACCTGCTCCTCTGTACCCCACCCCCACCCCGTGACTTTGCACTCCACACTGGTCTATGCACCCCAATCATCATCATCATCAATCGTATTTATTGAGCGCTTACTATGTGCAGAGCACTGTACTAAGCGCTTGGGAAGTACAAATTGGCAACATATAGAGACAGTCCCTACCCAACAGTGGGCTCACAGTCTAAAAGGGGGAGACAGTGAACAAAACCAAACATACTAACAAAATAAATACTCTCCAATACTCTCCACCGACCTGTGCCTCTGCAACCCCCCTTCCTACCCTTCCCCACCCCAATCCCCCCACACAGGGACACGCCCGGACACGCCCGCACCCTCTAAACCCGAGGAGGCTGGGGGGGGGGGGGGGGGGATTGGGAGGGAAAGGAGGGAGGGGGCGTCCAGCACGACAGACGACGCGTTTCGGTGGTTTCCTGAGCCCTCTCTTTCAGAGAGCCTCGGGAGGCTCGGAGCCGCTGCGGTCTGTTGGGTAATTCGGCGTGGAAACTATCCTTCCGGCTCAGGTGGGGGTGGGAGGCAGGCGGCGGGAGGGGGCCGGGGTGGGGAGGTGGAGGCTCCGGATCCCTGGGTCCCCGGCAGCGATCCTCGGTCTGCTCCAGACGGGCCGTTTCTGTTCCGGCTGACCTCTAATTACCCCATGCATTTGGCCGGAATCAGTGTCTGCCCGGGCGGCCGGTCTCCCGGTCCGGTCGGGTCCTGTCCGGCTCGGTCTGGTCCTGTCCAGACTGTGTGGGCTTCCCGGGAGCGTGTGTCCCCCATCCCGCCCCCTCCCTGCCTCCGGGGGCCCGGGCTCAGACAAAGAGCGGCCCGGACGGACGATGGACAAACGGATGGACGAGGAATGGACAGATGATGGACGGACGGATGATGGACAGATGGTCGATGGATGAACGGATGATGGACAGACAGACCGGCTGCATACAGGCTCGGCCTCAGGGCACCAGCTCGGCTTTTACGCCTAATCCACGCTGCTCGTGCTCCCACAAGACCGCAACCCCCCTCGCCCCCCCACCCCCAGAAGCCCCTCCAGGGAGAAGTCTTAATGCTCCCCCCCCCTTCCCTCCCCGCGGGCTGCCTTCTGGGGACCCCCCACCTCCCCGGGCCAAAGCGGCTCAGCCCCTCGGCCTCGCCACCCCACGCAAAAGCGATCTTCCCGCGCAGGCGGGGCTGAGGTTTTCCCTCTTCCTTAGGTCGCCAGGGACTCCCGAGTGGGAGGGGAAGAAGCACAGCCGATGGGAAAGCTTCTCATGAAAAAGTCTCCCTCGGCGTGGCCGGGAGGAGCAGCGGGACTCTCCTCCACCGCAGCCGAAATGTCCACGAGACCCCCCCCCCCCCCGGGAGAATTAAACCACAAAAGGAGCCCACCTCCCCCGCCATTCCCCACCCCTCACCCCTCGATTCTCAGGGGGGGCCTTTCGCCAACCTGCCGCCCACGTGGTTGCCTGTGTCGGAGCGTGTCTGTGTCCCTCTCCGAGTGAATATGCCTGTGTGTGTTTGTGTGTATGTATCTATCTGTTCTGGCAAGACTGGGGTTGGCAGGAGGGGGTTCCTGTGTAAGAGCGTGTGGGTACCTCTGCGTGTGAATGTGTCTCTCTCTGCAGGGGTTTTTGCTCTGCGCTTGTGATCTTAAGCTTCTGCACGTATGCCCGCCTAGGCATGTACACATGCATGGGGTAGGCATGCACGGAAGTACAGGAGTTTCCCGAGGTTTCTCCTTAAAGCTTTATGTGGGCCTCCTAGGTTGCTCTCCCTGGGAATGCCCACCTCGTGCTGGGTATCGCTATTCAGGGTCAGAATGGAAGAAGAGGGAAGAGAAGGCTGGGTGGAAGGTTGGCCAAAAAAATCCTAAATTTCACAGAAAGCCCCCCCACGCACACCCCCGGGGAGTTGACAAAACTAGCCAACCAGGCCAGTCAACGCACACACCTACATCTCCTGGCCCAAGTGAGTGTGGCTGTAAATTCCCTCTAGACTGTAAGCTGGCTGTGGGTGGGAATGTGTCTGTTATATTGTTGTTCTGTACTTTCCCAAGCGCTTAGTACAGTGCTCTGTACTCAGTAAGAGCTCAATAAATGATTGACACAGCTCTCCCTGACTCTGCCTATCCAACATTTACTGGACCCTTCCCGTGTGCGCAGAACACTGTACTAAGCGGTTGGGAGAGTACAACAGGATTTGGCTCTCAGGGCAGCCTGGTCTATCAATCGATCGATGATATTTATTGAGCGCTTGCTATGTGCAAAGCACTGTATTAAGTGCTTGGGAGAGTACAATACAACAGAATCAGCAGACCCATTCCCTGCCCATAACGAGCTTACAGTACTGGCAGGGGGACAGATATTACTACAAATAATTATAAGATGTAATTTTTAAAAAGGTACATAAGTGCTGTGGAGTTGGTGGGGTTCTATTCGAGTATGTCTGTCTTTGCATCACTGCATGTGTTTCTGTATAATGCTTTGCGGCTTTACGGGAGCTTTGTGGGTCCCAGCACACCACCACACATGCACAACTGTGATGCTGGGCTCCTGCCTGCTGGTACCTCTGGGCGTGAATCTCTCTGTACGGGTGGAAGGGCCACTAAAGGCCTCGGGGAGCATCTCTGCCTTTAAGGGCGAATCGGCGTGTGCCTGCGTGTGCTATTTTGTGTAGCCGAGCACCCGCTCCGGGATCTTCACGTGAATGCATGCGTGGGGGTCAGCCCTCCCCAGCCAGGGTGGGGGAACAGGCCCCAAGCATGCCCGGGGTTTCTAAAAAGAGAGAACTTCTGGGAATGGAGAGGATCTGGCAGTAAACTCTTGTTTTTATTGCGAGAAATCAATCCTAACACACTCCAGTGCGCATGTCCCACACATATACACAAGGGGAAAGGAAGCCCCTAGTCTTCCCAAATGAATCCCCCTTATTTTATCTGCACCCTTCTCTGCGATCGGCCCCCTTTTACACATTTTCCTCTTTAAAGGGTTAACAAGGAGGTGTTGCGGGGGTGGGGAGTGGACTGGTGACCTTTTCCTCCTCTCCTCTCCCACTCTCCCTTTCAGGCTGCGATCCTTGGGCTTGCAGGAAGCCTACACGGCTGTCTAGACCGATCTATCACAGGCGGGCCAACAATGTGGGGGGGCAGACCCTGCTCTGCTCACCTTAGAGGTGACTGGGGAAGCAGAAATGGTGGAGAGGCACTGGGGTCCGGTGTGAACCCCTTCTCCTCGGGCCGAGGGGGGAAAAAGAAACTCCCCCCTCCCCACCCCAATCCGTTCCTCCCCGCCTGGCCCTGGTTCTGGGGACCACCCCCACCCCCTCCCTGGACGCCTCCCCCCCGCCGGCCTCGGGCATTTCGCAGCGCTCTTGGCTGGGCAGCCCTATTTTTATCTAATCCCGAACTAGGCGGGGGAAGGGAGAGAAAGGGGGGAGGAGGAGGAGAAGGAGGAGGAGACCGGGAGAAAGAGACAGGGAGACGCAGAGACCGAGAGTGAGTGACGGAGAGAGGAGGAGGAGGAGGAGGAGAAATAAACGACGAGGGGAAAGAGGAGGAGGGGGAGACAGAGAGATCGAGACCCTCAGAGGGATCAGATATCCCGCCGTCCTAGAGATCTAGATCCGGACTCTCCGAGAGACCGCCAGAGTCACAGAAAAGATGGGTTTCTTGGCTCCCCGCGCTGAACACATTACCCTCGGAAAGTTAAACGGTCTCTTCATCTCGCCCCCACCCCCCAATCCCCCAACCCCCCGCGTCCAAAGCTCTCTCTCCCGACTTTCGGGAGACCCAGGAATGCTCCCCTCCGAGCTGAACGCGGTGCGGGAGGGAAGTCCAATTCCGCAAAAGGCTGGAGAATAGCTAATGAGCTGTGCAAGTCACTGATCCAGAGAATACTTCCTAATTAACTCTCAGTCACCTATTGGTGACAGCGGCTCAAAGTACCGCACTGGGGATAAACCGAACCCCCCGAGCCTTCAAAAGAAGCCCTTACCCTAATCTCCCTCCGCCCGCCCCCCGCGCCCCCCGCCCCCGAAGCAATTAGGGTGCGTGGCGCCGTCTCCCTCCCAGACGGCCAGCCGGCTTCGAATTAAAAAACCGGGCGGAATATTAATAATCGCAATTTTTCCCTCAATGCGGCGAGACCGTGCCCTAAATCAATATGCGCTTAGAACGGGAATTTCAAAGCGGAGTCTAGATAATAGCTTGGGGGGTGAGGGGCGGCCTGAAGGGAAGCGATTGATAGACGGACCCACACGCAGGATTCTCTGAGGCCGACAATTAAAATGCCTCACACACGCACACTCAAATCTGTTGGCAAAGCTGAATCAGACACCCAGGAACAATTGATTTCGGCTGGTGATGCCCGTTTCCAAAGCCACAGGAAGTGTTGGGTGGACAGAAATATCAAGGCTATCTACCCTCCCTCCCCTCCGAGCTCACCTCCTTTATCTCACCTTTGTTCCCAAATCCCTATTGCGGGGTCGTCTCTCTAAACGCACGGACCTTAGACCCTCTCTGGGTCACCCTCTCCAACCCCTTACTCCAAACTCCAAACCGAACCCGTTTAGACTCTCTGGATCTTTGCCCGGCGGGATCTCTGCAAGCCCGTGTGGGGCATTGGTTGATATTTTTGTTCTTGGGTTTGAAAACAGAGATACGTTTCCTTCCTCTCCCCCGCTAGACTGTAAGTTCCTTATGGACACAGAAACGTGCCTCCTAAGCCTGTTCTACTGGATTCTCCCCAGCGCCTAAAACAGGGCTCCACACCCGCTGAGAGGTCACAATGAAGCCTATCGATCGATCCCTCCCGGCTCCCCCCCCCAGACACACACACACACACACACACACACACACACACACACACACCGGCGGACTTTCTGGAAAACCCGAATTGGCAGGACGGTAGAGAGGGTCCCTCACCTTGTCCTCTTTGCCCGGCCTTGAACAAAACCTTCCCCGCCGCCCCCGCCCGCCCCCCCGCACCGGTCAGGTAAACACACAGGGGCCGTTCCCTCGACACCGGGGTCTCCACACATCGCGGAAAAAGGGGAAAGGGGCGAGGGGGGGGGGAGGGAAAGGAACGAGTGGAGATGAATATGTTCTGCCTTTTCTTTTCTTTTCCTTCAAAGGATTGCGAAGCCGTCGTAAACATCGGCCCAGGAGGCGCAAACTCGAGTGTCATCTTACCACGGCGGCCGATGTCGACCCCCAGCCCCCGACCGTCGAAACCCCCCGCCCCCCCGGGCCCCGCAGCTTCGCGGGAGACTTCCCGCCTCCCTCCCGCACCGGGACTGCAGAACAAACAAACTTTCTGGTCGCCCTAAACACGCACGCACACACACACACACACAGAAGGGACCTCTGGAATCGACTCAAAGGCAGCAACCCACACCTGTACGCCCCCTCCCCCGCCAACACACACACACACCACAGAAAAAAAACCCGTCGAAACTTTCAATCAGATCCGCGAAGCCTCGAAGGCCCGGGGGCGGGGACCGGGCCCGGAGAGGACCAGGAAAGCGCGTAAAATGAAAAGACCGGTCCTGACCTGGCTTGGACGAGGAGTTTCCGAAACCCCACTCTGTTCTCGATCTTGCTAGTCGCCTTTAAAAAAAGAATCCACGTGATTTACGCTTCGGGGATAAACCACGGGGGGCGGGGGGGGGGGGAATACACAGAGAGAGGGAGAGGGCCGGCCCAAATGTCCGGGGGTTTGGAGGTTGCAGGACCGGATCGTGGCGCCCCTCGGGCCGCCCTTTCTTGCCCCCACCCCGGCCCCGGCCCCGGCCCCGGCCCGGGGATTTTTCTCATTTAAAGGAGGGCTTGAGCCTTCCGCAGCCTTTTTTCCAGATCCCAAAAAGAAAGAAGACGGGAATCCACCACCTCCGCCGCTTCCTGCTCCGGAGCCGACACGGCGCGACCGGCGACTTCCCCGTGGGCCGCCTCCTCCGCCCCCAGGCCCCCGCCCCAACGCCCCGCGCAACGTCGACACCTCCGCGCGCCCACACACCCCACACCCACACAACGCACACCACACACACCACACACGAAACTGCCTCCAAACTTCCACTCCCCCCGCCTTCCCGGGCGGAGGCGTCTCCAAACTCGCCCCCCGCCCCCAAACCGCCGCCGTCTCCCCCCCCCCCCCCCCGCTGCCCACGTCGGGCTGCTCCGCGTTCGTTCCATATTTCATAACTTTCGGCGGAACAATCAATTTTTCTTTTTTCATATATATATATATCAAAAGGGGGGGACGGAAATGGCGGAAGGCGAACGGGGTGAGGGGGGCTTGGGGGGCTTGGAGGGCTCAGGATGGGGAAGGGGAGAGGGGCCGGGGAGGGGGGCTTCCCCAGATGGCGCGACCTCCCCTCGGCCCCCCCCAGGGAAAGGTGTTGGGGACACTGACCTTCGTCTCCAGGTGGGAGAATCGGCGGGGGCGAGTGGAGAGGAAGGTCCGCTCCGGCGCTTTGAAGTCGTTCCCGGAGAAGTGGGAGGCGGCGAGGCGGAATGGAGGGGAGGGGGTTGGGGGTGGGCGAGTGGCCGGTCCTGGGTGGCGACCGGGCCGCCAGAGAAGTTGTCCTCCTCCTCCTCCTCCCTGCGGCCGGTCCCCCGGACGGGTCTGGGGGCGACCCCTGGGCAGCCCGCGCCGTCGTCCTCCTCCGGGACTCCGGGTGGCTACCAGGCCCGCGGCCGCGGTCTCCCCGTGTCGGGGGAGCAGCGGGGCGCCATGCGGCCGGTCCGGCCCCCGTCGTGGGTCGGGTGGGTGGTCTGGGTCCGACCTTACATAGCCCTCTCCGGGGGAGCCCGCGCCCCCGGAATGCCCCCCGGAATGCCCCCGGGCACCCCGCCTTCAGGCCCGCTCCTCCGTTGTTCCGCCGGGAAAGCCACGCTTCCTCACCTTGCCACCGGGAGCCCGGGCTCCGTCTGCTGCACGCTGCGCTCCCGACACATTTCCTCCCCCGCACGCCCCTCCTCCCCCTCTTCCCCCTCCCCCCAGCCGCCGCCTCCCCTCCCCCCGCAGCCTCCGCGCTGCGCTGAGCTCCCCCAGCCGCCCCGCTTCTGCCCGTCTCCCCCTCCCTCTCGGATCCTTCCCCCCTCAACTTTAGGGTCCCACCTCCCCTTCGGGTACGGCCACCCGGGGTGGGTCTTTCGGGGGGGTGGCGGTGGTTGTTTTGGATTCCCTTAAGGTTTCCCCTTTCTTAATTGATTTCCCTCCCCCAATCCGTCCTTCCTCCGGGGGTCCCCTCCCTCCCAAAAAAATAGATATATATGGCTGGGGGGAGGGGGTGGCGGTCTCCCCCTCGTCGCCCTCCTCCAAGCTTTAGCGAGCGGAGCGCGCTGTGCGAGCGCCGTTGGAGAGGCGCGCCCAATGCGCCGCGGAGAGTCCGGCGGCGGCGGCGGCGGCGGCGGCCCGCAGGCTGAGGTCGGGAGGGGGGTGGCGGGGAAGGGGGAGGTCTCTCCCAGCCGTCCGCAGAGAGTCCCCTCGCTACCCAGAAGGCCGGTGGAGAACCGCAGTTACCATAAAGCGCCTCTCACTCGGCTCCTCCAAAGATGTCAAAACCCCAGCCGCCGAGCCGCCAGACTGAGGTCCGGTCGAGGCTCCTGCCGCCGCCGGTGGGGTCGGCGTCGCCTTCCTCCCCCACCCCGGTGGCTTCCCCTTCCCGGACCCCCGCGCCCCCAGAAATCGCGCTTTTCCAGCGGACAAGACGCTCGCCTGGACGCCCACCCCACTCGCCTCCCACCTCCTCCATCCCGCCCCCTCTCTCCTCGCCCCATTTTCATCCCTTCGATGGCGTCTGTTGAGCGCTGATTGGGTGCGAAGCCCTGTGATAAGTGCTGGGGAGTCTCGGACTGCTTCCCGTCGACGCGGCCAGGGGCTCCGGGAAAAGGCCACCCGCGTTCGCAGGTTCACCCTCTGCCCCCTCCTCCATCTCCGGGATCCGGGCTTCCGTTCCCACTTTAACAGGGTGGGAATTGTTTGAACGCGGCAGAGGGTAGGACTGGACGCTGCGGAAGAACCTAGTGTCTCTCCCCTTTGGGGGAGGGGGATTCCGTGGGGCTGGATCGACCGCTCCCCGTCCCCCGTCCCCCGTCCCCGACAATTATCTGTTGCATTTCATTTTCTTTGGCAATGAGCAACTTTTGGCTCGGGCCACGCGGCTCGTAAATTCCTCGTTCCAACCGCCCGTCTTCACTGCGCTGTTTGCGCTTGGGGGTCCCGGCCGTTCCGCGACCCCGGCCCGGACCCCCGTGGTCTGACATAAGTTGGGGAGTGGGGAGGGGGCTCCAATTCCATGCACCCTCCCACCCCGACCCCCCGTGGCCTTACGGCAGGAAAACGGGGGCAGGGGGGCGGCTCTCCCAGGTGCCCCGACCTGTTTTGAGGGAGGGGGCGACCTCGGTGTTCCTCGTGGGTCTGCCCCACGGTTCACCTTAGTTTAGCCAGGGCTGGTCCAGAATTCAGGATTTGAACTAGCGACTCCGTCCTCAAGCCCTGCAGGAGAAATCCCTGGAAAACGGCGGGGCCGGGGAACAGTCCCGCGAAGAAAAGTTCTAGAGTTTCCTTTCAACTCCCTTTTCTCCGTCGCCTTCTTCTTTCTTCTCTCTTCTCTCTCTCTCTCTCTCTCTCTCTCTCTCTCTCTCTCTCTCTCTCTCTCTCTCGTTTTAAAGGTAGAAAAACAGGACTTACCTAAAGCGCCTAGAATGCTGCCAAGGGTGGGGGGGGGGCGGTTATCTACCAGATGTTTTCCCTTCTTTTCTCTCTTTTTTAGTACTCTTATGACAATAGGGTTGGCATTCTTTGAGATTTTTATTCATTCTGTTTAAGTTCTCAGCGTCTATCTATAAAAGAGCCACCTCTCTCGAAGCAGAAGTGAAACGTATCTACCGTTTGAAACCCGAAACTCCAGGGCAGAACTAAATCTCCATATTCCGGAGCTGCTTAAAACAAACCGACGCAAATGATATTCCGAGTGGCTTTCCCTCAGGTCGCTTCCCCGTTACCCTGCTATGAGCTAAAGGGTGTCTGTGCACCCTCCCCACACCCCAACTCTCCCGAAGCACTGGAGAACCCATCACCATCCACTCGCTCAAAAAGAATGCAAACCCATTTTCTTGCCTGTGTTTCTAGGGGTATGCATCTGAAAGCCATCCCACACATTTTTTTAATCTCCGGTAACAAGCAGAAAGACACCTGGACTATTACGTTGTAAAGCTATTTTTTATAAAGACGTTTTAGGGCCAGACATTAAAAGTTATTAGACTGAACACACGTGAGTTACAGACACACAGCTGGAGAAAAGGCCTCTGGTATTTTTTTCTCCCAGTGAAAAACCTCATTGACATGGTTCTTCTACCCCGAAAGCCTTTATAACTAGATGGTGTGTGCGAGATGGGGGAGGTGTATATTTTCTCCTGGGAGAGGGGAAGATCATCGCGGTTACTTCCGGCGAAGAGGAGCCAGGACTTCTCGATGTTGGAATCCCACGGGCAAGAGGATAACGGGCTGAGAAGGCCTGTCAGTCTACCTCAGGTCCACTATTTAGTCTTTCCCTTCCTCCCTCTGCCTCCTCTCCCCCAGTGCATTTGCTTTTCATGGATATCCATATCAAATTTAGTAATCCAGGCTTTCTCCGGACGATGGAGGATCATGAAAAAACAATTCACTGGAGTGACCCGGTTGGATGCTTGTCCTGGCCTGTGCAGACCTCCCTCGACAAAGGGGTCTATTTGTCTAGGCTGAAAAAAATCTCACAGATCAAATAAACACAACAGAAAGTTGTAAAAGTGAAGAGCCGGGGCCTCCGAAGGAAGGTGATGCATGGAGAATAGAGCTCCAAAAAGTCTCTTTCGGTAGAGGAGGGTGCTTCGTCCTCCTCCAACCATCATTTTTAAGGCCTGGTCAACTCCTTTCTTCGAGAGTTCAATGGTGAGGACTCAAGAGTATTTCCAGCTCTTAAAGCCTGACCTGAGAAAGGAGAAACCCTCCCCCATCCCCAGCGCCTGGATAAAAATAAATACGTCCGATCTTTGATTTGGGTTTGGGATTTTTTTTTTTCGTGACAGTTATCAGTGTTGCTCCAAGGCCTGGGTTTCCACGTTCCTGTTCACAGGCCCGGGAGGCTTCAGTCACCCGCCTGAGCCGCCTCCCTGCATCGCCTAGGACGCGTATCTGCAGCCCAGGGCCCGGAGAAGAATCCTGAGACTCTAAGCGCAGCTTGTCGGGGGCCGCTGTCTTCTCCGCCTCCCTCCTCCCTCCTCCTTCCTCCCTCCCCCACCCCCCTCCCCTTCCCCTCAAGACCCTCAGGGAGCTGACCTCCGGGTCAGGCTGCTGTACACTGCACTCAGTGAAGGGAGGATTTCAATGAAAGGGAAAGAGCGAGGCCGAATGAGACTGAGCAAAAGGGAAAGAGAGACAGAGAGGGCGAAATAGGCAGGGAAGGGAGGGAGAGAGAAATTCGGGTCGGGGACTCTGAACATGTTCTCCGCCCCCACCATGTCTCTAGAGAATATGGCCAGACTAGGCCCTGCTCTCCCCCACTGCATTCACAGCTGGGATTTTCATCTCACCCAAGAGGATTTTACCCTCCCTGGGGCAACTCGCCTCTCCTCCGGGCTGTGTGTATGTACTGTCCATCTAAGAGCAGGCCTGAGGGAAGTCTTCCTGCCACCTCTCGCCTCTCCCTGGCCTCTAGAGTCTCCTTATGCCCCTGTCGCTCACAACAAGGCATGATGGGTCGCCACTGGCAACCCAAGCCAGTTTCCACGATGGTGTGTATTGGGTTTTGTTTGTGTTTTTGTTTTTGGTTAGGCGGTAACGTAGTTTACTGTGCTTGTTTGTTTTTGATCGGGTGGTCAGGAGCCCGAATAATAAAACAAACCAACTTTCCACCAAGATTTCAGAGAAGCTGTTTCTTCGGTCCTAAATCAGTCCCTGCTCAACAGGGACGCCCTTCGAGTGAACCCCAAGGATCCGGAGGGTTGCAGACATCGCGTTTTTCCTCCCCCAGATAAAGCACGCCTGTTACTACAGTAGGTGCTTTTTTTCCAGAGTCTCACACCACCAAGAGGGCTTGGGGTCAGGTTGTGAAGCAAGTGTGCAGGGCTCAGGGGCCGAGTCCCATCTTCCCACCCCCACCCGGGTCACCAAGACGTATAAGGCTGGCTTTCCCTAAGAAACCTGAGTGAGGTAACATCTGAGCCTATCCATACTTACATCCGGGTTGATAAGTTATTTCGGAAATCGCATAACGGCAATTAAGGAAACATCAAACGGCCCCAAGCAACAGCAGCGCAACCCCGAGAATTACAGGGAAGAGGATTTATTTATTTTTTTTCAAGTCCCCGACCAACGGCTAGTCAAGGAGGCCCGGGCGAGTAGGAGAGACATTTCGAAGGCCCTTCCTCCCCTCCCCCTCTTCTCCCTCCTCCTCCTCCTCCACCCTGGCATCAGGAAGGCCCGGCCGGGGTGGAGGGTGCCCAAGAACTGGTCGGGAAGGACCGGAGAGCGGTGGCCTGCGGAACTGTCCTTATCTCACGTTTTCGGGGCTGTGGTTGGTTTGTGTCACAACGTTAAACGTCGAACCCTGACGCACAAAGCAAACATTTCCCCAGGCTTGTGAAATACCGTCTGCACTGCAGGAGACCGCTGTTTACCCTTTCCGGTTAATATGTATTCAGGCCGTTTAGAGAAAAATACATGGATCGGGGCCTTGATTAGAGCTGCGGCTCCGATGGGGAGGGGGGAGGGGCGGGGGGCGGTCCTGCGCTCGGGCTCCGGAGAGGGCGAGGTTCGGGCTGCCGTTCGCCATCTAGACACGCTCGGCGGGGTGCTTTTCCTAGATAACCCCGCACGCCACATCCTCCCGCGGCTGCGGGCCTATTAGCGAGCCTCCTGTGTGTTGGTTAACGAGGGAGGGGTGGGTGGGGAGAAACCGGGTCGACGGAAAAAACGCTCGCCAGTGATCGAGGGCGGGGGCTTCCAGTGCCGCGCCCCCAGCCATTTTGTCTCTGGGTGTTCCCATCTGCGGGTCCGTCCCCCCCGTCCCCGAGTAATTAGAGGCTGGACCGCTGGGGTGGCAGCCCCCCACCCCCGGCCGGGCGGGCCGGGGGCGGGGGGCGAGCGGGAGGACATCCGTGCCCCGCAACCCTGCCCTGCGAACTCGTCTCCGGGGGTAACGGGGGTGGCCACCCGCGTCGCCCCCGGGCACGACGACCGGGCGGCCGATCCTGGCTGGCTGGAACTCCGTGCAGCGCTCCTCCGGGGGAGATCGGGGACAGGCAGCTGCAAGCACGGCTCGTCCGGCCGGGAGGGGGGGAGGGGGCACTGTGTGTGTGTGTGTGTGTGTGTGTCTGTGTGTGTGTGTGCCTGTGTGTGTGTGTGTCTGTGTGTGTGTCTGTGTGCGCGCGCGCGCTTTGGGGGGAGGGGTAAAATAGGATGGGGAAGAGAAGATCTGGAGACGAAAATAGGCAACGGGAACGGGAACCTCGCTCCTAGAATGCTTTCCCTTCCCTCCGCCCCCTCCAATCCTCTCCCACCCCCCAGAAGCTGCTCGCGGACTGATGTCCTCCACCACCACCCCACACCCAACAACGAGGGTTGCTGCCGGCGGGGCGACTCGGAGCGATTGAGATTCCATCTGGGCTAATCCCATGACCAAGTTTCATATTTTCCGCGGAACACGTTCCCAGCCCCCCCTCCCCACCCACCAGCCCCCCGCCCCCCGCCCCCCCCACCGCCCTTGCATTATTAACTGCAAAAATTAGTCCGTAGACTCTATCCCAAACCCTTAAAGGCGCTTGAAGGTGGGGGTGGGGGTGGGGAGGAGGGAGGTTTGTATTGGAAAGCCTGACAGAGCCTTCAGTGTGTATGTGGTAGAAGGCATAATGCATAATGCACAGCGCCTGGAATCCCTGCCATTAGCGGCCTGCCGGTGACACAGACAAACGACTCCGAGAAGGAGAAATATCCAGCTAGATCTAGAGTTTAAATAGAACAGCGTGGAAGGAAAGAACGCCATTATTTAAAAGTGTGTTTTCGTAGACACTAGCATATATTTTAATGATTTAAAACAGACGATGAATCACGGCCTTCGCCCGCGCCCCCCTTGACTTTTTTTTTTTTTGAAGAGATGGGGAGGGGAGTGGGGGGATATGTTGCGAAAGAAATGCGAGAAAGGTAGACTACGGAGCGTGTCGCAGACAACTGGAGTCCCGATCGGTGAGTGGACATTACCCCAGAAACAAGGTGGGAATCGGAGTGGAGCTTGGGACGGAGAGATAGGCCGCCCTCGATACAAACTGACCCACGACGGTGATTCTTTAACCTTCCAAAGCCCCTCGGGAACGGGGCAGTGGAGGGAGAAACATCTCTCAGGAGAAGATTCCCCCCTCCGTTCAAATTGCGCACCTCCTCACCCACGACCCGGGCTGCGAATGACCCAGGAGGTAAGGGTGAGCGTGTTCCCATAGTCACCGAAACGCCTACAATTTAAAGTGTCGGACCTTCGTCTTCCCGTGGACGATCCGAAGGCCTTCTCTAATACCACGTTTAACACTCCGCAGTGTTTTTTAGCAATTAAGGCGAGAACGGGGTGGGTATAAAGATAAGCCACTTTTTTTCGCCATGCAAGTGTGAAAGATAAGATAACACTAAGCTGGGGCAAAGCGGCTGTTTACAACCTCCCCCCAGCGATTTTGATCGGTCACCCCTTATCTCACAAAAATGCTCGTTTCGAAAGCTGCATCTAAAATAATAATTTAAAAAGAAAGGCTCAAGGAAAACGCATTTTCGTTTGGAAATTACACGTAGCATCCACCTCCCTGAAACCAGTCCCCACGGGGCTCCGCAGGCCGTGGAGCGCCTCAAGACCGGGTTTTCTCGCTCGCCTTATGGGGACACGGACTTTTCCCCTTCGTCGAGAGAAATAAAACCGGGTCAAGGCGATTCGGATGCATTCTGCGTCCAACCTCGGGCTCTCCATACCCCGAGATATCCAGGTGTGTCGTCCCTCTCTCCACCCCGCCCCCCCCCCCCCCACAGTGCAAGAACGGGGTTTGTGTTTTCCTAATCACTCCGTGTGTTGAAACTAAACAGGTAGTTGTATTTGGGAGGGTCACATAACTATGTCAACATGTGGTGGTTGTTAATGCAAAATAAGAACCTCCGCTGACTTTTACAAGCCCCTGTAAAAGAAGGAAAGGCACAACGCGACACGGAAACCGAGAGCTCTCCGCTGAACCGCAGCTCTCGGGGTTTATTGTGAGATTCCCTTCTTTCGGCGAAAACCCCCCGAAGGGATTTCCTGCCTCACGATTTGTCCGGGAGGATAGCGGGGCTGCTGCCGAAGCCCCTCCCCCACTCCCGGAAAAAGCCTGGGCCACAAAAGCCCGACCTGGGTGGAGGCAATCTTGGACCCCTTCTCCCGCAATCTCCCGGAAGGCCTGATCAGCAGCATGGGTCTCGGGCGGGCCCTTCCCAACCCCGCTCCCCAGTTCGGTGGCGCCTGGATACGAAGCCCCCCGCCCCAAACTCACAACAATAATAACACTAATGGTATTTGTTAAGCGCTTACTATGGGCCGAGCGAGCGCTCTTCTAAGCGCTGGGGGAGATACAAGGTGATCAGGTTGTCCCACGTGGGGTTCACAATCTTCACCCCCGTTTTACCGATGAGGTAACTGAGGTACAAAGAAGTTAAGCGACTTGCCCGAAGTGGCAGAGCCGGGACTGGACCCCACGACCTCTGACTCCCAAGCCCGTGCTCTTTCCCCCAAGACACCCCGCCTCTCAATCGATCAACCGATCAGGCGGTGGGATTTATTGAGCGCTCACGGTGCGCAGCGCGTCGTCCTCAGCGCTTGGGAGTTCCCAATACAACTGAGTCGGTGGGCGCGTTCTCTGCCCCCAACGAGTTGGCAGTCCAGAGGGTGGTGGTGGGGCGGCTCCGCCTCTCCGGGCCGAGGCTGGGGAGGTCAGTAGGGAGGCCGGCCGCCAGCCGGGGAGGCTCCTCCCCTTGGCCTCCTGCGGAGGGCCCGGCCGCGGCGTTGGCTGGGGGTGAGCGGGCGGCCGATGACAGCATCTGCCTCACGTAAAATCCCACACGAGTGCGATTAGTCACCGCCAGCCTTCCCTCCGGCTGGCGCGGCCCCAAGGCCAAGCCCCTGGAGGGAGGGAGGGAGGGGCCGAAAGCCGGGGGGCCTGTCCTTCCCCCCCCCCCCCCCAACGGGCCCCGAGATCGAGTCCAACCGGGCCCAACCGGACCGGGACCCTCGAAGGACCAGCGTGGCATCTCTGGGCCGCATCTCATCCAACCCGGTCCCTCCCCTCCCCCTCCGCCCCCAGGTTCAGATTGGGGCGACCCCCGGCCCTGACCCCCTCCCCCGCCCGGGCCTCGCAGGCTCCGACTGAGCCCCCTCCCCCGCCCCCAGCCCGCAGCTCGGGAGAGGAGGAGGAGGAGGAGGGGGGGAGAACAGCTTTTTCCGGCGAGAGACGGCAGCTGCCAGAAATGGAGAGGTTTCCCCGGGCGCAGCTCCGCCAGCGGCTGCGGGGTTTGCCAGGGCTCTGGCCGGACCTGGCCCGGACAATCCGCACCGTCCCGCACCGCCTTCTCCGCCGGGATCCATTCATTCACTCATTCGATCGCATTTATTGCGTGCTTACTGTATGCAGACCACTGGACTAAGCGCCTGGGAAGTACAATTCGGCAACTAATAGAGACGGTCCCTACCCAACGTTCATTCATTCAATCGTATTTAGTGAGCGCTTACTGTGTGCAGAGCACTGGACTAAGCGCTTGGAAAGTAATATAGAGACACGATCCCTAGCCAACAACGGATTCCGCGGACCTCCGGGCCTTCAGGACCGGGGACGGCCCCGGGGTCATCAAGCCCCGGCCTCGCCCCCGCCGGGCGGGGCGGGATTTACCGGATCAAAACCGGTCCCGGGAATCTGGGGGTTCCCCCCCCCCCCGATCCCCGACACCTGCTCCCACGACCCCGGGCCGGCCGAAGGTTGT
Organism: Tachyglossus aculeatus; assembly: GCF_015852505.1. Taxonomy (NCBI): domain Eukaryota; kingdom Metazoa; phylum Chordata; class Mammalia; order Monotremata; family Tachyglossidae; genus Tachyglossus; species Tachyglossus aculeatus. Next base: position 28,385,896 of record NC_052083.1, read on the forward strand.
CGGCTCCTGTCAGGGGCCAGACCCACATTGGGGGGGGAGGGCTCGCCCCCCAATCCTGCCGGGCAACCCGAGAGCTTAGCTGACCCTTGCTGTTTCAGGGGACAGGGCCAGGGGTTGGAGCCGCGATCCTTTATCCTAGAAGGCGCCGAGTCCGCGGGGCACGGCGGGAGGAAGCCCGAGGGGAGGGGGGCGTTTTAATCGTCCCGGCCAAGTCCAAAAATACCCCTTTCCCCGCGCCCCCCGCCCCCTAACCGGCCCGGTCGGGGCGCCCCAACCTCGTCTTGGCGCCCTGCCGCGCGGTCCGCAATCAATCAATCAATCAATCGTATTTATTGAGCGCTTACTGTGTACAGAGCACTGTACTAAGCGCTTGGGAACCCCTTTCCCCGCGCCCCCCGCCCCCTGAGCGGCCCGGTCGGGGCGCCCCGGCCTCGTCTTGGCGCCCATCCGCTCGGTCCGCAATCAATCAATCAATCGTATTTATTGAGCGCCTACTGTGTCCAGAGCACTGTACTAAGCGCTTGGGAAGTACAAGTTGGCAACATATAGAGACAGTCCCTACCCAACAGTGGGCTCACAGTCTAAAAGGGGGAGAATTCTAAAAGGGCCCCCGGCCGGTCCTGGCAGGGAGGGTCGCCGAGGGGATCTCTACCCCCAACCCCGAGACCCCCTCCCACGCCCCCCCCCCCCCCCCAGTCCCAGCCCCGGAGCAGGTCTCCCCCACGCTCCTCCTTTCCGCCCGCTCCCTGCCCTCGAGCTGGGGGTGGGGAAAAACACACACACACAAACTCACTCTCCCCTTCCCCCCCCTCCTCGACTCTTTTCCCCTCCCCACCCTTCCCTGCTCCTTGTTGGCCAGGGTCCCGGCTGGGGAAGGCGGTGTTTTGCCAGCGGGAGCAGAACGAGTGCGCAAAAGAAAACCTCCCTCCTTTAATGAGGGTGCACACGGGGGCTGCCCGCCAGGGTGATTACAGCGCGGGCTGGAGAAGACGAGAGGGTGGGGGGCTTGGGGAGAGGGGGGGAGGAGGAGGAGGCAGGGCCGGCGATGTGTACAGCAGCAACAGCAGCAGCAGCGGCGGCTCCGGGGCTCGGAGTCCCCCGCCTGTCTGGCTGCTAATCGCACGTTTTCCGCTGTTAAAAAAGAAACCGAGACGCCGCGGCCCAGCCAAGCGCTTGCGACTCCGTGTGTGTGTGTGTGCGTGTGTGTGTGTGACATGAAAAGATGGCGATGTCTCCCCTCCCCCCAACCGCCGCCCCCCCCGCCCACCATGCACTCAGTCCCCTCTCTCCCCCCTCCTCTCTCTCTCTCTCTCTCCCCCTCCCTCTCTCTCTTTCCACTTCCTCCCCGCCAGTCCTGTTTTGCAGTTTTAATGCTGTTTTCGGCCGGACACCATTACGTTGCCAGCCGCTCCTCGGTGGGTCTAGTGCGTTTTCTCTCCCCCCCCCGCCCCCCTTTTGTCTTCCGGTGCCTATAGAAAATGTTCGCTTTTGTCTCGATCTCTTGTTAAACTAAACTTCTGGTTTTAATGTAAGGCAGTTTGTGTGGGGAGGGGCGAGGGGCCGGGGATTTTTCCTTTTGGGGGGGCAGGGAAGGGAGGGATGGAGGGGCGGTGAACGTGGAAACTTCTCCAGCAGAGCTGCGTCCTCACCCCCCCACACACAAACACACACTGATCTCCGTCACAACACCCCTCACGCCCTTCCTCCCAAGCCCCCCGACCTCTTATCTCGCTGCCGCCTCTCTTTTCCCAACCCCCCTCCTCCCCATAGACACAAACGCACCCACCCACCAACACACTCTTCAAGACGCTCTGCCGGGGCAGGAAGGAGAGGGAGAGATCTCGACTGGGGCGGGGGGGCGGTGGGGGGCACGGATACAGGGAACAAACGGGCAGGAAGGAAGCTTTGGAAAGTGTCTGCCCCGGGTTTGAGACTCAACGTGACCTCTCTCTCCGTTGGACTCCACCTCTCACTCCCTTCTGGGTTATCACTCGGGGCTTTGTATCAAGGGACGGGCGTGGGTGTATTTTGTTTTGTGGGTGGTTGGGTTTTTTTCTCTCTCTTTTTTTCTGCCATCTATTTGGAAGCCTTTAACACCTTTGCTGATTGTAGGACGCAGGTGTGTGTGTGCGCCCTTCGGAGTGGGGGGTGGGTGGGGCAGAGAAAGGGGTCCCAAGTCTCGAGATGCTCGCCTCCCAAGTTTACCTTTCGTTCATTCATTCAATCGTATTTACTGAGCGCTTACTGTGTGCAGGGTACTATACTAAGCGCTTGGAAAATACAATTCGGCAACCAACCGAGACAATTCCTGGCTACGTTTTTTGTTTTTGCAAGGGAGAGGCTGGGGTGGGTACCACCAACACAAAGGACTTTCCTCGCCTTGTGAACCTGTTGGCCCCGGGGCAGCACCCCTTTCTCCTCACCGGGAGGGACCGTATCGAAATAAAGCCACCACCTCCCCACACCCAGGCTTCTTCCTGCTTAACTCCGAGCAGACTCACACGGCTCGAGAGAAAAAAAAAAAAAGAAGGAAAAAAAAAAAACTCCCGGGATGCATACACTATAGATCTATCTATTTCGGAGCTGCTCAGCCGGCAATTTTTTTTAAAGTCAGCAATTAAGCGCGGCGTCGCCATCTCCTCTTTTAGTGTCGATTATGTCAGATGCACATGGCCTTGGTGCTCCTGTCGGGGGCCTCTGCGATTAGTCACAGGCTCGCTTCGCCCCCTTCCTAATCGGGCTTTTCCAGCCAGCGTTTATTTGTGGCTGATTCCGAGGCTTTGGCAGGAAGCCACGGGGCGCATCCTCCCTCCCCAAGCCCCGCACGCGGGCACTTTTCAGGGGGGCTCACGCCTGGACCCTCCCCCCCCCCCACCACCTCCCTCTTTTTTCTTTTTTTTTTTCCTCCCTTTTTCCTTCCCTCCCGGTGCCGGCGAAATCTATTTGTGTGGTGTCATTTGCATAAAAATAGGACAAGTGTTTCTGTGCGTTTGTACGCGAGAGGCGAAATCCTTATTGATGTGTCTGTGTGGAGCCTTCGGATGTCGGAGCGGTTTGATTTAGGGTGTTTGTGTTGCCTTGCGCGAGAAATTAGAGGAAATCCTTATCAACGCTCCCCGCGGGCCGCCCGTCTCCCTCCGGGGAATCCATCTTCCCAGCGGGGAATACCGCGGGCCTGGGTCCCTGGACCGGCCGGTGGGGGTGGGGGTGGGGAAGGGGGTGGGGGAGGGGGCGAGCTGGCGGCCTACCGTGGCTCATAAAACCAGGCGGGCTAATGACCAGCTGCCAAACTGTTTACTTGTGGCGCTTTCCGAGGTCGCCTTTCGAAACGTCCCGGACGTCCATCCATTTCGTGATCAAGACATCGCCTGCCCCGTGATTGAGGCTAATAAATTGTCACCTTGTTCATTTCGGCGGCATTGATTTCTTCTCCCCGTCCCTGATTTCCCCGCGTGGCTACCGCCGCGGGGGCCTTGGCGGCTCCTTAGCCCCGGCCCCTGGCATCTCCGGGGCTTCCAGCCCCGTCAGTCAATCAATAATCATTAACGCGGGGGACCCCCGTACCCCTAGATCACTCTGAGGGGAGGGGGGAGGGCGGGGAGGCAGCTGCGGAGGGGAGGGGGGAGGCCTCTCCGGAACTAATGATAATAATAGAGGGGTTTGATAGCGCTTCTTACGTGCCAAACGCTGTGCCAAGCGAAGGGTGGAAGCAGTCGTCCTATCCTCTTCGCCGGCGGGACTGGGATAATGAGAAGCAGCATGGCCTAGTGGTAAGAGCACGGGCTGGGGAGTCAGGGGACGTGGGTTCTAATTCTGCCTCCGCCACTTGTCCGTTGGGTGACCTTGGGCAAACCGCTTAACTTCTCTGGGTCTCAGTTCCCTCATCTGTAAAATGGGGATGACGACTGTGAGCCCCACGTGGGACAACCTGATTGTCTTGTGTCCACCTCAGCGCTTAAAACTGTGCGTGGCGTGTAGTAAGCGCTTAAGAAATGCCATCAGCAGAAGCAGCATGGCATTCATTCATTCATTCAATCGTATTTATTGAGCGCTTACTGTGTGCAGAGCACTGTACTAAAGTGCTTGGGAAGTACATGGCAGAGTGCACAGAGCACGGGCCTGGGTGCCAGAAGGTTGTGAGTTCTAAGCCTGACTCCGCCAGTTGTCTGCTGGGTGACCTTGGGCAAGTCCCTGCACTTATCTGGGCCTCAGTTCCCTCATCTCCCATCCTCGTGTCTCTCTCCACTTCAATCCATACTTCATGTTGCTGCCCGGATTATCTTTGTCCAGAAACGCTCTGGGCATATTACTCCCCTCCTCAAAAATCTCCAGTGGCTACCAATCAATCTGCGCATCAGGCAGAAACTCCTCACCCTGGGCTTCAAGGCTGTCCATCACCTCGCCCCCTCCTACCTCACCTCCCTTCTCTCCTTCTACAGCCCAGCCCGCACCCTCCGCTCCTCCGCCGCTAATCTCCTCACCGTACCTCGTTCTCGCCTGTCCCGCCATCGACCCCCGGCCCACGTCATTCCCCGGGCCTGGAATGCCCTCCCTCTGCCCATCCGCCAAGCTAGCTCTCTTCCTCCCTTCAAGGCCCTGCTGAGAGCTCACCTCCTCCAGGAGGCCTTCCCAGACTGAGCCCCTTCCTTCCTCTCCCCCTCGGCCCCCTCTCCATCCCTCCATCTTTCCTCCTTCCCTTCCCCACAGCACCTGTATATATGTATATATGCTTGTACATATTTATTACGCTATTTATTTATTTATTTATTTATTTTACTTGTACATATCTATTCTATTTATTTTATTTTGTTAGTATATTTGGTTTTGTTCTCTGTCTCCCCCTTTTAGACTGTGAGCCCACTGTTGGGTAGGGACTGTATATGTTGCCAATTTGTATTTCCCAAGCGCTTAGTACAGTGCTCTGCACATAGTAAGCGCTCAATAAATACGATTGATGATGATGATCTGTAAAAGGGGGAATGAGACTGTGAGCCCCCATGTGGGACAGGGACTGTATCCAACCAGATTTGCGTGTATCCACCCCAGAGTTTAGTATAGTGCCTGGCACACAGTAGGCGCTTAACAAACACAGTTATTATTATGCCTCGGCCCTGTATACCGCCCTTTCCACCAAATCGCTCTCACATCAATGAACTGAATCTTTGCCCTCCCAACGACCCTGAGAGGTAGAGATAAAGGAAGGTAATTATGATTCCCATTTGGGGGATTAGGCACCTGAGGTTCAGAGAGGTTAAGCGACTTGCCCACGGTCACCCAGCAGGTCAGGGGCAGACGTGGGACTCGAACGCGGGGGCTCCTCCTCCGGCGTCCAGCCCGGGGCTCCTGCCACCCCACCAGGCAGCCTCCCCCCCCGGGGGGGGGGGGGTCTCCCCGAAGGGCAGACCCCTCCCCTTTCCCGGGGCAAACCGAAGTAGCCCACTTTGGGGCCCTCCTCCCTCCCAGCGAGGGGAGGGTTAAAAAACCACGTCTCCACGCTGGCTCCTTCGCGGCGCGGAGGAAACGTTGGATCAAAGTGCTTTCGGGGACGGAAACACACACATACACACACACACCACACACCACACACACCCAAACACACACACGCTTTGTAGAGCTACAGAGAGGCTAAAGTTGAATTGCTCCCCAGTCGCCCCGCTGGCTTTCCGCCCGTTTGCCCCCGCCCTGCAGGGGGGAGGGGGGAGGGCCGGGGCCTTGGCCCCTCGGGGGGATGCCCTCGGGCGACGGGGAGGCGAGCCCGGGCTACTAGTAGCCAGGGGGCTACTAGCCAAGGGACCGGGAGCCGGAGGTCAGACTCCAACGGCGCTTTTTTGTCCCGTGGGGGTGATAGGGGGGCGGGGGAGCCTGGATGCGGGGGTCGGAGGGGCTCCCCCAGCCCCCACCCCCGGGCTGGGGCCGCGCTGTTCGGGGGAGGTAAGGACCGGCTCCGGGCCGCCGGCGGCCTCCCCGCTCGGAGCTCTTAGCAACCGAGCCGAGGCGAGGCGGCCCTGCCTCCCCCTCCTCCTTATCCTTCTCCCCCTCCTCCTCCTCCCCTCCCCCCCCCCCCCCCCCGCCCTCCCCATTCCCCTCCCGCCCGACGCGGTTTGATTTACTTTCTGGTGGCGATGCAGATATTCACTTGTCAGTTCAAGGGCAGGACAGAAACTGTCAGCGGAGTACTGCGAACAGGATACCTCTCGTTCCATACCGCTGGCCCTCCCACCCCGGAGCTCGACTCCCCGCTCGAAGACGCCCCCAGCCCCGGGCCCTGAGGCTGCTAACGCCCCCCCTTAGACCCCTGCAGCCCCCCAGGCCCTGGTTCTCATCGCTCCCCCCTCGACCTCTGCAGCCCACCGGGGCCTGGGGCTACTCAAGCCCCCCTCGACCCCCTCCAATGCCTAGGGAAGCCCCCCCCCCCCCCCCGAGAAGCAGCCTGCCTCAGTGGAAAGAGCATGGGCTTGGGAATCAGAGGACGTGAGTTCTAATTCCGCCTCCGCCACTTGTCTGCTGGGAGACCTTAGGCAAGCCGTTTCACTTCTCTAGGTCTCAAAGACCTCATCTGGAAAATGGGGATGAAGATGGTGAGCCCCACGTGGGACAAGCTGATGACCTTGTATCTACCCTAGCGCTTAGAACAGTTCTTGGCACATAGTAAGCGCTTAACAAATACCATCATCATTATTGTTATTATGACTGCTCACGCCTCCCTCGATGCCCGCAGCTCTCCACAGGCCGTGTTTCAGTTGTGTGTTCCTGTGACTAGGTCTGTTAGTGTGTATACCTGGTGTTGGCCTGCGAATGCCCCGGAGGGTGAGTGATGTTAGTATTGTGTCAATTCGAGTGTTGTGTTAGCATGTGTCTGCCTGGTAGGGGTTGATATGGTAGTATGTGACCTTTAGTGTGTGTCATGTTAATGGGGGCCTATCTGTGGGTTGTGGTAGTGTGTGTCTCTTAGGGTATACGTTGTTAGTAGGTGTCTGCTTGTTAGTGTGTGTGTGTGTGTGTGTCATGGTAATACACATCTGTCAGTGATTTGTGTTAGTATGTCTGAGTGTGTGTTGGTAGTATGTGTTTGCCTGTTAGCGAGGGTTGTGTTGGTAGGAGTCTGTTTGTGTGTTTGGGTTTATGTGTGTGTGTGTCAGTGGACGTGTGAGACAGACCAGGCCCAGTCTGCCTCCCATTGGGCACTGCAAAGTTGCAACGAAAACTCCATTTTCATACTCCTGGTGTTACAGCAGGAGGCCGAGGGAGAGGTGGACGCCCCCTGCTCCCCAAGGCCGCCGTGGTCGCTAGCGGACTGTCGGTCGGCCTGCTGCCTCCTCCCACACACATATTTTCGCTTGTGCCTTTTTCCTCTTCCCAATCCAATGCAAAACATGGTAGTCTCGGGCAGCAGGAGCGTGGGGGTCTTGCTTGGCCCCCACACCTCCCACTCCTTTTCTTTCCTTCCAGATTCCCTGTGTTCTCAGAATGCCACTCTTACAACATATATAAATATAAAGCAGGTTTTATTTCCTCCAGGCAAGCGAGATCGCAGTTCCCCGGTCTTAGGGGTAATCATGTATTTGGCTCATGTAAATAGAGAGTAATATCAGGTAGGGGGCATATTATTTATCTATTTAATATGTATTTCAATAGATGCATTATTTAGCTAACAGACAGTAATGCCTCCTCCTGTGCCTTTATGATCTTTTGGGGAAATATATATATATATATGCCCACTACTGGTTTGGGGGAAAAAAAAACAACGTATTGTTTGACAGACTGAAATAGTTCTCCCGTAGATAAAAACATCCCTGGGTGTCTTGGACTAAAAATGCAATTCTGAAGCTTGTCTAAGAAGCCATTTCGAGTGTGAGGTATCAGTCCTTCCCCAGGAATTATTTGTCATCTCCCCCATAAGACAATGCACAGGTTTCATTTTTAAGTCCCATTCAAAAATTCTAGATAGGCTTTGAAGGAAGCATCTCCATACAAAACTAAGTTTCTCCCCAGACCTAAACAAAAACATCAAAGGATGTACATGTTTGCCAAAGAAAGAAAACCCAATCATCGGTAATAGTAATTGTTTGAATTCAGGTAATTCATATTTAGCTTTTCATAATGTAACTGCGATAGAAACAAACTGGGCTATTTTGTATATATTGGTATGCAAAAGGATGAAGTGAGAAGTGACCGTGCTTAAAGTCAGCCCTACTCAAAGGATGTGTGTGTCTGTGTGAGTGTGAGTGTCTAAGAAAGAAAACACAATCATCAGTAATAGTAGTTGTTTGGATTCAGGTTATTTATATTTAGCTTTTTTCATAATGTAACTGTTTTAGAAGCGAACTGGGATGTTTGGTAAATATAGGTATGCAAAAGGATGAAATGAGAAGTGACCGTGCTTAAAGTCAGCCCTACTCATAGGTCCACTGAGGACTTTGGAGAAAGGGAACATCCAATACAGTCAGAGTGAAATTCCTGCAGAGAATTCCTGTAGCGCCTTATGAATGTCCACTGAATGCATGTGTACCAGTTGGCCTGTGGTTGCAGGAGACAAGTGAGGACAGATTGAACACTTGCACGCAAGCTCTGGAAATCAAGTCTGTGAATGCTATACATGCCATGCAGACCCTGCAGACGGTGATTCTCCTGATCACAGTATGGACTGTGTTGGCCAAGAAAAACTAACAAAATGCATAGAACTTTTAATATCCTGCCAGCTTTGAATTAAATAGGGGTATCTTGAAATGGGCCTGACTGGCTGGGAGATCAAAGATGATTTTTTCCTTCATAGATCCCAAAATGGAGGGGTTAGTCCTCGTTAAACTGATGCTTCAATAATAATAAAAATAATAACATTTGTTAAGCGCTTACTACAGGCCAAGCATTGTACTAAGTGATGCGGTAGAAACAAGATCATCTGATCAGACGGCCATTGTCCCACATGGAGTTCATAGTTGAAAGGGGAAGGAGAACAGGTTTTTTAATCCCTGTTTTACAGATAAGGAAACTGAGGCACAGAGAAATTAACTGACTTGTCCAAGGTCACACTGCAGGCAAATGGCAGACCAAGGATTAGAACCCAGGTCGTCTGACTCCCAGGCCCATGGTTCTGGTAAGTCCTAAAGGGGAAACTTTTGAAACTATTACTCCAAATTCACTGTTATGGTCTTCAGGCAACTGAGGTTCTTTTTTTCCATTTCAGGCCATTTGCTTCTAGACGAAGTAGCTGTAAAAGACATTGGTCTAATCATCCTAAAGTGCCTCATGTAACTATTATTTGGGGGGATTATCTATACAGTAATTACGACAACAGTATTAGCCACCACAAACATAAGGGCATGCTTAACTATTCACACACACACACACACACACACCACACACACACACACACTCTCTCTCTCTCTCTCTCTCTCCCTCTCTCCTCCCCCATGGTGATAAATAATTCAGAACATTTCTGGGAGCCATTTATGAGAGCTGTGCTTCCAGTTTGGAGTCCTGTCCATCTTGGTCATTTGACAGTGAAAACAAAACACCGAAAAAGGAATGTATTTTTTCAGGGAAGTCAAAATGCTTCAGGCCCATTTCCTCCATGGCTGCTAAATTGGTCAATTGTACCTTCAGTATCTGTTGGACCCAGATTTCCCCATCACAAAAGCCTTTAGGGCTACTGAGTCAGGTGGAGGTGAGGGAAGTGTTGGTAGAGGTCATTTCAGGTGCCCGACAAGCTTGCCGACTTCCCGATGCTGGCAAACAAGTGGCTGATTTGGAGGGCACAGGGTAGCCAGCCAGGCTCTCTCAGGACCTCCACTGGTCCGGATGGCAGATTGCCTGAAAGGGCTGTGGGCTAGGGTGGCTCGTGTTCTGGAGACCGCGGAGCTGGCTCTCAACATTTCCTGGTATTCCTTCAGGCCCCAGTGGAGTCAGGAAGGACTTGGGCTCCTCCAGGCCCCCTAGCCAAACCCTGGGGCCTCACGGAGATTCTGAGTCAACTCTGGCAAACCTTAGATCCCTCGGGAAGCCCAAGGGGCTGACCTGAGCAAAGCCCCCTATATCCACTGGAAACATCTCCTCCAAGAGGCCCTCCATGACTAAGCTCTCCTTTCCTTTTCTCCCACTCCCTTCTGCATCATCCTGACTTGCTCCCTTTATTCATTCCCCCCTCCCAGCCCCACAGCACTTATGTACATATCTGTAATTGACTTATTTATATTAATGTCAGTCTCCCCCTCGAGACTCTAAGCTCGTTGTGGGCAGGGAATGGGTCTGTTGATTGTTATATTGTACTCTCCCAAGCACTTAGTACAGTGTTCTGCACACAGTGAATGCTCAATAAATACAACTGACTAACTGATACGATGTATGTCCCACACAGGACTCATTATCTAAGGGGGAAGAGACTACAGATATTTATTTCATCCCTATTTTACAGACGAGAAAACTGAGGTACGTAGAAGCCGTGACTCACCCAAGGTCACACAGCTGTCAAGTGGTGGATGCGGGATTAGAACCCAGGTCTCCTGACTCCCAGTCCTGTGCTCTTTCCACCAGGCCATAGGGCTTCAAAGAATCCACTTCAGAAAAGTAGCTCAATTTAATGCCAATTAAGCATTTCATCCTGTTATCTTAATACCCTTTTCCCTCTGGTAGGAGAGAATTGCTTTTCTAAGTAAAAAAATAAAAAGCCAGGAATTGTCCATTTAAGGTGCCAAGCCTGCTGGGAGATGGGAAATGGACGTGGGGGAGGCTGGTTCTGAAAACCAGCCTGTGATTTCTCAGTAATGTTGCTCCACCACTTGTCTGCTGTGTGACCTTGGGTAAGTCGCTTAACTTTGCTGTGCCAGTTACCTCATCTGTAAAATGGAGGTTGAGACTGTGAGCCCCACGTGGGACAGGGCCTGTGTCCAACCCAATTTGCTTGTATCCACCCCAGTGCTTAATACAGTACCCGTCACATAGTAAACTCTTAACAAATGGGGTGAGAATGGGTTGGGGATGACTGGTGATGCTGACAGGGATTATGGTCCCTATACAGGGCACCAAAGATAGGGGCACCAAAATTGACATATTAATAATTATTGTGGTATTTGTTAAGCACTTTCTGTGTGCCAAGCACTCTTCTAAGTGCTAGGGTAGAGTCAAGGTAAGCAGGTCGGACAAAGTCTCCTGTCCCACATGGGGCTCACAGTCTTAATCCCCATTTTACAGGTCAGGGAACTGAGGAACAGAAAAGTTAAGTGACTTGCCCAAGGGAGAAGAGGAAAGGGGGGGCTTAGTCGGGGGGGCCTCTTGGAGGAGATGTATCTTCAATGTCCTTTCTATGTATATTTAGAAAGTGAACCACCTATTTCAGTGCCCTCTTGAATAACCCCGTATCATTTGAGGTCTGGTAAGAGGAGTGAACGTTAGATTTTCCACCATTCAAATCTTCTAGTCAAGCCACACCGTTTCCCCACTTCGATTCCTCCACTGGCTTCTAGTGGGAATACGCTCTCGACACAAGTAGATTTGGCAGAAATAAGCAGGATCTGATCTTCGTTAGGTCAGATCAAACCGCATTTCCACCAAACGTGTTGAGGCAGTTGGTAGTCTTCCTGACATATTTAGGATTTTGCATTCCCTTGTGCAACTACACTAGTCGTAACTGAAATTCCTATTACAGCCCAGCCTGCATGCTTTGCTTTTCTAGTGCTGGCTTACTCACTGTGCCTCGATCTCGTCTATCTCAGTGCCAACCCCTTTCCCACATCCTCCCTCTGGCCTGAAATTCCTTCCCCCTCCACATTCATTCATTCATTCATTTGATCGTATTTATTGAGCGCTTACTGTGTGCAGAGCACTGTACTAAGCGCTTGGGAAGTACAATTTGGCAACATGTAGAGATGGTCCCTACCCAACAATGGGCTCACATTCTAGAATGGGGAGACAGACAACAAAACAAAACATACTAACAAAATAAAATAGAGTAATAAATCTGTACAAACATATATACAGGTGCTGTGGGGAGGGGAAGGAGGTAGGGCGGGGGGGATGGGGGGAGAAGAAGGAGGGGACTCAGTCTGGGAAGGCCTCCTGGAGGAGGTGAGCTCTCAGTAGGGCTTTGAAGGGGCACATACACATACATTAGACCACCAATCTCCCCACCTTCAAAGCCTTGTTAAGGTCACATCGCCTTCCTCCTTCCCCAATTATGCCCTCTTTTCTCGGACTCCCTCTTCCCTCTGTGTCATCTGTGTACTTGGATCTGTATCTTTTATACATTTGGTATTCACCCCACCCTCATCCACACAGTACTTATGTACATATCTGTAATTTATTTATTTATATCAATGTCCGTCTCCCCCGTAGACTGAAAGCTCACGGTGCAGGGAACGTATCTACCAACTCTGTTGTAGTCTTCCAAGCGCTTAGTACACTGATGTACATTCGGGAAGCGCTCACTAAAGTCTGTCGACCGATTGATTGAAACAAAATTGAGCTGATGCCCTCTGTTCTCTGTGAGAAGCCTGAAGATGGTAATGCAACCATATTCACTTAGCTCAGTTTGAACATCTATAGATGGCCTTGCTCTATTTCAGTGCCTTTGTCCAAACCCATCGCTTGCATATGAAATGTCCCTGGCTTGCCGGCTGGCACAAGAAACACTGAGTAGTGAAGATCAACCTGTGAGATAATTTAAGCTCTGTCTTTCCTCCCACTAGCCATTGTCCTCTGCTCTAAGTCTGATGACTGTGATTAATGCAGCACTGAATATATCCTACATCCGGCTTCTTCCATGCTCACTGGTTTGTTGTGCAAGATGGGTAAGTTTATTTGTAGGAGACATCAAACATTCACACCCAAACTTGATTACCCCCTTCAGCATAGTTCCAAGAGAAACATGACTGAAAATGAAGATGGGTGTCTGGCCCTAGTCATATAATTGAGGTTCCTGTTGAAAATGGAAACATCTATTTTGCTCATAAACACTTTCAGCTACAACAAACTTTTTTTAGTCATCAGTCAATCCATAATACGTATTGATTATGAGTGGTATGCCGAGCACTGCACTAAGCCTTCGGGAGAGTATGCTAGATTAGTAGAATGATCCTTTTCTTTGAGGAGTTTAAGATCTAGTGAGGGCAAACAGACACAAAAAAATTACAAAGAGGAGGAAGAAGAACAAGGGCTAGGGACATGAGTTGGTGCTTAAGTCACTCAGAGAAGCAGCGTGGCTGAGTGTATAGAGCTCAGGTCTGGGAGTCAGAAGGACCTGGATCTAATCCTGGCTCTGCCACTCGTCTGCTTTGTGACCTTGGGCAAGTCACTTCACTTCTCTGTGCCTCAGTTACCTCATCTGTAAAACAGGGATAAAGACTGTGAGCTCCATGTGGGACAGGGATTGTGTCCATCCCGATTAGCATGTGTCTACCCCAGGGTTTAGTACAGTGCCTGGCACATAGTAAGCCCTTACCAAATACCATTTTAAAAAATGTAATGGGGAATGTAGGGTTTTTACATCAGTGTTAATCAAGGCTGGGGGTCCCTTAATGATTAGGTGGTGCAGAAATGCTGAAGTGGCAGTTGTGGGTACATATAGCCTGAGGAGGTCAAAAATTAATGGGGGAAGGCCTCCTGGAGGAAATGTGATTTCAGGAGGGCTTTGAAAAGGGAAAGAACCAAGATCTGCCAGGTGTGAAGAGAGAGGGAATTCCAGGCTTTGGGGGTGATAGCTGGATTCATTCATTCATTCATTTGTATTTACTGAGGGCTTACTGTGTGCAGAACACTGTTCTAAGCTCTTGGAAAGTACAGTTCTGGATGGGGAGATGAGAGTGAGGCAGGGTAAGTGGCTTGGTTTGAGAGGAACAAAGTGCAGGCTGGGGTGTAGTGGGAGAAGGGAGTGGGTAAATTGGGAGAGAGCTGATTTGGTACCTTAAAGCTAGTAGTTGGGAGTTTTTTCTTGCTGTATAGAGGAATGGTCAACCATTTGAGGAATTTGAGGAGTGAGGTTTTGTGTGAAGAATGACATTTTATAAAAATGATCTGGGCAGCAGAGTGAAGTATGGATGAGGAGGGAGTCAGAAGACCTAAATTCTAATCCTGACTCTGCCACTTGCCTGCTCTGTGACCTTGAACAAGTCACGTCACTTCTCTAGTACTCCACGTCCTCATCTGTGAAATGGGATATCAGTTCCAGTTCTCCCTTCCACTTAGACTGTGAGTCTCCCGTGGATTGGACTGTGTCCAACCGGCTTATAATGTAACCTCTATGGGCAGGGAATGTGTCCACTAATTCTGCCGCAGTGTACTCTCCCAAATGCTTAGTACAGTGTTCTGCACCTAGTAAGCGCTCAATAAATACTGTTGATTGATTGATTGTAGTGTTAACTACCCACATATCAAAATTATCATTATTATCAATAACCAGCAGTCTAAACTCATCTTCCCTATTCCTGCTTCTTATACCGAGTCCCCTTCTCGACTGTGAGCCCACTGTTGGGTAGGGACCGTCTCTATATGTTGCCAACTTGTACTTCCCAAGCGCTTAGTACAGTGCTCTGCACACAATAAGTGCTCAATAAATACAATTGAATGAATGAATGAGTGAGGATAAAAGACTTCACAGCCTCTTTTAGTGTCCTTTAAGCTCTCCAATAAGGACAGCATGAAGGGTTTAAGGAGAAGGTGATCCTTGGGGGAGGTGACACACAAACTAATAATAACAGTAACTGTGGTATTTGTTAAGCACTTACTGGGTGCCAGGCATTGTACTAAGCGCTGGGGTGCATACAAGCAAATTGGGTTGGATACAGTCCCTGTCCCATGTGGGGCTCACGATCTCAATCCACTATTTTATAGATGACTTAATTGAGGCCCAGAGAAGTGAAGTGACTTGCCCAAGATCACACAGCAGATCAGTGGTGGAGCCAGGATTAGAACCCATGACTATCTCACTCCCAGGCCTGTGCTCCATCTACTACACCCTGCTGCTACTAGCTGTTGGATCAGAGAAGCAGAGAAAGCAGAGTGGAAAAGGAAATCTTCATCAAAGCCCTGCAGTGTGGGAGATGAGGCTGTCCAGTTGAGGTTTTTCCAGACTGGCAGGGCTCCAGCCTCCGTGCCGTGACAGGCCCTCAGCTCCCGGGAAGGAGTACGGCTGTGGGAGGCAACCACTCAAAGAAGCTATTTGCCAGTTGCCCCAACAGTCAGCAGAATGGCCTCGGAGTGGAGCGGAGAGCAGGAGAGAGCACACGTAGGAGTGGAAGAGGAGGGAGTCGGAAAGGGCAGCCAATCGCCAAAGGAAGCGGTCTGGAAAAAGAACGGGGACAACCTTCCTCCACCCTCCTCCTGCCTGAAAGCTCTCTGAGGAATGCAAGAATGTAGGAAGCTAGGAGGAGGTGGAGTTGGTGGACCCGGAGACAACATAATTAATGGTATTTATTGAGCTCTTACTGTGTGCAGAGCACTGTACTAAGTGCCTGGGAGAGTAATAATAATTGTGGTATTTGTTAAGCGCTTACTATGGGACAAGCACTGTTCTAAGCGCTGGGGAGATCCAAGATAAACAGGTTGGACCCAGTCCCCGTCCCACATGGGGCTCACAGTCTTAATCCCCATTTTCCGGGTGAGGTAACTGAGGCCCAGAGAAGTGAAGTGACTTTCCCAAGGTCACACAGCAGACACAGGGTGGAGCCACGATTAGAACTCAAGTCTTCTGACTCCCTAGGCTGTGCTCTTTCCACTAGGCCACGCAGCTTCCATACAACAGACTTGGTAGACACATTTCCTGCCCACAAGGAGCTTACAGTCTAGAGAGAGAGAGGGACAGATGGTAGTATGATTAAATAAATTACAAATATGGGCATAAGTACCGCAGAGACGAGGGCAGGATGAACATCAAGTGTACATCCCTTACCTATTTATTCCCTTCTCTCCCGCTACACCCCAGCTTGAAGACTTCACTCGTCTCAAGCCTACCCACTTTCTGGGCCTCATTCTAGTCTCTCTCTGGTGAACTCTGGCTAATGACTTTGATTCCACTTGGAACTCCTTCCCTCTTCCCATCTAGCAGACCACAGCTCTTCCCATCTTCAAAGCCCTTCTGAAATTACATCTCCTTCTGGAAGCTATCCCTGATTTAGCCTTCCTTAGAAGGCTCCTTGTAAATTCCTTGTGGGTAGGGCTTGTATCAACAAATTCTATTGGAGCGCTTAGTACAGTGCTGTGCACTAGATTGATTGATTAATTAATCTCTCCTCTCTCCCATCCTTTATCCCCACCAAATGCTATTTCAACTCTCGTAGCTCTGATATCTTATCGCTTCCCCCTCCCTGAAATTTACCCTAGCACCTTTTCCATCTCTAGATCATCAGTTCCTTGAAGGCAGGGATCATGTTGACTAACTCAGCAGCATGGTGTCGTAGAAAGAGCACGGGCCTGGAAGTCAGAAGGACCTGGGTTCTAATTCTAGCTCTGCTACTTGTCTGCTATGTGATCTTGGGCAAGTCACTTCACTACTCTGGGCCTCAGTTACCTCATCTGTAAAATGGGGATTTTAAGACTGTAAGTCCCATGTGGGGCATGGACTGTGCCCAATCTGGAGAGCTTGTATGTACCTCCGTGCTTAGTACAGTAACTGGCAAATAGTAAGTTCTTAACAAATACCATATAAAGTTATAAATTTCTCTGGGGGTCCTTTAAGACCATAGGATGAATAGAAATAAGAATGAGAAACATTCTAGTTTCAGAAACATCCTAGTGCTTACAGTGGTTTTTGATACATAGTAAGTGCTTAATAAATACCATAAAAACAACATAAACTTTTTTTTTCAATTGCAGTTTTTGGAAATAGAACTGAAGTCAGAATGTCTGTAGATATTGAGACTGGGACACTGGTGTTCAGTCAATCAATGGTATTTATTGAACTCTTACTGGGTGCACAGCACTGTGCTACATGTTTGGGAAGGTACAATGCATTAGAGTTGGCAGAGGCAATCCCTGACCACAAATAGTTTACAGTCTACAGAGGGAGACAGACATTAAAATACATTACAGAGGGAAAATAATAGAGTACAAGAATACGGACATAATGAATAGGCAATTGAGAGGTGTAGGCAAGTAAGAGATATGAAGGGGAAGGCCTGTTGGAAGAGATGTGATTTTCCAGAGGGTTTTGAAGGTGGGGAGAGAGGTAGACCATTAGCTATGAAGGGGATGGAAATTCCAGGCCAAAGGGAGGACATGGGTGAGAGGTTGGTGGTGAGATATACGAGACTGAGGTACAGTGATAACCTCTTCTTGTGCCCTTCCTCCTCTGAGCTGTCTATGTCTGCTGGTGTCCCAGTGGTTCAGAGATGGTAAACAATCTAGTACCTGCTTCTCATCCTACTTAGTCTATTTCATAACCTCTTCTCTCTTACTCAGTTTATATCTTCAGAACGGAAAGCATTTCTAGCCTCTAGTTGCACATTTAAATGCAAGAACAAAGGAAAAAGTTCTGCAAGGTGATAATTAATCAACGGTATTTACTGAGCACCAACTGCATGCAGAGCACTGTAGCAAGTGCTTAGGCGAGTACGACAGAAGTAGTAGGGACACTAAATGACAGGTAAGGGTAGCCGCAGAGATTAAAGTTACAATAATAATAATGATGGCATTTATTAAGCACTTACTATGTGCAAAGCACTGTTCTAAGCACTGGGAGGTAACAAGGTGATCAGGTTGTTCCACGGGGGGCTCACAGTCTTAATCCCAATTTTACAGGTGAGGTAACTGGGGTACAGAGAAGTGAAGTGACTTGCCCAAAGTCAGCTAACAATTGGCGGAGCTGGGATTTGAACCCATGACCTCTGACTCCAAAGCCTGTGCTCTTTCCACTGAGCCACGCTGGTTCTCTTAGTTATGTACCTAAAGGCTAGGGAAAGGTGTGAGGACCTTAGTGTTTAAATGGCAACTAAGGGCTGAAGAGGCAGTTGTAGGGTGGGGAGTTGCGAGATTAATCAGGGAAGTCTTCATGAAAGAGATGTGATTTTTAGTAGGGCTTTGAAGATAGGGCGAATGGAGATCTGCTGTTTGTGAAGGGGGAGGGACTTCCAGGCAAGAGGAAGGAAGTGAGCAAGGTGGTATTGGGAGAGATGAGAATGAGAAATAGCAAGTAGGATGGCTGGAGAGGAATGAAGAGTGTGAGCTGGGTTGGAATGGGAGAAGAGATGGGATAAGTAGGAGGGAGGCCTTGAGGTTCTGGGTCAGAGATTTCAAGATATTTTAGGAGTTGAGGGAGACATGCACAGGATGGTTTTTAGGAAAATGATTCGGGCAACCGAATGAAGTATGGGCTGGAGAGGGGAGGAGCTGGAGGCAGGGAGGTCGGCAAAGAGGCTGATGCAGTATTCAAGCAGGAAGGTGACAAATGTCTGGCTCAGTGTGATGGCAGTTTGAATGGGGAGGAAGTAAGATACCTCCTTTCAGTTTCCACTAGATGCACAGAAGCTGTGTGGCCTATTGGATAGAGCATGGGCCTGGGAGTGAGAAGGATGTGAGTTCTAATCCTAGCTCTGCCACTTATCTGCTGTGTGACCTTGGGCAAGTCACTGCATTTCCCTATACCTCAGTTACCTTATCTGTAAAATGGGGGTTAAGACTGTGAGCCCTGTGTGGGACAGGGACTGTGTCCAACCTGATCAATTTGTATCTACCCCAGAGCTTAGTACAGTGCCTGCAGAGTACGCTTAACAAATGCCATAAAAAAGAACAAACCTCTGTGAGTGCCTTATGCCTTCCTCCAGACTGGGAAGATGCGATCCTTGCAGAAATGTGCCCCAAAGATGCCCAATTTATGGACACAGTGTATCACTGGACCTCAAAAGAAAGGCCATTGGTTTGCCCAAATTCCCCCCTCCCTGCCTTGCTCCCCCTGGAGCTAACTCCCTTGTGGTGTGGGACTCTGCTTTTTACCTCCCTCTCTTAACACAGAGACTCATGGAAAGTTCAACACTGAAATTCACGATCTCTATGACAACGTTTTTCTCTTGGGCTGCTAGGCTGTGTGTCTAGTGTTCTCAGTCTGACCTTTCTGAGGCTCTTGGCTGTCTCTAAATTCAGGGTGGAGGAGGCAGCCAGGATCACTGAAAGGTCAGATCGAGTAAAACCCCTCTCATCTTATCAGGCCAAAAGAACAGTTATGGGGAATGCGGTCTTGTCCATGAAATACACTCCCTTCAACCTCCCCGTGATCTAACACTTTCTTTTACCTTCTCCTGGGCTACAAGCCACTGAATGCAAGAATGGTGTTTTTCACTTTCTCTCAGCACAGCTATTCTGAAATCATGGCAACTACAGAGCCTCTTCATTTCAGACTGCGTACAGATCTGGAAATCTCCCCATCCTGGGTTGGTTTAAGCAGTTTGCCTTTCACCCATTCATCCCAGTTCTTCCTTCTGTCCCCTTTTCTAGGCCCTTAGGCGCAAATCAGGGAAAAGACCTCTCTGTGAAATAAATAATCATTCAAACCAGGAAATCATTGACGATTTTCCTATCGAACAGAAGCAGGACCCATTTGGCCTTAACTCTTTATTAATGATTTCCCCCTTGTTATGTTCAGCCTATCCTATCACATCCCTGGATATGTCTGTGAAGCATCTGTTCAGTGAGAACCTTCAGGTCCCCTTCAGATCCAGGAATGTAGCTTCCCTCGTATAGAGGAAGAGAAGTTGCCAACACTTGCTCCCACACCCCAGGGAAGACTGGGTTGGCCGTTTTAGGGGCGACGATCCCCACCCCACATAATATTGGAGAGCAGGGCATCCTTGGTGTAACAGTAAGAATAATTGTGATATTGTGAGAAGTAGTGTGTGGCCTAATCAATCAATCAATCAATCAATCAATCGTATTTATTGAGCGCTTACTGTGTGCAGAGCACTGTACTAAGCACTTGCGAAGTACAAGCTGGCAACATATAGAGACAGTCCCTACCCAACAGTGGGCTCACAGTCTAGAAGGGGGAGACAGAGAACAAAACCAAACATAGTAACAAAATAAAATAAATAGAATAGATATGTACAAGTAAAATAAATAAATAGGGTAATAAATATGTACAAACATATACATATATACAGCTGCTGTGGGGAAGGGAAGGAGGTAAGATCGGGGGGATGGAGAGGGGGACGAGGGGGAGAGGAAGGAAGGGGCTCAGTCTGGGAAGGCCTCCTGGAGGAGCTGAGCTTTCAGTAGGGCCTTGAAGGGAGGAAGAGAGCTAGCTTGGCGGATGGGCAGAGGGAGGGCATTCCAGGCCCAGGGGGGTGATGGCGGGACAGGAAGGCTGAGTAGGTGCGAATGAGGTTGTCGTTAATGTAACTTGGTGATAACAAGGGCCTTTTTCCCGGGGTGGGGGTGGGGGGGGAGTCAGTCAGGACCGGACCGGGAAGGGGGGTTGGGAGGCACTATAAGGAAGGTCGCTTAAGTGGTGGGGCGGGGGTGTGTGGAAGCAGGGGGCGTCTATGGCGGCGCTCGGAGGAGAGGAACCTTCCGGGAGCAGTGGGGGCCACGCGGTGTGATGGCGGGCAGGCGGGCGGGCCTCTCGGGAATGGAGTCCCCGGTGTCTATGGCGGGCCTAATGGATAGACCACAGGCCTGGGAGTCAGAAGGACCTGGCTTCTAATCCCAGCTCTACCACATATCTGCTGGGTGACCTTGAGCAAGTTACTTAACTTTTCTAGGCCTCAGTTACCTCATCTGTAAAATGGGGATGCAGAATGTGAACCCCATGTGGGGCAAGGACGGTGTCCAACCTGATTACCTTGGATTTACCTCAGTGCTTAAAACAGTGCTTGGCACAAAGTAAGAACTTTAACAAATATCATAATAATAATTATTACTATTATTAAGTACTATCATTACTATTATTTGTTAAGTGCTTACTATGCTGCAAGCATTATTCGAAGCACTAGGGTAGGTATAAGATCACCTGCTCAACACAGTCTCTGTTCCACATTTCCCTCCAGGAGAGGAGGGAGAACAGGCACTTAATTCCCCACTTAACAGATGAAGAGACTGAAGCCCAGAGGAGTTCATTGATTTGCCCAAGGTCACACAACAGGCAAGTGACAGAGTCAGAATTAGAACCCAAGTCCTGTTACTCCCGGGCCTGTGAGAGTCCCTTTCCTCTCCTCTCCCCACCCCTCAGCCAAGCTGCCTTTTGGACACAGGAGCCAGGGGCAGAGCTTGGTGAAATAGTTCCAAACACTCTCTGAGGGGGTAAGATCTTTTCCTCCCTTGCACAAACACGGGCTGGCTCCAGCCAGTATGCTAAAGCTGGGTTGGCGCTTATTAGCTGCCGTCTGTCTATATTTTTATTTCCTCATTCCCAGACTTCCTAGTGGTAATGTCGGGCTGGATTAGTTCTGTGCTAGCCTACCGTTGGTGGAAATTTTCCAAATGATTAGGACATTAAGAGGAGAGATCAAATCCAAGGTTTTATTGGAAATCTAGGGCAGCCTATCTTTCAAATGACATATGGTGGCTTTCAGTTTCTCAGACGATCTCACAGTCAACAGCAACTGTTGAGACTACTCTGTGAGCAGACCACTGGAGTAGGCTTAGTGGGGAGTTTCAAAGAATAGCAAGGAACTGCCTCTTCACTCCAGTCGAATGGAGGAGGCAAGACAAACTCAAATATTGTAGGTACCCAATGAACACAGTGGACTAAAACTGTTTCTCGACGAACTGCTGTTGAAAAGAGAGCCAAGTTATCAGAGAGGTGGTGAGATGGATAAATTCAAGATGGAACGAAGTTATACAAGAATCCAATCAATCCAGCACTTAGTATAGCACTCTGCACACAGTAAGGCTCCATAAATAGCTGATTAATTGATGTGAAACTACATCCTCAACTTCCTGTTAACTCAGGACTAATTGGTGGATTGTAATGCTATTTATTAAGCTTCCATTCAATATTTAGGAAAGATGAACAAAAGTCTGAGGCCCATTCCTTGCCCACTAGGGGCTTACATACTGATGGAGACAACAGACTAATAGCTTCTCCAGCTGCAAAGCAATGGGGCCTAATGGAAAGTGCACGGACCTGGGAGTCAGAGGACCTGAGTTCTAATTCTGACTCCACCATTTGTCTGCTCAGTGACCTTCGGCATGTCATTTAACTTTTGTGCCTCAGCTGCCTCATCTGTAAAAGGGGAATTATTACTATTATAACTGTGGCATTTGCTAAGTGTTTACTATGTGCCAAACACTGTACTAAGCACTGGGGTTGATACAAAGTAATCAGGTCCCACAGTCTAAGTAGGAGGGAGATAGGTATCGAATCCCCATTTCTCAGATGAGAGAACCGGGGCACAGAGTAATTAAGACTGCGAGTCCCATGTGGGACATGGACTGTGACCAATCTGATTACCTTGTATCTATCCCAGTGCTCAATTAAGTGCCTGGCCCATAGTAAGCGCTTAACAAATACCATACAAAAGACTAGTCTCTGTCCCTTAAACCTGATTATCTTGTATCTCTCCCAGAGCTCAGAACAGTGCTTGGCAAGTAAGCCCTGAACAAATATTATTATTATTTATTATTATCTTCAATTATCTTTAATTATTTTTAGACTGTGAGCCCACTGTTGGGTAGGGACTGTCTCTATATGTTGCTATCTTGTACTTCCCAAGCACTTAGTACAGTGCTCTGCACACAGTAAGTGCTCAATAAATACGATTGATTGATTATGGAACCTCTGATCTTCCCACCCAAACCTTGTCTTTCCCCTGACTTTCCCATCCCTGTAGACAGCATCACCATCCGTAACTTTTAAGTTATTCTTGACTCCTCTCTCTCACTCATCCTATATATTCAATCTATCACTAAAACCTGTAGGTTCAACCTTCAGAACATTGCTAAAATCCACCCTTTCCTCTTCACCCAAGCTACTATCATGTTAATCCAAGTACTTATCCTATCCCATGTTGATTACTGTATCAGCCTCCTTGCTGACCTCCCTGCTTCCTGTCTCTCCCCACTCCAGTTCATACTTAATCTGCTGCCCAGATCATTTTTCTCCAAAAATGTTCAGTCCATGTTTCCCCAGTCCTCAAGAACCTCCAGTGGTTGCCCATCTACCTCCACATCAAACAGAAACTCCTTACCATCGGTTTTAAAGCACTCAATCACCTTGCCCTTTCCTCACTGTACCCTTAGTCTTGTCTATTTCGCTGCCAAAGTCCTACATCTGGCCTGGACCGCCCTTTCTCATCATATCTGACAGACAATTACTCTCCCCCACCTTCAAATCCTTATTGAAGGCACATCTCCTCCAAGAGGCCTTTTCTGACTAAGCCCTCTTTTCATTCATTCATTCAATCGTATTTATTGAGCACTTACTGTGTGCAGAGCACTGTCCTAAGCACTTGTATTTATCCCAGTGCTTGGTACATAGTAAGTACTAAGCTTGATTTGGGCATGGAATGTGACTGTTTATTGTTGTAATGTACTCTACCAAGTGCTTAGTACAATGCTCTGCACATAGTGAGTATTCAGTCATTACGACTGAATGAAAGAAAGAACCAAGCTCCTCGTGGGCAGGGATATTTTCCACCAACTCTGCTACAAAGTACTTTCCCAATTGTTTAGTGAAGTGCTCTGCACACAGTCAGCACTCAATAGAGGCTGTTGATTAATAAATACCACTATTATTATCATTATTATTATTGCAGAGAACTGTACTAAGCATTTTGGAGACTACATAGGGATAGTAGATATGATCCCTATATGATCCCAAAAGGAATTTACCCCTTTCAGTGTATACTTGAGGCCTTTTGAAAGAAATATTTGATCTGGGATCATGAAATACACACCGTCTCTCTCCCCACAGCCCAACACTACCAGCCAAACATGCCCTTTGGGAGCCATGTCCCAGCCAATCCCAGAGCTCAGAGTTGGCAATCCAGATGGTAACGAGGCCTAGAGAAGCAGTGTGACCTAAGGGAAAGAGCACAGATCTGGGAGTCAGAAGGATCTGAGTTCTAATCCTGACTCTGCTACTTGTCTGCTTGGTGACCTTGGGAAAGTCACTTGGCTTCTCTGTGCCTCAATTACCTCATCTGTAAAATGGGAATTAAAAGTGACATCCCCATGTGGGACAGGGACTGTGTCCAACCTGATTTGCTTTTATCTACCCCAGTGTTTGGAACAGTGGCTGGCACATAGTAAGTGTTTAACAAATACTATATATATATATATCGATTGGAGGGGTCTATTCTGTAGAAGCTGGTTGTGAGCAGGGAACACCTCTACCAACTCTGTTATATTGTACTCTTTGTGCCCAGAACACAGAAAGTGCTCAATAAATACCACTGATTGATGGATTGATTGGAGGGGTCCGGAGACATGAAAGCTGAGAAGGGGTAGGTATACCCATCACTATAAAAGTCAGGTGGGGAGACGTGTTAAGATAAGCCATCTCTGGCTGGAAGAGAAACTAATTCTTATCTAATGAATGGCTCCACAAGAGAGTTAACTATTCATGGCCCTCAAAGCAGGTATCTTTGGGAATAATAGGGGAAGCAGCCTGACCTAGTGGAAAGCACATAGGCTTGTGAGTGAAAGGACCTGAGTTCTAATCCTTGCTCTGCCAATTGTTTGTTGTGTGACCCTGGGCAAGCCACTTAACTCCTCTATAAAAATGGAGCTTCCTCATCTAGGGTAGATACAGAGTAATCAGGTTGGACACAGTCCATGTTCCACATGGGGCTACAACTCGTCATCCCTATTTTAGAGATGAGGTAACTGAGACAGAGACAAGACTTGCCCAAGTGGCGGAGACAGGATTAGAACCCAGGCTCTAATCCTTCTGGCTCCCAGACCCACGTTCTTCCCACTACGCCAAGCTGCTTCTCTAGTTAGTTTGATGTTTCACCAGGAGTTCCATGCCACTGGTAAGGGAAAGATGCTTTCAAGCCCCACTTCTATGATTTTTTTTGTTTTTTTGGTTTTTTTTTTTTTTTCAAAATGTAGCTAAGAAACTGGGTCGATCAGAGCGCTCCTTCAGGTCCTTCTGGCTCCTCCCTTTAAGCAGTTTGATGCCCATGTGTGAGAAATGAAGCTACTTTTTCACTCAGGCTTCCCGAGAAGAAGAATTTTCCCAGTCCCTGGGTGTCACAGAGAACCTGGACTCTGGGTTTCAGGTTGACAGGGTCCTTTACTATAGCCACCAGTATGATTCCCTCTGGCCTTTATTCAAGTGCCTTTTCACACTTTCTTGTTTCTATGTTATGGATTACATTAAACTTTATCCCAGATCAAGTTGCTTCAACACTTCCCCATGTTTACAGATCTTTCTTAAGCTGATTCATAGTTCTTTTTCCTCCTGCTAATTGGTAGTCACAGATGACAAGAAATCAACTGTTTTTGCAATATGCTCAACTGCACTGACCCCCTGGGGTTCTAGTGCTCTGGACCATCCATTCTCTTCTCCCCGTGAAGATGTTTTTACAGCTCGTGCCCAAGGCACATCGGTGGCAACGGAGCGATAACTTTGGGTGCCCACAAGGACACTCGAGTCATTTCTCTCTTAGCCAGCACTGTCTGTTCTGCTCTGCTGAGGATGATACAGTGCTCATCGTGTAGGCGGCCATAGGCCCGGTATTGAGATGTAATGCAGGTTACAGATTGTTTTGCATTTCTTTTTCTGCTTCCATGTGGGTTAATAGTCACTAGTGAGCCCGGTAAACAGAAGGTGAGCTTGAGAAAGGGGGCTTTTCTGTTTGTTTCTATGGGAGGTTCCCCCCCCCAACCCCCTCTCTGCCTCCACCCAGCTTTGGTATGTGCGGTGTCTATTTCTCTGGGTGACGTTTAATTGGGTACCTGATTATCCAGGTATCCGCTAATCCCTCCCAGTTTTAGCAAATGGGTTGATACGGAGCAGGAGGGATAGTTGCCGTGCCTTTGTGGCAGTTAGGGGTTTGTGGCCTGCAGGTTGTGAATGTTGTCCGTTCTCCACCAGTGACCATCACAGGCATCTGGTGATGGAAAATCTGGCCTAGCTGCCCAGAATCAATGTAGGGACCAGTTTGACGTGGGGGTTTTAGAAGGAATGTCTCACATTTATGTGTTTGCTGGGCCCTTCTCCTTCCCCCTTTATTTTTTTTTCCCTCTCTGCCCCGTCTCTCTCTCCTTTTCCCCCCATCATTGCTATCTCCTGTCCTTTATATTTCTATTTCTTCTCTCCTTTTCTTCGTTTTTAGCCCCAGTCCATGTTGGTTGGAGAGGTCTCCAGTGTGTTTATTTGTTTCAATAAAGGTAGCTTTTTGAAGAAGCATATTTTCTATTTGCAGCTATCAAGGGTTACCTTAAACAGTAAGCCAGCTAAACGTGTTAGGGGGAAAATGAAAAGTCGGTTTACAAGAAACATATAATTAACGCGTTCTGCGCATTTCCATGAGCCTTTGTCTGGCTGAGGACAAGACAGAGGAACAATAATAAACTTTAATAAAGCTAAAGATGATATCAGGAAGAAACGTTAACAGACAGATTTGGGTGGGAAACAAAAGCCAAAGAGGGAACGTTTAGGCTCTAATAAATATGTTAAACAGCGGCCCCTTTGTTCCTCCCTGATTTTCTGAAACTCTTCTCACCTCCAACCCCAAGTTGGTACCTGCTAGTGATTGAAGGCAAGGAAGGAAAAGGCCCAGGGCAAGTGAATACCAAGCTCTGATATATACAAGCAAAAGGAACCTATCGCATAATACGGGGGCCTTCACGTGGCCTGACTTCCAATAAACTGCTCTCGGCTGAGTATTCCCCTTCTAACCCCTCAGAGAAAGTGAAATAAGACATTAGACTCTCAATAATCTCATATTGTGATGATCAATCAAAACCCAGAAGAGAAGGCCAATTTATAGAAATTGTATCTGCCTCTGGACGGTTGGAACCGAAGAGTAGAAAAGAATATTGCGGTTCTCTCTTGATGTGTGAAGTTGCCTAAAAATGACAAAAGCAAAAAAAAAAAAAAAGAAAAGAAAAATATCTTCTCTATGTATGGCATCTTTTCGGGGTGGGGGGAGCAAGTACATTGTGCGAATTTCGCAGATCGGAGCAGGAAGTACACAGAAAGGAGTGAACATATGTTTGGGCCACATCAAGGCTATTTATTTTTATTATCTTTTGCCTATTTTCGGTTTGAGTTTCCATCCTTCTTGTTTGTTTTATCACCGGTGAAGTTTATTTACCGAATTAACTTTTAATGGATGTTCTACTTTGTTCTTCAAAGTCGGCTCCCAGGCCGACTTCTTAGGGTACCCATCCTTTGCTCCCACGCTGCTGGTCTCCTCACGGCCCCCCTACCATGAGGTCCTCCGGAGGGTGGACTCCACCCCTGTTAACCCTCCGCCGGCCAGGGGCTTTTCCTAGCAGCTCCTATACCCCTCCTTTTGATCAATTCCAAGTTTTCAGGTTGAAGAGAGGAGAAGGCACCTCTTGACCAGTTTGGCTGCCTTTCCATGTGAGGCTGAAAATGTCTACAAATTTGAAACAGCTGCCGGGCTTGCTTTGTCTGATTGCTAAAATATGCCGACCTCTCCCCCCCCGCCCTCCCCCTACCCCCTTTTAATCTGTTTCATATTCACAAATTAAGCATTTAGTCTGGGTAATAAATCAGGAGGAGTTTATGAGGCTCACACGAGACAAACCAGCAGAAACAACCACCCGGGACGCGCAAACCATCGAGGAGGCTTGGGAAGACAGACGCGTTGGGGAAATCCTCCGGGGACGGCCGGGCACCCAACACGAGCGAAAACCCGGCCGGCCGGGCACATTCTGCCAGGGCCAATGGCCAAAACACACACTTTCCCCTGGCCTCCACACGTCCGGAGCCTAAATTTAGGAGACTGGGGCCTAAATTTAGGAGTCCGTGAGCCACACTGGCCCAGTCCTCATGGGCCAGAGCTGTCAGCTGCCCTCATTTTCCTTCTCACACACCTAGGGCCGTCGGACCTCGTGTCCCCCTTCTGTCACCCCCTCCTCCCTTTGCAGGCCCAGGGCCTTGAACGTGGGAAGCTCCTTTGGCCAGTGGCCAGCCGGAGAGGCAAGTCCGATATGCACTGTCCAAAGCCCGGAGAAGTCCCCCCCCGTGACTTCTGGGTCCCCCTTCAGACTGTAAACTCACTGAAGGCATGGACTAATAGTAACAACAATAACTATGGTATTTGTTAAGCACTAATTATGTGCCAGGCTCTGTACTAAGCACTGGGGTGGATACAAGCAACTCCTGTTGGACACAGTCCCTGTCCCACTTGGGGCTCACTGTCTCAAGCCCTGGTTTACAGATGAAGTAACTGAGGCCCAGACAAGTTAAGTGACTTGCCCAAGGTCACACAGCAGATAAATGGCAGAGCTGGGATTAGAACCCATGACCTTCTGTCTTCCAGAACCATGCTCTATCCACTATACAGTGAGGAATGTGTCTGTTACATCGTACTGTCCCAAGCACTTAGTACAGTGCTCTGTACTGACTTGCCTTCCCGATTTTTTTGAACAGTATTTGTTAAGCGCTTACTATGTGCTAGGCACCGTCCTAAGTACTGAGATAGATCCAAAGTAAGCAGGTTGGACTCAGTCCATGTCCTGCATGGGGCTCACAACCTTCACCCCATTTTACGGATGAGGCCAGAGAAGTAAAGTGACTTGCCCAGGTCACATAGCAGACCAGTGGCTGAGGCTGGATTGGAACTCGGGCCCTTCTAACTCCCAGGCTCCATCCAGTAGGCCATGCTGCTTCCTTGGGCCACCAGCGGGGCAGGCCAAGAACATCACCTCTGCAGCTGCACAACCGGGCCTTGTGGGTGGGGGACCACTCGGGGGTCCAGTGCCCCCCTCCCCCGGTGGGAAGGTAGTGGGCCTCTTGGTTAGCTGGAGCCTGTCCACCCACGCTTCTCTCCCGGGGAATCCCTGGGGGCGGCCACAGGAGCCAGCCCGGAGTGGGGGGAAGGGGTTTGTGAGGACCCTTCTCCGGGGTCACCTCCCTCCCGCCCACAGCCACCCCGGGCCGCACACACGCGTAAACACAAACACACACACACACACAGACGCACACATGCACACTCCGGCTGCTAAAGCCATTATCGGCGCCGCGAGAAAGAGACTTTTTAAATATTTACAGCCGCACTCCCTTCCCAGTAGCCGGATGCGTCTTGGACCTGTTGGGGGCTGGGGCTGGAAGCTAGGGGCTGGAGGCTGGGGGCTAGGGGTTGGAGGCTGGAGGTTGGGGGCTGGAGCTGGAGCTGGGTGCTGAAGTCTGGAGGCTGGGGGTTGAGGCTGGAGGCTGGGAGCTGAGGCTGGAGGTTGGGGGCTGGGGCTTGAGGCTGGGGGTTGAGGCTGGAAGTTGGGGGCTGGAGGCAGAGGCTGGGGACTGGGAGCTGGGGCCAGGAAAGCGGGAGTGATGGTGCGTGCGTGTGTGTGTGTGTGTGTGTGTGTGTTTGTGTGTGTGTGTGCATAGTTGGTGGGTGGGTGTGCGGGGGGCTAGGGGGGTGCTCTGCCTTAACGCCCCGGACACAAAAGCCCCGCGGCGGACCCCTTAGATAGCTCCCACCAGCCCTCACTCTCTTTTACCCGGGGGTCGGCCGAGCTCGCCCACTCCAAACCCCGCACCCCACCCCGCCTCAATCAATCAATCAATCGTATTTATTGAGCGCTTACTATGTGCAGAGCACTGTACTAAGCGCTTGGGAAGTACAAATTGGCATCACATAGAGACAGTCCCTACCCAACAGTGGGCTCACAGTCCGCCGACTCGACAGGCCGCATTTTGCCCCGCGGGGGAGGCAGAGACGTTCCGCGCGGGCCGGAGTCGGGACTTGAAAGAGAGGAGAGGAGGAGAGGAGGAGAAGGAAGGGAGGAGCAGAAGGAAAAGAGGTGGAAGGGAGGAGGAAAAGGAAAAAAGAGGAAGAAAAGAGGTGGAAGGGAGGAAAAGAGGAGAAAGAAGAGGAGGAGGAGGAAAAGAGGTGGAAGGGAGGAGGAAAAGGAAAAAAGAGGAAGAAAAGAGGTGGAAGGGAGGAAAAGAAGAGAAAGAAGAGGAGGAGGAGGAAAAGAGGAAAGAGGAGGAAAAGAGGAGAAAGAGGAGGAGGAAAAGAGGTGGAAGGGAGGAAAAGAGGAGGAAGAGGAGGAGAAAGAAAAGAAGGGAGGAGGAAAGAGAAAGAAGAGGAGAAAAAGAGGAAGGGAGGAGGAAAAGAGAAGAGGAGGAGGGAAAGAGGAGAAAGAGGAGGAGGAAAGGAGGAAGGGAGGAGGTAAAGAGAAAGGGAGGAGGAAAAGAGGAGAAAGAGGAGGAGGAAAAGAGGAAGGGAGGAGGAAAAGAGGAGGAGGAAAGGGAAGGGGGGAGGAGAAAAGCAAGGAAGAGGAGGGGGAGAGAAGGGGCGGGGAGGGAGGGGCGGAGAGGGGCTCCTGGTGGGGGAGGGGGGAGGAGGAAGGGAGAGAGGGAGGGAGGAGCAGTCCCGGTGGAAGCGCGGAGGCTGATTTAAAGGGTCTCCCATGAAAGCGAGCAACACACAGACCTGTGACCGCCCGCCTGGTGAAATTTGATGAGATCTCTTGGCGAGGAGGCGCTGTCAGAGGCTATTTATCTCTCGCCAGAGTGGAGGCTCCGTTTCCCACGTCGCCTGTGAGTAACAATGGCAGCGATCAGCGGCTTTTCACGCGCTTCAGTGGATGAATGGATTGCGGAAGATGCCCGCGCTCCGCTCAGATGGCTTTCTGATCGCCCCCCTCCCCTCCCCTCCCCTCCCCTCCCCTCCCCTCCCCTCCTCTCCCCTCCTCTCCCTTCCCCTCCCCTCCCCTCCCCTCCCGGCCTGCCCGCCCCCCACCTCTGCGGGCGCAGGCCCGCCCGCCCCAAGCCTCCCGGGGACCCAGGTCACCCCGCCGCCCGCGCGCGCCTCCAGCCCCTCCCCCACGTTTTCCCAGCCCCGAGCCCTTGGCACCTGGCCACCAAGTGTCATTAGGGGCTGAAACTTGACACAAGGCTCTCCGCCCGGAGGCCCTTCACGCCCCCTCCCCCTCTTCCCCCTCCCCTTCCCCCCCCCCCAAGTTTACTTTCAAGGAGTTGGACCGTGTTTCCGCCGGCGGGCCGGGCCCCGTTGGGGGTCGCGGGGAGGGGTTCGGGGGGTGCGATAGGGGTCTTGGCCGACGTCTTCGGGCCAATGGGAATGCGCAGAGTCCGGGCGGACAGCCGCAGCTCCCGAGAAACGAGCCGCTTCCCCCCCTCCCTCCCCCCACCAGCCTTTGTTGTAGCTAATCCGCTGGGGCGACTCAGGGAGAGACACAGACACACACACACACACATGCACACACGCGAGTACACACACTCCTAGCCCCCCACCCCACCCCAGCCGGTCTCTGTTTACACGGAAAGTCTGGGCGGAGTTCGGGACCCCCCACCCCCACACCCCTCCCGCCCCCCTCCTCCAAGCCTCGGGTCTGAGCTCACGCTCCACTTTTCCGTCTCCGAACCCCGCCGAACCTGGAGAAATCGGCGGGAGCGGCAGTTTCCACCTGGGTCTGTTTTTAGTGGGATTAAATTAGTCTTCGGGATACCCCTCAGGGGAGAGAAAGACACCCAGGAGGGAAAACGCACCGCAGACGGACCCGCGGCCAGAGGGATGAATTGGACAGGGAAGAAGAGACTGGGGAGAGAGAGAGAGGGAGCTGCATTTTCCATCTGGGTCTGTTTTTAGTGGAATTAAATTAGTCTTCGGGATACCCCTCAGGAGAAAGAAAGAGACCCAGGACGGGAAGCGCACCCTCAGACGGACCAGCGGCCAGAGGGATGAATTGGACAGGGAAGAAGAGACGGGGGAGACAGACACAGAGAGAGAGAGAAAGAGAGGGAGCTGCAGTTTCCAATCGGGTCTGTTTTTAGTGGAATTAAATTAGTCTTCAGGATACCCCTCGGGGGAGAGAAAGAGACCCAGGAGGGGAAAAGCACCCGCAGATGGACAAGCGGCCAGGGGGATGAATTGGACAGGGAAGAAGAGACCGGGGAGAGAGAGTGGGAGGGAGGTGCTGTTTCCAACTGGGTCTGTTTTTAGTGGAATTAAATTAGTCTTCAGGATACCCCTCAGGGGGATAGAAAGAGACCCAGGAGGGAATTGTCTCTGTTGCCGAATTGTACTTTCCCAGTGCTTAATACAGTGCTCTGCACACAGTAAGCGCTCCATAAATACGGTTGAATGAATGAATGAAGCGTCCAGAGGGATGAATTGGACAGGGAAGAAGAGACGGGGGAGACAGATAAAGAGAGCGAGAGAGCTGCAGTTTCCAACTGGGTCTGTTTTTAGTGGAATTAAATTAGTCTTAGGGATACCCCTCAGGGGAAACAAAAAGACCCTGGGGGGGAAACGCACCCGCAGACGGACAAGCAGCCAGAGGGATGGGTTGAACAGGGAAGGAGACGGGGAGACAGACGCTCAGAGAAAAAGAGAGAGACATCCCAAGGCCGGCCAGATAGAAAATAGACTGAGAAACGCAGGCAAACTGAGGATCGGGGGGACATGGGACGGAGGAGAGCGGTGGAGAGTCGAAGAGGTAGACAAACAGACGCGCAGAGACAACATACACGATTCAGGGCATCGGAGGCGTGTGAGCTCCAGACAAAGACAGCTGAGGCACAGAAATACAGGAAAAAAAAAAACCCGATCCGGAAACAAAGAAATAGATTTCGTCAGACTCAGCAGAGGCGCACAAAGCCACCACACACCAAGACAGTGGGGGAAACCGAGTCACACGCAAAGATAGAGGCGCGAGCCAGAGATGGGGGAGAGGATTTGGGTTGGGTTGGCGAGTTTTCCCATCTTCCCGGACCTTCCTCGCCCCCTTTTCTTAGGTTTAAGCCAGACGGAGACCAGGCCTTGTGTTCATGTGGGGCTTGGCTCCGCTTTCCTTTTCGCTTTTCTAGAACCGGGACGTTTCTTCGCTGCTGCGGGAGGAGGCAAACCCGGGCCCACGGCGGCGCCCGGCGGGGGGGGGGGGGGAGCGCCCACGGGAGGCCGAGTCCCGTGGCCAAACGCCGCCGGGAGGGATCGGTGATAAGGAGAGAAGAAGAAACGCGTCAGCACTTTTTTCTATTCTACATTTACAGCCCAAGGAAAGCTAATTTCTCCTCCGAGGACCTTTGACACGCATGATGCATGAAAGCCTGAGCGCTTGCCTTAGAAGAGGATTCAACCCGCGACTTTCCAGTTGACGAGGTTCGGCTCGCCGAAATGATGCCGATTCCCCCGGCCCTCCGAGGCTGGGAAATGCAAAAACAGAACAACAAAACAAAACAAAAAACGGAACTCTTCCGGACTGTTCGCAGTTGAATGAGAGAGGGGAAGCCGCCAGCACTTCCCTAGCCACGCTCCAAACCACACACTCCGCCCCTCCACCAGAGCCACCGCTCCTTCCTTACGCGCTCTCCCGGTCCCCGCTCATCCTCCTCCCCCCTTTCTCCTCTTGGCAGGAACCCCCCCGGCCCCCCCATCGGGACCAGCCCGGGCCAAGATGAGTCTGGGGGCGGGGGGTGTCGTAGTCCCCCTCCCAAATCGGGATTCCAGGCGCTTTCCCTCGGCGAAGCGCTAATTGAACACTGCCACCCCCCTTCCTTCCTCCCTTCTGGGCTAAGTGCGGGAGGGCGATAACCAGCCAGGGAAAAACGGAGGGAGAGACAGAAGGTGTGAGGAGACAAGAAGCAGCGTGGCCTAGTGGATGGGGCCCGGGCCCGGGAGTCAGAAGTATCTGGATTCTTATCCCTACCCCGCTTTGTGACCTTGGGCAAATCCTTTCGTCTCTCTGTGCCTTGGTTTTCTCATCTGTAAAATGGGGATTAAGACTGTGAGCCCCATGTGGGACAGGCACTGTGTCCAAACTGATTGACTCCTGTCCACCCCAGCGCTTAGTACAGTGCCTGGCATGTAGAAAGCCTTTAACGAATACGACAATTATTTTATTATTAAGAGGGAGAGATAAGCGCTTAGTACAGTGCTCTGCACACAGTAAGCACTCAAATATGAATGAATTAATGAGACAAGGGGAAGAGACAGAAGGTGTGAGGAGACTTGAGGGAGAGAGAAAAAAGGAAGATGAGGGAGAGACAGAAACAGTTCTGAGAAAAGAGGGAGAAAGAGAGAGTGGGGAGAGAAGATGGAGAGATAAGTTGAGAGAGAGGAGGTGGAACACAGAGGGAAACAACTGAAGAAGAACGAGCATGGGCCTGGGAGTCAGAGGACCTGAGTTCTAACTGTGACTCTGCCACTTGTCTACTTGCCTTGGGCAAGTCACTTCACTTCTCTGGGCCTCAGTTACCTTATCTGTAAAATGGGAATTAAAACTGTGATCCCTATGTGGGACGGGGACTGTGTCCAGCCTTATTATTTTGTATCTTCCCCAGAGCTTCTTTCAGTGCTTGGTAGATAGTAAGCACTTAACAAATACCATTTTAAAAAAAAGGCCACCTGAGGGTGTGAGGTAAGGAAACATGTTAATGTAGTGCCCAAAAAACTCAGAAGGGACAAGAAGACCAAGTAAGCATTAGAATCAATCAATCAAATTTATTGATTGTTCACTGTGTGCAGGGCACAGTTCCTAGCACTTGGAAGAATACAATATAACAGAGTTGGTAGACAGCTCCCCTGCCCACAGTAAACGTACAGCCTAGAGGAGAAGGCCCTGGGGGGCTGGCAGGAATAAAAAGAACAGTCCAGTTAAGGACTCTGGGGAACAGGCAGATCATACCCTCATCCCTCCCACAGGCCGGGGACCAGCGTCAGTCAGCACCGTGGCTGTTCGTGCCTGGCTTCGTGGTTCAAGGATGGGATGGGCTTTTGACCAGCCCCTAAGAATTCCTCCCAGCCTGTCTTCCGCCCCTCCCCCTCCCACTGGGTCGCCACTGGTCTGGCAAGCGAGTCTAGGTTTGGCCTGTGTCTGGCGTGGTACCCTCTGATGATGTAGCTTGTTATTTAATTCACGATCCTAATAACCGATCTCACAAACCAATAGATGAAGCACACTCAGCTCGTGAGTGGCCTACTGAATTTAGCCAAATCCTTTGGGGGTGGGGGTGGGGGTGGGGAGAACAGCTTTTAGACAAATTGACCAATGAGCCCCAGATAGAAGGGGCCTGGAATCATTCTGGTTTCCCATTCTGATTGAAAGCAAGTTTTCTGATGAGCATTTTCATTCAATTAAAGACAAGCCAGGATTCTTGCTTTGAGCCGTGCTGCTTCTATTCAGCGCCTTCGGAGAAATTTTTATTCTTACATTTAGCCAAGCCTGGGTGGACCACTGTCCGACTCAGATTTCTCTGAAAATCTCTAACTAATAATAATAATAGCAATAATGGACTTTGATAAATGCTTACTATGTGCCAAGCACTGTGCCATGCACTGGGGTAAACACAGTTCAGTCAGATCAGACACAGTCCCTGCCCCAAACGGGGCTCACAGTCTAAGTGAGAGGGAGAACATACCCCATGTTACAGATGAAGAAACTGAAGCCAGGGAATAGTGAATCAATCGCATTTATTGAGCGCTTGCTGTGTGTGGAGCGCTATCCTAAGCCTTTGGGAGAGAACAAATAACAGAGTTGGTGGGCAGCCAAGTGACTTGCTCAAGGTCACATGGCAGGCAAGTGGCAGAAAATGGATTAGAACCCAGGTTTCCTGTCTCCCAGGCCCCTGCTCTTTCCTCAAGCGCTCCTGACACCATTACGGGCATCGCTCAGCATTAA
Organism: Tachyglossus aculeatus; assembly: GCF_015852505.1. Lineage (NCBI taxonomy): Eukaryota > Metazoa > Chordata > Mammalia > Monotremata > Tachyglossidae > Tachyglossus > Tachyglossus aculeatus. The sequence goes on from NC_052083.1 coordinate 28,421,599, forward strand.
GGTAGGAGGGAGCGGGAATGTGAAAGCCGGGGCCTATCCTTTTCAGGGAAAGAGAAATCTGAATCCCTGATAGCAGGATCGAGATCAGGAGAGAAAGAGCGAGCGCAGGTCCGGGCACGGCCTTCGAGTCAGAATCACTGTCCTCAGACTAGACCGCAAGACTTCGGCGGAGGCGCGCTGACATGTCGCTATCTAAACAGAAATCAGTAAAGCTCTGGCATCGCTTTGGGGAGGCTGGGGGAGGGGAGAAGAGAGGCAGAAGAAGAGTGGGAGAGAGCCACATCGAGTCTGAGAGAGACACAGAGAGGGAGAGAGAGAGACCGAGCCAGAGACGGAGACGGAAAGATTCAGAATGTTTTGGCAAATGCTCTCAGAGGAGAGGAATCCAGATTGAAAAAGAGAGAGCTGTTAACAGCCAGGGGAAGAGTAAACTCATGGGATGCATAATTATCTTTCCAGTAATCCTTTTCAGGGCCAGAGGAACACAAATTGCTGCTTCCTTTATCAAAACATAGAAAAATACTCTTACTCGACATTAAACAGATACGGGGCTCTGCACAGACTCTTTGGGGGGTGGGGGGTGCGCAGAAACACCTAAGAGATTAATTTTCCCGAGACAGGAAGAGAAACTGAAAGTGTGAGACCCAACAACAAGGGGTTTTTTTGTTGGTTTTTTTTTTTTTTTTTTTGCTTCTGAAGACCACCGAATAGTGTTTGGAGACCTTGCTCACAAACTAAGCTGACACAATTCTCTCTTAACAAAATCTGTGCGTGCGTGAACGTGTGTATGTGTGAGCACATGGTCTCACAAAGGACTGCCAAGTAATAACCTCCATTTTTACTTACACTCTCACTTTTCATGATGAGTTTTAAAAAAATAAATATGGGTTGACTTGGGATTCTTTTTGCTGGAGATATAAATAGGTCCGGGACGACACCACAGGAAAACCCCCTTAGTCGTGATTTGGGTAGAAATTTGAAAAGAAAGGAAGAAACGTTGGAAAATGACAGCTAGTGCGCCTGCTGTCACAGTTCTTTGTTACCTATCAGTTGTCAGAGTAGGATCAAAGGAAGCCGATTTCACTTCTTAAAACGTGTCACCCGAAAACCTGAAGATCCCTGTTTGCTACAGGCTCAGACCTCTTGGTATGTGGCTTCCCGTGGATGTTTGGAATAAGCGTGGGTGGGTAGAGGGAGAGGACCCCCCCTTCCAAATTTACAAAGTTGCTGGCTGTGTGTTCCTACGTGGAGGAGGTCGGGTGGCGGGATGTTTCAAGCTCTGCGGTGCAAACGTATCATTTGGGGGAGAGTGTGTCACTCTACCATCACCATCCCCCTCCCTTTATTCCGAGCATCCCACTACAACCAGCCGCCGGCTGCTCTTTCTCGCCTCCATTCTTGGCCCGCGTGCTCGGAAAATCGCATGCCCCGTGACCGTGGCGGGGATCCGGGAGAAGGCGCGGCCGAGGTTTGGGGTGTCGTCGGCCGCCCGGCCCGGAGGGAAATCGCGGCTCGGGGCGACCGCAGGATTCCTGCGCGGGCTTTCCTCGAGAGCCGCAGTGCGCAGGCGCAGAGCCGCCCGGGAGTGGGGGTGGGAGACATGGGGGTGGGGGTGGGAGAGGAGCTTTTGGGGTCACCGGAGTCCTCGTCCCTCCCGCATCACGCAGGAGGTGGTCCTGAGGATCGTGCCTCGATGCTTCTCGAGCCTGGGCCGGAACCCCTGAAGCCCCCGGGCCGTCCTCCCTGAATAATAATGATGGCATTTGTTAAGCGCTTACTATGTGCCAAGCACTGTTCTAAGCGCGGGGGGGGGGGGGATACAAGGTAATCAGGTTGTCCCACATGGGGCTCACAGTCGTAATCCCCATTTTATAAATGAGGAAACTGAGGCACAGAAAAGTCAAGTGACTTGCCCGAAGTCACACAGCTGACAAGTGGCGGAGCCGGGATTAGAACCCATGACCCCTGCCTCCCAAGCCCGGGCTCTTTCCACTGAGCCACGCTGCTTCCCTGAAGCCCCCGGGCCGCCCCCCCACTTCAGCCCCCAGGTCGGCCAGGGAAAAACCTGACACTAAACAATCCGTTCAGGGCGGGGAGGTGCTCTGCACACAGTAAGCGCTCAATAAATGCGATTGAATGAATGCCGTTTAGAAGGGCAGATGGTCGGAGCTTGGCTCGCTCTGCAGGAAACACAGACATGCACCCATGCATGGGTCAATAGGCAGGGAGAGGGCGTCGCCCTCACTGGGAGAGCTGCCGGGGGCGATCAAGAGCCCCGGACCTGGGGTATAATCTACCCTCTGCTACTCCCCACCTCCACTTTCCCTCTCCGATGATGCGGCCGCCCCGGGGCACTTCTGCTCGGGCCAGGAGTTTCCCTGCTGCTTTGCAAGACGCGCTGTCGCCTAGTAGAAAGCGCAAAAACAGAAAAAAAGCCAGGAGACCTGTGTTTTAATTCTGGCCCTGCCGCATACCTGCTGCGTAACCTTCGGCCAGTTCCTTAACTTCTCCTTTCCTCAGATTCCTCAGCTGTAAAAAGGGGTTTCGATACCTGTGGTCCCACTCTCGTGTGGGACAGGAACTGAGTCAGGTCTGATTTGGACGGTCTCTACCCCAACGACTATCCCACAGTTATTATTCCTCAGTCCCAAGCCTCCGCGGGATCTCGGCACCCAAACGCCCCACTGCTTCTTAGTCTGCTTCTACCGCCCGCGTGGAGGGCCGAGATAACAGAGCCGCCGGGAAGCGGTTGGGGAGCAGAGGCGGCCACACAATCGCGATCTAAAATATTCAGGTAGAGGCGGCGCCAATTAGCAGCGTCAACCGGGAAACCAAGAGTTAGCGGGGCGGGGGCTGCAGCTAAGGGAACCCGGGGAAGGGACGCAAAGGGGCTTTGCGAGGTGAATGGCGGTGGGAGGGCGTCCAGTGGCCTGGCTATTGCGTCCCGAAGGGTCGCGGAAATGGGGGGGCACCTGGCGTTTACCCTCTGTCTTCTGAGCCAGGATTGTGTTTGGGGCCGGGCCTTGGGCAAACCCGCGGGGGTCGGGAGGAGGGAGAGTCCCTGGGGTTGATGCGGACAGTGCGGGTGGCCAACAGGCAAGCAAGCCGGCCCCGGTGGGGGAAGCCAAAGGGAGAGGGGAATAATAGTAATAATAATGATGGTATTTGTTTCAGCACTTGCTATAGGTCAAACACTGTTCTGAGCACTGGGGTAATCAGGTTGTCCCATGTGGGGCTCACAAATGCAGCATGGCCTAGTGGATAGACGATGGGACTGGGAGTCAGAAGGATCTGGGTTCTAATTCCGACCCTGCTACTGGTCTGCTGTGTGACCTTGGGCAAGTCCCTTCACTTATCTGGGCCTCAGTTACCTCATCTGTAAAATGGGAATTAAGACTGTGAGCTCCGTGTGGGAAAGGGACTGCACCCAACCTGATTAACCTGTATCTACCCCAGCGCTTAGAACCGTGCTCGTCACATAGTAAGCGCTTGAACAAGTACCATTTATTATTAGTGGTAATAATAATCCCCATTTGATAGATGAGATCGCTGAACCCCAGAGAAGTTAAGCGATTTGCCCAAGGTCAAACACCAGACAAGGGGCAGAGTTGGGATTAGAACCCACGTCCTCTGACTCCCAAACCCGGGCTCTTGGCACTAAGCCATGGTAGGGGGCAGCTCCGCGTCCCGGGGCGAGACTGGCATTGAGGTGGGTCCGCCGGCCGCGAGGGGCGGGGGCCGTGTCCCTGGCCGGCCGGGGAGGCGTGCCTTGCATCGGACACGCTTGGGATGGGGCAGCCCGGCCTGGAAGGCGGACGCCGCTTCCAGCAGCCCCCGAGGGCAGCGCCCTTTAACCCACCCCACTCGCGGCCCCCTGACCCTTGTCATTCTGCGCCGCGGGAGCGGGGCGGTGGGGGCGGGTGGGGAGGGGGAGGGGGCGGCTTGTTCCAGCCAAGGCTTTCCCCGGCCCATCCACACCCCCCGCCCCCTCCAGCGGCTGCGGGCGACCTCCCTCCTCTAAGTCCGGAGCCGAGAGGCGGGCGGGATCCAACTGCGCGCCTTCTCATCCAAGCTGGCAGGGGCGGCGGCGGTAACAGCAGCTTGCCAATTCTGCCCAGTGCATTCAGGCTGCAGTTGGTCAGTCTCCCGCGGCGAAGTCACTTAGAGTAAACAGCCTCCCCCTTCGCCCCCACGATTCTCCCCCCTTCCCTCCCTCTCTCCCCAGGACTGGCTGGGAAAACCTCACCCAAGACACCAGCCCATCCCCACCCTCTCTTTTCCTCTCTTTCTCTCAGGCTCCCCGGCCGCGTCTGGGGCAGGACGCCTCTGCGAGGCTATTGTCAAGAGGCCTCGGCCGACAGGTCTCCCGCAAGGCCGGCCTGGCCCCCGGAGCGGGTGTTATAAAGAGGAAGGGGAGCGGGGTGTTGCTGCTAGGGGAGGGCGGCCGCCCCGCTTCCTTCTGAATGTCAGCTTTGTTCCGGAAAACAAGGGAACCATTAGGCTGCTGCCCCCAGGGGAAACACAAAACTTCTTTTTTTTGAATCTCGGGAAGGACGGCTGGCTGAGCTACGGGGCTCCCGGGAGAGGTCGAGACAGAAAAGAGAAAGGAAGGGAGAGAGGGAATAGAGAGAGACACAGAAAGAGAGACGGAGAGGGGAGAGACATAGGAGAGGGAGAGAGACAGAGAAGAGGCAGAGAGAGAAGAGGGACAGGAGAGGGAGAGAGACTAGAGACAGAGGAAAGGGAGAGAGAGAATAGAGACAGGAGAGAAAGGAGGGGGAGGGAGGGGGGAGAGAGAGAGAATAAAGACAGAGGGAGACGGCCGCCAGACCAGAGACACGGCCTCCGGAGGCTCCGCCCGGCAGCTACGAGCTCAGGCGGCGGGACTTTGTGTGTGTGTGTGTGTGTGTGTGTGTGTGTGTGTGTGCGCGCGCGCGTGTGTGTGTCCTTATGAACAGGCAACCCTGGCCAAGTGGCGCCTGCCCAGCCGGGGCCTGTGCCAGCTTCCTGCCCTGCCCCGGGCCGAGGAGCAGCCGGGGACGCCGCAGGCCCGGCCGGAATCCCAGGATCCCGGCGTGGGGGCAGGGGGAGGGGGAAGGGAGCGGCTGGGAAACCACGAACACATAACTCAGTGGTAGGCCACCACCTGCATAGAGACACTCCCTAAACAGGACTGGATCCCACCCAGCTCCCCCCACCCACCCAGTAAAAATCTATCCGAGGCCCCGGCCGCCAAAGCCAGCCAAACAACCACCCATCCTCTCCCCGCCTCTGGTCATTCCGGAATCGCCCCCCTCCCTCCCCCGGCCTAAAGGGAAAGGAGACAGAGAGAGCCGCCTTCGCTTCCCGAAGGAGCCCCGGGACATTGCTCCAGTTTCGCGAACTTGTTCTCTTCCCCTGCGACCCTCCGGAGGAGGGGGCAAGGGAAGCCCCCGTGGCTAGCCCGCCAGAAAAGCCGATCCGGTAGAAAAGAAGTCCTCCCGCAAGTCCCGGGTCATTCTTTTATTCATTCCCGTCGGTGGCGTTATTTGGTCTTCCAAACCCGACTTCCTCTCTCCACCTCCCCACCCCGCAAACACATAGCAGGGGCCTTCCCCGAAGCCCAGCTCTCCCCCCCCCGCCCCCGAGAACGAGTTAACCAGGCCCTCGGGACCCCCCCCACCCCCCCCCCACTCCACTCCCTCTCCCGGGGAGAGCCTGGCCGAGCCAGGCCTGTGACCCTTAGGGTCCTCGGAAGGCAGGCAAGTTCCCCCTTCTTTCCTGTTTTTTTTTTTTTTTCTATTCTGCCCTTCACTCGCCCGGTTTCCAACTTCCTCTAAATCTCCCTTCATGCTCAGAAAAGCACCGAACAGAGAAACGGAGAGGAAGCACGCTGCTGCCGTGCGAAATGCGGACCATGTGTGGGGACTATTGAGTCAAAGTGCAACCGCCTGCAGCCTGGGGGTGGAGGCGAGGGGTGGGGTGAGGGGGTGGCCGGGGAGGGGGAGGGGAACCTCTCCGCCTCGGTCCCCCTGGGGAGCCCCTGGGCTTCTGCGGTCTGGTCAGAATCCCCTTTCCTGGACCAAGAAGGCGACAGAGGTTGGTGGCAGTGGCAACCCGGAGATGTGGCCCTCGGTTTTTTCTTCTCGCTGCTGTCGCCGAGGCCAAGGGTGAAAGGGCAAAAAACCCCTTGCGGCAGCCGAGATAGAAGAGGGAGAGGGGGGAGAGTGAGAGACCAGAAAGGAGGAGGAAGAGAGAGTGATTTCTAGTTTCTGTGGAATCACCAAACGTAATGATAAGGATTTTTTTTTTAAAAAATCCCCTGGCCTTTCTAAAGATGCAACGTGGCTGTCAGGAAGTTTATCTCTGGCTTTACATCGGCCTCTTTTGCCTGTTCCCCTCGCCCCCTTCCCCAGCCCCCCCTTACTGGGGAGGGGAAAGAGAAAGGTCTGCAGCTGACAAATACTGTCCATTCTCCCCATCGATCGGAGCGTATACAGATGTGATAGCTTGACGTGCCGCGAACCGGTAGCTCCACCGTTCTCTGGTTCGTTCGTTCTCTCTCTCTCGCTCGCTCGCCGTCTCCTCCTCCCCCCTTTGTTCTCCTCCCCTTTCCCTCTCTTTAAATAGATTTCAAGGCGCTGCCTGTTGGAGAGCAGCTGCCGAGCTCTCCGGAGAGCGAGCGAGGGAGCGAACGAGGCACCGAGCCCGAGGTTTCCCCGCCACCGACCTCTCCCCCCCGCCTCCCCCCATCCCCCACCTCCACCCACATCCCGTCCACTTACTCTCCGCCCTCTCCGATTTCCAAAACAGAAACCACCCTCCTCCCCCTCCCCGCAAAACCTCCCCGAGCCTCCGGAACCGCGGCCGGGGCCTGCGGCGTGTGCAAGTGGGGGTGGGGGGCGGGGAAAAGGTGCATGGGGGTGGGGGGAAGGATAGGGGTTTGGGAGCAAGGCAGGAGAGAGAGGGGGTCCGAGACTCGGAAACCTACTGCCGGTCACGATGAGAGGGGGGACAGTTTCCCATTAGGGAAAGTCAGCGGAGGCGGCTCTTTTATTTCCATTTTGCAGATGGCAGATTAATCCGGCTGCTCCCGGGATTCAAAGGGGCCGCGCAGCGCCCGCAAGCCGGGGAAGGGTAAACCGGCCCCTCCCTGCAGACCTTAATTACACACACACACACACACACACACACACACACACCCGCTTCTCTGTTGCCCGGGGAGAATCACCCGGGAAGCTTGCTCGGGGGAGGAGGGATGGGGTTTAACTAGGCCGCAAGGCTGCCCTTGGCCGGGCCTGGGGCCACCTCGCCGTCTGTCGCGGTCTGTCGCGTAAATGACCGCCGCCCCGCACGGGCTGCTAACAGGCAGTTGCAATCAGTTTTCGAAAGGTTAGTCAAGGTCCCCCAGGTCTCGCAGACGGAAGGCATTACGAAACCGCCCTTTAGAAAGGAGGCGAGTTTGCAGCCGCGGCTGGAAGCGAACAGGACGGAGCCCCGGGGAGGTGGGGACTGGATGGGGGTCGCAGGCGAGGAGAGGAGGGTACGGGACACCCATTGGTCCCCCCACACACACACACACCACTAACACCCCCACCTCCCCGGGCTCCAGACCCTCCTCTCTCACGTCCTGCGGGAAAACCCAAGTGCGAAGAAACGGGATCGTCTCGTCCTTTGAAGCCCAGAGGGAAGGGAACGAGAGGCAGGAGGAGACAGTGGTGACTCATTTCACCTCTGCGCCCTGACCCACACACCTCACGGTGGACGGGCTTATGTGTGTGTGGGGGGGTGTGTTTGTGTCCAGGGACTTGGCCGTGGTTTCCTTGTGCGTGTGCGCTGAAAAGGGGAAGCGGAGCCGCCGCCACGGGGGGCTTCCCACCCCGGGCGACGACGGCCCTTATTCCGCGTACACGGAGGGAAGGGAAGGGGTTAAAGAGGGGCCCTGTGGGAGCGAGGGAAAAGCCTCCGTCCCGGCGTCTGAGGAAGAAGAAGAAGAAGCCGCCGCCGCTAGAAGCCGTCCATCAGCAACCAGTCCAACCTGCCAGTGATAATGTGCGATCAACACCAAATCACCCCCGCCAGGCACGATCCATCATCCCTGCAATGCAACGGGCCCGCGTATGGCTCTGTCTGTGCCGGGGGTGGGGAGGGGGAGATATCGGGGAGGGGGAGGGGAGAAGAAGCAGGAGGCGGCGGCGCACACCGGAATTCAAATTGCAACATCGTCCCTGCCTTCATCTCCTTCACGGGCCTGCTGCAAACAGCTCCCCGTCCAACGAGCTACTTTCCAAGTTGCCCAACGGGGGACGGGACGAGCCCGCGTCGCCCCCTCCCCTCCCCTCTCCCCCCAACTGGGAGCCCCTCCCCGCCTCGCCCGAGCCGAGCGCGCCCCTCCCCTCCATGAAAGCCTGGATGGCGGAAAATTAATATTTAATATTGTGAAATTGATTAAAGGGCTCAGACTAGGGGGGAGGGCGGGGAGAGGGAAAGGCGGGACGAGGCTGCGGGTGTAATTAAAGATCTGAGGACCGCGAGGCTTCCTTCCCGCAGGACCCTGCGCTGTGTGCGGACGGAGGTGCGAGGCCCGGACCCCCCCAACCTGCTCCCCATTCCATGTCTCTCTGTGTCTCTCAGCTGTGCCTCTCTGTCTCTGTGTGGCCTCCCCGGGTCGCCACCTGCCCCGGGCTTGGAGAGGCGGGCATCGGGGGATGGGGAGTTGGTGGGGGGGGACCGCAGCGCCCCTGGGTTTGGGCTGGGCGCCCGGGAACCGCCGCCGCCTCCCCGCCGCCCTCCGGCCCTCCCTGTATCGAGGCTCCATCTCTGCGGCGGCGGGAGGAAGGAAGGGAGGGAGAGAGCAGCCCGCCTGCTTCCACCTCCTGCTCCCGCAGCCTCCTGCACGGCCCCAGTTAGGGGCCATCCCGAGCCCCCCTGCCCTGGGCGCCGCTTTGACGAACTCCCCGCCCAGGAATCCCGCAGCCCCCAGTCCCTCATTCAATAATAATAATAATGGCATTTATTAAGCGCTTACTATGTGCAAAGCACTGTTCTAAACGCTGGGGATCTTACAAGGTGATCAGGTTGTCCCACGTGGGACTCACAGTCTTCATCCCCATTTTACAGATGAGGGAACTGAGGCACAGAGAAGTTGTGACGCCCAAAGGCACACAGCTGACAATTGGTGGAGTCAGTATTTGAACCCACAACCTCTGACTCCAAAGCCCACGCTCTTGGCTTAGTGGCGAGAGCCCAGATTTGGGAGTCAGAGGTCGTGGGTTCTAATTCCACTCCACCACTTGCCAACTGTGTGATTTTGGGCAAGTCACTTTTCTGGGCCTCAGTTACCTCGTCTGTAAAATGGGGATTAAGACTGTGAGCCCCACGTGGGACAATTTGATAACCTATCTAACCCAGCGGTTAGAACAATGCTCGGCACATAGTAAACACTTAACAAGTACCATTATTATTCATTCAGTCGTATTTATTGAGCGGTTACGGTGTGCTGAGCACCGTAGTAAGCGCTTGGAAAGTACAGTTGGGCAACAGAGACAATCCCTACCCGAAAATGGAGACAGACAACCAAACAGACAGGCAGACTCTCCACCGCCCCCCCCCCCCCCCCCCCCCGCCCTGCAGCCCCCAGTCCCGTCCCCTCCGAGAAAAGCCCCCAGCCTCTCGCCTCTTCTCGGATCCGCCGCGCCCTTAGGGACAAGTGGGGGGGGGGGTGTCTGGGCAGTTGGGGGACACTTCCTCCGCGCCGGGGGGGGGGGGGGGGGGGGCTCCAACCAAACCCCGAGCTGCCGTTCCTTGGGGCTGGGTTGGACCCCGGCCGATTGTCTGGTGACCAGACCAGCCCCTCTGCCTGCCCACCCGGTGACCGACCCGGCTCTCGGCGCCCCGGGCCCAGGCCCGAGGTGGGGGCGGGGAGATGATGATGATGATATTTGTTAATCGCTTACAATGTGCTAAGCACTGTTCTAAGAGCTGGGATAGATACAAGGTTATCAGGTTGTCTTAGGTGGGGTTCACAGTCTTGATCCCCATTTTACAGATGAGGTAACTGAGGCCCAGATAAGTTTAAGTGACTTGCCCAAAGTCACACAGCTGACAAGTGGTGGAACAGGCACAGGAACCCACGACCTCTGACTTCCAAACCCGTGTCCTTCCCGCTGAGCCACGCTGCTTCTGCGGGGACCGGCAGAGGCCTCCGGGGAACGGCCCGAGGCCAGTGGGAACGTGGAAGACACGAGTTTATGTTTCTGCGGGAAGGAGGCCTGGGGCAAGTGTTCGCCCACAGTGAATTATTCCTGAGGGGGAAGTTTATTGGAAAATCTCAGAGGTCACGAAGAAGTCTACAAGCAGAAGAAAAATACAACTGCAAACAAAAACAACAACAATAGTAATCTTCATAAGGAGCGGCACATCACCCACAAGGAGAAGCAATGTGGACTAGTGGAAAGAGCCCGGGGCTGGGAGTCAGGTGACCTGGGTTCTAATCCAGACCCCGCCACTTGTCTGCTGGGTGACAGTGGACAAATCACTTAACTTCTCTGGGCCTGTAAGCCCCGCGTGGGACAGGAATTAAGATTGTGAGCCCCACGTAGGACAGTGACCGTGTCCAACCTGATTACCTCGTATCTACCCCAGTGCTCAGAACAGTTCTTGACACTTAGCATTTAACCAATACCGAAATTATCATTACTGTTTTTATTATCACCCATTCGAACCGGATAGCCTCAAACATGCATACACCGTATGTCAGTTGAGAGCCAACAGGTGAAGACCTGTGCTCGCTTTACTGTACCTCCAGAGCCGATTGGATGCTTACAATGGGGACATTTTGTAAAGAGACTCTTGGAAAATTAATTCTGGGGTAGGTTTTTACGTGTGTGAAGGGGGAGATTATGCCGAGCTTTCGGAAAGAAAAAGGAATGAGTTGTAATGTAGAGCAGTTTAAAGATGTCTTTTGCAGAGTAATGTGAATCACAATCACGGGTTGATAAGGCTGCTGAAACTATTTTAGGGGAAACCTTTAACCTAGGGCTAAGAGCTCATTACTAATGAGCATAACAATGGGCAACAGCAATGTTTGGAGCATCCCATCTTTGTCTCTCAACGAGGTGATTTTACCTATCAGCATGGTCTCCAGGGGTTAATTGTGTCATCGGCCCACGGGGTCGGACCGTATGATACGAGTGACCTCAACGGTGGAAGTAGAACTGGAAAACACAGATGCTACAGCTAACAAATTGGATGCCTGGGGTTCCCTAGGAGAGAGATTAAAAACGACGTCCCGACAAAACAGAACTGTAATCTGTGTCTAGCACTTTATGTGACCCCCATCAAATAAATAAATAATAATAAAAAAGACAATAATATCCTAGAAGAGTAAGCCAAATCGAGGCAATTCGGTCCCTCGGGGCTGTTGCGATGCCACTCAGCCTTGGGGCTGGAATCTTCTTGGGTGCGACCCTCTGCTAACAAAGCGGCCGGGGGGACCTTATTTCAGGGGAGATCCGGGAAGTCTGAATCCATCGTGTCGGATTGCATCCAACGCTCGGATCGGCAAAAAAGCTTGCTTTTCTCCAGGGGTAGATAACCCTTGTCCTTAGCCCTGTGGAGTATGTCCCACCTCTGGAGGAAGAGGTTTAGTGGCCCAAAGGGCTACTTTACCCACCTTGTCCCCTAGGTCCCCCCTCCCAGGGCTGTGCAACTCTAGGGTGTGAAGGGCTCGGGTTGTGGCCCGTGCGTGGTTGGGCTTGGGGCCTTCAACACCAACTTGCCGGCCTGCTCTAAGCGAAATGGCTGTGCAGCAGCCATCTTGGCCCCGTAGATTCAGGCCCGCTCCGGAGCACAGGCAGCAGAAAGTGCTGCTGTGCTGCCCCCAGTGGGGGCACCGCAGAAAAACAGGGGCTCACCCCCGGCCCAGCTGTTGAATTCCTTTTCCAAAGCTGCGGAGGGGCCTCTGAAGGCGGGGGTCTCTGCCTCCTGGGGACCCCCTTCCCTTGATCACCAACCCCTCCTCTTCTCTCGCATGCAAAAGGAACCCGTGGGTTGGGGGGTGGGGGGGGGCAAAGAAAGAACAAGGATCTTCATGAAAACCCAGCCGCCACTCCTTTTCAAATGCCAGATGGAATTCTAAGCCAAACAGAACAGCGAGACAGCCACTAAATATTTTATGACCCCAAAGCCTTCAACATAAACAAGCGCTTTTTACAGTTCACCCCAGATCTGGGCTTGGTGATTCGGGTTAAAATGCACCCACGTCTCTGTGTCCTTTCCTCTTATCCTACTCTCTTCTGCATCTCCTTGACTTGTGCACTTTATTCACCCCGTCCCATCCCCACAACACTTATGTCCATAGTTGTAATTTATCTTAATGTTGGTCTCCCCCTCTAGACCATAAGCTTGTGGTGGGCAGCAAATGTGTCTGCTTATTGTTATACCGTACTCTCCCAAGCACTTAGTACAGTGCTCTGCACACAGTAAGCACTCAACAAATAGGACTGACCGACCGACTGACTCACTGATGCAGGTTCCTGGCAGAGTGCTTTCCAAGTGCTTGTACAGTGCTCTGCACACAGCAAGTGCTCAATAAATACGATTGTATGAATGAGTGCTTTCAAATCCACATCCACCCCCCCAAACATCAGTCATAAGGGAGAGCACAAACCACCAACACTTTAATCAGTTCCTTCTCATGCAGGTTCTCCAGCCCAATATCGTGGTGAACAGACAGAGAAGCAGCCTGGTTTAGTGGATAGAGCACGGTCTTGGGAGCCAGAAGGACCTGGGTTCTAATCCCAGCTCTGAGACTTGTCGGCTCTGTTACTTTGGGCAAGTCACTTTGCTTCTCTGGGGTTCAGTCACCTCATCTGTAAAATGGGGATTAAGTCTGTGAGCCCCATATGGGACATGGACTGTGTCCAACCTGATTTGCTCATATTTCTCCCACTGCTTATTACCGTGTTACCCAATACTACCCCAGTGCTTAGTATAGTGTCTGGCACATAGTGAATGTTTAAACAAATACTATTTTTTTAAAAAGAGAGGCTCAACTGTCCTTCACAATGGGAGTCTCCATAACTGCTTCCAAACTGCATTCTTACGTATTTCTAAATAGCAGTAATATTTGTGGTGTTGCTAAGTGCTTTCTCCGTGCCAAACACTGTAATAAGCAGTGGGCGAAATACAAGATAATCACATTAGATACAGACTCACAGGACGGGTTGGTGGGGGAGGGGAGTGCAAATTTAATCCCTATTTTACACATGAAGAAACTGAGGCATAGAGAAGATAAACGAGTTGCTCAGGGTCACATAGCAGCAAATGGCAAAGCAGGAATTAGAACCCAGGTCTCCTGATTCTCAGGCCTGTGGTCTTTCCACGTTTCCTTACGTGGAAAAGTCTTGAAATTTACTACCACCGCTAGTGTCAAGACAGTAATCCCTGACAATTTTGGGAAAGTATGGGATCAATTCTTTAGGGTAGTGTCAAGTTACTGGCACCATTCTGTTTTGCGGAATAACAAGGCTTTCACTGCTACTTCTGATTTAGGAGACACCGTGAAAGTTTATTTGAAGTCGAAGAATCAGAAACCTTGAGCCCTTTTCTCAGCTCTTGACATTGACTGGGTAGTATAGATACCATTTTCAATCTAAACATACAATGCCCCTTGAAATCAGTAGTATGCCCACCATTGTATGTGGAAAGGAAAATTAGGTATTAAATGGAAGATTGAAAATTCTCATGAGGCTGTAAAAATAAAGGAATTAAAATGGGAATTTTTTGAAGAAAAATGTATTCAAGGATGAACCTATGGTTTCAAATAGCTGAGAGGGGGAAATTCATCCGTTTCAACTACAGAGCTTTCAAAATCTAGCCCTCCTTTTCATCTTCCTCTTTCCACGTACCCTGACTCGAATTCACCTGTCTTAAGAGCAATCATTCATTATTATTTATGACATTTAAGCACCGACTTTCTGAAAAGCACTGTACTACCAAATACACGGTGATAAACGGATTTATGGTTTCAGGCCAAAGAGAAGCAGCGGAAAATGAAGAAAATGACTTGAATTCCCACTGCTCGAGAGGGGAGATGGCAATATTCGGATATTATTTTAGAATATTAGTGTGGATTTCACCCAGTGTCTCACAGAGAGTCAAATCCCACTGGGTGAGCACCCTCTTCTTCTTTCCAATTCAAGATCATCCTCAGGACTGAGGGTCTAAACCATCCCCACTGGGAGGTTAACTTAGCCACAAAGTCAGCAGTTCAAGGGGCCTCTCTCCGGGTGAGCTCAAAAGTGACCTAAGGGTCAAGTTTAGGCCTGAATCTGGGAGGCTGTGTAGGCACTACCTTGCTGGACATGGAAATAGTGGTTGTTTATTGGATAACTCACCTCTTACTGTTCTCTTTTCTGTGAGACACAGGACTTCCCTAAATTTCTAGGAAGTGACAAGCCTTTACTTCGCATCAGACCTTTGGAGGAGGGGATGGAGTGGAAATAGAGCAAGAGTCAATCAATCAATGGTATTTATTGAGCACTTACTGTGTGCAGAGCACTGTACTCTACACTTGGGAGAGTACAAGGTAACAGAGTTGGTGGTTGTGTTCCCTGCCCACAATGAGCTTAGTCTAGTGGGAGCTTATGGTCTAGAGAAGGCATTACTACATCGCTTTTTGATTTTCAAAAAGCAAAGTGATATTTAAAGAGGGTGTAATGTGTTAAGGATCCACCCAAAGTATCAATTGCCAATCTGAAAATAAAAGAAAATCTCAATGTTTCAATATCTCTCTCCTGATAGAGTCCCAATGAAATAAGACCAAAGGCAGAGGTAAATGTAATTATGTTGCCAATGAAGTCCCGAGCATGAAATTAGAAGTCCAATTTTTTATTCGGAAGATAGACGGAGGACCAGAGAGAGGGAGGGAGCCTCTGGATTCCAGCATAACATCCAATGTGTGTGAGACGACATGGCATTGTTTAAAACTAACCCTCCATCCTCGATGTGTAAAGGCCCTTTTATATGGAAAGTGAAGAAAATACCTCCACAATGCAACTTCTCTCAAAGTTCCTATTCTTGTATGGAGAGGCGGTGATGTGGGGCGGAGTGAGGTACAGAAGCAGGAGAGGAAGCAGAGTGTTCTATTTGCTTTCAAGAAAATAATTGTAAAACTATTATATGGTGTGCTACAGGCCTGATCAAGAAATTCAACACCCCGCTCTCTTTGAAGCAGTTTCATCCATCCCTGGCCAGAGAAGGTTTATTATGGTTGATTAAGATTTACAATGGCTGTCTCTTCGTCTTTATCCCTCCTGGGCAGTATTTAGTTCCATCTGACTTTTTAAAATGGGCCAACAGTTTCAAAAAAGCCTACCAGTCCTCAGAGTTGCCAACATTCCACACTTACAAGACCAGAGCGATGACACATCTGACCAGGGCTTCAGGAGACTGATGAAGCAGCGTGCTTATGCAGTCGGATCTCGTTTTCTTTTCTAAAAACAAAACAAAACCAAAAAAAGCCCTTTGCCTTCTTTTTAGCCTGGCCTAATTTTTGTTCCAGCCCAGGTTAATTTGCTTGACCCTTTCAGGGAGCAAGTTCCTAATCTAACACAGACAGCCTGCGCTGCTCTTGTAGTAGTAATGGCATTTAACGAGCACCTCCTGAGTACATTCATTGTGGGGCTTGTGGGGGATGATGATTGACCAAGGAATCTTCAGCAAAATCGATCAATCAATCAATCATTGAATCAGTAAAAGCTTCTTTAGTTCTTTATAAGCATTAGAGTCAAGGGACTCATCCCATGGCCCAGACAACTGAGCTTGTGAATGAGCGTGTCCTAATGGAAAGAGCTCGGGTCTGGGAGTCAGAGGACCTGGGTTCTAATCCTAGCTCTGCCACTTACCTGTTGTGTGATCTTGGGCAAGGCACTTCACTTCTCTGTGCCTCTGTTCCCTCATCTGCAAAATGGGGATTCAATACCCGTTCTCCCGCCTACTTACTCTATGAGTCCTATGTAGGACCTGATTATCCTGTACCTACCCAAGCGCTTAGTAAAGTACTTGGCAATTAACAAATGCTTAACAAATACCATAATGATTATTACTATTACAGTCCCTACATTTCTTGACAAACTACTCAGAGCGCAGTGTAGATATTTGCCTAAGACAATTACATTTTTTCCCCAGGCAAATACAAAAGTTGCTTTGACTTTGAACTTTCAGAAGGGTGGAGTTACGGTAAAGTATGGCAAGATCTTTGTTTTTTTACAGGCTTTAAAGTAGTAATAATTGTCCCATATCGAATCTCCCTTTGCAGTTGAGGAAACCAAGGCACAGAAAAGTGAAGCGACTTGCCCAAGGTCACACATCAGCCAAGTGTTGGTGTCAGAATGAGAACACAGGCCTTCTGGCTCCCGGGTCAAGCTCACTGCCTGGGGAAGGGATGAAGTGAGAAGAGAACGGAAGCCTCGGTGGACACAAAAGGCTGCCCTTCTCTGGGTGGGCTCGCCACTCACACCCCCTGCCTTATGCAAGCACATGCACACAGAGACCAGCACCTGGACCGGGTGAAGGAGGCCAGCCGAGCCAGACTGCAGGTCCTTGAGCATGGCAATGGGCAGGAGGGCATGTGCACACATGTTGGGGTCACTCGGCAGACTCAGTAGACTCGGCAGACTCAGGCACTCAAGATTTGGGCCATGAGCTTGATGATCTGGAAGCGAATGAAGCCAAAGGGCTCCTTCCCTCTGGTCACCTTTCCCTTGCCCCTTGTCCATAATAATAATTGTGGTATTTGTTAAGCACTTCCTCTGGGACAAGCACTGTAATAAGCACTGAGGAAGATACACGATAATCCGGTCAGACACAGTTCCTTTCCCGCAAGGGGCTCACAATCTCAAGCAGGAAGGGGGACAGGTATTGGATCCCCATTTTACAGACGAGGTAACTGAAGCACAGAAGACCGAAATGACTTATCCAAGGTCACAGAGCAGGCACGCAGAACCGGAACTAGAACCCAGGTCCCATTACTTCCGGGCTTGTGCTCTATCCACTAGCCAGGCTGCTTCTTGTGTCTATCCCTTGTGAGTCTGATCTCCCTCGTTCAGGTGAACCGGTTCATCGTGTCCATCGTTTCTGACCGGGGGTAGTGGTGGAGGGTGGCAGGCTGACCCCAGCCCTCCGGGTTGGTCGGCTGGTGTGGGGAAGGCACTGCCAGGAGATGAAGCCAGGCCTATCCAGAGAAGGCTGCTGGACACAGGCCCCCAGCCCCGGGGCATTCTGGCTTGGGTCCCAAGGCCTCTCAGCCCCAAAAGCTCTGCGGTGGCGATAATTATATGTCTCTATGCCACCGCCCACCTCAGTCTCCAGCTCCATTCTCGAGACTCTTGCCCCTTCTCTCCTTTTAACTTCTCTGAGGGATTTCTGCCCTGCAATCCCCTCGCTTCCCCTCACCTTTTGCCCCCACCTCCTGACACACACACAAACACACACGCACCCCACAACCTTTCCCTCCCAAGTTGCGATAACAAGTCTCTGGGACCAAGGAATTTCTGGGCCTAACCGGAGTCGATGGGGACATGGGGGAAGAGTCAAGTTGGCAGACAGCCAGGCTCAGGCCGGCGTTTCTTGGTCTCTGTGGCCCAGAGGAGGAATGCCTTTAACCCCCGTCCTCGATTTACTCAGCGGAGGAATGGGCCCAGCGTACCGGACACGGGGCTGCGGTCGGGCTTCACCGAATGCCCGTAAAAGGCTTTGCGCTCCCTCGGATGAAAGGCCCTTAAGTGCATATGGTTTTGATTATAGGGGAAGAGAAACCACTGTCTCTCTAGACAAGCTTGCACAGCCTCCTTCTTCTCCCGCAGGCCGGGCAGGGTTGGTTGTCAGGGAAAGCAGGGGAATGTCAGCTGCAAGATGGATTGTCCAGGGTGGGCAGGAATGAGGAATGGGGAGACCCGTCTCCACTTCGCCCCCCATAATGATTATCCTGCAGTCAGGCCCCGATCCCTCCCCTCAACAGTAATGCCCAAAGGACACGACGTCCAACTAGAAAATGTTGTTTTGGAAGGCTATTGGGTGGCAAAACTTCCTCACATGGCTGTCCATCTCTTTATTGCCTTATTATACTTTCCCAAGCGCTTAGTAGAGTGTTCTGCACACATTAGGCAATTGATAAATACGCTTGAATGAATCTAATTACTGCGGGGCTCTCATTCATTCATTCATTCAAGCGTATTTATTGAACGCTGACTGTGTGCAAACCACTGTACTAAGCGCTTGGGAGAGTACAATAGAACAGTAAACAGACGCAGGCTACCAAGAGTCCTCTTCGCCTTCGCCTCTGCCTCACTGGGCACCGAAGGAGTTTGCAGACTTACCTAAATGTCTTCTTTCTCCCTTTCAACTGGGTGAGTATCGTATTTCTTATAAAATAGACATCATTAAGGATGCTCCATGTCAGTGCAACTGACAACCATGCTGAATTAAAGAAAAGAGATTAATATTAAAATAATGTGGCTCTCTCGCATTATAATTCCCATTCTCTCCCGCCCCTCCCTTCATTCTCCTCCGCTCGCCGCCCCCCGCCCGCCTTTTGGTCGGAGAGAAAAAGCTGTAGCGGTGGTTCGGCGGGTTAAACACAATCCATGATTCTATAAAGAAATGCATTTTCCTATTCCCTCCATGATTTAATCCTGTTTCATGTGATTATTGTCAAGTCTCTTAGCACCACCGTTTCTAAAAAGAAAACATGTGGGTTTTAGCTGCCCTCTTCCTCAGTTTCCATTGTGTGCGCAGACCCAATGTGCGAGAATCCATTACAACGCGATCATCGCCCAGGCTCACACGGACACCTTCTGATTTACATTTTAAAAAGATCCGAGGGTATTGTCTTGACAGGAGAACAGACGACAAAAAGATCCCCCTCCCCCTAAAAGCTCCCCCCACCCCCAACCTCTGATGGGACATGACCTTCGAGAAACGTAATTAAACTGTGGTCGGATTCGGAGCGCACGCCTGTTTAAAGAAAAGAAAAGGACACAGGTGTTCTGATCAGTGTGATTCCACCTGGTTCAGTCAGTCCTCTCATTCATGAATGAACTCTTTCTCCCTGGAAGCTAGGACTCGCTGTATTCCCCCGTTTCCTCCCCCTTCTACTTCTACTAAGGCAGGCAGGGGAGATCGCTCTGGGCTACTAAGCTTTATCGCCGGAACACACACAGACACTCACTCACACACTCACACAGACACACACACACACTTCACCCATCGCTGCCTGGATGAATGTATTGTGCTGATTCGTCCTTCCTCCCCTCCCTTTCCCGCTTTGTTACCCCTCGAAATCTCTCCCACCCAACCCCCTTTTCTTGCGGTTATGTAGCCCGGGCCTCGATGAGGAATTGGTGTGGGATATGGGGTGTACGGAAAAGGCAGGCGCTCTGCACCGCTGAGCCTCGGCTTTAATCCGCCGGTCCGCGGGGGAGGAAGGAAAAAAAATTAAAAAAAATAAATAAGCAAAACGGAGATCCGGAGTCGCAGCTTAGTATTTGGGGCAATGGGGAAGGGGAGGGAGGGGGGCGGCCCCCTTCCATCCCCCCCACCAACACACCCCACTGCGCCTGGCTGATAGCACGGGGCCAAGCTCCCCGTCCACAAGTGGCTCGCCTCGGAGAAAATAAATGTGCCATGTCACGACGATGGCTCCGGCACAGTCGGGAGACGGTGGGCGACAAAGGAGGCGAAGACGTGGGGTCCCGAGTTCCGGGGACGCCCAGCAGGAGGCGCTGCGGGAGGCCGTCCGTTCCCGTTCCTCGACCCCTTTCGCGCGGGGGAAATCGAGAACTGCTGCTGCTGCTGCTGCTGCTGCTGCTGCAGCTGCTGCAGCTGCATGTGCTGCTTCTGCTTCACGCCTTTCATTCCCGGGCCTTAGAAGCGACAGCCCGGGCAAATATGTAGCTATTAAAATTAATCGCCCCGCGTTGTCAGCTGAACATAATGCAAATTATTTATGGGCTGCCTGCGAAATATTTATCATCGCGCAGGCTTGAGGAGTTTCGCTTCTCTCCCCGGCGGGGGCGAAGCCTCCGCCCCCTCCTCCTCCTCCTCCTCCTCCTCCTCCGGGAGGCTGCGGGAGCTTCTCGGCGTTTTCGCGTTAAGACCTTAAGACGGGGAAAGCCGAGGCGGCTCTCAGACAAGGAACGGGACTAAAAGAGGCGGCTATCGCAGCCCCGGTGGGAGAGGTCGCAGGGGACCCAGATGCGTCCCCGAGAAAATACTGTACTTAATAGGCTAATCGCCCCTACGCTGGGTTGAGAGGCCATGGGAGGGGGCTGAGTGGGAGAGATTACGCTTTGAGACGCGAAGGCCAACAAAACGCTTGTCCATCGCCCCTCAGCGAGCCAGAGGCCTGGGGGGGCGTTTATCAAGTGGCCTTTCTCCCCTGGAAAACCCGAGCCTGGAGCCGGCAAACTCTAAGGAGATGGAGGGGGGAGGGGGAACTCCAGGAAACTGGGGAGGGGGACTTGGAAACTTCGAGCAAAGCTCCCGACTTCGTCTCAAGTGTTTGGGGTGGAGGGAGAAAAAAATTTGCTTCTCCGACAGCTTCTAAAACTCTGCATGTTTGCAGATCGTAGATAACAGATTAAATGCTAATTGCCTGAGACGGTCAGCCATTTAGTTTATCACTCCTGGGGCGAACTGTGTTTGCTTCGGCTTTTATGTGCAAAAGTTCCTTTGTCATCAATAATCGGCTTGTTAGGTGACGGGAGGAGTTTTTCCCTTTTTTAAAAATCCGGTGTTTTGTTGTTGTGGTTTTTTAAATTATTAAACAAAAAAATAACTGGTAACACCAAGACCTCAACCCTACTACTTTTAAAACAAGAAAAATAACGTAGAGTATCCCCTTTGTCGGGGATGGGGTTGTTTACGCAGGCCGAATCGATCTCGCCCGAGGAAGGGAGGGTAAACAGGCTTTCCTCACAGCTGTTACATGAATCAAGGCCCTCGGTGACATGAAGAATGAAAGCTCTTGCACGCTGGCGGCCTGGAGGGGGAGGGGAAACTGGGGGCCGCATGATAGAATAATAATTATTATTATACTATTTGTTAAGCGCTTACTATGTGCCATTCATTTATTCAATCATATTTATTGGATGCTTACTGTGTGCAGGGCACTGTACTAAGTGCTTGGAGAGTACAAATCAGCAATAGACAATCCCTGCCCACACCAGGCTTACAGTCTAGAAGGTGGGGAGACAGACATCAAAGCAAGGGAACAGGCATCAATATGAATAAATAGAATTATAGATATATACACATCAAAACAAGTAAACAGGCATCAATATAAATAGAATTATAGATGTGTACATACACAAAGTGCTGTGGGACGGGGAGAGGGAAGTGGAGGGAAGGGAGCTAGTCGGGGCGACAGGGAGGGGAGCTGTACTAAGCGCTGGGGTCGATGCAAGCAAGTGTGGGGCTCAGTGTCAAATCCCCATTTTCCAGATGAGGTCAATAAGGCCCAGAGAAGTGAAGTGACTTGCCCAAGGTCACACAGCAGACAAGTGGTGGAGTCGGGATTAGAACCCATGATCGCCCTGGCCTGCCGGGGGAAGGGGAAGGAAAAGCCAAGGGAGGCCCCGGTGGGGGTGGGGCTGGGGTCGTCGATCGAAACCCCAGAGGAACCCGATTCGCTGGGCCCCGGAGGTTAATAAATACACAGCCCCGTTTTTGCAGCCCGCCGGAGGCTGAGACTCTAGGCTCAGCGGGAAATTGACAGTCTCGATCCGAAATTGAAACATGTGTTAGCAACAACGCCACGCATCTCCGAGGCTCCCCTGGAGTCCGCCACCTCATGGTCTTTATATATTATTTGAATCCGTCGGAAGAAAAAATGGTACGGGGGGGGTGGCCCCTTGGAGCCGCCCCCCACTTCTTCTCCCTCTCTTAGGGTTCACTTAGACTTAAGCGACTGGTTCTCCGTGGGTGAAGGGTTTTTTTGGGGTGGGAATGCCATTTCTCCAGGCAGAGTGCCTGGTATTTCTCTATTTCAGGCGTTGGCTTTAAGGGGATGTAAGGCAAGGTTTCTCTCTCCCCCAACCAAAGCAACCCCCCTGCGGCCTGCTCTCCCCCCTCCCCACGCCCTGCATTCCCACCCCTCCCTTCAATCACTTGAATGACCATGCACGCAAAATTGAATCCCTTTCAACTGTGGGGGTCTCCCTGACGCCTCATCTCTGTTCTGGGAGCCGTGAACTTATTTTTTGCGAAGTCACTGACTTTTCACTTTCAGGGTGCACGCATAGTTCTCCCGGGCCTGTCTGATGGAGACCATCTGGATTAAAAAATTTACCAAGTTCAGCGCTGGAACCACCTCCCCTCCTACACCCGCCCCCCCATAAGGCTTTAAAAAAAATCACCCTGAACCCCAACGTGTTCACTCAAGTATAGTTAAAACTGAAATGAAAGGAAAAATACCCGTCCCAGATATCTCACCATCCCTTAGGTCATCCGTCATTGCTTGTGTTCTTTAAGGAGGTTTGGTTTTTGTGTTTTTTTTTTTTACATTCGGTCATGTTTTCCAGGGGAAGAGGTTATTATATGCAAGCAGAAAGGCCTCCGTGGTGGGCCCCACCCGGAAGGAATCGTCTTGGTCAGGAGGCCAAAGACATCGCCTCTCAGGCTTCCCCATGGAGGGGAGGAGGGGGCCAGGCCTGGTGTTCGGACAGAGAGCAGCCTTCATGGAAACTCCTCCAACTTTTTCCTCTCTTTCCTCAGCAGTGTGGCGTGGGAAGCAGTACGGTGTAGTGGATAGAGCACGGGCCTGGGAGTTGGAATGGGTTCTAATACCGGCCTCACCATTTGTCTGCCCTATGACCTTGGGCAAGTCACTTCATTCTCAGGGCCTCAGTTACCTAATCTGTAAAATGGGGATTGAGACTTTGAGCCCCACGTGGGACAGGGCCTGTGTCCAACCGGATTTTCTTGTATCCACCCCAGGGCTTAGTACAGTGCCTGGCAAAAGTAAGTGTTTAAGAAATACTATCATTATTATTATTATTCTCACCACCACCCTCCCTCTTCCTGCTTCCCCATCTTTCTCATTTCTTCCCCCGTCTCTGCATCCCTCTCCTTCTTTCCCTCTCCCCATAGGTTTCCTCTTATTCGCCTTTTCACCTTGTGACACGTGTGTCTTTTCCAGTGTTTCTGGGTCTCGGTGACTAACCTCCAGTGGCTCTTTGGGGGAATCGCGGGTTAGCTCCTGCCAGGCAGCCCTAGGATTGGGAAGCTTTTAAAAATAATCAGTTATCAAACAACCCCACAATGCCCCTACCTTTGATCTCCTGTGGGACCCTGGGCTAGCCACTTCTCTGTGCCTCAGTTAACTCATCTGTAAAATGGGGATTAAGACTGCCCTACGTGGGACAACCTAATAACCTTGCTTCTACCCCAGAGCTTAGAAGAGTGCTTGGCACATAGCAAGCACTTAGCAAATACCATACTTTATTATTATCTACTTCTAATCAAACAGCATTCCCGGCAAGACACGACTTTAAGTCTTGTAGAGCAGAAGGAGGTGGTGGGGCTTAAATTTTGTTTGGGGTTTGAGATTTTAGAGACAGTCCTCTTTAGTGCTAGTAATGCCCCTAACAGATGGGGGGGGGGGGGGCAGGATTGGATTTTGAAGGGCTTGGGAACCGTGATGCCCACCCCCAAATTCATAATGCCCTCGAAGCTGGACCTGGCCATGACCCCGGTATTACCCTGATCAAGTGATAGAAGCTAGTCCAAACCGCGGGGAGAGCTGAGACGGAAATTCACAACTCGAGAGGGGAGGCAGAGGGGGAGGGGGCGGGACGTCGAGGTTCTCTGTCTGAGAAGCGATCGTTCGGTCTTGAGCCGCGGTAACGTTATTGATGCTATTATTTTTACTCTTATTATTCATCCCTCCCTTGTACGAAGGTGATCTGGAGGAGGGGAGCCGTAAATTGGCGGAAGAAGCGAGAAATAAACATTTAATCAGGAGCCTCGCGGCTGACGCGGCTACCATAAGAAGATGGCAGGGGCTCTCTTGGGTTTGGGCTAGGTTCCGGAAAAAAAAAAAAAGCCGGTCAGTGCTCCGCTCGCTCCTCTGCTCTCAATCCGGGAAGTCTCTCAGTCTCTCCCTTTTAGGCCCCTGGTCCCCCGTATCTGGTCTACGGGAGCCCTGGGCATTTTACTGCAGCTCCGGGCAGTGCCACCTTGGCATGAGCCTTGCGAACGAGCCTGGGGGAGGAGAAGATGCGTGGGAAAAGGAGGGATGTGTGTGTTTGTGTGTGCGCGGGGTTTGTCCCTGCCATGAATTCCGCCCTCAGCTCTCCCCGATCTAAAAATAAAAGCCGGCGGTCGCGTCCGGAGCTTAGTTTTGGTCAAGGCTAGAGCTGCGGCGGGAGCCAAGCCGACTG
Source organism: Tachyglossus aculeatus (assembly GCF_015852505.1). Taxonomy (NCBI): domain Eukaryota; kingdom Metazoa; phylum Chordata; class Mammalia; order Monotremata; family Tachyglossidae; genus Tachyglossus; species Tachyglossus aculeatus. The sequence continues at coordinate 28,446,021 of NC_052083.1, forward strand.
CGTCTTTTAGATGCAGAGTAACGCGGTCAGTGTAACCGCGATCAATTCATTGTAATAAGTTTTTAGGGGCAACGAGGCTCCCGCTACAAGCCGGGAGGAGCACAGCGATTCAGCCTATGTGGGGGTCCCGCCGCCGGCGACCCCTCCCCACCGGTCTCATCTTCAGACCCCGCCACCTCATCCCCTAGAGGCCCCCAATCAATCAATCAATCGTATTTATTGAGCGCTTACTGTGTGCAGAGCACTGTACTAAGCGCTTGGGAAGTACAAGTTGGCAACAAATTCCCCTAGGGCGCTGTGTGTGTGTGTGGTTGGGCAGAGGTGAGGTGAGGGTGGGAAGAGGGGGGAGATGGAGAGGAGACGTCCAGAGCCCTAGGGCAGCCCCACCCCATCAATCAGCCAGTGGTATTTATTGAGTGTTTACGGTGTACAAGGCAGTGTCCTGAGCGCTTGGGAAAGTCTCATACAATAGGAGTCGGTAATAATCATGGTATTTGTTAAGCACTATGTGCCAGGCACTGTACTAAGCGCCGGGGTGGATAAAAGCAAATCAGGTTGGACGCTGTCCCTGGCCCGCATAGAGGTCACAATCTTAATCCCCATTTTCCAGATAAGGCAACTGAGGCACGGAGAAGGGACTTGCCCAAGGCCACCCAGCAGACGAGTGGCAGAGCCGGGATTAGAACCCATGACCTTCTGACTCCCAGGCCCGGGCTCTAGCCACTACGGCATGCTGCTTGACCGAACAGTAGACACCACCCCTACCCTCAAGGCCCTTACAGAACAGAGGCCGTTTTTCTAGTCTGCCCACCGCAAGAATTCAGACCCTCGCAAAATGAAAAGTCCAAATGGGGTGGGGATGGGGGGATGTCCTTCCTCTGCATCCGGCCCCCAGAGAGCGCAGTGGGCGAGCTCCCCCCGGTCGATGGCTAGTAGTGGGTGGGTGCGTTGGGGGGAGGGGGGAGCCTCTGGGAGTCCCCTTAAGGTCGCTTACATCCGCCTGCAGGGGCGGGGGAGAGGAAGCGGTGGAGTTCAACTGCCTAAGAATGGCCCTGGTCTGTTCCCCCTCCGTCCCGGGCCGTGAAAAGAGGTTTCCTTCTGGCCGCCTGGCGAGAAGAGCAGCCCTGGGCCACTGTCCTGATGGAGCAGATGGTGTCTCCCATTTGCCCCCCCGCCAGTCCCCCCGGGTGGCACAAGCGTGACCGTGGGAGTCCGTGGAGGGGGCAGCACCCCCCCACCCCGGGACTTCTCTGGCCCGGGGTAAACCGCCTAGGTTTCCGAGCTGACGCCCCCCCTGGCTCGATGACACTTCGTGATAAATAATTTAACAGTTCCTCCTTCACCGCTTGGTTACTTGCCCCAAAAGCTTTCGGAAGGAGGAGGGGACTCCCCCCCCCTTCCCACACCCCTTTCGCTATTAGATTTTTATCAAATCATAAGTGACGGATTGGCATCGACCTTTGACCTCCTGCTTTCAGATGAAAGGAAAAACCATTCTCCCTTCCCCCATCCTTTGGTCTTGGAGAGAGCTGGCCGGAGTGGGATGATGAAGGCCGCCTTGGTAGAATTTTTTTTTTAAAGGAAAATATCTTTCGGGTCGAGATTTCAGATGACAAATCTCGAGGAAGCGGGAGATATTGGTTTGGTGGGGGTGTCCTTCTCGCCCTAGCCCAATAGATTGATACTTGTATTGATGTCTCTTCCCCCCTACCCCCCGACTGTGAGCTCACTGTCGGCAGGGACTGTCTCTCTATTGCTGTACTGTTCTTTCCCAAGCGCTCAGTGCAGTGTCCTGCACACAGTAAGTACTCAATAAAAACGATTGAATGAATGAAAGGTAAAGCGGTAGTTCCCGATACATGGATCAGAAAAAAACAACTCGGTCCGGAATTAGGACGATCTCTTTGCGGGGGGGCTGGTAAATTACTTTAATCCTCCCCACTTCATTCAGGTTAGGGCGAGTAGTTGGGAGTGCCAGGGAGCAGAGCTAGTGTCGGCGTTGTTGGGAGGAGTGTCCTAATATCGAGCGAGCAGCGGAAAGCCCCCCCTTACCCGCCCCCCTTTTAATGCCTTGACGTCAGAGCCCCGTTTCTAATAATAAGCAGCACCGAGACTAGCTACAGCCGCGTTTTACCAGGGCTCCGAGTGATGTTATTACGAGTTCTTCCCTTAGTGGGCAGGTTTTTGAAGCGGAAAACAGAAATCCTGGGAGTCAGGCTCATTTTGGCAGCCGCGCTGGGGTGAGGAAGAGCTCTCCAGTGCTCGCCCGGGGAAAATGGCTTGCGATTAGTAATTGTACTTAGAAAAACACATCTCCTTTGGCGATTTCACAAGGTTTCTCGGGCGCTTAGGCAGTCCGAGGTAGTTGCTGGGATAAGTCTGAGCACTGGTGAAACCGTTCCAGGGTTCATCGGCCTCTCTTTGGTTCGACCAGAAAGAATCTGGTTTCTAAAGCCTCAACGTATTTAAGGCCTTCCAATTTGTCACACTAGCACGATACCAGTCACCAAGTCCTCCAGACCACACAGCCAAACCACGTTCCGGTTTCAGGAAATGTGTTGGTCAAGTGTGCTCTCTGTAGATCCTTAAAGGTACTGTTCAGTCGTACCCTCAGTTTAAAGACAAAAGACTCGGGCTAAAGTATTCATTCATTAATTCAACCTGCCCCCTCCCCCCCCCCCGCCATTATCTCCCTTATCCATCTTCAGATTTCCCATGCCTTTCACATTCGGAATAATCCTACACCCCTACTTAGTCATGGTTACAGTTTTCAAGCTCTTACCAGCAGATTTCAAATTCCCCCTTTTCAATTCTGTGCTAGAGGAAACGTGAGGGAACAATTTGAAACACATTGTCTCATCCTCACAAGCTCCCTAACCGCCCCCTCCCCAACAGACACACACCACCCCAAACTGGGGCTACAAAACTGCCAAGTCAAGATTGTTCCTCTCGAAGTCAAAATAAACGGACCCCAGGAAGAATAATCAAAACGATTTGCTACTAGAGAGGCACAGACCGAAATTGAAAGCTGAGATTATCAAACCCCCTGAATTTAAGGGTCCCAGAGGGCAGATCGCAAAGGATTGAGAAAACGGTCGCCGAATTGAGATATAACCTGTCAAAATAATGGCTCTGTAGGTAGACTCGTGTCTTAGAGGTCTCCGTTGTGCATAAACACTAGATGCTGTTGGTACTAGTTGGTACGCGATGTTTTGATCTCCTGATAAACGGCATTCTCACGGTATTCCTAATTGAACTGTAATCTGCTGGGTTTAAAAATAAGATGTTGATCTGGCTCGAAACACGTGAGGAAAAAAAAGACTCTAGTGGGCGAATTTACTGAGTTATTTGAACAGGTTTCTCATCCTATTGAGAATTCACCTTTCCCAGTCACAACACACCTCCTAGGCGAAGGCAGCTCTCAACGGCTTCCCCTTCTGTGGCTTGTCCTCTAGACTGTAAGATCGTTACGGGCCGGGAACGTGTCTGCTAAATTCTGTCGTATGGTCCTCTCCCAAGCGCTTAGTGCAGCGCCCTGCACAGCGTAAGAACTGGATAAATACCACCGATTTGTCTGCACTGCGCCCTCTTTCGCGCAGTAGGAATGGAGCGCATTAGTTGGGGGAAGGGACGGTTGATCGGAATTACAGAGTCATTTTTTCCACGGATCTGGATCGGACAGGAAAATTGGCTCACGCCCATCCTCGGTTGAAACCCGTCCTATATCGAGCTTGTGTAGGATCGCTGGACTCCCCCCCCCGCCCCGCCCCCGAAGAAGTGAACCCGAAAAATATCAGAGGGGGGGACCTGAGCTCAAAGTGGAAAGAGCACAGGCTTGCGAGTCAGAAGACGTGGGTTCGAATCCCAGCTCCGCCGCTTGTCTGCTGTGTGACCTTGGGTAAGCCACTTAACTTCTCTGTGCCTCAGTTACCTCATCTGTAATAATACTTATGGTATTTATTAAGGGCTTACTATGTGCTGGGTACTGTTCTAAGCGCTGGTGTTAGATACAAGGTATTCAGGTTGTCCCACGTGGGGCTCGCAGTCTCAATCCCAATTTTACAGATGAGGTAACTGAGGCACAGAGAAGTTAAGTGGCTTCCCCAAGGTCACACAGCAGACAAGTGGTAGAGCTGGAATTAGAACTCACATCCTCTGACAACCAAGCCCTCGCTCTTTCCACTGAGCCACGATGAAAATGGGGATTAAGACTGTGACCTCACGTGGTATCTACCCCAATGCTTAGAACAGAGCTTGGCACATAGTAAGCGCTTAATACCATTATTATTGTTATTGTAGTTATTATTAGAGTGGCCCAGAAAAGCTCGGATTCAAAAGCCCCCTATAAACCCAAGATGGTCTTTGTCTGGGCCTCGGGGGTAATAAGAGTTGGCGATCCACGTCCCTCTGGGCAGAGCGAAACAGTCCAACTTGTAATAATAATAATGGTATTTGTTAAGTGCTTACAAATACCATAGGCCAAGCACTGTTATAAGTGCTGGGGTAGATACAGGGTAATCAGGTTGTCCCACGTAAGGCTCACAGTCTTAATCCCCATTTTACAGATGAGGTAACTGAGGCACAGAGAAGTGAAGTGACTTACTCAAAGTCACACAGCTGATGTGGCAGAGTCGGGATTAGAACCCATGACCTCTGACTCCCAAGCCCGTGCTCTTTCAACTGAGCCACAATGCTTAGGTATCTGTTAAGCGCTTATTCTGTGCCAGGCACTGTAGTAAGTGCTTCAAGGCCTCTCGAATCTTAGAAAACTCCCGCAACTTTCCGAACAGAAAGTGCTGCCCCGGAAAGGAGGGGGAAAAAGACCCGCCCCGATTCCACGCAAGGTGTCCGGTGGGCGACGCCCCCTCCTCGGGTCTCAGTTTCCCCCCTCCCCTGAACCTGGTGGATGCAAATGGAGCCTCGCTTGACTCCCAGACTCCGCCGACCCAGGGCCGCTGCCGGACGTGGATTGGCAACGGCAACGGGACACGCGCCTTTTCTTTTGCCCCCTCCTCCCGGGAGCCCTCCTTCTCCCTCTGTCGCCAGCAGACTTGGGGTAAACCGAGGCAGCGCCCCCTCCCCCTCCCCGCCCCCAGGAAAGAGAAAAGAGAAAGCGGCATGATGCCGCCCCCTCCCCACTCTGCTGACACATAAAGGGAAAGTTCCTGCGGTCAAAACGCCCCCCTCCGTCCCCTTTCTGGGCGCGCGCGCGCGCGCGCGCGCGCGTGTGTGTGTGTGTGTGTGTGTGTGTGTGTGTCCAGGACGTGTCCCCCCGACTCTCATTACACGAAATCCAGGCCGCCCCCCGGCACATACATACGGCACACACCGACACACGGACACACACAGGACACACACACCCCGCGGGTTTGGGTCCGGCGGGGGTGGCGGATGGTCCCCGGTGACCAGGGTGGGTGAGGAGGGGTCTCTTCGGGCGCCCCCGGTCCCGGAGGAGGGGGGGAGTGCCCCCCCCAGCGCTTCCCCCTCCTCGGGCTCGGGGGGGGGTGGTCTCGGGGAGCGGAGCGGGCGGTGGGTGGGGGCTTCGCCTCTCTCTCCCGCTCATTAGCGGAGGCGGGGCGGGGACTTCTGGTCTACCGCCGGCCTCCAGGGTGGGGGGCTTCTGGTCTACCTCCGGCCACTGGGGCGGGGGGCTTCTGGTCTACCGCCTGCCACTGGGCCGGGGGCTTCTGGTCCGCCTCCGGCCACTGGGGCGGGAGCTTCTGGTCTACCGCCTGTCCCTGGGGCGGGGGGCTTCTGGTCTACCGACTGCCGCTGGGGTGGGGGGCTTCTGTCTACCGCCTGCCATTGGGCGGGGGGCTTCTGGTCTAGTGCCGGCCACTGGGGCGGGGGCTTCTGGTCTACCTCCTGTCACTGGGGCGGGGGCTTCTGGTCTACTGTCACTGGGGACGGGGGCTTCTGGTCTAGTGCCGGCCACTGGGGCTGGGGCTTCTGGTCTACCGCCGGCCACTGGGGAGGGGGGCTGCTGGGCTGCCGACTGCTGCTGGGGTGGGGGGACGGGGAGAAGTCGGCCGACGATGGTGTCCCCCCCCCCCCCCCCCCCAGTCGGGCAGGCCGGGCTCCGCGGCTCATCTCACTGTCGGCCGGGCCACCTGCGGGGCGACCTGGCGGCCAGCGCCGAGGCCGGCCGGGGGACGGGGTGGGTGTCCCTGCCCGCACCCCCGGACCCCCCTTCCCACCCCTCACCTCCTTGGGGCGGGGGGCGCCCCGGGAGAACACCCGCCGGGGGTCTGGGCTCCGGGACCTCGCCGGCCTCTTTGTCCACCCCAGGCCCGCATTGGGCCTCCCTCCGTCCATCCCTCCGCCTCTCTCCGTCCATCCCTCCATCTTCCGTCCATTCCTCCGTCCGCCCATCCCTCCGTCCATCCTTCCGTCTCTCGTCCATCTCTCCATCCGTCTGTCCATCTCTCCATCCGTCTGTCCATCCTTCCGTCCACCCCTCCGTCCGCCCATCCCTCCCTCCCTCCGTCCATCCCCGCACGGCCGGCGCGTTTGGCTGCCGAGAACCATTCATTTCCCGGGCGAACCGCAGGGGAGGGGGGGCGGGCCGGGGGGTCGGGTATCTATAATTCTATTTAATTATGATAATAATGATGCTATTCGTTAAGCGCTTACTATGTGGCAGGCACTGTTCTAAGCGCTGGTAGATACAGGGTAATCAAGCTGTCCCACACTTTTAATCCCCATTTTCCAGATGAGGGAGCTGAGGCCCAGAGAAGTGAAATGACTCGCCCAAAGTCACAGCTGACAAGTGGCAGAGAGGGATTAGAACCCAGGACCTTCTGATTCCCAGCCCGAGGTCTTTCCATTAAGCCACGCTGCTTCTCTATTTTTCTATATTGATGCCTGTTGACTTGTATTGATGTATGTCCCCCCCCGCCCCCCTTCCCCGGCTTTGATCCCATTGCGGACAGGGATTGCGTCTCTTGATCGCTGTATTGTCCCGTACAAGCGCTTAGTACAGTGCTCCGCACACGGTAAGAGCTCAATAAATACGATTGGATGAATGAATGAATCCAGCGCTTCGGATTTCTGCCTGGATTAGTGGAAAGAGCACGGGTTTGGGAGTCAGAGGCCGTGGGTTCTAATCCCAACTCCGCCACTTGTCAGCTGTGTGACTTTGGGCAAGTCACTTCACTGCTTTGTGGCTCAGTTACTTCATCTGTAAAATGGGGATTAAGACTGTGAGCCCACGTGGGACAACGTGATTATCTTGTATCTACTTCAGCGCTTAGAACAGTGCTTGGCACATAGTAAGCGCTTAACAAATACCATTATTATTATTATTATTATTAATAATAATAAGCCTGGGCGATTATTCCCTCCCCCAGCGAGCTGCAGGGCTCCTCCACCGGGGGCTCAGCTCCAAAGGAGAGCTCGTTCCAGTCCGATCCCATCCCGATCCCTCGTGCTGCTGCAGCCGCCGGAGTCGCGTCTGCCCGTCACCCGCCCCCATCGTGGCTTCCGCCTGATTCACAGCACAAACAATTGCTGCTCTTTACCCCCTCCCTTCTGTCTGTCTCTCTCCGTCTCTCTGTCTCTGTCTTTCTCTCTGTGTCTCTCTGTCTGTCTCTCTTTTACAATTCCTGTCCCCTTCGGAGAACCCGAGCAACTTGCTGACCCGCCTTCTGTTGACACAGTCATCCAGTTCAGACTAACCTTCAGTTCCTCCACCTTTGACTTGCACGCACGCCTTGAGTTCTTCCCCCTCCTCCCACTTTTTTTTGGGGGGGAACATTCATTCAGGCATATTTATTGAGCACTTACTGTGTACAGAGTGCTGTATTAGGTAATACGTTGGCTATTGTTGTACTCTCCCAAGCGCCAGAGAAGCAGCGTGGCTCAGTGGAAAGCCCGGGCTTTGGAGTCAGAGGTCATGGGTTCAAATGCCGCTTCTGCCACTTGTCAGCCGTGTGACTTTGGGCAAGTCACTTAACTTCTCTGTGCCTCAGTTACCTCATCTGGAAAATGGGGATTAAGTCTTTGAACCCCACGTGGGACAACTTGATTATCTTGTTTCTACCCCAGCACTTAGAACAGTGATTTGCACATAGTAAGTGCTTAATAAATGCCATTATTATTATTATTATTATTATTATTATTGTTATTATTATTATTTTATCTGAGGAGAGGCCCAACCACCACAGCAAACAAAAAGACTGTATTCCACCTCTGTGCAATTCGGTCTGCCCTTCACAGTTCCTGGCACTGTTTGGTTTTGCCTTTTAGGATCACCAAATATAACTGAAAGCACACCGATTATTCAATCAATCATTCAGGGATATTTCTTGCCTGCAGAGGACTGGCGTAAGGACTTTGGAGGATATCATCATCAATCGTATTTATTGAGCGCTTACTGTGTGCAGAGCACTGTACTAAGCGCTTGGGAAGTCCAAGTTGGCAACATATGGAGACAGTCCCTCCCCAACAGTGGGCTCACAGTCTAAAAGGAGACTGTGCTGTTAGGAGAAGCAGCGTGGCTCAGTGGAAAGAGCTCGGGCTTTGGAGTCAGAGGACATGGGTTCAAATCCTGGCTCTGCCACATGTCTGCTGTGTGACCTTGGGCAAGTCATTTAACTTCTCTGAGCCTCAGTTACCTCATCTGTAAAATGGGGATGAAGACTGTGAGCCCCCCGTGGGACAACCTGATCACCTTGTAATCTTCCCCAGCGCTTAGAACAGTGCTTTGCACATAGTAAGCACTTAATAAATGCCATAAAAAAAGAGGGAGAAGTGTACTAAGCACTAGAGAAGCAGCATGACAGTGGAAAGAGCCCGGGCTTTGGAGTTAGAGGTCATGGGTTCAAATCCCGGCTCTGCCCATTGTCAGCTGTGTGACTTTGGGCAAGTCACTTCACTTCTGGGCAACCTGATCACCTTGTATCCCCCCAGTGCTTAGAACAGTGCTTTGCACATAGTAAGCACTTAACAAATACCATTATTATTATTATTATTCGTCTCTGGGCCTCAGTTACCTCAACTGTAAAATGGGGATTAAGTCTGTGAGTCCCCTGTGGGACAACCTGATCACCTTGTAACCTCCCCAATGCTTAGAAGCAGCATGGCTCAGTGGAAAGAGGCTTTGGAGTCAGAGGTCATGGGTTCGAATCCTGCTCCGCCACATGTCTGCTGTATGACCTTGGGCAAGTCACTTAACTTCTCTGAGCCTCAGTTACCTCATCTGTAAAATGGGGATTAAGACTGTGAGCCCCACGTGGGACAAGTTGACCACCTTGTACCCTCCCCAGCGCTTAGAACAGTGCTCTGCACATAGTAAGCGCTTAACAAATGCCTCATCATTATTATTATTATTAGAACAGTGCTTTGCACATAGTAAGCGCTTAACATTCCCTTCCCCACAGCACCTGTATATATGCATATATGTTTGTATGTATTTATTACTCTATTTATTTATTTATTTTATTTGTACATATCTATTCTATTTATTTTATTTTGATAATATGTTTTGTTTTGTTCTCTGTCTCCCCCTTCTAGACTGTGAGCCCACTGTTGGGTAGGGACCGTCTCTAGATGTTGCCAACTTGGACTTCCCAAGCGCTTAGTACAGTGCTCTGCACACAGTAAGCGCTCAATAAATATGATTGATTGATTGATTGATTGATAAATTACAGATAAGGGAGCATAAGGATATGTATAAGTGTTCGGAGGGTGAGAGGGAGCACCTAAAGGCATAATGGGAGGACTTAGTGCATAGGTGACACAGTAGGAAGGGGGAATTGAATGGGGGGATGAGAAATTAGTCAGGGAAGTCTTCCTGGAGTAGATGTGATTTTAGTTGGGCTGTGAAATTCAGGAGAATGGCGGGGTTTTTTTTGGATGTGAAAGGATGGAGGATGGGAACAAGGAGTTGATGGTTAAAGAAGCAGTATGGCCTAGCAGAAAAAGCTCGGCCCTGGGAGTCAGAAGAACCTGGGTTCTAATTCTTAATCCACCACTATCTGCTGTGTGTTAATGGTCAAGTCACTTCACTTCCTCTGGGCCTCAGTTACCTCATTAGTAAAATGGGGATGAAAACTACAAATCCTGTGTGGGACATGGATTGTGTCCAACCTGGTTGTTTGTAACTATCTTGGCACTTAGTACAGTGCCTGGCACATAGTAAGCACTCAATAAATACCATTGATTGATTGGTGAAACCCAAATGTAGTTTGGATAGATGTTTCTGAATCTCCTGCTTTTCTTAGATTGGGAGCCCCATATAGGACAGAGACTGTGACTGATCTGATTCTCTTGTATCTACCAGTATTCTTGACACATAATATGTACTTAATGAATACCAGAATTTTTTTAAGGTATTTGTTAAGCACTTACTATGTGCCAAACACTTCTAAGTGCCGGGGTTGATCCAAGCTAATCAGGTTGGAAACAGCCCATATCCCAGATGGGGCTCACAGTCTTAATCACCACTTTACAGATGAGGTAACTGAGGCACAGAGAAGTTAAGTGACTTGCTCAATGTCACAAAGCACACCAGTGGCAGCGTGGGGATTAGAATCCAGGTCCTTCTGACTCCCAAGTCCGTGCTCTACCCCTTAGGCCATATGTTATCCTGAACATAATAATTATGTTATTATTTTAAGCAGCCAGAAGTTCAGTGTTTTGTGATGCTAGAAGTTCTTTTTTTTAAGTTAACCCAATAAATCTTCTCCAACACATTTTAGGTTATTTCTATTCTTTAGATTTTGGATTTAAACAGTTACTGCTAACTGTGATGGCTCTGTTCAATCAAAGAATTCTGTTCAAATTGGGGGCCAATTTTATTGTTAGACCTGGAAATTCAATGTTTTCTTGGCTTGTCCTGTTTGCTGATAGATGATAGTGAAAGTTCAGATGTTTTCAGCAAGCTGTATTGACAAATACTTCTTTCATTCAAATTTTTTAAAAACATTGAAAACTCCTATGTGCCTCTCAAGATGCAAACTGGATATCTGGTTGATGCTTAAACTATCAATCAGTCACATTGATTGAGCACTTATTGTATGTGGAGTACTGTACTAAGCACTTGGAAGAGTTTGAGACAACACAGTTCGTTCATTCAATTGTATTTATTGAGCACTTACTGTTTGCAGAGTTGGTAGGCACATTCCCTGCCCATTGCAAGCTTACAGTCTAGAGGACGAGTTTACAGTCTATACAGGGCTGAGAGTCTAAACTGCAGTATAAAAAAGACTTTTTTATGGTATTTGTTAGGTGCTTATTATGTTCCAGGCACTGTACTAAGAGCTGGGGTTGATCCAAGCTAATCGGGTTGGACACAGCCCATGTCCCACATGGGGCATACAGTCTTAATCCCCATTTTACAAATGAGGTAACAGGCACAGAGAAGTGAAGTGACTTGCCCAAGGTCACACAGCACACAAGTAGTAGAGTGGGGATTGGAACCCAGGTCCTTCTGATTTTTAGGCTCACACTCCACTAGGCCACGTTTCTTCACAATTATTGCAAGGATTATTGGTGACAAATGAGGATGTCTTACATGCTGTTTGGCAACCTGTGTGAATTGACATAAGTAGATGCCTTGTGCACACAGAGCAAAGATCATATTTCGAAGGCAATTTTTTAGTGGAAATTTTGCATGGGGAATGGGGAAAACTCCATGCTGAAAGGGTAACATTAATGAAGTCACGTGTCTCAAAATCCAATCAATCTACCCCATGCTTAGTACAGCGCCTGGCATGTAGTAAGCGCTTAACAAATACCATTAAAAAAAAGCTTAAGTCTGCTCTTGAGAAAAGCCCTTTCTTTTCCCCTATCCTGCCCTTACTGTTCTGAACAAGTTTGTGCTTTTCTGGTAAAGGAGAATTAGGCAGCCACATTTTTCCCTCTCTTCATTCTTTTGGTCCGAGGAAGTGATGGGTGAGAGGCGAAGTTTGATTAAAACTCCTGAGCCTCTGTTAGGAGGAACATCAGATCCGTCTTTTGATCGTTGTAGCATTGTAGCAGGCCCACAAGGCTCTTCTTACCTTGTGGAAAGCAGGGACACCGGGACCATAGGGGTTGGGAAGGGGAAGGGGAGGGGAAGGGGAATAACTTTAGGGAAGGGGAGGCAGTTCCTCTAGTTTCATTATTCCCAGGGGAATCTCAAGGCTGCCCTGGACACTCCTGTGTGTCGTCCCCCCCAACCCCTCCAATCCCAGTTTGAAGGAGACATCCTCCGTGTAGTTGCCTAATATCTCCTAAATCCTTTGTTTCCCTTTCGGTCATTCAGTGCATCTTTTTCTTCCAAAATTTCCACCGGCCTGTTTGTTTTTAAAATTGTCCCGAAAGGCATCACAGTACACTGTGGTGCTATTAAAGAACATGAAAAATGTGAACATACCTGTGATGGCTTTTTGAATTTTGTCAAAACAGGGTCTTGATTTTTTTTTTTCCTGACACAAAGTTTTTTCCCTACAAAGTTTCAATCTGGGTCCACCCACCAGTCATTAGGGCAGCACACACCCCTGCTGTAAACAATCTAGCAGTGTTGGGGAGGGGGAGGGGGATTTGAGAGAGAGAATGTGTGTGTGGGAAATGTCTGTCGAGGGAAAGGGCATTGGTCTTTCAGCCACATTCACCCATTCTTGCATACTCATAGATGAACTACACCATCAGTGGTCTCCTTCGAATATGAAGGACAACCATATATATATTAATAATAATAATTATGGTATTTGTTAAGCACTCACAGTCTTAATCTCCATTTTACAGGTGAAGTAACTGAGGCACAGAGAAGTCAAGTGACTTGCCCAAGGTCACATAGACAATTGGAAGAGCCGGGATTAAAACCCGGATTTTCTGACTCCTAGGCCCTTTCTGACTCCCAGAACTTGTTTCAAGTTCTTCTTTGTAGCTTCATTAACCTTCCTTAGAGGTGAGAAAGCACAGAGTTCAAGAGGAAAAAAAAACCACATTGATCTGGGAGTCAGGCATCCCAGTTTGTCGCCCTCGCCTTGTTACTGGTTTCCTGTGTAGCCTTGGGCAAGCTATTTAGTTTTTCTGAGCCCCAGTGTCCTCATCTGTAAAATGGGGGACAATAATACCTGCCTTCCTTACCTCCCAGGGCTATAGTGAAATCACTTGCCTAATCTGTAAAATGGAGATAAAAACTGTGAGCCCATGTGGGACATGGACTGAGTCCAGCCTGATTAGCTTGTATCTCCCCCAGCGTTTAGTACAGTGCCTAGCACTAAGGAAGCACTTGAAATACTCCCCAAAAATAACTGATATGAAAATGCCCGGGAAATGATAAATACAAGGTCAATGTATTATTATTATTATTATTAGAATGCTTCCAGACTGTCCAGTTTAACTCTTAAATTACATCTCACTGATTGTGAATGTTGTTTTACCATCTTAGTAGGGTCATGGATGTAGTAGTTACATAACAGTGGAAGGAGAAGGGAAATTTTCACCGTGGGATTTGACCTCTTACTCCCTTGAATAACATTCAGAGCGGATGGGAGATTCACTTTTAAACCCTTGTGATTGTGCTTTCATACAGAATGGGAGGATAACTGAAGAAGCAAACTCTCCTTTCCACAGGCAGGTTTTCAATTGCTCAGTCAATAGTGTTTATTGAGCATCTACTCTGTGGGGAGTGCTGTATATTAAGGCTTGGGTGAGTACACTAGGTTTAATAGACATGATTCCTGCCCTCAGGGAGTTTACAATCCAGTGATGGGGAGAAAGGGGCTCTGGGACTGCTAAAATTCAGTATAGGTAGAGGGAAGCAATTGAGTATTAAGATCCATATATTAAAATAACGGGACATATGTAAAAACTTATTGGAGAAGATGAACGCCTTCATAAACGCTCATTAATTCTCTATCAGTCTAGTTTGAATCCTAGAAGTATTTTACCAAAATTTAATTTATTTTTGCGACATTCCTTTGAAGTTCAAAAAATGCAGTGTTCTTACTGCCCACATACAGATGGGGAAACTTAGAAGTAGAGATTAAATGTCTCTCTTTCAGGACCAGTGAGTCAGTGGCAGAATCAGGGTTAGAATTCAGAATTCCTGACTAGTTTCCCTGCCAAAATCCCTGGGGCATATCCCCTCCCTAATTTGCATAAATCATCATCTTTTCTCGAGCTTGTGCTGAGAAAGTCTCTTTTTAAGTAGCGGAAACTCCCTATGCTTTCTATCTCCTTGGTCTATTTTCTAAACCCAATCCTTCCACTTCAGTGCATGAATTTGCAGAATCCTCTTATACTGAGGCCTCGTCAAAAGGAGGAAAGCAGCGGAAATGGGACAGTTGGTTCTCCAGATTAAATTAAATAGCCAGTCAGGTAATTATGCCTTGAAATCACGTTCAAAATGCACTTGGCTGTAAACACCTCATCCCTTGGCCAGAGACAGATAACCGGTGGTGGTTAGTCATCTATCAGATTGCATCGATAAAATAGGACTCCTCTGACTGGGTGATTGACTTTGAGCATTCTGATTGGCTCAGAAATGGTCCCAGGAGGAACTTCCTGTTGCATCTCTGCTCCTCAAAAGGGCTAAAGTCAAGATGACCCCTGAAGGGCCGGAACCCGGGACCTGCCTCCAGTCAACTGCTTGGTCATCAGTTGTCCTAGTCTCAACCCACTTGTCTGCTGTGTGACCTTGGGCAAGTCACTCACTTCTCTTTGCCTCAGTTACCTCATCTGTAAAATAGGGACTAATACTGTGAGCTCCACGTGGGACACGGAATGAGTCCAACCTATCTTGTATCTACCCCAGCACTTAGTTCAGTGCCTGGTACGAAGTGAGCGCTTAATAAATACCATGGAAACCAAAAACAAACCCAGTGGCCCCTTCTCCAGGAGACCTGGGCTAAATTTGGGTTGTGGGGGGATCCCATTCTTTAACTTTCTTCCTTCTCTCCACACAGAAGGAAGCTGTCAGAGGGAGAACTCTGGATATGTGTCACCATCAAGTCCAGTGTAGAATGAAGGGTAGGTGGTAAGAGAAAATAAAACAGCCACTGTGATGGCTGTTCTGCCTATGGTCTCGTCCTGCCTCCCACCTCCTCTAGACCTCATGCTGACCACTTAGGGTGGGAACTTCCAGCAGCCTGAGGAGGTGGGGTCTCCTCTAACTCACTTCAATCAGTTGCATTTACTGAGTGCTTAATGTGTACAGAGCACTGAACTAAGCACTTGGGAGAGTACAATATAGCAGAGTTGATTGATAGGTGTAGATGGAGAATAGAAGGAGACCCTAAACTGAACCTTGAGGGACTCCCACACTTAGGAAGTGGGAGACAGAGGAGCAACCTGTGAAGGAGACTGAGAAAGAGTGGCCAGAGAGATAGGAGGAGATCTAGGAGAGGGCAGTGTCAATGAAGCCATAGTTGGATAATGTTTCCAGGAGAAGGGGATGGTTGACACTGTCAAAAGCTGCTGAGAGTTTGTGGAGGGTTAAGATGGAGTAGAAGCAGTTGGATTTGACAAGAAGGAGGTCATTGGTGACCTTCGAGAGGGAGGTTTCTGTGGAGGGAAGGGGATGAAAGCCAGATTGGAGGGGATTGAGGAGAATCGAAAGAGAGGAACCCGAGACAGTGGATACAGACAACTCACTCAAGGAGTTTGGAGATGAATGGTAGGAGGGAGATAGGGCAATAAGTGGAGGGAGCTGTGGGTCAAGGAATGTTTTTTTAGGATGGGGAGAAATAAGGTACAAAAGCAGTGGGGAAGAAGTCACTGGAGAGCAAACAGTTGAAGATGGTGGTCAGGGAGAGGGAAGGGAGAGGGCAAGTGCTTTGCTTCATTCAATAGTATTTATTAAGCAGTTATTGTGTGTAGAGCACTGTACTAGGCATTTGGCAAAGGGATGGGGTTGGATGTGCAGGGGGAAGGGGTGGATTTCGAAAGAAGGCAGAAGATCTCCCCTAGAGATACTGCTGGGAAAGAAAGTTGAAGGGGCAGGAGGAGGGAGGGACGGGAGAGGAGCAGGGAAGATTTTTGGGAGGTCACTTCTGGTAGTTTCAATTTTCTCAATTAAGTAGGTAGCCAGGTCATTAGGGGCACGGGATGGGGGAAGTGGAGGGACAAGGGGTTTGAGGAGAGAGTTAACTGTTTGGAACAACAGGTGAGGGCGATGAGTCACCCATTGAAAGCAACAGTTGAAAAGTGGTTCAGGAATTACAGGATGGAGAACCTGTGCACAGGAGAAGAACCTGAGTTCTAATACTGGCTCTGCCATGTGTCTAGTGTGTGACCTTGGGCAAGTCACTTCACTTCTCTGTGCCTCAGTTATCTCATCTGTAAAATATGTATTAAGACTTCTTTCTTCAAAGAGGCGTTCCCTGACTAAGCCCTTATTTCCTTTTCTTCCACTCCTTTCCACATCGTCCTTGCATTTGGATTTGCTCCTTATTTTCACCCCTGAGACCCACATTACTTTTGTACATATCTGTAATTTATTTATTTATATTACTGTCTGTCTCCCCCTTTAGACCGTAAACTCCTTGTGGGCAGGGAATCTATCTACCAACTGTTTTATTGTTCCCTTCCAAGCACTTAGAACAATGCTCTGCACACAGTAAGCACTCAGTAAATATGATTGATTGATTGATAAGTGCTCAATAAATATGATTGATGATCCATTAAGACTGTAAGCCCTATGTGTGTCTACCCCAGCGCTTAGTAGAGTGCCTGGCACATAATAAGTGCTTAACAAATACCATAAAAAAATTGATAATCACACTTGTGGTTTTGCATAGTCACATTCTCTCACTCTTTGCAAGTTATGTTCTTGCTGGTGCTCAGATGCAACAAGGGAGTAGGCAGGCAGGAGTGCTGCACATTTAGATGGGTACATAAAGTTTCTCTCCGAGCAGGCCCCAAGGACAGACGAAGTGACCCCCTTGGCATGCCACTGCTCATCTGCTGTGTGACCTTAGGCAAGTCACTTCACTCCTCTGTGCCTCAATTACCTCATCTGTACAATGGGAATTAAATACCTGTTCTCTTGAACCCAGGTCCTCTGACACCCAGGCCTGTGCTCTTTCCATTCTGGGGAAACTGAAGTTGGGGTTTCGATGGCTTCTTCTGCATTCCCTGCTCTTACCAACAGTCCTTTCCAGCTGAAGTTGTCTGAAACACTTCAGATTTAGTCACTTACACTTCCAGGAGTCATTATTTGTGAGTAGCTAGATAAGAATCCTTGTTAACTGCCCATGTTGATGCCCCTTTTAAAAATACTTAATTCTAAAAAAGTAGATATTTTACATAAAATTTTCCTCCATTTTCAAAAGTCAATAATCTATTACATAGCAGTGAAATATGCCTGGGGTCAATATTTAATAGCGCAATTATTTTCCTATTCGAAGCGGAAACACCAGGGTAAATCTTCAGGTTAATGCGAGAACCACATCCCTTTCTATAAATGTCATATTTCTCAGTCACTAGTAAGATCTATTATGCAGGAGATGGAGAATAAGTAATTAGGAAGCAGAGAACAGTTTATATCAGTCACTGGTAGAGCTAATCTTACAGACAAGTATGCAGTTAAATAGCATTTCTCTGTCTGTACAGATTGAAAAAACGGGAAGTAACAAAATTCAGACCCCCTTTTACTTTGTACTTTTAAACAACATATACCCCATTCAATCAGTCAATCAATCGATCGATCAAATGTATTTATTGAGCGCTCACTGTGCAGAGTTGTATTAAACACTTGGGAGAGTATGACATAGAGTCGAGAGACAAGTTGGTAGAGAAGTGGCATAGCCTAGTGGATAGAACACGGGCCTGGAAGTCAAAAGGCCTTGGGGTCAAATCCTGGCTCTGCCTCTTGTCTGCTGTGTGACCTTGGGCTAGTCATTTAACTTCTCTGTACCTCAGTTACCTCAATTACTCTTCCCAACTTCAAAGCCTCATTGAAGACACATCTCCTCCAAGAGGCCTTCCCTGACTAAGCCCTCTTTTCCTCTTCTCCCATTCCCTTCTGCATCACCCTGACTTGCTCCCTTTATTCATGCCCCTTCCCAGCCCCATAGCACTTATGTACTTATCTGTAATTTATTTATTTGTATTTATGTCTGTCTTCCCCTCTAGTCCATAATAAGATCATTGTGGGCAGGGAATATGTCTACTTAATGTTATATTGTACTCTCCCAAGCACGTGATACAGTGCTTTGCTCACAGTAAGCACTCAGTAAATACGATTGACTGACAGACTAACTCATCTGTAAAATGGGGATGAAGGCTGTGACAATGTGGGAAATGGAGTACCTCCAACAAGATTAGCTTTCATCTACCCCAAGGCTTAGTACAGTGCCTGACATATAGTAAGCATTTAACAAATAGCATAAAATTAAAAACAGTCCCCAAACCAAAAGAGAAAACAAGTTCCCTGCTCACAAGAAGCTTACAGTCTAGAAGAACTCGCCAATAGACTCACCCCAGCCCCACAGCATTTATGCAAATGCCTTTATGCGTTACAATTTCCTGTATCTGTAATTTCTTTTAATGTCTGGCTCCCCCGAAAAGATCCCTGTGGGCAAGGATCATGTTTACCAACTGTACTATATTGTAGTTTCCAAAGAGTTAAGTACCCTACTCTCACACAATAAGCACTCAAGAAACACCACCAGACTGTAAAGTACTGTAAAAACTTTATAAAAAGCTACAGTTGCTGCCTTTCTGAATGTGTGAAATTCAGCTAGGTTCACAATGCAAGGGCCTGCTTGATACAATCTACTTCCATAATATAATATACAGGCTTTCTCATTTACTATCCTTCTACTGTATTTACGTCATTATTGTCGTATATTCAGCATAATTTTTGCAATCCCAAAACAGGGGAGGGGCTATGTCCACTAGATTGTAAAATTCTTGAGGGTTGGGATAATGTCTACCAGCCCTATGGTACTTTCATGCGTCTAGCACAGTGCTCTGTATACAGTCAGTGCTCCATAAATACCAAGGATTGATCGATTACCTGCGGAATAAAGGCTTAGTCATTTGTGGAACAGGAGAAAAAAAGGAGGAAAGAAAGAAGGAGAAAAAGAACTGGAATATAATGGAGCACTAAAAATTTTCTCTTCTATGGCACTTTCCCAAGTGCTGCATACAATAGACACTCAACAAATTAACAGCTCTCCACACCTGCTGTTTCCCACCCTTCTCCTACCCTAATCTGCAGCCTTAATGTCTTAACAACCCTCACCTGCTCTTCCTGGGCTCCCCCATCTGCCACCCCCCACGTCACTGCTTACAATTAAATGGTATAAACAAGACTCTGATTTTCCGCTCAAAAAATCTAGGTGGGGCAGTTGTGTGGGTATATACGGTAGAGATCAAGTCTGTCGATGGACACGTGTTCTATTCCTCGTGCTTTAGAGGAAATCAATGCAGGTGGTTTGGGAGAAAGGCGTTCTGGGAGGAGTTTTTTTTTCACTGGACCTCCTGTACCTTCACGACTAGCACATTTAATTCGTGTCCTCATTATGTGAACCTTAATAATAATGATGGTATTTAGTGCTTACTACGTGCCAAGCATTGTTCTATGCACTGGGGAAGGTACAAGGTAATCAGGTTGTCCCACGTGGGGCTTCCAGTCTTCATCCCCACTTTACAGATGAGGGAACTGAGGCACCGGGAAGTCAAATGACTTACTCAGAGTCATAAAGATGACAAGTGGCAGAGTTGGGACTAGAATGCATGACCTCTAATTCCCAAGCCTGTGCTCTTTCCACTAGGTCACGCTGCTTCTCAAACCTTAAATTTTGTGAAGCGGCCAACTTTTTTCATTTTGAGTGGGAGGGGGTTTTGAAGGTGCAAATGGGAATGTTAGTGTGGAGAGGAATGAGTATGAGTATAGAAAGAGGAGTAACTCTCCCTCCCCACATAGGCGCCCGTTAAGGCCTTTTACACAGGGGGAGGGGAAGAGGAGAAGGGTTGTGATCATTCCCTTCCTAAACCTGGAGAGAAACAATTGTGCATGTCTTGAAGTACCTAGACTGGCCCTGGGAGAAAAGCTGGTAAGTATTCCCTTTCTCCTTTCCCCCTCTTTCTCATGCCCCACACTCCTCCACATTTTTCCTGATTTCCTGTCTTACCCCCCGTTGGGGTAGCTGCTATTTGTGGGGAGAGACCATGTCTCAACTGTCTGTTATGCTTTAGAACAGTCTTTAGAATAGCGTGCTGTACCTAATGGTTCTTCAATAAATACCACTATAGTTATCAGTACTACTCTCCTTTGTTTCTCCCATTCTTTTTTTCCTTATCTGCCCATTTTCTCCCCTTTTTCCTTTGTCCCCTTTAATCAAAGAGGGTCAGATTTTTGGGGGGTTTTTCTTGAACTATTTCTGATGTCTTCTGAGTCATTAGAATGACTATGAATATTATTAGTACTTTTTGATTGTTGCATTTTTTAAATTTGCATATTGTTTCTTCTCCTGATGTTGAATATGAGCCTTTTGAGGGCAGGGGCAGGGAGTGTGTCTTATTTTTACTGTGTAATGCTCTTACTAAATGTGATTAATCAATCAGTGATATTGATATTGATTTAATATTTGTAGATATTGATATCATTGATAGTTATAGAGAAGCAGCATGGCATAGTGGCTAGAGCCCGGGCCTGGGAGTCAGAAGGTGGTGGGTTGTAATCCTGAATTTGCCATATGTCTGCTGTGTGACCTTGGGTAAATCACTTACATTCTCTGGGCCTCAGTGTTCTCCTATGAAAGGGATTGAGACTGTGAGCCCCATGTGGAAGAGGGACTGTGCACAACCGGATTTGGTTGTATCCACCATAGTGCTTAGTGCCTGGCACATGGTAAGTGCTTAATAAATGCCATTATTATTAAGATTACCCTGAATGACATCAGTGTTTTTTTTTTATTGTTGGACTTTTTTTAAAGTTTGCATATTATTTCCTCTCCTGGTGTTGAATATGAGCTTCTTGAGGGCAGGGATTATGTCTTATTTTCATTGTGCAATGATCCTACTAAATGTGATCAATTAATCAATGATAATTACCCTATGCAGAGCAGAGTACTAAACTCTTGGGAGAGTACAGTAGAGTAAGTAGATACTGCCCCTGCCCATAAGGATTTTACAGTCGAATGGGGGAGAGAGAACCCAAAATTAAAATCCAGGTAGGGGTAAGCAAGGGAGTATAAATATACATATGTAAACAAGTGCTTAGACGATGAGGCTAAGTATATGGGTGGGGAGATAAGTAAATTAGCACAGCCTAGTGGATTAGAGCAGAGGCCTTGGAATCAGAAGACCTGAGTTTTAATCCTGGCTCCACCACTTGTCTTCTGTGAGACCTTGGGTAAATCACTTCTTTGTGCCTCAATAAAATGGTGATTAAAACTGGGAGCCCCATATGGGTCATGGACTGCGTCCAAACTAATTAGCTTGTATCAATTTCAGTGCTTAGAACAGTGTCTAGCACTTAAACCCATAAAAAAGAAATAGGCAGGCTTCCTGGAGATTTTAGTAGGTCTTTGAATATGGGAAGAGTGGTGGATTATAGGCTACGGTGATTGTGCTTTATCAGAGCAAGCTAAATGCTTAAGTACCCTGCATCCTACAAAGAATAAACACTTCTGTCATCTTGGACAGCTCAGAGTCAGATTGCCCAGTTTGTGTACTATTTTTTTATGGTATTTGTTAAAAGCGCTTATGTGCCAGGCACTGTACTAAGTGCTGGGGTAGATACAAGCTAATCAGGTTGGATACCGTCCCTGTTCCCAGGGCTTGTGAAGGTTTGTCTTTCCTAGCTGCTCAGATGTTGGCAAATTCATTGATTGTTGTAGCACTAAACAATCAATGATACTGTGTGGAGAGCACTGAACCAAGGTCTTGGGAGAGTACAACACAATAATATAACAGACACATTTCCTGCCCACAATGAGCTTACAGTCTAGGGGGGCTACCTCAAACAGTGTCATCCTCAGCAACAGACATGGGATGACTCTCTTAAAGCAGAGGATTCAAGAAGAGAGGTGAAACCAAGGCACAGAAGCAAAAAGAGCATTTGGCACTGTAGATCCTAAAACATCATGGCCCCTTCCCCCCACACAATCTCTCCTCTCTCTAGCTTTTCTTTTACACCATTGTGTATCATCTTTCTGAAAATGTCATTCAGAGCCCATCGCTCCTCTCCGAATAAGGATAATAATTGTGGTATTTGTCATGCATTTACTATGTACGTTAAGTGCTGGGGAAGATACAGTGCAATCAGATCAGAAGCATCCTCAGAAGAATCTGGGGTTTTTCCAGTGTTTCACATAACCCAAAGTTCCTGCCTGGGTTTTTAATTATTGTTATGGTGGGATTTTTTTTTAAAGGCACTTACTATGTGCCAAGCCCTGGCATAGGTACAAAATAATCAGGTGGGACAGAATCTGTGTCCCACAAGGGGCTCACAGCCTTACTCCCCATTTTTCAGATGAGGCACAGAGAAATGTAGTGACTTTTTCCAAGGTCACACAAAAGAGAAGTGGCAGAGCCAGGATTAAAACCCAAATCCTTCTGACTCCCAGGGCTGTGTACTAGCCACTAGACCACGCTGCTTCATTATGATCTGGGGAAAAACCTGATTCCAGTCAGTTACCTCATTTTTCTCCTTTTTAAGGCCTAATAATAATAATTATTATTATTATTAAGCGCTTAGTATATGCCAGGCCCTGTACTAAACCCTGGGGCCAAATTGGGTTGGAAACAATCCCTGTCCCATATGGGGCTCACAGTCCCGATCCCCATTTTATAAATGAAGTTACTGAGGCACAGAGAAGTGAAGTGACTTGCCCAAAGTCACACAGCAGACAAATGGCAGAGCTGGAATTAGAACCCATGACCTTCTGGGTCCCAGGCCATGTTTCATCCACTATGGCATGCTGCTGCTTATGCCAGGATCATGAGCCCACCATAATTGTGTTAATGCACATCATATAAAGGTTTTCCAAGACATAGTCATGGCTCATTAAGATACCTCCAGTTCCCACCATCTATCCCCCACCCAAAATAACAAAAAGGATGTATCAGTGAAATTGAGAGGATTGTATCTTCTCCATGTTTGGCTCACCCTGTGACTTAAAACTTCAGTGCCGCAGGCAGAAGAGAACTAAGTGCATCAAAGTCCATCTCTCCATCTAAAATATCATGCTAGATCTAATGCCTTTTACCTGTCGCTCTCTGTGGCTGTAACTTAAAAGACAAAAGATCTTATTCTGGCTTCATCTGACATCAGATTATGGGAATTTGCATGGGGGAGTCGGTACATTCTGGATTGACTTTTTTTAAATGGTATTTAAACCTTTATTATGTGTCAAAAACTGTTCTAAGCTTTGGACTGCGTACACATTAATTAGGATGGACACAGTCCCTGTCCTGCACGGAGATCACAGTCTAAGAAGGAGGGAGAACAGGATTTGAATCGTCATCATACAGTTGAGGATAATAATTGAGGATAATAATAATTTAGAATAATAATAAATACTTACTATGTGCTAAGCATTGTTCTAAGAATAGACGAAATACAAGAAAATCAGGTTAGACACAGTAATTGTCCCACATAGAGCTGACAGTTTAAGGAGGTGAAAAGGTATTTAATCCCCATCTTCTAGATAAGTTAACTGAGGCCCAGAGGAGTGAGTGACTTGCCCAAGGACAAGCAGCAGGGTTGGGATGAGAACCCAGACTGAGCCTCCCCAGGTCTTCCCAGACTGAGCCCCCTCCTTCCTCTCCCCCTCCTCCCCCTCCCCTCCGCCTTACCTCCTTCCCCTCCCCACAGCACCTGTATATATGTACATATGTTTGTATGTATTTATTACTCTATTTTATTTGTACATATTTATTCTGTTTATTTTGTTAATATGTTTTGTTTTGTTGTCTGTCTCCCCCTTCTAGACTGTGAGCCCACTGTTGGGTAGGGACCGTCTCTATATGTTGCCAACTTGTACTTCCCAAGCGCTTAGTACAGTGATGTGCACACAGTTAGTGCTCAATAAATACGATTGAATGAATGAATGAATGTACCCAGATCGTCTGACTCCCAGGCCCATGCTTTTTCCACTAGGCCATGCTGCTTGAAGACAGTGAGGTGGTTGCAGAAAATGGGAAGCGTAAGCTCATTGTGGGCAGGGAATGTGTCTGTTTTATTGTACTTTCCAAAGCACTTAGTACAGTGCTGTGCACACAGTAAGTGCTCAATAAATGACTTGGGGGGGGGGGGGGCGCAGAGGGGTTCTCTGAAGGCCACAGAGGTCCAGGTGGTCCCTCTCAGGCAACCTGGAAATGGCTGGGGAATCCCAGGAAAATGACCGGAAATTGAGGATCTGCCTGGTATGTGCCTCTCTGAGCAGGAGACAGCAGCTGGTGGCTTGATTTCTGCTTCCCCATGTGGCTGCTTGGCAGACAGACCTCTCTGGGGGACTCTCAAGAAGGTCCACCACATGTTTGGACTGGCAGCGAGTCACCCGATGTGAAAGGAAAAAATCATCACCATTGTAGGAAAAAAAACTTTGGAGTAACTGTACTTGGAGCCACAAAATTACTACAATGAAAACCATTGACTCTTGAAATATCACTGAACATCAGGTAGAAAGTGTATTTGGTGTATGTGCTCTGGGGCTGATGCCCTCCTGCTTGGAAAGTAAAACAATAGTATGAGAAAGCAGTGTGGCTTAGAGTTTAGAGTCAATCACATTTATTGAGCACTTACTGTGTGCCAAGCACTGTACTAAGCGCTTGGGAGAGTACAATATAATAATAAACAGATACAATAGAGCACAGGAGTAAGAGTCCGGAGACCCGGAGTTCTAATCTTGACTCTGCTTCTTGTTTGCTGTGTGACCTTGGGCAAATTACTTAACTTCAATGGGCCTCAGTTTTCCCTTCTTTAAAATGGGGGTTCAATGTTTTTCTTCCCATTTAACCTGTGTCCCATCTGGTCCCATCTGATTATCTTGCATCTACCACAATACTTGGCCCATAAGTGTTTAAGTTCTAGACTGTGAGCCCACTGTTGGGTAGGAACTGTCTCCATGTGTTGCCAACTTGTACTTCCCAAGTGCTTAGTACAGTGCTTTGCACACAGTAAGCGCTCAATAAATACGATTGATTGAAGTACCATAATATATTTTTGTTGTGGAGATGGATGGGCAACAACTGAGACAGAAGCAGCCTGGCTTAGTGAAAACTGCATGTCCTGGGAGCCAGATGTCCTGAGTTGTAGTACCAGCTCTGCCACTTAGTTGCTGTGTGATCTTGGGCAAGTCACTTACCTTCTCTGTGCCTGTTCCCTCATCTGAAAAATGGGGATTCAAACCATGTTCTCCCTCCTACTTAAACTGTGAGGCCTGTGTGGGGCCTTGTATCTGCACCAGTGCTTAGTACAGTGCTCTGCACAGAGTAAATGCTCAGTAAATACGATTGAGTGAATGAAAGCATTTAAATACTATTGTTATTCAGATTGGTTCCCTGCCCGCAAGGAGCTTACACTAAACTCCAGTCTTGTAGGTGGAGTGAGTGGTATCAGTGATGAGATCTAAGCGGCATCAGTCAGCAGAGCAAAGGCCTTCTCTTTGCCTTTGTGATCTCAGGGGCCAAAGAAAAGGAAAATATTTGCTTTGCTTCTTTCTGTTTCAAAAAGATGCTCAAATGGTGCTGCTGTTTTTCCTCTTCCAGTCAGTGCTTGACAGAGATGGAAAATGAAGTCTCATTGTAATTGCTTTGATGTTGTATATTTTATTTCACTATTTTGGAAAAAAAATCAAGGGATTAAAATATGCATTTACATAAAACATCCTAGGCTTTAATAGTAACCATGTGTTATCCCTGGAAGTCTGGACCAAATTCTCTTGATTTGGAAAATTTGTATATATGTTGTCTGCAGCTTCCAAAGGCGGATGGCTTGAAAATGAGCTCCTGGTGGAAAGAGCACAGTCCTAAATGATGATGATAATACTTAAGTGCTTACTATGTACTAAGCACTGGGGTAGATACAAGATAAGGTCCCAGATGGTGCTCATATTCTACTTAATAATAATAATAGCTGTATTTTAGCATTGGGATAGGTTTAAAATGGTCTATCAGTCATATTTATTGAGTGCTTTCTGTGTGCAGAGCGCTGTACTAAGCGCTTGGAAGAGTACAATATACCAATAGAACAGACACATTCCCTGCCCACAATGAGCTTAAAGTTTACAGGGGGAGACATGATTATAAATTAATAGATTACAGATAGGTACATAAGTGCTATGGGGCTGGATGGGGAGATGAATACAGGGAGCAAGTCAGGGTGATGCGGAAAGGAGTGGGGAAAAGAGGAAATGAAGGCTTAGGAAAGGCTTCTTGGAGGAGATGTGTCTTCAATAAGGGTTTGAATCAGTTGACGTGGGCCCTGCTCCAGATAATAAATGCCAAGTACCATTATTATTATTATTAATATTATTATGTGCCAAACACTGAACTGAGCTCTGGGGCTCCCAGTCTAAGGGAAAACAGGCATTAAATGCCCATTTTACAGGTGAGGAAACAGCGGCAGAGTTAGGTGACTTGCTCAGGATCACACACAGCAAAGTGAAAGAGCTGGTATTAGAGCTGGGAATTCCTGGCTCCCAGGCTGTTTTTACTAGATCATGGTGGGTTGGAAGCCCAGGATGGGCCGCCCCTTCTAATAGGTGTGGCTAGGGACACTTGGGAAACACCTAAACCAGTCTGAGCCCTAGTCTAGAGGGGGGAGATGGACATGATTATAAATTTATGGCTACATATAATCTCATCGTGGGCAGGGAATATGTCTGCTGTGGTATTGGACTCTCCCAAGTGCTTAGTATAGTGCTCTGTATGCAGTAATTGCTCAGTAAATATGATTGAATGAATTAGTGCTGTGGGGCTGAGGGAAGGGTGTATAAAGGGAGCAAATCGAATAAAAACTTTTACTACTGAAGACTTTAAGGAAATGTTTATCAGGCAGCTCTCTGGGAAGGTCTGGATTCCTCTAAGCTCTTTGATTCTAAGGTCACCAGTTTGCTGGTAGAAAAATCAAGGTGATACTTTTCATAATTACTGGGGTGGTGTCAGTTGAAAGACTGAGGAGCTGGGTTCTAACCCCAGCTCTGCCTGCTGTGTGAACTTGGGCAAGTAACTTAACTTCTCTGGGCCTCCATCTCCTCATCTGTAGCCCCACAGCATTTATGTGCATATCTGTAATTTACATTAATGTCTGTCTCCCCCTTTAAACTGTAAGCTCACTGTAGGCAGGGAATGTCTGTTAATTGTTATATTGTACTCACCCAAGCACTTAGTACAGTAGTCTGCACACAGTAAGCACTCAATAAATACTATTGATTGACTGAAATAGGGATTGAATACCTGTTCTCCCTCCCTGTTAGGCTGTGCGCCCCATGTGGGATGGGACTGTGTCTGATCCGATTATTTTATATTTTACCTCAGTGCTTGGTACATAGTAAGTGCTTTACAGATCAAATAATGGTACTTAAGTGCATACTGTGTGTGGAGCTTGGAGAATACAATGCAATAGTTAGAGTCCAAGTACCAACATTTTCTCTGATGGAATCAGAAGGATAGGAGACTGATAAAGAATAATCATCAAAATAAATCCAACCTCCTGAGGAGTTCATATATTGTGATAGCTTTCACCCCCTGCCGACCCCTGCAAATCTCAGCTCTCCTTATTACTTCAATATCTCTAGGGCATTCGATGAACTGAAGCAAGAAGAGCAGAAATGATGTAGCAAAGGTTCAGGACACTGGATATGAGGACCAAGAAGTATTTGGATAAATAAGATATTTTTCTTCCAGGTTGGACCAATGAGAAGGTATGTTTTGCTTGGGGAAGCAGCCCGAGCCTGGAAGTCAGAGAACCGGGGTTCTAATCCTCAACTCTGTCACATGTCTGCTGTGTGACCCGGGGAGTTTACTTCTCTGTTCCTCAGTTTCCTCATCAGTAAAGTGGGGATTCAGTACCTGTGTTCCCTCCTACTTAGACTTTGAGACCCATGTGGGGCATGGACAGTGTTCAATGGGCTTATCTTGTATCTACCCCAGAGTTTAGAACAGTGCTTAACGCATAATAAATACTTAACAAGTACCAATACTATCACCCTTGGATCGAAGTGTTACCTATGTATTTATTATTGAAACAGTGCTAAAAATGCTACTGCATGTTTAGTCGATCTTGCCAGGAGAGAAAGATCAGAGAAGCAGCATGGCCTAGTGGAATGAACACAGTACTGGAGTTCAGGAGATTTGGGTTCTAATCCCTGCTCTGTCACTTGCCTATTGTGTGACCTGGGGCAAGTCACTTTACTTCTCTGTACCTTAGTTTCCTCATCTTTCAAATGGAGATTAAATACCTGTTCCCTTAAATTATGAGCCCTGTGTGGGACAGGTAGGTAACCTTCCTTTACCTATCCCAGCATTTGGCACATAGTGAGTGCTTCACAAATACCCCTATTACTATTATTGTTATTACTACTACTGTTATGATTGAGATTTAAAAATGCATATTTTGAGTATGGTGAGACAGGCGAGTCAGAAAAATTGTGCCATTAAATAAATCCGTACCTGAATATAACATAGTTTTGGGAAACATTTGCTTGCTAGAATTGGCAGTAGGATTGTTGATTTTTGTCAAGTAGCAACAGTTTTGCCGTTCAGTTAACCTAGAAAATCAATAGTGGGCCCCCCTGGCTAGAAGGGTTAATCAAAAAAACAGTGAGGTCTCTTTGCTTCTGAGTCTTTCTTACATTAAAGTTGGTATCTAATTGCAAAATCATTTATTCAAACATTAGCTGTAATGTCTGCCTGGATTTGTTTCACTTGAAGGACATAACCCTGGCTAATATTTACCCCTCTGTTTGACAGAGCCTCCAAGGCCAATTGTGTAGCCTTCAAAAGGCCAAAATTCGGGTTCTGGCCTGTGCTAGTTTGGGTGGAGTTAAGACTTTATTGATTTTTGTGCTGGTCTCCCTCTTCCCCACCCCCCAGAACAGTGCTCGAGGCAGGAGTTTCAGGACTTTCTTTCTTCCAGGAGAACACTGGCCCCCAAACTGCTGTTGCTTAGTCATTGCAAGATTTCAAGAGCTGAGTGAACTAGGAGCAACCTAAAACCTCCTCTGCTAAACTAAATAACCAATGAGAGGGAAAGTGGAAGAGTGAAGAAGCTTAGGCTGGGTAGAGAAACAAAAGGCAAGTGAGAATGGTGTTAGACTTTATTTACTAGGGTGCATTGGCTGGCACACAGCGCTTAGAACAGTGCTTTACACATAGTAAGTACTTAATAAATGCCGTCATTAATATTATTACTGTTGTTTCGGCGGGTGGGGGAACAAACAACAAGAACCCCCTTCCCTACTTCGTTAGGGAATGCAGGGGATGCCCATAATCAGGTTTTGAAGGAACCAAACAGTGACGTTGAGGTCTCTTCTCTCAACTGTCCTTATTGGCTTGGAATGCAGTGGGAGAAGACAAAGTGGGAATGGGTGTGGAGCTGTAAGAGAACTGCATCTCTAGACTGTAAGCTCATTGTGGGCAGGGAATGTCACTGTTTATTGTTGCGTTGTACTTTCCCAAGTGGTCAGTACAGTGCTCTGCACACAGTAAGTGTTCAATAAATCAATTAAATGAGTGGCAAGAAAAAGGTGGGAGTTGCCACAAATAAGATGAGGTTAAGATGATGATAATAATAATAATAATAATAGTATTTGTTAAGCACTTACTATGTGCCAAGCACTATTCTAAGCATTGGGGTAGATAATCAGGTTGGGCCCAGTCCCTACCCCACATGGGGCTCACCGTCTTAATCCCCATTTTACAGATGAGGTCACTGAGGCACAGTGAAGTGACTTGCCCAAGGTCACACAGCAGATATGTGGCAGAGCTGGGATTAGAACCCAGGTCCTCCAACTCCCAGGCCAGTGCTCTTTCCACTAGGCCATGCTGCTTCTCTGAAAGAAATTGTTGTGCAGGGTGCTTAGCCTAGTGGAAGGAACACAGGCCTGAGATTCAGAGGATCTGGGTTCTAATCCTGACTCTACCACATGTCTGCTCTGTGAGCTTGGGCAAGTCACTTCACTTCTCTATGCCTCAGTGACCTCATGTGGAAAATGGGGGTTCAATAGCTGTTCTCCCTCCCACTTAGGTTGTGAGCCCCTTGTGGGAGAGGGCCTGTGTCATAGCTAATTGTTTTGTATCTACCTCAGAATTTTACCACATTTATTTGGCTACATGGGGTGGAGGTTGAGGGGCAGGGAGGAGACAAGACAGAGGCATAATCTCCTCTCTTCCCCCTGCCCCCCACCAGCACAGGGTTGATTTGATAATGGGCACCAGGAAGTCAGTAAGGGAGAGATTTGCCTTAAGGCTGGAATAGGGGAGAGGAATAATGAAGTGAATTCAAAGGCTTACATTTGGCAAAACTGAAGACCAGGTAATTGTAGTAATCACAGTAGTAAAATTATGTGCACTGTTCTAAGCCCTTGGGAGAGTACAGTACAACCAAATTAGCAGACATGTTCCTTACCATAAGCACTGGGAAAGTATAGAGAGATAGGAATTGACATAGTCCCTGGCCCTCAAGGGGCTGACCATCTGAGAATATAAACGTTGTGGGGGGACTTGGTGACCGATACATAAGGAGCAGTGAAATAGTAAAATACTAAAATGGAAGACAAAGACCCAAACACACACAAACACTCACTCCTACCTCTGCGGTAGAGTCATTGTCATGTTGTCTCTATTTTGGGGCTGAATTTTTAGTGTGCAGCTTCCTAAAAGCCCCCAGAAGGTGCTGGGAGCAGTTGGCTTTCCCATAGCCCTCCTGGGCTGATGTCTAGTTAAAATGCCACACAGACCTTTCTTCAGATAACTGGATGACCAACAGACAATGTGGAAAAGCTTTACAAGCTCATGGATGACACTGATGTCAACACACACCGGATGCCTGGATTGGGGGTTGAGAGAGGGTTTTTTTTTTCTTTCTTTAATCTACAGAACACATTACAAGTCTTGTTTAAAGTTTCTATAGGGGACCATTTCAAACAACCAACTGGAATGCTTAACTGGGTTGCTTTTTAAACTTGGAAATAGGCAGTGTGAATTCCTTGGGTTCAAATCTCTTCCTCCCCTTTTGAACCCTGAAAGTAACAGCCTTGCTGCTCCTTGCCTTTAAGGCATTCAGTCAGTGCATGCCAGTGCACACTATTTACAAACCCAAGTCCTTGGTTTGCATTTAACCATTAGTAGTTTCAGATTCTGACCTCTTCAGCATCAGTGCTGCTCCACACTTTTCCTTCCACTTTTAGGCTGGAATAATAATAAGAAAAAGAAGCACTTACTATGTGCCAAATTCTGTTCTAAGCACTGGGGTAGATACAAGTTAATCAGGTTGCACACAGTCCCTGTCCCATATGAAGTTCACAGTCTAACTAGGAGGGATTCACAGAGATATAAAACACAAAATAACTGAATTGTATCTACCCCGGTGTTTAGCATATAGTAAATGCTTATCAAAAATAATAGGCCCAAAGCTGTAGATGAGCAGCAGTTCTGAAATGTAGGGTAATGCCCAGCTCATAGAATGACAGTGTGTTTTGAGCCTCTTATTCATTCAATCATATTTATTGAGTGCTGCTTGTGAGCAGAGCACTGCACTAAGCACCTCTTATCTCTTCAAGAGTGTCCAAGACTGAGGCTACAAAACATCTTAGCTAGGTGCTTCAAAATTTTTCAGTTGGCTCAAGAAGTAGCATGGCATAGTGCAAAGAGCGTGGACCAGGGTCTCAATCCCAACTCTGCCACTTGCATGCAGCATGATCTTGGCCAAGTCACTTCAGCTTCTCTAGGCCATAGTTTTCCCACCTGTAACACAGAGATGAAATACCTGTCCTCCCTTACACTGAGGGCCCTGTATGGTAAAGAAACTTTATCCTGTGTCTAACCTAATTGTATCTTCCCCAGCACTTAGGTCTGTTCTTGGCATGTAGTGAGCCCCACATGGGACAAACTGATTACCTTATATCTACTCTAGTGCTTAGAACAGTGCTTGGCACATAGTAAGTGCTTAACAAATACTATTATTATTATTGTTGTTAATTGTTCAGTAGGCTTCTCCCCTCCTTTCAGAGTCTTGATTTAGTATTTAGGCACTTGATAGCCTCCCCTTGAAGTGTCTTGGATATCTCTAAGTGGTAAGTACTATTGAGTTGATTGCATTAGGGCCTACTGTCTTACCCAGAGCAATTTTGAACTTGGCTCTTGGTGACATTTCCCAAACTCTGAGACCATGTAGTCTCCCCTATTAGATTGCAAACTGCTTGAGGGCAGGGGTTAGGTCTACTAACTGTTGTCTTCTCTCAAGTACTTAGGACAATGTTCTGTACATAATAATGATAGGGGTATTTAAGCATTTACTATGTGCAAGCATAGAGAAGCGGCTTAGTATAATAATAATAATGATGGTATTTGGTAAGCGTTTACTATGTGCAAAGCACTTTTCTAAGCACTGGGGAGGTTACAAGGTGATCAGGTTGTCCCACAGGGGGCCTCACAGTTTTAATCCCCATCCCGAGAGGCCTGCCCGCCCTCCAGCCATCACACCGCATGGACCCCGCTGCTCCCGGAAGGATCCTCTCCTCAGAACGCTGCCATAGACGCCCGGGACTCCGTTTCCGAGAGGCCCACCCGCCCGCCATCACACCGCGTGGCCCTCGCTGCTCCCTGAAGGCTCCTCTCCTCCGAGCGCCGCCATAGACGCCCCCTGCTTCCACCCCTCCAACTTAAGCGACCTTCCTTATAGTGCCCCCCAACCCCGTTTCCCGGTCTGGTACTGACTGACTCTCCCCACCCCCGGTAAAAAGGCCCTTGTTAGCACCAAGTTACATTAACTACAACCTCATTCGCACCTACTCAGCCCTCCTGTCCCGCCATGGACCCCCGGCCCACGTCCTCCCCCGGGCCTGGAATGTCCTCCCTCTGCCCATCCTCCAAGCTAGCTCTCTTCCTCCCTTCAAGGCTCCACTGAGAGCTCACCTCCTCCAGGAGGCCTTCCCAGACTGAGCCCCTTCCTTCCTCTCCCCCTCGTCCCCCTCTCCATCCCCCCATCTTACCTCCTTCCCTTCCCCAGAGCACCTGTATATATGTATATATGTTTGTACATATTTATTACTCTATTTATTTTACTTGTACCTATCTATTCTATTTATTTTATTTTGTTAGTATGTTTGGTTTTGTTCTCTGTCACCCCCTTCTAGACTGTGAGCCCACTGTTGGGTAGGGACTGTCTCTAATGTTGCCAGCTTGTTCTTCCCAAATGCTTAGTACAGTGCTCTGCACTGCACTGTAAGCGCTCAATAAATACGATTGATTGATTGATTTTACAGATGAGGTAACTGAGGCACAGAGAAGTTAAGTGATTTGCCCAAAGTCTCAAAGCCCGTGCCCTTTCCACTGAGCCACGCCACTTCTACATCGTGTAGTGGTGTAGTGGATAGAGCTCGGGTTTGGGAGTCAGAAGGTCATGGGTTATAATCCCGGCTCTGCCACTTATCTGCTGTATGACCTTGGGCAAGTCACTGTACTTCTCTGTACCTGTTACCTCATCTGTAAAATGGGGATTGGGACTATGAGCCCCCCATGGGACAGGGACTGTGTCCAACCCGATTTGCTTATACCTACCTCAGTGCTTAGTACAGTGCCTTGCACATAGTAAGTGCTTAACAAATACCATAATTATTATTATTACAATATAACGATAAACACATTCCGTGCTCGCGAGGAGCTTAGTGTAGAGGGGGATAATAATAATTGTGGTATGGAATGTAAGCTGTTTTGGTGGCAGGGGCCATGTCTACTAACTCATATTATATTCTCCCAAGCACTTCAGTGCTCTGCAAAGAAAGTGCTCCATCTATGGATTAAATGATTTACAATGATAGAGAGCTGGTAGTCCAGAGAATCTAAGGTGAGCACAGTGGGCAAGCTGCTCTCCCAAGTGCTTAGTACAGTACTTTGCACACACTAAGCACACAATAAATACAATTGAATGAAAGATTCCTCGGTCAGGATAAAAGTATGCTTACGGTGTTTCCCCTTCATTTTTTGGACTCCTACTCAAGAAACCTGGTGTTTTCTTAGTAGTTAAAATTGAGTGTTGAAGGCAGTAGCCTCTAAGTAGTCTCTTAGCTCCTCAAGGAGGTGGCCTTGCTTATTTCGCAGCTGAGAGGTTGTTTTGCCTAGCAAGGCCTGGGTGCTTCTTAGCTTAGCCAACAGCTGGGTGGCATGAGAGAAACTTTTCTCTCCAGTTCCAGCCCTGACTCACAGGGTGGAACTTCAGGAAGCCTTTAACCTGGCAAGACCTGCCTCAGTTTCACGTCTGTAAAATGGCTTTGAAGCATCCTTTAATAAGGTGATTGAAATGATTGAAAATATTTGGAAATAGGATATCAATCTAGCCAACATCTCCCCCCCCACCTTTTTTTTTTTTTTTGTTAAATTGGTGTTCAGGAAAGTTTTGTCAAAAGGCAGTGAATTCAGAGTGAAGCTGAATCACTGACGTTTTTCTGCACCAGTAGATTTTTAACACCTTATATAACACAAGGAGGCAATTCTCTCTGAATCGCCTTCCTGTAATGTTAGTCTGATTCATTCCTCAGCCATCTGACCCATGTGTGCCTACTGGAAGAGCAAGAACAAATGTCCTTTGTAGCATGTTAGCATCTCCTGTCCCAGGGAAAATTGTCTGCATCCCACCATGTCATTAAAAAATCATGCCTCGGTGTGACGTGTCACGTTCCTAGAGGCGGATACAAAACCTTGCCTCTGTCACTGAGTGTCCTCCCACAAACCCCAAGCACGGTGGTCTGCATTTCAAAAACGTTAGCGATCAGAAGGGAAAAGTGAAGGAAAGAAATAGTCATATGACTGATAACACAGTGAGGATTTAATGCAATTATTAGCGGTTTGGGGTGACTTGCTTTGTGTGTCGAAGGCCATCTGGCCCTGGAATTGGTCAAAGAGTTAAAAACA
Organism: Tachyglossus aculeatus; assembly: GCF_015852505.1. NCBI lineage: Eukaryota > Metazoa > Chordata > Mammalia > Monotremata > Tachyglossidae > Tachyglossus > Tachyglossus aculeatus. The sequence continues at coordinate 28,481,040 of NC_052083.1, forward strand.
GATTTCTTTTTATGGTAATACCCTAATGTGAAACACTGGGAGGGTCTGAATATTGAGATAAATGTGTGGCCCCCCCATAAGTTTATAAATTCCTATCACTCGGGCCGGTTTTAGACCCCCGGTGTCTGGAGGCGGCTTTGAATTTTTTTTGTTTTGGTTATTACTGAGACGATAGCCAGACTCAGGATTCTTTGGCACGTTCTGAGGCTATTCTGAATGAGAATATTTCTGTGGTAAACACATCTGCGGGAATCCCTGCCCTGGCTGGTTTGGACCAGACAGCAAGAGAGAATATTGGAAAAAAAAATTCTGACGTAATTCTAACTAGGAAGGATGGCAAATTTCACAAGACAGTCTGCTTTCAAGATATTTAATATTAACTTTCCTCCAGAATAAATTAAAGTAGGCTCTGTCTAAAACTGATTATCTGAAAGTTTGTTTTAATCAGAGTTCACCATAAACTCTGTGTTCAGCTGAGCCCTTCGTACTGCGCTGAACCAATTATCCAAAATTTTCTCTAGCTGAATTTCCCAAGCCCTCGTGATGTTCAGCTAATCAAGCTTCGACTCTAAAAAAGTGTTTCTATCTCTTTACATATGCACTGCAAAAATACCTACGTACACCCTATAATGTAGGCTTCCATGGGGTTTAGATAGTTTCACACACACTTTGTGTGTTATTTAATACTTTTAAAATAACTCAGATGGAGCTTCAAGCTTTCACTACTTTGTACTTTCACTCATTTCAAATAATTCCTGCCTGTGCCAAAGAATGGCTTCAGTTTTTTATGATAAATCAATGGTTTTTATGGAGTGCTTCCTGTGTGCAGAGTTCTGAACTAAGCACTTGAGAGGGTACAGTACACAACTGGTAGACATGTTCCTTGTCCATCAGAGCTTACAGTCTAGAGGGGAAGACAGACATTAAAATAAATTACAGATATGTAGCTCTTTCCAGGTATTTTGGGAAAGGATTTTTTTCTAATAAAGTGGTGTGTGTGTGTGTCGTGGTGGTGGGGGCAGAGGGAGGATAAGAGTGAGTAAATCTTAATTATGGCATCAAACCAGCACTTGTTTTAGAAGAACAAGAGCCAAAAGAGATAGTCCTGGGTGGACAATGATAAAATCCATTCATTCAATTGTATTTATTGAGCACTTACTGTGTGCAAAACAGTATACTAAGCACTTGATAAAAGCATTGTGGCCTAGTGGATAAAACATGGCTCTGGAAGTCAAAAGGACCTAGCATCTCCATTTGTCTGCTGTGTTACCTTGGGGAAGTCGATTCTCTGTCTGTGACCTCATCTGAAAAAGGGGGGTTAAGACTGAGCCTCATGTGGGGCGTGGACTGTGTCCGACCTGATTAGCTTGTATCCACCCTATTACCTAGTAACAGTGCCTGGCACATGTTACAGCTCTTAGATCTAGGTTCTAACGCCTGCTGTATGAAGCTTGGACAAGTCACTTAAGAGAAACAGCATGGCATAGTGGATAGAGCATGGGCCTGGGAGTCAGAAGTCATGGGTTCTAATCCCAGCTCTGCCACTTGTCTGCTGTGGGACCCTGGGCAATTCACTTCACTTCTCTGTGCCTCACTTACCTTACTTGTAAAATGGGGTTTGAGACTGAGCCCCACGTGGGACAGGGACTGTGTCCAACCTGATTTGCTTTTCATCCACCCCACTTAGTACAGTGCCTGGCACATAGCAAGTGCTTAACAAATACCATCATTATTATTCTTATTCTTTGCCTCTTTCCTCATTTGCATTATGGAGATTCAATACCTGTTCTCCCTCCCACTTAGACTGTGAGCCCCATAAGGAACAGGGACTGATTATCTTGTATCTACCTTAGCAGTTAGTACCGAACTTGGCACATAGTAAATACTATTTTATTACTATTAGTAATAATAATAATAATAATGTACACTAGATCCTCATGCATCCGGGCAAGATGTTCCCAAGCCATCTCAGGCAAATGGACAATCTAATCTCTTCTTTAAGAGCTCCGGGGAGAGGGTTCTACATCCTCCCATAGGAATCCATCTTAACATGAATCGAGAACCTTTGCCTTGGGTCTTCCCTACATCCCTCTGGCTGCAGTTGAACTCTACCATCATTGGAGGCACAGAAGAGGTGGTCACCATTGTCTCCCATTTCCTATGCTTCAGATGCTTGAAGACTGTTAAGTTTCCCCTCAGACTCTCTCTTCCAGACTAAATAATTCTCTTTCTCACAGGGGCTATTTCTCCCCCCAACCCCCTAATCCTAAACTGGCATCAGAGCCAAAGTATGATAAATGAAAAACTGGGCAGTAAGACAAGACTGGTAGCACCTGGGAATTAGGAACAGGGAGCCAGGGCCTGTTATTAAAAAAAAAAAAAGGGTCAGAGCTCCTGACAGAAAATAGGAAGTTGCATCTTATTTTGCAGACATTTGCATAATGAATTCACAAGGCCCCTCTCGGGCCAAGTATGTAAATAAAATAAATTAATTAGTGCAGCCTCTTGCAATTGTTTTCGTGGCCAATATTCCAAAGCGGGCCATAAATGAAAACCAGAACAGATTTTTAAACCAATTGACTTAATCACATCATGGGGTAGGAGAGAGCATCCGAAAGACAGGGGGCAGGGGCAGTTTCTTCAAGGACCAATATTGTCTCTCTCCTCCCCCGCCCCCCCCAAAGAGTTGTAAATTGGATTGTGTTCTATCGGGCTGAGAGTGAGTGACCTGGGTTCTCATCCTGGCTCTGTCACTTGTCTGCTGGGTGACTTTGGGCAAGTCTCTTACCTACTCTGTGCCTCTGCTTCCTCATCTGTGAAATGAGGATTATACACAAGTTATCAATCAATGGTATTGAGTGCTTCCAATGTGCTGAGCACTGTACTAAGTGCTTGGGAGAGTGCAGTACAACATAATGAGCAGACATATTCCTTGCCTATAATGAGTTTACAGACTAGACGGGGAGATGGACATTTATATGAATGAAAGACATTAATATGAATGTAACCTATTCTCCCTGTCTCAGACCATGGGCCTCATATAGCCTCATTGTTGCCGACTTGTACTTTCCAAGTGTTTAGTACAGTGCTCTGCACACAGTAAGTGCTCAATAAATACGACCGAATGAATGAATATAGGACAGGGACTGGGCCTGATCTGATTGTGTTGTATCTATGCCAGCACTTATTAGTACAGTCCTTGGCACATAGTAAGCACTTAAATATCATTATTATTATTATTATTATTTTTAGAAAGGTGCTGAAAAGAGGAGGCTTTGGAAGATGGAAGAGGCAGGTCATTAACCAAAGCCTGGAGGTCAGGCCCTAGATTGAAGAGCATTTGTCGGTTAAATGTCTGAGTTTACTGACAAGGATCGCATCCACCAAACCTGTTAGGTTGTACTCTCCCAAGAGCGTAGTATAGTGCTCAGCACACAGTGAGCCTTCAAATGCTATTGATTGAAGTATCAGTGCTTGGAGTGGAAGAGTAGTAGCAGTGGTATTTGAGTGCCTTCTGAAGGCAGTGCACTGTACTTAGCACCTGGGAGGGGCAGTAGTACAAGATGTGTTCCCTGCCCTCAAGGTGTTTACAGTCTGAGGGAGATGGACTGATATAGCAAGCATATGTAGATACACAAGTGCAAGATGTGCTGAAGGGGTAATCAGAAGCAGCGTTGCTCAGTGGAAAGAGCACAGGCTTGGGAGTCAGAGGTCATGGGTTCTAATCCCGGTTCTGCCACTTGTCTGCTGTGTGACCTTGGGCAAGTTACTTAACTTCCCTGAGCCTCCATTACCTCATCTGTAAAATGGGGATTAAGACTGTGAGCCCCACGTGGGACAACCTGATCACCTTGTATCCCCCCAACAGCACTTAGAACAGTGCTTCACACATAGTGAGCACTTAACAGCCATCATTATTATTAAGTAGCAGACTGATAGGGAATCAGTAATAATGTTAAGTACTTACTATGTGCTATGGTGCTAAACACACTATTGAATGTGGAAGTAGATCAAAGACAAGCAGATTGGACATACTCCCTGGCCCCCATGAGGCTCATAGTCTAGAGGAAATGGGAGCAACTATTGATTGAATCCCCATTTCTCAGATCTGGAAACTGAGGCACAGATAAGACTTGTCCAGTACCGCACGCAGCTGGCAAGTGGTGAAGCTGGGTTTAGAACTCAGGTCTCCTGAGACCCAGACCATTAGGCCACTGTGCTTCTCGATCAATGGGGCAATCGATGGCAGTTATTAATTGCTTCCTGTGTGCAGAGCACTGTACTAAGTGCTGGGAGAGTAGAGTAAGTAGAAATGATCTTCACCCTCTTCACTGGGGAGAAGCGTGTCAGAGGTGGGGGGGTGTATATAGATTTGGGCTCAAGTGTGTTTGACAGAGCTCTTCAGAGGGCCCACACATTCCACAGCACAGAACACTTTGATTTTAAAATATTTTTGTTCTTACCTGCGCAGGTCAGGCACAGAAGCGCGTACTGAGGGCAGCCTACTGTGGACAAGTATGAGAAGCAACACGGCCTAGTGGCAAGAGCACAGGCTTGGGAGTCAGAAGACCCGAGTTCTAATACCAGTCCTGCCAATTGCTTGCTGTGGCCTCGGGCAAGTCACTTGGCTTCTCTGGGCCTCAAGTTTCCTCAGCTGTATAATGAGGAGTTCAAAACCTGTTCTCCCTCCTACTTAAATTGTGAGCCCCTTGCAGGACAGGGACTGTGTCCGACCCAATTAACTTGTACCTGCTCCAGTGCTTAGAACGGTGTTTGACACATAGTAAGCACTTAACAAATACCATTTTAAAAAAAGATTAAACCATTGCAGTTAGCATCGTTGGTGCTTTTCCACCTTGTGTAAGGGCGAGCTGCCCTTCTTGCCCCTCACACTAATAAAAGAAGGAACTAGCATTCTTCAGACAGCCTGATGTTCTCACTTATGTGGGTGGTTTGTGGCTTTGGCTTCCCAGACCACTTCTTTTCCTCCTTCGCTTTGTGAAATGAGTGGGATTAGAGCACCCCGGGGGAGTTCCCTCCCCTGCCATTGCAGGACTTTAACAAGACCTCACGTGAGGAACCCACTCTGAGAATGGGTTGCCAAGCTTGAGGATTTTTTTTTTAATGGCATTTAGGCACTGTAGGCACTGTATCAAACACTTGTGTAGATACAAGCTAATCAGGTTGGACACAGTCCACGTCCCACATCTTAATCCCCATTTTACGGATGAGGTAACTGAGGCCCAGAGAAGTGAAATGACTTGCCCAAGGACACCCATCAGACATGTGGCAGAGGTGGGATTAGAATCCGGGTTCTTGATTCCCAGGCCCATGCTATTCACACTAGACGACCCTGCTTCTCAGTTGAAAAAAAAAATGGAGCGTGGTAAATGAATGAAGAGCTCTGGACTGGGTTCTAGTCCTCACTGCCACTGACCTTAGCTCAGTCACCTAACTTAATAATGATAATTGTGGCCTTTAAGTGCATGCTATGTGCCAAGCACTGGAACAGATAAAATGTAATGATATATTCCGACCTTCTGAACTCCCAGGCCCTTGCCCCATCCACTATGCCATGCTGCTTCCCTGACCACAGGCAGTTCACACGACATCTTGAGGCCTCAGGTTTTCGATCTGTAAAATGGAAGCCGTGATACCGGCTGCCTTCAGCCTCACCCCCTTCTTGATGCCAACTGTGACTTGTATAGTCAGGGGCAGTGAAAACTGGGGTGGAGCAGACTTCAAAGAGCTAATGGGTGGGAGAGCCACCATTTTGGGTCTCTTCAGGCCTGGGGGTGTGGGGGAAGGCCTGGATGTGGACACTTGTGGGGATTTAGGTGAAAGGCTGATAACACTGGAAGAAGTGTTCCACACTGCCTGATGAAAGGTGCTGGGTAAGTACTGAATACTGCAGTCATTATCATCAATAGTTTGTTAAAAGCTTGGCCTGAATCCTAATGGCAGATACCAAGCAATCAAAGTCTAATTCCTGCCTCCTTAGGCAGGGATAGGCCCATTTGTAGTTTTTTCCCCCTGATTCCAAGCAGTGTAGAAGTACAGATGGAGGTTGGTCAGTTTTTCTCATCTAATCCCTTTTCCCCTTTATTTTGGTTGTATACGGCAGCCAAATTTTCCCCCAAGTGCGTATAAAGTTAGCTGAAGGCCTCAAGTAATAATAATAGTAATAATAATAATAATAATATTGGTATTTGTTAAGCGCTTACTATGTGCCAAGCACTGTTCTAAGCACTGGGGGGGGATACAAGGTAATCAGGGTTGCCCCACGTGGGGCTCACAGTCTTAATCCCTATTTTACAGATGAGGGAACTGAGGCACAGAGAAGTTAAGTGACTTGCCGAAAGTCACACAGCTGACAAGTGGTGGAGCTGGGATTAGAACCCATGACCTCTGACTCCCAAGCCCGGGCTCTTGCCACTGAAGCCACACTGCTTCTCTGATAATAATTACGGTATTTGTTAAGCACTTACTATGTGTAAGGCACTGTACTAAGCACTGAGGTAGATACAAGCAAATCGGGTTGGACACAGTCCCTGTCGCATGGGGGGCTCACAGTCTCAATCCCCATTTTACAGATGAGGTAACAGGCACAGAGAAGTACAGTGACTTGCCCAAGGTCATACAGCAGATAAGTGGCAGAGCTAGGATTAGAACCCATGACCTTCTGACTCCCAGGCCCGAGCACCATCTGACATTCTATCACCCTCACTTCCAACTGTGAGGGATGTCAATCAATCCATCAGTGGTACTTACTGAGCACTTACTATGTACAGAGCACTGTATTAAGCCCTTGGGAGAGTACAATACATCAGAATTAGCTAACATTCCTGGCCACGTGCAGCAGAAATGCTCAGGGTTCATAAGTGGGGGCTATCCAGGGCCCCCCGATCTCCAGAAGTAGTAGTATGATCTTTAAGCACTTACTATGTGTCAAACACTGTTCTAAGGACTGGAGTAGATACAAGTTAGGGCAGACACAGTCCCTGTCCCACATAAGGCTCCCAGTTTAAGTAGGAGGGGGAACAGGTATTTTGCTCCCCAATTTACAGTTGGGGAAACTGAGGCACAGAAAAGTTTAGTGAGTTGCCCAAGGTCACACAGAAAGCAGTTGGCAGAGCTGGGATTAGGACCCAGGTTCCTTTACTTCCAGGCCTGTGCCCTATCATTCATTCATTCAGTGGTATTTATTGAGTGCTTACTGTGTGCAGAGCACTGTACTAAGCTCTTGGGATTACAGTACAGCAATAAACAGATACATTCCCTGCCCACAACGAGCTTACAGTCTAGAGGATGGAAGACAGACATTAGTATAAATAAATGACAGATATATACGTAAGTGCTGTGGAGCTGGGAGAGGGGAAGAATGAAGGGAGCAAGTCAGTGTGATACAGAGGGGAGTGGGAGAAGAGGAAAGGGGGAGCTTAGGGAAGGCCTCCTGGAGATGTACCTTCCACTAGGCCATACTGCTTCTTTGGGGTGTGTCACCCCCTATGATGGTGTGACATGATGACCACCATTAGATTAGATGGCCCATTAGGTGGCCACCATTTTACAGGAGCCAACCTGATTTGACCCGAACCTAGAGCATCTCTGGCTCACCCTGACCCACCCAGTAGCTCTAGATCTTGGCCTGTCCCCTCCCAGGTCTAGTTGAACTCGCCTGCCAACTCCAAGTTGCGGAACTGGGCAGCAGAAACCATGGGGGAGGGGGGCGGGGCTCCATAAACAAAAATAACAGGCATGAAAGCATCCAGTCCTGAATCCCTACCAGATAGAAGACAGAGCAGCTGGAATTCCAACAGATGAGCCTAATGACCTTGGCCAATTAATCTCGGGAGTTTAGATTGGTGTGGTCCGGGAAGACAAGAGTGGGTGGAAGAATGCACCCAAAGAAAAACTGGGAAAGTTTGGGATACACGTCATTCGAGGTGAGGGAACAGCGTGTGAGCAAACCTGTTTGTGAGTCTGTGCAAGGTTGTTCCTGGTCTTGTGCTGACATGTGAACAAGGAGTAAACTCGGGCCAAACGCTGCTCAGAGCAGAATCCCCAATAAGAGATGATCGGGCTAGCACACTGCTGAGGGGGACCTTCTTTCTCTCCCCCTTGATGGTTCTCCAAAGGATTCTGGGAAACGAGGCCGCGGTGTGTGGTGTGACTTTATTCCACATGTGAAATGTGGGTAAAAGGAGAGCGTCTGGGGTTGAGAAATCAGAGCCAAGCCAGCAAAGTGACCAGCTGTGTGATTCTGCTGTGGGCGAGAGGCCCAAAGCGGAAAGACCTCTAGTGACTCGGGCAGCTGCGAAGGTCAGGCTGGCAGATTCAGACGTCTCCCCTCCGTTCCCATTTCAAGAAACCCACCGTAGCCCCGGTGCGGGTGAGAGCCCTCTCACTTTCCGGAGTTCAGCTCTGTGTCGGGAGCTCCCTTGGCCGATCAGTTTGACCCTCTGCTTCAGTTCCTGCTTCGCAACTAGAAAGATTAATGACTACTTTCTGATTCCATCTTCTGCTGCTAACCACCTACTGTCATGCTTGACTTCCTCCTCCTCTGAGAAGGCCGGGAGACTAGAGACATCTCATGGACGCTCTCTGCTTCACAGGATGTTTTTCCTGTGGCTGGGCTTCCTGTGTAGAGCGAGAGCCAGACTTTGCTCAGCTATTTAACCCCTGAGATGCCCAGCCAGAGTGTTTGGAAGGTCCCTCCCGTGGCTGCTGCTAATAATAATAATTATGGTATTGAAACACTTACTATGTGCCAGGCACTGTACTAAGCGCTGGGGTGGACACAAGCAAATTGGGTTGGATACATGGTCCCTGTCCCACGTGGGGCTCACAGTCTTAATCCCCATTTTACAGGTGAGGTAACTGAAGCCCACTGAAGTGACTTGCCCAAGGTGGCGTGGCAGATAAATGGCAGGGCTGGGATTAGAACCCTTAGAACCTGACTTCCAGGATGACTGTTTCATCCTTCCTGGCTCATCCTACTGCTCGTGATGAGAATGTTCATTTGAGCCCGTGGGGGAGGGAACAGATGGGCAGGGGCCATGATGTGTGACATTGATGTGTGACACTTTACTTCTCTGGGCCTCACTTTCCTCATCTGCAATATGAGGATTAAGACTGAGAGCTCAGTGTGGGACATGGATTATGTCTAACCTGATTAGCTTGTATCGGCCCCAGTGTTTAGTACAGTGCCTGGCACATAGTAAGTGCTTAACAAATACCATTTAAAATACCATTTAAAAAAAAGTCTGCAGGAACATCTCTGCTTCTTGGAGAAGCAGTGTGGCTCAGTGGAAAGAGCACGGGCTTTGGAGTCGGGTCATGGGTTCAAATCCTGGCTCTGGCAACTGTCAGCTGTGTGACTTTGGGCAAGTCACTTCACTGGGCCTCAGTTACCTCATCTGGAAAATGAGGATTAAAACTGTGAGCCCCCCATGGGACAACCCGATCACCTTGTGACCTCACCAGTGCTTAGAACAGTACTTTGCACACAGTAAGCGCTTAATAAATGCCATCATTATTATTATTATCTCTGCCCACTGTGAAATGCTTTGATGACTTTTAGATTTCTGGAAGTAAAAGACATGAGAGACACATGTGTCCCAGCTTCAATCAATCAATCAATTGTATTTATTGAGCGCTTACTGTGTACAGAGCACTGTACTAAGTGCTTGGGAAGTACAAGTTGGCAACATATAGAGACAGTCCCTACCCAACAGTGGGCTCGCAGTCTAGAAGGGGGAGACAGAGAATAAAACAAAACATATTAACAAAATAAAATAAATAGAATAGATATGTACAAGTAAAATAAATAGAGTAATAAATATGTACAAACATATATACATATATACAGGTGCTGTGGGGAAGGGAAGGAGGTAAGACGGGGATGGAGAGGGGAATGAGGGGGAGAGGAAGGAAGGGGCTCAGTCTGGGAAGGCCTCCTGGAGGAGGTGAGCTCTCAGTAGGGCTTTGAAGGGAGGAAGAGAGCTAGCTTGGCAGATGTTGGGAGGGAGGGCATTCCAGGCCAGGGGGATAACGTGGGCCGGGGGTCGACGGTGGGACAGGCAAGAACGAGGCACGGTGAGGAGATTAGCGGCAGAGGAGCAGAGGGTGCGGGCTGGGCTGTAGAAGGAGAGAAGGGAGGCGAGGTAGGAGGGGGCGAGGTGATGGACAGCCTTGAAGCCCAGGGTGAGGAGTTTCTGCCTGATGTGCAGATTGATTGGTAGCCACTGGAGATTTTTGAGGAGGGGAGTAACATGCCCACAGCGTTTCTGGACAAAGACAGTCCGGGCAGCGGCATGAAATATGGATTGAAGTGGGGAGTATGGATTGAAGTGGGGGCTTCAGTGGAAGCCCCCTTTTTTTCCAACCCCCAAATAATGGAGTGAAGTGAAAAGGACCTGGATCCTAATTCCGGCTCAGCCACTTGTCTGCTGTGTAAATCACTTCACTTCTCTGTGCCTCAGTTCCTTCATCTGGAAAAATGGGGATTCAATACCTGTTCTTCCTCCTACTTAGACTGTGAGCCCTGTGTGGGACCTGATTAGCTTGTATCTTCCCCAACACTTAGTACAGTGCCTGGCACATGGTAAGCGCTTAACAAAAGCCACAGTTATTACTATCATTATTCTCATTATCTCCACATTGGCTAATCACCAATCCCCCGCAGGTGGCCCTGTGGGGGCTGATGGGAGAGGAAGGGAGGTGGGGAAAGGATGTAAAGAAGACACGTTCAAGGGAGGAAAGCTATTTTTGTTCTTCTCTGCAGCTGCCCAGGTTTCTCTGAATCAACCAAGCAGAGAAAGTCAAAACATCACTTGAGGGCTGGGAAAGTGTCTGCCAACTTTACTGTGTTATACTCTCCCAAGCTCTTAGTACAGTGTTCTGCACACATTAAGCACTTGCTCAATACAATTGAATGATTGATTATAAGAAGCCAGAAGCGGGAGATTAGTCAGGCTGGTCTGGTTAATAACCGTAAAAAATTGGAGAGTTGGCTGAGCTGGCGGGGTGGTGATGAGCCTCATGTGGGACAACCTGATTATCTTGTATTTACCCCAGTGCTTAGAACAGTGTTTAGCATGTAGTAAGTGCTTTACAAATACCATCATCATCAAGGGGGGTGGGAGGGATGTCTCAGACCCTGGAAGGCTTGGAGCAATCCCTCAGATATTGGGTATCCAGTGGTGGCAATGAGTACGGTAAGTGCTTTAAGTGTTTACTATGTGCGAAGCACTGTCCTCAGCACTGGACAATCAGATCAAACACAGTCCTTGTCCCACATGGGGCTCACAAGCTGAGAGGAGGAAGAACAGGCATTTAGTCCCTATTTTACAGATGCAGGAACCGAGGCACAGAGAAGTCAAGGGACTTGCCCAAGGTGACATCCAGAGAAATAGCAAAGTTGGGATAACCCAGGACTCCTGGCGCCCAGTCCTGTGCTCTTTCCACTAAACAACACTCAGTGCAATGCCCATCATGGCGAAGGTCCGAACACCGGAACCATGAGACTTCAAACACCAAAGAGCGGTTCCTTCCTTCAGCAACGTAGAGATTTCCACTGTAGAATTCCGTCGGCCTTTCAGAAATTGGAACTTTTATTTTTCCAAAACCAAACCCCCACGGTAATCCAACCTCCAAAAAAAAGCCTTTTAGCTTTCTACAAAGGAAATGTGGTTTCCAATCATTTTATGGTGTGAATTAAACTCCAGAGGGCCAAGAGGCCCACCCCCTCTTTGTGAGAGCAGCTTTAATATGTTAAGCCGGCACTTGGTGTAGAAAGCAATGCTAGACTGAAAATAGAGCAGCCAGCGATTGACGTTGCCAAGCAAGAAAAAGCCAAGCCTGTTTTTGATTAGATCAGTTAGGGATGCTTTAATTGAGTTTAAAATCATAACATCCAGTTCCACTGCATTGCGCCATATTGGAAATGACTCCACCACACATTTCATCAGTTCTTCTGGTCTCTTGATGACTTCTGCCATGTATGAGCCAGTCTGTCTCCTAGAGTGGAGCATGCTACCATTTCAAGAGCTTTATTAGTGGAGTCGATGGCAGTTGAGAAAAATTCTAAAATATGCGAAGAGATGGGCTCAAGTTCAACTCCCATGTTACTCTGGGGAGCTTTCCCAGGGAGATTTGGACTGAAAGTATGGCTCACAGGAAGCCATCTAAGTCTGATTTCAGCCAATATGCATTCCAAGAGGCCCTGCTGCCTTGTGGGTAATGCAGGAATCATCACTCTCAGCTTCCAGCAGAAGCAAAACGTTCAGTGCTTAAATTCCTGATTAAATCTAGGTTCCCAGGGGCCATTCTAGGACTAAAGGAGCTGACATCTGAAAGCTTCCTTCATAGGTGCTGTGATCTGTGATTGTTTTTGTTTGTTTTACTTCCTGGTTGGGCTGGTATTGGATGGTCAGCACCAGTGGTGTTGAGTTTTTGTTGTGCTAAAATATTTCTCGAGTGGCAGTTCCACATGCTGCAGAGGGTAGATGTAGGATCCCTTAAAAGTTTCTAAGTATTTCTCTACTGCATTGAGGAGTCCTCCCTCCCTTCCTTCTGCCTTCCCCCCTTACCTCCTACCATTTTCTCCCCTCAGACATACACAACAATAGTGAGCAAAATGGCACCTGGGTCAAAAAATTTCATAGTAGTAGCATGAGTATTAAGTACTTATTGTGTGCAGAGCACTGATGACTGACCTAAATACTGGGAAAGAATATACAGGAAGTAGCATGATTTAGTAGGTAAAGTCCGGACCTGGAAGCGAGAAGATCTAAGTTCTAATCCTGGCTCCGCCACTTGCCCTAGGTCACACAGCTTAACTTCTTTGTAACTTTGTTTTCTCAACTGCAAAATGGGGATTCAGAACCTGTTCTCTCTCCTACTTAGACTCTGAGCCCCATGTGGGACAGGGACTGTGTCCGATCTGAGGAACTTGTATCTTCCCCAGTGTTTGGCATATAGTAAGCACTTAACAAATACCACAAAAAAATGGGAATTTTGACACAATGCCTTTCCCTCAGTAGGAATCACAGTCTAGGAGTATGAGTTGTGGAGAGGGGACTGGGCACACAACAGGAGTGATGAAGCAGTAAAGCACTAAAAACACATAAAACACAAGGCCAGATACACAGGTACTGTGCCTATAGGAGAATAATTTCAGGCTTCATAGTTTAGAGTCCAAGGTATATCTGTAATAATAATAATAATAATGATGGCATTTAAGTGCTTACTATATGCGAAGCACTGTTCTAAGCGCTGGGGGGGGATACAAGGTGAGCCACCATCTGTAGCCACCAATCTTTCCAGGCACATCTGTTCTAACCAAGTTAGAGTAATGTCAAGGCATCAGAGGGACAGGAAAAGGCCCAGCAGTTACCTTGACTTGCCGCCCTTCTGATTTTGAATTTTAAAAGTTCCGACAATCCTAAAATGATTTTTTTGGTAATAGGCAGCCACATCAGGACATGGTACAAAAAATTTTGTAACTTTACAGGAAGTAGAACAGTTGTCAGCATGGAGTCTTAGTGCCAGTAGTGGTACTGCTCCAGTGGAAGCCGTATGGCCTACTGGAAAGAACATGGGCCCAGAAGTCAGAGGATCAGGGTTCTAATTCTGGCTTTTTCACTTGACTGCTGTGTGACCTTGGGCAAGTCAACTAGCTTCTCTGTACCTCACTACCCTCATCCGCAGTATGGAGATTGAATCCCTGTTCTCCCTCTTACTTAGACTGAGCTCAGTGTGAGACCTGATTAGTATCTTCCCCAGTCCTTAGTACAGTGCTTGGCATACAGCAAGTGCTTAAGAAATGTCATTATTATTTATTGAGCACATACTTGGTGTGGTGCACTGTACTAGGATCTTGGAAAATACAAAATAACAAAAGGACATGTTCCCTTCCTACAAGGAGCATAGCTATATAACCATGCCCAAGAAGCAGTGTGGCCTAAAGGATAGAACCCGGGCCTGGGAGTCAGAAGGACCTAGGTTCTAACCCCGGCTCTGCAACTCATCTGCTGTGTGGCCTTGGGTGAGTCCCTTCACTTCTCTGTGCCTCAGTTCCCTCATCTGAAAAATAGGGATTAAGACTATGAGCCCCATGCGGGACAGGGCGTGTGTTCAACCCAATTTGCTTGTATCCACCCCAGCGCTGAGTACAGTGACTGGCAAATAGTAAGTGCTAAACAAATGGCATCATTATTACTATTTATTGAGTGCTAAAAAAGAAGCGCAGGAATAGGTGGACTCTGCTTCCAGCAGAAGCAAAATGGTGGAGGTCTTCAGTCCTGATCCAGCCAGCATTCTCCAGTGCCTCTCCTCTGGGCTCAAACACAGAGATCCATCATCTTGCCATCAAGCTTAGAGCGGTACCCAAACTCATTCCTTCCCTGTCCTCCCCTGTGCCCCTGCCTTGGTCTCCCCTAGACAGCCAGGCTCTATTGGAGGAGACCGACATAAAAATATTTCCAACTAGAGCTGTCAGAATCAATGGAGCAGACCTATATTACCTAGGCGTTAAGGAAAGGGAGTAAATAAGGTCCCAAGTGTTGGAGTTGGCCAGAGGGATGATACAGCTCAGGCGGCTGGGAGATAAATTAGGGAGAGCTTGTTGGAGGAGGTGGGACATGAATATGGGGAGAGCTGGGGTCTGTCTGAGGCAGAGAGGGGAGAATCCCAAACAAGGGGAATAGCGCGAGCAACAGGATGGAAGAGGGAGGAAAAATGGACTGGATTCATAAACATAATAGCAATGAGAATTGCTGGTGAGGCAGCATGGCCTAGTGCGAAGAGCACAGATCTGGGTTCTAATCCTGGCTCTGCTATTCATCTGCTGTGTGACCTTGGGCAAGTCACTTAGCTTCTCTGTGGCTCAGTTACTTCTTCTGTAAAATGGGGATTAGCATGTGATCCCCACGTGGGACATGGACTGTGTCAAATCTGATTAGCTTGTATCTACCCCAGCATTTAATACAGTGTCTGGCACATAGTAAGGGCTTAACAAATATAATTAAGAAAAAAATAATGATCCTGACCTACACCCTCTCCCCTTCTCCCAAGTTTCTCAAGCACCAAAAAAGAAGTGGTCTCAGATTTACACACCTCTGAAATCCCCAAGCAGAACGTTTACTATTTTGAAATTTATGATAGGCCTTGATCTGCAAAGGGTTGTCATGGAGATCAGCAGAACTCCTCTGGCTTCGTGGATGCTTCTGAGGTTAAAAGAAAAGGTACATGGTGCTAATAAAGATGAGTTCAATCTATGGTACTTATGGCGCACTTAGTGTGTGCAAGCACTGTACTGATCGCTTGGGAGAGTATAATTCAACAGAGTTGGTGGACACGTTCCCTGCTGAGGAGGAGTCTTACACTGTGGGTAGATGGGAAGAAACCAGAGTTCTCTTTGGAAAGGAAATGAGTCAAATGGTCCAGTTCATTTTTCAGTTGGAACTCTCTGATTCTACTAGTTTCCTAGTGGAAAGAGCATGGGCTTGGGAAGAGGGGACCTGAGTTTTCATCCCAATTGCTTGCTGTGTGACCTTGGGCAATTCACTTAACTTCTCTGGGCCTCAGTTTCCTCTCCTGTAAAATGACCTGTTCTCTCTCCCCCATCTCTTGCGAGCCCTATGTGGGATAGAGGCTGGATCCAACTCTTTATCTTGTATCTACCCCAGGGCTTAGTACACTGCTTGACACAGAATAAGCACTTAATACCACAGTTATTAATAAATATCAGGACCCTGGGACCTGACACTTTTCCCAGTGCCAAGTGAAACTACCCGTTCTGGATTTTTTTTTAAATGGTATTTCTTAAGCACTCACTATGTGCCAGGCACTGTTCTAAGCGCTGGGCTAGATACAAGATAATCAGGTTGGACCCAGTCCCTGCCCCACATGGGGCTCACAATCTTAATCCCCATTTTACAGATGAGGTAACTGTGGCACAGAGAAGCGAAGTGACTTGCCCAAGGTGACACAGCAAGGAAGTGGAGAAGCAGGGATTAGAACCCAGGTCCTTCCAACTCCCAGGCCTGTGCTCTATCCTTTAGGACAATGCTGCTTCTCTTCTTTGGTTCTTTGCATCTTGCCCTAGTACTTAATACAGTCCCTGGAACATAGTAAGTACATTCTAACTGGCTCTGCCACTTGTCGGCTGTGTGAACTTGGGTGAGTCACTTTAATAATAATAATAATAATTATGGTATTTTTTAAGCACTTACTATGTGCCAAGCACTGTTCTAAGTGCTGGGGTAGATATAGGGTAATCACAGAGAAGTTAAGTGACTTACCCAAAGTCACACAGCAGACAAGTGGCGGAGCCGGGATTAGGACTCACAATCTCTCACTCCCAAACCCGGGCTATTTCCACGAAGCCACGCTGCTCTGTATCTCAGTTACCTCATCTGTAAAATGGGGATTAAGACTGTGAGCCCAATGAAGGACAGGGACTGTATCCAATCCAATTTGCTTGTATCCACCCCAGTGCTTAGTACAGTTCCTGGCACTTAGCAAGCACTACACAAAAACCACAATTTCTTCTTCTTCTTCCTCTTATTATTATTATTAATAATTATTTAATAATAATAATAATCCCACCACATCCCTGTAATGGTTCTCCACAAGAGGTCCTAGGCCTCCAGGCTTCCAAACCCGGGAATGAATCACACTCTTTCTCCATTTCCTGAAGCCTGTTAGCAGCACAATTAAATCCACAAGCCTGTCCAGAGCTCACAACCCTGGAAAGGCACAATTTAGACCGGTGTTGAGCTGGCCTGCTTACTCAAGCTGCTTTAAAAAGCATTCAGGCCCATTTTGTCCCAGATCATCTCTAGCTCTTGCACTGAGTGTGTGGAACTGTTTGTGTAGTGTGTGTTTTAAAGCCTGATGAGTTTCTGCAGGCAAGAGCAGAGCTCTGTCTGTAGGAATCTGCCTGTCAGCGTGTGGTTACTTGTCAGAAATGTAAAGAGCTGGCCCAGCAACACACTCCTTCTTCGTGAAAACAGCCCGGGCCTCAGCCGCTCCGCTGCAACTCGGTTCCCTGGGCTTGCGAGAGACGGGAGCTCTCTACAGAGACGATTAACTGCCTGGAGAGAACCAGCCAACCGATGCAGAACCACAAATCCTGCCGTTTTTTTTCCAGCATGACACCTCCACATCCTCTCCTCCTTCTCCCACCCAGGGCCAGCTCTGGTCTTCCTGAGGGAAGACTATTGTATCGGCCTCCTCATCTCCAGCCTCCCCCAGCCCCGCTCTGTAGTATATGCGGCTGCACGGTTCATCTTAGTACGGTACTCTGCACACAGTAAGCACTCAATGAATACCATTGATTGATCAACCCTGAAATGCCCCCAGCTCTCCTTGCCTTAAAATCTTTTATGGGCTTCCTGTGCCTCTTTGCATCAAACCAAAACTCCTCACCATAGGGAAGCAGTGTGGCCTAGTGGAAACAGCACAAGCCTGAGATTCGGGAGAGCTGGGTTTTTAGCCCAACTCTGCCACATTTTTATGATATTTAAGCACTTATGAGGTAGTAAATCAATAAATCATTTATTGAACGCTTACTATGTGCAGAACACTGTGTTAAGTACAGTATTACACTACATTAATACAGCATAATTAACCGACACATTCCCTGCCCATAACAGGCTTACAGTCTAGAGGAGTAGACAGATAGTGCCAGGCACTGTACTAAGCTCTGGGGTAGATACACGATAATTTAGGTTGGACACAGTCTCTGTCCCACATTGAGCTCACGGTCTTAATTCCCATTTTGCAGATTAAGGAACCGAGGCATATGGACGTTGTGTGACTTGCCCAAGGTCGTACAGCAGGCAAGTGGTGGAGGCGGTCTTGGAACCCAGGTCCTTCTGACACCCAGGTCTGTGCTTTCTCCACTTGGCTGCTGTGGGACTTTGGGCAAGTCACTTAACATCTCTGCCTTAGGTCCCTCATGCGTAGAAAGGGGACCGAATACCTGTTCTCCCTCCTACTTAGATTGTGAGCCCCACGTGGGACGGAGAGTGTGTCTGACCTGATTATCTTGTGTCTAACCCAGGGGTTAGTACCATGCTTGGCACCTTAGTAAGTGCTTAAGAAATACCATTATTATTAACCCTTTTTGGCCACAAAAGGTACTAGCAGCAACCTCTCAAGTGTCAGCAAGCTAACGAGGCAGATCTCCATAGAGCTATACAGGGATGTGTGGACTCGGCAGTCAATTTTTCCGACTGTTGAGAGGTTGCCCCTTGCAGATTCAGCCTGGGTTTTCCGACCAGCCCCAGTGGAACCAAACACCTTTTCCGTTTGGCTCCCGGGTGGGAGAGCCGTCCATCCGGCAGGACAAAGAGAATTCCGTCCCGTTAATTACTTCCACGGCTTGCAGCAGGGGCCCCTAAAGTGCTTTATGAGACACGGCTCTCTAAATGATTGGAACTTTCTCCCAGATCAGCAATTTTTCATGCTACATTAGCATTTATTGGTTTGATATTTACATTTGAAGAGAAGCACCCAAATCCTGAGTCCCTCAGAACACACACCCCTCCCCCCCCACACACACACCAGTCAAGGGAAATGGATCCTAATCGCAACTCCTGCATCCCTCACTCCTTCAAAGCAGTGACAGCCAGTGTTACTTAATTCTGAAAGAAGCCCGATGACAAATACGGCTCTTTTATCTGGGCCCGGAGGGAGTTGCGAAAGGAGCATTCTAAGGCAAAGGCCTTCTATAGAGGAAGATCTCCTTCTGAAGACTTAAATTAGCAGGAGTGGGTTGGCTGGCACTCTTAACTAATATTTCAGTATCAAGCAGTTTTTGTGGGGGGTTGGGGGTGGCAGGAGGGAGTGGGGAGAGAGAGATAGAAGCACTCTACGATTGACCTGCTTAAGCTAGGGGGTTCCAGTGCTCTGCACACAGTAAGTGCTCAGTTCATTCATTCATTCATTCAATCGTATTTATTGAGTGCTTACTGTGTGCAGAGCACTGTACTAAGCACTTGGGAAGTACAAGTTGGCAACATATAGAGATGGTCCCTACCCAACAGGAGGCTCACAGTCTAGAAGGGGGAGACAGACAACAAAACAAAACATATTAACAAAATAAAATAAATAGAATAGTAAATATGTACAAGAATAAGTACGAATTGAATGAATGAATGAGACATTGCCTTTTGATCTGGTGAATGCTAGTGAAGGAGCCTGGGATTGGGAGTCAGTAGACAGGGATTTTAGTCCTAGCTGTGCCACTTGCCTAATGTGTCACCAGCCAGTCACTTAATTTTTCTGGGCCATGATTCCAAACCTGTTGGCCCCTCTCCCTTAAACTGAGCTTTAACTAAGTGGGACAGGGACTGTGTGTGATCTGATTGCACTTAGGAAAGGGAAGAAAACCTTTCCTGGTCTCCAAAATGAATTTGTGCCAGGTTGAAATGACAAAAGGACAATAACGGTTGTCATATTTAAGTGCTTACTGTCAGGCACTGTACTAAGCACTGTCATGAATATAAGCAAATCAGGTTGGACACAGTCCCTGTCCCAGATGGGACTCACAGTCTTAACCCCCCTTTTCCAAATGAATTAACTGAACCACAGAGAAGTGAAGTGACAAGTGGCGGAGCCAGGATTAGAACCCCGGTCCTTCTGACTCCCAGCCTGTACTCTGTAGACTATGTTCACCCCATGGGGTTCCCCAAACTTGAGAAAGTGGGGTTGGGAAATGAGGTGCCAAAGTCAGCACCTTTATTTTCTGCTGGAAGTAAGGCTTAGGCATGTCAAATGGGTAGCCCTGGTGGAAGAGTCCACCTAATAATAATAATGATGGTATTTGATAAGTGTCTACTGTAAGTCGAACACCTTACTGAGCTCTGGGTTAGATATAAGAGCATCAAGTTGGATACAGCCCCTGTCCCACAAAGAGCTCACAGTGTATAGCAGGGAGAACAGGTATTGAATCCCTATTTTACAGAGAGGGTGACTTGCCCCAGGCCACAAAGCAGGCAAGTAGCAGAGCCAGGATTATTATTATTATTATTATTATTATTAATAATAATAATAATAACGAGGATGATGGCATTTGTTAAGCGCTTACTATGTGCAAAGCACTGTTCTAAGCCCTGGGGAGGTTACAAGGTGATCAGGTTGTCCCATGGGGGGCTCACAAGCTTAATCCCCATTTTACAGATGAGGTAACTAAGGCACAGAGAAGTTAAGTGACTTGCCCAAAGTTACACAGCTGACAATTGGCAGAGCCGGGATTTGAACCCATGACCTCTGACTCCAAAGCCCATTCTCTTTCCACAGAACCACGCTGCTTCTCTAGAACCCTGGATTAGAACCCAGGTCTTCTGACTCCCAGGCATATGCTCTTTTCTGAATCCCTACATGCATTCAGTGGTATTTATTGAGCACTGATTGTGTGCAGAGCACTGTACTATGTGTTTGGGGGAGTACAATATAAAAATAAATAGACACATTCCTTGCCCGCAACGAGCATACAGTCTAATCACCCCTCCTGTGGGGGTGATTCAAGAAGAGGTGGCTTAGAGTGGAAGAGCACAGTTGAAGTCTTTAAGATTAAACTCCGAAGCCAAGGCACTATTTGAAAGTGTAGGGGCAGCTGTGGATGCGGAATTAACCATCCGACGTTGGACCTTGGAGAGAAAAAAGGAAAGATAAATAAGCCCTCCCCGCGGTCCTACCTGATCTTTCATCTTGTCTCAAGTCCAAGTGTGCATGCTGGCATGTTTCAGGAGAGAATGAATGTTCAGAGGATACGGAAGGGATGGAACAAGCCATTTTTGGTGTGAGGTTTTCTGTTTTATTACTACATGAAAAGTTGTCTTTACCTTCTCCAACTTCATTTAACCTTGGCCACTGTATTTAGGGGAATTGTGTATTCTGAAACACTCTTGTCAAAAATATTTCCTCTCTTGCGCAGTTCTTGCCAATTTTGTTAATCTGCGGGTTGACTTTAGACCAAAATAAATCTTTCTGCACTGGTCACTTGCTTGCTAACTTTACTTTATAACAAGGGAATCAGACGATCTGGCTCTTCCTAGTCATTCGAGGTTTATTCTGTTTTTCCCATTCTTCCCTCTTTGGCAAGAATGGGCTCTCTATGCGCGCTGAATAAAAATTGAAATTATATATTTGTATATTTACATGAGGAGCAGCATGGCCTAGTGGAAAGAGCATGGGCCTGAGAGTCAGAGTACCTGGGTTCTAATCCTGGCTTTGTCACATGTCTGCTGTGGGAGCTTGGGCAAGTCATTTAACTTCTCTGTGCCTCAGTTACATCATCCATGAAATAGAGATTCAGTTACTGTTCTTTTTCCTACATAGATTGTAAGCACTGTGTGGAACAGGGATTGAGTCTGACCTGATGATCTTGTATTTTCTTCAGCACATAGAATAGTGCTTGACACATAGTAAGTGCTTAGTAAATACCACAGTTATTGTTATTATTGTAAAATATCCCTTTTAGAAATGTAACTGTACAGACACGTCTGCAATGTAGAGAACATCAATGGTAGTCATTTAGCACTGATTGTGTTCAGAACCCTGTACTAAGTACTTGGTAGAGTACGTATAGCAGAGTTGACAATCAGTCATATTTATTGAGCGCTCACTGTATTAAGCGCTTGGAAGAGTACAATATAACAGAGGCAGTAGACCCATTCCCTGCCCACAGTGAGCTTACAGTCATTGGACTGGGGGAGGCAGATATTAATAGAAATAAATAAATTACAGATATGTACTAAGCATTGTGGGGCTGAGGGAAGAGTGAATAAAGGGAGCAAGTGCAAGGGAGATGCAGAAAGGAGTGGGTGAAGAGGAAATGAGGGCGAGTTGGGGAAGACATCTCGGAGGAGTTTTGGCTTTGAAGATGGAGAGAGTGATCGTCTGTTGAATATGAAATGGGAGGACGTTCCAGGCCAGAGGCAGGACACGGGTGGGAGGTTGGTGGTGAGTTTGATGCAGAAGTGGATGGGATACCACTGGGGATTCGTGAAGAGTGGAGTGCAGTGGACTGAACGTTTTTTTAGGAAAATGATCTGGGCAACAGTGTGCGGTACAGACTGGAGTGGGGAGAGACAGGAAACAGGAAATTCAGCTAGGAAGCTGATGCGGTAGCCAAGGCGGGTTAGGATAAATGCTTGAAGGAAAGGTGGGAGATTTGTTTGCTCTGAAACTTCCCTGGCTGCTCCCATAATTCGAACATTAATTCAATGGTATTTGTTGAGCGGTTACTGTGCTGAGCACTGTACTAAGTACTTGGGAGAGTATAGTATAGCAGAGTTGGTAGACATTGAGACTGTGAGCCCCATGTGGGACAAGGGACTGTGTCCAATCTGATTTGTTTGTATCCACCCCACCGCTTAGTACCGTGCCTGGCACATAGTAAGTGCTTTACAGGTACCACAATAATTATTATTATGTTCCCTTCCCATGATGAGTTTACAGTCAAGAGGGGGACACAGACTTTAATAGAAATAAATGGTGGCTATGTACTAAAGTGCTGAGGAGCGAATAAAGGGAGCAAATCCAAGTGCAAGGGCTAGGAGAAGAGGAAATGAGGGCTTGGTCTGGGAAAGCCTCTTGCAGGAGATGTGTGTTCGCTAAGAATTTGAAGGTGGGGAGAGGAATTATCCATGGGATAATGCGAACTATCACGTGCTCTCCTCTTCTCTGGAGTGGAGGTCAATGAAGCTGGACCGGAAGCTGGGCCAGACCTTAGTCTATACCCTGAAATCTGGCTAGCCCATCCTGTTCTCCTCTTCTCTCCAGCTCCATTTCACCTTGTTCTGTAGGGCATTCGTTCTCTTCTGTCTCCTCTCATCTCTCTCCCTTGCTTTTTTTTTTCCTACTTCTTTTGGCTTTCGGGATGGTCCCCAGTCAATAGTCTCTGTGTCCTTGTGACCTCTGAAATACAGGATTGCTTTTCTTGCCTGTCCCATCCTTCCTGGTTCCTCTCCCCGATTCCTGGAAAGAAGGCCAGGCTCAACAGCAGCAGGATTCAGTTCATGGCAGAGTTTTGGCCTAGGGGAAAGGAATTGCCAGCTCCACATAATAATAATTGTGGCATTTGTTAAGCAGTTACTGTGTGCCAAGTATTGGATACGATCGGACACAATCTCTGTCCCATATGGGGCTCACAGCCTACAGGTAGTCGAGGGGAAGAACTGGTATTGAATCCCCACTTTACAGATGAGGGAGCTGAAGCACAAAGGTTAAGTGGCTTGCCACTCAACAAGTGAGTGGCAGAGCTGGGGTTAGAACCCAGGGCTCCTGACTCGGGACCCTTGGTGTTTTCCACTAAGCCACACTGCTCTTCAGTTCCTCAAAGACAGACTTATGCACGTCAGCTCCCTTGTTGGAGTGATGACCTCCGGTACCCCATCTTGGAGGGGTGCTCTGATTTGGAGCCGCTCCCCACTCCATCTCAGCACAGCACAAAGTGGAGAAAGTAGCACTCTTCTGAAATCCGTAAAAAGCGTTATTGATGCTGAGGGTCTAGCAGAAAAATCACATCTCAAGGATCTGTCAGAAACTCCTACTATTTAGCAGTGGAGGAATCTGCTCATTTAATCTTCCAGCATGTGGATTTCCAAAGCGTTTTCTTTCCCCCTTCCTTTGTTTAGAAGATCAGCTGAACTGAAAATAACCAATTCTACAAATGGGATCTTTGTGATATTATTCCTCCTTGTTTCCTTTGTGGGCAGGGAACATGCCTACCGACTCTGTTGTATTGCACTCTCCCAAGCACTTAGTACAGTGCTCTGCACCCAGTAAGCGCTCAATAAATATCAGTGGGTGACGGATGTTTCTGGTCTCCAGTCCCACTGGCTCAAGAAGTGGCCCCGGGAAGCCATGCTGAAATCTCACTCATTTTATGGCACATCAGCCTGCCAGTAGCCAGTTCAGTTCTGGGGCCTTAATCTTCTATTTTTGGTGGGTAGTAATGTTTTGGGGCAGTCTGAGTTTTCAGTGCTGACAATGCACTTGGAACAGAGTGGACCATTTTGTGGTAAGATCAGATGGGGAGGCCAATCATGGAAGAATTCCAAGATGTTTGTGTTCAGGGGTTCAAAGTTGGGGGAAAGGTTTGGAGAGACTGGGAAGGAATGAAAGGGAAAGGGAGCAGATGATGATGATTATTATTAATAATATAATAGTGGTATTTACTATGTGCTAAGATCTAGGGTACATACAGGATCATCAGACTGGACACACTCCCTGTTTGTGTGGTATTTGTTAAGCACATTGTGCCAAGCACTATACTAAGCACTAGTTTAGACACAAGATAATGGCATCTGTCACAGTTCCTGTCTCACATGCGGCTCACAGTCTAAGAGGGAGGGAGAAAGGGCATTTAAATCCCCATTTTACAGATGAGGAAACTGGGGCCCAGAGAAGTTAAGTGACTTTTCCGAGGTCCCTCCGGTGGACGCAAGTTGTGGAAGCAGGATTAGAACCCAAGTCTCTTGGCTCCAGTGGGAGAGGCAGGATTAGAACCAAGGTCTCCTGGCTCCCAGTGCTGCGCTATTCCCATTAGGCCACCCGGCTTCTCTTGCATGCTGCAGTTGTGCTGTGCCAGACAAGCACGCTCTCTTTCTCTCTCCCCCGGCCCCTGCCACGGTAGCTGCAGTCCACCTCACCAGTCCTCCCTGCCCCGCCCACTTTGGGGTTTTTACAGCGCAGCTGCTCTGACAGCCTTCTGGAGGGAAGCAGTACAGGAAGCGGTAGCCACCACCACCTGCCCATGCTGCGGCTGAGGAAGAGGAAGAGCAGGCCTTTCCCCCACAGCCCTGGATGTCTGTGCTTCAATTGCTGCAGCCCGAGTTCTGCCCCCCTCCCCCATGACCTCCTTCCCCAGGCCAGAAGCAGGGCTTAAAGCCTTTCCACCGGGGTGGGGTGGGACCCCCAAATTCATGCCTGGCCTGACTCTCAAGGGGCAGTTAGTCATTTTTACCTTGGCAGTTCTTTTCTCGCCATTACTAATAATTAGGGTATTGGTTCAGTAACTGTGATGTTGGAGCGCTTATTTTGTGCCAAGCACTGTTCTAAGCACTGGAGTAGGCACAAGCCAAGCAGGTTGGACACAGTCCCTTCCCCACATTCGGGCTCAGTCTTTATCCCCATTTTGCAGATGAAGTAACTGAGGCACAGAGAAGTGAAGTGACTTGCCCAAGGTCACCAATCAGACAAGTGGCAGAGCCGGGATTAGAACCCATTAATGATGTGTATATAGCTATAATTTTGTTTATTCTGATGGTATTAACATCTGTCTACTTGTTTTTTTGTCTGTCTCCCCCTTCTAGACTGTGAGCCTGTTGTTGGGTAGGGACCGTCTCTATATGTTGCCAGTTTTATTTCCCAAGCGCTTAGTACAGTGCTCTGCACACAGTAAGCACTCAGTAAATACGATTGAATGAATGAATGAAATTCTGTGCCAAGCACTGTATTAAGCTCTAGGGTTCGTACAAGATAATAGAATTGGACACAGTCCCTGCCCCTCATGGGGCTCACAATCTTAAATAGAAGCAGGAACAGGTATTTTGTTAGAGAAGCAGCAAGGCGTAGTGTTAAGAGCACTGTCTTGGGAGTCAGAGGACATGGGTTCTAATCCCGGCTCTGCCACTTGTCTGTGCCTAGTACAGTGCCTGACTCATAGTAAGACTTTGAATACTGTAAAAAATAAAAACTACAGGTATCAAGAAAGAAAAGTGGGGCTTTTTTCCACGCAGTGGATTCCTGGGCAGGGGAAAAGTCATGCAATCTTTTTTGGCTTCATTGATTTATTCATTTGTATTTATTGATCACTTAACTGTGTGCATAGCACTGTACTAAGCGCTTGGGAGAGTACAATATGGCAATAAACAGTCACATTCCCTGCCTGCAACGGGCTTACAGTATGAGAAGCAGCCGGGCTCAGTGGAAAGAGCACAGGCTTTGGAGTCAGAGGCCATGGGTTCAAATCCCAGCTCCGCCAATTGTCAGCTGTGTGACTTTGGGCAAGTCACTTAACTTCTCTGGGCCTCGGTTGCCCCATCTGTAAAATGGGGATGAAGACTGTAAGCCCCCTGTGGGACAACCTGATCACTTTGTAACCTCCCCAGTGCTTAGAACAGTGCTTTGCACATAGTAAGTGCTTAATAAATGCCATCATTATTATTTACTATTATTAGAGTTGAGGTGGCAGACATCAAAGCACATAAATAAAATGACAGATATGTCCATAAATTCTGTGGGGCTGGGAGAGGGGAAGAGCAAAAGGAGCAAGTCAGGATGAAGCAGAAGGGAGTGGGAGATGAGGAAAAGTGGGACTTAGTCTGAGAAGGCCTCTTGGAGGAGATGTGCTTTCAATCAGGTTTTGAAGGGAGGCTTTGAGTGTTGAAAGTGAAGCCCTGGGAAAGCCAGCACCGTTTCCTCTACCTGATAGATTCTGCTCTTTGCTTTTGGTGCCTGGAACACATTCTCTTCATCCCCAAGCCCTATCAGAAAAACGTCATCGGCGTGGGGCTTTCCGATCATTTCCCTGTTTGCCTCTCTTCTTAATAGGCTCCTGAAGCAATGTGGGATGTAAAACAGATCCTCCTTCGTGTTTAGCTTTGGCAAAGATAATAATAGCTTTCCCATGAAGGCAATTGTGTCCTTTCCCGATTTTCCTTCAGGGATCCCTAAAATCCATATGTTTCTCATTTTCAGTTCGTTCTCTCGAACTTCTCATTTCCTCACCGCACACTCACAGTCTCTTACGGTTGATGCGCGGCTGCGTTTCTCTCGACGTTGGCTAGGTTGTGCTTGGGGGTGGGAGGTGAGGGCAAGTGAGGGCAGGAGAAAGAGGAAGTGGGGGAACATCTTTCCTTCCTGTTTTCTCTAAAGCTTTTTGGCCTTTCTGCCCGCTCTCCAAGAAATTTTCCCTGACTAACCTCTCTTCTCCCCACCCTTTTCGCCCTCTCCTCTGTATCACCTAGGCTCTTGATAAAGCACTTTAGAACCCCCCACACCCTGCCCCCAGGGCCTTATGGTCTGCTGTTTCCCTTATCGGTAATTTATTTTAACATCTGCCTAAAGTCTGCCTCCGCCGCTAGATTTTAAAGCTCCTTGAGGGCAAGGAATGCTACCAAATCCTTTTATTTTACTCTCCCAAAAGTACAGTGCTGTGCACACTGTAACTGCTCCGTAAATATCATGGCTTGATTGAGACCTGCCCTTCCAGGACACTGATGATTTATCATTCATTCAGTCGTATTTATTGAGGACTTACTGTGTGCAGAGCACTGTACTAAGTATTTGTAAGAGTACAATAGAACAATAAACAGACACATTCCCTGCCCACGGCAAGATTACAGTCTAGAAGGAATCAATCCATGGTATTTATTGAATGTTTAATGGGTTCAGAACACTGTATTAAGCGTTTTGGAGAGTAAGGTACAACGGAGTTGGTAGACACGTTCTCTGCTCACAATGCACAATCAATCTAGAGGGGAAGACAGACATTAATTTACATAGATCAGCTGATTTTATCCCTAACTTCTTTCCAGAAAGATGTTGTCATCGATGAAGTCTGTCATGCAGCTTACAGACCAAGATGCCTGTCTATACTTCAGATCATAGACTTGTGGTGTCCCCTAAGATGGTTCTTTCCAAAGGCTTCTATCACAATGCTTTATGGTTCTTTGGAAGATTCTTGTATTGGCTGATAATAATAATGGTATTTATTAAGAGCTTACTGTGTGCCAAGAACTATACTAGGAGCTGAAAACATACAAGGCAATTGAGTCAGACACAGACCCTGTTTCATAAGGCGCTCGCAATAATAATAATTCTGGTATTAAGCATTTACTGTGTTCCACGCACTGTTCTTAGCACTGGGGCAGATACAAGATTATCAGGTTGGACGCAGTCCCTGTCCCACATGGGGCTCCCAATCTTAATCCCCATTTTATAGATGAGGTAACTGAGTCATAGAGAAATTAAGTGACTTGCCTAAGGTCACCCAGCAGATAAGTGGCAGAGCTGGGAACCCAGGTCCTTCTGACTCCCCAAGCCTGTGGCCATGCTGCTTCCCTAAGGAGGAGGGAGAATAGGTATTAAATCCCCATTTTGCAAATGAGGGAACTGAGGCAAAGTGAAGAGACGTGCCCAAGTTCACACAGCAGAAAAGTGGCGGATCCAGGATTAGAACCCAGGCCTATGATCTATCCTCTAGGCCACGCTCTTTCCAGGTCTGCAGTAGGCACAACAATCAAGCAGTCTAGTTTTTAGTGCTGGCCACTCAGCAGGTCGATTGCTTTACTTCTGGCTTCCAGGGTCCCTTCTGGGTGGTCTGTCTATTTATCTCTCTCTGTGACACACTGCCTGAAGCATGTGAATCTCTGGCCCAAAGGGAAAGAAGCTTTAACTCTGTGCTTACAGAGGGAAAACAGGCTAAAAGGTCGCCTAACCTTGTTTTTCCCTTTTGTTTCGGCTGATTGGGAGGATTTTAGGATCATTTTATTAATAGTAATGATAGTAATAATAATAATAATGGTATTTAAGTGCTATGTGCCAGGCACTGTACTAAGTGCTGGGATGGACAAAAGTAAATCAGGTTGGACGCAGTCCCTATCCCGCATGGGGCTCACAGTCTTAATCCCCACTTTACACAGGTGGTAACTGAGGCACAATGAAGTGATGTGATTTGCTATCCACTACAGCGTGCAGAGGGATACAGCATGCTCTCCTCCTCCCCATCCCCCCCGCCTTACCTCCTCCCCTCCCCACAGCACCTGTATATATGTTTGTACAGATTTATTACTCTATTTTACTTGTACATATTTACTATTCTATTTATTTTATTTTGTTAATATGTTTTGTTTTGTTTTCTGTCTCCCCCTTCTAGACTGTGAGCCCGTTGTTGGGTAGGGACCGTCTCTATATGTTGCCAACTTGTACTTCCCAAGTGCTTAGTACAGTGCTCTGCACACAGAAAGCGCTCAATAAATACGATTGAGTGAATGAATGAATGAGGGGGGAAGGGGACAGGAGGAGAGAGAGAAAGAAAAAGAAAGGAAAAGGGCAAGCGAGTGGCAGTAGGCCCAGCTCAGAGCTTGGGCTCATTACCTCCCATGGGCTTGTCTCTCCTCACCGGTTTTCTTGGTTTTGGTTGGGAAGGTGAGCAGACTAGTGGGGGCGGGATTCCAAAAGCATTATGGCCTAGTGGAAAGAGCACCGGCCTGAGAGTCAAGGGACTT
Organism: Tachyglossus aculeatus; assembly: GCF_015852505.1. NCBI lineage: Eukaryota > Metazoa > Chordata > Mammalia > Monotremata > Tachyglossidae > Tachyglossus > Tachyglossus aculeatus. The sequence goes on from NC_052083.1 coordinate 28,510,292, forward strand.
CTGTTCTAATCCCAGCTCTTTCATTTGCCTGCTGTGTGATCTTGGACAAGGCACCTCACTTCTGTGGGCCTCAGGGTCCTCATCTGTAAAATGGGGATTCAATACCTGTTCTTTTCCCCCCTTGGACTGTAAACCCCAGGTGGGACAGGGACAGTGTCCAATCTGGTTATTTTGTATCTCCCCCAGCACAGTGCTTAGCGCAATGCGTCTGTTGTTATAATGTACTCTCCCAAGAGTTTAGTACAGTGCTTTTCACACAGTAAGCGCTCAATAAATACGATTGAATGAATGAATGAACATAGTACCTCCACATCAAAAAGAAACTCCTCACCATTGGCTTTAAAGCACTCGATCACCTTGCCCCCTCCTACCTCACCTCGCTACTCTCCTATTACAACCCAGCCCACACATCTTGCTACCCTAATGTCAACCTTCTCACTGTACCTAGATCTCATCTATCTTGGCACTGATCCCTCGCCCATACCCAGGCTTGGACTTCTGGCCTGGAACGCCTTCCCTTCTCCTATACAACAGACAATTACTCTCCCCCCTCTTCAAAGCCTTATTTAAGGCACATCTCCTCATTAAGCCCTCCTTTCCTCTTCTCCCACTCCCTTCCATGTTGCCTTGACTTCCTCCGTTTATTCTTCCCCTCTCCCAGCCCCACAGCACTTTCATTCATTCATTCATTCAATCATATTTGAGTGCTTACTGTGTGCAGAGCACTGTACTAAGTGCTTGGGAAGTACAAGTTGGCAATATATAGAGATGGTCCCTACCCAACAACGGGCTCACAGTCTAGAAGGGGGAGACAGACAACAAAACAAAATATATTAACAAAGTAAAATAAATAGAATAGTAAATATATACAAGTAAAATAGAGTAATAAATATGTACAAACATATACAGGTGCTGTGGGGAGAGGAAGGAGGTAAGGCGAGGGGATGGGGAGGAGGGGAAGGGGGAGAGGAAGGAGGGGGCTCAGTCTGGGAAGGCCTCCTGGAGGAGGTGAGCTCTCAGTAGGACTTTGAAGGGAAGAAGAGAGCTAGCTTGGCGGATGTGCAGAGAGAGGGCATTCTGGGCCAGGGGTCGACGGTGGGACAGGGGAGAATGAGGCACAGTGAGGAGGTTAGTGGCAGAGGAGCTGAGGGTGCGGGCTGGGCTGTAGAAGGAAAGAAGGGAGGTGAGGTAGGAGGGGGCGAGGTGATGCAGAGCCTTTAAGCCGAGAGTGAGGAGTTTTTGCCTGATGCGTAGGTTGATTGGTAATAACAATAATAATAATAATAATAATGATGGCATTTGTTTAGCGCTTACTATGTGCAGAGCACTGTTCTAAGCACTGGGGGGACACAAGGTGATCAAGTTGTCCCAAGTGGGGCTCACAGTCTTAATCCCCATTTTACAGCCACTGGAGATTGTTGAGGAGGGGAGTAACATGCCCAGAGCGTTTCTGCACAAAGATGATCCAGGCAGCAGCGTGAAGTATAGATTGAAGTGGGGAGAGACAGGAGGATGGGAGATCAGAGAGGAGGCTGATGCAGTAATCCAGTCGGGATAGGATGAGAGATTGAACCAGCAGGGTAGCAGTTGGGATGGAGAGGAAAGGGCGGATCCTGGCGATATTGCGGAGGTGAGACTGGCAGGTTTTGGTGACGGATTGGATGTGAGGGGTGAATGTACATATCTGTAATTTCTTTGTTTCTAATAATGTCTGTCTCCCCCTCTAGGCTATAAGCTCACTGTGGGCAGGGAATGCGTCTGTTATATATTGTTGTACTCTCCCAAGCACTTAGTACTGCACATGGGTAAGCGCAGAATATGGCTAACTGCAATTGTAAGCAAATGAGGGCAGGGAATGTCTTCCAAATCTGTTATATTGTACTCTCCTAAGTGCTTAGTACAGTGCTCAGCACACAGTAAGCGTTAAGTAAATACCATTGATTGATGAAGAGATACCACAATTATTACTGGGAGCTGTCTGCCCTCCCTCCTCCGCCCGCCCCCCCCAGCCATTCTCACTTGTCGTGGCCTGACCTAGAATCCTGGGAAGGTGCTCTTCCCCTTCATTCCCCTCTTGACTTCCATTCCTTGATTAAGCAGCAGTCGGTGTTTCCTTGCTAAAGAAGCCACCTTAATTGATGATGAAGCATATTTTCCCTTCCATTGTTTAAATCACTAGCTAAACGCCATCCTGCTCCTGGCAGCAAATAAGAGAAACGAAAATAATTTCATTTTAAGCATCAGCTGCAAAACGAGGAATCTTGATGGGTTTGTAAATAATGGAAGGGGTTACCTCTCTCTGTGTTGCCTAATTAGAGCGCTTCCTGCAGGGAGTTCGCAAAAATCGGGAGCCTGATGTGGAGGGGAAACTTATGATCTCTTTTTAAGTTCAAAACACTCATAAATCCTGATAGAAATACGATACGCGGGCCCGGTTGGATTAGCTCTAAACCTAAATGCTGCATCGCAGAGAGCTTGGTATTCTCCCCCAAATCCGCCAGTGTTGAAACAATGGAATTTTGTGAAATCTCTGCTGAGACAATAGGCCGATCAGTTAATCGTTTATTGAGCGCTTTCAATATTTATTGAGTGCAGAACACTGCACTGAGCAGTTGGGAGAGTACAGCATAACAGAGTTGGTATACACCTCCCCTGTCCACAATGATCTTATAGTCTAGAGGCTGATGTGGAGAAGTCACAGGGCCCTTCACTGCTCAGTTGCCTGATGCCAGCCGCTTAGCATCCTGGGACTTGAACCGGGCAATGACATTGCGTTGGGAATGCCAAATTTCTGGACTCTGGCCCGTCACCCCAAAATGGCAGGTGGCTAGCAGCAGCTCCAATCAATCAATCAATCAATCGTATTTATTGAGCACTTACTGTGTGCAGAGCACTGTACTAAGCGCTTGGGAAGTACAAGCTGGCAACATATAGAGACAGTCCCTACCCAACAGTGGGCTCACAGTCTAGAAGGGGGAGACAGAGAACAAAATCAAACATACTAACAAAATAAAATAAATAGAATAGATAGGTACAAGTAAAATAGTGTAATAAATATGTACAAACATATATACATATATACAGGTGCTGTGGGGAAGGGAAGGAGGTAAGATGGGGGGATGGAGAGGGGGACGAGGGGGAGAGGAAGGAAGGGGCTCAGTCTGGGAAGGCCTCCTGGAGGAGATGAGCTCTCAGTAGGGCCTTGAAGGGAGGAAGAGAGCTAGCTTGGCGGATGGGCAGAGGGAGGGCATTCCAGGCCCAGCGGAGGATGTGGGCCAGGGGTCGATGGTGGGACAGGTGAGAACGAGGCATGGTGAGGAGATTAGCATCAGAGGAGTGGAGGGTGCGGGCTGGGCTGTAGAAGGAGAGAAGGGAGGTGAGGTAGGAGGGGGCAAGGTGATGGAGAGCCTTGAAGCCAAGGGTGAGGAATTTCTGCTTGATGCGCAGATTGGTAGCCACTGGAGATTTTTGAGGAGGGGAGTAACATGCCCAGAGCTTTTCTGGACAAAGACAATCCAGGCAGCGGCGTGAAGTATGGATTGAAGTGGGGAGAGACACGAGGATGGGAGATCAGAGAGAAAGCTGATGCAGTAGTCCAGACGGGATAGGATGAGAGCTTGAAGCATATGAAGCAGTCCCCAGGTATAACCCTTCTCCCTCAACATCCTTGGCCCCCAGTTGTAACCACTGTCCTTCAGCACTGAGGGGATGGGGGTGGGGGTGATAGAAACAGAAACAGAGAGGCAGACAGGCAGACCATCAAACAGCAAGGCCGCCCCCTTTCTCTGCTGCTCCTTTCTCAACCCCCGGCATTGATCACGCCGACCTACTTACTCACTGTTCCTCACTTTCTCTCTTGACTTTGACCCTTTGCTTTCATCTCCTTCCTCCTTGAAAATCCCTTCCCAGTCACATAAGCTCTTTGTGGGCAGGGAATTTGTCTGTTATATTGTATTTCCCCAAGTGCTTAGTAGTGCTCTGCACACAGTATGCACTCAATAAATATGATTGACTGATGTTGTCCAACTGCACTCTCCCCATCTTCAAACTTTTCAAAGCCCTACTAAAACTGTATCTCCTCCAGGAAGCCTTCCCTGATTAAACTCATCACTCCCCCACCATATTTAACTTCCCTACTGCCCCTTCCAGGCACTTAGTTGCCACTGGAGAGGTGGGTGGGGTGGGGGGTGGGGGGAGAGGCAGGAGACAGATATTAAAATAATCCCCACAACAATTATGTACATATTCCTGTACTCAGGATTGTGGGCCATTTATTTTAATGTCTGTCTCCCCACTAGACTGCAAACTCCCTGAGGGCAAGATTGTCTATCACTTGCAACAGAAGAAGAAACTCCTCACCATCAGCTACAAGGGGTTTGATCACCTTTACCACCTACTTCCTCTAGCTCCTCTCCCACTACATCCTAGATCGCACACTTCACTCCTCTCCTCTAGCACCAGCCTCCTTCCCCACCTCAATTTTCTGTCTCTCATGGACAACCCCTTATTCATGCCTGAAACTCCCTTCCCCATCACATCCGGCAGACCACCCCTCTCCCCATCATCAAAACCCTTCAAAAATCACATTTCCTCCAGCCTTCCCATCTGTCATCTCCCCTCCCTATTTCTCTTCTCAGCCAGTGACCTAAGCCCTTTTTTATGGTATTTGTTAAGTACTCATTATGTGTCAGGCCCCTGTACAAAGTGCTGGGGTAGATACAAGCTCCATCAGAAGCTGCGTGGCCTAGTGGATAGAGCACAGGCCTAGGAGTCAGAAAGTCCTGGGTTCTAATTCCTCCTCCACCATTTGTTTGCTGAGTGGCCTTGGGCAAGGCTTTTCTGAGCCTCAGTTCCTTCATCTGTAAAATGGGGATTAAGACTGTAAGCTCCATGTGGGACAGGCTCTGTGTCCACCCTGATTATCTTGTATCTTTCCCAGTGGTTAGAACAGTGTCTGGTACATAGTGAGCCCTTAACAAATACCCTAATTATCATTATTATCATTATCAGGCTGGACACAGTCACCTTATTAGTAGTATTATCAGATTGGCCCCAGTCTCAGACCCCATTTTCCAGATGAGGCACAGAGAAGTGAAGTGACTTGTGCAAGGTCACACAGCAGACAAGCTCATTGTGGGCAGGGAACGTGTCTGTTATATTGTACTCTACCAAGTGTTCAGTACAGTGCTCTGCACCCAATCAGCGCCCAATAAATGCGACTGCCACGTGGCAGAGCCCGGATGAGAACCTTCTGCCTCCCAGGGCCAAGGACTACCCACCTGGCCATGCTGCTTCTCAGCGGTTAGCTCTGGGCCCTGGGCTTGAACCTGGTAGGGTGACCTATGTCTCCCCACCCCCACCGGCTAATGCGAGGAGGGAAAGGCTGAATATTCGGAGAAACATTAGAAGCAGCATAGCTCAGTGGAAAGAGCCCAGGCTTGGGAGCGAGAGTTCATGGGTTCAAATCCCGGCTAAGCCAGTTGTCAGCTGTGTGACTTTGGGCAAGTCACTTCACTTCTCTGGGCCTCAGATACCTCATCTGGAAAATGGGGATTAAGACTGTGAGCCCCATGTTGGACAACCTGATCACCTTGTATCCACCCCCAGCGCTTAGAACAGCAGCGTGGCTCGGTGGAAAGAGCATGGGCTTTGGAGTCAGAGATCATAGGTTCAAATCCCGGCTCTGCCAACTATCAGCTGTGTGACTTTGGGCAAGTCACTTAACATCTCTGTGCCTCAGTTACCTCATCTGTAAAATGGGGATTAAAACTGTGAGCCCCCTGTGGGACAACTTGATCACCTTGTAACCTGAACAGTGCTTTACACATAGTAAATGCTTAACAAATATCACCATTATTAGAGAAGCATCGTGGCTCAGTGGAAAGAGCCCGGGCTTTGGAGTCAGAGGTCACGGGTTCAAATCCTGGCTCCGCCAATTGCCTGCTGTGTGACCTTGGGCAAGTCACTTAACTTCTCTGTGCCTCAGTTCCTTCATCTGTAAAATGGGGGTTAAGACTGTGAGCCCCCCGTGGGATAATCTGATCACCTTGTAACCACCCCAGCGCTTAGAACCGTGCTTTGCACATAGTAAGCGCTTAATAAAATGCCATTATTATTATTATAGTAAGCGCTTAACAAATAACATTATTATTATTATTATTATTAAATGCAAGGAACAAAAATGAGACCGAGGGAAATGCTGAATGTTGGGAGAAATTCAAGGAACAAAATTGAGATTAGCGGATGAGGTAGACAACGACCTCCGCTAAGGCCCCATGGTTGGTGGGTCTGGGGCTCCCTCTGGTGGCGGGGAGCTCAGGTAGCAGGGGCTTCCACCCCTTTCATTCATTCATTCAATCGTACTTATTGAGCGCTTACTGTGTGCAGAGCACTGTGCTAAGCGCTTGGGAAGTACAAGTTGGCAACATATAGAGACGGTCCCTACCCAACAGCGGGTTCCAGTCTAGAAGGGGGAGACAGACAACAAAACAAAACATATTAACAAAATAAAATAAATAAAATAAATATGTACAAGTAAAATAAATAGAGTAATAAATATGTACAAACATATATACATATATATGTCCTCTGCTCCCTTTCTCTCAATGCTTAGGAATCCCCAGAGTGTCCCCTCAGGAACAACAGACTAGTGGCTCCCTCAGTGGCCACCCTCTCCTCACTGCCAGACTGTGTCCCGGCCTGCTGAGGTACGGAGTGTATTACTTGTACATATTTTCTATTCTATTTATTTTGTTAATGAGGTTCATCTAGCTTTAATTGTTCTGACGACTTGACACCTGTCCACATGTTTTGTTTGGTTGTCTGTCTCCCCCTTCTAGACTGTGACCCCATTTTTGGGTAGGGACCATCTCTATATGTTGCCAAGTTGTACTTCCTAAGCGCTTAGTACAGTGCTCTGCACACAGTAAGCGCTCAGTAAATACAATTGAATGAATGAATGAAAGAAGGCTGTGGGCAGCACAATACCAAGGGCACTAAGAGGAGAAGCAACATGGGCCAAGTGAAACAAGTGCAGGCCTGGGAGTCAGGAGATGGGGCTTCTCATCCTCTCTCTGTCACTTACCTGCAGGGTGACCTTGAGCAAGTCAGTTTGCTTCTCTCTTCCTCAGTTTTCTCATCTGCAAAATGGGGCTAACGTACCCGTTCTCTCTCCCTTTTGGGCTGTCATTCATTCACTGTACTAAACACTTGGGAGAGTACAAAAACAGTGTGACTTAGTGGCGAGAGCATGGACTTGGGAGTCAGAGATCATGGGTTCTAATTCCAGCTCCACAACTTGTCAGCTGTGTGACTTTGGGCAAGTCACTTAACTTCTCTGTGCCTCAGTTACTTCATCTGTAAAATGGGGATTAAGACTGTGAGCCTCACATGGGACAACTTGATTACCTTGTATCTACCCCAGTGCTTAGAACAGTGCTTGGCACATAGTAAGCTCTTAACAAATACCATCATTATCATTATTATTATTATTATTAATAATAAACGGACACATTCCTTGCCCACAACAAGCTTACAGTCTAGAGATGAGCTTACTGATAGTATTCACCCCAGTGCTTAGCACAGAATAAACACTTAAAAATATTGTTATCATCATTATTATTATTGTTATTATCATTGCTGTTGGCAGAACAAGGACTAGAACCCAGGTTTCCCAAGTCTCCTGCTGGGAAAGTGACTTGCCCAAGATCACACAGGGGAAAAGTAGGTCTTCCCAGACTGAGCCCCCCATTTTCCTCTCCTCTTCCTCCCCTCCCCATCGCCCCCCCATTATGTATTACTCTTTATTTTATTAATGATGTGTATATAGCTATAATGCTATTTATTTTGATTGTATTGACACCTGTCTACTTGTTTTATTTTGGTGTTTGTCTCCCCCTTCTAGACAGTGAACCCGTTATTGGGTAGAGACCGTCTCTATATGTTGCCAATTTGTACTTCCCAAGCACTTAGTACAGTGCTCTGCACATAGCAAGCGCTCAATAAATATGATTGAATGAATGAATGAATAAATACGATTGAATGAATGAATAAATAAGTATGATTGAATGAATGAATGAATGAAAGTGGTGGAGTCAGGATTAGAACCCATGACTCCCAAACCTGTGCTTTGTCCACTATGCTATGCTGCTTCTCATATGGGATCTGATTGTCTTGTATCTACTCCAGGACTTAGTAGAGTGCTTGGCACACAGTAAGCACTTAACAAAATGCCACAGTTAGTATTATTAGACTTGTGGTTCACAAGCCCACTGGGGGCAAATGTATTATGGAATGATCAGGCCAAGACAGAGAATAGGCAAAAAAACAATTTTCATGCTCCTTCCTATGGGCCTCTTCCTGTCACTAAGTCCTTCCCCCAGAACCTAGTATGTCCATGGCTACTGGAGTTGGGGTGGTAGAACTGGGGCCCAAACTCACATGGTGCCTTGCCCAAACACAAAAAGACACCTTGATGGTGACGATGATGATGATTGTGGTATTTAAGCGCTTACTATTTGCTAGGCACTGCAGAGAGAGCTGGGGTAGAAATCAGATAATCGGGTTGGACACAGTCCCTGTCCCACAGAGGGCTACCAGTCTCAGTCCCCATTTTACAGATGAGGTGACTAAGGCACAGATAGTGAAGCACCTTGCCCAAGGTCACACACCTGACAAGTGGCAGAGCTGGGATTAGAAGGCAGGTCCTTAAAGCGGAACTGTCTCAGCCAGTTCCTGTGCCTTTAATTGTTCTCCCTCCTTCGGATGGTGAGCCTCATGTGGGACAGGGACTGTGTTAGATCTGATTGTGCTGAATCAACTCCAGGGCTTTACCTTGGTGTATAGTAAGCACTTCACAAACACCACAATTATTATTATATTTTAGGTGAGGCCCAAACTGACTCTCAGGAGAAAGGACCAGCAGAAAGGTCCCCTGGTAGATCATAAGCTCGTTGAAGGTAGGGAATGTGTCTGCTATATTATTATACCTACTCTCCCAAGTACTTAATACAGTGCACTGCACACAGTAAATGCTTAATAAATGCAACTGACTGAGGGACCAAAAGGTTGTGGTGTAAAATTTGCATCTGAGCCCATGTCCCTAAACTATCGTAAGCTCCATGTGGGCAGAGATTGTGTCTAACGAACTCTATTGTGTGGTACTCTCCCAAGTGCATAGTACAGTGCTCTGCACAGGGAAAGCGCTCAGTAAATCCCATCGATTGGGGAAAACAGTTCTCATCCACCCTGCTCCCTGCCTTGTCCAACATTCACATCTCCAGCAAACGTTTAATGGGTCTGGGTTCAGCTATGCAGTCGTGAATTGAGAAGCAGCCTGGCCTAATGGTTAGAGCACAGTCCTGGGATCCAGAAAGACCTGAGTTCTAATCCCTACTCCACCTCTTGTCTGCTGGGTGGCCTTGGGCAAGTCACTTCACATCTCTGGGCCTCAGTTACCTCATCCATAGAACGTAGATTAAGACTGTGAGCCCCATGTGGGACAGAGACTTTGTCCAACCATATTAGCTTGGATCTCCCCCAGAGCTTAGCACAGTGCCTGGCACATAGTAAATGCTTAACAAATATCACAAAAATAATAATAAAATTTGGAACAGCCAGGCACTGGTCTTCCCAGATTATTCCCCAAATCTTCCAGGGTGAGAAACACGGTTCCAAAATGTCATGGGTTTGGTGCCCTTCTAGAAGTACTGTATCAGTGCTGAATCTCACGTTAAAGTTCCTGACTCTTCTTGAAGTTCCTGACTCTTCTCCTTTGGGGAATTTTTCTGCAGGGGATACAGCAGGCTCTGCAAATTCTGCTTGTTGGGAGGTAAATGAAGGAGACAGTAAAGGTGGCTTGGGAAACCCAGCGGGAGTTTCCCATTTAGAATGGAAGATCACAGGAAAGAGATCCATATCACCAGAGAAACTGAAAGAGACTGCAAACTGCAGGGCCAGGAAAGATAAAACGATAAACCTTTGCCTGAGATCAAACGCAAATCGATCCACAGCCCACACAAAAGCTTTTTCAGCATCGTCTCTTTTTCAGACTCATAGAAAATTAGTTCTGTAAATTAAAAGTAGTTGGCTAAGAAATGAGTGACATTTTTTAGCTCTAAGGTGAATGTGAGATTTTTTTTTAAGGATCCTTGTTAAGCACTTACTATGTACCAAGCACTGTTCTAAGCGCTGGGATAGATACAAGGGAATCAATTTGGACGTGGTCCCTGTCCCACATGGGGCTCACAGTCTGAGACCGAGAGATTGTCATTTGCAGTTGTTGGCCTGTCAGTCTTGAACATACACCCTAGCAGATGCTGATGGCTGCCTGGAATGGCCGGGATTGGTCAGATTAATAATTCCCCTTTATTAACGGATGGGAAAAAATGAGGCCCAGGGGTTAAGGTGGAATTGCTGGAGACCAAGGACTCCACTCCCAATTCATTATTTCTCCATGAGAAGCAGTTTGGCCTAGTGGATGGAGCACGGGCCTGGGAATCAGAAGATCTGAGTTCTCATCCTGATTCTGCCACTTATCTGCTATATGACCTTGGGCAAGTGACTTGACTTCTCTGTGCCTCGGTTCCCTCCATTTCCTCATCCACAAAGAGGGGATTCTCTTCTCCCTCCTACCTAAGTAGCCCCTTGTGGGACCTGATTATCTTGTATCTGCTAAAGCACTTAGTACTGTGCTTAGCACATAGTAAGTGCTTAACAAATACCATAATAATAATAATGGTGTTATTAATATTCTCTCACCACAGGACCCCTGTGATTCACCTCTGGCTTTCTTCTGGGGGTAAAGAACTATTATCATATGTCACTAAGCAGCATTAGGACCTGAGTTCTAATCCTGGCTCTGCTGCTTGTCTGCTGTGTGGCCTTGGGCAATTCACTTAACTTCTCTGTCCCTCGGTTCCCTCAACTGTAAAATAGGGGTTAAGACTTTGAGCCCCAGGTGAAACAGGGACTGTGCCCAACCTGATTACTTTGTATCTACCACAGTGCTTAGAAAAGTGCTTGGCACATAGTAAGTGCTTAACAAATAGCATAATTATTATTATTATCTCCCGGGATATCAAAATTGTGTATTTCCCCAGTCCTGCCAGGATGTAGAGTGGAGCAGTTCCCATCCAATGTACATTAACAGGAACAGTGTGGCCTATTGGAAAGACCAGGGGCCTGGAAATCAGAGGACCTGAGTTCTCACCCGGCTTTGCTGCATATTTGCTCTGTGACCTCAGGCAAGTCACTTCGCTTCTCCGCATGCATTTCAGTTATCTGTAAAACGGGAATCAAGACTGTGAGACCCAGGTGGGACATGAACTGTGTCCAACCTGGTATCGACCAGTGTTTAGTACAGTGCCTGGCATATAGTAAACACTTAAAATCTGCCTCCTCTCGGCTCAGCTCAGTCCAGGGTTGAGGTGCAAACATCCTCCCAACCCTCTTATGCTCCAATGAGAGGCTCCAGTCAAGCCCTTAAGAGGTATGAGTCTGCAGGGCTACTGCTAATTAGACCACACAGTTGCATTCATTTCCTAGATTGGGTATTTGGATTTGCCGTTTGATATGCGAAAGGCTTTTTAAAAATTGTGTTTACCAGGTTTAATTCTTCAATCATGTTTTCATTTGAAAAGATTTCGGGGTAATTACAAACTCTGAATAAATCCATCTAAGCAACAAAAGTGCTTTTCAAACCATCTCGGGCTTGGAGCGGCTATTCACGTAAGTGGGTTTGCTGTGCTTCAGAGTTGATATGAAGGAGAATTCCCCTCCTGGCCTCCCACCCCCTCCATCTCCAGCAATTGAAAACTGTGGGGCAAGTAGGACCCAATGATGGGATTTTACCAAACAACCTCCAAGGTGCATGAGAGAAGCAGCATGGTCTAATGGATAGAACATGGGCCTAGGAGTCAGAGGGAAACAGGGTTCTAATCCCAGCTTCTCCACTTGTCAGTTGTGATATCTTGGGTGAGTCACTTCAATCAATCAATCAATCGTATTTATTGAGCTCTTACTGTATGCAGAGCACTGTACTTCACTCCTTATCTTCCCTCCCAAACCCTGCCCGCTCCCTGACTTTCCCATCACTGGAGACGGCACTACCATCCTTCCCATCTCACAAGCCCACAACCTTGGTGTCATCCTCGACTCTGCTCTCTCATTCACCCCTCACATCCAATCTGTCACCAAAACCTGCTGGTCTCACATTGCCAAGATCCGCCCTTTCTTCTCCTTCCAAACCGCTACCTTGCTGATTCAGTCTCTCATCCTATCCCGACTGGATTACTGCATCAGCCTCTTTTCTGATCTCCCATCCTCCTGTCTCTCCCCACTTCAGTCTATACTTCATGCTGCTGCCCGGATCATCTTTGTGCAGAAATGCTCTGGGCATATTAGTCCCCCCCTCAAAAATCTCCAGTGGCTACCAGTCAATCTACACATCAGGCAAAAACTCCTCACTCTCGGCTTCAAGGCTCTCCATCACCTCGCCCCCTCCTACCTCACCTCCTTTCTATCCTTCTATATCCCAGCCTGCACCCTCTTCTCCTCTGCCACTAACCTCCTCACTGTGCCTCGTTCTTGCCTGTCCCACCGTCGACCCCGGCCCACGTCCTCCCCTTGGCCTGGAATGCCCTCCCTCCACACATCCGCCAAGCTAGCTCTCTCCCTCCCTTCAAAGCCCTACTGAGAGCTCACCTCCTCCAGGAGGCCATCCCAGACTGAGCCCCCTTTTTTCTCTCCTCTATCCCATCCCCCCTGCCCTACTTCCTTCCCCTCCCTACAGCCCCTGTATATATGTTTGTACAGATTTATTACTCTACTTTACTTGTACATATTTACTATTCTATTTATTTTGTTAATGATGTGCATCTAGCTTTACTTCTATTTATTCTGATGACATGACACCTGTCCACATGTTTGTTTTGTTGTCTGTCTCCCCCTTCTAGACTGTGAGCCCGTTGTCGGGTAGGGACCGTCTTTATATATTGTCAACTTGTACTTCCCAAGTGCTTAGTACAGTGTTCTGCACACAGTAAGTGCTCAATTAATATGATTGAATGAGTGAATGAATGAATGGGGATTAAGACTATGAGACCATGTGGGACAGGGACTGTGTCCAACCTGACTAGCTTGTATCTGCCCCAGGGCTTAGAACAGTGTTCGACACACAGTGAGCGCTTAACAAATGCCATTAAAAGCAATGACAGAAAGAGAGAGAGAAACAGTAAATGGTAGTTGAGGCAATAACTTGCCCTTGGACCAATTCCTGAGGCACTTTGAGGTGGCTGTCCTGGACTCCTCCACTATCAGGAAATTTCCACTAAGATTTGGAGGTGAGGGGAAGCTCAGTCAGCTAGGAGACACCATGATGCCTGACTCTTCTCATTCCTGGAGGTCGTCCGAGGGTGGCAGTGCTGGATCTGCCGTTGAACTCTGTGGGAGTCTGATTTGGGTTATATTAAATTGTTTTCATAAATATTTATTCTCTGTGGTCCTGGCATGGATAGGATGTGAATAGGCTTATGCAGCTATGAACTGAATGCTCTAAAATGTATATTTTTTAGGCATGTAAAAAATATAAACACACGTAAATGGTGTACGGTCCATGAAGACTGTCAATGTAGATCTTTTTTGAGAAGCAGCTTGGTGTAGTGGATAAGCATGGACCTGGGAGTCAAAAGCCAGGTTCTAATCCTGGCTCTGCCACTTGTCTGCTGTGTGACCTTGGGCAAGTCCTTTACTCCTTTGCGCCTCAGTTACCTTATCTGTGAAATGGGGATTGAGACTTTGAGCCCCACGTGGGACAGGGACTTTGTCCAACCTGATTGCTTGTATCTACCCCAGTGCTTGAGGTAGATAATGCCTGGCATGTAGTAAGCACTTAACAAATACCTCAATTAATGTTATTTTTGTTATTATTATTATTAGGTGCTTGAGAAGTACAGAGTAATGCAGTCATAATGAAGTGATGGGCTCCCTGTTCATAAGGCTCTTACACTATAATGGGTGTAATACTCTAATAGCCTTAGATTAGTCAGTTAGTCAGCCTTACTGAGTGCTTACTGTGTGTGCAGAGCACAGTACTAAGAGCTTGTGATAGTACAATAGAATAGACACATTCCTTGACCACAATGAGTTTACCATCTAGAGGGGGTGATGGACATTAATATAAATAAATAAATTTACAGATATGTACATAAGTGCTGGGAAGCTGGGCGTGGGGGGGGAGAACAAAGAGAGCAAGGCAGGGCTATGCAGAAGGCAGTGGGAGAAGGGAAAAGGGAGGTTTAGTCAGAGAAAGCCTCTTGAAGGAGGTGTGCCCTCAATAAGACTTTGAAGCTGGGGAGAGTAATTGTCTTTTGTATTTAAGGAGGGAGGGCGTTCGGTGGCGAGATAGATGAGATCCAGGTACAGTGAGAAGGTCAGCTTTAGAGGAACAAAGTTTGAGTGCTGGGTTGTAGTAGAGCAGCAACCACAGTGGATTGAAAATGATTGGGGTTTTTGAGAAGCGGGGTGACATGTCCTGAACATGTTTAAAGAAAAATGATCTGTGTAGCAGAGTGATATATGGACTGGAGTGGAGAGAGACAGGAGGCTGGGAGGTCAGCAAGGAGGCTGATGCAGTAATCAAGGTGGGATCAGATGAGTGATTGTATTAACATGGTAGTAGTTTGGAGGGAGAGGAAAGGGTGGATTTTAGTGATGTTGTGAAGGTGGGACCAACAAGATTTAATAATGGATTGAACATGTGGGTTGAATGAGGGAGAGTAGTCAAGGGTAATGCCAAGGTTACAGGTTTGTGAGATAAAGGATGGAGGTGCCTTCTACAGTGATGGGAAAATCGGGGAGGACAAGGTTTGGGTGTTAGGGGACATATTAAGCTTGAGGTAATGGGAGAACATCCAATTGGAGATGTCTTGAAGGAAAGAAGAATTGTGAGATTGTAGAGAAGGGAGAGTCGGGCGTCATCAGGCAGAAACTCCTCAATCAATCAATCAATCATATTTATTGAGCGCTTACTGTATGCAGAGCACTGTACTAAGCGCTTGGGAAGTACAAGTTGGCAACATAGAGACAGTCCCTACCCAACAATGGGCTCACAGTCTAAAAGGGGTAGACAGAGAACAAAACCAAACATACTAACAAAATAAAATAAATAGAATAGATATGTACAAGTAAAATAAATAGAGTAATAAATATGTACAAACATATATACATATATACAGGTGCTGTGGGGAAGCGTTTAACAGATACCACAATTATTAATACGATTATTAGTACATCCACACAGACCACCAGTTTTCCTACTTCCAAAGCCATTTTAAAATCACATCCTCAACCAAGAGGTGCTACTCAGCTTCAAGGCTCTCCATCACCTCGCCCCCTCCTACCTCACCTCCCTTCTCTCCTTCTACAGCCCAGCCTGCACCCTCCGCTCCTCTGCCGCTAATCTCCTCACCGTGCCTTGTTCTCGCCTGTCCTGCAGTCGACCTCCGACCTACGTCATCCCCCTGGCCTGGAATGCCCTCCCTCCCAACATCCGCCAAGCTAGCTCCCTTCCTCCCTTCAGGGCCCTACTGAGAGCTCATCTCCTCCAGGAGGCCTTCCCAGACTGAGCCCCCTCCTTCGTCTCCCCCTCGTCCCCCTCTCCATCCCCCGTGTCTTACCTCCTTTCCTTCCCCGCAGCACCTGTATATATGTATATATGTTTGTACATACTTATTACTCTATTTATTTATTTATTTATTTATTTTGCTTGTACATATCTATTCTATTGATTTTATTTTTTTAATATGTTTGGTTTTGTTCTCTGTCTCCCCCTTCTAGACTGTGAGCCCACTGTTGGGTAGGGACTGTCTCTATATGTTGCCAACTTGTACTTTCCAAGCACTTAGTACAGTGCTCTGCACACAGTAAGCGCTCAATAAATACGATTGATTGATTGTTCCTCCACAAAACCCCTGCAAGTGAGTAGCTTACAGACTTTTTTTTTCCTGGTGCTTCCTCTCCCTTTTTCCCCATCTAGTCCTCCTCATAAAAAAAGGAACAACTGTAGAAGGCTTTTAAACTAAAACCCCACAACCTCCCAATTTTTAAAACGAAAGTCACTCTCCCCAACTGAAGCCTGCAAGAGCAAACGCTTTGTTGGTACTTCCGGCAGAACAAATCTATTGAATTGTGCACACAATCGCAAAACTGATTTTTCAGTGGCTACAGGGTCCAAAAGGATTTCCGGTGCCCTTGGATACCCTAATGAGTGCTTTGGGCACCAAGGGGAGGAGTGGGCGTCGGTTGAGGGTATTGTCGATGCCCACACATGACCAAAAGTGCGATTGGGGGGCCACAGGGTCAAACGTAAACCTTAAATAACAGTGGGGGGTCCTAAACTGGTTTTCGGTCCCCAGCGGTGCCCAAATTGATTTTTGGCTGGTAATTTGGTTTTCCTGATGGGAGGATAAAGGATATCAATATTCTGGATGTCCAGAGGTACTTTGATTTCCTTGAAAATCGATGGAGATCACTCTGGAAAATGGAACAGACTCGGGTGGGCTGCCCGACTAGCCATGTGTCCACCCCAGTGCTGGAAGGAAGGTGTATGGGCCATTAAAAAAAATCCCCAAAACACGAAAAAATTTTCGGGCCCGCAATTCCCTTTGTCCATCCTCTAAAGGAACCACCTCCCTTCCCGGGACACCATGGATATTAATAGTCAGATGATGCATTGGCTTTTTGACTCGCGCAAGGTCATGCAGCAGACAAATGGCAGCAAACCTTCTGACTCCCAGGCCCGTGCTCTATCCCTATGTCATACTGCTTATCTATCGATGGTTATCTATTGATCTCTGGTATGTACTGAGCGCTCGCTTGCTTTGTGGAGAGCCCCATACAAAACGCTCGGGAGGGTACACTCCAACAGAGTTGGTAGATGTGACCCCTGCCCACAAGGAGTTTAGAGGAGGAGTTGGGTGTTAAAAACAGATTATTGGATTGGCTTCATCACACCCCACAGACAAACGTTTCAAGTAAATGCCTGCCAATGACAAAGTAAGAAATCATCTTTAGGAGGCGTGGATATGGAGCCATCTAGTCTCGGCTTGCTACCGCTTCAGCAGAACCCTTTAATTTTTGCCTCATGATGACTTCTGCTTAGTTACTCGGTTTTATGAAGAAAAACTGGATCTCACACCTGCAGTATTGGGGAACATCCAGCTCCTCAATTTTACTCGCTTTTGGTCCTCTACACATCCGCCATACACCCCCTGGCCTGGAATGCCCTTCCTCCCCACATCCGCCAAGCTAGCTCTCTTCCTCCCTTCAAGGCCCTACTGAGAGCTCACCTCCTCCAGGAGGCCTTCCCAGACTGAGCCCCCTCCTTCCTCTCCCCCTCTCCATCCCCCCCGCCTTACCACCTTCCCTTCCCCCAGCACCTGTATATTTGTATGTATGTTTGTACGTATTTATTACTCAATTTATTTATTTTACTTGTACATATCTATTCTATTTTATTTTGTTAATATGTTTTGTTTTGTTCTCTGTCTCCCCCTTCTAGACTGTGAGCCCACTGTTGGGTAGGGACTGTCTCTATGTGTTGCCAACTTGTACTTCCCAAGCGCTTAGTACAGTGCTGTGCACACAGTAAGCGCTCAATAAATACGATTGATTGATTGAGAGAGATCAGCGTGGCTCAGTGGAAAGAGCACAGGCTTTGGAGTCAGAGGTCATGGGTTCAAATCCCAGCTCCGCCAGTCATCAGCTATGTGACTTTGGGCAAGTCACTTAACTTCTCTGGGCCTCAGTTACCTCATCTGTAAAATGGGGATTAAGACTGTGAGCCCCCAGTGGGACAACCTGATCACCTTGTAATCTCCCCAGTGCTTAGAACAGTGCTTTGCACATGGTAAGTGCGTAATAAATGCTAGTATTATTATTATTATTATTATTATCAGGGCTGGAGATGTAGATTTGGGAATCATCTGTATAGAGATGGTAGTTGAAGCCGTGGGAGCGAATGAGTTCTCCAAGGATTGGGTGTAGATGGAGAATAGAAGGGGACCCAGACCTGAACCTTGAGCGACCACCAAGTTAGGGGGTGGGAGGCGAAGGAAGAGCCCACGAAGGAATGAATGGCCAGAAAAGCAAGAGGAAAACCAGAAGACAGTGTCAGTGAAGCCAAGGTTAGATGTTTCCAGAAGAGCATAGTCCAGTGCTCTGCAGGCAGTAAGCACTCAATAAATACCATGGAGTGATTGATACAGTGCTTTGCACACAGTAAGTGTTCAATAAATACCACTGACTGATTGATTGGGTGCTATCTGGTCTCTCACTTTTCACTGACAGGGACCCCCAAGGAAATGCAACTAATCAATCAATACATGGTCTTTATCAAATTAAAACAAACACACTATTCAAACAAACAAGAACTATTGTACTGCTATCTACTCCCCCATTATTGTGGGCTTGTGTCTTAAAAAGAATTGATTTTTAAAGAAAGGTAAGCTGCCCATATTTGTGGGATGGGAGGGTGGGGTTTTGGGGGAGATGGGAGGGCTATAAGGGTGGTAAGAAGGGGGCCTTAGGGTCACTAGAGAACAAGGCAGGGATGATTTTCACCTTTGTACCTTAAGCCCAAACTACTTAAGAAGAGCATCAGAACACCTGAAAGGACAACTGGAATACAGAGGGGCTGCTGCTGGAGCTCTTGGAGAGGGATCCTTATCATCTCTGAGGATTGGGGAGGGCCATCAGGAAGCTGATGGCCCGGTCATCACCTGGAGGAGCCACTAAAGGGGCCAGGGGTGTCCCTCCTCCCCGCCACAGCTGGAGGGGTGGGAACAGGAATAGGGACAGCCCTCCATGCTGATGGGGAGAATGTGGAGAACAAAGGGCATCAGCAGAAAAGGGGGAATGCCAAGGTGCTTGGGGGGGTGATTAGGGCTTGGGTACAAAGGGACAAAGGGAGGCCGGCTAAGCATAAGAAAAGGGTGATGGGGGTAAACCCGGGAGGGATTTGCAGGGGCGGGAGGCACGGGGGGTGTGTGGCGGGGGGAATTGAGTGAGTCTTCCTATGGCCGAGGACCCCTGAGCCACCTGCCCCCTCCTCCTCTCCACTAAACCCCACAGACCCCTCTATGACCCCACTGGCCCCTGAATTTGAGGGTTGGGGTTTGCTCTTCATATTCTGTCCTCCTGCCAGTCTTAGAAAACTTTGGAAGCAGCGTGGCTTAGTGAAAGAGCATGAGACTGGGTGTCTGGAAGCCAGGGTTCTAATCCCCACTCTCTCACTTGCTTCCTGGGTGACCTTGCGTTTCTAGGCCTCAGGTTTCTCCTCTGTAAACTGGGGATTAAATATCTGTCCTCCCTCTCCCACAGACAGCCCTGCCCAGAGGGACTGTCTGATGTTATCCACCGGAGTGCTTAGCACAATGATCGGCACACAGTAATGTTTACCAGTGTCTTTTTAAAGGTTCTTGTTAAGCACTTACTACGTGGCAGGCACTGTACTAAGCTGTGAGACAAGTACAAGATAATGAGATAGTTTCTAGAGAGGAAACTTGTTGTGGGCAGGGAATGTGTCTGTTATATCGTTATATTGTATTCTCTCAAGCGCTCAGTACAGTGTTCTGCACACAGTAAGCACTCAATGAATAAGATTGACTGGCAGGTTGGACCCACATGAGACTCACAGTCTAAATGGGAGGGAGGAGGATTTAATCTCCATTTTACAGATGGGGCAACTGAGGCAGAGAAGTTAAGTGACTTTCCCAAAGTCACATAGCAGACAAGTGGCAGAGCTGGGATTAAAACCAGTTATTCTGATTGAAGCCAAGATGACCATTTTTTTTCTGCTCTCGTGTCAAAATCGGCCTTAAATATATTTTTAGTCGCTTGAAAGTTTCCATTATTCATCACTCTGGCAGTTGAAATGGTCAAGTTTATGTGCTGGTGTGTAGCAATTTTGTGTTTTGCTGTATTACAGATTTTTTTTTAACAAAGAACCATCAAGTTTTGTTTAGTGCCTCAAAACTCAAACTCCAATGGGAGGAAAAAATGTCATGTAACAAGAATGTCCTGGGCAAAGTGGCACTTCAGTAATATTTTGGTTCATTAATATTAAAATTAACTCAATTTCTAAAAAAAATCCAGCTGACACATACTTTCACCAACATGCTTCAGTAAATTCTGAACAGAATATCAGAAAGCTGTTTAAACATTTTCCTAGGTTGACCCCCAGTGCATCACACTGCGTCGAGATCAGTGATTTCTTTCTATTAATGACTGTCTCCTCCTCTAGACTGTAAGCTTGTTGTGGGCAAGGAACCTGTCCATTAATTCTGTTGTAGTGTTCTCTTCCAAACGCTTAGTACAGTGCTCTGTGTATAGTAAGCACTTAATAAATACCATGGATTGATTGATCCCAGAAAAGTTCATTCAAGTGAAATTTCGATTTCTCATCTTCGGTTGGGTGGAATTGCCTGTCGGCAAATTAAATATAATAAAACTGCTAATAAATCCACTACAAAAAATTATTTCATCAAAAATGTGATGGCAGCGTTCCAGCAGGCTTTCCCACCTCCCCACCCCCTATTCTGTTTCTGACTGATTCTCCCCCCATTGATGAGATGTGGATCAGACTTTTTGGGGACTGGGAAAAAGGTCAAGGATATTAACTCAGGCACAGTCCCTGATCCAGGGTTGGGGGCTCACCATCCTAAAGCAGAGGGAAGAGGAGGAACTGGGGGAGGAAATATAAGGGGAAAAACGCCCAAGATGATTATTGTGAGAGCAGCTAAATGCTTACTCTGTGTCAAGCCCTGTTCTAATCGCTGGGATAGATATAATGTAAGTAGATTGGTCCCAGTCCCTAGCCCGAGTGGAACTCATAGTTTAAGTGGGAGGCAGAGCAGGTAATCCCCATTTAAAAGATGAGGTCACTCACTTCACTTCCCTGGGCCTCAGTTCCCTCATCTGTAAAAGGGGGATTAAGACTGTGAGCCCTGTTGTCGGACATGAACTGCGTCCAAATGGATGTTAGATCTACCCCAATGTTTAGGATAGTGCTTGGCACATAGTAAGTGCTTAACAAATACCATAAAAACAAGAAGAGGCACAGAACAATGAAGTGACTTGCCCACGGTCACCCAGCAGGTGAGTGGCAGAGCCGGGATTGGAACTCAGCTAATAATTGTGATGTTTGTTAAGTACTTACTATTTGCCAGGTATTATACTAAGCGCTAGGGTAGATAGAAGCAAATAGGGTTGGACATAGTCCCTGTCCCACATGGGGATTACAGTCTCAATCACCATTTTACCGTCGAGGTTACTGAGGCCCAGAGAAGTGAAGTGCCTTGACCAAAGTCCCACAGCAGACTCCCTCTTTTCCACTAGACCCCTCTGCTTGTCAGAAAACAAAAACAATAAATTAACAAGACAGATAACAATGGATGCTGCATTAGTTTGCTCAAGTTATTGGATCCTCATTCCCTTTCCCAGATGTTTTGCACGGAGCCTTAATGGCCCTTTGTGCATCACTGTCACCATCTCGGAGTGGCAAACCTCTACAGGTAGAGCAGAGTCACGGAAGGATGATATTTCCCTGAGCTAGTGCATTCAAATGAAAATTTATCTCAAAGAGAAGACTATTACTATCTGAAGAGTGTGTTTCTGAAGAGAGCAAATACGGAGCCTATACTGTATAGTGGCAGTAGCCCAAATATTAACTACAACCAGAAAGGAAACGTACAAGATGAATTCTTCTCTTACTCAGCGCAGCTGAAAATTTGCCTCTTAAACCCCCTGGCTGACGAGAAAGCCATTGGGCACATCTGGTATAATGCATAATAAGGCCTGTTTTTTAAAAAAAATTGAAAGAAGCAAAGGGTCTTTCCCTCTGCTCTCTAATTCTGAACGAGCTAAGATTGCCTCCTCCATAGAAGACATTTTAGATCCCGTTTTTCTGTTCATCCCAATTTCTTTGGGTCAGTTTTCAAAGCCACCGTTCGTTGCGTATGAGGATATTAAAAAGGGGGCAGCTCTTATTTGAGGAGGTATGAGGTACGTGTGTGTGTGTGTGTGCGTGTGTGTGTGTGTGTGTGTGGGTATAAGCTTGATGCATAGTGTTCCGTATTTCTAAAGGACTCATCTTGACAGTAGGTAGAATTGGATGTGCAAGTGGCAATAATTCACATCCTGACATGGAGCAGAGCCTGGCTCTTTTCCTGCCAAGTAAGAACAGGTCATGTGTGCTTAATCATTCGATTCCTGGGGAAACCAGACAGTGCCCTCCCCCCCCCCACCCCCCGGTCACTATATTGGGAAGGAGGAGTTGGTACAGCCCTGTTTGCCTGGCGGGTTTAATATCTCTTCCTTCCTTTCAGAAGATTCAAGAGGGCAGACCGCCTCCCCAAGTTTCCTGGCTCACGCCATCCATACAACACACTGAGCTGCCTGTGTTTGTGCCCCTGACATCCCCCTGTAACATCCTCCTGTTCAACTCCCTTCTTCAGCTGGACTTTGTGTCTGGCCAGGGAAGCAGGGGCATTCTGGGGACAAAAGGGACCGAGCCCACTGTTGGGTAGGGACTGTCTCTATATGTTGCCAACTTGTACTTCCCAAGCACTTAGTACAGTGCTCTGAACACAGTAAGCGCTCAATAAATACGATTGATGATGATGATGACCTGTGGGATTTAGGACTAGTTTATCTCCCTCTCTTCCTCCCTTCCTTCTCCCCCCACCACTCTCTCCCTCTCTTCTGTGCTCCCTCCCTCCCTCCCCTCTGTGTTCTCTCTCTCTCCCTTCTCTCTGCACACTCTCCCTCTCTTCTGCACAGGGTCTCTCCCTCCCCTCTAAATGCTCCCTCTCCCCCATAGTTTTCTAGCAGTGCAGCACTGGCCAAGGAGGGAGGGAGATGTCCCTAGATGCCTGTCTTTCTTTATTTCACCTTTCTTTCATTCTCCCAACTCCCTCACACTTTGTTCTGGAAGAAAGAGAGGGGGCATGTTCCAGCCTCCCCTGCCTTCAGGCTTGGGCAGCTCCCCCATCTCCTCGGAGCTCAGTAGACAGTCAACCATTCATTGCTTCACCTTCCCTGCTCAAAATGGAGGAAGGAGTCATTTGGGAAAGAAAGGATTAAGACCAGGCAGATCCCTGCTACAGGAAATCACCTTGATTTAAATTCCCATCTGAAGCCTCTCATCTCCTACCAAGTCAGATCTTTAACTATCTGGGAGGTGGTTTAGGAGTGTTTTATTCTTGCTTGTGAATATGGGGGGGGCAAACAAATGATTTCAGGAATCCAGCAAATGATTCATTGAGGATCACTGGCTAGTGAGAAAGTGCACTCAGAAGCCACGTACCCAAACTAGGAGGAACTAGCTACAGGTGGGAGAATTCCACTCCCAGCTGGGTGGTGGAAAGTAAGAATAGAGTCATAAACTCTTGAGGGAATTTGGTTTGATTTGAATTTGATCATATTCTCATTTCCAAACCTTTCACGCACCATGCCATCCAATTACTCCCCTCCTCAAAAACCTCCAATGGCTACCGATCAATCTGCGCATCAGGCAGAAACTCCTCACCCTGGGCTTCAAGGCTGTCCATCACCTCGCCCCCTCCTACCTCACCTCCCTTCTCTCCTTCTACTGCCCAGCCCGCACCCTCCGCTCCTCCACCACTAATCTCCTCACTGTACCTCGCTCTCGCCTGTCCCGCCATCGACCCCCGGCCCACGTCATCCCCCGGGCCTGGAATGCCCTCCCTCTGCCCATCCGCCAAGCTAGCTCTCTTCCTCCCTTCAAGGCCCTGCTGAGAGCTCACCTCCTCCAGGAGGCCTTCCCAGACTGAGCCCCTTCTTTCCTCTCCCCCTCGTCCCCCTCTCCATCCCCCCGTCTTACCTCCTTCCCTTCCCCACAGCACCTGTATATATGTATATATGGTTGTACATATTTATTACTCTATTTATTTATTTATTTATTTATTTTACTTGTACATTTCTATCCTACTTATTTTATTTTGTTGGTATGTTTGGTTCTGTTCTCTGTCTCCCCCTTTTAGACTGTGAGCCCACTGTTGGGTAGGGACTGTCTCTATGTGATGCCAATTTGTACTTCCCAAGCGCTTAGTACAGTGCTCTGCACATAGTAAGCGCTCAATAAATACGATTGATTGATTGATTGATTGTTTTGCTTCCAGTTAAATCATAGGAAGTGGGCCTGTTTGGAACCTCTCAGTCTGGGAGATCATTCATTTTTGAGGCCTCAAACACTACAGTGTGATTTACTTTTTACAGGAGTGAACTATTAAGAGGCTATAAGGCTTCACAACTTGAAATTCTTTTATTGGTGCCTGAGTTGATGAAAATTTGGGCTATTTGGGAGACTGAAAAAAAAAAAACCCAGAGAAGCAGCATAGTCTAGTGGAAAGAGTATGGGTCTGGGAGTAAGAGGACCTGGGTTCTGCCACTTGGCTGTGTGGTCCTGGGCAAGTCACTTACTTTTTTGGGATTCTCCCATAATCCATTTCTTTGACCTATGTTCATAGAAAAGTCCAAGAATGCATCATTGTCCCATATATGTGACTCTAGAAGTCTCCTGGGGAGTTGGAGTGAATGAAGCATTCCTCTCTCCTCAAATATGACAATTTCTCTCCCCCCACCCAGACTTCAAAGCCTTATTGATGGCACATATCCTCCAAGAGGCCTTCCCAGACTAAGGCCTCCCCTTCCCCCCCTCCCTTTTGTGTCATCCTAATTTACTCCTTTGTTCTTCCCCCCTCCCAGCCGTACAGCACTTAAGTATGTATCTGTAATTTATTTATTTGTATTGATGTCTGTTTCCCCCCTCTAGACTGTAAGCTCATTGTGGACAGGGAATATGTTTGTTTATTGTTGTATTGTTCTCTCCCAAGCACTTAGTACAGTGCTGTGCATACAGTAAGTGCTCTTTTGTTTTTTTGGTAAACACTTAACTATGTGCCAAGCACTGTTCTAATCGCTGGGGTAGATACAAGGTAATCAGGTTGTCCCATGTGGGGTTCACAGTCTTAATCCCCATTTTACAGTTGAAGTAACTGAGGCACAGAGAAATTAAGTGACTTGCCCAATGTCACACAGCTGGCAAGTGGCAGAGCTCTCCTCTGACGACTTCTAACTCCCAAGCCTGTGCTCTTTCCACTAAGCCATGCTGCTCAATAAATATGATTGAATGAATGAAGCACTCTCCCCATCTTCAAAGCCCTACTTTAAAAAAAATTGTAGTTATTAAGGGCTTAGTATTTGTCAACACTGTTCTAAACACTGAGGTAGATACAAGTTCATCAGGCCAGATACCGTCCCTGTCCCACATGGGAGTCACAGTCTGGGGGCGGGGGAAGAAAGGTATTGAATCCCCATTTTGCAGTTGAGAACACTGTGTCCCAGACAAGTTAAGCATCCCTCAGGGTCACACAGCAGACAAGTAGCGGGGGTGGGATTAGAATCCATGTCCTTTGTCTCCTTGCTTTATCTATTAGGTCACAGTCCTTCCTCTACTGAATTCAAATCTTCAGAAAGCCATCCCTGGCTAAACTCTTACCCCCCACCCTATTTTCCCTACCTACTGCCTCTCCCATACACTTAATTCCATCCCCAATTATCTAGGCACTCTGTCCCCCTCCACCCCTGTCCTTATACTAATTTGCTTCCTGAATTTATTTTATTTTTTGTCTACCCCTTTAATCAGTCAATCAATCACTGCTGTTTATTGAGCCCTTACTATGTGCAGAACACTGTACTAAGAACTTGGAAGAGCACAATATCAATCAATCAATCAATCAATTGTATTTATTGAGCGCTTACTATGTGCAGAGCACTGTACTAAGCGCTTGGGAAGTACAAATTGGCAACACATAGAGACAGTCCCTACCCAACAGTGGGCTCACAGTCTAAAAGGGAGAGACAGAGAACAGAACCAAACATACCAACAAAATAAAATAAATAGGATAGAAATGTACAAGTAAAATAAATAAATAAATAAATAAATAGAGTAATAAATATGTACAACCATATATACATATATACAGGTGCTGTGGGGAAGGGAAGGAGGTAAGATGGGGGGATGGAGAGGGGGACGAGGGGGAGAGGAAGGAAGGGGCTCAGTCTGGGAAGGCCTCCTGGAGGAGGTGAGCTCTTAGCAGGGCCTTGAAGGGAGGAAGAGAGCTAGCTTGGCAGAGGGGCAGAGGGAGGGCATTCCAGGCCAATACAACAATACAACAGAATTAGCAGCCATGCTGTCTGCTCCTAAACTTACAATCTAGAGGGGAGAGACAAATAATATAAATAAATAATTTATAATATATAATTTAAAGATATGTACATAAGTGCTGTGGGGTTGGCAGAGGGGCAGCTACCAAATTCATTCCATCGTATTTATTGAGCACTTACTGTGTGCAGAGCACTGTACTAAGCGCTTGGGAAGTACATGTTGGCAACATATAGAGACAGTCCCTACCCAACAATGGGCTCACAGTCTAGAAGGGGGAGACAGACAACAAAACGTGTGGACAGGTGTCAAGTCACCAGAATAAATAAAAATAAAGCTAGGTACACATCATTGACAAAATAAATAGAATAGTAAGTATATACAAGTAAAATAGAGTAATAAATCTGTACAAACATATATACAGGTGCTGTGGGTAGGGGAAGGAGGTAGGGCAGGGGATCTTACAGATCCAAGTGCATAGATGACATAGATGCATAGATGACACTCAAGGAAAAGCAAGGGGGTGGGGAGATTAATCTGGGAAGGCCTCTTGGAGGAGATGTGACTTGAATAATGCTTTGAAGGTGGGGAGTGTGGTGGTCTGACGTGTATGGAGGGGGAGGGAGTTCCAGGTTAGGTGGAGGGCAAGGAAGCAGTGTGGCTTAGTGGATAGAGCATGGGCCTGAGAGTCAAAGGACATGGGTTTTAATCCTGGCTCTGTCACATGTCTACTGTGTGACCTTGGGCAAGTCACTTCACTTCTCTGGGCCTCAGTTCCCTCATCTGTAAAATGGGGATTAAGGTTGTATACCCCGCCTGGGGCTGGGATTGTTTCCAATCCGATTTGCTTGTACCCACCCAGCTCTTAGTACAGTGCCTGGCACACAGTAATTGCTTAATAAATACCACAATTGTTATTATCATTACTATGATGTGAGAATCAGATTTCACACAGTCCCCATCCCACACGGGGCTCACTGGCTAAGAGGGAGAGAGAACAAGTATTAAATGTCCATTTTACAGAGGAGGCCTGAAGCTCAGAGAAGTGAAGTGACTCAAGAAAAGCCCATAGGCAAGTAGCAGAGCTGGGATTAGAACCCAGGAAGTTCTCCCCCTCCAGACTGTAAACTTGTTGTGGGCAGAGAGTGTGTCTGTCAACTCTACTGTATTGTACCCTCCCAAGTGCTTAGTACAGTGCTCTGTGCGTGGTTAATGCTCAACAAATGCCATTGATTGATTATTCAATTTATCTGTGTAACCCTTTGGGCTAGAAATCCTGACCTAGGGTGATAAAATGGAAGACTTGAGTGAGGGAGGTTAGATACTAGGAAACTTTAGGTAAAGTGACCTGGAACTTCTGATGTAATTATTGCCTCTCCTCTCTCCCAAGCCCACTTTTTTTTAGCTCTGCTCAAAGCGAGGCAGAGAACATTAGCACCTCTTTAGCATTTTACCAGATAATAAGGTAGAAGTGTGAAAACTCTTGGGCTCTCCTCCCAGCTGCTGGGTCAGTAGGGAGCCCAAAAGGCACAAGCAGTTTGGAGGCTACAGCCCTAACCCAAAGAAGGAGCTAATTGTAAAATAATCATTTCTGAAACATCAAAGCACCGCAGTCAGTGAGAGACAGGAAAATAATCCTCTTATATAGCAAACTGATAATATGCCATTAAGGTACTTTTCAACTTCATTAAAAATTTGTCCAAGAAAAATGGCCTCCTAATTACTGTCCTCTATCAGGTAATATGATAATGCAGGCTTGTAAAGCAGGAAAAAAATGACTATCCCCCAGCTTTTTTTTCCCTAACAGCGCAACTTCTTTCCCAGAGGCCCATCAATAGGGAAATGAATGCCACTCATATTTATAGTCAGTCACCAGACATAAATGGTGACTGGCAATCGTCTGTCACATGAGAGAAGCAGCATGGCCTAGTGGATAGAGCACGGCGGGCCTAGGAGTCAGAAGGACCTGGGTTCTAGTTCTGGCTCTATTACGTGTCTCCTGGGTGACCTTGGGCAAGTCTTTGTGCCTCAGTTACCTCTTCTGTTAAATGGGGATTAAAACTGTGAGCCCCATGTGGGACAGTGACTGTGTTCAACCCGATTTGCTTGTACCTATCCCAGCACTTAATAAAGTGCCTGGCACATAGTAAGCACTTAAATACCACAGTTGTTGTTATTTTTATTACTATTACATTTTGAACCAATGAGAGACTGGTTGACAATGACTCCAGCATCTGTTTCTTACATCGTGAGTGGTAGTCCAGAGCCCAGCTTCCCATGACTGTGGTTGGGCTGATTTTTCCCAATAATAATAATAATAATTGTAGTATCTGTTAAGCTCTTACTGTGCGCCGAGAAGTGTAGATAGGAGATAATCGGGTCGGGCCCATTACCTGTCTCATTATAGGGCTCACAGTCTAAGTAGGAGGGAGAATCCCCATTTTACAGATGAGGATACTGAGGCACAGAGACGTTGTGACTTGCCCAAGATCACAAAGCAGGCAAGTAGCAGAGCTGGGATTAGACTCCTGACTCCCAGGAGTCACTTGAATGGAAAGTGTCTGTTTATTGTTATGTTGTACTTTCCCAAGCGCTTAGTTCAGTGCTCTGCACATGTAAGCACTCAATAAATATGACTGCAAAATGTGGTTTCAATCCCTGTTCTCTACTATGAGCCCCATGTGGGACCCGATTATTTTATATCTATCCTTAATAGGGAAGGGAGAGTTGAGTGCCTTAAAGCTGATGGTGAAGCATTTCTACATAATACAAAGAGTGATGGACAACTGTTGGAGGTTTTTGAGGATGGGGGAGATAAATTGGAGTGTTGTCTTGCCCAGAGTGTTTATGGTTACGGACCCTGTGGGTAATTATTCGTGGGGGAAATATACGAATGTAGGAAGGCGTGTGATATTTGGTCTGGATTTCACCAGACATATTGCAGATGTCTGTCATTCAGTGGTGCTTTCCACTTGGTTAGGCTTCAGGTTAAACACCCTATCTGTCCTGAAACCTGGGTGAGCTCATGGTGGATGGTGTTGTCACACTGATTGATGTGGGTTGTCAGGGGTGTGTTGTCAATACGACAGTTCCCCACTCCAAGACAACAACAGACCACACAAGCAACCAGTGACAATTTGAACTGGAACATAAAATGGAGCCAGACCAAGCAGAAAGCACCACTGTACCTGAGAGGTCTAACCCAGGAAAATCAGCTTAGAAATTATTATTTATTACTACTACTACTACTACTACTACTGCTACCAATAGTTGTAATATTTGTTAAGCCCTTACTATGTGCCAGGTGCTGTACTAAGCACTGGGATAGGAACAAGGTAATTGGGTTGGTCACAGTCCCTGTCCCACATGGAGCTCACAGTCTTGATCCCCATTTTATAGATGAGGTAACTGAGGCACAGAAAAGTAAAGTGACTTGCTCGAGGTCACATGGCAGAAAAGTGGCGGAGCTGGGATTAGAACCCAGGGCCTTCTGACTCCCAGGCCCATGCTCTATCCACTAATCCATGCCGCTTCCCCAGTAATTAATTCAGTCATATTTATTGAGCGCTTACTGTGTGCAGAGCACTGTACTAAACGCTTAACTGTAAACTGTGATATTTGTTATGTGCTTACTATATGCCACGCACTGTAGAGCCCGGGCTTGGGAGTAATTCGAATTCCTCAACACCAACTCTCTCCTCGACCGCCTCCAGTCTGGCTTCTGTCCCCTACATTCCACGGAAACTGCCCTCTCAAAGGTCACCAATGACCTCCTGCTTGCCAAATCCAACGGCTCTTACTCTATCCTAATCCTCCTCGACCTCTCAGCTGCCTTTGACACTGTGGACAACCCCCTTCTCCTCAACATGCTATCCAACCTTGGCTTCACAGACTCCATCCTCTTCTGGTTCTCCTCTTATCTCTCCGGTCATGCATTCTCAGTCTCTTTTGCAGGCTCCTCCTCCCCCTCCCATCCCCTTACTGTGGGGGTTCCTCAAGGTTCAGTTCTTGGTCCCCTTCTGTTCTCGATCTACACGCACTCCCTTGGTGACCTCATTCGCTCCCACGGCTTCAACTATCATCTCTACACTGATGACACCCAAATCTACATCTCTGCCCCTGCTCTCTCCCCCTCTCTCCAGGCTCTCATCTCCTCCTGCCTTCAGGACATCTCCACCTGGCTGTCTGCCCGCCACCTAAAACTCAGCATGTCCAAGACTGAACTCCTTGTCTTCCCTCCCAAACCCTGCCCTCTCCCTGACTTTCCCATCACTGTTGATGGCACTACCATCCTTCCCGTCTCACAGGCCCTCAACCTTGGTGTCATCCTCGACTCCGCTCTCTCGTTCACCCCTCACATCCAAGCCGTCACCAAAAGCTGCCGGTCTCAGCTCCGCAACATTGCCATGATCCGCCCTTTCCTCTCCATCCAAACCGCTACCCTCCTCGTTCAAGCTCTCATCCTATCCTGTCTGGACTACTGTATCAGCCTCCTCTCCGATCTCCCATCCTCTTGTCTCTCCCCACTTCAATCCATACTTCACGCCGCTGCCTGGATTGTCTTTGTCCAGAAATGCTCTGGGCATGTTACTGCCCTCCTCAAAAATCTCCAGTGGCTACCAATCAACCTGCGCATCAGGCAGAAACTCCTCACCCTCGGCTTCAAGGCTGTCCATCACCTCGCCCCCTCCTACCTTACCTCCCTTGCCTCCTTCTACAGCCCAGCTTGCACCTTCCGCTCCTCTGCCGCTAATCTCCTCACCGTGCCTCGTTCTCGCCTGTCCCGCCATCGACCCCCGGCCCACGTCATCCCCCGGGCCTGAATGCCCTCCCTCTGCCCATCCGCCAAGGTAGCTCTCTTCCTCCCTTCAAGGCCCTACTGAGAGCTCACCTCCTCCAGGAGGCCTTCCCAGACTGAGCCCCTTCCTTCCTCTTCCCCTCCTCCCCCTCTCCTTCCCCCCGGCTTACCTCCTTCCCTTCCCCACAGCAACTGTATATATGTATATATGTTTGTACGTATTTATTACTCTATTTATTTTACTTGTACATATCTATTCTATTGATTTTATTTTGTTAGTATGTTTGGTTTTGTTCTCTGTCTCCCCCTTTTAGACTGTGAGCCCACTGTTGGGTAGGGACTGTCTCTATATGTTGCCAATTTGTACTTCCCAAGCGCTTAGTACAGTGCTCTGCACACAGAAAGTGCTCAATAAATACGATTGACTGATTGATTAAGAGGTCATGGGTTCCAATCCCGGCTCTGCCACTTATCAGTGTGTGACTTTGGGGAAGTCACTTGACTTCTCTGTGCCTCAGTTCCCTCGTCTGTAAAATGGGGATTAAGACTGTGAGCTCCACGTGGGACAACCTGATTACCTTGTATCTACCCCAGCGCTACCACAGAGATCCAGGATACTCAGGTTACAAACAGTCCCTGTCCCACTTGGGGCTCAAACTGTGAATTAGAACAGAGCTTGAATCCCCTTTTCACAGATGAGGGAACTGAGGCACAGAGGAGTGGAATAACTTGCCCAAGGTCACACAGCAGACCAGTGGCAGAAGCTGAATTAGAACCCAGGTCCTTTGACTCCCAGGGCTGTGCTCTTTCTGCTAGGCTACATTGCTTCCAGAAGATGCTCAGTGAAAACTTGAGTTTACTGTCCATGGAAGTACATCAGGGGAACCAGAGCTCTCACCTTCACCTCCTCCTAAAATCCTACCTCCTTCCACCCACCTCCTTCAACAAGCTTTCTCCAACTGATTTTCCAGCACCCTGAGTCATATCATTACTGCTGCCGACTCTAGCACTTTTGAACTCATTTACACCCTCCTCCGCATGCATGTATGTATGTATGCTTAGTTATTTCTTTTTGACCACTCCAGTGGTACATACTTTTATGAACGTACTTTAATGTGAGTACTTGTCCTCCTTTTAGGCAGGGGTTATATAGCTCCTTTGAGAAGCAGCGTGGCTCAGTGGAAAGAGCCCGGGCTTTGGGGTCAGAGGTCAGGGGTTCAAATCCTGGCTCCACCAACTGTCAGCTGTGTGACTTTGGGCAAGTCACTTAACTTCTCTGTGCCTCAGTGACCTCATCTGTAAAATGGGGATTAAGACTGTGAGTCCCCCGTGGGACAACCTGATCGCCTTGTAACCTCCCCAGCGCTTAGAACAGTGCTTTGCACATAGTAAGTGCTTAATAAATGCCATCATCATCATCATCATCCTTTATTCTTCACTTCCCAAATGCCTTGTACAGTGCCTTGCACCAAGTGGATACAATAGATGCTATGACTACTATTACTAATAATAATTATGATATTCATTAAACCCTTACTATGTACCAAGTGCTGGAATAATACATGAAAGGTTAGACACGGTCCTTGTCCCACATGGAACTTACAGTCTAAGAGGGAGGGAGAACAGATATCTCATCCCCATTTTACAGTTGAGGAAACCTATAACCAGAGAAGTTAAGTGACTTGCCCAAGGTCAGTCAGCCAGTCAGTCAGTCAGTTGTACCTGAGTGCTTACAGTGTGCAGAGCACTATACTAAATGCTTGGGAGAGTACAATATAACAATATAAGAAACGTTCCCTGCCCACAGTGAGCTTATAGTTTAGAGGAGGAGACAGACATTAATATAAATAAAATTACAGGTATGTACATAAGTGCTGAGGGGCTGGGAGAGAGGAAGAACAAAGGGAGCAAGTCAGGGCTACACAGAAAGGAGTGGGAGAAGGGAAAAGAGGGGCTTAGTCTGGGAAGGCATCTTGGAGGAGGTGTGCCTTCAATAAGGCTTTGAAGCATAGGGTTGGGGGGAGAGTTACTGTTTGTCAAATTTGAGAAGGGAGGACGTTTCAGGCCAGAGGCAGGACACGGGCAAGGGGTCAGCAGCAAGATAGGCGAGATTGAGGCACAGTGAGAAGGTTAGTGCTAGAGGAGCAAAATGTGCGGGCTGGGTTTTAGTAGGAGAGTAGCGAGGTGAGGTAGGAGGGGGCAAGGTGATTATGGTGAGGAGTTTCTTTTTCATACAGTGGTGGACAGGCAACCATTGAAGGTTCTTGAGGAATGGGGAAACATGGCCTGAACGGTTTTGTAGAAAAATGATCCAGGCAGCAGAGTGATGTATGGACTGGAATGGGGGGAGACGGGAGGCTGGAAGGTCAGCAAGGAGGCTAATACCATAATCACGATGAGATAAGATAAATGGTATCACACAGCAGGATAAGGCAATAATAATGGTATTTGTTACGTGCTTACTATGTGCCAAACACTGTTCTAAGTGGTGGGGTAGATAGAAAGTAATCAGGTTGTCCCACATAGGGCTCTCCATTTTGCAGATGAGGGAACTGAGGCACAGAGAAGTTAAAAGTTAAGTCATTTGCCCAAAGTCACACAGCTGACAAGTGGTGGAGCAGGATTAGAACCCATGACCTCTGACTCCCA
The DNA here is from genome assembly GCF_015852505.1 of Tachyglossus aculeatus. Lineage (NCBI taxonomy): Eukaryota > Metazoa > Chordata > Mammalia > Monotremata > Tachyglossidae > Tachyglossus > Tachyglossus aculeatus. The sequence goes on from NC_052083.1 coordinate 28,543,981, forward strand.
AGCTCATGCTCTTTCCACTAAGCCAGGAAACAGTGGCAGAGCGGAATTAGAACCCAGACCTTCCGACTCCCAGCCCTGGGCTCTTTCCCCGAGGTCACCCTACTTCTACTTTGATGGAATGTTGGCTAGAACAGGAGGAGGTGGCCAAGAGTGAGATTTGGGGTTAAAGGAAATGCCCTGATGGCGTTTCAGGAGGGTAGATTACTCTTGCCGACCTGTTGCTCATGGAGAGCTCTGCTTGCCAGCATTATATGGTTAAATCACTCTGTTAGCTGGTGTAGGAAAAAAACCAAAAAACCTCCAAGGCTGCTTCTGCCGAGACGATCCCCATGGAGCTGAGGCTAGGACCCAAGCTCCTTTCCTGGGAAAGTCTCTCTGTATGCAGGAGCTCCATCCAATATTGATTTCAATTAGAATGAAGCGTGCGTGCCCATTTTGGAGGACGTGATAATAGCAGGCTAGATTCTGTCCTCCCCCTCCAACTTCTCCCCTCCCCTCACCCTGCACCCTGTCAGGGGCCTTGTTCAGAAACACCTCATTCCTGAACGGAAAAACAAGTGAGGGGAACGTGGTTCTCAGGGCCCGATGAAGAAAACGTGCTGCTTCCTGGTCCGGTCGGGTTCTTTGTGAACTAAAAATAGGCCAACAAACAGGTTGCACCGCTCTGCTTCGAATAGAGGAGATTTCAAACCCAGGCCTCGCCGGCGGGGTGAGCCAAGTGTCTGAGAGGTGGGAGACTTTGTCTCTGACGATGTCTTTATCAGGCCTTTCCAAACGGAGTGGCAGGCCGGCTAGGCGCGGATGGAAGGTTCTCCCTCCTGACCTCCCCACCCTCTCCCCCTGGCCGAGGGAGCCTTCCCTGCCTGCTCCTGAAGTAGGGCCTCCTGGAAAGGAGGGGGGCTTTGCCCCCAGAGAGGGGCTGAGGTGAGGAGGCAGGCTGGGAGTGTTTTATTGCCAAGTCACTTGTGCAGCCCCAGTGAGCAGAATGGGCTCCCTTGACACTCTTGCCGCCGCAGCCTTGATTTCAATCCGTCACACCTCGCCACCCACTGCTTGCAAAATGTCTCCTCTCTTGGCTCTGGCCGGGCAATAATCGTCCTCATCACCATCTGGGTGTATGTCGGGCTCACAGCATGCTGAGCACTGGGCTAAGCACTGAGAGGTAGAGACACTGTCCCAGCCCCACATGGGGGCTCCTGGTCGAAGTAGGAGGGAGAATGTGCATAGAATCCTCATTTAAGGGTGAGGAAGCTGAGGCACAGAGAAGTCAAGTGACTTGCCCTAGTCCCAGCCTCCTGTCTGTTTAGTGTTGTATTGTACTCTCCCAAATGCTTAGTACAGTCCTCTGCACAAAGTAAGCACTCAGTAAATATGATTGAATGAGTGAATGAATGGCCAAATCACCAATTTCAGCCCAAAATATGCACAATATTTATCCACAGTTATCCAGAACGGGAAGCAGTGTGGCCTAGTGGAAAGAGCCTGGGCCTGGGTTCTAACTCCTAAGCCACCACTTCTCTGCTCTGGAGCCTTGGGCAAGTCACTTAACTTCTCTGTGCTTCAGTTTCTTCATCTATAAAGTGGATATTAAATCCCACTCTGCCTATTTAGACTGTGAGCCCCAAGTAGGACAGGAACTGTGTTCAACCTGATTATTTTGTATCTCTCCACCTACAAAGCCTTATAATAATAATAATAATGTTGATATTTGCTTAAGCACTTACTATGTGCCAAGCACTGTTCTAAGCCCTGGGGTAGATAGAAGGTAATCAGGTTGTCCCACTTAGGGCTCATAGTCTTCATCCCCGTTTTACAGATGAGGGAACTGAGGCACAGAGAAGTTGTGACTTGCCCAAGGTCAGTCAGCTGACAAGTGGCGAAGCCGGGATTAGAACCCATGACCTCTGACTCCCAGGCCCATGCTCTTACCACTAAGCCATGCTGCTTCTCAAGTTTCACAAAGTTTCAGCCAGTACAGTTGGTTAGGGCAGGCATCTAATCAATCAGTTGACGATATTTATTGAGCACTTACTTTGTGTGTCACAGGGTACTAAGCGCTTGGCGAAGTGCAATACAATTAAAGAGTTGGTAGGCACAATCCTTTACCACAAGGAGCTTACTGCCCACAGTCAATCAGTGGTACTTACGGAGCACTTACTATATGCAGAGCACTGTATTAATGGTGATATTTGTTAAGTGCTTAATATGTGCAAAGCACTGTTCTAAGCACTGGGGAGGTTACAAGGTGATCAGGTTGTCCCACGGGGGGCTCACAGTTTTAATCCCCATTTTACAGATGAGGTAACTGAGGCACAGAGATGCTAAGTAACTTGCCCAAAGTCACACAGCTGACTTTTGGCGGAGTCAGATTTGAACCCATTACCACTGACTCCAAAGCCTGTGCTCTTTCCACTGAGCCACGTGGCTTCTCCTAGTGGTGTTTTAAGCACTAGGGAGGGGATAGTAGGGTAGGTAAGCATAATCTCTCCCCTTAAAGAGCTTAAACATGCTATAATTACTACCACTGTTGTCTCCAGATGGAAAAAAGTTCCTCACTTCTGCTGTTGTGGCCTAGCCAAAAGGCATGGTGCAAATGGGTGTGGTCACAATAGTGAGTCTATCTGGAATAATCAGCTTGACTCGGCATTTTCATTAGCATTTGTGTGCTGTGCATTAATGCCCACAGAGCACCAAAAATGGGAATTAGCACAATAAGGAAGAGTGTTAATTTGATTATTCCCCGTAATATAGCCTTGACCTGAACAAAAACCAGGGATTTATTTTCAGCTACTTGGTTAAATACTTTCCTGTTCCATCTGGTCTGCTCTTTGAAAGAGCAATGCAGGTGTTAGCCAAAGACCAAGGATCTGTTTGCAAGTTGTTTGACTTCAAGTTTGACCTGACTTCAAGTTTGACTGGTGTTCCTCTTTGAGCTGCATTTCCTTTCTAAGTCTCCTGGTAGAAGTTTGGAATGGAGGTTGAGGGTATGCAAGGTGTGAGTAGAGGAAAGAGCACAGGACTGGGAATTGAGGAGACCTGGCGTCTATTCCCAGCTTTTGTACTTGCCTGTGGTGTGACTGTGTGACTCTGTGCCTCAGTTTCCTTATCTGCAAAGTGGGCATAAAATATCTGTTCTCCCTCCATACCCTGTGTGGGACAGAGACTGTGTCTGATTATCTATTTATTTATTCACATTAATGTCTGACTCCCCCCTAAACTGTAAGCATGTTGTGGGCAGGGATTGTATCTGCTTATTGTTATATTGTACTCTCCCAAGTGCTTAGTACAGTGCTTTGTACACAGTAAGTGCTCAATAAATGTGATTGAATGAATGACTACCCCAGCAATTTGGCACAGGAGTTATCACATAGTCAGCCCTTGAAAAATGACATCGTCATTATTGTTAGGAGAGTTAGATAAGGGAAAGGCAGGGAAGCTGGATCTGGAGAGAGGGAGATAATAATAATATTAACTGTGGTATTTGTTAAGTGCTTACGATGTGCCAGGCACTGTACTCAACGCTCGGGTGGATACAAGCAAATAGCTGAGAAAAACAGCATGGCTTAGGTGATAGAGCACAGGTCTGGGAGTCAGAAGGACCTGGGTTCTAATCTCAGCTCCACCACATGTCTGCTGTGTAACCTTGGGCAAATCACTTCACTTCTCTGAGCCTCAGTTACCTCATTTGGAAAATGGGGATTAAGAGTGTGAGCCCCATCTGGGACAGGGACTGTATCCAACCTGATTAACTTGCACCTCCCCGAGTGCTTAGAAAAGTGCTTGGCACATAGTAAGCGCCTAACAAGTCCCATTATTAATATTATTATTACTATTGTTGATAATAATGAGAAAGCTACTAGAAGACCAGTCCATTCTACATTACAAGAATTTATGCACCCTTTGCAAACCTGCCTCTCTGCAGATCTGTCGCTTCTTGTTTTTGGCCTGGGCAGACCAGTTGCTAAAGGATTTCTGAGATGAGAGTAAGGCACAGTGAGAAGGCTGGCAATAGAGAGATGAAGTGGGCGTGGGTTGGGTTGGAGTGGGAGGGGAGTAAGGATAAGCAGGGGGAAGACAGATTGGCTAGTTCTGACTGAGGACCCTGGGAAGTTGAGGATTTACTTAGGCTTGGAGCTGGGCATTATCTGTCCTCATCTTGGCCCACAGCTACATACTATCTATACCCACAGTTTATATTCATGTCTGCCTCCCCCTCTAGACTGTATGCTAGTCGTGGACAAGGAATGTGTCTTCCAACTCTGTTATATTGTATTCATTCATCCATTCATTTAATTGCATTTATTGAGTGCTTACTGTATGCAAAGCACTGTACTAAGTGCTTGGAAGAGTACAGTATGAAAATAAACAGGCACATTCCCTGCCCGCAACAGTCTCTCCCAAGCGCTTAGTTCAGTGCAGCCCCACAGCACTTATGTCCATATCTGTAATTTATTTATTTATTAATGTCTGTCTCGCCCTCTAGACTGTAAGATCATTGTGGTCAGGGGATGTGCCCGTGTATTGTTGTATTGTCCCCTCCCAAGTGCTTAGTTCAGTGCTTTGCACACAGGAAGCACTCAATAAATACAATTGAATGAATGAATGAATGCTCTGCACCCAGTAAGTGCTCAATAAATACCATTGACTGTCTGACTAGATCACTCTACGAAGAAGAAGGATATTGCATCTACCCCATTGCTTAGAACAGTGCTTGGCACGTAATACGATTAAAAAAAAACCTGATTTCTTTAGTCTCTTTACTCAGGGTGGAATCAGAAACCCAACTAGAAGAGCATCTTTTGGAGCTGGCTTCAAGATGGCAGTCATTAAAGGCAAGACTCCTGGCTTTACCACAGGAAATGGGGGAAATAGTCACTCTCATAAAACCTTCTGGTGCCATTAGCGGAGCCGTAGCCCAAATTGATGACTTGTGAATAAAATCTAAAAAACAGCCAAAGCTCCTTCTTTGCAGAGAGCAGTGGCATCAAAGCAGAAGGCATTAAGTGTTCAGGACATGGATGATACAGAGTGTGGTCGCCATGGTAATGGTATCTTGGATTCCCACCAGCCGACTTAGCTTCCTGGCGGGCGTGTCAATTATGCAGTGCCTCATTACAATAGGAGTGGGGCAGAGGGCAAAGACGCAGGATAGGAAAAGTCAGGGTAATAGTATGTGTATGCGAGGCCTAAGTGTTTGTGGGGAGAGATACATGGCATGTGCACAATTACAATTCTTGAGAAAGGATGTTTAATGTGGGTTTTTCTGGGTCAAATTCTCCTCTTTCTCAGAATCAGTCCCATTAGTCAAAACCACGGAAGCCCACAAGGCCTACTTTTCTCTTTGTTTCAGCCCAAGAGTGCTGTCTAATGTTACCTGGTCCAGCAATGCAGCTGATGCGACAACTGTTGCCGAGTTTTATTTGTTGGAATTCCTATTTCGGTTTCAATCGGCACCAGATTCCTATGCTGAGATGGCTTTCAGTGCAGCGCTTTCAAGGCGACTGCAGCCTCTGCTGCTGCCTCTTCCAGATTGATTCCAGCCTTCCCTCCCTCCCTCCTTGTCTCACCAAACAAATAGTAGTATTTATTGAGCACTTACCATGTGCAGAGCACTGTTCTAAGCACTTGGGAGAGTATAATGCCACAGAATTAGAAGTCACATTCCCTCCCCACAAGGAGCTTACAGTCTAGAGGGGGAGACAGGCATTAAAATACATTATGGCTATGTACTTCCTGCTTTGTGCTTTGGAGGGCAGGATGGCAAAGGAGAAATACTTTTCTGCAGTTGAATCGCTTTCTCAGTCAATGGTATTTATTGAGCATCTGCTGTGTGCAGAGCATTGCTTACACTTGGTAGAGTTCATTAGAATTAATTTGACGGCTAGTGTGGGAGGTGGAAAGGCGAGTAAATTACAAAAAGGAAGCAATCAATTGAAATTATTCAGTGCTTACTACATGCAGAGTACTGTATTAAGCACTTAGGAGAGTACAGTACAACAGAATTAGTAGACACATTCTCTGTCCATAGCAAAAGTATGTTATGCATATAAATGGCTATGGCAGGGGGCTAGGAGTATTTAAGTTAAGAAAGTGCTGATGGGAGTTGGAGAACATAAGGTGGAGAGATTAGAAATTAATCATGGAAAGCATCCTGGAGGAGGAAATGTGATTTCAGAAGGGCTTTGAAGATGGGGAGAGCTGTGAAGTGTTGGTTATGAAGGAGGTGGGAGAGCCAGGGGTGGAGGAAGATGTGAGCAAGCAGTTGGTGGTGGGAGAGAGAAGAATGAGGAAGAATGAGTAGGTGAGCTTGAGAGGAAAGAAAAGGGCGAGCTGGGGTGTAGTCTGCTGTGTGACCTCGGGCAAGTCACTTCACTTCTCTGTGCCTCAGTTACCTCATCTATAAATGGAGACTAAGACTCTGAGCCCCACATAGGACGTGGACTGTGTCCAACCTGAGGATCTTACTAGAGTGCTTTAAACATAGTAAGCGCTTAACATATGCCATAAAAAAAGTAGATGTTCTGAAGTCAGAAAAAATTACGAGAATGCAGAGAAGGAGAGGTTAGCAAGAAAGATTTCGGAGCCATCCGCTTAGAGGTGGTAGTTGAAACCGTAGGTGTGGGTGAGTTAAGGGAGAGAATACAAACTGAAAAGGGATGGGGACCCAGAACAGAGCCAAGCCCAGTTAGGTTGAGGAAGAGCCGCTGATAGATTTTGAAGGCCTAGCCAAAGAGGTAGGAAGAGAGCTAGAAAAAAACTGTCAGAAAATCCTCAAGATAGTGTTTCTAGAAAGGTGTGGTCTAGAGTGTGAAAGACAGTTGAGAGATTGAGGAGGATTGGTATGGGGAAGAGTCCTTTCGATTTGGCAGGAAGGAGGATACTGACCACTTGAGAGAGAGAGAGTACTCTTAATGGAGTGAAGGGGGTGGAAACTGGATTGTAGAAGGTCATGGAGGGAATCGGAGGAGAGAAAGTGGAGATTTTGGATGGGAAAGAGAGGAGGGAGTTGGGGTGATAGTGGAGTCCATAGAATTTTGTGGGGGGATAGGAAAGGCAGAAAGGAGGAAGCCAGTCAGAGAGCAAAAGGGTTGAAAATGGCTGCCATAGGATACAGTGATTGATGATGAGATCCAGTGTGTGTCCAAGTTTATGAGTTCCGAAATGATGCTTGCAAGCGTGAAGTGGTGACTTCATGTGGAACGTACAAGGGGTGCAGGGGAGGGCTTTGGTCTCACCTCAGGGCAGGTGAATGCCTAGCATGGAGAACTGAGTGAAGGACACCACAGAAGAACCCCGAGAAGCAGCATGGCCTAGTGGAAACAACCCGGGCCTGGGAATCAGAGGAAGTGGATTCTAATCCCGGTTCTGTCATGTGTCTGCTGTCTGATCTCAAGTGGATCACTTCAATTCTCTGTGCCTCAGTTACCTCATCTGGAAAATGGGGATTAAGACTGTGAGCCCCAGATGGGACAGGGATTGGGTCCAACCTGATTAGCTTGTATCCACCCCAGAGCTTAGAACAGTGCTTGACCCATAGTAAATGCTTAACAAATACCACAATAATTGTTACTATTATTATTAATAACAATTATTATTAATATTAGTAATAACCCTTGGGTTTTTGTTGGGCAGGTCAGTGTATTTTTGAAGTTGCAGGGATATTGAAAGACAAATGATCGAGCAGGAATGCTGGGCAAACTTGAATCACGACAGTGTTATCTAGAAAGGAAACCTTTTGCTCTTCTGGCAAAAGGTTTGAAAGGAATGAGAGACAAGGAGGCCCTATCCACTCCGCCACGCTGCTTCTTAAGTTCTAAAGCTTATAAAGTTGGATGCCCTTCTCTCCACAGAGTGCAACCTAAGCACGTCTTTCTGTCCAGGGTTTTATTAAGACATAACTAAAACGACTCTTCAGGCAAAGGTTGTGTTTGTAGTGAGGACTTTTTTTTCCCTAATGTTCCGATTCTATTACCTCCACCCACCTCTCCTTTTATTTGTCTAGGAATGCTCATCGTCAACCGTTAAAATGAAGGGAGGATTTTGAAAATGCTGCCTTATGACTCACTGCTCTCAAGTGATGCTCAAATTGAACTGGAGAAGTTAAACTTAGTATAAGCTGAGCCTTTGGGTACTATCCAGCACTTAGTGCCTCACACATAGTCTGCGCTTAACAAATTCCATAATTATTATTGTCAGAGAAGCAAGGGACCAGGTCCCCTCTTCTGGGTTATCTGGCAGCCCATGGAAAACAGGTGCAGGGAGGAAGATTATCTTTGGATAATAATAATAATAATAATTATGGTATTTTTTAACCACTTATTGTGTGCCAGGCACTGTACTAAGTGCTGTTGTAGATAAAAGATAATCTGGTTGGACTTAGTCCATGTCCCCTATGGAGCTCACAGTCCCAATCCCCATTTTACAGATGAGGTAACAGGCACATAGAAGTGAAATGACTTGCCCAGAGTCACACAGCACATGGTTTTTTGGCACTCCACAGTTGTATCTGTCGCCTCCGTACCCTGCATGCATTTTTCATGTCACGCCTAAGTGTTTTTCTTTCCTGAATCTTTTGTATTCTAATTTATTATGCCTCTTAAGAAGGGATTCTCTTGTAACCTTTTCTGTGACAGGGAGAAAATGTTTTCCTTAACTTCTTCTCGATAGTTTGTGCTGAACAAACTACCCCAGGCTCTTCCTAAGAGACTAGTTGCCATATTCAAACAAGAACATGCAGAAGTGGTTTCAGCCCCTCACCCTTATAGCTTGCACTCCCCTAAGATACAGTCCTACCCTTTTTTCTGAGCCTATTAGGCGGGGCTGGGGCTGGAATTAAGGCTTCTAGTCACTGTGGAACTTATTGCCAAGGGGAAGAGTGGAAAATTTGGAACCAGCGTTCTGGCTTCTGGAGCTTTAATTGCACATTTATCATGGTAACAGGCACTCAACACGTCGTTTCCCGAGTACTTAGCAATTAAAAGTCCAGAGGTGAGTTAGAGGGGACAAAAGGAAGGAACTAAAAGCAAAATACCACAGTGAGAAACAGAAGAGCACTTTCATCCTCACCATCTTTTTTCCTGTGTCTGTTCTCCCCAGCCTGTCACCACCACAGCGGTTACCCACAAGCTTTCACTCCTGGATGTTAGACCCCCAAGGCCACAGGGACCCCTTCCTTTTCCTGCCTTCCTGCCGTAGGCCATAAGCTCTGTATGGGCAGGGGTCAGTTTGTCAATTTTATTGAGCATTTACTATGTGCAGGGCACAGTACTAACAATCGCATCCTTTCCAAGAGTCTAAAAGTTGGGTTGTCATGGAGATGCCTTCCCTCCTGCAGTGGAGTGGGGTACCATCATGGCAGTGGAAGGAAGGGGAGAGGGAGACTTCACCCCTTAAAGCCCAGAGTTGTGACAGAAAGAGAGAAGGGTAGAAATTTCCATTACTAGAGGCACATCTAAGAGACTGTAAGCTCCTTGTGGGCAGGGAAAGTGTCAACCAACTCTGTGTTTTGGACTCTCCAAAGGCTTAGTATGTGCCCTGCACACAGTTAGCCATCAGTAAATAAGATAGATATCTCTCTGCCAACCTCTTCCCACAGCCCGCCTCTGACCTGGAATGCTCTCCCTCTTCATATCCGACAGACAATTATCCTTCCTACCTTCAAAGCCCTTATTGAAGGCACATCTCCGCTGAGAGGCCTTCCCTGACAAGGCCCTCATTTCCTCTTCTTCCGCTCCCTTCTGTGCCCCCTAATTTGCTCCCTTTATTCTCTCCTCCCTCAGTCCCACAGCACGTGCCCATATCCATTAATATATTTCTATTAATGCCTGTCTCCCTCTCTTGACTGTAAGCTCATTGTGCGCAGGGAATGTATCAACTAACTCTGTTATATAGTAGTATTTTACTCCCCTACAGGCTTAGTACAGTTTAGTACAGTGCCCTGCACACAGTAAGAGCTCAATAAATATGACTGACTGATTGAATGGTTGAGAACAGATTGTGATCCCCAGGCGGGACAGGGGTTGGGACTAATTCCCACTTGTGTTCTCTTTTCCAACACTCAGAATAGTGTTCAGCGCATAATAACTGCTTTATACATACTGGTGATGCTATAAGCAAGCCTGCACTGGGAAGTTCGAGATCCTGTCTCATGAGCTTTCGCCTACTTCCAGTTTCCACGAGGAAGCTGGCTAGGAGAAAATTAATTGGAGGTCTTTTCATTTAAAAGTCAGTTTAATTATGAGAGGAAGGTGCTACAGTCCCAAGACCATGGGAGGAAAAGTCATGTTTTGGTTAAATATTAATATTCAGAGCTGTGTTGATTAGCTTCACTCCAGTTGCTAAGCAACAGGGTGCTTTGTTTGAAGGCTTTTCAGAGCTTTTTCTGTGGTGGGGTAGGGGGCAGGGACCCAACTAGTAATATCATGGCATAGTAGATAGAACACAGGCCCGGGAGTCAGAAGGTCATGGGTTCTACTCCCGGCTCTGCCGTTTGCTGTGTGGCCTTGGGCAAGTCGCTTCACTTCTCTGGGCCTCAGTTACCTCATCTGTAAAATGGGGATTAAGACTGTGAGCTCCATGTGGGACAGGGACTGTGTCCAACCCTATTTGCTTGGATCTACTCCAGTTCTTAGTACAGTGATTGAAACATAGTAAGCACTTAACAAATACCACAATTGTTACTGTTATTGTGAATTCAGTTTGTGCAAACAATTTTACAGCGGCTCTAGGGTAAACACCTCCTACAGAATTCTCTGTGACTGGCGCAAGAATCGCTAGGGGAAAATGCTGGTGTTTCTGTTCCTAGTGGTAAGTGTTTAAGAGTGGGTCACAAGGGCTATACAGGAATATCCCTACAAAGTATGAAAAAGGCTCGAACATAAATCCACCCTAAAAATGAAAATAAATAAAAACTTTACCGACCTGCAAGCCAGTGTTACTTCCTCAGCCCTTAAATTAATAAATACTGCCAGCTAGCTGAACAAGTGATAACCATTTTTATTTTGCTTCCCTCTTCCCCAGCCCCCAGTTTCTGTTGGTCACTTCTTTTCTGTTTCCCATGAATGAATTTCCAAAGCACAGAGAAACTATCAGGTTGGCGATGTTTGGTCTTATTCCCTCGGTGAGAAAAGTACACCCTAAGTATAAATTAGATACTTTGTGAGGAGCCTCAGGGTATATAATTTCACTGATAATCCATCAGTGGTATTTATTGAGCAGTTATTCCGCATCGAGCTCCATCACCCACTTCACAAATTTGTCACCTTTCCCCTACCTTCCCTCTAGACTGTAAGCTCATTTTGGGCAGGGAACATGTCTACCAACTCTGATATATTGTACTCTCTCAAGCGCTTACTGCACACAGTAAGCGCTCAATAAATTTGATTGATTGATTGAAGTGAAAGCCAACATGGCCTTTACAAGGCAGTCAGCTCTTCCATATTCATCATCAGTGGCATTTATTGAGCACTTACTATGTGTAGAGCACAGTACTAAGCACATGAAAGAGTACAATACAATAGAGTTGGCAGACACCTTCCCTGCCCAAGACTAAGCTATTCCCTTCGCCAGGTAGAGAATATTTTCAATTAGCTCATGACGGCACATGAGCAGAATCAAGGAGTCCCTTTTTATTTATTTTTTTTGGTATTTAGGCACTTTTTAAAGTGGTATAATGGTATTTGTTAATCACTGCTCTAAGCACTGGAGTAGATATAGGTTAATCAGGTTGAACCCAATCTGTGTCCCATGGGGACTAACAGTCTTAATCCCATTTTACAGATGTGGTAACTGAGGCACAGAGATGTTAAGTGACTTGTCCAGGGTCACACAGCATGTATCCTGCCTATAACCCATGTAGGATTTTTGCACCTGTGTATTGATGAGGGGTGTCCACTTCAGTGCTTTGCACATAGTAAGCACTTAACAAATACCATCATTATTATTACAATACTGATGATTATATTCAAAGAGAGCCAGCTAGTTGTGGGCAGGCAGTGTGTCTGATACATTGTTGTATTGTACTCTCCCAAGTGCTTAGTACAGTGGTCTGCACAAAGTAAGCACTCAATAAATATGATTGACTGACAGCTTTGTCCTATTTCATGTATTCTGCAGCAGTACCCTGAGACTTCACTCTGGGTTTCTCTTTGTGGAAATCTCCACCTGGCAGCAGGGTAAGGCTAAGGCTGCCTGATATTTGGTGAATGTTATCAGCCGCTTGGATTAGCAGAGTGAGAATTGGAAAGGCTGCGCTGTATGTGTTTTAGAAGATAACGAGTTTCTTAAAGCCTCAAACTCATGGAGCTGTTAATAATAATCTGTTGCAAGAGAGGAAAACAGCTGTAATGAGGTCCTTAATAAAACCCCTGTCAGTGATCAAAATTTTTTTAAAAATAATATTAAAAATACAATTCAAATGCCTGAAGCCCATTGGTTATTTGGAATCTGGTGCCTCCAGAATGCACTGCAAACCCTGCCATTGTCTTTGTGATGTGATAATATGAGGACATGTCCTTTGAAGGGAAGAACAGCATGGCCTATCAATCAGTCAATCAATCAATTGTACTTACTGAGCATTTAGTTTGTGCAGAGTGCTGAACTAAGCACTTGAGAGAGTACAAAATAACAGAGTTGGCAGACACATTCCCAGACCACAGTGAGCTTCCAGTCTAGAGGACAGACATTAATATAGATAAATAAATTACAGTTATGTGCTTAAGTGCTGTGTGGCTGAGGGAGGGGTGAATAAAGGGAGCAAATTGGGGTGATGAAGAAGAGAATGGGAGAAGAGGAAATGAGGTCTTAAGGGAAGGCCTCTTGGAGGAGCTGTGCCTTCAGTAAGACTTTAAAGGTAGGAAGAGTAATTGTCGGATATGAGGAGGGAGGGCGTTCCAGGCCAGAGGCAGGATGTGGGCAACAGGTCGGCAGGGAGATAGATGAAACTGAGGTACAGTGAGAAAGTTGGCATTGGAGGAGTTAAGTGTTTGGGCTGGGTTGCAGTAGGAGGGCGCAAGGGGACTGAGCGCTTTTAAAGCTTATGATGAGTAGTTTCTGTTTGGTCTGGTGGTGGATGGGCAACCACTGGACATTCTTGAAGAGTGGGGAAACCACGGACTGAATGTTTTCATAGAAAAATTATCTGGGCAGCAGAGTGAAATATGGACTGGAGTGAGGAGAGACAGAAGGCAGGGAGGTCAGCAAGGAGGCTGCTACAGTAATCAAAGCAGGATAGGATAAGTACTAGGATTAACGTGATAGCAATTTGGATGGAGAAGAAAGGGAGGATTTTCGTGATGTGAATGTTGAACTGACAGGATGTAGTGATAGATAGAATATGTGTTCAATGAGAGAGAGGAGTCAAGGATAATGCCAAGGTTACGGGCTTGTGAGATGATAGGATGGATGGTGCTGCTCTCTACAGTGATGGGAATATCAAGGGGAGGACTGGTTTTGGATGGGAAGATAAAGAGTTCTGTTTTGGACATGTTAAGTTTGAGGTGACAAAAGGACATCCAAGTAGAGCTGTTTTGAAGGCAGGAGGAAATATGAAACTGCAGAGAAGGAGTGAGAGATCAGGGCTGGAGATATAGACTTGGGAATCATCCCCATAAAGGTAGTATTTAAAGTCATGGGAGTGAATGAGCTCTCCAAGGGAGTAGGTGTAGATGGAGGATAGAAGTGGACCCAGAACTGAACCTTGAGGCACTCTCACAGTTAGGGAGTAGGAGGCAGAGGAGTAGCCCGTGAAAGAGATTCAGAACGAGAGGATGGGGAGATAGGAGGAGAACCAAGAGAGGACAGTGTCAGTGAAGCTGAGGTTGAATAACATTTCCAGGAGAAGCAGGTGGTCAACAGTGTCGAAGGCAGCTGAGAAGTTGAGGAGGATTAAGATGGAATAGAGGCCATTGGATTTGGCAAGAAGGAGTTAATTTATGACCTTTGAGAGGGAGGTTTCTGTGGAGTGGAGGGGACAGAAGCCAGATTGGAAGGGGTCAAGGAGAAAATTGGAGGGGAGGAACTTGAGACAGCGGGTGTATTTGTTAAGCGCTTACTATGTGCCAGGTACTGTACTAAGCTCTGGGGTAGATATGAGCTAATGACATAGACTTAAACTGTTTGCTAAATCTGCAGATTTTCTCTTAATCTTTGGGCTCTGAAAACTGAGGACCCAGATCTTTATTTATTTATTTTATTTGTACATATCTATTCTATTTATTTTATTTTGTTAATATGTTTTGTTTTGTTTTTTTCTCTGTCTCCCCCTTCTAGACTGTGAGCCCTCTGTTGGGTAGGGACCGTCTCAATATGTTGCCAACTTGTACTTCCCAAGCACTTAGTACAGTGCTCTGCACACAGTAAGTGCTCAGTAAATATGATTGATTGATTGATTGATTGATTGAAGGGTCAGCATGTAAAAAGTGTGGGAGCACTAAACTTCCAAAAGTAAGAGTCCTCTAATAATGATAATAGTAATAACAATAATAATAGTAGTAAGAATAATTGTGGTATTAGTGCTTTCTATGTGCCAAGCACTGTCCTAAGTGATCGGGTAGATGCGATATAGTTCAGACTCAATTCCTGTCCCCACATGAGGCTTACAGTCTTGGGTGGGGAGGAGAACAGATATTTAATCCCCATTTTACAGAAGAGGCAACTGAGGCAAAATTAAGCGTTGTCCAAAGTCACACCGTAGATGAGTGGCAGAGCTGCGATTAGAACCCAGGTCATCTGACCCCCAGGCCTATGCTCTTTCTGCTAGACCACACTGCCCCTGTCTGAATCTGAGAGGAGCCAGTGCTTTTAGACTTCACTTTTGGGGTAGACAGAGCTTTGGGAATGGGGTTGAGGCAGGGCTGGGGCTCTGATTTGCCATAGCCATATCTTTAGAATCCCAGAGATTTCCCTGTCCCATCAGGACTGATGCCTCTCACCCACTGCCATCTTTGGGGTGCAGAGGATAAGTCAAGTGGGCCTGGTGGACACTGACACCACTTCTCCTCCTTCCCCCTTTGGATGGTTTCAACTGGAACCAGGCCTCAGAGACCAGAAGGAGTGAGCGAATGGAGGGATAGTCCTCCGAAACTCCTGCGGGGTGGCGGGAGTTTTCCGTGTGGAGGTCCCTGGCCTGGGCACTGGTTAGCTGAGAGAAAGAAATGGCAGAGAAGGAAGGCAGCTCACCTTCAAGCCTATCTCAGCACCTTTATGATGTCTTTCTGTCAAGTCTTTCACATTTCCTTTGGTTCACTCTCTCTCCTTCTGGTCTTGGAGGCTGGGACAAGGGTTGGTGCCCAGAGTCCCCATCTTTTCCATCCTCCCAGGTGACAGGTCCTGGGTATGATGTGAGGGTCCAGATGGGACTGCAGGTGGATTTTTGGGGAGGGCATTGTGGCTTGGGCTTCCGGGGTCAGCTGCAGATAGTAGGCTATTGACTGCCTCGGGGCAGGATGCCAGAGTGGGCAGCAGTGTGGTTCCTCACAAAGATGGGGGAGGCGAGGACTATTTGTCCCTCTGGACCTCTCTAAGATGGCTGCAGCTGGGCCATTTGTTATGCAGGACAGAAGCAAAGCATTAGTGGAGCAGAAGTTGAGGATCTCGCAGTTGAACAAATTTTTCTCCACCTTGAGGAAGCTGGCCCTGTGTAGAATCCCTTCCCTGGTTCGCCACGACATTTATTTTCTGTCATTTGTGTGCTCTTTTATGTGCTGGTGCCACCACCACCACCACTCTCAGCAGGAATGAAATTCCCTGGAAATCGAACCATTGGGAGTCAAAGACGCCAGAAGTCAATTGACCTCAACTAGTGTGGGGGAGGGTAATCAGTCATTCTTACAGAGCCTCATGCACATCTTTGGCTTACAAAAATGTCCTTTATTTTTAGGCTGCCTTGAATTTTGTGGGGGTCTTTTAGAGGTGGGAAGAGATACTGACTTTAATAGGGAGGTGGTTGTCCACGTGTAACCGAAGCCCCATCTAAGTGACTTGCCCAAGGTCACCCAGCAGTCAAGTAGTGGAGCCACGGTTAGAATCCAGGCCTCCTGACTCCCAGGCCCACGGTCTTTCCACTAGGCCAAGTTTCCTTGCTCTTTGTCATTTCAGACTACTCTTCCCCCCACTCAGCCCACTTTATTTTAATTAAGGCCCTCTCCCCCAAATAAAACCTCTTCTGGTTTTTCCCCCCCACAGGGCATTAAAACCTGAAGGAGCTGTGATTCCTCGGTCACCACTGAGAACATTGTGTAATCTCTAGTGGTGGACTCAGAGTTAAGGTAGGATTTCAGCTTCGGGCACTGACTGTGGTCAATATTTCTTCTTGTCCATTCGGACTTTAAAAAGGGGTCTTGAAATTCCAGGAAGCCGGCTTCATCACTGTCCATTCAGGGATCCTTTGCTTGCAAAGGGATTTGGGGGAAACTTTATATTCTACCTCCCTGGTTGGTGGGTATTTACTTAAAAGTCCCCCTTAAATAATGGGTAATACCTCTGACCTACTCCAAGATAAATCAGGAGGGATAGCAGAAGCTTATGTTCACGCTGTGTGTCTCCAAAGATGAAAGCTGATCTAACTCAGGAAAGACCAAACAACTGAGTTGGAAGCACTTACCAGGAGTGGAGATGAACCTTGGGCAAGTCACTTCACTTTTCTGGGCCTCAGTTACCTCATCTGCAAAATGGGGATTAAGACTGCGAGCCCCATGTGGGTCAGGGACTAAGTCCAAACTGATTAACTTGTATCTATCCCAGCAGTTAGTACAGTGCCCGGCACATAGAAAACACTTAATGATTCCCATTTAAACACAGAATAAAAAAGCCAACTGTGGCTCCAGCCTGAGGGCTTTGTGGGGAGGGGGTGTCAATGGAGGCCTCCCTCACCCCCACTATAGAATTTGGCCAGTAGCTTTGCCCCAGAAGCGACAAGATGGTGACTGTGATTTTGGTTCATCTCTGAGGTCAGCACAGGACTTCCCTCTTTCTGTTGGACCTGGCCCTGGGTTGGAGGTTTGACCCAGTCCTCTCTGAATTTGGAGGTTTGTTGGGGTCCCATTGGGTCCAAGGTCTGAACAGGGGGTTTACTTCCCCAAAAAAACTGGGCTTAAGAAGGAGGCCTTTTTTTATCTCTGCAGGGCCATAAGGTAATAATTATAATGATGATGGTATTTGTTAAGCATTTATTCTGTGTCAAGCACTACTCTAAGCCTGGGGTAGATACAAACTAATCAGGTTGAACACAGTCCCTGTCCCAGTTGGGGCTCACAGTCTTGACCCCCATTTTCCAGGTGTGATAACTGAGGCCCAGAGAAGTGAAGTGACTTGCCCAAGGTCACATAGCAGATAAGAGGCAGAGCTGGGATTAGAACCCATGACTTTCTGACTCCCAGGCCCGGGGTCTATCCTCTAGGCCATGCTGCTTCCCCAAACAGCGAGGTGGGGTGAGGGTGGAGGTGGTCACAAGGAGGACCACCTGGTGATGGAGTTCCTCTTTTTTTTTAAGGTTTTTGTTAAGTGCTTACTGTGTGTTAGACATTGTTCTAAGTGCTGGGATAGGTACATGTTAATTAGGTTGGACCCAGTACCTGTCTTGCATGGATTTCGCAGTCTAAGTAGGAGGGAGAACAGGTATTTAATCTCCATTTAACAGAAGAGTAAAGTGAGGCACAGAGAAATTAAGTGTCTTGACCAGCATCACACAGCAAGGAATTTGAACACAGGTCCTCTTATTTCTCCCAGTTGCAGCTCAGGAGCAACCCTAGAAATAGTCCAGGGAGCCTCCGGCAATATACGCAGACTTTCTTTTCCAGTAGAAATCTGGGAGCATTGGGGTGGGGGAGGAAGGAAGAGTGGGCATTCACAACACTCCTAGTGCCATTGCCATTTTGTTTTGCAGTTGTCCAGTATAAGGTGGGATCTTTGAAGTGTATGGATTTTTGTACAGTGCTCTGCACACAGTAAGCGTGCACATTGAATGAATGAATGAATCTTTTGATCCATGTGGTTTAGGCTGCTCTCACTATTGCAGCAGTTCTGAAAATGGTTGCCATATTTCCTCTTGAGGTGAATCGAGTTCATTTCTAGGCCAATTTGTACTTTCATTGGAATGATTTAAGGTTATTTGAACAGAAGGAGCAATGAAATTAAGATGCTTATAATTCCCTCTGGATTGTAAACCCCTCTAGATTGTGAGCTCGTCCCTCTAGACTGTAGGCTCATTGTGGGCAGGAAACGTGTCTACCAACCCTGTTATATTGTACAGTAAATATGATTGATGGATTGAAAGTAAATAAATGGCCTAAGTCATGGTACATGTATGAAATTTTGGCTAGGGAGCCAGAATAGGATTTGGGGGTTCATGTGCGGACAACTGCTTTGGAAAGCACTGTATGATTTTGAATGGTATGACTGTGGTCATCAAGCTTTCATCATTTTTCTGAACACTTACTGTTCAAGTAAAGCGAGTTAAACTTTCCAGTGCATGTAATTATTTAAAGGTAACAGTATTTATTTTGCAGTGGCTCAAAGGCCTGAGTGATTTCTTTCCACTCAGATGATTCATACTTTGGTTAAAGCAAAGTGATGAGTTTTGAAAAGGGGTGTCTGTTATGCTCTTATTATGTACAAGATCACTTGTGCACTTAGTGCAGTGCTTGGCAAGTACCATTCTTCTTGTTATTACTAGTGATTGGTAATGCAGAAACGCAAAGCTCACTGCTTTTGATAATAGGTTCATTGAGAAAGGTTCATTGTCTAAGTTATTAATTGGAGCTCAAAATTATTCTATTCCCAGGGTGGGGAGGGGGGAATCTTCTAGTCTCTCCCATAGTGTCAACCTTTTTTAATGAGTAGCCTGAACTCTGACTCAAACGAGTACAAGGTTCACCTCTTTCAGGAGGCCTCTTCAAAGGACCAGGCCTCACTGTGTGATTGCTTTGACCTTTCCACGAGAGCTCCGAAAAATCTTCTCTCAACCCAAACTGTGGCATCTTGGGCGGGCTTAAAGAGAGGAAGAATTTATATGACACCTCCGTGTTGGCCCACATGTATACCGGATGTACCCGCAAGCACATATATGTTTGTGAACATATTGACATAAAAATGTCCATCTTCCCGGCTGGCTATTTTTCATCCTCGCTGCTGACATTATTGCATTAAAAGTGCAATACTGAGCGAGGATAAGATAGTCTTAAATCAGCTCGAAGAAAGCAGTATGGGCTGAAAATATGAAAACAACCACGCAGGCAATTAATCTTCTGTGCCTTCCACTTCAGAATCAGCCTAACTACTCTCTCCACATAGCTTTCGGAAGGGACAGCGTCCTAAAAGATATATGAACATCCTGTGTGAGCCATTCGGAGGCTCCCGTGGGAACACCGAAGGCTGAGAATGCTTTTTTCAAGGAATTTTATATACTGCATTTCGCCGCCGTGGTTGTGGTTATTTCTTTTCCACATCCTCAGGAAATCAGATTTTGTTCAGTCAGATGCAGTGGGCCATTTTTGTCCATCTGTGACATGCAAATTTAACACAGAACTAGGAAGAAGTCATCGTCATCAATGACTCTGCACACAGTAAGCACTCAATAAATACGATTAATTGATTGACATTTGAGTGCCTGCTGCATACAGATTTCTGTACCAAACACCTGGGACAGTTGAAGTGGGTGGAGAACAGGTCTGCCTCTCCGAAGCACTTAGTACAGTGCTCTGCACGTAGTAAGCACTCAGTAAATCCCACTGAATTGAATGAAAGTGAAGGAAGACACACATGCTTCCGCCCTCAAGGAACTTTTGATCTAATGGGAGAGGCAAACCAAAATTATCTACAGGTGGTGGAAGAAGGGGTGGTAGAACAAGGTGGCCTAGTGGATAAAGCATGGGGCTGGGAGTCAGAAGGACCTGGGTTCTAATCCTGGCTCTGCCATTTGTCTGCTGTGTGACCTTGCACAGGTCACTTTACTTCCCTGTGCCTCTGTTGCCTGATCAGTAAAACGGGGATTAAGACTGTGAGCCCCGTGTGGGACATGGACCGTGTCCAACCTGATTAGCTTGTATAATAATGATGGTATTTGTTAAATGCTTACTATGTGCCAAGCACTGTTCTAAGTGCTGGTATAGATACAAGGTTACTAGGTTGTCTCATGTGGGGCTCACAGTCATAATTCCCATTTTACAGATGAGGTAACTGAGGCACAGAGAAGTCACTAAATACGATTGATGATGATGATGAAGTGGCGGAGTCGGAATTCGAGCCCACGACCTCTGACTCCCAAGCCCGGGCTCTTTGCACTGAGCCACGCTACTTACAGAAGTTAGGAGGCCTTCCCAGACTGAGTCCCCTCCTTCCTCTCCCCCTCCTCCCCCCTGCCTTACCTCCTTCCCTTCCCCACAGCACCTGTATATATGTATATATGTTTGTACGTATTTGTTACTCTATTTATTTATTTTACTTGTACATATCTATTCTATTTATTTTATTGTGTTAATATGTTTTGTTTTGTTCTCTGTCTCCCCCTTCTAGACTGTGAGCCCACTTTTGGGTAGGGGCTGACTCTCTATGTTGCCAACTTGTACTTCCCAAGTGCTTAGTACAGTGCTCTGCACACAGTAAGCGCTCAATAAATACGATTGATTGATTAAATGACCTGCCCAAAGTCACACAGCTGACAAGTGGCGGAGCTAGGATTAGAACCCATGACCCCTGACTCTCAAGGCTGTGCTCTTTCTACTAAGCCACGCTGCTTCCCTCGGGCTTGGTACAGTGCCTGGCATGTAGTAAGCGCTTAACAAATACCACAATTATTATTAGTTAGTATTATTATTATTGTAACTGGAGAGGAGGAATCTAGGGGTCAACTTTCCAAGCTCAACTTGAGCGTGAGGATGAGGACTGGGATGGGACAGACTTCAGAGAGCTGTTAGGTGATCAGTACACCATTCTGGGCCCCTCTAGACTGTAAGCTCCTCGTGGGCAGGGAATGTATCTGTTGTTACTTTGTACTCTCCCAGTGTGCTGCCCACAGTAAGCAAAATCATTGTAGTAAGTGTAATATTACAGTTATCTCGGAGAAGCAGCGCAGCCTAGTGGATAGAGCATGGACCTGGGCGTCCAAAATACCTGGGTTCTAATCCCGGCTCTACCACTTGTCTGCTGTGTAACCCTGGGGAAGTCACTTCACTTCTCTGGATCTCTGTTCCCTTATCTGTAAAATGGGGATTGAGACACGTGAGACAGGGAACATTTCCATCCCAATTTGCTTGTATTCACCTCAGTGCTTAGAACAGTGCCTGGCACATAGTGAACGCTTAACAAATCGCTCAGTGGAAAGAGCACGGGATTTGGAGTCAGAGGTCTTGGGTTCGAATTCAGGTTCTGCCACATTCATTCATTCATTCAGTTGTATTTATTGAGCGCTTACTGTGTGCAGAGCACTGTACAAGCGCTTGGGAAGTACAAGTTAGCAACATATAGAGACGGTCCCTACCTAACAGTGGGCTCACAGTCTAGAAGGGGGAAACAGACAACAAAACAAAACATATTAACAAAATAAAATAAATAGAATAAATATGTACAAATAAAATAAATAGAGTAATAAATACGTACAAACATATATACAGGTACATGTATATACATGTCTGCTGTGTGACCTTGGGCAAGTCATTAACTTCTCGGAGCCTCAGTTACCTCATCTGTAAAATGGGGGTGATGACTGTGAGCCCCACATGGGACAACCTGATCACCTTGTATCCCCCCAGCACTTAGAACAGTGCTTTGCACATAGTAAGTGCTTAACAGATGCCATTATTATAATTATTAAATACCATTAAAAAAAAACCAAGGAGAAGCAACATGGCTGAAAGGAAAGGGCATGGATCAGGGAGTCAGGATCTGGGTTCTAATCCCAGCTCTGCCAGTTGCTTGCTGTGTGACCTTGCGCAACTCACTCAACTTCTCTGTGCCTTAGCCCTCCTAGACCGTATTGTATAATACAGTCCTCTTCTATTTAGACTGTAAACCCCATGTGGGACAGATTAACTTGTATCTACTCCAATGCTTAGAACAGTAGAACAATGCTTAGAACAATGCTTAGAACAATGCTTAGAGAAGCAGCGTGGCTCAGTGGAAAGAGCCTGGGCTTGGGAGTCAGAGGTCATGGGTTCAAATCCCAGCTCTGCCACTTGTCAGCTGTGTGACTTTGGGTAAGTCACTTAACTTCTTTGTGCCTCGGTTACCTCATCTGTAAAATGGGGATTAAGACTGTGAGCCCCACATGGGACAATCTGATCACCTTGTATCCTCCCCAGCGCTTAGAACAGTGCTTTGCCCATAGTAAGCGCTTAACAGATGCCATCAAAAAAACCCCCCAAAAAACAGTATTTGACCCATAGTAAGCGCTTAACAAATACCATAAAAAACCCCCCACCATCCAGGAAGTTTCCTCAGATTTCAGAGTTCCCTTGTTTTCAAGTAAGCTCCTTCTTTCTTGGGAAATTAAAATCCTTTCCATCTCCTCTCACCTATCCTTGTGCTCGGGCTGTGCCGGTGGGCATTTTACAACATGTGGTTTGAGCCCCAACTCAGTTCAGCTGAGTCTGGACAGCTAATAAACTCTGACGCCCCCACAATTGGATCATTTATTTTACCGAGTCTCCTCCCTGATTATAAGCTCCTTGAGGGCTGGGACTATGTCATCTAACTCTATTAATAATGGTGGCATTTGTGATGCACTAATTATACGTCAAGCGCAGTACTAACCATCTAGATACAAGATGATCTGACTGCTGTAGTCTCCAAAGCGCTCAGTATTATATTTTTTTTGTGGTATCTGTTAAGTACTTACTAGGTTCTAGGCACTGTACTAAGCCCTGGAGTAGATACAAGTTAATCAGGTGGACCCAGCCCATGTCCCACATGGGGCTCGTAATTTTAATACCCATTTTTACAGATGTGGTAACTGAAGCCCAGTGAAGTGACTTCTTACTCCCAGGCTCTTGCTCTATGCTCTAGGTATAGTTAGTGCTCTGCACAGGCGCTCAAAAAATGCAATTGATTGGCAGTCTGGGTCCTGCAGAGGTCCTTGCTGACGAGAGTAGGGGGGCCACCACCGGGGTGAAGACTGGCCCCAGACCTGGCTCTTAGGGTTGGGATGGTTGTGAATAATTGAGCCAGAGATGGAGCAATGAGTCATCTGAGGACGCTTCCCTCCTGGCCAAAGTGAAGAGCTCTTCTTATGGTTGCTCTTACAGAATTGATCTCCATTATTTTTTTCCCTGTGGATCTGTCCTCTCGATGTCTCTCCCTGGCTTGCGCTCTCACTCTCTCCCTCCTCTTTCAGATTGCCAGCTCACTGTGAGCCGGGTACTGTGTCTGAATCAATGTACTGGAAACTTCCTTCAGCACTTTGAAGAGCGCTTTAACTGTTGGCAGTACTCATTATTGCTCCTGCCCTGGTGTCTTCCAACTCTGTTGCATTGTACTCTCCCAAATGCATAGTACAGTGCTCTGCAGGCAGTAAGCACTCAATAAATACAATTAGCAAATACTATTATTATCATTATTTTTTATGGTGTCTGTTAAACACGTATGTTCCAGGCCCTATACTAAGTGCTGGGGTAATAATAATAACAACAGGCCCTATACTAAGTACTGGGGTAATAATGATGATGATGATGGTATTTGTTAAGCACTTACAAGGTGCTGAACTGTGTTCTAAGTGCTGGGGTAGATACAAGCTAGTCAAGTTGGACCCAGTCCCTGTGCCCCATGGGGTTCACAGCCTTAATCCCCATTTTACAGACGAGGTCACTGAGGCCCAGAGAAGTGAAGTTGCCCAGGGTCACCCAGAAGACAAGTCGTAGAGCTGGGATTAGAACCCAAGTCCCTTTGACTCTCAGGCCCATGCTCTATCCACGGGGCCCTGCTGCTTTTCATATATCATATTATTAATGATATAATAATAATAATGGTATTTGGTAAGCTCTTGCTATATGCCAAGCACTGTTCTAAGTGCTGCGGTAGATACAAGCAAATCAGGTTGGACCCAATCCCTGTCCCACATGGGACTCACAGTCTTAATCCTCATTTTCCAGAGGAGATCACTGAGGCCCAGAGAAGTGAAGTGACTTGTCCAAGGCCACACAGCAGATAAGTGGTGGAGCCAGGATTAGAATCCAGGTCCTTCTGACTCCCAGGCCTGAGCTCTAACCACTAGGCCAGGCTGCTTCTCATCTATCATATTATTATTATAAATATTATTATTATTAATATCGGGTACACCCCCACCCGCTAACTTCGGGATACCTCAGCCATATGTGACTTAATAGGTGGGCTGCAGCCCATCTGACCTCTCCCTTTCTCTTTGCCAAAGAACTGGCATGCATGTCAGTGTCCCAGGCGGAGCTCCTGTCTTTGTCAGTCCCCCCGCACTCCTGGCCGATCCCGCAGCAGCGGGCCGGGCCCCCAGATACGCTGCCATCTGGACAGCCGACACAAAGGCCGGGTGAGGAGGTGACAGGGAAATCGTGCCCCCTTTTGTTGTTCCTCATCAGATGTGTCATCTTTGGCTTTCTCTCGGTCTCTGTCTCTCTCTTTTTTTCCCTCCATTTGCCAAAGGAGCTTCGGTTGTAAGATGCAGTAGAAGGAGTGTGGTCTAGTGGATAGAGCATGGGCCTGGGAATCAGAAGGACCTGGGTTCTAATTCCAGCTCCACCACTTATCTGCTGTGAAACCTTGGGGAAGTCACTTCACTTCTCTGGGCCTCAATTACTTCATCCATATAATGGGGATTGAGATGGTGAGCCCCATGTGAGACAGGGACTGTGTCAAACTTGATGTACTTGCATCCACCCCTGTGTTTAGTACAGCGCCTGGCACATAGTAAGTGTTTAACAAATACCGTCATTATTTGTGTCAAACTTGATTTACTTGCATCCACCCCCGTGCTTAGTACAGCGCCTGGCACATAGTAAGTGTTTAACAAATACCACCATTATTATTATGAGAAAACTGAGGCCCAGAGAAGTGAATTGCCAAGGTCAGTAAATTCGATTGACTGACTGATTGACCTTGGACCCGGATGGACCAACCCAGGAATGACATTGCGTACGGCCTCAAGATCGGTCCGGTTGGTGGGGGGGGGGGGCGGGGGGAGATTGTGCTCCCGTTCAATGTCAGTGCGGCTCTGTAAGCCGGGCGTTCGTATTTCGTCCGGGTTTTGTCCGTGACTCTCTCCCAAGAGCCTGAAACTACCTATGCACAGCAAAAAGCAGGCTTTGTATCTTACATGGGAAGGTGATTGATTATTAGAGCTGAGTAAACCTTCAGCATTTCTTCCCGAGACCCGAGCAGCATTCTATTTTAGTTGGTAAGCATATTTGCTATTTTTGGTTACATCTTTCCCTCTCCCCTTCCCCCCATCAGCTCACTCTGACCCCCACCTCCCCTACACACACACACAAACACACACACGCACACATACACGAGAAATTCTGTCAGGATATTTTTGGCTGATTCTCAAAAAGTCAAAAAAATCAATCGTCTTTCTTCATGCTCAGAAGGCCCCCTTCTCCCCCACCCCTTCCCCCAGGGAATCAGAGTAGAGCAGCAGGGGGAGGTTCTGGGTGTTTCTTGTCTCTGAAGGCCACAGCAAATGAAATATTAAAAATGAAGGAGCGTCTGGATGACTCACTCCCTCTAAAGTGCCTGTCCTGCTGGGTTCTGCACAGTAAGCAGAGGGAGGGTACAGGAAGCCTGCCATTTCGTGAAGAACTTGCTTCTTCCTGGCCCAGTGGCGCTCAGGAGTGGCTGTGTGAGCCTTCTGAGGGAAGGAGCAGGAGAGAAAAAATTCTGTTTGAAATTGGCCCTCTCTCTGGCCAGACAGTGGCCCTTCTTGCCGGATTCCCTCCGGGGTTCTCCTGGCCATCGCCTCCCATTGCTGCAGAAGAGAGGCCACTAGCTTTCTCCTAAGACATCTTGCTAGATCCAGGCTATTCTGGTGTGTGTGGGGGGTGGGGGGTATCTAGAATACCAGGCTATTCTGAAATTTAAAAATGCCACATATTCCTCCTCGCTGATCTTCCTGCTTCCCCACTCTAGACCATACTTCACTCTGCTGACTGGATTATTTTTCTAAAACACCATTCTGGACCTATCTCCCCACTGCTTCCAGTGGCTGCCTGTTCCACTCTGTATCACGCATACTTTTTGACGACTGGCTTTGAGATACTCCATCAATTCTCATCTCTTCCCCCTCCACCGTCACACCCATACACACCCTTAAACTAATCTTCTTCATTCCCCTACATTTTAGCTTGCTTGCTTCCTCTCAAGCCAACCTACTCACTGGGTCTCATTCTCATCTCTCTCATCAGTCTCATCTGTAAAATGGGGACTAAGACTGTGAGTCCCATGTGGGACAACCTGATCTCCTTGTATCTTAGTACATAGTAAGTGCTTAACAAATATCATCATTATTATTATTATCAGTCAGTCAGCTGGAAAAGCAGCACAGCTTAGTGAATAGAGCTCCTGCCTGGGATTTCGAAGGAACTTGGTTCTAATCCGACTCTGCCACATGTCTACTGTGTGACCTTGGGCAAGTCACTTCACTTCTCTGGGCCTCAGTTCCCTCATCTATAAAATGGGGATGAAGACTGTGGCCCCATGTGGGACAGGGACTGTGTCTAACCTAATTAACTTGTAATTACCCCAGTTCTTAGAACAGTTCTTGGAACATAGTAAGTGCTTAACAAGTACTATAATAACAATAATCATATTTATTGAGCGTTTACTGTGTGCAGAGCACTGTACTAAGCACTTGGAAGAGTAAACAGACACAGTCCCTGCCCATAATGAGCTGTTGCTTACACCCACCCCTCACATCTGGCAGACCTCTCCTCTCCCCATCTTCAAGGCCTTTTGGAAATCCTCAAGTGCTTAGTACAGTGCTCTGCACACAGTAAGTGCTCAATAAATACAGTGGATCGATTGAATGAATGAATGAATGAACTAATGAAATCACATCTCCTCCAGAAAATTTGGTCTAAAAGGCACCCTGATTTTGATGATTTTCTCATTAGGGCCTTTTGGAAATCCTCAAGTGTTTAGTACAGTGCTCTGCACACAGTACGTGCTCAATAAATACAGTGGATCGATTGAATGAATGAATGAATTAACTAATGAAATCACATCTCCTCCAGAAAGTTTGGTCTAAAAGGCACCCTGATTTTGATGATTTTCTCATTAGGGCGAGCAGAGTCATCATCATTTCTTAATTTCTTCCTTCAGAAGACCCAGTATTACTTGTCTTTGTAAGCCCTTCCGTAAATGTTCCCTAATTTACTGTCCTTAGTTTCTTTTAATAATCCCATTTGCAGAGGAAATGGCAGGGGAAAAAAATGGCTTTGGAGACCAAAACATCACTTGGGGACATAAATCTAAATTTTTTCTGTTCATGCTGCCTCTCTTCCTCTATCTTCTTGTTCCCCTCCCCTGTCTCCTCAGGCCTCTCCCTGCTTGTCTTCCTTGCACCTCCTCCCTCCCCTTCCACTTTCCCTTTGCTCCTCTGTCTAGTCTTTCCACCATTTCTTCTCCATTCCCTTCCCCCTTTCCTTATTTTTCCACTCAGAATTTAAACTAAAATTTTCTAGAAAGTGAAGCATCGTGTCTTTACCACTGACGTGTTTCTTAAAAAAAACCCTTAATCTTGCTTTTTTGCATTTTAGATTTTAAACTCCTTGAGGGCAGGAATTATGGGTTTGTTGTTGTTGTTGTTGTTGTTTTTCAAATTTTAATTATACCATTCATTCATTCATTCAATCTTATTTATTGAGCACTTACTGTGTGCAGAGCACTGTACTAAGTGCTTGGGAAGTACAAGTTGGCAACATATAGAGACAGCCCGTACCCAACAGTGGGCTCACAGTCTAGCGTTATGCCCAGTCAGTATACTTTGTCTACAACAAATAGAAAAAATTCAGTCCAAAAGCATCACTTTTCATTCATTCATTCAATCATTTTTATTGAGCACTTACTGTGTGCAGAGCACTGTACTAAGCGCTTGGGAAGTACAAGTTGGCAACATATAGAGACGGTCCCTCCTCAACAATGGGCTCAGGGAGCCGAGTGTTCTACCGTTAATTAGCTAATGTTTGTCCAGGGCTTGAAAAATGAAAAGTACTGTCTTGGTCTTAAATATTATTATTATTATTGTTGTTATTATTATTAGCCCCATTTCTGCTAGAACTGGCTTTCTTTAATTGGGACTGGATAATAGCTTCATCTTCCTAATTGGCTGGGATGTGGCTAGAAACCAATTTCACTTATGTATTCCGTGGCTTTCACGTTCTATCTTATTGGGTCACTTCTGAGACCTTGCACTGGCTTCTGGGAAGATGCTCGGGCTGCTGATCAACACTCAATTAACACCTCTTCCTCGTAGCCTAGCGTGAACTTCTTAAATTTAAAAATTTCAGGGGACCACTTAAAGTGGAATTAAAGTGCAAGTGCAATATTTAAGATGCATGAAATTGTTTTATGCATTATCACATTAACTAGCCCTGAATTTATGCAGTGCGTATAAGCAAGGGGCAATTAAAGTGCAGAAGGAAAAAAAATATAGATAGGCTTGGTGTCTCGTCCTCTTTTATACCTGTGAAGATATCTGCTTTGTAAAATTCCAAACATCCTGCCACGAGGAAGAATTGTGTAATGCAAAAGTTTATGTGTCTATCTACGATTTGCTGATTCCTTCTGTCCCCCTCAGGATCATACCTGGAGAGTTTCTGGTACTCTACCAGTATCTGCTATTGGAGGGGGCATCAAGCAGGGGCATATCCATTTCATTCCTAGCTTGGGCAGTGGCTAGTGAGTGGAAGGCAATGTGTTACATGTCAAAACTCACCTGTGCTGGGCAGCAGTGGCATGGGAGAGAGTTGAGGGCGAAGACTCAAGTTTACTGTGTGGAAGAAGGCAATGGTAAACCACTTCTGTTTTCTTTTTTCTACCAAGAAAACTCTGTGGATACACTACCAGAACTATTGCAGGTGGAGGTGGGGCATTCTGGAAGAGATGTGTCCGTGGAGTCGCTATGCGTCGGAAACAACTCGACAATGTAAGACAAGACAAGATTCCTTTGGGCCAGGACAATTTATATCTGGACCGCGAATCCCTATTCAACAGAGATATGCAGTTAGAGCATTAATATGGACTGGATTGAGGAGAGACAGGAGGCAAGGAGGTCAGCAAAGAAGCTGGTAATAATATGGTAGCCAAGGTAGGATAGGATAAGTGCTTGGGTCACCATGATAGCCATTTGGATGGAGAGGAAAAGGCAGATTTTAGTAATCTTGTGAAGGCAGAATCGACAAGATTTGGTGACAGAATGAGTATGTGGGTTGATTGGAAGAGCCGAGTCTAGGATAATGCCAAGGTTCTGGGGCTTATGAGGCAGGGAGGAAACAGGATTTCTGAAGTTCTTATTGTGTGCAGAACACTGTGCTAAGCCCTGGGAAAGAATGCACAACTGGAAACTACATATGGTCTCTAACCCTTGTGGCGGCTCATTTTAATAGCCAGGGTAAAACGTCAAATGGTGGGTTTTTTATCGTATTTATTAAGCACTTACTATGTGCCAGACACTGTACTAAGTGCTTGGTTTTGCCACCACATCACCTATGTACATATACACCTACGTTTTGCTACTTCCTTTGTCTGTAATTGGCTTTAATGTCTGTTTCACCCACTAGATTGTAAGCTCTTTGAGGACAGGGAATTGTATCTTACCAACTGAATGGCACTGTATTGTAGGACAGTGCTCTACACACAGGAAGCGCTCAATAAATACCATTGATCGGTTGATGAGCCGGCAGCACAAGACAGAGCAGCCTAGCCTACAGCAATCAGAAAGGAATGCCTCTCTTAGACCAACCCCATGGAGTATTCATTCATTCATCGCATTTATTGAGCCCTTACTGTGTGCAAAGCACTGTACTAAGCGCTTGGGAGAGTACCATACAACAAACAGACACAGTAAATGGACAACTGTTTCATGTACAGCAAGTAGCAAGTGTGGTAGTAAGGAGCATAGGGTAGTCTTGACATACACCCTGGGCACGATGCATCATAATGCCCCAAGAATTTATCCTATCCTTCTTTGACTATTGCTCTAACAAAAAAATGCTCTAACTGTGAACTAATTATGGACAGGGAACATCACTGTTTATTGTTGTATTGTACTTTCCCAAGCGCTTATTACAGTGCTCTGCACACAGTAAGTGTTCAATAAATACAAATGAATGAATATAATTTGGCCTACTGGAGAGAGCATGGGGCCAGGAGTCAGGCGACCTGGGTTCTAATCCTGGCTCTGCTAATTCTTTGCTGTGACTTTGGGCAAATCATTTCTCTGTGCCTCAGTGTTCTCATCTGTAAAATGGGGATTCAACACCTGTTCTCCCTCCTACTCAGACCTGACACATGGTGCTTTATAAATACCTTTAAAAAAAAGTGAGGTATTAGTGCTAAAGTAAGCATCCATCCCCTTGGTGACATCCTCAACCAAAAGTGAGGCCTTGTTCTCTTTGTAAGAAGCTCCTATCACCTCCAGTTGCTTTAGTATGCACCTGGAATTGTGGAAACAAGATTTCCCGACAACAGGATTGACCATAGCTCACATTCTCCTCTGCCTGGCAGAAACCATATACTGCCAGCTGGAAAAACAAGGGATAATGAAGGAAGATGTTTCTGACATAAACCCCCCTGAGGTCGCTGCACTGAGCTGGGCTGGGCTGTCATCATTACTTATTAACCATGGGCTTGATCCCTTGGATAGCCAGAGACAGTAAAATATTCTCTGGGAGTAAGGCAGTCAAATGGAAGAGGGGCATTCGCACTTCCAGGTAACCCATTATATTTTTAATAATAATGAAAGTAATAAAATATCTGTGGCATTTATTAAGCTCTTACTAGGTGCCAGGGACTGTACGAAGTGCTGGGGTGGATACGAGCAGATTGGGTTGGACACAGTCCCTGTCCCATGTGAAGCTCACAGTCTCAATCCCCATTTTACAGATGAGGGAACTGAGGCTCAGAGAAGTGAAATGACTTGCCCAAGGTCACATGGCAGACAAGCAGCAGAGCCAAGATTAGAACCCACGACCTGCTGACTCCCAGGTTCGTGCTCTATCCACCATACCAGGCTGCCTCGAAGAGATGCTGTGACCCAAGAAAGGGGACTTTTAAATGCAGGGAGAGTGGGTTCGGATGAGAGGGAATGGCAAGGACCATGAAATACGTGGTGCCACAAACAGTCTCAATCTTGACCTTTTAGTCCCTGCTTTGAGTGAGTACCTCAACCAGGAGGCTCTCCTCTGTGCTCGCCAGGAGACTGTGAGCTCCTTGAGAAGCAGCGTGGCCTAGTGGATAGAGCCTGCGCCTGGAAATCTGAAGGACCTGGGTTCTAATCCTGCTCTGTATTGGTGTGTCACCTTGGGCAAGTCATTTCACTTCTCTTTGCTTCAGTTTTCTCATCTGTAAAATGGGGATTAAGAATGTGAGCCCCACATGGGACAGGGACTGTGTTCAACTCGATTTGCCTGTAACCACCCCAGTGCTTAATACAGTGCCTGGCACATAGTAAGTGCTTAACAAATAATAATAATAATGATAGTATTTGTTAAGCACTTACTGTGTGCAAAGCACTGTTCTAAGCACTGGGAAGGATACAAGGTAAGGTGATCAGATTGTTCCACGTGGGGCTCACAGTCTTGATCCCCATTTGACAGATGAGGTAACTGAGGCACAGAGAAGTTGTGACTTGCCCAAAGTCACACAGCTGACAAGTGGCGGATCCGGGATTAGAACCCACAACCTCTGACTCCCAAGCCCAGGCTCTTTCCATGGAGTCACGCTGCCACGGTAATAATAACAATTATTATTATTATTATTGAGGGCAGGGATCGTGTCTACCAACTCCATTGTAATCTCCCAAGCACTTAGTATGGTACTCTGTACTACTGATTGATTGCTGTAGATCTAGGATAGTGTTTATCCCACAATTCTTTGTCTTTCCAACTAAAGTTTCCATTACAAAGAAGAAAAACAAAAGAACTTGTTTTCAACATCCCCGTTGCTGAGATCCTTTTGTTTTTCCTGTGGATTGGCTGTTCAGCAGAAAGTCACTTTTTTAGGTAGGTGGAAATGAATACAGGAGCTCATAGGCATTATTTTCCATAATCATTACCCCACCCACTCCCTGAAGCTTACAGTGTGTACTTGATCATCAGCCTATTGAGGAAACACATTTTATATTTAAGTACCATCAAAATACCTCTTAGCTACTACTATTTGTCACATGCTGACAGCATTTGTGCTGCAGAGGAGAGCTCCACCAGTTTTTTTTTTTTTTTACCATCCCGAGGGGCAATGCAATGTAGGCACAAACTTTCAGCTAATTTGGCTAAATAGGAGACACAAAATGATGGAAAACACCTCCAGCAGTGCCATATTGGATCAAACCAATCCCATCCAGCCCAGTACACCCAATTCTCTTGCTTTTTTGCAAAAACATGTTCGGGAAAACTCACTCTGTAGTACAGATAGTACACAGTTATTACTAGTATTATCATTATTGTGAAATCTCCCTGCACTTAATCCCTGCCGGATCAATATGTCACAACGCAGAGAAGTTTAGCATTATTGGCAATGTGGAAGATTTCGCTGAACCCTCCTTCTTCCAAGTCATTTATGGAAATGTTAAATAAAAGTAGTCTTCACCCTGAAACCTGAGGGACTCTGCTTTGTATACTTCTCCATCTAGAAGCAGTGTTGCCTAGTGGACAGAGCACAGGCTTGGGAGTTGGAAGGACATGATCTCTAACCTTGGGCAAGTCACTTGACTTCTCTGGGCCTCATCTGTAAAATGAGAATTAAGAATTGGACTGTGTCCAACCTGGTTTGCTTATATACAGCCCAGTGCTCAGTACAGTGCCTGGCACATAGTAAGCGCTTAAATATTGTTATAATGATCATTATTACTATCTCTTTCCTGTGTTTCCTTTCTTTAAATCAGTTTTCTAATCATGAGAGAACATTTCCCCGAGCATTACCAAAAAAGAAAAAAAAGGAATATGGGTAGAGATTAAGGAACTTGGCCCTGGTTCAAAAGAAGGACTTATCTGCTAACTCAGTTGTATTGTCCTCTCCCGAGTGCTTAGTACAGTGTTCCGCACATAATAAGCGCTTAATAAATTTGATTGACTGATTGATTGATTGTACCCTTGGAAATGCGTGGAGAGGGAACAAAGCCAACTCTGTGATCCCTCTCTCTGATCATAATCTTCTCACCTGCCTCCTCACTCACACTCCTTTCCCCTGTAAATCCGTATTACTCCCTCACAGAGATCTCCGCTCTCTGGACCCCACCCATCTTTCGGAGCGCCTCACACCCCACCTCGCCGCCCTCTCCTCTCTACCCAGTCTTGATGATCAGATTACTGCTCTCAACTCTACCCTTTCTACTCAGCTAGACTCGCTCGCTCCCCTTTCCCTTCGCCGCTCTCGCACCACTAACCCACAGCCCTGGATCACTGCCACTGTCCGCCTCCTTCGCTCTTATGCTCGAGCTGCTGAACGCTGCTGGCGAAAGTCTAAACACCATGCCAACCTCGTTCACTTCAAGTTTATCCTTTCCTGCCTTAACTCAGCCCGCTCTTCTGCCAGACAAAACTATTTCTCCTCCCTTATTGACACCCATGCCCATCACCCCCGCCAGCTCTTCCGTACATTCAACTCCCTTCTCAGGCCCCCGGTTCCTCCCCCTCCTCCTTCCCTCACCCCCAACGATCTGGCCTCCTACTTCATTAACAAAATTAAATCCATCAGGTCCGACCTCCCCAAAGTCTCTTCCCCCCTTTCTCCAACCCCCCGGCTCTCAACACTCTCTGCTACTCTCCCATCCTTCCCAGCGGTATCCTCAGAGGAACTCTCCTCCCTCCTCTCAAGTGCTACTCCGGCCACCTGTGCTTCTGACCCCATTCCCTCTCATCTTATGAAATCTCTCGCTCCATCCCTTCTCCCCTCCTTAACTTCCATCTTCAACCGCTCACTCTCCACTGGTTCCTTCCCCTCTGCCTTCAAACATGCCCATGTCTCTCCCATCCTAAAAAAACCCTCTCTTGACCCCACCTCACCTTCTAGTTATCGTCCCATATCCCTCCTACCATTCCTTTCCAAACTCCTTGAACGAGTTGTCTACACGCGCTGCCTAGAATTCCTCAACAACAACTCTCTCCTCGACCCCCTCCAGTCTGGCTTCCGTCCCCTTCATTCCACGGAAACTGCGCTCTCAAAGGTCACCAATGACCTCCTGCTTGCCAAATCCAACGGCTCATACTCTGTCCTAATCCTCCTCGACCTCTCAGCTGCCTTTGACACTGTGGACCACCCCCTTCTCCTCAACACGTTATCTGACCTTGGCTTCACAGACTCCGTCCTCTCCTGGTTCTCCTCTTATCTCTCCGGTCGTTCTTTCTCAGTCTCTTTTGCAGGCTCCTCCTCCCCCTCCCATCCTCTTACTGTGGGGGTTCCCCAAGGTTCAGTGCTTGGTCCCCTTCTGTTCTCAATATACACTCACTCCCTTGGTGACCTCATTCGCTCCCACGGCTTCAACTATCATCTCTACGCTGATGACACCCAGATCTACATCTCTGCCCCTGCTCTCTCCCCCTCCCTCCAGGCTCGCATCTCCTCCTGCCTTCAGGACATCTCCATCTGGATGTCCGCCCGCCACCTAAAGCTCAACATGTCGAAGACTGAGCTCCTTGTCTTCCCTCCCAAACCTTGTCCTCTCCCTGACTTTCCCATCTCTGTTGACGGCACTACCATCCTTCCCGTCTCACAAGCCCGCAACCTTGGTGTCATCCTCGACTCCGCTCTCTCATTCACCCCTCACATCCAAGCCGTCACCAAAACCTGCCGGTCTCAGCTCCGCAACATTGCCAAGATCCGCCCTTTCCTCTCCATCCAAACCGCTACCCTGCTAATTCAAGCTCTCATCCTATCCCGTCTGGACTACTGCACTAGCCTTCTCTCTGATCTCCCATCCTCGTGTCTCTCTCCACTTCAATCCATACTTCATGCTGCTGCCTGGATTATCTTTGTCCAGAAACGCTCTGGACATATTACTCCCCTCCTCAAAAACTTCCAATGGCTACCGATCAATCTGCGCATCAAGCAGAAACTCCTCACCCTGGGCTTCAAGGCTCTCCATCGCCTCGCCCCCTCCTACCTCACCTCCCTTCTCTCCTTCTACTGCCCAGCCCGCACCCTCCGCTCCTCCACCACTAATCTCCTCACTGTACCTCGCTCTCACCTGTCCCGCCATCGACCCCCGGCCCACGTCATCCCCCGGGCCTGGAATGCCCTCCCTCTGCCCATCCGCCAAGCTAGCTCTCTTCCTCCCTTCAAGGCCCTGCTGAGAGCTCACCTCCTCCAGGAGGCCTTCCCAGACTGAGCCCCTTCTTTCCTCTCCCCCTTGTCCCCCTCTCCATCCTCCCGTCTTACCTCCTTCCCTTCCCCACAGCACCTGTATATATGTATATATGGTTGTACATATTTATTACTCTATTTATCTATTTATTTATTTATTTTACTTGTACATTTCTATCCTACTTATTTTATTTTGTTGGTATGTTTGGTTCTGTTCTCTGTCTCCCCCTTTTAGACTGTGAGCCCACTGTTGGGTAGGGACTGTCTCTATGTGATGCCAATTTGTACTTCCCAAGCGCTTAGTACAGTGCTCTGCACATAGTAAGCGCTCAATAAATACGATTGATTGATTGATTGATCTGCTGAATTCAGGCTGGTTTCAAATGGCCCCAAAGCTCACTGGATCCGCAAAATGGCTGAATTAGAGAATGCACTTCCAGAGCTCTCCTGAAGACTGCTAGGAATAGAGCAGAACTGGACTAAGAGCCCGGGCTCGGAAGTCAGAGGATCTGGGTTCTAGTCCTGACTCTGCCTCTTGTCTAGTGTGTGACCATGGGGGAGTAGGGAGATCACTTGACTTCTCTGGGCTTTGGTTCCCTCGCCTGCAAAATGGGGATTCGATACCTGTTCTCCCTCCTATTTACTCTGTGAGCTCCATGTTGGACATGATCATATCGTATCTACCCCAGTGCTTAGTAGAGTGCCTGGCACATGGAAAGCGCCTAATAAATACCACAGTTATTATTTTGGGTGCTTCCCTGGAAGAGAGAGATTGACTCACAATAGACAGTAAGTGCACTGTGGGAGCATGTCTATCACCTCTGTTGTCCTCTAGACAGGGAACATGTCTACTAACTCTGATACTCTCCCTAACACTTAGTACAGTGCATTGTACACAGTAAGTGCTCAATAATTACCATGGATAGACTAGTGGACACAAGTAAGGGCCATTTCCAGGATGAGCAGGGACATGAGTGGGTCAGACTGGGCTTGGTGGGGACTTCCTCATCCAAAAATTCATTGAGACTCTTAAGCCATCTCTTTCATCTTGGATGCATCCTTTTCCTCCATGACTAAGTGGTCCTATTGATTTTTTCTGGCTGGTTTCCTGATTTGGGTGTATTATTTGAAGACTTTTATAGTGTTAGCTTCCTTAAAAGGAGTTCTCACATTCAAGGCTGAAAGCAAAGGCAATTTTCTAATCGGCATGCTATCACTTTTTTAATTTTTATGGTATGTGTTAAGTGCGTTCTATGTGCCAGGCACTGTTCTAAGCACTGGGGTAGACGTAAGTTTATCAGGTTGGACCCAGTCCTTTTTCCCCATAGAGTTCACAGTCTTAATCCCTGTTTTACAGATGAGGTAATGGAGACACTGAGAAGTCACTGAGAAGTGACTTGCCCAAGATCCCACAGCAGCTACGTGGCGGGGCTGGGATTAGAACCCAGGTCTTTCTGACTCCCAGTCCCGTGCTCCATCCACTAGGCTTTGCTGCTTCCCACTTTTAGTGGGGAGGGGGAGGTTGTGTGGGATTGAGATGGGATGGCACAAGTCAACCCTCTGCCAGGGGAAGGGTCCGGAATGTCCCCAAAGGCTTCTAGGCTAGATTCATTCATTCAATCATATTTATTGAGCGCTTACTGTGTGCAGAGCACTGTACTAAGCACTTGGGAAGTACAAGTTGGCAACATATAGAGACGGTCTCTACCCAACAACCGGCTCACAGTCTCCAAGGGGGAGACAGACAACAAAACAAAACATGTGGACAGGTGTCAAGTCATCAGAACAAAAAGAACTAAAGCAAAATGCACATCATTAGCAAAATAAATAGAATAGTAAATATGTACTAGTAAAATAAATAGAGTAATAAATCTACAAACATATATGCAGGTGCTGTGGGGAGGGGAAGGAGGTAGGGCGGGGGGATGGGGAGGAGGAGAGGAAAAAGGGGGTTCAGTTTGGGAAGGCCTTTTGGAGGAGGTGAGCTCTCAGTAGGGCTTTGAAGAGAGGAAGAGAGCTAGCTGGATTGGGGGCTGTGTCGCTCACTCAGCCCAAACCCCCCCCACCAACTTCTGGGTTCCATCTCCCCTCATTTCTCACTTCCAGGTTCCAACTTCAAGAGGTGGCAGGGACTGGCACCTCAATCTTTCCCTGACCTCAACTCCCAGGATTTTTATCAGAATCAAATTCTGGCCTCTTTCTGTTTATTACCAGCACTGCTCATATTCTTGTTTTGGCTTTCTAGTTTTGGAAGGCTGGCCTTTCCTCCTTATAACCTCTTTTACTTGGCCCATTAGCCACAGAGACATCTGTTTGTGTTTTTATCATTGTTTGGGAGCAAGCTTTAAACCTTTTCTTCTAATTTTGACAGTAATCTCTCAACTTTTTGGCCATTTTTTTTTCGTTATACCTTTCGTCAGATTTTCCCTAACTAAGGTTCACATTTTCCCATGACTTCCCTTTTCTAAAATTTAATTTCTTTGTGTTGGTTTTCCCTGATCTTCCCTCCCCAGCAAGAAATGTTCAATTTAATTGTGTCATTGCGATTAGAGAGACTCCCACGTACATATCGTGCACCAGGTCCTGTCTACAACTCAGAATTAAATCCAGTATATTACAGATCCTCCTGGGTTCTCGGACTAGAGAAAGTGGCCATTTATCCTCCTCAAAAACTTTACCTCCACTTCTCATCCTAGTGAGTTATGCAGCCAATCTGTGAGGGGATAATTGAAATCTCCCACTATTACAACCTGCTGTAGAGTTTTGCAGCTTTCCCAATCTCATTTCACATTTCCTGCTCTTTCTTCATTTTGGTTCAGTGATCTACAGTCCAGCCTGGCTATAACATTTTTGTGGTTTAGCTGTGGCATCTCAACCCCAAAGAGTCTATAGCATGGCCTAGTGACAAGAGCACACACTTGGGAGTCAGAGGATGTGGGTTCTAATTCATCCTGGCTCTGCCACGAGTCTGCTGTGTGACCTTGGGCAAGTCACTTAATTTACCTTTGCCTCAGTTACCTCATCTGTAAAATGGGGATTAAGACTGTGAGCCCCATGTGGGACATGGACTGTGTCCAACCTGGTTGCTTTATATCTACCTCAGTGCTTAGAACAGTGCCTGGCACGTAGTAAACGCTTAACAAATGCCATTAATGTTGCCATTATAGG
This sequence comes from Tachyglossus aculeatus, assembly GCF_015852505.1. NCBI lineage: Eukaryota > Metazoa > Chordata > Mammalia > Monotremata > Tachyglossidae > Tachyglossus > Tachyglossus aculeatus. The sequence continues at coordinate 28,582,621 of NC_052083.1, forward strand.
TTTTTTTTTAAAAGGTATTTTTAAGCATTTTTTATGTGCTAGGCACTGTACTAAGCACTGGGGTAGATACAGGGTAATCAGTCTATGTCCCACAGGGGTCTCACAGGCTTAATCTCCATTTTACAGATGAGGGAACTGTGGCACAGAGAAGTTAAATGACTTGCCCAAGGTCACACAGCAGATAAGCGGCAGAACAGAGATTAAAATCCTTTCCATCTGCCTTTCACCAACCCTTGTGCTCAGGCTGTGCTGGCAGACATTTTCCAACATGTGGTTTGAGCTCCATCTCAGAAATCTGGTTGAGTCCAGGACAGGTAATAAACTCTGACCTCCCAATTGGGTAATTTATTTTACTGCCTGAGTTTTCTGCCTGATTTTAAGCTCCTGAAGGGCTGGGATTGTGTCTACTATGTTGGTCATTCAGTCACTCAGTCAATTGTATTTATTGAGTGCTTTTTGGGTCCTGAGCACCATACTAAGTGCTTAGGAGAGTACAATATAAAAGTAAACAAATATATTCCCTGCCCACAATGAGCTTAAAATTTAGAGGTGGAGACAGACATTAATGTAAATAGATAAATTATAGATGTGTACATAAGTGCTATGGAGCTGGGAGGGGGGATGAATAAAAGGAGCAAGTCAGGGCGATGCAGAAGGGAGTGGGAGAGGAGGAAAGGAGGGCTTAGAGAGGGAAGGCCTCTTGGAGGAGATGTACCTTCAGTAAGGTTTTGAAGTGGAGGGAGAGTAATTGTCTGTCAGATATGAGGAAGGAGGGTGTTCCAAGCCAGGAGCAGGATGTGGGTGAGAGGTCTGTTAATAATGGTGGCATTTTTTAAGTTCTCACTATGTGTCAAGCACAGTACTAACCACTTGGGTAAATACAAGATGATCTAACTATTTTACTTTTCCAAGCACTTAGTGTAATTTTTTTAAATCGGTATTTATTTAGCACTTACTATGTGCCAGGCACTCTACTAAGCACTAGGGTAGATACAAGCTAAATAGGTTGGTCGCAATCCATGTCCCACATGGGCCTCATGGTCTTAATCCCCATTTTATAGATGAAGGAACTGAGGCACAGAGGAATTAAATGACTTGCCCCAGGTCACACAGCACACAAGTGACAGAGCTGGGATTAGAATCCAAGTCCTCTGAATCTCAGGCCCACGCTCTTTCCATTAGGACCTCACTACTTTTCCCTCTTGGGCCTTAGATGTCATGGAACATTTATTCACATGGTGTTCAGCATTCCATATACAAAATCCAGCTCAAAGGTAGGGATTCCTGAGGCAGGATCACCCAGAAACCCACATTTGCTTTCTTTTTTTAAAAAAAAATAATTTAGCAGCAACAGAATGAGAACAAGTAATTGACCTGCAAATCTGCTCCTCCTTCTATATCCACATTCTTCCCTTTGGCCACCGAGGAGATGCATCTATAACCAATAATAATTGTGATATTTGTTAAGTATTTACTCTGTACTAAGCACTGGGGTAGAGACCAGATATTCAGATTGGACACAGTCCCGGTCCCACTTAACGTCTAATGGGGAGGGAGAACTGGTATTCAACGCCCATTTTACAGAGGAGGGAACTGAGGCCCAGAGAAGCAAAGTGGCTTGCCCAAGCTCACAGAAGAGACACATGGCTGGGCTAGGATTAGAACTCAGATCTAATTCTTGTTTCATTCATTCATTCAATCGTATTTATTGAGTGCTTACTGTGTGCAGAGCACTGTACTAAGCACTTGGGAAATACAAGTTGGCAACATATTCCTAATTCACAGATTTTTTTTTGTATTTGTCACCAAAGCATGAATTTTGCATTCAGTGCTTAAATGGTTGTAGCAAGCCATTGCTGAGCAGGCTTGCTAGGGTTAACAGAAAATGCATCAACTCTGTACCTCACTTGGGGAACAGATTTTTGCCAATTAGTTTAATCCTCCAAAGATGATAACTAATCACCTCAGGCCCATTGTGAATCTAAGGCCACCCCCAAGCCTACAGGAGGGAGCTGTTAGTTTGGTTTTCTTCCTCTCCCCCTCCTCTCCCTCCCCCTGCCCCTTAAATTTCTCAGGGAATGGGGCAGGAGAGTTCATGCTGAAGGCATAGGCTTCTGCCATCATATAAGATATTGTTTTCATAAAGAGATTGCATCTTGCTGATTCTCTGCACCAAAGAAATGGTCCTACCCAAGAAGAACCCTATGACTCTGCTGAGTGTGATATTATGGGAATGAGATAGGAGGGGTGGATGGAATCCCATTTGGATAATTCAATCACATTTAATTGAGAATTAATTTAATTGGGAAGCGGTGTGGCCTAGTGGAAAAAGCCCAGCCCTGGGAGTCAAAGGACCTGGGTTCTAATCCTGGCTCCACCACTTGTCTGCTGTATGACCTTAGGCAAGTCACTTGACTTCTCTGTGCTTCAGTTACCTCATCTGTAAAATGGGGTTTGAGACTGTGAGCCCCATTTAGGACAAAGACTGTGTCCAACCCATTTGCTTGTATTCATCCCAGTGCTTAGTACATGGTAAGCACTTAACAAATACCATAATTATTATTACATATCCCCTTTGCTTTCTTGCTGCACTGCATTTTCTGTTCTCCTCTCCCATTAGTAGTAGCAGAAGTAGTAACATGTTCCTATCTCACTAGTGGGAGAAGCAGCACAGCCTAGTGGATAGAGCACAAGCCTGGGAGTCAGAAGGACCTGGGTTCTAATCCCGGCTCTGCCACTTTTGCCGCGTGACCTTGGGCAAGTGACTTCACTTCTCTGGGCCTCAGTTACCTAATCTGTAAAATGGAGATTAAGACTGTGAGCTCCATGTGAGACAGGGACTGTATCCAACTTGATTTGCTTGCATCTACCCCAGTGCCTAGTATAGTGCCTGGCACATAGGAAGTGCTTAACAAATACCACAATTATTATTATTATTAGTAGTAGTAGTAGTGATAGTAATAGGATTTATTAAGCACTTTCTGTGTTCAGAACAGTGTACTAAGTTCTGGGAAAGAATACACAAGTGGGAAATAGACATGGTCCCTGTCCCTCAAGAGGCTCACTAGATTGTACATTTCTTCAGGGAGGGGCAGTAGGATTGCTTTAGCCCTCATTCACCTTGGATTTCTAATGCTTAGTTCCTGACACCTCATAATCCAGCCATTCTCAGAAGCTCATAATGCCAATTCCACAATGTAAGGAAAAGCATATTCGCTGCCGCTGTCTTCTGGTCTCCCCACCAGCTTCCTGCTTTCAGTAAATGGTTTTTGATGACTCATTTCCTGTCAGTTCTGGCATCCCATAAACACAAGGCCTATTTTTTTGCCTCTGTATGAGGCCATGGTCCGCCCACACTTGAGAGTTGGGGGGTGGCCCGTTTAGTAGGAAGGCCATGGAAGAACGGGTGAAGGGACAGGCAGGGAGCAGCTTTCCTGAGGTAGTCTGATTATTTTAATGTCTGTCTCCCCCTGTAGACTATAAGCTCCCTGTGGGCAGGGATCGCATCTACTGGCTCTGTTATGTTATACTCTCCCAAGCCCTCAGTCCAGTGCTCTGCACACAGTTAGTGCTCAATTGATACCATGGATTGAATGATTGGAGGCCTACAGAATCATGCAGCGCGAAGATACGGTGAACATGGAATTGTTCTATTGAGAAGCAGCGTGGTTTAGTGGATAAAGCACAGACCAGGGAGTCAGAAGGACCTGGGTTCTAATTCCACCTCCGCCACTTCTCTCCTGGGTGAACTTGGGCAAGTTTCATTAATTAATTCATTCAGTAATATTTATTGAGCTCTTACGGTGTGCAGAGCACTGTACCAAGTGCTTGGGAAAGTACAGTATAACAATAAACAGACATATTCCCTGCCCACAGTGAGCTTGTGGTCCAGAGGGGGAGACAGATATTAATATAATTAAATAGATGACAGATATTGAAATAAGTACTGTGGGGCTGAGAGTTGGAGGATGAATGAAGGGAGCAAGTCACTTCACTTCTCTGTACCTCAGTTCCCTCATCTGTCAAATGGAGATTAAGACTGTGAGTCCTATGTGGGGCATGGACTGTGTCCAACCTGATTAGCTTGTCTCTACCCCAGGAGCTTAATACAGAGCCTGGAACATAGTAAGCATTTAACAAATACAATGGGAAAAACCCCCCAACAAATCCCACAGCAGGGAAGAGGGGCATCTGTTTTCCAACACATAGTACTTGGTACTATGGTACTTGGCATACACATGGTACTTGGCACATAGTAAGCGCCTAGCAAGTACCCTAATTATTAAACCTGAGGGTGGGCACTTCAGATATCAGAAACTTTCATCGCAGCAGAGCAAGGGGCGCTGAATCAGAGCCCCTTGGGGGCCATTTTACTGTTGGAATTGGAGTTGTGGGGTCAAGCCTGTCTAGTCCATCGCTTCCTGTACAATACAGGGGCTGGCCATATTGGCTTATTGGGCTCCGACCTGTGGCTTTCTCACTTCTCCAACCCCCAAACCAGGGAAGGACCTTCTATCAAGCTCATTTCCTGTGTGTTCCTCTAGCCCTGGGCGCATCTACATTTACCTCTCCTTTTCCCCACTTATAATAATAATAATAATAATAATAACTGTAGTATTTGTTAAGTGCTTACTGTGTGCCAGGATATTTATTAAGTGCTGAGGTGGATACAGGCAAATCAGGTTAGACACAGTCCCTGTCCCATGTGGGGTTCACAGTCTCAATCCCCATTTTACAGATGAGCTAACTGAGGCCCAGGCAAGTGAAGTGACTAGCCCAAGGTCACACAGCAGCTTCATGGCAGAGCTGTGATTAGAACGCATGACCTTCTGACTCTCAGATGCTCTTTTCCCTTCTGCCATCCTGGGAGGGGGCACACCTGTGATTCCCCTCTCTACCCTCCCAACCCTGAGGGGGCATCTGGATTTTACCCACCCCCAGCCCTAATGTTGTCTGCGTTTGCACCCACAGTTCTGTGGGCATCTGGGCTCCTTATTCCCGGGGCCTTGAATCCATAGCCTTGAAATAAAAAGTGGACATCGCCGGCAGTTGCTAAGCCCAAACCGACCGTAACCACAGGCAACTGTGCAGACCTAAATATCAGCAGGCTCAAGAGGGAGCTGGGAAGAAATTCATGGATGAATGGCCCTTAATGGGTTACTTAAGGGAAAATTAGGGGCGGAGAGGGATACCTTAAGGATGCTGGATGACACACGTCTAAACGTAAGGATGGATGTCAAAGCAGGCAACCACCCCGCTGTTTCCGCCCAGCATCAGGACCAGAGGGATCATTAGTTTGGCCCCGGGCTGACGATTTCTATGTTTTATGTCTGAAGAAAGCAGGTCTCTAAGTTTTCCTAGGAGGACACTTCAGAGGAGTGTCCTAAGGAACAGAGAAAGCAGGGAAAGAGACATCTCTGGTTTGCCAGAGAGTTTTGTGGGGGTTTTTTAAATTTCAAAGCTCTGTCTGTGCCTCAGTTATTTCTAGTGTACCAAATCCCCCTGCCTCAGTTCGGGAAAGGGCTGTACATCTGCTAATCATTCACTGCCACTAGAAGAGAGTGGCCATAGTTAGTAGTTCCAGCCTCACCTTCAGATGAGCCCTTGTGTTTTTGCAATTCCAGGTAGGTCTGTGCAGGGGTTGCCTGAGAAGCAGTGTGGCCTAGTGGCTAGAGCACAGGACAAGGAGTCAGGAGACCTGGGTACTTGTCCCATGTCCGCCACTTGTCTGCTATGTGACTTTGGTCAGGTCACTTCACTTCTCGAGGCCTCAGTTTCATCATTTGTAAAATGGAGATCCAATACCTGTTCTCCTTCCCTTTTAGACTGGGAGTCCCGTGGGTGATGGGGAATTGGTATCTGCTTGAATATCCGGAATCTACCCCAGCGCTTAGCGGATTGCTTGACACAGAGTGAGCACTTAACGTAGGCTACAGCGCTCAGTAATCATGATTATTAACCTGGTCCTGCCATTGCTGGAATTCTTTAAACATAGCCCCTTGTGAGGCAGAGCCTGAGTTGTGGGCAGGTGGTTGCCTACTCCCCAAAAGCAAGAAATAGAGGGTCATCTTCAAGCTGACAAGAAGTTTTGCCATTAGTAAGAACCAGCATTAAAAGTCCCAAGTTCAGGGGGATGGTTGGAGGCCCTCGGATCTTGGACCCCCGTGTCCCCACCATTTTTCCCCCATCCCTCATCCCAGGAGCAGAGCAGGCTCCTGTTATCCCTGCCCAACCTAGGGCCAAGGGGGAGGGAGGAACTGGGGAAGGGAGACTCTCAGGAGAGCTGTTGGGACTAGGAGTCAGAGGACCTGGGTTCTAATCCCTGCTCTGCCATTTATCTACTGTGTGACCTTAGGCAAGTCACTTCTCTGTGCCTCTATTTCCTCAACTGAAAAATGGGGATGAGATACCTAATCTCCCTCCTATTTAGACTGCGAGCCCCAGGTAGGACAGGGACTGTGTCTGACGTGATTAGCTGGTATTACCCCAGAGCTTAGTATAGTGCTTGACACATAGTAATCGCGTAACAAATGCCATTAAAACAAGGACAACAACAAAAAGACATATTTGGAGGCAAGAAGAAAGGAAAAAAAAGCCCAAGGGTACTGTCTAAACATTCCTCTACCAGGCCAGGATTTGAAATTCCTCTGAATGCTGTGTGTGGCATTCACGTCATTCGCACACACCCACTTTATCCTGACGCGAGCCTGCAACCAACAAAGGGAGTTAATGAAATAAACATAGGCTTGAAATGTTTTTGGCTGAAATTAGTGATATTTTAGAACAGGTAATCATCTCCTAATCTCTTCCCTCACACGTGCTTTGTTTTTAAATACACAGGTTAATGCTGGGAAATGAATTAATTAGTAAAACGAGGTAGAAAGCTTCGTGAAGTCAGTTCTTCATGAATATTGAAAACTGCACACAGAATTGAATTCTTTTGCCTGCAGCTCTCCTTTGCCTCATCCTTTTTCAGTCTGGAGATTGAGCCGGAGTGCGTGAGAAGTCCTGGAGACTTCTCCTCAGCAGCTTGGGAATCATTCATTCACTCAATCATATTGATTGAGCATTGACTGTGTGCAGAGCACTGTACTGAATAGACAGCAATAGACAGACACAATCCCTGCCCACAATGAGCTTACAGTCTAGGGGTTCACATTCTCATTATGTTTATTGTATTTGTTGAGCACTTACTATATGTCAAGCACTGTTTTCTAAGCCCTGGGGTAGACACAGGCAAATCAGGGCAGGCGCAGTCCCTTGAACTACTTAGGGCTCATAGACTTAGTAGGAGGGAGAACGGGTATTGAATCCCCATTTTGCAGATGAGGGAACTGAGGCCCAAAGAGTGAAGTGACTTTCCCAAGGTCACACTTGACATATCAACATTATATGGAACCGGAGCAGGTGGCAAATCTTTCCCAACCTCAAGATGGCCTGTTGGAGAGAGAGCACGGGCCCAGGAGTCAGAAGACCTGGGTTATAATCCCATCTCAGCCACTATTTCCTCATCTGTAAGATGGGGATAAAATACTTGTCAGTCAGTGGTATTTATTGAGCTCTTACTGCCTGCAGAGCAGTGTACTAAGTGCTTGGGAGAGTCTAGTACAACAGAGTTGGTAGACATGTTACCTTCCCACAACGGGCTGTCTCACCTCAAGAGGGACAGGGATTGAGTCTGACCTGATTACCTTGCATCTACCCAGCGTTTAGTGCAGTGCTGGTACATATTAAGTGTTCAACAGCTACCACAAGTATTCCAATTTCTCAGTCTGTTTTAGAACAGATGAGTGTTTCAGCTGTGGACTTCTTTTCGTCTTCCTTCTAACACTGAGTGCTATCCTTCCCGACTGATTCTTCCTCCACTAGATAGTCGTCATAAACTCATGGTGACGTTATAGGTTGGAAGGAGCTGTATTAGGAGACCTGGACTCTATTCCTCTCTGGCTACCAATTCTGCTCTGTGACTCCAGGTAAGCCTCTTGCCCTTTCCTTCCCTCGTTACCACCTTGACCCTCTCAACCTTCAGCCAATCTTTCAACAAGGCCACCAATTTGTAGTTTGCTGGAAAGCAAGCAAGCTAGAGAAGCAGCCTATTGGTTAGAGCCCCGGTCTGGAAATCAGAAGGACCTGGGTTCTAATCCCGCCTCCCCCTCTTGTCTGCTGTATGACTCTGGACAAGTCACTTAACTTCTCTGTGTCCATTTGTAAATTGGGGATTAAGACTGTATGTCCCATGTGGGACATGGACTGTGTCCAAACTGATTAAGCTTATACCAACCCACCACTTAGTAATAATAAGAATAAGGATAACGGTGTTTGTTAAGCATTTACTATGTGCCAGACACTGTTCTAAGCACTGGGGTGTGTACAAGCCAGTCAGGTTGGACACAGTCCCTGTCCCACGTGGGTCTCACAGTCTCAATCTCCATTTTACAGATGAGGTAACTAAGGCCTAAAGAAATGAAGTGACTTGCCCAAGGTCACACAGCAGACAAGTGGTGAAGCCGACATTGGAACCCATGACCTTCTGACTTCCAGGCCTGTGCTGGCCTGTGCTCTATCCACTATACCATGATGCTTTTCTAGTTACAATGCCTGGCACATAGTAAGCGCTTAACAAATACCATTTTTTAAAAAGTGGGTAAAAACTATTTTCAGCCCAGTGTTTTAGGTTTTCCATCAAGGAAACAGTTGTTTGGTTTTTTTTCAAAGCTACTGGTCATATATGTGCTGCTTTCTGATGATTTTCAGAAGTTCTTTGTTCTTTAGACAATTTTACCTCAGGATTATTTTGGGGAGGAATTTCAGCCATGATTCATCCTCATGTCCTATAGAGACGGAGTTCATGGTGGACAGTACTAGTGCCTTGCATTTCATGGGCTCAATCATTTTAATCAATTCATCAATCACTGGTATTTATGAAGCACTTACGGTGTACAGAGCCCTGTACTATGCACTTTTATAGGACGAAGGCTCAGCCAAAAACTGCTTATGTTGAATTGCTAAGAGTTCCTTTCGATTTCATGTTGCATAGAAACCTGGGGCTTATGAAGTGCTTATTTATTCATCTTCACTTCAGAATGGTTTTTCACAACCTACCGTGTAATTATAAATAATTATAATTATGGCAGTTGTTAAGTGCTTACTGTATGTCAAGCACTGATATAAGCACTGGGGTAGATACAAGATCATCAGTTCGAACACAGTCCTTGCCGCACATGGGGCTCACAGTTTTAATCCCCATTTTACGTGTGCCTGGCACATAGTAAGCGCTTAACAAATATCACGATTTGGGGCTCACAGTCTAAGTGTAAGCTTTTGGGATTGTGAGACAGGAAGGATGGCCATGCTGCCTACAGTGATGGGAAAGTCGGGGAGGTCAGTGAGGAGGCTGATGCAGTAGTTGAGCTGGGTTATGACAAGAGCTTGGATCTGCTCGGTGGCAGTTTGGATGGAGAGGAAGGGGGGGAAAGTTCTTGGCGAGTGACAGATTGGAAATGCAGAAATTCATTTTAAACTTGTGCCTCCCTAGTCTACCTAGACACCAAAAAAGAGTCAGAATTATCCATCCCAATCCTCAAGAAGAGATCTTGCCCCTCAGATCTTCCAGGCTCAGCCTAGGAGGATTCAAGCAGGCCTATCTCAATCCTCATTGCCCTTTAACTCAGTATAGCTCGATCACCAAAGGTTGGGGGGGGGGGGGGGGGGGGGGGGGGGCAGTGGTGTGTGTATGTGTGTGTGTTGGGGGAAGGGGATGGTTTTCTCCCTCTCTCAGGCAGTGAATTTAATCTAATGTGGCTGTCTAAGTGCTTAGATGCCGTGGTTATAGGTGCCACTTAAAACGTGGATGTAAACAGGTAGAGAGATCTATGAAGGCTGCCAATGTAATTTGCTTTTTAAGTGCTTTTCCCTAAATAAGGCAAGAAAATCAAGTTGTGATTCTAATGCAAAATGAGAATTAGGTGGTGATTACCCATTTTTAGTCAATCTAATACGTTTCATTTAAAGAACAATAGAAATAAGTTCTGTTTGGGGAAAATCACTCTAGTGTTCCCAGGATTGAATGGGAATCAATCAGTCCATCTGTCAGTGGTACTTATTGAGCACTGCCTATGTGGAGAGCACTGTACTAAGCGCTTGGGAAAGTACAGTGCACCAGAATTAATGGACATGTTCCCTCTAGACTGTAAGCTCATTGTGCAGGGAATGTGTCTGCTATATTATTGTATTGTAATAATAATGATGATGATGATATCTGTCAAGTGCTTAATATGTACCAGACACTTTACTAAGCACTGGAGTGAATATACACAAAGTTGGACTCAGTCCCTGTACCACACAGGGAAGCATTTAGTGCAGTGCTCTGCGTACAGTTTAAGCCCTCAATAAGTACAATTGACTGACTGAATGTCCATAAGGAGCTTACAGTCTAGTGGAAACATGGGTCAAAGGGGCAGTAGTGCATCTTGAGCCCAACTCCAGTAGCAGTGAAGAGCCAGATGTGGGCACTAGAAAGAGGCTTTGTGTTCAACTTGATTGTCTCCTAACTACCCCAGTGCTTAGTAGAGTGCCTGGCACATATTAAGCACTTAGCAAATACCACAGGGCTGTACAGGGTAGACCGCATTTTCATCTGATCATGTGGAGGCCGGATTTCCAAGAAGAATGTCACAGTTCAGCTCAGCACCGAGAATGAATCAGCCACTGTAGACAGGCAACAGATGAGAATAATAGAAAGGGGAGTTTGATCCTTTTCTTAAGGGCTCTAGAAACTTCCCTAACCTTAGAGACTTGAGCCAAATCAAATCATGACAAGGCCAGAAAAGTGAGACTCAAGCTAGAGCTGGAAACAAACAAGTCAAAGAGCTTCTATCTGCTAGGGTAGGGCAGCAACCTCTAAGAGTTAAGAAAGTTCCAGTGGCAAAAAGGAAAGGGCTGGAGGAGAGACCTGAGAATGGGCAAGAGCAGAAGAAGTTGCCTTGTAAGGGGTTTCAATCTTATAAATGAACCAGGTACTTTGCTAAATCAAATTTGCACGCCCCGGCTTAATTATCAGAAAAATATTACAGTGTGGTACTAGAAATAGTGAGTGAATTCAGATCCCTGTTTAAATCCAATGATTGCCTATCCACCTCCATTTCAAACAGAAGTGCCTCACCATTGACTCTAAGATGCCTAATGTGTTCTCGCCCTCCTCTCCTGTTCTTCCCTAACTACACTCCAGACCACACTTCGTTCCTCTAACACCAACCTACTTACTGTACCTCGATCTTGTCTCTCTCATTGTCAACTCCTTGCTCACACCCTTTCTTTTGCTTGGACCCCTTTCTCCCATATCCAAAGGACCACCCCTTACTCTCCCCATCTTCAACTCCCTACTAATATTCTCGTCTCCTCCAGGAAGTCTTTCCTGACCAATCTTTTATCGCCATCTCCCATATTCTCCCCGGCCCTGTGCATCACCTGTGTATGTGAACATATCTGTGTGAACTTATCCTTATACTCTGTTGCATCTCCTATCTGTAATTTATTTTAATATGTCTCCACCACTTGTAAACACCTTGAGGGCAAAGGATTATGCTTATCACCTCTATTGTGCTCTTCTAAGTGTTAGTACAGTACTCTGCAGAAAGTATTCAATGCACACTGTTGAGTGATTAGATATCGACTAGCTAAAGGTTCTTAGTAATTTTAAACTGACAGGGAATGCTTCTCTTGACTGGAAACCTTTTCTTCTTGAGTTTGATTAGTTCCAGATTAGTGAAAAAAAAAATCCTAAAGAAGATTCATAGAAAGTCGCAATATCCTGAAAGTTAGAAGGGGAATAAATTGGCTTCTGCTTTAACAGTTCATCTAGAGGAAGCTGTATTTGAGTTTACTAGTATGAATCTATTTGAGTCAGAAAAGGGTAATTTGACATTTCAGGATTACTCTTTAAAAAGACAGAAAGGCGGCTAAGAGATTTCAGTTTAGGGTAGAACTCTGACAGAAAATGAAACTCCTGCAAACTCTAAAAGGGTTAAATCAGTCCATCAGTGGTATTTATTGAGCACTTACCTTATGCAGAGCACTGTACTTAGAGCATTCCCTGATACATTCCCTGCCCCCAAGGAGCCTACAGTCTGAAGGAGGAATTTATTGTCTAGAAGTTAAATAATTTAATTCAAAGCTGTAAGTTTTGGAACTCTAACGGACCCCTTCATTAGAGGCCAAAATAATGATTGAAATGAGGAATTGGACTTTTGGGAAAAAAAAAACTACTGAAAATAGATGAACTGGTTTTAAACAAAGTCATTAAAATATGGCCTGGAAATGTCCCAAGTAAATGCTCCTGAGGTTACGAGGTCTTTGGGGTGAGATCACCTGGCAGAGAATTAACTTAGTTGAGTTTGAAGTGGGTCAAATAAGAAAACATGACAAGATAGCGAGAAAGAACATGACATTAAAATAATATGGCTGGATCATCAACTTTGAGAGACAAAAATGGATACATATCAATGAAGGCAGGCTGTGCACAGTTCTTCCGAACATGTGCTTTCACCCTCAGAGGTAGAACACTGGAATGATGGACCATTAGTCTGACCAAGTAATGCCATTTCTTTTGATGTCCTGTATTCAGAAAATTCACTTTTTGAGGAATTGGGTGTAATCATTTTGCATTTCCTTGTGATAGCAAGGAATCCAGAAACTAAAATGCACCAGTATATACACTTGAGCAAAGAGTAGATGAGAAAGAAGAGAACTGTAGATTTATAATGGCAGACATGTCATCGTGATGCTAATGATGGGGGTTTAGTTCTTAATAGGTCAGCTAAATTCCATCCAGATATAAACAGGTAGTGATGCTTTGGACACACCAGTTAAGCAATTTCAAGAAAGGAAAGAAATATCTGCTTCTGGTGACTTGCAGAATTATCAATATCAAATGCTGGAGTAATTAAAAAAAACAAAAACCAAAAAAACCCCCAAACTCATAGTTGTTGGGAAAAGAGGCTCTTGAAAATATACCCCTGAGATCTTCAACGCAAAAATCAAATTTACCTAAAACATCACGGACCAGTATGTTAACAGAATGGGAGAATGTTTGCAGGTTTAAGGAAATGACTCTTTGGTGCTCAAGAGCTTAATTATTGGTTTGACATTCATATGACCTGGGTTCTAATCCTTCATCTGCCCCTTTCCTGCTGTGTGACCTTGTGACAATCACTTCACTTCCCTGGGCCTCAGTTACCTCATCTGGAAAATGGGGATTAAGACAGTGAGCTCCATGTGGGACAGAGACTGTGTCCAACCCGATTTGCATGTATCCACCCCAGCACTTAGTACAGTGCCTGGCATATAGTGAGTGCTTAACAAATACTACAATTATTATTATTACTTTTATTGGGATTAAGACTAGGAGCCCCATGTGGGACATTGGCTGTGTCCAACCTGGTTAGCTTGTGTCTATCCCACTGCTTAGTACAGTGCCTAGCACATGGTAAATGCTTAACATATACCATAAAAACACAGCTCACACACTTTGCTCTTCTGACACCAACCTACTCACCCTGCCTCACTCCCATCTTTCTCACCATCCATCTCTTCCTCACATCCTTCCTACTGCTTAGGCCTCCCTTCATATCAGACAGACCACCTATCTCCCCAGTCTTCAAAGCCCTACTAAAGTCACATCCCCTCCAGGAGGCCTTTCCTGATTAAACTCTCATCTCCCCATACAGTTTCCCACCACTCGCATCCCATCAAGTCTGAGTCACCTAAGCAATGCCCCCCCCACTCATTACCCCCATGCACAGTATAGCACTTACATACATTTCTTAAAATTCTCTTGCTTCCCCCTACCTGTAATCCGTTTTTGTGTCTGTCTCCCCTAGGAGACGTCAAAGGAGAAAAAACTAAGAAGGTTAAGTGACTTTGGACTGATTCAGTCAGATGAATCTATATGAAAAATTGGAGCTAGTGGAGTCTAATGGAAAGATTTGGGAATTGGGAAATCTGGATTCTTGATCTGGCTCTGCCACTAGCTGGAAAGGTCAACATCCCTGGCTGTCAGTTTTCTCATCTGGAAAGTGGGAGCAGAATACCAGTTCTTCCTCTGTCAGACCATGAGCCTCATGTGGGACAGGAACTGTGCCCTATATGATTATCTCCTAACCTATCTAGGACTCGGCATATAGTAAGCGCTTGATAGATGTCATTATTAATTAAGAACTGCCAGGGATTAGTCTCCAGAAAGTCAAGGAGAGAGGTAAAGCAACAGACATGCTGCAGCTCTATTTTTGACCACAAGATGGAGGTAGAAGAGTGTTCACTGTCCATTAATAGCTAATCAAGGATAAGTAACTTTAGTTGTTTCTTGCTTTCTTTCTCCTGCCTTGGCAAGGTTCAGTTCACATTGTGTTTTTCCTTTGCGTTAAAGTCCTCAACGGTCTGCTTTTTGTTGATTCTTGGGCTGCTGCTTCTAGCCATTTTCCTCTGCCTCCTGGGTCAAGTTTATGTGTTCATTAATTATTATTAGAATCCCCCAACTCAGAAGTTTTGAAATTTTCAAGTTATAATTTTAGGCGGATAATAATGATAATTTACCAAAAGTGCCTTGCCATTTTTACAGCCGTCAGTCTCCGGGTTGCAAAATATTTATATTATTTATCTTAAAGTAGTATTTATTTATTTATCTTTATTTATGATTTATTTATCTTATTTATTTGTTTATCAATTATTTATCTTAAAGTCCGTCTCCCTCTCTAGACTGTAAGCTCATTTTGAGCAGGGCATGTGCCTGTTTATTTTGTACTCTCCCAAGCGCTTAGTACAGTGCTCTGTACCCAGTAAGCGCTCAATAAATATGATTAAGTGAATGAACATAAATAAAGATATTGAATAATTCAGTCGTACAAGTAAGTCTCATTCTGAGATACAGATTTTTTCTAATTTAGGCAATAGAAAACTGAACATTTTCCCAAACTCACATAGAGACTGTTAGTCTGGTATGAACTTAGCAATCATTAAGGAGGGCAACACACTTCTATGATTACATCTTTACAGTTGCTACTATTCCTAGAAACTTAAAATGATATAATTGCGCTATTTAAGTGTTTACTGAGAGCCTAGAAATGTACTAAACCCTGAGGTACATACAAGATGACCAGGTCAGACACAGTCTCTGCCCCACATGGGGCTTGCAGTCTAAAGGGAAGGGAGTACAGGGATTGAATTTCCGTTTTACGGATGAGGAAACTGAAGCAGAGAAGTCAGGTGACTTTCCCAAGATCACCCAGCAGGCAAATGGTGGAGCCAGGATTGGAACCCAGGCCTCCTGCATCCCAGGCTTGGGCTTCTTTTATCTTCCTTGGCCCTCAGGCCAAAATATCATTCATTCCGGTGGAACTGAAATGTGTTTTATCCCTCACACAGCTCACTTGATGGAGATCTCGGTATGATTCTCAGCCAATGAGAATTAAATTTCCAGCCAAAGCAGCTCCCTTAGCAGCCGGCTTCTCTGTGCCCCATTGCTTGACTTGGCTCACACCTCCCTTCATTATTGTCTTTTTTTGGAACCCTGCCTACCTCATTCACAAAGAGATTCTTTCCCCACCCGCCCAGGAGAGGTACAGGAAAGGCAGAACGTGTGTTGCATTAGTAGGGATTCAATCCGTTTCTCTTGTAGGAGGTTTTGGCAAGCTCACTTTGGGCAGGGACTGTATATATTGTATTCTCCCAGTTGCTCAGTACAGCGCTCTGCACACAATCAGTCATATTTATGGAGTGCTTGCTATGTGTAGAGCACCGTACTAAGCACTTGGCAGAGCACAATATAACAGAGTTGGTAGACACATTCACTGCCCACACCGAGCTTAGTCTAGAGAACAGTAAGGTCTCAATAAATACCATTGATTGTTCTGCAACAGGATCTCCCTGTGCTTGGAAAACAGCTTTCTGGAGGAAGAAAAACAAGAGAGGAAAGGAGAAATAGAAAAAAAAAACCCAAAACAAACAGTACCTACAAATTAACCATTTGGGTTGGGGTTTGAACCAGGGTTTCCGACACTGCGAGTGAAAATTCTGTGGTGCTGCTGATAGGCCACACGTGATGAAAGTAACAGGTGTGGCTTAGTGGGATTTAAATATGAAGTCAGTGAACGGTAGCTGCTGGAAAATTGAGTGAGTTGTTCTGTGCTTGTGCCCAAAGAAGAGTCAGTAGAAGCTTTGGCCCCTAACTTCTGGCAGCCCTTTATGGCTCATCGTGAGGAACGTGATGATGAATATGATGAGAAGTAGTGTGGCCTAGAAGAAAGAGCACAGGCCTGGGAGTCGAACGGACCTGAGTTCTAATTCTGGCTCTGCCACTTGTCTGCTGGGTGACTTCGGGCAAGTCACTTCACTCCTCTGGGCCTCAGTTACCTCAACTGTAAAATAGGGATTAAGATTGTGAACCCTATGTGGGACAGGGACTGATTGACTTGTACCTACCCCAGTGCTGAGAACAGTGCCTGGCACACAGTAAACAATTAACAAATACCATGATTATTAATTATTGTTAAGTCACCTGACACTACTGATCTAAGCGGGGAAAGCAATTGTAAGTGGCCTTCACCTTCAGGAAGAATTTTGCTGCTATTCTAAACCCTGACCCAAATTCCCAAGCTAGCTGTTGGCCACCCACCAATCTGAGGGCTAAGTGAACAAACCCAGTACTTAGTGTTTGCTAATAGTACGCATTTAACAAATATCACAATTGTTATTATCATCATTATTAACTACAGATATTGTGATGGGCAAGCTCCACAACAGAACCCCAATTGTCCCTCTCCTCCCCAATTGGAAAGCAGTCTGGCCTAATGGATAGAGCACGGGACTTAGAGTCAGAAGGACCTGGTTTCTAATCCCGGCTTTGCCACTTGGCTGCTGTGGATCTTGGGCAAGTCAGTGAATTCTGTGCCTCAGCTGTCTCATCTGTAAAATAGGGATTAAGACTGTGAGCCGCATATAGGACATGGACTATGTTCAGCCTGATTAGTTGGTATCTACCATAGAGCATAGTACAGTGCCCGGTGCATAGAAAGTGCTTAACAAATACCAAAAAACCCCTCCCCAAATAGACACCCCAAAATCCCAAAGAATGAGAACCTGAGAACTTCCTACTAGTTGTGGATGTGGCAGATTTTGAGCCTTTCGAAGGACATGGTCCATGTCTAATTCCCACTTGTATACTCTTTCGTAGTGCTTAATTCAGTGCTCTGCATGGTGAGTACTTAATAAACACTATTATTACTATTACTAATAGTAGTAGAATTCATTGAGAGTCCCATTTGGTATGGTGCCTTATTCTATATCTTTGGGAAGAACAGAATAAATAATGCATTCCCTGCCTACAAGGAGCTTATACTCTAAAGGTGAGAATTCCTTACTAATTGTAGTATTTGTTAACCACTTACTATGTGCCAAGCAAGCACTGTACTAAGCACTGGGGCAGAATACAAGATAATCAGGTCCCACATGGGGCTCATAGTCTAAGAAAGAGGGAGTCCCTTATGTTTGTAACACCTGTCATCAGTATTTTGGTTTCCTACAACTGTTCTTGGTGCTAGGCACCACTCATGAGAATTATTTAAGTGTCTGATTCTGTTCCTTCAACAAATTAGAGGCAACTTTGAAACGCTAATGATGAATTAAGGCCTCGTGCTCTCCCAAGTGCTTAGTGCAGTGCTCTGTACAGAGTAATTGCTCAATAAATACTGCAGATTGATTTTAAATGTGAAAAGTACTGTACTCTTCTGTGACTAAGATGCTTTTAATTAGTTGCTGACAGTAGAAAATTCTGATTTACTGCCTGAAAGGGCTAATAGGGCTTAATCATTGCTATTACTTAGCATTTTATATAGACCTTCATGTAACCAAATATTTGTAAAGTGTTTTTCAATCACTTTAAAGAGGTTCCTATTTGAAAACAGCAAGACTAGAAAATGGTCCACCCATAAGGGAGACAATATATTGTAATATTTTAAGTATGTAAGAATTATGGCCCTGTTGAGCTTGGAAAATTGCTTAAGATACTTGTTAGAGATTCAAGGTGTAGGCCAAGGACATAAATGCAAATTTTCTACCCTGCTGAATTTGCAACTTAAGGCATTTCCAAGGCAGGCAGTGTGGAAGTTCAGAGCCTATTATAACTACTGCCTGGCCTATTTTCACATGGGTCATTTGGCAAGTTGCTGGGGAGTCCTTAAGGGTTATTTTGTGTGTGTGTGTGCGCACGCGCGCGTGGGAACATATTCCACATCTATAAATATTTCTGCAAGGCACTGCACCCCAAGCTGAAAGAAAATTCCCATGAATTCCTCTTGGCAGGCATCTCTTTGTGCTGTTTTTTTTTTCATCCTACTGGGATGAGATTCTTGGAAAATACATGATCAATGGGGTGTGGCCAGCAAAAGCTGTGTTGAGAGACAAGTATTTGTTTGTATTCACTGTCAACCAAAATCTAAAACCAACGTTTAACATAAATAATAATGATGATAATAATGTGATCACCCTATTCACCCATTCATTCATATTTATTGAGTGCTTACTGCATGCAGAGCACTGTTCTATGCTCTAGGGAGAGAACAATACAACAATAAACAGATACATTCCCTCCTACAGTGAGCTTACAATTTAGGGGGGGGAGACAGACATTAATATAAATAAATAAATTACAAATATGTGCATAAGTGCTGTGGGGCCGGGAGTGGGGATGAACAAAGGGAGCAAGTCAGGGAAGGGGACTCTGGTATGGTTGTATGTTATCTACCACAGTGCTTGGCACTAAACAAACCCCACTAGCATTATTATTAAGTGTGTCCTATGTGCTAAGCTCTAGGGTAGATCAGTCAACCAATCAGTGGTGTTTATTGAGTGCCTATTATATGCAGAGCACTGTTCTAAGCATTTGGGAAAACAAATAATAATAATAATGATAATGCTATTTGTTAAGCGCTTATTATGTGCCAAGCACTGTTCTAAGTGCTAGGGTAGATACAAGGTAATCAGGCCGTCCCCCGTGGGGCTCACAGTCTTAATTCCCACTTTACAGGTGAAATAACTGGGGCACAAAGAAGTTAAGTGACTTGCCCAATGTCACGCAGCTGACAAGTGGCAGAGCCAGGATTAGAACTCATGACCTGTGACTCCCAAGCCTGTGCTGTTTCCACTAAGCCACGCTGCTTCTCTAAACCACGCTGCTTCTAGAGAATAGTGGTAGACGGTTGGGGTTGGTAGATACAGTCCCTCCCCACGAGGAGCTTACGGTCTATCAGATGGAGAGACAAGGCTAAGCGATCAGACAAAGACTCCATCCCATGTGAGGCTTATGGTTTAAGGGAAAGGCGGAACAGGGATCTTAGCCCCTTTTTGCAGATGAGGAAACTGAGACACAGAGAAGTGAAGGGACTTGCCCAGGATCACACAAGTGCCTCTGATTCCCAGGGCAGTGCTCTTTCTACTAGGCCACCTGGCTTCTTTTTATCGCCACTCCTAAATGAGGAGCAGAAAATTCTGAATGATCTGACCCCAAATTAAACCTAATTTTTTCATAAATTATATTTAAGTGCTACTTATGTGTCAAGCACTGTTCTCAGTGCTTGGGTAGATGTATAATCAGGCTGAATACAGTCCCTGTCCCATATGGGACTCACAGTCTAAGTAGGAGAGAGAACAGGTATTGAATCCCCATTTTGCATTTGAGGAAACTGAGGCCAAAGAAGGTAAATGATTTGCCCAGAGTCATACAGCAGACAAGTGGCAGAGCCAGGATTAGAATCCAGGTCCTTTGGCTCCCAGACCGGTGCTTTATCCACTAGGCCACGCTGCTTCCCATTTACCAGATTGGGGTATTTTAAATGCTACTCAGGTTCTACTTTTAATATTCACTTTGAATATGTCCCACAAGTTTCTACTTACATAAAGTTTTCCCTGCAAGGAACTACTTCCCTATTCAAATCCACCAGACCCCAGCCCTTTCCAGCTTCAAAGTCCTGAAATCCCATGTCCTTCAGGAGTCTTTCTTGTCATCCCAGCAACCACTCTCAGCACTTAGCTGTTTGTCAATTTATGAACTCCATTGATTGAACATTTACTACATTCATTTTTCCCTACTCATGCTATTACCAGTTGAAGATATATCTTTTTCCTCCAGCTCCTGGCGAGGGGATAAAATTTATGCCTGTGTGTCTACCCCATTAGACTGTAAGCCCTGTGAGGACAAGGACTTGATCTTTTCATTTTCTGTTCATAGCTGTCCTTCATATTCGAAGGAAGAACCCACTGGTGGTAAAGTTCACTTGTGAGTGAATGTGTGATTGCAAAAGCCAGTGCAGGGGACAACCACACTGAGCACGCAAAGTCAATCAGTGGTGTCTATTGAGGGCTTATCATGTGCACAGCACTGTACTCCCCTAAGCATTTAATATGGTGCTGTGCAGTAAGCACTCAATAAATACAACTGACTGACTTCTGATCACTTGGGAGCATACATCACACTAGAGTTGGTAGACAGGATTCATGCCCTCGAGCAGCTTACATTCTTGTGTTATCATGCCTAATGTTTGCAGCTCCTGGTGCTGTGTTCTCTCTACTTTTCTTTCACTGCCCTGAGTGCCTCATTCAGAAATCTGCACACAGTAAGTCGGTGAATAGTAATAATAATAATAATACTTATGTTATTTGTTAAGCACTTACTCTGTGCCAGCCACTGTACTAAGTGCTGGGGTGAATACCCACAAATTGGGTTGGACACAGTCTCTGTCCCACATGGGATTCGCAGTCTTATTCCCCATTTTACAGATGAGGTAACTGAGGCCCAGAAAAGTGAAGTGACTTGCCCAAGGCCACACAGCAGACAAGTGGCGGAACCGGAATTAGAACCCATGACCTTCTAATTTCCAAGCCAGTGTTCTATTCACTAAACCACGTGTTCCCTGGATTGAAGATAGACCCTATTGAGTGAAGCAAACTGAAAAGCAACAAAGAAAATGGCTGTTTTTCCAAGTGAAGGTCCTGGTCCATTTTACCCCAAGAAAACCAACTGTCGAGCAGGCCCTGGCTGGAGGGAATGAGCTAGATTTTTCAGCTGAAGTGGAGAAGCCGCATGACCTAATGGTTAAAAAGCATGGGCCTGGGAATCAAAGAACCCGGGTTCTAATGTCGGCTCAGCCGCTTGTCTGCTGTGTGACCTTGGGAAAGTGCTCTGCACACAGTAAGCACTCAGTGAATGCGATTGAATGAATGAATGAAAGTCACCTCACTTCTCTGTGCCTCAGTTACGTCACTTGTAAAATGGGTATTGAGACTGTGAGCCCCACATAGAACAGGGACTGTGACCAACCTGATTCAATTGTATCAACCCCAATGCTTAGTACAGTGCCTGGCACATTGTAAGTGCTTAACAAATGACATTATTATTATTCTTATTATTATTCTTATTATTATTATTATTATTATTATTAGTGTTGGTAGACCGGCTCCCTGCCCACAAGGAGCTTGAAAAGGTGCCATATGATTTGAAGTTGTGGTTCTTAGCCTTTTTCTTTTCCTGTCAAGAATCCCCTTGAATAAGTGGCCCCGTTTTGCGGCCTCATTTCATTTCTTATGTGTTGTGTTTACCTTTCCCTGTAAAATGAATTATAGGTCATTTGCAGGCCTTTCTGGGCTCGATTGCCACAACTTTGCATGACTCTGAGTATGCTGGTGAGAACCTACCCCCCTTCCTGTCCCCCTCCGCTAATATTTAAGCTCTCACTCCCTGGCATACCGCTCCTCATGCCCGTCTGTTCCAATGGAGCCCAGATGGTATGAGTTGATCTTTTATTTGCCAGGATTTTCTGCTCTAAAATTCCAAACAAAAGCTGTCCCATTAAAGAAGGTCCATACCAGAACTGACTGATCTAAGATAATATTCAAGAAGTTTTATCCTAACAAAACCTAGTGTGTTGGGGGGGAACATGAAGGACCCATTCGTTTCTGCAGAATTTTGGTGAGATTTTCACATCACTATCCAAGAACACAATATAGTAATAATAATAATAATGGTATTTTTAAACATTACTATGTACCAGGCACTGTACTAAGCGCTGGGGTGGATACAAGCAAATTGGGTTGGTCCCATGTGGGGCTCACAGCCTTAATCCCCAGTTTACAGATGAGGGAATTGAGGTCCAGAGAAGTGAAGTGACTTGCCCAAGGCCACACAGCAGGCAAGTGGTGGAGCGGGGATTAGAATTTATGACTCCCAGGGCTGTGCTCTATCCATCACACCATGCTAATTTCAGTGTTTCGAAAGGGGCAGTATGATTTGGAGTTGTGGCTCTTTATTTTTCTTTCTGACAAGAACCCCCTTGAATAAGTGGCTCAATTTTGGAGGCCCCATTTCCTGTTTTATATTGTATTTATCATTGCCTCGCATTTCACGGCTGTTGTCCTTTACCTTCAAAATACCTTAAAGCTTAGCGACATTGATATTAAAACAGGGCTGACCTGGTGTGGAGACATGGGTTCAAATTCTGACTCCTCACTTACCTGCTAATTTCCTCATCTGCAAAATGGGGATAAGATACCTGTTCTTTCTCCTTTGTAGACTGTGAGCCCAGGGTGATACAGGGACTATGCCCAATCTGATTACCTTGTCTCTACCCTAGTGCCCATTACAGTGCTTGGCACGTAGCAAAATTGTTATACTTATTATATTATACTGATATTGATCTTAGTACAGAAGGAGCCTGGCCTTGTGGAAAAAAATTTGGCCCTGGGAGTCAGAGGGACTTGGGTTCTAATCCCTACTCTGCTGCTTGTTTACTGTGTGACCTCAGGCAAGTTGCTTAACTTCTCTTTGCCTCAGAAATCTCATCTGTAAAATGTGGATTGACAGATACCCATGTGGGACTTTTTTATGTGTGTGTGGTATTTGTTAAGTGCTTACTAGGTGCCAGCCACTGTACTAAGCACTGGGGTAGATACAAGCTGGTCAGGTTGGACACAGTTCATGTGTCATTGTGCCTGGCACGCAGCTTCCCTTGCTTAGACGTGGACTGTGTCCAACCTGATTATCTTGTCTCTCCAGTGCTTAATACAGTGCCTAGTACCTAGTAAGCTCTTAGAAATACCATTAAAACAAATTATTGTGGGTGAGTGGGATTCCTTGCTGAGGGAGTAACCAGCTCTGTTGTATTGTACTCTGCCAACCTCTTAGTCCAGTGCTCTGCACACAGTAAGCACTCAATAAGTACCATTGATTGATTGAAAGAACGGGGAGCAGAGTAAGATTGCTCTTCTTTGGATCAATAAATTGGAGGCCCAGTTTGGAGTTAGCCCCGGTGCAACAAGGGCTAACGACGTTTCTGTCAAAGATACTGCTCTTTTCACTCTTTCCCTGCTCTCAAAGGCCACCAGCCTCTTTTTGTTCCCTGCTGGATATCTTCTAGTTTCTTTCCCCGGCCATTATCTTCTGACCCCTGCATGAGTCACAGTGGCTCTCCAGGATTCCCCTGACACACATTAAGGTGGATATGCCTTGGTACAAAAGGGACCTATGGTTGTGTTAGTTCTGGGAGTAATTGTATTTATTAAGCACTTACTGTGTACTGTTCCCCATCCAGCCACTGTGGGTTCTGTTATTTTAGGCAAACCTTAATCCCTTAGGGGTTCTGTGACCCAAGGCTAAGCTGTTTACATTAGAGGCAGCATGGCCTGCTGGATAGAGCCCAGGCCCAGGACTGGATTCTAATCCCAGCTCCACCGCTCATCTGCTGGGTGACCTTGGACGAGTTGCTTCGCTTCCTCTGTGCCTCATCTACCTCATCTGTAAAATGGGGATTAAGACTTGGAGCTGCATGTGGGACAGGGACTGGGTCCACCCCAATTTGCTTGTGTTCACCTCAGTGCTGATCAGATCAGACAGTAGATTATTCTTGGCTCCTTTAAAAACCCATTAGCTGAAACTTCAAAACTGGAGAAAAAACAATCTGTTGCAGTGTCGAATGAAGGATACTACCCCAGACTGTGCAGATTTAGGGAAAAGCGGGGTGCTGATGGAACAGAGGTGAGACATTAACAACCTGGGTTCCAGAACTAACAACCCAAAGGGAGGAGTCAGGAGAGCCCACTTCTAAACACCCGGCAGTGAGCAGGGCATGAGACAGGCAGTTCAGCGCACCTGGAGAATTCATTCAATTGTATTTATTGAGCACTTACTGTGTGCAGAGCCCTGTCCTAAATGCTTGGGAGAGTACAATGTAATGACAAACAGACACATTCCCTGCCCACAACAAGCTTACAGTCTAGAGGAGAAAAGTGGAACTTAAAAATACCCAACTCTGATGTCTCCGGCCCACGTCCTCCCCCGGGCCTGGAATGCCTTCCCTCTGCCCATCTGCCAAGCTAGCTCTCTTCCTCCCTTCAAGGCCCTACTGAGAGCTCATCTCCTCCAGGAGGCCTTCCCAGACTGAGCCCCTTCCTTCCTCTCCCCCTCGTCTCCCTCTCCATCCCCTGCATCTTACCTCCTTCCCTTCCCCACAGCACCTGTATATATGTATATATGTTTGTACATATTTATTACTTTATTTATTTATTTATTTATTTATTTATTTATTTATTTTACTTGTACCTATCTATTCTATTTATTTTATTTTGTTAGTGTTTGGTTTTGTTCTCTGTCTCCCCCTTCTAGACTGTGAGCCCACTGTTGGGTAGGGACTGTCTCTATATGTTGCCAGCTTGTACTTCCCAAGCACTTAGTACAGTGCTCTGCACACAGTAAGCGCTCAATAAATACGATTGATTGATTGATTGATAGACCCAGATTTTTATTTTTATTTTTTGGTGGTATTTGTGAGGTGCTTACTGTGTTTCAAGCACTGTTCTAAGCACTGGGGTAGATACAAGCTAATCAGGTTGGACACAATCCCTGTCCCATGTGGGGCTCACATTCTTAATCCCCATTTTTCAGGTGAGGGAACTGAGGCACAGAGAAGTGAGGTGACCTGTCCCAGGTCACACAGCAGACAAGTGGCAGAGCAGGAATTAGAACCCAGGTCTTTCTGACTCCCAAGCCCTGGCTCTATCCACTAGGCCACACTGTTTGACCACTGCAGCCACAGTGACAGCCATGACCCCCATGACCACTGCAGCCACAGTGACAGCCGGGACCACTGCAGCCATAGTCATAGCCACGGTAACTACCACAGTGACCACTGCAGTCACAGTGAAAGCCACAGAGACCACCGCAGCCCCCACAACCCACTACAGTGGAAATGCAAAAATGAAGGATTTTGCAGTAATGACAGTGCCATCTCACATCCCATATGCATGTCATTTCCCATCACGTCTGACTGATTACGATCAAGGTCACCCGATTTTTACAACATGTGCAAACGTGAGTTACCTTTTTTAATAAACTCCTCCAATTTCGCATCTTCCGACTAATGGAGCATTGCAGCAGCTACTGAAAAGTGATAGTATTACTTCGTGTTCGTGGGTACGTGGGGCTGCGCACAATAAACATAAATTGGCCCAAACAAATGTTTTTCCTATTTCCAAGAAACTTACAGTTTATTTCGGCTGATAAAACACGCCAGGGTAAGACCAAAATCTGCTCCCGAGTCCTTCTGCACTCCAGGAGATATGGCTTTAATAACTCTTTTTGTAGTTATTATTGGTAAATAAATAATATATTATTCATACCATTTGGCATTAATGTGTGGTTGCCAAGACTGTGGAAATGTCTGTAGCTTAATTCTTTGATGATGTATAAAAGGCCCATATGCTACATTAAAACCACAAATTTAAACACCAGCCAAGCAAAGGAAAAGTTAACCTCTTAATACAGTATGTAGAGCAACTCATATTGAGAATAATACTTGAGCTAATTAGATAGTCAGTTAACGAACTGTACTTTCCAAGCGCTTAGTACAGTGCCCTGCACACAGTAAGCACTCAATAAATACGATTGAATGAATGTCCCTGAGTTTCTGCACTTGTGTGAGAATCAGAACTTCCCTTTTCCTGGATTTCAATCAATCAGTGGTATTTATTGAGCACTTACTGTGTGCAGAGCCCTGTGCTAAGCACTTGCGGAAGCACAATACAATTTGAATTCAATTTTGCACCCCCAAAAATATGTGAGTGTTTGTTAGGGTGTTCATTTACTTTGAAGAATGTTGAACTCTGCCTATTATTAAAAAAAACACACAAAAAAAATCCTTGACTTTCAGGCCAAGTCTGTGCTATTAATTGGTTAAATGTCATTATCCAATTGCACGGATTGACACCAAGGCCACCCTGAGTTCATTTGGAACTGGGATAAATTCAGCTGTCCACCGCAGGCTTCCTAGACCTAAATCCACAGGGTCCAGCTTAGCAAACACCAACTTTGGACGGCTGCCTGAAGAAGACTTTAAAACTAATCTAGCAATAAGAAAACAATTGGTGCCAAGCAATGTACTAAGCACTGGAACACATAATAATAATAATAATGATAGTATTTGTTAAGTGCTTACTATGTGCCAAGCACTGTTCTAAGCACTGAGGTAGATACAGATAATGAGGTTGTCCCACAAGGGGCTTACAGTCTTAATCCCCATTTTGCAGCTGAGGTAACTGAGGCGCAGAGAAGTTAAGTGACTTGCCCAAAGTCACACAGCTGACAAGTGGCAGAACCAGGATTAGAGCCCATGACCTCTGACTCCCAAGCCATGCTTTCCACTTTCCACTAAGCCACGCTGCTTCTCAAGATACATGCTCTTGTGTGGGTAAGCCTGTCCCTTTCTTCTTTTCCCCTGCATTTTCCTTCCTTTTTGGCGGCCCTGCCCAGACTCTGCTTTGAGCTCCACAAAATCTGTCACTCTGACCATGGGCAGAGCTGGCTGAAACTTGATGTGCTGATGTCACTTAGGTTTCTTACGTTCTGGGTGTTGGGTGAACCCAGGCCCTAGCCCCGTTTTGCCCACTGCCACTCCCTTAAACCATTGCAACTAAGGTCAAGCTGCCACTGGGAAGCAGCGTGCCGAGAACTGGAAGAACAAGGTAGCAGTGAGGAGTCTGATGAAACCCTGTTCCTCCAGCAATGATGGCCTATTTGCGCTTACATTAAAAAAAAAATTAGTATTTGTTAAGTGCTTACGATGTACCAGGCACTGTACTAAGCGCTGGGGTAGATACAAGCTAATTAGTTTGGACCCAGCCCCTGTCCCACCTGGGGCTCACGGTCTTAATCCCCATTTGACAGTTGAGGTAACGGAGGCCCAGAGGAGTTAAGTGACTGGCCCAAGGTCACACAGCAGGCAACTGGCAGAGCTGAGATTAGAACTCAGGTCCTCTGACTCCTAGGCCTGTGCTCTTTCCACTAGGCCAACCTGCTTCCCTTTTTCCGCAGGCTCTTCTTACCCCCAGGCCCGTGCTCCATCCACTAGGCCAAGCTGCTTTGTCTTTTATAGGTTTGTTTGCATCTTTCTTTCTGTATCTGTGTGCTACCAACTCCCTTCTCACCTTCACTCGTGAGCCTTGTGGGGAAGAGGGGGAGGGATTGTGTCTACATCTCATCCATGTACTCTTTTCCCAGAACTTAGTACAGTGCTCTGCACACAGGCATTCAATAACTATTACTACTATTACTAGCGCCAAAGGTATTGAACTTGACACTATTCAAGTACTATAGTTCATTACTATTTGTTTGTTATCATGTATCTCCCCCTGCACTTAGAGCAGTGCTTGACACATAGTAAGTGCTTAATCCCATTATTATTATAATAACCATTATTATTATTGTTATTATTACGGTATTTGTTAGGTGTTTACTATGTGTCAAGCAGCGCTTAGGACAGTGCCTAGCACATTGTAAGCGCTTAACATACCATTAAAAAAAAGCACTTTTTTGTGGTATTTAAGTGCTTACTATGTGTCAAACACTGTTCTCCCCTGTGCTCAGCACGGTGTTCTGCACACGATAAGCGCTCAGTAAGTACAATTGATTAATGGCTTCACCCCACTGCAAGGGTGGCCAAGCTGTGAGGAAAACTGAGCAGGAGCATGGCATACTGGATAGAGCAGGGACCTGGGCTCTGGACTGTGAGCTCGTTGTGAGCAGGGAATGGACCTGTTATACTGTACTCTCCCAAGTGCCTAGTACAGTGTTTTGCGACAGTAAGAACTCAATAAATCTGAATGAATGAGTCAGAAGGACCTGGGTTCTAATTCAGACTCCGCCACTTGTCTGCTGTGTGACCTTGGGCAAATCGCTTCACTTCTCTGGGCCTCATCTGTCAAATGGAGGTTGAGACTGTGAGCCCTAGGCGGGATGAGGGACTGTGTCCAACCTGATTAGCTTGTATCTCCCCCAACGATGCTTAGTAATAATAATAATAATAGATAAGTACTTGTTAAGTGCTTACTATGTGCCCAGCACTGTTATAAGCATTGAGGTGGATATAAGGTGATCAGGTTGCCCACGTGGGGCTCTCAGTCTTGATCCCCATTTTCCAGATGAGGTAACTGAGGCACAGAGAGGTTAAGTGACTTGCCCAAGGTCACCCAACAGAGAAGTGGCAGAGCTGGGATTAGAACCCACGACCTTTGACTCCCAAGCCCTTGCTCTTTCCACGAAGCCTCGCTGCTTCTATACAGGGCCTGGCACCCAAGTATATATGTATAATTCTATTTATTTTGATGGTACTGATGCCTGTCTACTTGTTTTGTTGCCCCTTCTAGACCGTGAAGTTGGGGAGGGATTCTCTCTATCTGTTGCCCAATTGTACTTTCCAAGCGCTTAGTACAGTGCTGTGCTCAATAAGTACAATAAGTGCTCAATAAATATGCTTGAGTGAATAATAATAATATAATAATAATAATAATGTTGGTATTTGTCAAGCGCTTCCTATGTGCCAAGCACTTTTCTAAGCGCTGTGGGGGGGGGGATACAAGGTGATCAGGTTGTCCCCCGTGGGGCTCACAGACTTCATCCCCGTTTTCCAGATGAGGGAACTGAGGCCCGGAGAAGTGAAGCGACATGCCCAACCGACAAGTGGCGGGGCGGGATTCGAACCCATGACCTCTGCCTCCCGAACCCAGGCTCCTGCTCCGAGGCACACTGAGTGAATGAATGAATAGTAAGCGCGAGTGAGCACATTATACATACATATAATAAGGCATTTATTAAGTGCTTACTATGTGCAAAGCACTGTTCTAAGCACTGAGGAGGTTACAAGATGCTCAAGTTGTCCCACGTGGGGCTCACAGTCAATCAATCATATTTATTGAGCGCTTACTATGTGCAGAGCACTGTACTAAGCACTTGGGAAGTACAAGTTGGCAACATATAGAGACAGTCCCTACGCAACAGCGGGCTCACAGTCTTAATCCCTATTTGACAGATGAGGTAACTGAGGCCCAGAGAAGTGAAGTGAGTTGCCCAAAGTCACCCAGCTGACAAGTGGCGGAGCCGGAATTTGAACCCATGACCTCTGACTCCAAAGCCCGGGCTCTTTCCACCGAGCCACGCTGCTTCCCGAGCCCGTTGTTGGGGAGGGACCATCTTTCTATGTTGCCAACTTGTACTTCCCAAGCGCTTCGTCTAGTGCTGTGCACACAGTGAGCGCTCAATAAATACAACTGAATGCCCCCTTTTAGACTGTGACCCCACTGTTGGGTAGGGACTGTCTCTATATGTTGCCAACTTGTACTTCCCAAGCGCTTAGTACAGTGCTCTGCACACAGTAAGCGCTCAATAAATACGATTGATTGATTGATCCCTTCAAGGCCCTACTGAGAGCTCACCTCCTCCAGGAGGCCTTCCCAGACTGAGCCCCTTCCTTCCTCTCCCCCTCGTCCCCCTCTCCATCCCCCCATCTTACCTCCTTCCCTTCCCCACAGCACCTGTATATATGTATATATGTTTGTACATATTTATTACTCTATTTATTTATTTATTTTACTTGTACATATCTACTCTATTATTTTATTTTGTCAGTATGTTTGGTTTTGTTCTCTGTCTCCCCCTTTTAGACTGTGAGCCCACTGTTGGGTAGGGACTGTCTCTATATGTTGCCAACTTGTACTTCCCAAGCGCTTAGTACAGTGCTCTGCACACAGTCAGTGCTCAATAAATACGATTGATTGATTGATCCCTTCAAGGCCCTACTGAGAGCTCACCTCCTCCAGGAGGGCTTCCCAGACTAAGCCCCTTCCTTCCTCTCCCCCTCGTCCCCCTCTCCATGCCCCCCATCCTACCTCCTTCCCTTCCCCACAGCACCTGGATATATGTATATATATTTGTACATATTTATTACTCTATTTATTTTCCTTGTACATATCTATTCTATTTATTCTATTTTGTCAGTATGTTTGGTTTTGTTCTCTGTCTCCCCCTTTTCGACTGTGAGCCCACTGTTGGGTAGGGACTGTCTCTATGTGTTGCCAACTTGTACTTCCCAGGCGCTTAGTACAGTGCTCTGCACACAGTAAGCGCTCAATAAATACGATTGATTGATTGAATCACACAGTAAGCGCTCAATAAATACGATTGATTGATTGATTGATTGATTGAATGAATGAACAAACACCACAAAACGGGCCGAAGGCCGCAGAAGCCTGGGCGCCCCCCGCGCGCTGTCCCGTGACGAGCCGTCAGCTGAGAGGGGGCGGGACGAGCCCGCCGCTAGCCCTCTGCCATTGGTCGGGACTCCCGTCCGTCACGGGACGCCCCGCCCCCTCCGGGCGAGGCGCCGCATCTGATTGGCGGACGGTGGCGGGGATCCCGGAAGCGGCGGCGGAAGGGGGCGCGCGCTCTCCCTTCCCCCGCTCCCCTCAGGGCTGAGGGGGCCTCGGCTCGGGTGGGGGTGATGATGGCGGTGGCGGCGGTGCTCGCCTTGGCGGCCGTGCTCGGACCCGGTAAGGAGGCCTTACCTATATATATGTTTGTACATATTTATTACTCTATTTTTTTTATCTTGTACCTATCTATTCTATTTATTTTATTTTGTTAGTATGTTTGGTTTTGTTCTCTGTCTCCCCCTTCTAGACTGTGAGCCCACTGTTGGGTAGGGACTGTCTCTAGGTGTTGCCAACTTGGACTTCCCAAGCGCTTAGTACAGTGCTCCGCACACAGTAAGCGCTCAATAAATACGATTGATTGATTGATTGATTGATTGAGGCGGTCCGGGCGGGCGCGGGGGTCCGCCGCATTGCGGAGAGCCAACGCCCGGCCTCCCCTCTCGGGCCCCACGACCTTCTTAATAATAAGAATGACGGCATTTATTAAGCGCTTACTATGTGCCAATCAATCAATCAATCGTATTTATTGAGCGCTTACTGTGTGCAGAGCACTGGACTAGGCGCTTGGGAAGTACAAGTTGGCAACATCTAGAGACAGGCCCTACCCAGCAGTGGGCTCACAGTCTAAAAGGGGGAGACAGAGAACAAAACCAAACATACTAACAAAATAAATAGAATAGATATGTACAAGTAAAATAAATAAATAAATAGAGTAATAAATATGTACAAACATATATACAGGTGCTGTGGGGAAGGGAAGGAGGTAAGATGGTAACGGTGCCAAGCACTGTTCTCAGCGCTGGGGTGGTTATAAGGTGATCAGGTTGCCCACGGGGGGCTCACAGTCTTCATCCCCATTTTCCAGATGAGGGAAGTGACTTAGTAATAATAATAATGGCATTTGTTAAGCGCTTACTATGTGCCAAGCACTGTCCTAAGCGCTGGGGGGCGGATACAAGGTGATCAGGTTGTCCCACATGGGGCTCACAATCTTAATCCCCATTTTACAGATGAGGGAACTGAGGCTCAGAGAATCAATCAATCAGTCAATCGTATTTATTGAGCGCTTACTGTGTGCAGAGCACTGGACTAAGCGCTTGGGAAGTACAAGTTGGCAACATATACAGTCCTTACCCAGCAGTGGGCTCACAGTCTAGAAGGGGCTCACGGTCTAGAAGGGAAGAGAAGTGAAGAGACTTGCCCAAAGCCCCCCAGCTGACAGGTGGCGGAGCTGGGATTTGAACCCACGACCTCTGACTCCAAAGCCCGGGCTCTTCCACTGTTTAGAGAAGCAGCGTGGCTCAGTGGAAGGAGCACGGGCTTTGGAGTCAGAGGTCGTAGGTTCGAATCCCGGCTCCCCCACGTCTGCTGTGTGACCTTGGGCGAGTCACTTAACTTCTCAGAGCCTCAGTTCCCTCATCTGTAAAATGGGGATGATGACTGTGAGCCCCACGCGGGACAACCTGAACACCTTGTATCCCCTCCAGCGCTTAGAACAGTGCTTTGCTCATAGTAAGCGCTTAACAAATGCCATTATTATTATTATTCCACTGAGCCATAAGCGTTTACTCTGTGCAAAGCACTGTTCTGATCGCTGGATAAGAATAATAATGTTATAATTTGCTTAATTTGTTAAGCGCTGGGGTGGTTACAAGGTGATCAGGTTGTCCCACGGGGTCTCACAGTCTTCATCCCCATTTTCCAGAGGAGGGAACTGAGGCCCAGACTGAGCCCCCTTTTTTCTCTCCCCCCCCCACCCTACCTCCTTCCCCTCCCCACAGCACCTGTATGTATGTTTGTACAGATTTATTACTCTATTTATTTTACTTGTACATATTTAATATTCTATTTTGTTAATGATGTACATCTAGCTTTAATTCTATTTGTTCTGTCGACTTGACACCTGTCCACATGCTTTGTTTTGCTGTCTGTCTCCCCCTTCTAGACTGTGAGCCCATTGTTGGGTGGGGACGGTCTCTATATGTTGCCAACTTGTACTTCCCAAGCGCTTAGTACAGTGCTCTGCACACAGTAAGCGCTCAATAAATACGATTGAATGAATGAATGAAGTGACTTGCCCAAAGCCACCCAGCTGACAATTGGCAGAGCTGGGATTTGAACCCATGACCTCTGACTCCCAAGCCCGGGCTTTTTCCACTTAGCCATGCTGCTCTTGACATTTGTTCCCCAAAAGGGCGCCTTTGAATTCATTCGTTTCCTCATAATGATAATAATGAGGGTATTTGTGAAGTATTGTTGGGGAGGGACCGTCCCTATCTGTTGCCGACTTGTACTTCCCAAGCGCTTAGTCCAGTGCTCTGCACACAGTAAGCGCACAATAAATACGATTGAATGAATGAATGAAGTGCTAAGCGCTTAGTAAGTGTCAAGCACTGTTCTAAACCCTGGGGTAGATATAACCTAATCAGGTTGGACTCAGTGGCCGCCCCACATTCATTCATTCAGTCAGTCGTGGGGCTCGCAGGCGAAATTGGAGGGAATAGGAGCTAATCCCCGTTTTACAGATGAGGAAACGGAGGCACAGACAAATTAAGTGACTTGCCCAAGGTCACACAGCAAACAGGTGGCGGAACTGGGATTAGAACTCAGGTTCTCTGAGTCCCAGACCTATGCTCTTTCCTCTAGGCCATACTGCTTCTCTACTTCTCTACCCATTATGACACTTTGGGTAACATTTTAGAGCTTAAAATATTTAGCATGAACTTGCAAAGCATTGTGCCGTTTATTGTCTTCCACTAAAGAGCTCAGTCTTGAAGTCTAAACCAATTACATTTTGGTCTGATCAAAAAATGGTATGTATTGAGTGTTCAGATATTAAGTGCTTGGGTGAGTACAGTACAATAGAGTTGATAGACACGTTTCCTGCCCACAGCAAACTTACAGTCTAGAGGGCTACACTGTCTAATATTAGTAATAGAATTGGTTTTTATTTTTCAACAATCAGTGGTATTTATCAGGCACTTCTTGCATGCAGAGCACTGTGCTAGGCGCTTGGGAGAGTATAATAGGGTGGGTAGATACATCCCTGCCCTCAAGGAGCTAACAGACTGGAGGGGGAGACAGACATTAAAATAAATTACAGATGGATATGTAACTAAATAGGGTGCGGGTGGGGTGAAAATCAAAGCATTTAAGGATTACAGACCCAAATGCCCAGGTAGCACAGAACGGAGGGCAAATCCAGGCAAGTGAGGGCTTGGGCAGGGAAATCCTCTTGGAGATGTGATTTCAATAGGACTTTGAAGATGGGGAAAGTTTGGTGATGTCTCAGTCAATCAATCAATCATATTTATTGAGTGCTTACTGTGTGCAGAGCACTGTACTAAGCGCTTGGGAAGTACAAGTTGGCGACATATAGAGACAGTCCCTACCCAACAGTGGGCTCACAGTCTAGAAGGGGGAGATATGAATAGCCTTTTAATCGATGAATGGTATTTACTGAGCACTTATTGTTTGCAGAGCACTGTTCTGTGCAGTTGGGAGAGTAAAATACAACAGAGTTGGTAGACATGTTCCCACCCACGAGGGGGTACAGTCTAGAGAGGGAGTTTAGTGTTCTCATATAAAGCAGAATACTTTTGTTTATGGCTGTTTTACTTAGGGTTCCTGGAGCTTTTCTCTCTAGATTTGTTTAGGTGACTCAAGCCAGAAACCCGAGACAATCAGTTTTGCCTTAATGGGTCAGGTCAGGTGAAATTAAATCATAGTCTTCTGCCTTGTGATTACCCATGGTTTTTCTATTTTAATGTTTTTGATCTAAGCGTTTCCCCTGGTCTGACTCACATAGGGTCACCGCATAGTGGAGGCAAAACACTGAGAAGCAGCATTGCCTAGTAGATAGAGCACAGGCCTGGGAGTAAGAAGAATCTGGATTCTAATCCTAGCTCCACCACTTGTCCGCTGTGTGACCCTGGGCAAGTCACTTCTTTTTGCCTCAATTACCTTATCTGTAAAATGGGGATTAAGACAGCCTCATGGGTGTCATGGATGTGTCCAACCTTGATTACCTTGTATCCACCCCAGCACATAGAACAGTGCCTGGCACATGGTAAGTGCTTAACAAATACCATAAAAAAAAGACAAGAAGGGAGAGCAGAGCCTGGAGGACAGTGGAAAGTACAACTGTATTTTATTTTGCCAAACACTTAGTACAGTGCTGTGCACAAAGTGCTCAATAAGTACCATTGATTAATTGGAAGTATTGGGAGTGTAGGGGCTGAGGATGCTTAAGATAAACTAAGAAAAGCGGCACCTTCATTAACGGGGAACAAAAATGAGAAGCTATTGCTTCATTTTTCAAGATGTTTGGAATCGCAGTATCGCCATGATTGTTGCCATGATTTCTAGCCTATACATTTTTTCAACAAAAAGTAGTCCCTGTCAAAATTAAGATAAGGTAAATCATTAATTATAGACTGTAATCTCCATGTGGGCAGGGAATGTATCTACCACCTCTGTTGTACTTATTCTCCCAAGCACTTAGAACTGTGCTCGGCACACAGTAA
Organism: Tachyglossus aculeatus; assembly: GCF_015852505.1. Taxonomy (NCBI): domain Eukaryota; kingdom Metazoa; phylum Chordata; class Mammalia; order Monotremata; family Tachyglossidae; genus Tachyglossus; species Tachyglossus aculeatus. The sequence continues at coordinate 28,617,942 of NC_052083.1, forward strand.
GTAGTAAAAAAACTACTGATTCATTTAGCTGCCTCATTTTCCCTTAAATCAACTAAAAATAATGTATCCCCTCTTAGGTATGGGTTTTACCCAAATAGGAATTGACAAATGTTCAGTAGATTGAAATTGAAACTCTTAGTTTGACAAATTGTGTAAATCAGAGTAACATCAAATTGCCTAAACATTCAAATCTTAAACTTCTGGAATTGCAGTAAGTCAAATGAAAATGTCCTTGTTGGAAAGCTGTATTTTACTTCTGTTTTCACAAATCTAAAAATCAAAATAAAAAAAAAATTAGTTGCTGTTTTAGATTATTTACTTTTAGGTTACAACAAATGTTTGGAGGCCACATTGTATTTTTTTCTCTTGGATCAGTAACTGCTTTTTGCCACACTATTGCAATCTCATTTTGCCTGCTGGGAAATACAGTGTAGTATCTCTTATTAAAAAGTAGGCTTTGAGGGGAGAATATTCAAATGCAGTCCTTAGGGTAAGAACTGTTGCTTAGCTATCTTTTTACTGGAGCTACTTTTCTGGTTTTTCAGTAATTTATTGTTCCTTTGAACATTACAAATTGATACCATTCTATCATAATAACGGTATGTGCTAAGCACCTACTATGTGTCAAGCACTGTTCTAAGTGCTGGGGTAGATACAAGCTAATCAGGTCGGACACAATCCCTGTCCCATGTGGGGTTCAGAGGCTCCCCATTTTACAGATGAAGTAACCGAGGCACAGAGAAGTAGTGACTTGCTATTCAACAGTCAAGTGGAGGAGCCATGTTTAGAATCCAGGTCCTTCTGAATCCCAGGCCCGTGTTCTATCCATTAGGCCATGCTGCTTCCTATTGCTTTACCAATATCTTGAGGTGGTTGATTTAATTAAAAAAGTAGGATTTTGGGGAGAGAATACCTGAGACTGCATTTAGCAAATATATTCTCAATTTTATTATTATTATTATATGTGACCTTGGACAAGTCACTTAATTTTTCTGTGCCTCAGTTACCTCATCTGTAAAATGGGGATTAATACTGTGAGCCCCAGTGGGGCAGGGACAGTTTCCAACCTGATTAGACTGTGTCTATATCAGCGCTTAGAACAGTGCTTGACAAATCCATTATTATTATACTTACTGTACTTACCCCAGTGCTTACTATGTGCCAAGCACTGCATTAAATGCTGGGTAGATTCAGGATAATCATGTTGGACATAGTTCCTGATCTTCATCTGGCTCACATGCTAGGTAAGAGGGAGAACAGGTATTGACTCAATTTACAGGTGAGAAAAGTGAGGCAGAGAGAAGGGAAGGGACTTGTCCAAGGTCACAGCAGGCGTGTGGCAGAGTTAGGATTAAAACCCAGGCCCTCTTGACTTCCGCGCCTGTACGCTTTCCTCTAAGCCATGCTGCCTCAAAATAATGTTTAGCACTTTGAAAAGTACTCATTGTCTCTAAAGTAATTAGGAATTGTCTAATCCGTAATGAGAGAGGTCCGTATTTTTCAGCTGAGGGGAGGAAGCAAGCACGTAGAGGTTGAGTCTTAAACTTCTGGAGAGGAAACCTTCAGAGCTATGTTTTTAACAAGTAGGAATGAAGGCTCTAGTCATGTACTTTGACCACTAAGGAGCAAAAAAGTTTTTGAGGTTCACTGATTAATGCGCAATTTGGAATAGAATTTGCTAAAGGTTAAAAGTTCTGCCTTTCATCATATAAACTGGGGCCAATTACTTTGTCCAAGTTAAAAAAAATTGGATTTAAGGGACCTTGAAAACCAAGTCAAAGCAAACTCTTCTAGGTATATCAATCATTCCACCAACACCTACTTTAGGTCTAGAGTGTAAAATAAATTAGGCCGGTCCTGAAAGGAAATCACACAGTGGGAACATAGAATGAAAATGGAAAATAAGACCCACAGCTTAGGAGTACTGTATTTTTAAAAATTAGTGCTGCTCACGTCTCTGCTATTTCAGTTGGGAAAATGTAAATTTTTTTCCTCCAGGTCTTTGATCCTTATCTGCAAGCCTGAGGTCAGCAGTGATAATGTATTAATTCACTCAGTCGTATTTATTGAGTGCTTACTGTGTGCAGAGCACTGTGCTAAGCATTTGGCAGAGTACAATATAACAAAAGACACATTCCCTGCCTACAATTTTTTAAGCATTTATTTTGTGCTGATCTAAGCACTGAGCTAAACGAGATCATAGGGTGGGACATAGATAACTTGGTAACTCTTAAAGCTCTGAAGTGGGCTTGGGTTTGGTGGAGAAAAACTGTGCAACCAGAAAACCCCCCAGACTCCTCTGCTGTAGGTCCTCCATGCCTGCCCCGCTGCTGCCCAAGTCACTACCCCAATCCTCAGGTCCTCCGTGTGAGTTCCTCATCCTGAAATCTCAGGTCAAGGATCGTGCTGGAGATTCCTTCATACCAGAGAAGTATAAATAAGTACCACTTGGCTCCTTTCCTTGGCACCTCCTCTAGGGAAGCTCTCCTGGAGGGGTAAAACCCATTGATTGCAGTTGGGTGTTTTAGGCAACTATCACTTTCCCGTTCTTAGGAAGAAAAGGTTGTCTTGTCGAGCTGGTTGCTATTCATATCTTCCGTTGGTGTAAATATGCTTACTGTACACAATAACAGCACCATGAAATATTTACAGTCAACAGTGACCTCATTTGCACACCACTCATTTGTTTAAAACTTCCTCAGGTCAAAAGAGTACTAGGCATGCGTGATAAGGTCACAGAGTTTTTTTCTGCCAGGAGGCACCTTCTGTGAAGACATTAACTGCTATGCTGCCTTCTCTATACTACTGTTACTGCTACTACTAATCATAGTATTTGTTAAAGTGCTTGCTGTATGGCAAGCACTGTACTAAGTGCTGGGGTAGAGCCAAAGTAATTAGGTCAGACACTTTCCCTGCCCCACTGAGGCTCCTGATCTACGTAGGAGGGAGAACAGGTATACTTCTGATGTAGTTTGGTCACCGTTTTTGGTGATGTTTAACCATCTTTTTTGTGCACATCTCTGGACTCCGTGCCCACAAGGAGTTTACAGTCTATGGTGGGAGAGAAATATAAGAGGAGAAAACCTAATAGGCATCAAGTAACTCTCCCTCCCATCCTCCCCCTTTATATTATTATTAAAGTACTTACGACGTGTCAGGCACTGTAACGAGCAGTGGGGTAGATACGGGATAATTAGTTTGGACACAGTCCTTGTCCCTCATAGGGCTCCCAGTCTTAATCCTCACTTTACAGATGAGGTAACTGAGGCACTGAGAAGCCAAGTGACTTGCCCCAGGTCACCCAGCAGACAAGTGGCAGTGCTGGGATTAGAACCCAGGTCCTCTGACTCCCATCATCAATCGTCATTAATCGTATTTATTGAGCGCTTACTATGTGCAGAGCACTGTACTAAGCGCTTGGGAAGTACAAATTGGCAACATATAGAGACGGTCCTTACCCAACAGTGGGCTTACAGTCTGAAAGGGGGAGACAGAGAACAAAACCAAACATACTAACAAAATAAAATAAATAGAATAGATATGTACAAGTAAAATGCTCTTTCCACGAGGCCACACTGCTTCTCAGCCTGTCCCCTTCCCTGTCCTCATTACAGTAACAGCACTGTTTCTAGTGTTCAAACTCCATACACGAGCCCTGCTTTGCTTCTTTCTCGTCTTTCTTCCCTTCTCCCTCCCCTTCTCCTCTCCCACCCCACTCATTCCACCGCCCCCTCAGAGGATCCAGAGGCTGAGGCCCTGAAGGAGTGGCTCATGGCCTGGGGCCTCAGTGGTGGAGGGCTGGTTCGGTGCTCTTTAATTCACCCAAGGAACCGTCCCCACCCAAGGGCAGGGGTGGACACTACTTTGGTGGTGGGGGCTACTGGGAAGAATCCTGAGGCCACCAGTCATAATAATAATAATGATGGCATTTATTAAGCGCTTACTATGTGCAAAGCACTGTTCTAAGCGCTGGGGAGGTTACAGGGTGATCAGGTTGTCCTACGGGGGGCTCACAGTCTTCATCCCCATTTTACAGATGAGGTAACTGAGGCACAGAGAAGTTAAGTGACTTGCCCAAAGTCACACAGCTGACAATTGGCGGAGCTGGGATTCGAACCCATGACCTCTGACTCCAAAGCCCATGCTCTTTCCACTGAGCCACGCTGCTTCATCCCTTGTCCTCTCTCCCCTACCCGCTAACCTGCTTCTGTTCGCCCCGCCCCAACCCTTCTCTTCCTAAAAACTCTTCTAGTCATACACTCTCGCCACTACCCAGTGGGTGGAGGGGAGTAATCCCCCTTTTTTTTTTCTTTCTGGTATCTGTTAGCGCTATGTGCCAGGCACTGTACTAAGGACTGGGGTAGATATAAGCTAATCAGGTTGGACGCAGTCTGTGTCCCAAACAGGGCTCATGAGTCTTAATCCCCATTTTACAGATGGGGTACCTGAGGCACAGAGAAGTTAAGCGACTCTCCCAAGGTCACATACCAGACAGGTGGCAGAGCTGGGATTGGAGCCCAGTTCCTTCTGACTTCTGGGCCTGAGCTCTATCTGCTAGCCCACGCTGCTTCTCTCAGAAACACCTCTGTGTCCTTACCTTCAATCAATCAATCAATCAATTGTATTTATTGAGCGCTTACTGTGTGCAGAGCACCTTCAGACCTCAGATCTTCAGTTCCCAGACCCTTGTCCTCAGACTTGGCCATCTCCCTTAACAGTCTATCAGTGGTATCGATCAAACACTTTCTAATTATGATACTTGTTAAGCATTTACTATGTGCCAGGTACTGTTCTAAACACTGGGGTAGATGCAGCTCACCTGAGCGGGTTTTCACTTTTTCGTTGCAGGTGTCTTTGGGGATGAGTTCAGTGTATTAAGATCACCACAGTCTGTTGTTTTCCAAAATGGAAACTGGCCGATACCTGGGGAGCGAATAGCAGATGTGGCTGCGTTATCCATGGGCTTTTCCGTCGAAGAAGTAAGCGTATGTGTGGTGAATGCATTTAGAGCAACTTGTAAGGAGCATTTTTTGTTGCTGAATTTAATTACGTTGACAGATGACGTTGGGAAATTATGAGGTATTCTCAAAAAGTATGACATCAGTTAAATTGACTACCCTGCATTTCCTCTGATAAACAAGTGACAGCTTTGGGAATTTGGTCTTAAGCACTCCCCCCGCCCCAGTTGAATATAGCTGAAGTTAAATGATCCCACTATAGAGAAGAGAAATTGTCCCAATACAAAACTCCAGGGGCCTTAACTCCTCTGTGGACAGCCAAAAGAAGCCTGAGAATCCTTGTGCTAAAACTTAAAGCCACAGCTTAATACTTTGCGTCCTCTGGCTGTCTTATTGTTTCCTGGTAATACTGAAGGAAGCCACCAATCAATATTTAGCTCCGATTGTAGAAATGTCACGCTAATTTCATTGTCTGTTGATTCATTCGGCTGTTCCCGGAAGCCTTTGGGCCTGGATCGTTGGGGAAAAATCTTTAGTTGCAATACTGCCTTGGTAAAGCTGGATTTTTGGTTCAGCGAACCGAGGGGCAGTGGGGGAGTCGGGGAGGAGTATTGTTGGACTGACTCCTCCTGTCTCCCTCCTCATGCCATGGCTGCTTCTCCTGCCACTCAAATGCCATCTGAGAATCTCAGTGAACAAAGATTTGGGTTTCAGCAAAATGATGTACTAATGCCCCTCTCTTTAATTTTTTTTTTGTACTGTCATTATTTAAAAGCTAAGGCCAAGATTACATCTAGGAAGGGTGAGGGGGAGAGCAGAAGCATCCTGGTATCTTTGACTCCTTTTCCAGTGGACTGCAAAGAGGCTATATAATTTTAGCTTCTTGAAAGCCTCATGCAGAAAATCAATTCTTGATTTTTTTTTTTAATGGTATTTTTTAAGTGCTTACTGTATGTCAGCCACTTTTCTAAGTGCTGTGGTAGATACAAGGTAGTCAGGATGAACACAGTACCTGTCCCACCCGGACCTCGTAGTCTTAATCTCCATTTTACAGAGGAGGTAACTGAGGCCCAGTGAAGTGAAATAACCTGTCCGGGGTCACACAGCAGACAAGTGGCAGTGCCAGGACTAGAACCTGGGTCCTTCTTACTTCCAGGCTTGTACACTATCCATTAGGCCACGTTGCTTTTCTCTTGTGTTCTTTTCTTGTTTGTGGGTTACCCCCGCTCTTGTTTCTTTTCTTTCCTTTGGCTGATATGTAGCAATCTCACTGGCCATTTAGGGCATCTCACTGGCCATTTATCTCTGTTCATTAACGCCTCCACTGAAGTTGAGCAGAGTCTGGGAAGAATGCTGAAAATCAGTCAGATTTTTGGCTCCCTCACAGCCCCATTTCAAGAGTTAAGGAATGGAAATGGAAAAGATCATTCAGAGAAACAGTATGGCCTACTGGACAAAACCAGAGGCCTGGAAGGCGGTGGACCAGGGTTCTAATCCTAGCTATGTCTCTTGCCTGCTGTGGGATCTTGGGCAAGTCACTTCACTTCTTTCTGCCTCAGTTCCCTCATCTGTAACCTGTCCTCCTTTGGATTTAGACTGTGATCCCCATATAGGATAAGGGACTATGTCCAACTTGGTTATCTCGTTTCCTCCCCGGTGCATAGTACAGTGCTTGGCACATAGTAAGCACTTAACAGATAGCATAACCATTATTATTAACACCACGAATAATAATAAATAATCAGTCTCTCTTTTTTTGGTAATCAGAGACCCAGCCAGATTAAGGCCCTTGTGGGTCAGTCTCCATAGCCAAGGGTCTCTCCCCGTTCCCTCCAGGGCTAGTTTTTGCCCTGCAGTGGTGGAAAGAGAGAGGCTGAAGGGCAGAGGGAAGGGATGCTATCCCACTGTGCCCTCCTCACTGTAACCGTGGACAACCAACAGCCGACCAGTGGCCATAGTTACATAATCAATCATCTTTATCGAGTGCTTACATGAAATGTTGAGCGGTTCCTGTGGAATTGATAACGAAGCATTTCTTCCTTCTTTGAAACTTGTAGGACCTTTCTTGGCCTGGCCTGGCAGTGGGCGATCTGTTCCATCGTCCTCGAGCTACTGTTTTGGTAACAGTGAAAGGAGTGGATAAACTGGCCCTGCCCAAAGATGGTATTTCATATCCTCTTGAAAATGTGAGTATTTATTGTCAGGAATGAGTGCAGCTCCCACGAGCTTTTCTCCTAGGAGTTTAAAATGCACAAACTAACCTTCTTGTTTTAATATGGTGCTTGATTTTTAAAAAAAAAATTGATTCTGAGGACAAATGCTGTAGTGGCGTAAGCTTACTGACCAAGAAGAGATATATGCTCACTTAAGGAAGTTAGTCTCAGTTGCTACACTTCAGAGGATTAAACTCCTCTTCCCCTTTTTCAGGCACTTTGACTTGATATTTGGCTTTTAAAACTGTGGAGGAAACGGGCATGGTATGCAGTCTTATTAGATGGAGAGGAAAAGGCATCTTGCTCTGTTTGCAACAGAATCGGTAGAAGAGGAGTGATTTGTTGGGAGTTATGTTTATAAAGATCCGACAATTGCACAGTGCCTTTTTGGCATTCATTTACAAGAAATCAACTTTCACAATCCAAGGGGCAGTTATGGAAAATCAATAGGAAGAAACCTCTGTGGTAGAGAAGGAATATCAAAGAGCTCTTAGTGGGATTTCAGTGTACGGGCAACACTATATATAACCCTTGAATATATAAAGATGTATTGTTCTGAAGGGTAGGCAACAGAGAGGTTTATAGCATCTCCTGATGTAACTGACCCTGTTGAAGAGAAGGAATCTCTAAGTTTTAATTTAAATCCATCAGTCAGTGCTAAATTTATTGAAATTTTAATGAAGGTGAGGCATTTAGGAATCAATCGAGTAGGTAGACACAATCCCTACTCTCAAGGACCTTTCACTCTAATGGGGAAGACAGACAAGAATGATTTACAAATAGCGAAAGGAGGAGGAAGATCAAGGCTATAGTAAGAAGTAGTATGACTACATCAAGATGAAATAGCCGAATAATGAAGCAATCAATCAGTTGAATTTATTGAGTGCTTACTGAATGCAGAGCACTGTACTAAGCACTCTGGAAAGCAAAACACAACACTATCACAAGCATATTCCCTGCCCACGTAAAAATAAAAACTAATAAGTGAACATTTACCTAACTGCTGTAGATAGGAATAAAATATATGTGCTAACAGTGGGAGGGGAGCTGTGGGTTGATGTGGCTAAGGCGTGAATTAATCAGGAAAGTTTCCTGAAGGAGATGGAATTTTAGAAGAGGGGAGACCTGGGATCTGGCAGATTTGTCTGAAGACAGATGGTAGTCATTACATTCTTCCAAACAAATATGATGAATGGCGTTAGTGAGTTTTCGCCCCTTCGCTTCCCCTTTTTAAATTTTCTTCTCCAAGAGCGTGAAGGAAGTTCCTTAGCCGGCCCTCATTATTTGAGCATTTTTAAATGGAAAGAGTGCATTTCTTCTTGGTAGACTGCTCTGGCCCGTTGAGCCAGTTCATGAAAACGCGCTTGTTCTTTTCAGTGAGCGCTGAACACTTAGGGAACGATCATTTCTGCCAAACTGTCAGATTTCCCCACTTTATATAAATTACTCCCTAATAGTAAATTAGGTACTCTGGGAGGCATATTAACACTTTTGAGCCACAAAAGGACTATTTAATGGAGTAATTTGCTAAGTGGTTCTCTAGTGGCCTAAGAAGTTATAATGAGCCCAATTCTGTCTCTTGTAATTTGGGCTATTGTAAACCTTCAGAATTCACATGAGGGTGGAAGAATGTCTCCCCAACCCCTGTTCTGGGCCCTCCCCCCTTGCAGAATAAGTGATTTCCTTACCATTTTGCACCATGAGCCAGTGGTGGGTTGGAATAGCGCTTTCCCTCCCAGTGGTTAGAAGTAGTGGTAGTAGTAGTAGTAGTGATAGTATTTATTCAGCACTTGCATGTGCAGAGAGCCCTGTACTAAGAGCTGGGGAAGAATACACGGGAGGGAATCTGACATGGTCCCTCTCCTTCTCGGGGGCTTGCAATTGAAAAATAAGAAAAGGGGGAAAGAGGGCTGGTTAATAATAATGGTTATGCCACCTTGATTGTATTAATGGTGGGAAACGAAGAGTAAAGAGGCGGAGATTAGAGAATGAGGGAAGAAGAGTAAGTGTTTCTTTTTCCCCAGTTTGTTTCCTTCCAGAAGAAATGAGAAGAGCTAGTAGAGCATGGGGGACAATAAGATAAAAAGATAGGATTCTTAGGCAGGGACAGCAATACTCTTGAGGTCACTTGTGATTGCAGTTGAGTCCCATCTGCTAGTTGCTCCTCTCTTTGTGGATAAAATGGGGATTGTGGTGGCATTAGAAAAAAAGATTGCAATGCACTGATAGACACCTGTCAATAGAGATTAGAAAGCAGTTGTTGCCAAGTGTGGTGCGTGTATAGCCGTGGTTCTCCCTGCTGCCGCTTTGCCATCGGTGGTGAAGGTTTCTCACCAAAGAACCACTGGGGTGGGAGGGCTGGGGGTGGTCCATGAGCGGACCAGCCCAGCAGGGACCCCAAAGGAGAGCCGGCTAATGGGGGCCACGGGGGCTGCAACGGTTACCAAGGCAACTTCTGGCTGGGTCAAGTACTGTGGGGACTTTGGTGGGTAAGGGGTCCTCTGTGTAAAAAGCCTCCCTGTGCGTTTGACAGCCCTGCCCCACCTGCCCACCCAGTGCGCCCCAGCAGGACCCCAGTAGGAACAAGGGAGGGAGAGGCTGGGGCTGGGCCCATCCCGGACACCCTGTCTCCTCCGCGCCCATTCTCCATCTTGCCGGGAGATGCCCAAGTCATACCTGGTCGGAGACATTTTGGCAGAGAAGGTCTTCCTTTAAATACGTAGCTGAGGATTTTTAATGGACATTTCGTTCTTGTGTTCCAGGCAGTTCCTTTCAGCCTGGACCGTGTAGCAGATGCTATCCACAATTTGTTCTCTGAAGAAACCCCTGTTGTTTTGCAATTGGCTCCTAGTGAGGAAGTGAGTGATTTCCTTTTCGTTTCATACTTGAGAAAGTAATTTTTTTTTATGGTATTTGTTGAAGTGCTTACTGTGAGCCAGGCTCTGTACTAAGCAATGGGTTAAGCGTGGTTTAGTGGACAGAGAACAGACTTGGGAGTCAGAAGGACCTGGGTTCTAATCCCTGCTTCACCAAATGTCTGCTGTGTGACCTTGGGCACGTCAGCTAATTTCTCTCTCCCTGTTACCTCATTTGTAAAATGGGGATGAAGACTGTGAGCCCCATGTCAGAGGGAGACTATGTCCAACATGATTATCTTATATCTACCCCAGCACTTAGTACAGTGCCTGGCACATAGTAAGCACTTAAAATACCACCACTATTATTATTATTATAGTTAATAATAAGATAATCAGATGGGACACAGTCCCTGTCCCATATGGGCTCACCATCTTAATGCCCATTTTACAGTTGAAGAAACTAGGGCACAGAAGTTAAGTGACTTGCCCAAGGTCATGCAGCAGACAAGTGGCAGAGTTGGGATTAGAACTGTTATAGACTGTAAGCCCCCTGTGGCAGAGATTGTCTCTCTCTCTATTGCTGAATTGCACTTTCCAAATGCTCTGCACCCAGTAAGTGCTCAGTAAATACAATTGAATGAATTAACTCAAGTCCTCGGACTCCCAGGCCTGTGCTTTTTCCATTAGGCCACTGTTCCCCTTTTCCCTTCATTGACTGGAATTTGTTAAAGGCTTAAAAGTGGTTTTTGTTACCTAGTATGGCGAGAATGTCCACTGCCAATAATTTACATATACCGTATTGGAATTGATTCCGGGCATGGGTAAACTCAAAATCAGTGTCTCATTTCAGAGAGTGTACATGGTGGGGAAGGCAAACTCAGTATTTGAAGACCTGTCGGTCACATTGCGACAGCTCCGTAATCGCCTGTTCCAGGATAATTCCATTCTCAGTTCCCTCCCTCTCAACTCTCTGAGCAGAAACAATGAGGTAAGCAGCACAGCGATGATATCACTGTTGCTTTTGTTCCCCCCTCTCCTCACACCAGTGACTTCAAAACATTTTTAGGGAAATGAACAGCAGTCAATCAGTGGTATTCATTGAGCACTTACTGTGTGCAGAGCACTGTACGAAGTGCTTGGGAGAGTACAAAGCATCAGAGTTAACAGATGTGTTCCTTGCCCATAAGTAGCTTACAGTCTGGAGGGGACAGCAAAGACTGCCTCGCAGAAGTGGAATTCATTTATTCATGTCTAATTCTTACTCTGTCTTGACTAACTCCACTCATTCCTGGTTATGGCTACCTTAGGGTGGTAGATGAGGTTCCAAATCTAAGATTGCTCTGTGTCTGCCTGGACAGAGCCCAGCCCAGAAGTGTGGTCTATTACAGTGCCCCCACTGCTGTGGTATTCAATCACTCAGTGGTGTTGACTGTGTGTTGAGCACTGTATTAGGTGTTTGGGAGAGTCTACTACGAGTTGGCAGACATGGTCCTTGCTCATAACGAGTTTACAGTCTAGAGGGCATTGCTTGGTCTCAGAGCCCTTTCAGACCAGCTGGGCTGGTATCAGCGATTCCAGAAGCTCATCATAGTACTTAGCCTCTGTTTCTGGTAGGTGGGGGTACTCTCGACTCTTCTGCTGTGGTCTTTTGGAACACTGAGGATGATGAGGGCGAGAGCAGGAGTGGTATGTTGCCATCAGCACAGAAGAGGAAGAATGGAGATGCCTTTCCCTTTACCTGCCCACCTAGCCTATCTGGCAGATTATGAAAACTGGGGCAAGAAACTGCAACTTCATTCCTTCATTGCTATTTATTGAGCACCTAGAACCTGTCTTTGCCAAGAAAAGTATTTCATGCGGGGGAAGAAACAATAAATAAGGCCCTGTCCGTAGACCTCAGAAGAAGAGAGTCGAGAGGTTGACAGTGGGCACCTGAGGAAAGATTTAATTACTAAAGACAAAGCAACATTGAACAGCAGGGCCTCAAAACATTGCAGTTGTTGAGCCATTTTCACATTTGTCGTCTTCTGAAGGTTGGGAGCATGGCTGGAAGTTAAAAAAAGAATTTTAACCAGAATGCTGTCGAGGTGGACGGATGACTGCAGGCTCAGAGCCCCTTCATGGGCCCGCAGATTGTTTATTTTGGGCTTTTGTTTTTTCTTAGTGGTGTTTAAGCACTTACTATGTACCAGGCACTGAACTAAACCCTAGGGTAGGTACAAAGCCAATCCGGTTGGACACAATCCAGTATTCCATGTGGAGCTCCCAAGTTCTTGGGCTGGGCCAGTGGCTGTGTCCTGCCAAGAGAGTGTGAGCCCACTGTTGGGTAGGGACTGTCTCTATGTGATGCCAATTTGTACTTCCCAAGCGCTTAGTACAGTGCTCTGCACATAGTAAGCGCTCAATAAATACGATTGATTGATTGATCTTTCAAGAGAGAGGTAAGAGTGGAGCTGACTTGAGGCTCCATCTCCAAGGTGTGCCCTTACCAGTTCCAGCTGGTGGTGACCAAAAACAGCTGGGAGTACTGTCCCAGCAAAGCAATTTTCCTATCTGAGCCCATTTCCAGCCTGTTTGGTTTACTCCTTGCACTGGTTTTGAGTGATCTTATGATGTTCTCTAGACTTACAGAAATGTAAGACAAACCTTGCTGGCCTCCTTTTTGGTAACTTGTCCCTTGGGGCCCCTCCCTCTCTTTCCTTAAATACAGTGGTGTCAAAGGGAGGAAATTCTAATCTGGCTCTTTAGTTTATCCCCGCAAGCCCCCATATAGTCACTTTGCTCAAAACACATTTTTCTAGTCTTTATCCAGGAGTTAAGAACCTGTGTCTGGGAGAAAGCTGACTTTCCTCTAGGATTTTTAAGAGTAGGGCTCTTCCTTTTTTTAGCCGGTAACATGCTTTTTTAAGAAGGAAGCATGTTTTGTGTGTTTCATTTTCTAATAGCTGTTAAGGAATTTATACTCATGGTTTTTAAATAAAGTTACACAATATGGACCATCCTTTATAAAAACAAACATTCAGGGTGAGGCTTTGTTCAAGCAACAATGAGCCCAAATATCACTTTTCATTATTTTTTTTTCTCTTTAGGTTGACCTGCTCTTTCTATCAGAGCTACAAGTCCTACGTGATATTTCAAGTTTGGTAAGCAGATTGGTGTGATAGTTACAAGAAAATTTTCTCTCTTTTTTCCACATAGTCCTTAGTAATAGCAGATATTATTCCTATCACTGGCCAAGCTGTACTTTGGCCACTGTAAAATAATAATTGTTCTAATAAGTAGCCTAACATCTGATGTAGGGAAATTGAAGATGGCAATGATGGTTTTAGGATTTGGGGAGTTTGTGTTGTATTTATGTATGAGTCTCTTTATTCAGAGGAGCCAGCAAGGAAAACTAGGTAGTCCACCACCAGAGAGCGAGAGCTACGCGAGTTCCATTTTTGCCTCTGAGTTGCTGGGACACACCTCTCCTTCGCCTTTGCCCTTTGCCATTCACAGGGCAAAGGGGGATATCGTGTAAAGCCAATAGAGCAGTTCCTTCCCCATCTCATGCTGGGGTGAGGACCAGTAATGTGTTTGTGGTAATGTTAAATTGATTTCTACTGGGATTTTTTTTCTTTTTGCACCCGAACATGGAAAAATCATCCTCATATCTAAAACGGAAAGACCATTCTCTTTCGCAGTTGGTCGCCTAGCCTCTCTCCGCTGGACTTTGCTTGGAGCCAGACAGGGGTGGAATCTGGGGCCTTAGCTTAGCCCCAGTGATTAAGGGATTAATTGAGCGAAGACTCTCAACAGTTCAGAGCTGCTCGGCAGGCCTGTTACTGTACCATTGTGCCTGCCTGAGCAGTCCCAGTAGGTACAAAAGTCTGTCTCTGAACATGCAGTGCTGCAGCGCATCGTGGGGATGCTGCCCTTCCGTCTGGGGTGCTAGCGTAGGTTCCTCCCACTTTAAGCCTGTCCCATGCCAGAGTCTTCGCCAAGCGTTTGGAGGAGCAGAAGGGTTACAGAGCAAACAAGCCTTGTTTCCACCCACCTCTACTTCCTGGCCCCCGGGAGCAGGGCTTTTTAACCACAGCATCTGGCAAGTGTTCAAGTCGCTGCTAGAAACAGGGGCAAATGCTTTATTTGGTTTCCACGCAAAGCTTCCTCAGGTTCTTGACTTTTCCTGTGACACATACATGGCAAGAAAAGGGTCAGTATTTAAAAGTAATCGACTTCAAGCTAGATCATTCTTATACCTCACCGGGGCCAGGCTGATCCCGTTTTTGATTTTCAAGCTGTCTCGGCACAAGCACCTGGCCAAAGACCACTCTCCTGACCTGTACTCCCTGGAGCTGGCTGGCTTGGACGAGATTGGGAAACACTATGGGGAAGACTCTCAGCAGTTCAAAGATGCTTCCCAGATTCTCGCTGACTTCCTACAAAAGGTGAATTTCTCTGTACTGTAAAATGAGGCCCAGTCCTTGGTCACAAAGGGGTCTGTCTGTCCAGTGGCCAGGGTTTCGGGGAGGGAACACGAGAGAAGAAAGTTGCTTGGGGCAGCTGGCACCCCCTGCTCCTCATGTGGCAGTTGGGGGCGGGCTCCACTTCAGCGGAGGGTTGGGCAGATATTGTTGCCATGTCAATACAGTGGCAAACCCGTAAAAACTTAGCTGCATTACTCTTTTAACAGCGATTAAGAGCCTGCAAATTAACAAGACTGTCGATTTTAAAGCATGCCCCCAGTTGCCGGGAATTAGAAGGGCAAGACTTTGCCTAAGTAGCGGGCCCCCAAAAGTCTGGAATCGCGGCCCTACAGCCAAAGCCTTACCTTTTCCAGTTTGCAGATGAAATGTCCAGTCTCTACGGTGGGAACGCGGTCGTGGAGGTGGTGACAGTCAAGACTTTTGACACTCCCCTTGTGAGGAAAACCCGGTCCATCCTTCAGGTTAAGCAGATGGTAAGTACACTTTGTGACGCGACTTTAAGAATGCAGTGAGCACTCTGATCTCCAATATGTTGAGGGGCCGAAGGGGACGTTCTGTTCCTTAGGCCTCAGGAACAGAAACTAAGTCACAACTTTATTCACCCAATCATATTTGAGCGATTACTGTGTGCAGAGCACTGACTAAGCACTTGGGAGAGTACAGTATAACAATAAACAGGACACTTTCCCTGCTCACAATGAGCTGATCATCTAGAGGGAACTTTCCAACATCAGAGGACATCTGGAATAGAATACAGGTGAATTGATATTCAAATGTAGGGGGTTTGCTGTAGACTTATTTCTTCCCCAGTTAAAAGCCCGCTGCCCATTTAGTACTTAGGCTTCTTTTGTCATATCTCCCTGTTTTGTGAGAAGGAAGCCAAAATTTGAGTATCTGCCTAGCCCAAATGCAACATCTGCGTCTATAGGCCAAACATATTTTTTGGAGAAAACTTGGCTGTAGAAAACTCCATTTTTGGCTGTGATCCGCCTGGGATGTCTGCCTTCGTTCATGGGGGCTGCTTTGGACAGACAGATCCCAAAGTTTTGGGCAAGTGCCCATAATTGTTACCAGTGTAAGCTCTGTGGTCAGAAAGTCTGCCACCCGCTTGCCTGGTCTCTCCTTGAGCCTTGTCCCCAAGGGGCATCAGCAATCCCCAGAGCCTGGCAGAGGGATGCAGTGTGCCTAGGCAGATGCCAGGCAGGTGAGGAAGGGCATGATGGCTCCTCCGAGCTGAAGTGAGGCAAAAAATCAAACCATGCTGTTTTTTGAGTGCTTATTATTATGGGCCAAGCACTGTTCTGTGTGCTTGGGAGAGAACAGCCCATACCGAGCTTACAGTCTAAAGGAAAAAGACCCGTATCAGAGTTTCGTACTGTGCCCCGGCTATAAATCGGACACTTAGCTCTTTCCTACTGCATGTGGATTCCACAAGAGCTTTTTCAGCTTACCTTTACAGATGGCCAGGGTAAGTGTGCTTTCTGTCCTCCCTTTTGTTGACACCAGCCAGCTCAGCCGCTGCTTCGCTTTCCTTATCCCTACTGAGAGGCAGGAATCAGTGACTCACTTGGTACAGACCTTTCTGCCGCTGAAACAAGCAGGGATAAACATTACTTTCAGTCAACACGGTTGTGTTTTGCCACTGAAAATCCTATCTTTGGGGAGGACAAAAAGTATTCCTTGCGATAGTTGTTCCCTCTGAAGGACTGATTCCTGCCCAATTGGATTAACCTCTTTTTCCTCAGCAAACCCTACAAAGTGGCTGTAAACTCTGTGTTCACTTCTTCAGTGGTAACGTGTTGGTCTCAGCTATTTGGACACTCACAGCTGGCTGTGGGCTGGACAGAATGTAATCTTTAGTTCACCTCTATTAACTGTGAAACACATGAGCCAGAGCTGTATTTGGTGTTCTTTCATTTTAAGGTATAGAATTATTTGATTTCAAGTTCCAAATAGTCTAAATATCTGCTAGGGAATTTGGCCTTCTAGTGTCTGCTAGAATCCAGACTCACAAGGACCCTTTGGAAGGTGCATTCTTGGTTCTGAAATTCCTCCAAACTGGGCCTAGAGTGTCCTATTCTGTTAGACTTGATGCCATGTTGTAAGATGGTCTTTCCAGGCAGACTTTTGGCTGAATGTTTAGTTATTGCTGTTTGTGCCCAGGCATTTTTGTGGACCAATACAACTTCTTTATTAAGCTAAAAGTTCATTCTGGCTGTTTATGTGGTTTAGAGAAAAGAAAAACTAATTGAAAGTCATTGGAATTTGACTAAACTTACATCAAGTTCAGGGACATGTAGAAATTCTCCAACTCTCTAATAGCTATCCTTGCTTATCCAATATCCTAATTCTCCTTGCACTTCCAACTGCTTTGGACATTGAGAAAAATCTCACCCTTGGATTCAAGGCAGTCACTTGGCTCTCTTCCCCTTACTCATCCTTGCTTCTCTCCTCCAGCAAGCAAATTTGCACACTGTCCCCCGTTCTCACATCCTCCCGTCTTCTACATCTGACAGACAAGCACTCTCCCCCTCCTCGGGCCTCCTACTCAGATCACATCTCCTTCAGAAACTCTCATTCCTTCCCCCGCAGCATTCATGTACATTCATTCAGTTGTGCGTGTGTGCAGAGCACTGTACTAAGTGCTTGGGAGAGTAAAATACAGCAGTAAACAGACATTCCCCACCCACAGTGAGCTCATAGGTAAGGAGGGGTGCAGGGAAGCACACAAAATTGAGAATTTGGAGGCAAGGAGGAAGAGTAAAGCCAATGTTGGTTGGCATAACTACCCCTCTACAAGAGGATTAAAAGTGAATCCAATACACTCTATATGCAACAATGCTATTGATGACTACTGTTTTATATTGGTGGGCAATTTCTCTAGCTGAACAGCTTCATCATCAATCGTATTTATTGAGTGCTTACTGTGTGCAGAGCACTGTACTAAGCGCTTGGGAATTACAAGTTGGCAACATATACAGTTCCTACCCAACAGTGGGCTCACAGTCTAAAAGACTGAAATCTAAGTCAAATCTAAATCTGAAAACAGCTTGAAATCTAAGTGCACTCTGGAAATGAATACTAGCTGTCGATGAAAATTGTGATGCGTACATAGTTATGTACACCTCCTTCTGCATGGTTGTTTCCCTTAGCTATTACTTTGTCTCCCCCCTTGGACTCTAAGCTGCTTTGGGGAGATTGTGTACTGTACTCTCCCAAGCACCTTCGTATAGTTCTCTGTCCAAGTAAGTGCTCAACAAATAAAACTGATTGATGGGATTACTCACCCCAGTCCAGCTTCCCTCTGTCTGCTGATTTCCAGAAGTGCCCCGTTGCTTGTGTTCCCGGTCCTCATGGTCCGCTTCCTCTATTTTTAACCGTCTTCTCTCTCTCATCCAAACCGCAGTCCAATCCCGGAAGCCCCTACAACCTTGCGTACAGATACGACATTAATTACGCCGTGGTCTTCAATATCATCCTTTGGATCATGCTGGGCTTGGCCTTAGCCGTGGTGGTCATCTCCTACAATCTCTGGAATATGGATCCTGGCTATGACAGCATCATTTACAGGATGACAAACCAGAAGATCCGCATGGACTGAACTTCTCTTGGGCCCGCCAGAAAACGTGGTATGGGCACTTGGCTTCAGAGTGTTAAAATGAATCTCCTGGAGTGGTGTAAAGTGGATACCGTCATCTTAATTTATAAAGTCAAGATCTGTTTCTCCATTCAGTGTACTTGCAACTCTTTCTCAACGTGAATTCAAAACATTGACATGAGTGGAATTGTTTGCAATGCATATCCTACAGCCTGTTAAAATGGCATGATATTTTCTTTCTAATTTCATTCCATTTTGTATTTGGAAACATGCTCCGAACAAGTGAAAACACTTAGAAGTGAGTGACATCCTGTATTGCTTATGTGTGAAAATTGCACTGAAAGTATGATAGAAACATTCTTCTAAATGCTTAAATATTTTACACTGGATAATTAAGACATCTCTTTGGACTGTTGTATAGTTTGAACCGCTGGTGAATCTATTTATGTTGATATGTTAATGTCTGCAATGGCTTATTAGACGTGGAAAGATGTAGTTGTGCATCTCTCCCTCCCTCCCCGCCCGTAACTTGAGGCCGTGGCTCTGCAGATTAGAAACCTCTTACCTGTGGTGATCTGTATTTTTCCAAAGTCCTGGGCTGGAAGCTGAAAAATAGAGCAAGAGGATGAGAAGGGAAACTTGAGCAACAGCAGGCAGACCTTCCCTGTAACTACCAATGTCCACCATGACTCTGGGAAGGGGGCGGGGAGTCACTCATCCCAGCCATCCTGGTTTCCCTAGCACTGAATCTCAACATTCCTGGGTGTTGCAGCAGGGAATCTTACAAACCTATCATTATTCGAGGGTGGCGGTGGAGGCACTGGCTTGCTCTTGCAAGTTCTCAAAGGAAAAAAGAAAACCAAACCCAAAACAGTCCACCCCTGGGAAGGGCAGATCAGTGCTCTAAACTGAACAAAGTATGTAAGGCTAAAAATATGGCAATGCTTTAGGACTGCTGTTAGAAGTTTAATTCTACTAGATGGTTGATTCCTGTTTTGAAAATGGACCAATGTTTTTCATGCTTCTGTGTGATTGAAATAAAAATTGATAAGATGTCCATATATGCCTCTGTCACAGACAAGGCCTGTGGGATGGTAAGAGAGCATCGTCTCAGACCTGGGGTTGTGGAAAGACAGGGAGGCTGGGCTGAAGAGGGGGAAAGGAAGATTATGCGCAAGAGAGGCAGGAAAGGAGGGGAAGAGGGGACTTACTGACAACCCACCATCTTAGTTTGGGCAGCAGAGGACGGCTTGCTGCTGTGCTTCAGGCCCTGGTGTACCATTCCCAAGCCCCTTCCCTGTCTTCCATACCTAGGAGAGTAAGAAGGAGGTAGACGCATGCCGATTTGGACACCAAGCTGTGAGCCCTCCCGGCTTCTGAGGTGCACCATTTTGGGGGGTGTCAGATGTGTTCTGAAGAAACTCAAGTGGGCAGTGGGACAGCCTGGGAAATTTCATTATCATCAAGCAGAGTGGCTTAGGGGGCAGAGCCCAGGCCTGGGAGCTGGGGGGGACCTGAGTTCTAATCCCTGCTCTGCTATGGGCCTCCTAGGTGACCTGGGGCAACTCACTTAACTTCTCTGTGGCTCAGTTTCCTCATCTGTAAAAAGGGGATAAAATACCTGTTGTCTCCTTTAGCCCGTAAGCCCCTCATGGGGTGGGGACTGTCTGACTTTACTGTAATTGAATCTACCCCAGCACCTAGTACAGTGCTTTAAAAAAATACCACAATTAGTATTGTCAGCAGTATTCATCAAATACCACCTGTGGACAGATTATACTAGGCAGCCAGGCACCTACGATGTAAGAGTCATGGACTCTCTGCTCTCACATTTAAATTCTAAAGGGGTAGACAGGCAGTCATAAATTGTCCAGAATTCAACCGGTAAAAGAGTAAGAGCATAGGTACATAATGAAAGCAAGACTAGATAAATACTAAACCAAGCACAGCTGAGTGAGAGGCCTGAGAAGCAACGTGCCTCAGCCTCCCTCCCCTTAGACTGGGAGACCAACCTGATTATCTTGTATCTACCCCAGGGCTTACTGCAGTGCTTGACACATAGTAACTGCTTAACAAATACCACAATTATTATGACCAGAAAGGTGGGTGGGGAGTAATTCTGAGAATGCCTCTTGGAAGACTTTGAAAGTACAGTGGTCTGGTCACCTTCGGTGGATGGGTTTTCAGCAGTTGACCAAAAGCTAAAGGGTTGCCATTGCCCAATCAATTAAGCAGTGGTATTCATTAGTTACCTGAGTGCAAAGTGCTGTACTAGGCATTTAGAAGAGTGCAACAGGAGGGCCTCTATTTCCTGCCCTCAAGGAATATGCAATTAATGAGGAAGAACAAAGATTTAACAGGTCACAATACTGAATAATTTAATATACCTCAATCAAGAATACCTATTGAGTGTCTACTGCATTAAGCACCTAGGAGGGTATAATAGCATTAGAAGACATGTTATCCCTGCCTTCAGGAGGTTTATATATAGGAGGAAGAAGAGAATGGAAAGATGGCTGTGTCTACCAACTCTGTTGCATTGTACTCTTCCAAGCACCTAGACAGTAAGCACTTAATAAATACCACTGATTGATTGCTCTAGATACGGGATACTGTTTATCCTACAATTCTTTGTCTTTCCAAAGGTACCGTATTTAATTCCCACTTGCATATTCTCTGCCAGCGTGTAATACAGTGCTCGGCCCACAGTAAATGCTTAATAAAGATTACTACGGACGAGTACTCGTTAATGCATAGGTAGCTGTGGGGAGGGTTTAACCTAGGAGAAGAAAAATAGGGGAAGGTCTCATTTCAGAAGGGCTTTGAAGATAGAAAAACTGATCTGGAGGATTTATTCGGGGGGCACGGGGCAGGGGACGAGGCCAGAGGAGCTACCTGAGAGAATTCAGGGTGCAGTCTAGTTAAAATAAATAAGGGCATTTATTAAGCACTTACTATATGTCCAGCACAAGGGATAGATACAAAATAATCAGATTGAACACAGTACCTGTCCCATAGGGGCTTACAGTAAGAAGAGAGAGCAGGCATTATATCCCCATTTGGGAGATTTGGAAATTGAGGCATAGAGTAGTTAAATGACTTGCCCAAGGCCACACAGTAGGCAAAGGACAGAGCTAGGATTAAAAACTGGGTTTCCTCACCCCCAGGCCCTTGAGACTTCCACAGGAAAAAATACCACTGACGATGTAAGCTCATTATGGGACGGGAACATACCTGCTAATTCTGTGGTCCTCTCCCAAGCGCTTAGTACAGTGCTCTGCACATAGTAAACACTCAATAAATACCATTGATTGATTTTGTTTTCTTCATATAACAGAGCTGGTAGACACATTCCCTGCCCACAACGAGCTTACAGTCTAGGGGACTTCAAGCTATCACTCCAACTGGGGAGGGGACAGAAGAAGAGCATGGCTGTAGAGAAACAGCATAGCTTAGTGGAAAGAGCTGAGGCTGGGGGGTCAGAGGTTGTGGGTTCTAATCCCAGTTGTGTGACTTTGGGCAAATCACTTAACTTCTCTGTGCCTCAGTTACCTCATCTGTAAAATGGGGATTAAGACTGTAAGCCCCACGTGGGACAACCTGATTACCTTGTATCTACCCCAGTGCTTAGAACAGTGCTTGGTACATAGTAATTGCTTAACAAATGTCATCATCATCATTATTATTATTATTAGCAAAACACAAGAGCAACTAATGGGGGGAGCAGAATGGAGAGAAAGGGAATCCAAGAGAGAGTAAGGGTGGGGAGGGGGCCAAGGATGAGTATTTACTTACCCCTGGGGGGTCCCTTTTGGGGGAGCGCCTCCTCCGCAGAGGGAAGGAGAGGCCAAACTCCCCGCTGCCTTCTGTCCTTGACCCTGGAGGGCTGGTGACTCCATTCAGGTGCCCAGAGAGATGGCGGTGGAGGAAAGAAGAGGACCTCTCACTCTGACCTTCAGGCTTCTGGAAGCAAGATAATAATAATAATCATTGTGATACTTGTTAAGTGCTTACTATGTGCCAGGCACTGTACTAAGCGCTGGGGTGGTTACCAGCATATCAGGTTGGACACAGTCCCTGTCCCATGTGGGGCTCACAGTCTCAATCCCCATTTTCCAGATGAGGTAACTGAGGCCCAGAGAAGGGAAGCGACTTGGCCAAGGTCACACAGCAGACAAAAGGTAGAGCTGGGATTAGAACCCATGACCTTCTGACTCCCAGGGCCGCGCTACATCCACTACACCATGCGAGAGAGAAGAAGAGTCATCATCATCATCATCAATCGTATTTATTGAGCGCTTACTATGTGCAGAGCACTGTACTAAGCGCTTGGGAAGTACAAATTGGCAACACATAGAGACAGTCCCTACCCAACAGTGGGCTCACAGTCTAAAAGGGGGAGACAGAGAACAAAACCAAACATACCAACAAAATAAAATAAATAGGATAGATATGTACAAGTAAAATAAATAAATAGGGTAATAAATATGTACAACCATATATACATATATACAGAGTCACCTAGATAACTGAAATCTATAGATAATCCAAAACCCAAATTGAATCAATATCTCCCATTTCCACCCCTGTGAAACCTCAACAAACCTCAAACCTTCAGCTAAAAGGAGCAACACTGCCTGAGTTGATATTCATCCCGTTTTCTTTTCCCCACCCACTTGGTGGAATTGGCTCAAAGATAGGATTAGGGAGAGATATCACCAGGGAAAGAAGTAGCAGGGAGGTAGGAGAGCCTGATGCTGGGCTAAGAAGGGGATGGGGCAGGAGGAGCCTGGCCTCCTTCCCAGTTCAGAGGGCAGGGGACTTGTCCAGCTGGCTTTTGAAGCTAGGTCTTCATTCATTCATTCAATCGTATTTACCGAGTACTTGATAATAATGATGATATTTGTTAAACGCTTACTATGTACAAAGCACAGTTCTACGCACTTACTGTATGCAAAGCACTGGACTAAGTCCTCAGGCAAGTGCAATACACAAGAGTTGCCAGGGCTGCTGCCTCTGCCTCCTCGTTGACCTACTTGCCCTCTGTCTCTCCTCTATCCAGTCCATACTTCACTCTCCTGCCAGATTCTGTAAAAAACAACAACCAGGCAGTCCAGGCCTCCCCACTCTTCCAAAACCTCAATGGTTGCCCCTCCACCTCTGCATCAAACAGAAACTCTTTACCATTGGCTTTAAGGCATTCGATCAGCTCTCCCTCTCCCGCCTCAACTCACTCATCTCCTACCACAACCCAACCTGCACACTTTCGTCCCTCTAACACCACGTACTCTCTGTACCTCCGTCTCATCTGTCTCACTGCCGGCCGGCCCCCTTGCCCACGTCATCATCGTCAATCGTATTTATTGAGCGCTTACTGTGTGCAGAGCACTGTGCTAAGCGCTTGGGAAGTACAAGTTGGCAACATATAGAGACGGTCCCTACTCAACAGTGGGCTCACAGTCGAAAAGGGGGAGACGGAGAACAAAACCAAACATACTAACAAAATAAAATAAACAGAATTGCTATGTACAAGCAAAATAAATAAATAAATAAATAGGGTCCACCACTTATCAGCTGTGTGACTTTGGGCAAGTCACTTAACTTCTCTGGGCCTCAGTTCCCTCATCTGTACAATGGGGATGAAG
Source organism: Tachyglossus aculeatus (assembly GCF_015852505.1). Taxonomy (NCBI): domain Eukaryota; kingdom Metazoa; phylum Chordata; class Mammalia; order Monotremata; family Tachyglossidae; genus Tachyglossus; species Tachyglossus aculeatus. The sequence goes on from NC_052083.1 coordinate 28,641,683, forward strand.
ACTGTGAGCCTCCAGTGGGACAACCCGATCACCTAGAACTTAGAACAGTGCTTTGCACATAGTAAGCGCTTAATAAATGCTAGCATTTATTATTATTATTCAGTGCTTCCTGGGCACTTAGTACAGCGCAAAACGCCCAGCGGACGCTCCGGAACTACTATGTCCTTCTTCTGGCCTGGAACCATCCCCTTTTCCCCCCAACTCCATGATATCTGACAGACCGCCACTCCCCACAATCAAAGCCTTCCTAAAAATCACACCCCTTAGGCGCTTAATGAATACCACTGATTGATTGATTCGTAGTAATAATTATGGAATTTGTTAAACTATGTGCCAAGCACTGTACTAAGCACTAGGATAGATACAAGGTTATCAGGTTGTCCCAGGGGGGGCTCAGAATCCTCCAGAGCTTGAGAAATGCTCGTGTAGCTAGTGTTTTTCTGCAGTGGATAACCACTTACTGGGAGAGTTGGGCTTTACCTAGATGCCTTTGGAAAGGTAGGTGGGTCAGGGAGTAGTGGGGTAGGAAGCTAGGGGAGAGTATCACCCAGGAAGACATCATCAAGCCCCGGTCCTGCTCACCCCGGACTGTCCGGTCAGGTCCTGCCATCGACCTTAATAACATTAGTGATAATAATTGTGGGGTTTGTTAAGTTCTTCCTATGTGCCAAGCACTGAACTAAGCACTGGGGAAGATATGACACCAATCAGATCGGACACAGTCCTTATCCCACAGCAGGGCTCACGGTGTAATGGGAAAACTTTGAACTTACGGAACTGTGTTTCTTGCACAAACACTGCCACAGAAGAGAGCTTGTTGGGATTAAAAATGAAGCAAGCCGATGCCTTCGTAATTTAAAACTGATGAGACTACGTTCCAGGAGGGGAAAAAAAAATTAATTACATGACAGCACTGATTCTTGCTGGTACGTGGCTCTGGTCTCTTCCTAGCTGTATTAGGGAGAAGGCAATTAATTAAAATGAATGTTCTGCCAAGATTATTACACCTGTTGATGATGATTCTCTCTTAAATTAAGTCTAATTTGTTCGAGACCATAAATCACAGCCCGTCAAGTTCAAGCACAGAGGCAGGAAGATCAGGGCGCAGAGGAGAGAATCCCTTTTCACCTTTCCATTGCGGTGTAGCCTAGAAGAAAGAGCACGGGCCTGGGAGTTGGAGGATCTGGGTTCTAATCCCATTTCCGCCACTTATCTGCTCTGTGATCTTGGCTATGTCACTTAACTTCTCTGTGCCTCAATTACCCCATCTGCAAAATGGGGATTCAACACCTCTTCTGCCTCCTAGTTACTCCGGGAGCCCCATGTGGGACCTGATCATATGGTATATACCCCAGTGCTTAGCATAGAGTAAGCACTTAACAAATACAATTATTGTTATTACTGTCATCATCATTGGAGCTCCCATTGGTACGGTCAGCCGGTGACCCAGTTGTTAAATATTTTCTGTTTTTTTATGGTATTTAAGTGCTTACTATGTGTCAAGCACTATTCTTAGTGCTGGGGCAGATACAGATTTATCAGGTTAGACACACTTCCTATCCCACATGGGGCTCAAAGTCTAAAAAGGAGGGCAAGTCACTTCACTTCCCTGTGCCTCAGTTACCTCATCTCTAAAATGGGGATTAAGATTGAGCCTCAAGTGGGATGGGGACTGTGTTCAATCCGATTTGCTTGCAACCACCCCCACGCTTAGTACAGTCCCTGCCACATAGTAAGTGCTTAACAAATACCACAATTATTATTATTATGAGAATACTTCCAGGGACAAGACCCCAGTCTAATTAATGGCTGAATGATCTTTCCCAGCACTTTGGTCAGTGCTCTGCACAAATCAATCAACTGTATTTATTGATCACTTACTGTGTACACACACTGCACTAAGCATTTGGGAGAGTACAAGAGAGTTGGCAGGCACGTCCCCGCCCTCAACAAACTTACAGTATAAAGAAAACACTTAATCATATTTATTGAGCGCTTACTGTGTGCAGAGCACTGTACTAAGCGCTTGGGAAGTACAAGTTGGCAACATATAGAGACAGTCCCTACCCAACAGTGGGGCTCACAGTCTGCTCCTACTACTATTTGCTTTGTATTGTCTTTTGCTTTTTCCAAAGAAGTTCTCACCCAGGTTTTCCTGGATGTAAAATGTTCCCCAATTTCCAAACAAGTGGAAGCAGCCTGGAAGCACATGAGATGCTGCCTATTCACTGCTTTTACCTTTCATTTCAAAGCATTCAATAATTTCAAAATGTCAGCCCGCCAGTTTTCATTAGTATGTTGGGAAGCAGAAAATATCAGGGACTTTGGGTGTTTTCTGCCAGATGAGAGAAGTGGATTTTAACACCTAGCAATTTTCTAAGTGGGAAAAAAAATGAGCATTTTTAATAAACCACCCTTGGCCTGAGTCATGGGGTGGAATAAGCAATTAAACTCATGGGCATAGGTCAGTTTCTTTCCTGTCTCTATTAAGAGAGGATGAGTAAAACAAGTAGTTTTTTGAAATAGTAATTAAATATTGGCATGGGGAAGAGCTCTTTTTAAATTAAAAATGCCATGTTGACTCATAATTGCCACACTTTTTGCACAATTTTTGTTACATTACAACACGGGTGGGGCAATTAGAGGGGTCATATAAGAATTAAGTCTAGCAATAGTCAAACAAAAACTCCTCATATTGCCTTTGGAGCACTCAATCACCTTGCCCCTCAAAACCTCACCTCGCTACTCTCTTACTACAACCCAGCCCGTACACTTTGCTCCTCTAAGGCTAACCTTCTCACTCACTGTGCCTCGAACTCATTTATTTCACCGCCGACCTCTCGCCCACGTCCTGCAATACCCTCCCTCCTCACGTCCGAGAGACAATGACTCTTCCCCTCTTTCAAAGTCTTATTGAAGGCCCAAGCCCTCCAAGAGGTCTTCCTTAAGTCATCTCCTTTCCTCGTCTCCCTCCTGCATCACCCTGACTTGCTCCCCTTCTTCATCCCCCCTCCCAGTCCTCAGCACTTATGTACACATCTGTAAATTATTTATTTATATTAATGACCATCTCCCTCTCTAGACTGTAAGCTTGTTGTGGGTGGGGCATGTGTCTGTTTATTGTTATATCGCTTAGTACAGTGCTTTGCACAAAGTGTTCAACATATGTAATTGAACTCATTCAATCTTATTTGTTGAGTGCTTACTGTGTGCAAAGCATTGTACTAAGCACTTGGGAGAGTACAATATAACAACACATTCCTACCCACAAGTTCACAGTCTAGAGGGAGAGACAGACATTAATATAAATAGAGAAATGAGTAAGTTACTATATACAGATATACACATATGTGCTGTGGGGATAGGAGGAAGGATGAATGAAAGGGCAAGTTAAGAGTGGCGCAGAGTGAATGAATGCAGCAGAAGAAAACTACAGGAAAAAAGAAGAGGAAGGTAAGAGGGCATTTAAGGTGGCATCTCGTACTTTTGCTGCACTTTCCTAAGTGTTGCTGTGTACAGGAGACACTGGGAGAATTAACTCCCTCTCCGTTCTCCCTTCCAGGAAGAAACTTCCCACCCCCATCCCAAGCCATTCTCTGCTGCTGTTATCCCACTCTGATCCTATCTTTCCTCCTTTCCTGGAGGGAGCCACTAACCACAACTTACAATTAGGTGCTCCAAAACAGAATCTTTGGCCTTCTCTTCAAAATCAGGGGAGAACAATTAGGCAGGGGCGGCAAATTATTTGAATAAATGAGGTACTTCTCTGTGAAGCAAGCGCATTTTATCACCCAGAGCCCTGGTCCCAAGAAATAAGTCAGTGGTGAGAACTCAACCTGCTAAAGTAGAGAACGAAAGGTGAAATATACAGATTTTAACCCTGAAATCTCACTGGCCAGGTCTGTGCCACTTGGACCCTAAGAAGTCTGCCAACAGCTCTTCGACGTTTTTTTTTGAATGGTATTTGTTAGGCGCTTTCTGGGTGCCAGGTGCTGAGGTGGACACAGTCCACGTCCCACATGGGGCTCACAGTCTCAATCCCCATTTTATAGATGAGGTAACTGAGGCCCAGCAAAGTCAGTGACTTGCCCAAGGTCACAAAACAGAGAAGTGGCAGAGCCAGGATTAGAACCCAGGTCCTTCCGACTCCCAGGCCTACGCCTGTAAGCTCACTGTGGGCTGGGAAAGTGTCTACCGACTGTTATATTGTTAAGGAATATACTCTCCCAACACTTAGTACAGTACTCTGCACACAGTAAGCATTCAATAAATATGATTTTTTTTAGTCCTCCCAAAGATGGCAATTGGTCAGCATCCTAAACAAAATGTTCACATGTTAGATGTTATTAAACCACCTTTCTGATTCTCTCACGCTGTAAGACCCAGACTTCCTTAACTTTCAGTAATAAAGTAATAAAGTCTCAATTCAAATGCCCCCTCTCCCCACCTCTTTTGGGGATGGGAGAGTAGGGTGGGGAATGAACCTCCAAATAAAACTTGACAGGTGTTTTTCAACTTCAGTTAAAGAGGGAGGCAGTTCATCATTCAGTAGACAATTCCATTTCTAAAACTATTGCCATGTGAAGGTATAAAACTTGGCCAAGTCAATACATCAAATAAATGTGTATTTAGAGACAGAGATTTTATCACATGTTCCTATTTCCTATTACTGTTTCACTCCAATTTCAGTCATCAACTTATTTTTCTGCCTCTCCTATTCTCTAGAAGTTACACATTATTTTTCTTCTTCAGTTTTTACTTAAGCTCTTTCGATACTGCTCTGATCTGTGAAATTGCTCTCCTCCCTGTTGGATTTTTTTTTCCTGAACAGCAGCTTATGAAATGGTTCTCTTATTCCAATTGTCCCCAATCACAAAATGACTGCCACTTCGGTTCTAGCGGGCTTTTTATTGTCCTGTTTCAAAACGATGTCCGGTCAGTTGGTTTTGGTCTTCTGTCCTTGACTGTGGAAAGATAATCTACTAAAAATATTTGGGGCTTAGAGATGGTGACTATCTAGTTTTCAATATTTTAAATGTGAAATTTTTAAATGTTTAAATATTTAAGGAAATATTTTAATTTACTGATTTGGGGGACAGGAAACCTGAATTCTAGTCCTGGTTACGCTACCGACTTGGTTCTGTGTCCATGGGCAGTCATTTAGCCTCAGTGTACCCATCAATAAATCGGGTCAAACAATACCTGGGAAATGGCAATAACACCTGGGAATAATGAGACAATATAGGTAATCCCCTCAGAATTCTTTGGATGAGAAATGTCAAAAGATAATCTCTCAGAGGTGAAGTGTTAGGTTATTTGGTTGTAGACCTATAAGGAACTGGAAGTAAAAGGTGCTTCTTTGATTCAAGTGGAGTGCAAAAAGGCATTTTTTGGCTTAGTTATGAGAGAAAACAGGCTTTATTTTTACTCTGAAAACTTCAGAAGAGTATCTGAACGTTTGGTGGCAAGTACCATAGGCCTTTATAATGAGTTTTGTTATAAATACATTTTTCTCTTCTATTACTACTTTATTTTCCTCAACCTTCACCTGTATTATATGAAGTTTTCTCAACAGTAATATAGAGGTTCAATCCTACTCCCCCCTACTCAGACTGTGAGCCCCACATGGGACAGGGACTGTGACCAATCTGATGATCTTGTTTCTACCCCAGTACAGTGCATGGCCCATGTAAGCACTTAACAAGTACCATAATTACTTGGGGGGAATTTTTTAAGCTATGAGCCAATATTTAATAGACTAGAAAAAATATGGGATAAAGCATATATGCAGTACTTGTGGAATTTTGAGGACTCTCACCAATACAGGAAAGAAAAACAAGAAAATGAGATTCATTCAGATTCTGAAGAGAAGAGAAGACAGAAGAGAAGTTTTCTAGTTATCGGTGAAGAGATAATTATTTTTGTTAATGTGAACTACGCAAAGCTAGAGAGGTCTCAATACATCAACAAAATCCACCATAGCACACTTATGAACATAACTGTTTATATTAATATCTGTCTCCCCCTCTAAGACTGTAAACTCGCTTTGGGCAGGGAACGTGTCTACCAACTCAGTTATATTGTACTCTCTCAAGCGCTTAGTACAGTGCTCTGCACACAGTAAACATTAAATAAATGACTGACTGAGCAAGATAGGGACTAGGAAAAGAAAAGTGCTTTTAAGGTGTATTTATTTGTTGTCCTTCTGTATGATGATTTTGAATTGGGTTTTCCCATGGATTGATTTTTTTTCAGATGTGCAATGTGCATGGTGATTATTTTGATAATAATAATAGTATTTAGTAAGCACTTACTATGTGCCACACACTGTATTAAACACTGGGGTAGATACAAGGTGATCAGATCAGACACAGTCCTTGCCCCGGATGGAGCTCTCAGTCTATGGGGGAGTGAGAACAGGACCCCATTTTACAGATGAGTAAATGGAGACACAGGGAAATTAAATGCCTTGTCCAAGGTCACACAGCAGGCAGGTGACAGAAGGCCCAGGTTCCTTTCACTTGGACACTGCCAATGACACTGCTTCTCTTCCCATTAATAAAACACTGACATTTATTAATAGGCCCCGGGGTTAATATCAAGTTGTGCCTAGGTAACTTATTAATAAGATCCTCCACTTGCTTATTATAACTGGGTAATCATGGCACTGTCCTTATAAGTGTGTTCATGGTTAAGGCAGATCAAACAGAATTTGAATTTCTGGATTTGAAAGTATTTTTCACACCCATATTCAATCAAGCATACTAGTCTCTCCCCAAAGGGGAAAATGCTAAACTTCAAATAATTGCTAACCCATATTTAAGATTTGAGGGTGAGGATTGTGTCTACTTTATTGTGGCTCCCAAACTCTTAATACAGTGCTCTGTGCAGAGTAAGCACTCCATAAATACCACTGATTGACTCGGATTAAAAGAGCTACCTAGCTACCTACCATCAGTATTTAAAAACAGTGCCTGGGTTTGTTTTCATGGAGCCTTGTTCTCCTCTTTAATTTGGCTTTTAAATAGACAGAGAAAAAAATGCTATTCTTCATCTAACCAATTATGTATCCAGCCCAGAATTCTGTCCCTGACAGACTGCTTGGGTGGGGACAATGGGCTGGTTTCTCATTGACACCCATCCTCATGGTGAGCCAAGGACTTTCAGACATCCCCACATTTCCTCCTAATAATCAATCAATCAATCGTATTTATTGAGTGCTTACTGTATGCGGAGCACTGTACAAAGCGCTTGGGAAGTACAAGTTGGCAACATACAGAGACAGTCCCTACCCAACAGTGGGCTCACAGTCTAGAAGGGGGAGAAAGAGAACAAAACCAAACATATTAACAAAATAAAATGAATAGAATAGATATGTACAAGTAAAATAGAGTAATAAATATGTACAAACATATATACATATAGACCTTGAACCCCATGTGGGATAGGAGATGCCTGATATGCTCTAACCCAACTCTTACTGCATTGCTTGACACATTCAGGAGCTTCACACACAATTACTATTATTTCTGAATCTACCCAAAATTATGAGAAATTATACCATTTCCCAATCCTTTTCAGGTGGGTCAGAGGAGGCATCAGGCCACATTTGTGCTGTTAAGGAGCACTGATATTTAAGATTCTTCTTGGAAATGAGGGTGCATTTTGCCTCACGCAGACAAAACCAATCGGATAGTAATTATAGTGTATTAAAATGGAGGTGGGCAGTGCGGGAGATGGAAAATAGTAATAGGCATTTACTTTTAAGAATATAACAGACTCACCTTTTCCAAACATCTAATTAAGATTTTGTGAATGAAAGAAGAGGGGTTTGGAATATGAGAGTTTTTAAAGGAGTAAAGTGTTAATGGAAAAAAAACCCTTTAAAATTGGTGTAGAATGCGGGGTAAATCTGGAACCATCATAAAAAAGACACAGTGGGTGAAAACTTGAGTCAATTGTCATTAAGTGTGCCTACATTAGCATTTCAATGGTACAATGTTTTGTCATGCTTTTGAAATTACCTTCATCTTACATGTTAAAAATGCCTGACAGAATAAGGTACTGCTATGATTCGGGAAAAGATTAGTAAAAAACCTTGAACAAAATGTGTTTAGTTGTAATGTTCTGTGGGCCCAGTTAAAGCAAGATAGCCTTCTCTCGGGGGTGGGGGACAGCAATTTATTAGGCCAACAATGAGCCTTAAAAGTCCTCTGATTAGCCCAGGCCTCCACTCAAAGATGATAAAGAATGTAATACATGTGACATCTAATGAATGTAGATGCTCTGTGAAAGTCATTCTGATTATATGCCACAGTAAATAATATCTCTGACACGAAGGACTTGTGGAGGCCAACCCTGCATTCATGTTTGCTAACGCTGTCCTTTGACAAACATGAAAATCAATTTCTGGTGACAGGTTCAGGCAAGGGCACGGACCTGTTTTATGGAGACCCCCAATGCCACCCTGGATACAGACCATGACCTCTCTCATGCCCCTGTCCCCTGGCCTCCCTGCCCGGAGGTGAGCGATGAGGTCTTCCTGGAAAGACCGCAGGACTGTTAATCAGGAGACCTGGCTTCCCAACTTGCCTGATGTGTGACCTTGGACAAATCACTTAATTTCTCTGTGCCTCAATTTCTTCATCTGTAAAGTGGGCATAAAGTACCTGCTACTCCTCACCCTGGGCTTCAAGGCTTCCTCTCCCCATCGTCCCCATCTCCATCCCCCCCATCTTACCTCCTTCCCTTCCCCACAGCACCTGTATATATGTATATATGTTTGTACATATTTTTTACTCTATTTATTTATTTATTTATTTATTTTATTTGTACATATCTATTCTATTTATTTTATTTTGTTAGTATGTTTGGTTTTGTTCTCTGTCTCCCCCTTTTAGACTGTGAGCCCACTGTTGGGTAGGGACTGTCTCTATATGTTGCCAATTTGTACTTCCCAAGCGCTTAGTACAGTGCTCTGCACATAGTAAGCGCTCAATAAATATGATTGATGATGATGCTACTCCTTCCCCTTACACTATAAGCAGTAGTGGGGCATGGGTTCATTCAATCATATTTATTGAGCGCTTACTGTGTGTAGAGCACTGTACTAAGCGCTTTGGAGAGTACACTACAACAATATAACAGATATAATCCCCACTCACAATGAGTTTACAGTCTAGAGGGATGAGCTTACAAGGTCATTACACCTCATTAAGTCTTCATATCTAACTGACCTTCTCTTGTTGTACAAATCTTTGCCCTCCACTCTGCTCTCTCTACTGAACTCAAATCCCTCACCCATCTGAGACAACTAGCCTGCAAACCTGATCAACTCCTCAGAACGCTTCTTCCGCCCCAGAGCCCTGCTCGAGGAAATCCAGACTCCAGGCCGACCTCATCATCATCATCATCATCAATCGTATTTACTGAGCGCTTACTATGTGCAGAGCACTGTACTAAGTGCTTGGGAAGTACAAATTGGCAACATATAGAGACAGTCCCTACCCAACAGTGGGCTCACAGTCTAAAAGGGGGAGACAGAGAACAAAACCAAACATACTAACAAAATAAAATAAATAGAATAGATATGTACAAGTAAAATAGAGTAATAAATATGTACAAACATATATACATATATACAGGTGCTGTGGGGAAGGGAAGGAGGTAAGATGGGGGGGATGGAGAGGGGGACGAGGGGGAGAGGAAGGAAGGGGCTCAGTCTGGGAAGGCCTCCTGGAGGAGGTGAGCTCTCAGCAGGGCCTTGAAGGGAGGAAGAGAGCTCACACATCATCATCTCACACATCCTCACCTACTTTAACTCTCTGTCATCTGCCCAGCAACATATTCCTTCCTCAATCATATTTGAGCACCTACTGTATGCAGAGCACTATATCACGAGCTTGCAAGAGTACAGTATGACACTATGACACATTCTCCACCCACAACGATTTTACAGTTTAGAGGGGGAGACAGGCATTAATATAAACTGTGGATATGCACATAAGTGTTGTGGGGCTGAGGGAAGAGTGAATAAAGGGAGCAAATTAGGGTGATGCTGAGGGGAGTGGGTGATAAGAAAATGAGAGTTAAGTCAGGATAGGCCTCTTGGAGATGGGGCTTCAATAAGGCTTTGAAGGTGGAGAGAGCAACTGTCTGACAGATATGAGGAGGGAGGGAATTCCAGGCCAAAAGCAGGAAGTGGGGGAGAGATAGGAGGTGAGATAAACGGGATCAAAGCACAGTGATTAGGTTGGCATTAGAGGAGCAAAGAAGGAGGGGTAGGTTGTAGTAGGAGATTAGTGAGATGAGATAGGAGGGGGCAAGGTGATTGAAAGCCATTGATAAGGAGTTTCTATTTGATGCTGAGGAGGACGGGAAACCACTGGAGGTTCTTCTACGTTTTCGCAGAAAAATCATCTGGGCAGCAGAGTGAAATGTGGACTGGAGCGGGGTGAGAGGAGGCAGAGAGGTTAGCGAGGAAGCTGATACAGCAATCACGATGGGCAAGGATAAATGCTCGGATTAACGTGGTAGCAGTTTGAATGGAGAGGAAAGGGCAGAATTTAACAATGTCGTGAAGGCTGAACTGACAGGATTTAGTGAAAGATTGAATATGTGGGTTGAATGAGAGGTAAATCAAGGATAATGCTAAGGTTACGGGCTTGTAAAACAGAAAGGACTGTGGTGCTGTCTACAGTGATGGAAAAGTCAGGGGGAAGACTGGGTTTGGGTGGGAAGATAAGATGAGCTGTTCTGGTATGTTAAGTTTGAGGTGTCAGCAAGATATCCAAGTAGAGATGTTTAGAAGCCAAGACGAAATGTGAGAATAGATAGAAAAGATATATATATATGTACACGGGTGTATATATATATATACATATACACACATATATACACATACACACATATATACACATATACATGCATATACACACATACACATATATACACATATATATACACATACACACATATATACACATATACACACACACACACACATAGCCCGCACCCTCCGCTCCTCCACCACTAATCTCCTCACTGTACCTCGCTCTCGCCTGTCCCGCCATCGACCCCCGGCCCACGTCATCCCCCGGGCCTGGAATGCCCTCCCTCTGCCCATCCGCCAAGCTAGCTCTCTTCCTCCCTTCAAGGCCCTGCTGAGAGCGCACCTCCTCCAGGAGGCCTTCCCAGATTGAGCCCCTTCTTTCCTCTCCCCCTCGTCCCCCTCTCCATCCCCCCGCCTTACCGCCTTCCCCTCCCCACAGCACCTGTATATATGTATATATGGTTGTACATATTTATTACTCTGTTTATTTATTTATTTATTTATTTTACTTGTACATTTCTATCCTACTTATTTTATTTTGTTGGTATGTTTGGTTCTGTTCTCTGTCTCCCCCTTTTAGACTGTGAGCCCACTATCGGGTAGGGACTGTCTCTATGTGATGCCAATTTGTACTTCCCAAGCGCTTAGTACAGTGCTCTGCACATAGTAAGCGCTCAATAAATACGATTGATTGATTGATTGATTGATTGACTATGTCCAACCTGATTACCGCAGTGTGGCTTAGTGGAAAGACCACAGGCTTCGGAGTCAGAGGTCTTGGGTTCTAATCCCGCCTCCACCATTTGTCTGCTGTGTAACTGGGCAAGTCACTTCACTTCTCTGTGCCTCAGTTACCTCATCAGGAAAATGGGGATGAAGACTGTGAGCCCCTCGTGGGACAACCTCATTACCTTGTATCTACCCCAGTGCTTAGAATAGTGCCTGCACATAGTAAGCACCTAACAAACATCATTATTATTACCCCAGTGCTTAGAAAAGTGCTTGTTGCATAGTAAGCGCTTAAAAAATACCATTATTATTCTTCAGACCCTGTCCCAGTCGGGGCTCATAGTCTCAATCCCCATGAGGGAACCGGGGCCCAGAGAGGTGAAGTGACTTGCCCAAGGTCACACAGCTGACAAGTGGCGGAGCCAGGATTTGAACCCATGACCTCTGACTCGGGCTGGGCCCGGGCTCTTTCCAGTGAGCCACGCTGCTTCACTGTACTTCTTCTAGACTGTGAGCCCACTGTCGGGTAGGGACCGTCTCCACATGTTGCCAGCTTGTGCTTCCCAAGCGCTTAGTACAGTGTGCTCTGCACACAATAAGCGCTCCATAAATACGATTGAATGTGTGACTATGTTTGTACGTATACTCTATTTATTTTATTTGTACATATTTATTCTATTTATTTTATTTTGTTAATATGTTTTGTTTCGTTGTCCGTCTCCCCCTTCTAGACTGTGAGCCCACTGTTGGGTAGGGACCGTCTCTAGCTGTCGCCAACTTGGACTTCCAAAGCGCTTAGTCCAGTGCTCTGCACACGGTAAGCGCTCAATAAATACGATTGGATGAATGTTTGTATGTCTATATTACTCTACTTATTTTATTTGTACATATTTATTCTATTTATTTTATTTTGTTCATATGTTTTGTTGTCTGTCTCCCCCTTCTAGACTGTGAGCCCACTGTTGGGTAGGGACCGTCTCTATACGTTGCCAACTTGGACTTCCCAAGCGCTTAGTACGGTGCTCTGCACACAGGAAGCGCTCAATAAATACGACTGATTGATTCAGACCACAACGCTCCCCCACATTCAAATCCCCCCTAAAACCCCACCTCCTCCAGGGAGCCCTCCCGACTGGCTCCGAGCTCCCCAAGCCACGCAAACCCCCCAGCAGGCCCCACCCCCATCAGACCCAACATGAGCACCTGCGAATATTTTCACGTCTGCCTTCCTTCAGAGTGAAAGCTTCTTGTGGGCAGACGAGGTGTCGTCCTTTCTCCAGCGCTTAGAACATCATCATCAATCGTATTTGCTGAGCGCTTACTATGTGCAGAGCACTGTACTAAGCGCTTGGGAAGTACAACTTGGCAACATACACAGTCCCTACCCAACAGTGGGCTCACAGTTTAAAAGAACAGTGCTTGGCACCTAGTAAAATCTCAACAAATTCCATTATTATTATTATTATTATTATTATTATCATTCGGGGCTTCCCAGGCGCTTAGTACAGCGCAAAACGCCCAGCGGACGCTCCGCAACTACTATGACTACTACGCCTTCTGCGCTAAGCACGCGGGCGAGGCGGGGTTGAGGATGACGGCGCCCGACCGCCACAGCGCATGCGCCGACCCGTTCCACGAGGGCCTATCCCTTCAGCTGTGTGCCTCGAGCGGCGCGCCTGCGCTCTTCCGTCCACTTGTGCCGCGCGCCCAACCGTCGCGCGCCTGCGCTCTCGCGCCTCAGCCTTGCCTCGTGCTCTTGGCTGAGGCGTCGTCGCCACCATGGCCCCGGCCCTGCCCCAAAAACTGCTGCGCTACGTCCTGAGCGACGATTTTCGGAGCTACCTGATGAGCACCCACTTCTGGGGGCCCGTCTTCAACTGGGGGCTCCCCATCGCCGCCTTCAACGACATGAAGAAGTCGCCCGAAATCATCAGCGGCCGCATGACCACGGCGCTCTTCTTCTACTCCCTGGCCTTCATGAGGTTCGCCTACATGGTCCAGCCTCGCAACTGGCTACTGTTTGGCTGCCACTCTGCCAACGTGGTCGCCCAGGCCATCCAGGGAGGGCGGCTTCTCGACTACAGGAGGCAGCAGGCCCGCTCCGCCGGCGGGACCTAAAGGACCAGGCCGCAGAATGCCAAACTGGCTTGCCACCTGATGGGCCCTGGCACATTTTGGGGTACACCGGCCAAGAACACCCCAACCGCCCTGCGATCCTTGAACAGTTCCTTTTTCATTAAAAAACAAAATCCTCTTTCAACCCATTTTTCAAAATTTTATTATTAATTAATAATATTATTAATATAATATAATTAATTATAACACAATATAATATAATAATTATATATTATAATATAATATATTATAATTAATATAATAATTAATAATATTATTAAGAGCACAGGCTTAAAATCTCTGAAAAGGACAGGGGCCTTTGGTAATCTTAGACCTAACTGTAGATGATTTAAAAAAAAACCCACCTTTGAAATGTCCAATTTTATCTCCTGCTGATTTTATCATCTTCGGATGCCATGGGGGTGTTCTGGTTAGCTGTTCACCACCACCCTGGAGAAGCAGTGGGAAAGAGCACAGGCTTAAAATCTCTGAAAAGGACAGGGGCCTTTGGTAATCTTAGACCTCACTGTAGATGCTTTTTTTAAAAAAACCACCTTTGAAATGTCCAATTTTATCTCCTGCTGATTTTATTATCTTCAGATGCCACGGGGGTGTTCTGGTTAGCTGTTCACCACCACCATGGAGAAGCAGTGGGAAAGAGCACAGGCTTAAAATCTCTGAAAAGGACAGGGGCCTTTGGTAATCTTAGACCTCACTGTAGATGATTTTTTTTAAAAAACCACCTTTGAAATGTCCAATTTTATCTCGTTGATTTTATTATCTTCAGATGCCCTGGGGGTGTTCTGGTTAGCTGCTCACCACCACCATGGAGAAGCGGTGGGAAAGAGCACGGGCTTTGCCAACTTGTACTTCCCAAGCACTTAGTACAGTGCTCTGCACACAGTAAGCACTCAATAAATGATTGATAACAAATACCAACATTATTATTAACTGTCAGCTGTGTGACTTTGGTCAAGTTACTTAACTTCTCTGTGTTTCAGTTACCTTATCTGTAAAATGGGGATGAAGACTGAGCCCCACATGGGACAACCTGATCACCTTGTAACCTCCCCGGCGCTTAGAACGGTGCTTTGCACAGAGCGCTTAACAAATACCATCACTATTATTATCTCCAAGAAATGTAAGTTAGGTGAAAAATAGAGCTTCCTCGTAGTAAGGACAATTAAACTGGAACAGACTGCCTCCCTTATAAGATCTTTTAAGAATAGAATAGACAGCCATCTGTTTTAGATGATTCAGATGCCATCAGTCTGGAAACAGGAAGCTTGATCTGTTACGATTCGCTCCAATTCTGGGACTGGGTACAGTCATTAGCAGAAATATTCCTAACCCTCTCAACCCTCAATAGGGGAGAGAAAGGTTAATAATATAGAGATGTTGACCTCCCTGCACCTGAGTATTAAAAAAAAGCTTTAGGGAAAGAGTGTGCTAAAAGTAACCGTATTCATTCCAGTCATATTTATTGAGCACTTACTGTGTGCAGAGCACTGTACTTGGAAGTACAAGTCAGCAACATATAGAGACAGTCTCTACCCAACAACGGGCTCTGCTTTCCTGGATGGACCTTCTTACTTTCTGCTTCCACAGGCACCGAATATGTCTTTCGTCTCTGCCTCTCTCCTGTTACTCCTCTCCCAGGTTGGGCTGAGAACGCTGCACAAGCTGCAGATTCACAGCCGACAGGCTCAATGGGGGAGGTAAAAGCCCCAGATTACTTCCAGGTGGCAGTCCTGGCCATGCAAATATCTTTCACACATGCCCCGTAACCCCAAGAGCCAGGGAAACAATGAGCATGTAACCTTAGAGTAACCCAGTAGTAGCATTTTTGGGGGTCAAGGCTGAACCTAGGGTAGGTTCCATGTTTTAGAAAAGATCCCTAGGAGAACCTGCAGGAGAGGACTAATTTAGTCCCACATAAGATGTTAGGAACGAGATCCATTGGGCATTCCCAGGATCAGGTGAACACAATCCAAGGTGGGGATTGTATTAATCTGCCAGTCCTTCATTACTGCAGCTTTCTTGATGATACACTATACATTCATACCAGGAGTTCTGCAACGTCACATGCAGTTCCTTCAAAACTCTTAGGTGGATGCTATCTTGTTCTGGTGATTTGTTGGGTTTTTTTTTAGTTTTAGTGGGTCAGTGTGGTATACAAGATCCTGCAGGGTCACCATAAGTTGATCTAGTTCCTCTAGTTTATTGGTAGACTGTGAGCCCCATTGTTGGGTAGGGACCGTCTCTGTTGCCAAAATGTACTTTCCAAGCGCTTAGTACACTGCTCTGCACACAGTAAGTGCTCAATAAATACGATTGAATGAATGAACAAACAGGCAATTCAGACACAGGGAATCTAGCACCTTCCATAAAGAGAATTCATTGATCTTCTGTCATCTTTCCCTTTCCGAGCACACAATTGTCAGGTGTTCCCAGTGATTCTCTAGCCAGTTTTCTGCTTTTGATCTATTTGAAGCCCCCTTTACTATTAACTCTGGCATCACTTTCAAGGCTTTCTTCCAATTCCTTTTTGGCCTGACAAATTTTCTGCCTGCACCTGACCAGCCTCTCTCTATTGGTGAAGCTAAGGGGGAAAAAGGAAAGGATCTTTCAGGCAGAAGGCATGAGCAATAAGAAGATAAAAGGTTTAACCCCTATATGCACATTTTTGGCTAAGAAGGAGGGGCAGAAAGATAATGTTTGCAAAGAGGAAGAAATCCTCACTCCACCAGCACCAGGAGAGAAAAGAAAAAATTTGTCACAGCCCCAAGAGAACTCTAGGGAGTTTGCTGCAACCAGGACCACCTCGACATTCTGGTGCCAAAAGTTTGTGAATCAGTCCCTTTACTTCCTGGGAAATGTAGTTTCCTGTCAGTCAGTGCTCACTGAATGCAGAGCACTAAACTAAGCACTTGGGAGAGAACACAATATAACAATGTAACAGCCACATTCCCTGCCCACATGACTTTACAGTTTAGAGGGGGAGACAGACATTAATATTTCTCATTTCCTTCTCTGCAATTCCCTAGCCAACTTTCAATAGAACTTGTGATTTTGAAAACACACAGCTCTCACCAGAGACTGCCATATGCATCAAAGGCTACCACAAACTACATTTAAATCTATGGGAAAACAGTCCCTGAATAAAAATATATATGGATGCCATACCTGAGATGAGATTCTAGGTTAAAAATAGGCAGTCTTGGTTACATATGTTGTCAAGAAAAAATTCATTACAATTTAGTAAAATGCTGAAATAAAGACAATGAAGGACAAAACTGTTTATCAATATCAAGTTCAGCTATTGAGGGGAATATCTCCCAGATTTAGGTATGTGAACCTTTGTCACCCATTTCTTGGCTTTCTAAAGGGTCCCAAAGGAATTTCTGCTTTTCATATTTGTTTTATGGATTCAAATATTTATGCATAGTCTTTTTGCAAGTGCAGTAACGTGTGATAATATATCTTTATTCCATTTTAAATAATGGTCCACAGCATCATTAGAGCTAGTTGTAACCTCCTCCGCTAGATTATAAACTCCTTGAGGGCAAGGACATTATATTGTCCTCTCCCAAGCGATTAGTACAGTGCTCTGCACAGAGTCAGCTCTCAATAAATACCTGTGATGAATTACAGAAAGGGTGCTAATCTATTAACTGGATGATGGGAAAGCATCTTTAGTTAAAGATGCATTTCCCCTCTCCTCAAAATATACACCCTTTCTGTTGGATTTTCAACATGCCACCCATCAGAGCTCAAAATAATTCCCAAAAAAGATGTATGTGCAGCCTCCTTTCTCACGAGCCACAAGGTTGTCAGAATCCCCTGCACAAATGAGTTGAATCCCTGGTGCTCATCTGACCTGAGTTCCAGAAACAAAATTTCAAACAAATGAATCACTGGTATTTATTGAGCACTCCCTATATGCAGAGCACTGTACTAAGCACTTGGGGAGAATACAACAGAATTAGCAGACATTTCTCTGTCCATATCAAGCTGAACCCTTCTTTTGTTTCTCTTAGCGTGTATTAGGTTTCCGTCATTTCTTACAATTAGCTCTCGCTGCCTGTCCACTCACCTAAGGTATCACTCTGGCACCTAACTAGTTCCACCTTGACCTCAAGAGCCCGGGCTTGGGAGTCAGAGGTCATGGGTTCTAATCCCACTCGGGCACTTAGCTGTGTGACTCTGGGCAAGCCACTTCACTTCTCTGTGCCTTAGTTTCCTCATCTGTAAAATGGGGATGAAGACTGTGAGCCCCAAGTGGGACAACTTAATAACCTTGTAACTATCCCAGCACTTAAAACAGTGCTTGGCACATAGTAAGCGTTTAACAAATACCAACATTATTATACCCTGGTCCAATCAAGCATGAGGACAATTCTCCAAAAAAGCTGAATTTTCTGGGCCAGCTTCCTTCCCTGGGATTAAAGCCCAAATATTGTCACCTTCTTTCTGAAGACTATTCTTTTGCCCAGGGTCAGCTTCCTGCAGGCCTAGCGTGGCCTCAAGTCTATTTGATCTTCTCTCTGTCAGACTCCCAGAGGCTATTATTCCTTTTTTGTTTTGTTTTAAAACTGGTATTTGTTAAGTGCTTACTATGTGCCAGGCACATAGTGCTGGGGTAGGCCCAAGATATTCGGGTTGGACACAGTCCATGCCCCACACGGGGCTCACAATCTTAATTCCCACTTTACAGACGAGGTAATTGACGCCCAGAGAAGTGAAGTGATTTGTCCAAGGTCACACAAAACAGGCAATTTGAGCTAATGTGCACTCTTGATTGAAGCAAGGAGACCTCTCAAAGGAACACTGGAGCCTTCTGATTGCCTAGCCATTCTGCTCCTGCAGGGTGTCGAATCAATCAATGATATTTATTGAGGGCTTACTGTGCACAGAGCACTGTACTAAGCACTTGGGATAGTACAATCCAACAGATATGATAGATACATTCCTTGCCCACAAGTTTACAATCTGGGGGTGGGGGGGAGACAGACATTAAAATGAATAAATTACAGATATGTAAGTGCTGTGGGGCTGAGGGAGGGGTGACTAAAGGGAGCAAATCAGCAACACAGAAGGGAGTAGGAGAAGAGGAAATAAAGCCTTAGGGGAGACTTCATGGAGAAGATATGCCTTCAATAAGGTTTTGAAGGTGGGGAAGGTAATTTGTATAAGTGTGACAATTAAAGCAATAAATTATCTTTACTCCATTTAAAATAATTGGACTCAGCCTCATTGGAGTTAGTCCTGCTGGTAGGGTGCTCATACGTTCTTATTTCTCGACAGGGATTCTTAGCTGGGTGGTCACCTACAACATAAAAAAAGAGGTTCCAAGATACAAGTCCATGTCCCACCGCACTACAAGTGCCTTTGTCTTTTATAGAGTGGGTCAGTCTTTTATATACAATCCCTCGTATGAACTTTAATAAAATCTGCAAGCCTGCAAACTATATACTCTGTGCCTCAGTTACCTCATCTACAAGATGGAGATTTTATAGAACCCTATAGTATAGTGCCTGGCACATAGTAAGCACTTAAATTAGTGTAACAACAAAAAAAAGGCCTGTATCCTGGCACAGGAGTAGAGTGAGAGAGCACCAGCTCTGACCATGCCACAAAGCATCAGACCTTTTCAAAATTTTGAGAATCTTTCCAATGTCTCAAGATTATTTTCATGTTACATGAAATTTCATCACCGGCACCATTTCCCACTCAACTGAATGTCACTGAACGTTACGAGAAATGAATATATTTCTTGGCTGGTGCACTTGCAGAATGTTTTTTGTAAATTCAGTGTGCTTCATGAAAAAGCTATTTGAGGGCCATATGTCATTAAAAGGTCATTGCCTATCGGAAAACTTCAGAGGATGTGGATTTCTATTAGACTGGCAAAAGGGCTTCATTTCTGTTGATATCTTCCTATCAGCCTTCATCTATAATTTAGAGGGCAAAGGATTAGTAGGAATACTGAACAGAGCAGATTGTAATACTTTCTAATATACCACAGTGCTCTCAATGTTAAATCTAATATGCAACACAACCAGCTGAGACAAATCTAGCTACTTGTCACCAGACCACTGGGGTTCAATATGACAAAAATAACACTAGAGGAAAGCAAATCAATCAGGTCAAATGGCATTACACAACCTCTAAAACAGTGAGGGGGAGAGTAGATCCTGGAAATTTACCTGAATTGAATTGCAATGTCTACTTAATCATTATTAAATGCTATGAATTGGTACAGTTGGTATTTTGTTCCAAAGTAACTACTGCTAACAAACACGGAAGAGTTATACCCTAGCATTTTGTTGCTGTGTCCTAAAGTTCATTTGCGGCATACAGAATTTTCAAAGCCTAGGGAGTCTAAAAACACACTTGCCAATGTGGGAGAAGTGAATTCCCAAATAACTGTCATTCCCTGAATAAAGGCACTCTGATGACTATTTCCCCCTCTTTATTTCACAACGCAGAGGCTGCTACTAGAAAAGGAGGTAGAGGAGAACTTGTTATGGCCCGACACCGGAGAAAGGCTGGTGGATGGGTGATGAGGGGAGATATCCCAATAATCCATCTTTACCTCAGCTCTGAAAGTTGACACGAAGCATCCTGGGGAATGCAGAACTTTGGCAGCAGTGCTTTTCAGGGACCCATTCTGACTTTGTTTTGTCTGCTTTAGAGTTTGAATTTGCCCTTCGTTGCTCTCCCCTACCCTCTACTTTCATTCCTAAAAGGTCAGCTGATTTCTTCCCCTTCAGGTCTCCTCAACAGCTTCCTGTTTTCAACTCTGTTATTGAACAACTCTAATGTGTCCCTTCAGTGATCTCTTTACAGCACCAGACCTCTTCAGAGGAAACGTGCTGTATAATTCATAACTCAGTTTCCAAATCCCAGAGGTAAAGGCAAGGAAAATCAAAAAAGTAGGAAAACAAGGTTTTAAATCTGGGGAGTTCCTCCATTCAACAACCAGGCCTTCATCTGGGCACAGAAAGAAACAAGAATCCCAGATCTGGTGCCTTATGTGAGGGTATAGGGGGAGGAACTGGGAAAGATACTTTTTCATCAGAATGGGGGGGGGGGGGGGGGGGGATCCTAAATCCGTTTGCACTCCCATTAAAGCTCCATCAGAAGCACAAAGCTCAGTGAGATATAAAAGATTGAGAGAGGCCAGCGGGCTCATTTAGATATATGGAGATTTAAGATCAAGCCAACCACACACACTCTTTTTAGATGACTAAATCTTTTATCTGTAATGATATGCATTTGCCATACTTGTAGATACAGTTCATCTGCTAATCACTGCAGGGCAGGAGGTAATAATAAAACATAATAATAACAGTGATAATAATGACGGTTCTGGTGGCATTTCTTAGGGTGCTACCAATCATTTAGTAAAAACACTCTTACATACAGGAATCCAATTATCTATGTTCTCATTTTCCCTAAAGCTTGAGAAAGGAATCTTTCAGGGTTGGTCAAAGGAGAAGCAGTATGTCCTAGTGGAAAGAGCACAGGCCTGGGAATCAGAGGACCTGGATTCTAATCTTGGCTTTGCCAACTGCTTGCTGTGTTATCTTGGGCAAATCACTTTTCTGTGCCTCAGTTTCCTCAACTGTAGAATGGAGATTAAATACCTGTTCTCTCTTCTATTTAGACTGAGAACCTCATGCGGGACAGGGACTGTGTTCAACTTCTTTATTAACTTGCATCTACCCCATTGCTTAGACACATAAGAAGTGCTTAAATACCACAACAAAAAACTTACTTTAAAACACACACTTCTCAATTTTTACATAAAAAAGTAGAAAATGATGTCACAAGAATTTTTTAAGTTTAAAAAAATGAAAATTCTTAGGATACCCACCCTTATATTCACAAAGAGAAAAAAAATACACCACAGAAAATCCTTATCCAGTGTGCCAAACTTTTGATATGGCTTATTGCCAAAGATTTTCCCCTTTTGAAAGAAGTGCCGGTATATTCTGAGATTGTAATTAAGTTCATCTTCAGACAACACGTTTCATTTTCATGAATGACCACCTAAATTAAAAAAAAAATCATTTTTTCAAAGAAAATGCAAAACTCCTACAGAAACTTCCTAGACTAAAGAAGTTTCTGGCTTAGTTGAAAAATACATCACCTTTATACAATCCCTATAAAGTGTATATTGGTTCTAAGAACGCATTTATAACAGTTAAAATGATAAGTTAGCTAAATTTCAATCCCTAGTCTCTACTGTGTCTCCATTTTTTTTAATTTAAATTTTAAAGTGCATGGTACAACCTTCAACTGGAACAGTTTCTGATAAATTTGTATTTATTCCTTTTATGTACGAGGACCTTAGTTAGGATCCAGCCTTAGTAAGTCATTTCTTATTCCAAGTACTTCCTCTGACCAAATAGCCTAATATAGGGAGGAAATAACTGGTCTCTCATTTTAAGGAAGACACCTAAATTCACCTTTATTTTCCTCTTCTTCAGACATCACTTTCCCCAAATCCTTTAAAGGCTCTTGTGGATACAACTGCTCCTTCACAGCTTCTAGCTTCTGCAAGTCTTCTAGAACACAAGTTTCAGGATCTTCGTTTGCCTTCAAAAAGTCCCCTGTATACTACTTAATATCTGCAATAAACAGCGTAAAACACAGGATTGAAACAGTCGTATCTGGAGCACGCTTGTATTAGAATGAAAAAATGAACTCATTAGCTTGTTTCCTGTCCATAAATCCCTACCTCCCTACTATGAGTTCTAAAGTGAAAGCAGTGGACAATTCAGGCAGATGTAGGCTTGGAAAGGAAAAGAAAAAAAAAAAGGTATAAAACTTTCCTTCCCTTCCCCTACCTGATGTGGCTAAATGGAACTCCCAAGCAAACTGGCTACTCCTTAAGCACTTTGATACTAATATCAGCCCTATAGTACTTATGTAAATAGCCTTATCCTCCACTATTTCCCCTCTCAGTAATCTATTTTAATGTCTGCCTCCCACTGTAGACTTTAAGATCCTTGTGGGCAGGGATTGGGTCTACCAACTCTGTGGTAAGTACTCTCCCCAGCACTTAGTACGGTGCACACAGTAGGCATTCAATAAATACCACTGATTGAATGGCTTTATCTTTGCCTCCTCTCCCCATTCCACATCCAGTAAAGGTCTCAATGCACGGAATAGTCACATTTTAGTGACAACAGGCATGACTTTGGTGTTTAATTGTAGTGCCAGCAATATCTGGAACATGCTCTGCACACAGTAAGCACTCAAATACGATTGAATGAATGAATTTAACTGAATTAGGTCACTGGGGAATAAATGTTCTTTTTGAGCACATCCACTTCCCAACCCCAGATCCAGTCACTTGGCTCTCCCCTCGGTTTGTAGAGAGGGCAGGATTTTCAAGATATGAAAAAAAGTTCCAACACCGTTCCAAAGAAGAAATATATAGGGCAGTGAATTCAACCTGGTGGGGGGAGAGATGGTGGGTGTTAGGGCCAAAACAGCAAGGGACAAAGCAAAAGCAGAAGGGCTCTGGGAGCCATAGAATGCTCAATGTTTCTGGAAATGTACAGGCAAAGAAATCACTTTTGTTGAAACTGCTTCATAAATTCACCTTATTCAAGGTCCTACTGTACTATGAATTTTTTAAATGCTCCTGTTGTAGTTAGTGAGAATAAGATGGTCTTATTTCTTTACTTAGGTCTGAAATATAAGCCACTGTTACATAACTTTTTCCTCAAACGAAAATGTTAGAAATGCTATGGGCTACCTAATTGGGCATGGGAAATCAAATTCTATAGCCCAGTCAATGACTTGAGAATCTAGCAAGGAAGCACTTGACCTCACTGTACCTCAGTTTCCCACTGTGTAAAATTTGAAATGTTATTTGAAACTTCAAACTGCCAACTTCCTAGCCCAGTGCTGCACAATTGTTTCTATGAGATTATTTCCCACTTTTCACAGTTCATAAAATCCAAGCATAAAAAAAATTCCTACTTGTACTACAGCATAATTAATATTAGTACACAGGTTTCCATCCCATAAAAGAAACTGACTTTATTACAATTGGAGATACTCTACTTTCCTGGAATTTTTTATTAAACAAAAAAAATCATATATTAAGGATGCTGAGTTTTAGATTTTACCTCTTCCGGCAACATCTCTTGTTCTTCTGCTTGAAGATAAATTTCTTGAAGTTTCTCCTTTATTAGTTCCTTTTCTATTTCTCTCAGGAAAATTTCTCTTTCACTCCCATGCTCACCTCTCTCACCTTCTCTCGGGATCTGAACAGCCCAATCAGATGACAGAAGTTGTTTAATTTTGCAAAGGAAATTAATGTGACTTCACTTAAAATGAAAAGGTATTCTTATCACATAAAGAGAATCACGAATTAGAAAGCACTATTTTGGTCTGAGCTTTACAATACAATAATTTATGGGGAATCATTTTTCAGATTTTAGGATTTTTACAAGCCTGGGATAAATCTATTCCTTCCTTCCACTCTTTCCTCCTGCCTCAGTATAGCTAAAGAGAAGCAGTGTAGCCTAGTGGAAAGAACTCAAGTCTGGGAGTCAAGGAACCTGGGTTCTAATCCCAGCTCCTTCACTTGGTTTCTTTGTAACCTAGTAAAAGCCACTTAACTTCTCTGTTCCTCAGTTTCATCATCTGTAAAATGGGTATTTAATACTTGTTCTCAACCTCTTAGACTGTGAGCCCTTTGTGGGACAGGGACAGTGTCCAACCTGATTATCTTCTTCTACCCCAGCTCTTAGCTTGGCAATGAGCACTTGACAAATACCACAATCACTCTTCTTCTTACTATAAAAATATTTCTCATTTTTTCTTGTTTTTTTTTTAAGAAAAATAGATGGAATCTCTATAAAAACATGAAGACATGAATGCCCATGATTTTGTGCAAAAAGGCAAGCTCACGTTCCATGTGTTAAGCACTCCATATCTTTAAACATTTCTCCCTTGACTTCCATTTCATCCCTTTCACTATTCTCACTACATACATTAATTCTGCATCCTAGAAATGATATCTAGAGCTAAACAATAATGACATAGCCCAGAGATAAGAAACAACAGGTGAACTCTCTATTGATCATTCCTACCCGTTAGATTTAATCCTATAGTCTGAAAACTTGATCATATTTATTGGGCACTTACTGTGTGCACAGCACTGTACTAAGCACTTGGAAGAATACAATATAAGAGCAGATAGAACTGCAAATAGATAAGAAAGTTCCCTCTTGGATATCTGTAATTTATTTACGATAATGCCTATCTCCCATTCTAGACTGTATGCTTGTCTGCACATAGTAACTATATAATAAATAATAACGATAATAATAATGGTATCTGTTAAGCACTTACTATGTGCCAGGCACCGTACTAACAGCTGGGATGGATTCAAGCAAATAGGGTTGGACACGATCCCTGCCCCATGTGGGGCTCACAGTCTTAATCCCCATTTTACAGATGAGGTAACAGGCACAGAGAAGTTGTCACTTGCCCAAGGTCACACAGCAGACAAGTGGCAGAGCCAGGATTAGAACCCACGTCCTCTGACTCCCAAGCCTGTGCTCTTGCAATCAGGCCACGCTGCTTCTCTGCAAACTGCAAGTTCTTTACGGGTAGGGCTCACTTCTATCAACTTTGTTGTATTGGACTTACCCAAATACTTAGTCCAGTGCTCTGCACACAGAAAGCGCTCAATAACCACCATTGATTGATTGACTTACTGATTGATTGATGGGCAAGACCAGTTTCTGCCTATGGCCTCACACCAAATCGGGCTTTGGGGATGGAAAACCCAATTGTTTGGGGAGCAACCTGTTGATGATGGGCTCCTGGGTCTCTTTCTTTTGTAATCACCTCTTATTCCCTGAGATGAGCTCAGTGGTGGGTGACATGTAGAAAATTCCCAAAGTGCATTACCTTGGCCAGTTCGTAGGAGTCAGAAGGCCAGTGCCACGGCTTGCACTTACCCTAGTAGATATCTCCATTTCTGTTGGTGTGATGATTCAAAAATCTCAGTTTTCCACTCAGCACACAACTGTTATGTGATCTTGGGAGAGTCACTTAATTTGTCTGAGCCTCAGTTACTTCATCTGTAAAATGAGCATTGAGAATGTAAGCCCCATTATCTTATCTCTACGCCAGCACTTAGTAACAATAATGATGGTATTTGCTAAGCGTTTACTATGTGCCGAGCACTGTTCTAAGAGCTGGAGTGTCTGGCACATAGTAAGCACTTAAATACCATATTAAAAATATATATATTTACTCCCCCTCGTCCCCCTCTCCATCCCCACATCTTACCTCCTTCCCTTCCCTACAGCGCCTGTATATATGTATATATGTTTGTACATATTTATTACTCTATTTATTTATTTTACTTGTACATATCTATTTATTTTATTTTGTTAATATGTTTGGTTTTGTTTTTTTTTTTCTCTGTCTCCCCCTTCTAGACTGTGAGCCCAATGTTGGGTAGGGACTGTCTCTATATGTTGCCAATTTGTACTTCCCAAGTGCTTAGTACAGTGCTCTGCACATAGTAAGTGCTCAATAAATGATTGATTGATTGATTACTACAATACAATTTACTATAAAATATATATTTACTCAGCCAGGGCTAGTGGAGAGACTAGGGTCTGAATAAAACATCCCATTTCTAAGAGTACATCACAAGCTAAATAATGTAAGACTTCCCTTGCGTGCAGTTATTTATTTTAATGGACGTCTCCTCACCAAGACTGTAAACTCCATGTGGGGAGGGAATGTGTCTACCAATTCTATTATATTGTACTTGCCCAAGCACTTAGTACAGTGCTCTACACACAGTAGAGAAGAGAAGATAGCTGTACAAAAATGGCAATATTAATTGATAACTGTAGTATTTGTTCAGGGATACATGCCAAGCATGGTACTGAGTGTGGAAATAGAGGTAAGATAATCATGGCTTAGTGGATAGAGCATGGGCCTAGGGGTCAGAAGGTCATGGATTTTAATCCTGACTCAGCCACATGTCTGCTGTGTGACCATGGGCAAGTCACTTCTTTGGGCATCAGTTCCCTCATCTGTACAATGGGGATTAAGACTGTGAGCCCTATGTGGGTCCGGGACTGTGTCCAACCCGATAACCTTCTATCTAACCCAGTGCGTAGAACAGTGCTTGGCACATAGTAAATATTTAAAAAGTACCATCGTTATTATTATTATAATCCAGGTTGGACATAGTACCTGTCCCACATGGGGCTCACAGTTTAAGAGGAGAACAGATATTTATTCCCCACTGAACAGAAAAGCAAGCTGAGGCACAAAGTTAAGTGACTTGCCCAAGGTCACACAGCAGGTAAGTGGCAGAGGTGGGGATTACAATTCAGGTCCTCTGATTCCTAAGGCTATGCTCTTTCCACTAGATCAGCCAGCTTCTCTAAAGAAAACAAAAGCTCTGTCTTTTAAAATGGTTTTGCCTAGCTGCAGGTAAACATTAAGAGCCTGAGTGGAAGAGCAGTTTGTTTAGGGAAGGTAATAGGATTTCAAGTTGTCAGTGTCCATCACAGGGGCTGAGAAAAACAGCACACAAATTGGCTTTTAGAAAAAAGCCAATTTGAGAGGCTGACACAAAGTCCACAGTCTCCTCCGCCCGCTGCTCAGCCACTGGGAACATCTGAAAGGTCCAAGGACTCGCTTTATTCAAGGAAAAGAGGTGTGTATGTGGGTGAAGAGGGATGTTGGGGAAAGTATGGGAACAAGACTAGGGCCTGGGTATGTGTGATGGGGTCGTGGCGAGGGGAAATGGGTAAAAATTGAAAAGAAAATAATCACTTGCTCCTTTAATGTCAGAGAAAAGGCAATTCCAAATGCATAGTTTCATGCTGATTAAATTCTAATCCCGGCTCCACCACTCGTCTGCTGCGTGACCTTGGGGAAGTCACTTCACTTCTCTGGGTATGTTACCTCAACTATAAATTGGGGATTAAGACTGTGAGCCTCATACGGGACAGGGACTGTGTCCACACTGATTTGCCTGTATCCACCTCGGCGCTTAGTACAGTGCCTGGCACTGAGTAAGCGCTTAACAAACACCACAATTATTATTACGAAGTTATGCGGATGGCCACAAATGCTATTAAACGGGGCCGAGGGATTCTGCAGGGGGGCAATGGGTCTGGAAGGGACCCTGATGCCGCTGGCCTTCACCTTTGGAAAAGTCTGCGGATCCCGAGAAGCCAGGAAGGTTGGACATTCAGCTGAAGCTCCGGGAACCACCCTGGGCCCTGAGCGAGCTCGGCCTCCGGAGGCTCTGTCAGGGCCTGACAGGTGATAATTCCCAGATTTCAGAACACCCATTTCCTTTCCACATTCCGCTTTCACATTACTTGCGACGGGAAAGGGAAGGGAGAGGAGGAGAGAAGAGGGAAGGGAAAGGAGGAGAAGGGAAGGAAAGGAAGGAAGGAAAACGAGGCGAGGAGAGGGGAAGGTTGGGGGGAAGGGAAAAGGAAGGGGGAAAGGAGAAAGGGAAGGGGGAAAAGAGAAAGGGGAAGGGGGAAAAGAGAAAGGGAAGGGGGAAAAGAGAAAGGGAAGGGGGAAAAGAGAAAGGGAAGGGGGAAAAGAGAAAGGGAAGGGGGAAAAGAGAAAGGGAAGGGGGAAAGGAGAAAGGGAAGGGGGAAAGGAGAAAGGGAAGGGGGAAAGGAGAAAGGGAAGGGGGAAAGGAGAAAGGGAAGGGGAAAGGAGAAAGGGAAGGGGGAAAGGGAAGGGGGAAAGGAGAAAGGGAAGGGGGAAGGAGAAAGGAGAAGGGAAAAGGGGGAAGGAGAGGGGAAGGGAAGAGGGAAAGGAAAGGGGGAAGGAGAAGGGAAGGGAAGGGGAAAAAGAAAGAGGGGAAGGAAAGGGGGAAAAGAAAGTGGGGAAGGAAAGGGGAAGGGGGAAAAGTGGGAAGGAGAGGGGAAGGGGGAAGGAGAGGGGAAGGGAAGGGGGAAGGAAAGGGGGAAGGAGAGGGGAAGGGAAGGGGGAAGGAGAGGGGAAGGGAAGGGGGAAGCAGAGGGGAAGGGAAGGGGGAAGGAGAGGGGAAGGGAGAGGGGAAGGGAAGGGGGAAGGAGAGGTGAAGGAGGAAAAAGAAGGGAAAGGAAAGGGAAGGTAAAGGGAAGAGGGGAAGGGACAGGAAGGGGGAAGAAGGGAAAGGGAAGGGGGAAGGGACAGGAAAGGGGGCAAGAGAACAGAACGGGGGAAGGAGAACGGAAGGGAGAAGGGAAGGGAGAAGGGAAGGGGGAAGGAGAAGGGAAGGGGGCAGGAGGGGGGAAGGAGAAGGGAAGGGGGAAAGGAAGGGAAGAGAAAGGGAAGAGGGGAGGAAGGGAAGGGAGAAAAAGAAGGGAAAGGGAAGGGAAGGGGGGAAGGGACACGAAGGGGGAAGGAGGGGGGAAGGAGGGAAGAAGAAGGGAAGGGAAAGGGAAGAGGGAAGGGGAAAAGAGAAGGGAAGGGAGAAAAAGAAAGGAAAGGAAAGTGGGCAAGGAGGAAGGGGAAAGGAGGGAAGGGAGGGGAAAGGAAAAGGACGAGAGAAAAGGGAAGGGAGGGGAGGTAGGTGATATCCGCCCCGGCTTGGGCGCCGCTTACCTGGAGGGCCCGGGGGCCGCAGCGACGGGCGGGGCCGCGGGGCCCGGTGCCCGGGGCAAGGAGGGAGGGCGGGCGGGCGGCTGGTCCGGCCCGGAGGCAGGGCCGCAGGGCCGCCCATGCTGCCGCCCATGCCGGCGGCGTCGGGCCATGAGGGGCCGCCTCCCGCCACGCTCCGAGCCGGGCCTGGGGACGGGCCGCGCCAACCCGCACGCGGGGGCGGCGGCGCGCGCGGGGGCGCGGGCGCGGGCCCGACGCGGGACGGCCGGCGGGCGGCGGGCGCGAGCTCGGGCAGGCCCGCGCCGGGGAAGGCGGACACTGCGCGTGCGCCTCCCCCCCTCAGTCGTCGTGAAGCGCTTACTAGGTACCAGGGACTGGATTAAGCGCTGGGGTAGATAGAATTCATTCGATCGTAGTTACTGAGCGCTCACTGTGTGCAGAGCACTGTGCGAAGCGATAAGGTATTCAGGTTGGGCGCCGCCCCCGTCCCACATGGGGCTCACAGACTTAATAATAATAACTGTGGCATTTATCAAGGGCTTTGTGCCAAGCACTGTTCTAAACGCTGGGGTGGGCACAATCAAAATGGGCTGGACACACCCTGACCCACATGGGGCTCACAGTCCTAATCCCCATTTTCCAGTTGAGGTAACTGAGGTCCGGAGAAGCAAAGTGACTTGCCCAAGGTCCCACAGCAGACAAGTGGCGGAGGCTGGATTAGAACCCAGGTCCTTCTGCCTCCCAAGCCCCTGCTCTGTCCACTAGGCCAGAATGAATTCCCAATTTTACAGATGAGGGACTGTCTCTATATGTTGCCAATTTGTACTTCCCAAGCGCTTAGTACAGTGCTCTGCACATAGTAAGCGCTCAATAAATACGATTGATGATGATAGAGAAGTTATGACTAAGTGCCTAACAGCTGCCAAGCAGTTAAAGAAGCAGCGTGGCCCAGTGGAAAGAGCCCGGGCTTTGGAGTCAGAGGTCATGGGTTCAAATCCCCGCTCCTCCAATTGTCAGCTGTGTGACCTTGGGCAAGTCACTTAACTTCTCTGGCCCTCAGTTACCTCAACTGTAAAATGGGGATTAAGACTGCGAACCCCCTGTGGGACAACCTGATCACCTTCTAACCTTCCCAGCGCTTAGAACAGGGCTTTGCACATAGTAAACGCTTAATAAATGCCATCATCATCATTATTATTATTATTACTAAGTGCTGGGTTAGAAACAAAATAATCAAGTTGGACACCGTCCCTGTCCTACAAAGGGCTCAGCCTTGACCCCAGTTTACAGATGAAGTACCTGCGGTCCAGAGAATTTAGGTGACTTGCCCAGGGTTACGCCACAGACCAACGGCAGAGCCTGGATTAGAATTTAACCAGCATTAAACCATACATTTGAAATAATTATCTCTCTGACATTATGGCATCAACTGTATTTTTTTTTTCTCTTTCAGGCTCGTGCTCTTTTCCACTAGACAACACTGCCTCTCATGGAAAGGCAGTATTTGCCCAGAGACTTCCTGAGCCAGGTTTTAGCGGCCACTGAGCCCCAGCCTGGCAAAAGCTCCCCCACGCACACTGCCAGGTAAGTACCAGCTCCATGGGGCCGGGAAGTAGGAGGTAGTCACCTGGCTCAGCATTTTGAGCCAGATTTCCAGCCTCACTCATCCCAGGTCTGTTACAAGACCTGAGAGTTTCCTGTAAGGGAGGAAGAGAGCCAAAGTTGAGACTTTTGTCTGTTATACCATACTCTCCCAAGCGCTTAGTACAGTACTTTGCACACAGTAAGCGTTCAATAAATTAGATTGATTGACTTTCTGCCATTATCTTTTTGAAGCCCGTCCCCACCTCCCCGCCTTTTTGCTCCTGCAGTCAAAATGTTGGCATTTCTGACCCAGCTACCTCCTCTAGGGCCCTACCTGTTCAGCTTGGACTAGTGGGTCTAGGGCCTGGCTCTGTCCCTCCTATTGCTCCCATCTGGACTTCCCTCCAGCCCCTGTAGTTTGTGTTTTGTTTATGGTATTTGTTAAGAGCTTACTATCATCAATCAATCGTATTTATTGAGCGCTTACTATGTGCCAGGCACGGTTCTAAGTGCCGCTTCCTGAAGTTTCCACGTCTGCCCTGGTCCTGCAGCCCAGCTGAAGCCCCCATAGCCCGGATTTCCTCCCTTCTGGGAATCCAAAGATGTTTCTTTCATTAATAAGTCAGACCCAAGCCCTCACTGCCCAGTCTTCCTCCCAGTTCCCCGTCCAAGTGGTGTCAAGGTGGGATTGTAAGCTTGTAATTGTAAGCTTGCCATGGGCAGGGAATTTATTGTTGCAATGCATTCTTCCAAGTGCTTAGCATAGTGCTCTGCCCACAGTAAACACTCAATAAATATGTAAATAAATAAATGATTAGGAGTGAGATTTTTGAATAATAATAATAATGGTATTTGTTAAGCGCTTACTATGTGCCAAGCACTGTTCTAAGCGCTGGGTGGGGCCCTCGTGGGGACCAAGCTAGTCATAGAGGGGCTTTCTAGAAGGAACCAAAGTGGACTGAGCTTTGGTGGTCGAGTTTGGCAGCAGCGGTGATGCCAACCGCCACCAGGCCTTTGCGGCCACTTCAACGGGCAGAGAGGAGCGCTCAGACTGGCTGGCAGAAGCAGTGGTCACCTCAGTAGCATAACTGGCTTCCACTAGGATCCTCACTCTCCTTCCACAATCCCGGCTTGGCTGCTCATCCCAACCACTGAGAAAGGAAAAAAAAGTTATCCCTGACTGCCACATGCATACACATGCATGCATCCTCCCCTACGCAAACACAGATACACGGGTGTATAAATACACATGACATGCCAAAATCCTTACGCACATACAAACTCCCACGTACTTGAACATGCTTACATATATGCCCATACATCTTCACGACATACCCACTGATGCACCTAATTATTCACGCATTTAGCTACCATGCGCACAAACACGTATGCAAGGACCAAGAGCATACAAATGTAAGAATGATAGATGATGAAGTAAGAATATGAAGAAAAATACGGTCATATAGCTTGCACCGGTGAGAGGTTTTAAGACATTCTTGATGAGGGTGCTGATGGGAGGTAGGTGGGAGAAGGGGAGGGGTGGGAGTGGGTGGACAGGAGGTGGGAAGCAGAGAAAAGTTGGTTGGATGGTCCCTGAAGACACGACAAATAGACGTTAGTATTTAATATAAAATACAACTATCATAAGTGGGTGTCTCCTCTGGGTTTCCCTTTTAAGTTGTAACTATCTGTCAAATGGAGATTGACTGTGAGCCCCACGTGGGACAACCTGATCACCTTGTAACCTCCCCTGCGCTTAGAACAGTGCTCTGCACATAGTAAGCGCTTAATAAATTCCATTATAAAAAAAACAAAACTAGAATACGGATTTTTTAAGGAGGTGCATTAATCTAATGAAACCACCATAAAGTCGTTTGTCTCAAGAGTGAGTCAATCAATAGTATTTACTGAGCTCCTACTAAGTACAGAGCACCGTACTAAGCACTTGGGAAAAAGTATAGTCGTTAGTAGACATGATGCCTGTCCCCAAGGAGTTTAGAAGGCAACTGGAATGGATAAACTCAAGACACTTGGCTCTGGCATTCTAATATTCAGTGATCAGCTGATGAAGGAACCTGATAATAATGATGGTTTCTGTCAAGCGCTTACTATATGTCAAGCACTGTTCTAAGCACTGTGGCCACTTCACTTAATAAACAGTAAGTTGGGGACAAACTGGGGAGAAAGCCATGAAGGGAATGGAAGGAGGAAGCAGTGTGGACTAGTGGAAAGAGCACAGGCCTGGGAATCAGAAGATTTGAGGTCTAATCCTCCCTCTGCAATTTGCCAGCTTGGGTGGGTAAATAATAATAATAACAATAGCATTTATTAAGTGCTTACTATGTGCAAAGCACTGTTCTAAGTGCTGGGGAGGTTACAAGGTGATCAGGTTGTCCCACGTGGGGCTCACAATCTTAATCCCCATTTTACAGGTGAGGTAACTGAGGCCCAGAGAAGTGAAGTGACTTGCCCAAAGTCACACAGCTAAGTGGCGGAGCCCGGATTTGAACCCATGACCTCTGACTCCAAAGCCCGTGCTCTTTCCACTAAGCCACGCTGCTTCTATAAATCACTGAGCTTCTCTTGGTATCAGTTTCCTCATCTCTAAAATAGGGATTCAATACCTTTTCTCCCTCCTATTTAGATCGTGAGCCCCGTGGGGGACAGGGACTATGTCCGAGTTGCTTATCTTGTATCTCAATCAATCAATCCTATTTATTGAGCACTTACTGTGTCCAGAGCACTGTACTAAGCATTTGGGAGAGTACAAGACAATAGAACAGTCACATTCCCTGCCCACAGTGAGCTTACAGTATCCGTCAGGAGCACTTAGTGCAGGCTTGGCCTGTTGTAAGTGCTCAATAAATACTACAATGATTAATTACTGGAACAGGAAAAGGGGAAAATGGCTGCAGGAGTTACAGTTTAAGCAGTGGGATGGAAATCCTGCCCAATGACTGGACATAATGAAAATCGGTCCAGTCTGCTCTGGGAACACAGTCCAACCCTGTCTAGAATTTGACACTGTGGGGCTTTGAGCACTCTGAGTGCTGCCTATCCTTGCCCTAATCTAAATTAGTGGAATGAACAGCAGCCCCCTTTCTCCCCACTAGATTGCCAAATCTCATCGAGGAAACAAAATTACTAATAATCACTGCTGACAGTGGACCATCTGTGCTTTCACAACTAAACCAAAATCTACATTCACTCCAAGTGATTCCCAAACCAAATCACACATGCTCACGCCTCCTCAAATGAATAGAAGCCCCGCATTTTTGTTTTTTTCCATGTAAGGTCTTTGAGTGAAGGCATCTTCGTTTACATGTATAAAAAGACACCGAAGCGCTTAATATTGGAAGTAAAATCAATCTATTAATCGATCAACGGTATTTGAGCGCTTACTGTATGCAGAGCACTGTTCTAAGCAGTTGACAGTGTACAATATAATAGATTTGGAAGTGTTGCAGCCCGTCATTTCCTTCTGTTAAAAAAAGACTCAGCTCAGATAGTATTTGACTGAAGGTCTGACAGTTTGGGGAGTTCTGGGGATTTATTGAATCCCCACTGAG
Organism: Tachyglossus aculeatus; assembly: GCF_015852505.1. Lineage (NCBI taxonomy): Eukaryota > Metazoa > Chordata > Mammalia > Monotremata > Tachyglossidae > Tachyglossus > Tachyglossus aculeatus. The sequence goes on from NC_052083.1 coordinate 28,676,132, forward strand.
CTGCCAAGTGAAACCGAGTGCAGAAGCGGCATGGCCTAGTGGATAGAGCACAGACCTGGGTGTCAGCAGGACCTGGGTTCTAATCCCAGCTCTGCCACTTGTCCGCTGTGTGACCATAGTTAAGTCACTTCACTTCTCTGTGCCTCAGCTATCTCATCTGGAAAACGGGATTAAGATTGCGAGCCTCATGTGGGACATGGACTGTGTCCACCCTGCTTATTTGGTATCTACCTCAGTGCTAAGAACAGTATCTGGCACACAGTAAGCGCTGGACAAACACCATAAAAAGAAGATAACTGAATAGTGATTATCTGATGGCTGAACACCTAATTACGGGGGGGTGGGTTTCAACCAGCTCTAAGGGACAGGTAATAAAATACTTTCCACGGTTTGCACTAATTGGATGCAGGCTAGGTGCATAGACAGGGTGTAACAAACACCATTATTATTATTATTATTATGAGTTTACAGTCTGATGGAGATGAACAAGGCACAAGTTATATAAATGCAGTGGGAACAAAAAATAAAGAGACGGCTAAAACCAGAAAAAACTAAAGCCAGAAAAAGTGTGGGGGGATATATATGTGAAAAGACAAACAGTGTTAAGGGTCCGTGAGGATGACCTCAACAGGGAGGTGGAGTTTAGTAATGGGTGGGATGACCTGACCAGGGAGGTGATTTTTAGGAGGAATTTGAAGGTGGGGAGGGACATAGTTTGGTGGATTTGAGGTGGGGAGAGAATTCCCTTTTAGACTGTGAGCCCACTGTTGGGTAGGGACTGTCTCTATATGTTGCCAATTTGTACTTCCCAAGCGCTTAGTACAGTGCTCTGCACACCGTAAGTGCTCAATAAATACGATTGATGATGATGATGATATGTTGTGCAGCAGCATGGCCTAGTGGATAGAGCCCAAGCCTGGGAGTCCAAAGGACCTGGGTTCTAATCCCAGCTCCCCGACTCGTCTGTTTTGTGACCCTGGGCAAGTCACTTCACTTCTCTGGGCCTCAGTTACCTCAGCTGTAAAATGGGGATTAAGACGGTCAACCCCATGTGGGATAGGGAACGTGTCCAATTGTCCAACCTGATTTACTTCTATCTACCCCAGCACTCAGTACAGTGCTTGGCACATAGTAAACGCTTGAGTAAGGAGACAGCTGGTGGAGAGGCTTGAATCCAGTTGTGGCAAGGAACTACCATTGAGATCTTCGGCACAGACCTTTGTCAAGGGGTTGAGGCGTGATCTTTGATGGTGTGGCATTCTCCCTCCATCACCTAATGACACGATTGGGCTTGATAACGGGCAAGGAACTGGCTGAATTGTTTCACTGCCACACTCTGACCACCAACTGGCTACTTCACAGCCTCAGAGGACGACTCAAGGTGGAGGAACTCCCTAATGTTTTTATAATGTTTCCTTAGGGACCGAGGCTTTCTTGGATGAGGGTACTGTCTTGTGCAGACTTCCCATCTTGGCTAAGAGAATGGACCCTGCTATGAAGGGCAAGTCAATCATCATCATCATCAATCGTATTTATTGAGCGCTTACTATGTGCAGAGCACTGTACTAAGCGCTTGGGAAGTACAAATTGGCAACATATAGATTGGCAATCACTCAGTGGTATTTGTTGAGCCACCTACTGTGTGCAGAACACTGACCTAAGCATTTGGGAGAGTACAATAGAGTAGGTAAATAGGATCCCTACCTTCAAGGATCTTACAATCTAGTAGGTCCATTTGGCTGAGGATCATCCCCTATGTTGAAGCTTCTCACTGTTGACAAAAACAGCTCTGGTCACCCTGGATGAGCAGATCATTTCTCACCTCCACCAAATGGTCATTCAAGAATGATAAGGGAGGGATGGAAATCACCTCATTCAAGAATAAGGGAGGGATGGAAACTCAATTCACTTTTCTTTTTAAAAATTTTTTAATGGTACTTGTTAAGCACTTACTATGTGCCGGGCACTTTACTAAGAGCTGGGGTAGAGCCAATCTAATTCATTCATTCATTCAATCGTATTTATTGAGCACTTACTGTGTGCAGAGCACTGTGCTAAGCGCTTGAGAAGTACAAGTCGGCAACATATAGAGACGATCCCTACCCAACAACGGGCTCACAGTCTAGAAGGTCACACAGCTAATCAGGTTGGAAGCAGCCCATGTCCCACGCGGGGCTCACAGTCAAATCCCGTCAGTCCACCTTCACATCACTAAAATCCATCCTTTCCTCACATCCAAGCCGCTACCACGTTAACACAATCACTCATTTTATCCCACCTGGATTACTGCATCAGCCTCCTTGCTGACCTCCTCTCCCCACACCAGTCCATACTTCACTCTGCTGCCTGGGTCATCTTTCTACGAAAATGTTCAGGACAGGTCATCCCACTCCTCCAAAAACTCCAGTGGTTGCCTATCCACCTCCATATCAAACAAAAACTCCTCACTATTGGCTTTAAAGCAGTTCATCACCTTGCCCCTTCCTACCTCACCTCATTTCTCTCCTTCTACAACCCAGCCCGCACACTTTGCTCCTCTAGTGCTAACCTTCTCACTGTGCCTCCATCTCACCTGTCTGGCCACTGAACACCCTCCCTCATCAAGTCCGAAAGACAATTTATCTCCCCCACTTCAAACCCTTACTGAAGGCACATCTCCTCCAGGAGGCCTTCCCAGACTAAGCCCCACTTTTTCACATCTCCCACTCCCTTCTTCGTCGCCCTGACTTGCTCCCTTTGCTCTTCCTCACTCCCAGCTCCACAGCATATCTGTAACTTCATTTATTTGTATTGATGTCTGTCTCCTCCCCTCTAGACTGTAAACTCATTGTGGGCAGGGAATGTCACTGTTTATTGCTGTATTATATTTCCCCAAGTGCTAGTACAGTACTCTGCACACAGTAAAGTACTCAATGAATACGACAATGAGTGAATTTTACAGATAACAGGCACAGAGAAATAAAGTGACTTGCCCAGAGTCACACAGCAGACAAGTGGTGGAACTGCCATTAGAACCCAGCACTTTCCTGTGCTTCGGAAGATCCATTTCTTCAGAAGGTGGCAGGATAATCAGGTTAGCGCCATGATTTAGGACTAGATAACTGAGATAGTAATAACAAATCAATCAATCAATCAATTGTATTTATTGAGCGCTTACTGTGTGCAGAGCACTGTACTAAGCACTTGGGAAGTACAAGTTGGCAACATATAGAGACAGTCCCTACCCAACAGTGGGCTCACAGTCTAAAAGGGGGAGACAGAGAACAAAGCCAAACATACTAACAAAATAAAATAAATGCCATTATTATTACTTATTATTATTGTTGTTGAGTGCTTACTATGTGCCAGTCACTGTTCTAAGCACTGGGATAGATAGAAGACAATCAGGTTGGGCACAGTCCCTGTCCCACATAGGGCTCTCTGTATTAATCCTCATTTTACAGATGAGGTAACTGAGGCACAGAGAAGTTAAATAACTTGCCCAAGATCACACAGTAGACAAGAGGCAGAGTCAGGATTACAATCCAGGTCTTTCCGACTCCCAGGACCGGGGTCTATCCACTGGGCCAAAACTGCTTCTTGCAGCTGTAGTTATGAAATGGAGCAAAAAATTTGGGCAATTTGGGTCATGTAAAATCATCAATCGTATTTATTGAGCACTTACTGTGTGCAGAGCACTGTACTAAGCGCTTGGGAAGTACAAATTGGCAACATATAGAGACATATAGAGACAGTCCCTACCCAAACGTGGGCTCACAGTCTAAAATGTCTTTTCATAGTTCTGGAGGAATTCTTGAAGCGGCTAAACTGGCATTCAACTCCACAGTCCAATTCTTCTTATACTTCAAATTTATTTAAAAAAAACTCGAAACCACAAACTTGAAAGTACAGATTCTAACAAATCACTTAGGTACTAGAAGGACTGCATTTATGTCAGCTGAATAAGGCAAAAAACCTGCGGTGGATTTTCAAGTCATGCAGTAATAACATTTTTCAGCAGTTGGAACAGGGAGGGTCTGTCTGAGAAACTAGAGATCAGATATTCCCCCTTTCCACATTTTATTTGTCTTCTATGGCCTAAAAGAGCCCGGGATTGGGAGTCAGAGGACCTGGGTTCTAATTCTGACTCTGCCACCTGTCTGCTGTGTGACCTTAGACAAGTCACTTCACTTCTTTGTACCTCAGTTCCCTCATCTGCAAAATGGGGATCCAATACCTGTTTTTCCCTCCCTCAGATCCCCATGCGGGACCTGATTATCTTGTACCTACCCCAGTGCTTAGTACAGTGCTTGGCAAACATAGTAGATGCTTAAATACCACAATTACTATTCTGTCTTGGGCACTTGAACAGGAAGGACTCAGCATGGCCTAGTGAGGAGAGCACGGGCCTGGGAATCACAAGGACCTGAGTTCTAACCTCGGCTCTGCCATTTGTCTGCTGTGGGAACTTGGGCAAGTCGCTTCACTTCTCTGGATCTCAGTTCCCTCATCTGTAAAATGGGGCCCATTTTTCATCTGTGGGCCCAATGAAGGACAGGGACTGCGTCCAACCTGATTACCTTGTATCTACCCCAATCAATCAATCGTATTTATTGAGCGCTTACTGTGTGCAGAGCACTGTACTAAGCGCTTGGGAAGTACAAGTTGGCAACATATAGAGACAGTCCCTACCCAACAGTGGGCTCACAGTCTAAAAGGGGGAGACAGAGAACAAAACCAAACATACTAACAAAATAAAATAAATAGAATAGATATGTACAGGCAAAATAAATAGAGTAATAAATATGTACAAACATATACACAGGTGCTGTGGGGAAGGGAAGGAAATAAATAAATAGAGTAATAAATATGTACAAACATATATACATATATACAGGTGCTGTGGGGAAGGGAAGGAGGTAAGATGAGGGGATGGAGAGGGGGACGAGGGGGAGAGGAAGGAAGGGGCTCAGTCTGGGAAGGCCTCCTGGAGGAGGTGAGCACTCTGGCACACAGTTCGTGCTAAAATACCGTCAGAAACAAAATCCAAAAAATCTTCTCTTTGCCCCTCCTGAATTGGAATTTGAAGAAGCAGGGTGGGGGGCGGGGGTGTTAAATTCTCCTTGCAAATGAAGTTGCTGCCGACTTTGGCCCTAAAGAACATAAGCACAGTTGTCACGCATTTATAATAAAATGGAAAATTTTTGCCACATGTGTAGATTTTGGGGTTGGTCATCAATTTCATGACTCGCGGGTCCTGGCGGCACGTCACTGATAAGGATTTCAAAGATTGGGTCTTCTCTGCCACTTGTATGTTTCTGACCTCTCTTCTAGGGCGGGCTGGCTTTTCTCTCTGGACTAAATGGCAAGCCCAGATTCCTGGATTCCAGGCAGAGATGATGCACAGGGGTCAGTGCTCTGCACGCAGTCAGCGCTCGAACATCACTGATCGATGCCAGATTTACAGATGCCACCGATGATTGGCGAGGTAGACCAGGCAACCCCGTTGGCACGCCTCCTCCGCACTAAGCCCAGAGGTGGGTAATTAATTGCACCTGGGGAAGGAGGACATGAGTGCAAGTGGCCAAGTGGCAAGAAGCAGCTTGGCCTAGTGGATAGAGCAGCACAGGCCTACGAGTCAGAAAGACCTGGATTCTAATCCCGGCCCCACCACCTGTCTGCTGTGTGACCTTGGGCAGGTCACGTCACTTCTCTGTGCCTCAGTTACTTCATCCGTAAAACGGGGATTAGGAATGTGAGCCCCATGTGGGACATAGACTATGTCCAACCTTTTATCTACCCCAGCGCTTAGTACAGTGCCTGGCACACAGTAAGTGCTTAACAAACACCATTAAAAAAGAAAAAGCAGCATGGCGTAGTGGACAGAGCACGGGCCTGGGAGTTAAAGGAACTGGGTTCTAATCCCAGCTCTGCCACTTGTCTGCAAGTCACTTCACTTTTCTGGGCCTTGGTTACCTCCTCTGTAAAATGGGGATTAAAACTGCGAGTGCCATATGAGACTGGGACTGAGTCCGACTTGACAACCTTGTATCTACCCCAGCAATTAGTACAGTGCCTGGCACATAGTATGCGTTTAAGCAATACCATCTGAAAAGAAAAAAAGTGGCCAAACAGGGCCACATTAAAACAGGCCCTGCTTGAAGCAGGAGAACTGATCTGGGGGTTGGGAAGTTGGGTTTTCCACACGATGTGAATTTGTTAGCCCATTAGAGAAACCATAATCTTAACCATCATAGAATCTAGATGCTTTTTAAGGTAGCATGCCCATTTGGATGGAGAGTACTCTAGCACGGACTGCTTGGTGGTTTAAACCTCTATCAAGGAGTGAACTGCAACAGCAAGTCTTTTGGTTTTCAGAGACAGACCATATAGGATCTGTCACGTTTGGTGATACAGAACTGTAATATGCGAAGGATCTGGATAGGTGAAGGCTAAAAATGCAGTATTTCTGGTCTCAAATATCTGAAATCTATCCAGAGAACGATAGTCAAATAATTGTTCTGGCTTGAAGTACCTAGCTCGTGCGTTTGTGTGAAAACAATGGCTAGACTTTTCTAGACTTGCAAAGTGTTTTTCCTCAGAGGACCATCTGAAAACCACTACCCAGTTTTTCATGTTAGCCTTTTCCATTTAAGCCAGCAATACCCTGTCTGTAGACTGTAAGCTCCTCGAGGGCAGGGATGGTGTAAATTTCCTAAAGAACCCCAAGTGCTAGACAGCCTTTGGGAATCTAATAAATATCTATTGACTTGAAAATACTCTCCTTGGCCTAAAATAATACATGTATGAATTCAAATCACCTGCTCCTCTCAAAATATTACATTTAATGATAGCAAATAAAAGTAAAATAAAGGGAACTGTAATACCCATATAGTAAAGTAAGTTGGGGAATCTAATGAAAGTAGGATTAGGATAGATCAATCTTTTTATACATTAGTTTTCCATGGCACACATCAGATCGTATAAATTACAAATGAAAAATTTCGGGAAAACTTGTAGCCAGGGTCAACAATTCCTCCAGAACAGATATCAGCAAGTAAAATGACTCAACTGAAAAGAATCAAATAAGCACTTAGTACACTGCTCCGCACCACATACGTCAATAACACTGATAGTTTGTGGAGAACAAATTGATGAGGATTTCAACTCAAATTCCAAATAACATGTACCAGAAGAAACCACATAAAATAAACCACTAAATTTAATTGACCAACTACTGATTAGGAGATATTACAAAACCAGTCCACAAATAATTCTTTTCCCTATTAAAAATAAAAGGGGAATTAAAGAAAAAATAATTCAGCTTAAGAAAATAAGTTTCTTCCTAGTGATCTGTTTGAGTGAGAGGCAGAACAGCTGCAAAGACAGAGGGAGAAGATTTAGCAAAATAAGACACCAAATGTCTGAAATTTGATTCAGAAATGAAGATCCAGCAGAATTGAGAGTAAATGGCTGCGCTTTTCATGATGGAATGTGGTACTTGGTATTTTACTCTCCCAAGAGCTTAGTACAGTGCTCTGCACACAGTAAGTGCACTGATGGTGATGAAAGCCCATCACTTTAAGTCATCTCAAAGCAGGAATCTGCCCTATAGGGAAAGACTGATCTGGGAACATTGATTAGAAAATGTTACATGTCATTTCCATGCCTAAGCTTCTGTGACGCTTCCAAATCACCAGATTTTCCCATTATGGATAGATTTCCAGCTGGTAACAGGGGAAAAGAGCAATTTCTGCTGCAAAATGGCAAGATCACAGATTACAATCTGGGGAGGTTGTTTTAAATAAACGTCTCGACTTGATAAAAGATAGAAAGAAATGAAGGGACATTTAGATCAGAGGCTTCTTAATCTAGGGTTTTATTCTTTGATTTTATATCTGCCTCCTGATTTTAGAAATCATCTCCGTTGATGCTGTAGCCACGTATCTTATAATTTTGACCATGGGAGAATTTTTCTCTAGACAAGAGATATGAAAAAACTGTCACAATATTTACAAGGCATGGTCATAGGTATCAGTCACTGTCTGTGCTCTAAAGGAACATATATTTTTCTCTCTGACCAAGCCTTTGAGCAGTCAAAGTAAATTACCAGAGAGGTCAAGAATGCTTGAAGAAAATAAAGATAATCCATGACTCTTTTTGACCAAATCTGAAGTATTCAAAGATACTTCAAAGATTCAAAGGAGTCAAGATTCTGTTGCTCTTTGAAATGAATCCCCCCCACCCCAATCCAAAGATTATGGGAGGCACTGAGTTTATAAATGTTATACACACACAATTTAGTGGATTTTTTTTACCTAGTTTATTAAATATTGCTTCTTTGGGATCTGTTTATAACAACTCCCAGAACATTTTCAGGTAAGGATTCAAAGCGATCATATTAAAATACAGCTTCAATATAAAGTTTATCACAGTTTTACAGTATTCAAAATGACAGACCTGCCTTAAAAAAAAGGACTATTACACCCAAAACATAAGAAAACAATTAAATAAACAAGAGTTTGGCATTTTCATAATTTTGTAGTATAAAACAGAATATTAAATCTATTACTGGCAAGCTGATATTTACCTATTACCTAGTTTGAAATGTGTCCCATTTTAACACACTATACAAGACACTATACAAAAGGTTGATGTCCTTTTTGATGAAAGAAGTGCATCCCTGAACGTTTTTGCCAGTTTAGAATATTTAGCTCTTTTTTTTAAAAAAAAAAGTCCTTTTTTTTTTTTTAAACGGAAGGCTTATTTCAGAGATTTTTTTTTGTTGCTTTGTCTCATTTTTCAGCCTTGTTTAAAAACAATAGTGTCTATGGACGCCCACCAGGGGGCAGTGTAAGATTAGCCATTAAATCACGAACAGCTGCAAATATTGTGCATTCACCTGTAAACAGAGAAAAATTTTAATTAGCTATTCACAACATAGGAAAATAATCTTAATACACGGGGGGTTATTAAATTTGTTAGTACTAACAAGAACTTTTGAAAATGAAAGTAGAAAGGAGAGGTCTGAACACCCCAGAGGTCAGGGCTTTTAGGATTTCTTGATTCAGTATCAATTCTACTGGGTGCTGACGTTGTTAGGAGGAGGTATTTTCATGCCATTCACACACAGATGTTTAATTTAATTTTTCGAATTACTAGGTAATCCCACCCGGTTTTTCTACTGGAAAGCACATAACGGAAAACCATTAGGACGTTTAGGCTCTCACGTGCTTTATGCACTTGGAAACTGCGGAACACAAGATGATTTACTCACTCTTCAGATATACACACACACATATATATATATATATATATATATATTATGCACATTATCTAGTCTCAAAGGAATTTGCTGCAATCTTTTCCTTAATGAGCTGCTGCAGATGAATCATATTTATCCACTGTTAGGGGCACTCTATAAGCTTCGGGAAAATGGCCATTCTTTTTATGGGAGGAACTTCGAGGGCAGTTTAAAGGGATCTAAACATTTCAAAATAAACTGCTGTTAAATCATGACTGAGATCTCCTTAAGGAAAGCACTCAAAATCATTGCACAGGAGGAGTTGGGAAGGAGAAGCACCAAGAATCCAAATATAAGAAATGCAGTTTTCTTTCCCCAACCTGGTCTCTCCCCTCCAACCAAGCAGAATTTGCAACCCCTTCGCCCTCCTAATATGGACCCCCATGTCCTCATTCTTTCTATCCGCTGAGAAGTGGGAGGTAGAGGGATCTCTTTCTTCTAAATCCCACACAGGTTAATAGGAAGTAGGAGGATAGGGAGATGAGGAAATGAGGCAATGACGCTGTCTGTTTATGGAGGTGGTGTAGGAGGTGATTGCTTAATATATGTCAACATGAAAATGAGGCCCTGGTAGTCTTTTTTTTAAAAAAATCTTTCCTTCCCCTACCTCCACTCCTCCATCCCAGCCAGAAGAGGAACAAGGAGAGGTTTTTAAGGGGCCCTTTTGGGCCACCATCAAGTCACTGCTAGGGGTTCTAGTCGCTTTGACTCCCTCATTTTCCCCTGATTCCCAGTGTGAGAACACGACATATATAAATGAATACACTTGGTCAGTGTATTCGGTTTATATTCATCTTAGAAGAGCCAGGTTTCCGAATTTGATTTCCGGGAGTGCAAAAATTCCAAAAGTTCAGTTTTAAAAGGAAGCCTGAATAGGGTGTCATGGTGTGGGATACTGGTGCTCCTGATAAGGTTTTTCTTAGGACTGTTTGTGGTGTTTTATTTTTTAATAGGAGAAATCGGATAGATCAGAGTGCCTACCAAAAAAAAAAATACTATTGTTTACTGAAGTAACAGTAAACACCAGGCATGTCAAACACGCAACCTGTTGTTAGTTCAAGTGTGTGTGAAACTGTATCTCCATTTCGCTCTTTCCACTTTATCTTAGGTCACTGTCCCTGACCCCTTAGAAATCCCACTCACTAACACTGTTTCTGTAAGAAATTAAGATAGCTTTATTCACATATTTTACTTTCTTTTGTTATTATGTATTAGGCTGCTTATTTTTTAACTAATTTGGCAAGTTTTTTTTTTAAATGTCAGCCCACACACAAATATATAACCCCATGGCAGCCCAGAAATCAGCCTGATGTGGCTTCTTATAGCTTATGTAAATAACTGAAACAAAACCACTAAGAGATTAGTTTTCAACAAACAGTTCTGGTCTCGGTGTAAATATTTTGATTAAGCCCACTGAATAGTATTTTTGGGTTTTTAATTGTGGTTTATTTTAAAGTTAGTATAACTGGAAGGCCTTGCTTAAACTAGGAGCAAATATGTTTTTTTTTCCCTGAAAATTCACTATAAAGGATACAATGTACTTGTAGGATAAGCATCGGCCTTCAAAATAATGATGTTTATGCTATTTCTGGATAAAGAACTTTGATATCTACAGGCCTAGATTGCTAGAAGAGCTCTATTTTTTAATTGGAAGAACAGATGAGCCAAAGAATGAAGAGAGCAGATTATTAGCTGAAAAAGTGTTACCGTAAATGAAACATATCCTTCATTACCCAGGGCATTCCCAATAGAGTCTACGATATACAAACTTGTTGAGGACTAAAAATCATTTGCACTATTAAAAATAAAGCATTATTAGAATCTCTTCTCAACCTCCCGATCACTGTATGTGCAAATTCTGGGAAACCATGTTTCTTCCCCATTAGATGATGAAAGGTAGAAAACTCATTTATCCCATAGTTCTTGCTCCTAGTAAAGTTTTAATGATTATTTTTTCAAGGTCTGTTGATACGATTCAGTTTCTGCTAGCTGAAAATATCCTGAACACAATCTTCCGGAAAAGATTTTTCCCTCATTTCAAAGCATAGGTTCTCTACGATCAGATCAGGTTGGAGAGATAATCTTCTTTATGAAACTATCAACACTTGGAACAAGGAAAAAGAAACAAACTTTCCTTTGCTGAGTTTTGGAATCCAATTTTAGTATGGCCAGAAATTAATTGTAAAACAGCATGTGACTAGTGAACAATTTATATCTGTCTTCTAGTAACAGTCTGGTTCCCATGGAACTTTGGGTTTTGAGAGCTTCACTGTGCACTTGGTGAAAATGTTCACTTGCACCCTCCTGACACTTACATAAGAAGCCCATACAGCAGTGATGGCCATTTGTATCAGTTTTATTCGTCACATAACATTTGAATATACAGAAATGATATTAGTCTACGTGACTGTGATTAAGCCATGGAAGAGGATATATCAACATGCATTGCGATTTCGTAATTTACAGAGCAAATATGCATTTATTCCGGGGGAAGCAGAGAGCAACCTGGGCCGGCATATGCTATCGAATACAACCTTCGGATAGCCGGGATGGTCCTATTAGTAAATCGCTAACAAAAACAATACTTAGAGTCCTGGCAGCAGAGAAACAAAAGAAAAAGAAAAGAGGGCAGGGAAAAGGTTAGAAAGTTAAAAAGTGACAAGTAGCCCGTAAGACAGCCACAGCAAACAGAACACTAGAACTGGCTTCATCTCTCACACAGAGCCTAAAAGACGTTTTCAACAAAATAAGAACAGCGGCTTTTTAGGTACCTTGTCTCGGCGGATTCATCTCGGCAAATCTCTTTAGGATGTTGCTGACCATCATGGGGGCGGCAACCGAAGAGTTCTGCTGCCTGGGAATGTCTGCTTGTTGGGTCGTACCTGAAGCCATGTCATAAATGATTGGGACGATGATGCTAACAGGTTCTTGGGGCGGGACTGAAGTTTTCTGAGTTAGCTGGAGCTACAGGGAAGGGCGACACACACAAAACATGCACGAAAGGGGATACGGTTTAAAACACTTCAATCGGATAAAGTACGCTCCCAATTTGCCGGTGGCTCGGCTCCGTTGTTGGGTAAGTTCGGCATCTTTCACAAAAATATCAAACATTTTCCCAGAGATAAACAGAAAACTAGATTCAAAGCACACTGAAAATGCCTGCGGGGCAAACAGCAGAACTAAAGACTGATTCCTGATTCTCTCCTCTGGACAACCACCACCCCCATTAGTGGCTAAACTATATTGACCAGGTCTGCTCAGCACCCACTCTTTTCCTAGGAGAGCACTGCCTCCCCCATTTTTTCCCCCCCTGAATCTTCCCTGAGCATGCCACACAGTTTAAGTCCAAAACTAAAATGACTAGACATTGCCCTGTCCAGATGAGACAAGAATGTTAGAAGGCAGGTATATCCCAAATAATATTAATAATAATAGTGGTCTTTGTTCAGCACTGAACAAAGTTCAGTTCCCTTCCCCACAGCACCTGTATATATGTATATATGGTTGTACATATTTATTACTCTATTTATTTATTTATTTATTGATTTTACTTGTACATTTCTATCCTATTTATTTTATTTTGTTGGTATGTTTGGTTCTGTTCTCTGTCTCCCCCTTTTAGACTGTGAGCCCACTGTTGGGTAGGGACTGTCTCTATGTGTTGCCAATTTGTACTTCCCAAGCGCTTAGTACAGTGCTCTGCACATAGTAAGCGCTCAATAAATACGATTGATTGATTGATTGATTGATTCAGCACTTATTATGTACTGTACTAAGCAATGGGGAGGATAGAAGCAAATTGAGTTGGACATAGACCCTATCTCACCTGGGGCTCACAGTCTCAATCCCTATTTTGTAGATGAGATAACTGAGGCCCAGAGAAGTGAAGTGATTTATCCAAATTCACACAGAAGATATGTGGAGGTGCCCGGATTAGAACCCCAGGCCTGTGCTCTACCACTACGCCATGCTGATTTTGTGACGACATGGCAATAAGTGTTTTCTGAACTTGCATACCCTGAGTCTGTTTACTGTACCCTCCCAAGAGCTTAGTGCCGTGCCCTGCACACATCTCCCTATGGGATGGGTTGCTTTTCAGGCTCTCTCTTCACTTGACTAATCCTAACCCTGTCCCGGCTGCTGGGGGAGATTTAAGGTACATCCCTACAATCTCCTGGGAGGGCTGGAGAGCCAGTGATGGCAAAGGGGAAGGCAGAACTGACACTCAGAGACCCAGAACACTACGTCAGGCGCAATCCCGCAGGGAAAAACCACAACACAAAACTCTGCCCACATGGCTTCAAACGGACTTTTCAGTGCTTTGAATTTAAACTGGCACAATGGCAAAGTCCCTAACTTGAGTTAGGTAATAAGCAGGATGCTGTTTGGGACTAAGGAAAACGTGGGTTCAGCAGAAGATTGCTCAGGTTCATGGTCAATCGATTTACACCTCTGCATGTAACTAAGGTCATGGATAAAAAAGCTCAAAAATGGCAGAACTTCAAGCAGAAAAGAGCACTTAAGGCAATACTGGATTGCTTGCATAGTTGCCCTTCAGTCCCAGAGAGAAGCAAATCAATGGTATTTATTGAGTGCTTACTATGGGCAGAACACTGTACTAAGTGCTTGGGAGAGTAATAATAATAATAATTACAGTATTTCTTATGTGCAAAACACTGTTCTAAGTGCTGGCACTGTTCGAAGCGCTGAGAGTACAATTCAATAGTTAGCAGACATGTTCCCTGCCCACAACAAGCTTACACTCCAGAGGGACTCTGCCATTTACAAAGTCACTTCTGGTTGGGAGGATTTTCAAGATGAATCTTAGGTGGTACTTACGAAAAACAGCATTTTGGATTTGAGCACCACGGCAGGTGTTCCCGGAGGAGCAATAGGCGGTGCACTGGGAGGAATTGTTAGACAGAACTGAACATTCCACTTCAACTGTGTTGCTTGGTCAGGGAACTGTTTTGGAGAAAGGGACACGTCAGAGCAAATGCAGTAACGTTCCCTAAGCTGGTCTGCAGTTTGCTAGGAAAAGATTCTTCCCATCTGACATTAGACAGCCAATCTTTCACACAGTTTTAATAAGGATTACAAAACATAAATGAACTCACAAGTGCTGTAATTTGTTTGCATTCCACTGAATTCCCTTTTTGAGAAAGTTATAACTTGAGAAGACAGTGTGCAAAGTACTGACTAATGAGGGCATTTTTTTTTTTAGGAATGAAAGCACTATCTCCTGCTACCTTAAATTTATTTTGTGCCTCTGCATAAGGTTATTCCTCCCTCTACGAAGTCTAGTATGTAAAGGAACCGCAAAGAGTTTCTGTTTTAAGGGTGCATCGTTTCTGGGATTTGCTAGGCGACTCACCAATTCCAGCTTCATAATGTGAACACAGTCCCTGAGGATGTGGGTAGGTGCTCCTAACAGCTTCGTGAAGGCTATTAACGTGTTGGCTTTAAATGGTGGTCCTGCAACCTACAGCAACAAAAAGAACAATTAATCCTCCATTCCACCAACACTTGGAAAAAAACCCCCAACATCATCATGTAAAAAAAACCAAAACCCCAACCAAACTACATAAAAAAACGACCTACTCTGGTTTCAAAGAATTTCTCCAAAACTTGAAGCTCCTCTGGTTTCCACTGGCCCGCATTTTCTGGAGTCACTTTTAGCTGAAGAGTCTGGTTGGTTTTAGGGCTGAGGGCAACTCTGCACTTCAGGGCATCCGTCTTAAACATTATTACCCCGGGTTCATTGGAGTTTATTAGCTGCAGCTACAAACAAAACAGTGTGTCAAACTATGAAGCAAAAGTACAGTGGCTGTATCAATCAAAGGTATTTGTTGAATGCTTACTGTGTGCAGAGCATTCTTCTCAGCGTCTGGGAGAATACGCTACCATACAGTAGGCAGACATATACCTCTACACATAAGGAGCTTACAGACTACAGAGGGAGATAGGTATTAAAATAAATTACTGATGGCTATGGATATAAATGTTGGGGGCGGGATGACACAGAAAGTGAAAGGAACGGATAAGTGCTTAGAGAAGCAGTATGGCTTAGTGGCAAGAGCACGGGCTTGGGAGTCAGAAAACATGGGTTCTAATCCTGGCTACGACACTTGTCTAGTATGTGACCTTAGGCAAACCACTTATCTGTGCCTCAGTTACCTCATCTGTAAAATGGTGATGAAAAATGAGTCCCACATGAGACAACCTGATTACTCTATATCTACCCCAGCTCTTAGAACAATGCGTGGCACGTAGTAAGCGCTTAACAAACACCATCATCATCATTATTATTACTATCTGGGTTGGTCATGCTATTAGAAATTGAGAACACTCTCCAAAAATTATTTTTAAATACGGGAAATAGTTAAAAAGTACAAGAAATGTGAATTGCTGCAGAAGGAAAAGGGGAATGGGGGCCAGAAGTCAACAGCGTACATTCTGGACTTTTGGCTGCGATCTGTCTAGAGTCCCGGCTGCAGGTTGTGCTGAGCTTCAAGAGCTCTTGTGCCACTTTCTGCAGTTGACATGCCTTGTCTCAGCCACTTTCCTTCACCAGCAGATGCTAAGACGGTAGGAAATGGAACCGAAGAGATTAAAGTAGTGGGGGAGTGGAAAGGATGGGCTCAAGAAGAATATATCACATCTGGGGGTGGCAGGGTATCCGGTAACCCACGGGAGTCATTTTAAATTATTCTGTCCAAAGGACGAAAAGATTTCACTTCTGCAGTGGATGGCGATTTAGCTCGCTGCCCTTCAAAATCAATGCTTTGGAAATAATAACTAATCCATGAATCAACGATATTTATTAAGCACCTAATATGGGCAGAGCACTGTACTAAGCACTTGGGAAAGTACGACAGTTGATAGATGGGATCCCTGCCCACAAACAGCTTAACAGTCTTCAGGGGGAGATAGACGTTAAAAGAAATTACAGATAGGGGAAACAGTAGAGCTTAAGGATATTATACTCTTCAAAGCACCAAGTACCGTCTCTTGTTGGATAATCCTCTGAAGATGTCGCCTCATAATGACCGATCCGAGGAACCGCTCAAGAGGGGAGCAAAGGTAGCTACCAGCCAGGCCGGGTACAAGTCCAGGAGTAGGAGAGGGCAGCAGTAAGATATTCAAGGCACTGTGAGTGAGGATTGTGGGTATGGATGCAGCCCAGGAGCGTTGAGGTAGTTTACGAGGAGGAGGCATGTTTGTTGGCAACGTTTGGGAACCTTTGGGAAAAGAAAAAAGTGCCTCGCTTCAATCTGGTTCATGCATGTAGAATTCTGCTGTATCGTTTCCCTCATTTACTCTTATTAGATCCTTGTTCAAAAATCAGACTGCTGCACATGCATTTGCTGCCTAATTTTAGCTTGTGGAACTTTACTTTCCAATCATTTTTGAGTGCCCTGCTGAATTTATATCCTCCGAGAGGTATTCCCCGACTGACCCCTCATTTCCTCACCCTATCCGCCCTCCCTTCTGCACTGCCTATGTACTTCGGCGTGAACCCCTTTAAGCCCCCTGATAGCCCTTTAGCCCACCTCACAGCACTTCTGTACATATTCTCATCCTCTGCCATTTCCTCCATCTGTACTTTATTTTTGTGTCTATCTCCCCCTCTAAACTGTACAAACTTCTTGTGGCCAGGGATTGTAACTACCAATTCTAATGCACTGTACTCTCCCAAGCACTCAGTACAGTGCTCTGGACACAGGAAGTGCTCAATAAAATACCACTGATTGTCCACCCTGACAATTTATGTCTACTTTATCTTATATCTAACTCTTAGAGCTAATCTAGCTATCTGTATATTGTTCAAGCCTACTGGCTAAGGCAACACGTCACTGTTAAGACTCCACAGCTATAAAACCAATTACAGAAACTAGTGTCCTATTTTAAATTAGCTTCAACTTGAGAGACCACAGGGCCTCACATAAGCATTTTATGACTGGATATTCTTAGAGCTCCCTTTCTAAATGAGACTGCTCCTTTATGGAAGCAGAGTGACCTCGTGGAAAGCGTGCGGGCCTGGGAGTTGGTGAATCTGGGTTCCAGTCCTGGCTCCGCCACTTGGGCAAGTCTCAACTTCTATGCCTCAGAGTTCCCTCATCTGCAAAACGGGGACTTAATATCCGTTCTCCCTCTTACTTAGACTGTGAGCCCCCACGTGAAATCTTGTATCTCTCCGGCGGCGCTTCATATAGTGCTTGGCACAAACACCACAATTATTATTACGGTTCATTTTTCTCCAGTTCATAATTCTCCACCCTGAACACCCCAAATGAACCATATCTGACAAGAAAGGCCCTTCACGAAAACCTCAGTTCTACCTGCCAAAATAAACTCAGCAATCCACAGTAAAAGACTGTGACAAAGGACCGGGCAAACTTATGCTTTCACAACTCTTTGAAAGACTTACTCGTTCCAGCCCGAGGGGAATGAGAAGCGTCGGGAACCGGTGAGTGAAGGGAAGGGTTAGCTGGCGACATTCCGGTTATGCGCGTTGCCGGGGAGGGGCCGGACACTTGAGGAGATCCCGGCCAGTTTCCGGCCCTTCCACTGGGGGAGACCATAGTGTACGGTGAACTGGGGTCAATGGTTCCTGTAAAAACCGCAAGGTTAAGTCGACTTCGGTCACCCACACGAAGAAACTGTTCCACATATAGCTTTTCAGGATTCTTAACAAACTCATCTCACTTGCCAGTTTGCCGCTGGTCAATGTGGTGGTGTTAACTTAAAAAGAAAACAGTTTACAAAGGTGGCATTCTGTTTTCACACCTGTTGTACCGTTTTCCTAATAATTATTCACTATTACGCATGTTATCGTTTGCCTTGCCACTATTAAAAGAAACCCTGAAGAGTTAAAGATTGTGAAGGGGTTTAACCTTAATACTTTAATAGCATATTATTTCTCTTTCTGTGTTTGCTATATAGCAACCTACTATAGGTCCTTTTAAAATATTAACCAAAATATATGGTTTTCTTGGAGAAAAATGTGGTCAGAACAGTGGCACTCAGTTTCCTTGAATAGTGAAGCCTGGATTGCCAAGATGTAATCCACAGAGACCCAAAGTGGCAAGCCAATGTGTTTCTGAAAGGCTTCATTGTACTTAAACCTTTATTTAATAAAAATGATGGCATTTATTAAGTGCTTACTACATATATGCCAAGCACTATATGTACTATATGTCCCCCTCTTAGACTGTGAGCCCACTGTTGGGTAGGGACTGTCTCTATATGTTGCCAACTTGTACTTCCCAAGCGCTTAGTACAGTGCTTTGCACACAGTAAGCGCTCAATAAATACGACTGATTGATATGCCAAGCACTATCATAAATCTTCGATTAAGACAGAAGACAATCACAGTGAGTTTAGCCCCTGACTGACACGGGACTTTCTTCATGTTACTCTTATAATGGATTTTAGAAATGAGAACGTGTAGTGGTAGCCAAAGAAGGCAACAAAATGCAAAGCTATCAATAAATGCTTTCACTTTCTGTAAACCATTTTCATCAGTCTCCTCCATTAGACTGTAAACTCCTTGAGGGCGGGGAACCTGTGTCATTCAATCACATTTACTAAGAGCTTTCTCTGTGCAGAGTACTGTACTAAGTGCTTGGGAGGATATAACAGACATATTCCCTGTCCACAATGAGCTGACAATCTAGCGGGGGAGCACAGTGCCTGGAGCTCAGCAGGTATTCAATAAATGCCATTGTTTGACTGATTAGCCATCTTCAGGAAGGGAACAGAAAACCAAATAGAAACCACATTTCTGTCACTATATGGAACTATGCTATGACTGAAGTTTATTAAATCCCCCCCTCCATCCCCCGCATCTTACCACCTCCCCTTCCCCACAGCACCTGTATATATGTATATATGTTTGTACATATTTATTACTCTATTTATTTTACTTGTACCTATCTATTCTATTTATTTTATTTTGTTAGTATGTTTGGTTTTGTTCTCTGTCTCCACCTTCTAGACTGTGAGCCCACTTGGGTAGGGACTGTCTCTATATGTTGCCAGCTTGTACTTCCCAAGCGCTTAGTACAGTGCTCTGCACACAGTAAGCACTCAATAAATACAATTGATTGATTGATAAAATCATGAAGAGTCACTATATGGAACTATGCTATGACTGAAGTTTATAAAATCATGAAGAGTTTGCTAGGATGAAAAACAAATCATTCAATACCAGGATACGGGCACTTTTTAAACCTTGTAGGTTCCAGACAAGCACTGGTCTTATATTAAGCAGTAAACATATGGAATTCATTACCACAAAGAAATTGTGCAAGCAGAAAACATCGATAGCTTCAAGAAGGGAATGGGATACATTTCAAGAATAAGAAGTTCAAGATAGGTTTATTAGAGGGAAAAGTTAATAGGTATACCCCTAACCTTATGATTGGGGGGTCAATAAATGCTAGCATTACTATTACCTGTCAGGTCAAGGAGGACTACCTTATTTCTCCAGGAATGATAATGATGATAATTATGATATTTATTAAGCACTTGCTGTGTGCCAAGCACTGGACTAAGTGCGAAGGTAGATAAAATAAGTTGGACGCGGTTCCTGTCCCACAGTCTAAATTGAAGGGATAAGAGGTATTGAATCCCCATTTTACAGATGAAGAAACTGAAGCACAGAGAAGGGAAGTGGCTTGCCCAGGGTCACTCAGCAGGCAACTGGCAGAGTCAGGATTAGATCTCAAGGCCTCTGACTCCAGGTCCATGGCCTTTCCACTAGACCACGCTTCTCCTTTGGTGTCACTGTCAGAGAAAGTATATTGGGGCAGACAGACCACTGGCATCACTTATGTTCTTTAGGTCATAGGATGTATTCAGAGTATTGCTTCAATCAATCAATCAATCAATCAATCAATCGTATTTATTGAGCGCTTACTATGTGCAGAGCACTGTACTAAGCGCTTGGGAAGTACAAATTGGCAACACATAGAGACAGTCCCTACCCAACAGTGGGCTCACAGTCTAAAAGGGGGAGACAGAGAACAGAACCAAACATACCAACAAAATAAAATAAATAGGATAGAAATGTACAAGCAAAATAAATAAATAAATAAATAGAGTAATAAATATGTACAACCATATATACATATATACAGGTGCTGTGGGGAAGGGAAGGAGGTAAGATGGGGGGATGGAGAGGGGGACGAGGGGGAGAGGAGGGAAGGGGCTCAGTCTGGGAAGGCCTCCTGGAGGAGGTGAGCTCTCAGCAGGGCCTTGAAGGGAGGAAGAGAGCTAGCTTGGCGGAGGGGCAGAGGGAGGGCATTCCAGGCCCGGGGGATGACGTGGGCCGGGGGTCGACGGCGGGACAGGCGAGAACGAGGTACAGTGAGGAGATTAGCGGTGGAGGAGCGGAGGGTGCGGGCTGGGCAGTAGAAGGAGAGAAGGGAGGTGAGGTAGGAGGGGGCGAGGTGATGGACAGCCTTGAAGCCCAGGGTGAGGAGTTTCTGCCTGATGCGCTTCAGTTCCTTTATTCAGTTCCCCAGTTCTGCCCCACGATAGTGCATTTCAGAAAAGGCTTCTGCTCAGAGGACACACTGTGCCTAATGAGAAGGCTCACCGTGGGGGCTGGCAAAATTAGTCCCTGGCCCGATCGCGATTCCGTGGGAAGAAGGGGGAGGTGTCGGAACAAATGATGCTGGTGACGGTGCTCTTAGTGCGCCACTAGGTGAACTTGCAGCATGCAGGTTTCCTGACCGAGGGGAAAACAGCCAATAATTAATTCACTTTTCGTACTATCTATTCAGACAGTCTCTTTTCAGTCCACTGCAAAGAAAATTATACAACTCAGCTACATTCCATCTAGCCAAAATTTCTTTCCCTTAAGGAAGACTAAATGGCAGATTTAGTGTCTTCTTATGTGCTTTTGGTTTGGAGCCAAGACTTTTGGGCCAAAGAACCAAGGTTACCTGAAATAGGCCTTTCGATTTTCAAGAGTGTAAATACAAGCACTGACTTTTTTCATAAAACCATACATATTACTGATGGGTATTGGAATGTCTACGGCATAATTCTAAGTGATACAAGTATGCTGTTGTTCTTTGAAAAAGAGGGGCTTAGCAGAATCAATACCTAAGGTATCTACGCTTCCTTTTCAAAAAGTACTTTAAAATATTCTAGAAGCACAAGGGAACTCGAAACATTTGAAGAAATGGGGGAAGGGCAACTACTGTTGCATTTTAGCAGAGGACTGAATAGACAGTTGCTCTAGATAAAGCATCACACAGAATTAAAAAAATCAAACTCCCTAGCCTGTCAGTGTACATACACATACACACACCCACACACACACACCCTGCCCCCCAAACAATCAATCACTGCTTTAGGTTTCTAAGTTGAAACCGCTGCATTAAGTATTATCTTACCAGGGGACTGAGTGTGCATCATAGAAGGAGACTGATTCACTGTGCTGTGGTAAGATGTAGGTGGTGAAGTAAGAGGATATGCTCCTGATGACCCTGGCTGCTTTGGAAATGCCTGAAAAGAGGGCAAAAAATCAGAATTAAAAAAATCAAGCAAATCTTAAGAATTCTGTTGTACTATAGAGAGCAGGAAAATTTAGCTTCCAGTAGAAAATCCAGGCAAATACTTGTCAGTAGTAATTCAACTATAAAGTGACTAAAGCAACTGGCAGAGACAGGATTAGAATACATTCCTTCTCACTTTACTCCAACTTTACAAATGAAACAGTGGCAGCACAGTCCCAGCACAGAGCCAGTATTGGATACTACCAAGACAACAGGATCCCTATAAGTCTGTTCACTACTGAGCAATCCTAACTGCAGAACTCTATATTACCTTCCACCTATAAACAGCTTCTGCTGTAAATTACCTGTTGCTGGGGCTGCAGCTGCGATATCAATGAATCCATCATATCTGCCCCAATAGGAGATGGTGGATTATCATCTTCATTTACAGAACGTCTTCGGGCATCCTGATTGCTGTCCACAAACATGTTCAGAAATGTCTGTGGATAAATGCAAATATCGTATTTCAAATCACAACCTCATTGAAAGCATTCATAAATGACTGAAACTATTTTCAACTTGAAATATTCTCCCCCCTTCCCGAACTGGGAAGTTCATCTCAAGTGAGATGGTTCCCTTGGGGGAGAGGGGCCAATTTGAATGGGTACACTTAATAATAATACTAAACATCCCAAAACAAATAAAACCCCTCACTACTAAAGACCACAGGACCGCGGAAGAGAAGGAAATTCAGATTTCTCAAGGAAAAAGCTGCAAGTGGTAGATGCATACTCAGTGCTTAGAACAGTGCTTGGCACATAGTAAGCGCTTAACAAACACCATTATTATCATTATTATTATTATTTCAGGCTCTCCATTACTTAGCAAATCTCTTTTCATGGAAGCGACTGACCCAGAAAGGAAAAATGCCCTAAGCAGAACTTTGAATTTTGGGTTTGTATCATCCTGAGGACTTGTCAAAGTATCTGTTAGCCTGTTTTTTCATTCTGAATCAACTAGCCATTCAATGACAGTTAATAACTTCTACTGTGTTTATGGCACTTTGCTAGTAAGCATACAGGAGCATAAGAGTAAAAGACTCCAGGCTCTCAAGGAGGTTTCAGGAGTTAGAAGACCCACCCAGAGGTTACTGGGGCTTTCATAAGTTGATTTTCCTCTTCAAAAAAAAGTTCCAGATGAAATTCCTGACACATCAACTTAACGTACGGAAAGAAATGCTGAAAACTAACCCATTACCTTTAGTCCCGGGGCTGGATAAAAACCTTCAACTATCTTACTGTTGTCAAAGAGACTGTATGCCCCATCTCGGATTGCCACGACTCCTCGACTCCGACAGTAAATGTCGATACAGTACATGTTCCTGAAAGCCAGTCTGATGTGGGTGGAGGATTGAGGCAGTATCGAAAAGCACTGATATGCGGTGTTAGTTCGCTGTGTCAGTCCCAACATTGGCACTGTCGGGAGTTTGTTGATGGCATTGAGTGGAGCCTGAGTATCAAACAGTACCTGAAAGAAAAAGCCATTGAGAGAGGTTAGATTCAACCCATACGTCCCTGCAGCTGCTTTTAAATTTAAAGAACCCAAAAGTGCTGGTCCGTGGTCTTGTGTGTGCCTTCAAAGCCCGTTCATCAACATAATCTACTGTTGACTGGATTAATAATTCATTTAAAGACGCTTGAGGTCGCAGACCAGTCTGGACTGGGAAAATACCTAGATTGGTTACGCATAACCAGAGTCAAAAAATTCGCTTTTCTTGGGCACACCGGTAGACAAAGTGGTAGAAAACTGACTCCAGGTTGTTACGGTGTCTTTTGAAGGCTTTCAGAGTTTGGCATCAATGGAACATTAAACTCGAAACCAGTCTCAAGAAAGACAAGAGTAATGGATGTCTAATCTTTGCAACTGAAAAACCAAGGTATGCCACAGATACCACATTAGTACTTGAAGATTCAGGGGTGTCATCTACTACGACTTCTTTAACGTTAAACGCAATATCAGGTCACCCTCGACAAGGCTCTAGTACACACCCAGTTCTACCACAAAATCTTGAGCAACGCACTCAACTGGGAAGAGTATGTAAAGATGCATGACAAAGCTAAAATGGAAAAAAAAAAAAGCACACAAAGAAGGGGAACAGAAAGCACACTATAAAGCACTACTGCACACCTTACAACATACCTATGACATCTTAGGAAACAAAACCAGTAGACAGACCAAACTGGCAGGCTGCAAAAATGGGATGACTGGGCAGAGACACCATTCAGTTCTCAAATTAGTGAGACAGAGACAAGAACAGTGGTAGGATCAACAAACACATAACAGAGCCACAAACCAAAAGATGGTGTTTGAATATGTGCCCTTCAGAAATACCGTCATGTGCTGGTCTGTTTAATCACACCCTCATACTGGGATGGTGGCCATCAGCTGTCGCACCTTCAAACCCGTAGAAACAATCCATTTAATATATAATCTCTAAAGAAATCTCAACTGCGAAAGACCAATGTAACTTCTCTTAACTTCACTGGATCAGAGAATAAGAGGATCATCTCAATTCACAAACTATCTTGCATGAAAACCAGACTTTAATCCTAGTTTCTCCTTTTAAGTGGGAAATAAATTGATTACCTGTAATAACTGGACCACATTTGGTGTTTTGTTGAACATCTCCTGGAGCTGATGTAGGATGGTATTATGACAATTGCTGCAACCTGAGTTTGGACCAACTGTTCCAAGTGAAATGTGGAATTTTTGATGTGCAGAATTCCACTGAATGCTAATCTAAACAATCAAGAACACAATTTCAGGTATCAAGCCAAAACATCAGATTAAAGAGTTGTGAAGGGGCTTGTATCTCAGGGCTATGGGGCAAAACATGTACTTGAAAAAAATTCAATCACTGAACTAAGCATTTGGGAGAATATGACAGAGTTGGAAGACATGTTCCCTGCCAAGGAGCAGATATTAAATTCTGGCTACAAAAATAAGTTACAAATATGAAAATCCACAAAGGTGATGAAAATTATCTTTTCTAGATAAACTGCATCTCACAACAGCAGATGAATGGTAGGAATGTGAGAGGGAATGTGAGAAGTCAAATCTGAGGGAACAGTTTTCTCTTACTAGTCAAAGGGCCAAAAAGAGTTTCTCTTGAAAATAATTAAGAAACCAAGGCAGAGGACCCTAATGATTTCAGTCTCTGTAGTTAGATATGTGTTGTCGGTTCAGAGAAAAACAATGGACAGATACTCTCGTGGGACAATTTACAAGTGTGATACAGTAAAAGAATAATGCATTGTCCACCCGCTAATTTTAGCTCAAAATGCTATGCTAAAATTATTACAAATACTTATTTTTGGTTTTCCTTTTTTATACCAAGTAGAAATTGAGTTATTTCTTCAAGGGGTTAATATTGGGAGCCATTAGAGTATCTTAAAGCAAGGCACTTGATATAGAGCCGACCACAAAACTAGACCATAGGTGCCTCTCCTCACATTTGAGGAGTGATGGAAGGAGGAGAAATAAAGTGGAACAAAGGCATAAGGCATTACTGAATAGCACAGTCACATGATTCTTTTTCGTAGTTAAGCACTCATTAAAACAAGTATATTTGGAATTTTCTATGCTGACTATATTGAGTTTCACTCATATTTTGAATTCAAAGAAATACAATCTGTTGGTCCCACTGCAAACTGTATGAATCCATTTAAGTTTAGTGTCCTACATACAGTTCTCCCCCAAAAAGTTTTGCTATTCAGTACTTCCACATACAGCAGTTCTACACACAGCTTATGAATTGTGAATATTTCCAAACAGGCATATTTAGGATTTACGACTTATTAGACATGGATTCAACTCTTTGATAACTGGAAGTCAAGCGTGGTTTCATGAAAAAATTGGAGACCCTTGGATTTTCACTTTTATATTACAGCATATTTTTTCAAGTAGGAATACTATGAGTTTAAGCAAAGGTAACATGGATATAGAGAAGCATATATATATATATTTTAAATATATATTCCCAACTAAGATCCATATATATATATAGATAGATAGATAGATATATATATATATCTCTCTCTATATATATATATGAAAAAGGGAAGTCAACTCCTGCCCTCAAGGAGTTTACAATCTTCATGGGGTGGGGGGAAGGAGGAGAAGGGCAGGGAGAAGACGACATACGCAGGAATGACTAACAATTATATATGTCAATTTACCCTTTTCCCTCACCGTCAGACAACAGACTGTAAGATCACTGTGGGCAGGGAATGTGTCTGTTTACTGTTATACTGTACTCTCTCAAGCACTTAGTACAGGGCTCTGTAAACAGTAAGCGCTCAATAAATACAACTGACTGACCGACTGACAATAACAGGCAGGGTCATAAAGTTATAAATATTCAGAGGTACAAGTTTTACTTGCTTTTTAGTACTTCGAAGGAGTGGGACTTGTGGAAGAGGGGCCTGAGGTAATAAATCCCCAACTGTTTCCAACTGGCTCCAACTGTTCTTCCTAATTCATCTGCCAGAGAGTATGTGAGTGAGTGAGTGTGTATGTGTGTGTGTGAGAGAGAGACAGAGAGAGACAGACAGACTCTGTCTTTCCATTTGTTTTTACTCTGAGTGTGCCTGCGTGTAAAAGTCAAGTACGGTTATGGATAAATTGATGGACAAGGGATCCATAATGGTACGAGAGATGTACAACAGGACACCCATAACCAGCAACCATTAGTTTCCCCAAGCATCCTATTGCTACTGGATGGACCCAGTAATGGCATTTCTTGTGACTATCTTGTGCCTCTCCCTCTTGGGGTGAGGAATTGTGGGGAGAGGGCGAGGGGAAGAAGAGGGAGAAAATCGGGAGATTATGTATTTTCTTTATCAGCTACTGAAATTTCCTCTCACTTTGTTCCTTTTTCCCTGTCCTTTCGTGCCCTACTTCCGTTCCAACTTGTCTTTTTTTCCTCTTTTTCTTTCCCATTATTTGGAACGGTTCTTCTCTCCTTGGCTTTCCCCCACTCTGCCTTTTCAAACCCCCTCCCCACACCCATACCCTCCCCATTTACCCACAGCTTCTGTGCACACTGCTCCCCAAAACAGCCCTCAACCCTGAAACTAGTACCACTGAGGTGCCCTACTTCTGTTCCAACTTGTCTTTTTTTCCTCTTTTTCTTTCCCATTCTTTGGAATGGTTCTTCTCTCCTTGGCTTTCCCCCACTCTGCCTTTTCAACCCCCCTCCCCACACCCATACCCTCCCCATTTACCCACAGCTTCTGTGCACACTGCTCCCCAAAACAGCCCCCAACCCTGAAACTAGTACCATTGAAGTGTGTTCTAAAATGGAAACCCATGTGTGGCAAAGCTGAAACGATATACATTTAGAAATGTCGTGTGCATTATTTCAATATTCGTTGTAGTTCTAAAAATAAAAAAGTTCTGTTTTTGCCATACTGTGCTTAAATACTGGACAATTCCAAAAAATCTTTCCAATGTGTCACCAGCTAAAAATATGTTTTAAAGCAATCATCAAAGTATACAATTAAAATAGTTTGGTGATGATGGGGTTTTGACTGGTCCTGCCTGACAATTGATTTTTCCAGAATAAGAGGTATCACAAACACAAGGAAGGATGATGGCAAAACTTATTTGTAATTACGCCCTACTTTGTCATCTTGTATTTAAATGGACAGTTAAAGGAACCATACTCCAAAATGCTCTACCAACTAGATACAGAAACTCAGCTGTCATGATTCGAGTCATTGCTTTTGCGTAAGAAACTCTATAAGAGGAAAAATTATGCAGAGTAGAAACTTACTGAGCTTCCCTTGGTACTTCCATAGCACAAGATGAGCTTGCGGTAGTTGTAGACACGAACTTCCGAGAAAACATTTAGATGAGTGGGGATTTCTTGAGGAGAAGGGGCGGAGAGAAGAGAGAGGCAGATTAGATTTTGAAATTCAAACAAAAAAAAGTAAAAAAAATTATTAGCAGATGTACCTGGCAAGGAACGGGCAAATTCTAACACACATTCATATAATCGTGCAATGCTGTTCCAGTCATTGAGGAACATTTCAACAACTTTTCGACCACCAACGGGTTCGGACAGCAGATTTTCATAGGTCAGGTAAACATGACGTGTTGGTCCTGAGGGTTTAAGAGAAAGCACACCAAAAAACAAAAATGAGTCCTCACTGGGCTAGAAGTCACATAAATTATGGAATGCGTGGGAAACAACTTACCTTGCTCCCTGGTGGAAGTGCTATTAAGAGGACAATTTGCAAACACTAGTTCTGCCACCCATGTACGGTTGTTTCTGCCTTGCAATCGGAAAGTGCAATCAAGAAGAGACCGATCAAGAGCCTTCTGGGTTTCCTCACTTGTGCCTTTACATGGAGGAATTCTGAGAGTGAAAGACAGAACATGGGTATTGTACTCTTCATAAGACAGAAATGCAAAATGAGCATTTAAAGACAAGATTATCGACCGTTTGGCCAAAACACAGCAATATTTGATTGGAAATGAGGATGTCACCAGTTGTGAGAATATGTTATCCCCATTCCCTAAAGAAAATGAACTTTCCTTTTAAATGAAATCTCATTCTTTTAAAAACATCTTAGCTATCGTAATTCTTAATTCTTCCATATTTGTAAGATCACTGAGTCTCGCTTAATAAATGCCATCATTATTATTACAAGGAGATGGGTAAATATTTGAATTTTTTTTGGACAAATTACATTCCAGGAGTTGTAGAAATGCTTGAGTTCAATTTACTCAATTGCAGATTATTGTTTGACTCACGGAAAAAGTCCACTATTTTGACTTTTTTCCTCTTTGACATGGGAGTTGACATTCTGATCTTCTCCCCAAGATGTTTGAGAAATATCTAGTCAATTCTAAAATGTCTGGAATGTTTTGAATGCAGAACAGGGTGCATAAAAACTACTATTCCAACTTTTATCCTCATTGTAATGCTCTTATAGGAAAAGAAAACTGGCTTAGAGAGACTGGATAAATCCTTACTTTAATAAACGAATAGCATGACTGAAGCCATCTCCTTCCACTTGTACTCCTTGGTGTGGAATCTCCATATTACACAACTGAGAATGAAAAATTTGGTAAAACGATTGGAAAAGCCTCTTATAGAAGACACTGACATTTACATTCTCGTGACGCTTTCTCCAACATTCCCTTCCAAAATAACTATTTGCTTATACGTTAACTGTCCATTTTCCATATGCATGTTTTATGAGGACAAAAATAATACCTGTGCCTAATGGGAACAGAATAAACCTCCATTCTTTGTCTCTTCCTTCCAAAGAGCCATTTGTAAGTATAAGCAGATCTTTCCAGTCTATAAGGGAGGTAAAAAGAACTGGGATGGGCCAAGGGGTCTGCTCTGAATGGCATGACCTTGGTTTTGCATCTGATTCAGCCTTGCTCCTGAGCAGACAGAGGGGTCCGGTTAGGGGATTGTCACTCTTTATTGTTGTACTTTCCCAAGTGCTTAGTACAGTGCCCTGCACACAGTAAGCACTCAATAAATATGAGAAAGAAAGTATGAAGGAATGACTGGGGATCACGTGAGACTGAAGCCAGAATAAACTCAGCTTCCTCGGGCAACTGTGGACTAGAGCAACATCTCGGACTTACGGGGAAAACCAGCAGAGCATAGAGAAGGGAAAGTGGGGCTCTCACAACACTCATTCCTCACATGCTTAGTCTCCCCAGCATCTAGTCAAGAGCTTGGTACTACTTAATGAGCACCTGCTGTGCTCAGAGCACCTGTACTGGTGACTGGGGGAGTTCAGTAGAGGTAAAGAGCATGTCCTCAAGAAGTTTACAATTTTTTAACAGGAGGCAGTCTAATTCTTTATTTTTTTTAATGGTATTAGTTAAGCGCTATGTGCAGGCACTGTCCTGAGCACTGGGGTAGATACAAGCTAATCAGGTTGGACACAGTCCACATCCCACATGGGGCTCACAGCCTTAATCCCCATTTTACAGAGGAGGGAACTGAGGCCCAGAGAAGTGAAGTGACTTGTCTACCGCAGAGCCGGATTTAGAACCTGGGTCCTTCTGACTCCCAGGCCTGTATTTTATCCACTAGACCATGCTGCCTCTCACAGTGAGTGTTAAGCACTCACGGTATGTACAGCATCAGGTGTACTGTAATATCCCCCAAAAAGGATCACACACTCTCCCCTTAGAGGGAAATTATCCACGGCATTATATTTTCTGATCTACTTTCCAGTTAGAGAAGGGATAGGGAGGTGGCGGAAGATGACCAAATATTGATAAAACTCTTACCTCCATACGAAGTCCTATGAATGGCATATTTGTGTCACACATAGCTACAAAGTGAGCTAAGACTTTATTGAAGGCACACATTTCTCCTGACCCTTTAGGTTTCTTGGGTTCTAGAGCACATGGGTCACCAGACAACTAGAAGGTAAATAAAAAATATGAAGAGAATGCAACTTTTGGGAAAGTTACTAAAAAAGCAAAATTCAGTTCTAACAGATTCGCATTTTAAGTGGGGCGCTGCAAAAGTTCTTAAATATAAAGACAAAATTTCCCTTAAAAGTATGCAATGCATAATCGATGAGTAAAAATCTTACTGCCAATGTTTTCTGGTTTCATGAAAAGACAGTTTTACAAGCTAAACTGCTACTAGTCTCTAAAGAGCTGCTTTTTCCCTTACTAAAATGTATTCTGTGATTCAACATAAATATGTCTCAAACACAAATTCAATGCCTATTTCTCTATTTGTGCCTACCTTGCGCTTGCTACCCGTCTTTGCTTGTTTCCCGCTCTTTGCATCCAACGCTGGCTCCTCAATATTTGTTTTGAACTGCTGTAGTAAAAGTGCAGTAACAGGGCTGTCATCTCCTTCAGCAAAACTCACGGACAGAAAATGGTATTTGTATTCCAGTTCTGTGGGACAACTGGGAATGTCGAACATCTCTACCACCTAAACAGCAACAAAGACAATCTCAGATCCAAAACACTAAACGTTCACACAGTTCAGATCGTTTGATATTATGACAATACCCCCAGACTCCTTTACCTTTCCATTCTTGCTAGAAAGCACAATATTAGTGCTAATCATTGATGACGTTCAACTAGGCATACTCCACGCTAATTCCATCTTAATCCAGATTTTGGCTACAGTGCGGCATTATTTATAATGGAACCATAATATTTCTGCATATATCTCTAATTTATTTGTTTTACATTAATGTCTGTCTCACCCTCTAGACTGTAAACTCGTTATGGGCAGGGAATGTGTCTGTTTATTGTTATATTGTACTCTCCCAAGTGCTTAGTACAGACTGTAAGCCCATGTGGGACAGGGACTGTGTCCAACCTGATTTGCGTGTTAATCATCCCAGCACTTAGTACAGTGCCTGGCACAGAGTAAGCACTTAACAAATACCATAATTATCATTATTATTATTATTTCAGTGCTTTGCACACAGTGAGTGCTAAAATTTGAAAGAATGAATTGGAAAAGTCACTTAAAAGAAGCTTGGTTAACTTGGCCTTTTTCCTAGTTCGTGTTTCTACAGTGTATTCTCCTCTCCTCTGGGTCGATCATTTAGGTAAGAAACCTGGAAATAAAAACGATATTGGCTTTTGTGATTGCCAGGGGTCTGCCACATTATTGGTACTGAAAATTTGTATATTGCTCTTGCGCCCGCAGGAGACACACTGGCTGAGGTGAGGTAGAGAGGCATGGCGGATCCGACAAAGGTAACGCACGTCTTCTGGTGTGTCTGTACCCGCGTTTATGATTTTAAGCTGCTCTAGGCACTCTCCGCATCAGAGGCAATGTTTACTCAGAGAAAATGCTGCCAGGTAGAATTCACAGTATACTCAAAATACCAATAAAATTGTATGCTAATACATATATAGACTATGCATCTGAACTGCCAATCATTTAGCTGTAAAAGAGGGCAATGTGAACCAAATCAGAAATCTGGAAGGGAATTATTAATGACGACAAAGTACTGCGAAGTCATTAAAACACGAAGAAGAAACTGCTTTACAACAGAGACACTGCCTGGGGAAGTTTCCAATTGATAAAAGGGAAAGTAGTTGCCCCACTTTCAATAGGTGTTCATTTGAAATTCTGGATTGTCACCTTCAATTTGTAAAATTCAAATGACCTTTTTCGGACCTATACTCTTTCTGGAAACGGAGCGCCTTTTAGTTACTTACAATATAGTACTGTGGAAGGCGAGTAAGTTTGATAAATAACTTATTCTTGGAAAGGCTTCCGACAGGATGAGTAGTGTAATTGGAAAGCTGCAATGTTTCACTGCATATCGTAGGTAGATGCTTTATAGATTGCTTGCAACGCTGTTGTCCAAGCCAAAACCTGATCCAATAAAGAGTAATATTTGATTGTTACCGAAATATAAACCATACTGCTTATGTGCTGCTAAAGTAACGACTATAAGTTTGATGAGAACACAAAGTTGCAAATCCCTTGCATGTACAAATTTGTCCCTTTCCCATTATTTCTCCCCTCCCAGTTTTACACAGAAACCTCAAAGGAGATCAAATCCATATCAGTCTTTCGAATCTGCACTTCAGAAATTTAAACTTAGGTAATGTTTGCACATTTTCAGATTGAACTGAGAATTTTTCTTTCTGGCAAGGGGATGCAGTGAATGAATTGTGGGCACATAATCCAGATTAAGAGCAGGCCTTAATAATTCCCTAATTAACAGACTGAATGACACCTCGAGGACGCGACTGGAAAAAGGGAACAGTGCTTATCTGGGACTGCTCATCTAAGCCTATTTTACATGGCATTTTTCTAATTCTCCATTCCGTGTACCTTCCCAATTACCACAGATTCTACCTACAGGCCTGCAGGACTCGGCAAGACAGGTTCCTGCTCACTAAGATGACTTAGGCTGGGAGAGAAAAGGGGAACTTCTAGCACCTCCTCCTCTGCAAGTGGGACGGAGTCAAAGGGGTGAGATGCATTGGACCCGGGATGTATTACAGCCACGTCTGCCAGGCAGACGTAAAACTAAAATTAACTGACATCCAATACAACAGGTGTTTTTCATATACGATACTATCCTAGAAACAAATGCATTTCTTCGAATGAATGTTTTCTACAAAATGAAGGATAAACATAAAGGTGTTTAACATGCATTATCCTCCAATATGGTAAAATCATCATATGGATAATAACAGGACTCACGAACATGCTTTGAAAAACCTACCTTACCCAGTAGTACTCAGATATGGGATTTGACAATACTTCCTTATGCTTTCAAGCTAAAAAAACTTAACGGGTAGCATTTAAATTGAACTCAATGATGACATTGTTGGAAGGGCCCCGAAGAAGCGGGGAGGAGAGGGAGAGAAAAACATGACTAAATTTCCCTTTGAATTCTTACACTAAATGAACAAACTTACTTGAGTTGTTGAATCCAAGAAACGATGCGCTTCATATCATCATTTACAGATTTCTCCATGTCATCCAGAGTCGCCTGGTCTATAACAAAGGGGATATCTTTAATTAAATGGGCACAGAGTATTTTACATCTGATTTTCCAACCCTGGCTTGGAAAGATTTCGACAAGGGAGTCGTCGTTCAATTCCAAATACTGTCTCTCTCCCGATTTCTCTCAAGTTAAAATAGAAGCACCCAACCTTTCCAACTTTGATATATGTAGCTCGTGATATTAATTCACACACAGTTATGCTCCAACTTCTCTCTACTCTAGTCCTGCATCTCCATGTGATTGTCCCCTGAGGTGAGGGCAACAAAGCAATTAAATCTGGCTACGCTTTCGGAACAGTGCCTTCGGGGGGAGATGGGGTGATGGACTCAGCAGGGCTGACCTGGAAATGCTTAGCGCTAAGTCAGAAATGGCTGGCAACTTACTGTCAGGGGCTAGTAAGGCTGTCATGTTGACTAGATCGCTGGGAAGCCTGCACTCTCCCCGGGTGGAAGTGAGTGCCTGGTCACGTCAGGTTTTGGAACGAGCATTTCATGTTCAGCACAAGCAAGGATGGTACTTAGCCCTCCTTTCCTTTTCTGCCACTCTCTTCTGTGTTGCCCTGACTTTCCCCTTTTATTCAACCCCCATCCCAGCCCCAGAGCACTTATGTGCGTATGTCATTTTAAAAAAAATTAATGTCATTCTCCCCCTCTAGACTGTAAGCTCAATGTGAGCAGGGAATGTGTTTGTTACACGGTTATATTATACAGCTTAGTACAGTGCTCAGCACAAAAGCTCAATAAATAAGACTGGCTGACTGACTACTAACAGGCGACCTAGGGCTGGGTACAGAAGAATAGGAGAAGAGCACCAGAAGGATCCCAATTTGGGGGCTACACAAAGTTCTAGCTGAAGATGGAAATTAATTATTAACGTTAGCAACTAATAATAATGATGGCATTTATTAAGCGTTTACTATGTGCAAATCACTAACTAATGAAAATTCTTATGACCCCATACAGTTTTATGTTTGAAAATAACTTATTTCAGGCTAGGGAATCACAGGGACTGTTGAAGAATTACAGTGTTGGCAAAATATAGATGGTTTCACTTTAGACTTAGTGCTCTGCCCATATTAAATACTCAATAAACACCATTAATTGATTGATTGAGAACTGATCAAGTCCTTTCCCAGTAGAAAACTCCAGAACATTAAATATACCAAAACAATATTTTACTCGATTTGCTCTGGCACAATTTTAACTTAAATTGGCTGCTGGGCAAAAAGGATGACGAGTTTGGCTTATGCTGCAATGTATTTCCTGACACTCAACCTTGGGCTCCATCACAGTAAATAGCGTTCTCAATTAGGCAATGGATTAATACATATTTTTAAAATAGCTCATGAATGACTACCTATATTTACAAAGAAAATAATTCCCTGAAAGAATGATAAATCCATGAATGGAATTTAAGAACTTACTGTGTGCAGGGCACTATACCAAGCACCTGGGAAAATACAATGCGATACTAAATAATGATGATAATAGTAATAATAATGGTATGGCAACATTAGATCCTAGAATATTCTTCAGAATTCTCAGAATACAACACTACCCCCTTTATGTCTTTTCCCATACAACTGGTACAAAGGGGAGATATACCTGTATGTATGTATATATGTTTGTACATATTTGTTACTCTATTTATTTTACTTGTACATATCTATTCTATTTATTTTATTTTGTTAGTATGTTTGGTTTTGTTCTCCGTCTCCCCCTTTTAGACTGTGAGCCCACTGTTGGGTAGGGACTGTCTCTATAT
This sequence comes from Tachyglossus aculeatus, assembly GCF_015852505.1. NCBI lineage: Eukaryota > Metazoa > Chordata > Mammalia > Monotremata > Tachyglossidae > Tachyglossus > Tachyglossus aculeatus. The sequence continues at coordinate 28,711,240 of NC_052083.1, forward strand.
GTTGCCAACGTGTACTTCCCAAGTGCCTAGTACAGTGCTCTGCACACAGTAAGCGCTCAATAAATACGATTGATGATGATGATGATGAGAAAAAAATGCATACTGATGGCAAATAAATTATTACCTAGCAAATAGTTACATAGAGAAACCCATCCACAGGGAGGCACTACCATAAAAATGTAAAGAACCCGAATAACTGTAAAGAATGTAAAGAACCCGAATCCAAGTTACAAATATATTTAACCTTACATTAGTAAATGTTCGGGCTTTTACTGCATGTGGAAGTTGTTCTAATTGTGGCAAATTGGGCTAAAACATCTAAACACATTGAAGTTTGAGGGATGAATAAAAAAATTTTGGTCTTAAAAACCGAATTATTTAAATGCTGATGATAGATGAATTTGCAAATACCCGGGCATACACAATTTATCTTCAAGCATTTCAATTAAGCAAGAATTAAAATGCCGTGTTGGGGAATCTTTGTATTAAGTAATGTAATTTATCTCCAAGCTAAAGTTCCCATGGTGGACAGAAAGAATTGCATTCCCCTTAGTATTGATTCTTTCCTCTGTTGACTGTCACCCCCTGTACACCAATTCCCAATACTCAACACCAGGAAAGCTTGTTGCAATTAAAGAAAAATACTTCACTGAAGGGCTTGGTTTATCCAACAATAGAGAGACACAGTATGGACTACTAGATAGAGCACAGGCCCGGAAGTCAGAAGAACCCGTGTTCTAATCCCAGGTCGGCCACTTGTCTGCTATATGACCCTGGGCAAGTTACTTCACTTCTCTGTGCCTCAGTTAACTCACCTGTAAAATGGGTGTTAAGACCGTGAGTTCCATGGAGAACATGAACTGTGTCCAACCAGATTATTTTATATCTACCTCAGTGCTTAGTATAGTGCCTGGCACATAGGAAGCGGGTAACTAATACCATAGGAAAAAAAAGCATATTGTATATTTACAGTCTAGAAAATGTCATTAGCTTACCAAGTCCGTAAAGCATCACCTGGAACATTCCAGAATGTAGATCTACGAAAATATGTAGACATTCTGAGCGATCACAGGGTTCCAAAATGGGAATAACAAGTGTCGGAAGAGCAGTCTCTATGAATGCTAGACAAATATTTAGAGGTTAAAAAAATTAAGACTTCTTCAAATTCAATTAAAATTAAGCTTACTAATAGATCCAAACTAGATGTCTGAAAGAAAAATATTATTGGACATGCCAATATAAATGTAAGTATTAGCTCAATTTGAAAAAAGTGTGTTTACAAGCAGAGATGAAATAAAATGTACTATTTCTTCTCAAAAGCTAGTAGGCAAAATAGGCTCCAAAAAGGAAAGAGAAAATGAAACACTGTTTGAAAGAGATGATGATCTAAGATCTCATTTAACTTTAACCTGATCATCAGCGCCTGGTACGTGGCAGGCTGATTTTTAATGTGTTTTTTTCTCCCCAAGATTTGTAAGGCAATTTAGGAAACTGGATGAACAAGTTTGTTTTGCACACTAAGATGTAATGCTGACCCACTCAGACACCCAGAATCCATACGCTAAAATGAATAATTGGGCCTATACGAAGAAACTCCCTATTTTAAACCGAAGTGCATTTGACATTGACAATGCTGCTAACATTGAAATCCCCTTCACTGACATTCTTAGAAGACTCAGAAGGGGAGCAACTAATGTACAATTCTCTATATTAACCTGCTTATTTTCTATCTGCTCCAGTGGTTAGTAGAGTGCCTGGAACATGGCAAGCGCTTAACAAATACCACTAAAAAATAAAAACAAAAACAAACTACTCTGCAATATGCTCAACTTAGGCTCCTTCAGACTTTCAAGAGCACGGACTTGGGAGTCAGAGGTCGTGGGTTCTAATCCTGGCTCTGCCACTTGTCTGCTATGTGACCTTGGGCAAGTCATTTCTCTGTGCCTCAATTACCTCAACTGTAAAATGGGGATGGAGACTGAGCTCCACGTGAGACAACCTGATTACCTTGCATTTACCCCAGTGCTTAGAACAATGCCTGGTACACAGTAAGCACTTAAATGCCATTATTATTATTATTATCATTTTAGAGGCGCAGTCAACTCTCAGCTCATTTCAGGGAATTAAATATCATGTGGTAGTCAGGCCAAAATTTCAAGAAAGCAACCTGACCAACTCGCAGCTACAGTCCCTTATCTAGAGGGATCAAGAAATATGAATTTCTTGTGCAAGCCAACTGTCACTATGATAAATTGATTTTTAACTCCAATGAAACATATCTGCAAGGTTTATATGGCTCGTACAGCCATTAATTTCCCTTTTTAAAAAATTTACCATTCCTACCCTGTTATATCTCCTTTTGGCATTCCAGAAAAAACAAAACAATGGTATTTATTGAACACTTTCTGTATGCAAAGCATTGTACCAACTAGCGCTTGGGAGTGTACAATGCAACAGGGTTGGTACACACGTTCCCTGCCCACAGAGAGCTTAGAGTTTGGTAGGGTGGGAGAGACAAACATTAATATAAATGAATTATGTACATGTACATAAGTGCTGTGGGGCTGAGGGTGGGCTGAATAGTAAGTGCTTAAAGGCCACTTTAAAGAAAAGTTCTTTAATGTACATGCAATTCCTGAAGAAATGCTTGGGACGGTTTTGGTCCACCCTACTCTATATATGGAGTTAGCACAAATTTCAGTGAATGCCATAAAAAAAATTTAAGGCTCACTTTCTGCAAGAGATCATAAAGTAAATATACAGGCAAGAGACATAATCTGAAAGCTATCCCAAATTTGTCAAACTGAGCCATATTCAATTATCAACATTTCCACCACTGTGGCAGCCAATACCCACCCCCCCTCCCGCCCCCCGCCAGAAAGAAATGTGACCATTTTGAAGCACGGAGCCATTTCTTTTGAGAAAAGGGTGGCTATTTTTCTCCAAAAGAGGACAAAGGACTATCATCCAAAGAGATGTCCCCCAAGTTTCTGCTGAGAAAGGCCACTGAAGAAATGGGAGACACTGGCCAACACAGCATAATAAAATTCTCCTAAAGCAGCAATGACGGCTACACAAACACCTTTACGTAGTTTTATGACATACTTCTTTTCAGCTGACGGCTGCACAAATTTATAAACACTTTCCTTCTACTTATGTATCCCAGCAGTAGCATTTATTGAGAGCCTACTGTGGGCAGAGCAATGTATTGGATGCTTAGACATATACAGCAGGAATGGCGATTTTGGTTCCTGCCTGAAAGAGTTTACAATCCATTAAGCCAGAGAAGTGAAGTGACTCCTTCTCCTTCCCTTCCCCACAGCACCTGTATATATGTATATATGTTTGTACATATTTATTACTCCATTTATTTCTTTATTTTACTTGTACATATCTATTCTATTTACTTTGTTAGTATGTTTGGTTCTGTTCTCCGTCTCCCCCTTTTAGACTGTGAGCCCACTGTTGGGTAGGGACTGTCTCTATATGTTGCCAACTTGTACTTCCCAAGCGCTTAGTACAGTGCTCTGCACACAGTAAGCGCTCAATAAATACGACTGATTGATTGATTGATTGCCCAAAGTCACACAGGAGACAAGTGGCGGAGCCGGAATTAAAACCCAGGTCCTCTGACACCCAGGCCTGTGCTCTTCCCACTAGGTCATGCTGCTTCTCGGCCAAACCATTTATGCTTTTTCCTCAAATACTTCTTTTTTCTCCCCCAAACTAAAATTGGTATTAGACCTTCTGCACAAATCCTTTCCTTCTGGCTGACGAATCATTCTGGGCAACCCCCTGAACGTAAGATATCCAAAGAGACAACCTCCAGTGGCAATATTGCGTTTAAGCTTTCATTACGCTCTTTGTGGGCAGGGAATGTGTCTGTTTATTGTTATAATGTACTCTCCCAAGTGTGTAGTACAGTGCTTTGCACACAGTTAAGTACTCAATAAATATGATCGAATGAATAAATTTATCTTGGGGTGTGAATGAAATGCATGGGATGGAGAGCTCTTCACATTCCTGGTGAAAGCCTGGTGATGGTGAGTACAGCCTGGTGAGTACAGTGCTCTGCACATAGTAAGCGCTCAATAAATACGATTGATGATGATGGTAGACTTTCTTCTTGACTGCATTGCTAAATGTAGCTTTGTTCTGCACGTGGGCATAAATTAACTGGAGATAACCACCACCTGCCTTGCTTCAAAGGTGCTTTTCTCAGCCTGCCCTCGGCAGCTGAGAAATACTTTTGCCCCTTCCGTCTTAGCTGTTCTTGCTTTTCCCTGAGTCCCAGGCTGAAGAAGCTAAAACCTGAAACCCCAGGCAGCCCCATGAAAAGTTCACTGCGTCAGTCTGTCCTAATGAGATGAGAAACCCTGTTTAGGAAACTGCTCAGCATTTAAAATGCTGCCATTAGTGCGGCTCAGTGAGGCATTCTGCAACAGAAGAATCGGGCTAGAATCTGTACATTTGCTTGTGAAGACCCCAAAATCCTGCAGGGATAGCCACACGAATTTCACTAAATTAAGATTTTCTATGAATTACCAGCCTTCTAAATATACACTTAAACCAAGACTGAGTTACCTAAGGACAACAGATGGAAAGAAAAACAATTTAGGCTAAATCTGAGAAGCGTTTACGCATCATATGCCTCGGGAATTAAAGAAAAATAGTTAAAAGAAAGCCTATTTGGGGGAAAAAAACCAGAATATCAAAAAGAACAGTAAAGAAGCAATTCTAAAGCTTTCAGCCACTTAGGTAATTATTACAGGATGACTACAAAATGCCAACCTAGATTTTAGTTTTCTTACAAAGGCTATATTGATTTTTAACAGCAGCTTTAAAAAAAGGAAGATGACTCAATCAGGCAACAGGGAACGCAACCTCACCCACAAAATAAGGTTTACCTATTAGTACAGGAACAAATTGATAAGTACAGTGCTCTGCACACAGTAAGCGCTCAATAAATACGACTGAATAAGTATCAATGTGGAAGTTCTGCCTCATAGCATGGCCTAGTGGCAAGAGCCCAGACTTGGGAGTTGGAGGTCATGGGTTCAAATCCCAGCTCCGACACCTGTAAGCTGTGTGACCTCGGGCAAGTCACTTCACTTCTCTATGCCTCAGTTCCCTCATCTATAAAATGGGGACTGAGACTGTGAGCCCCATGTGGGACAGGGACTCTGTCCAACCTGATTGCCTTGTATGTATCCCAGTGCTTTGAATAGTGCTTGGCACATAGTAAGTGTTTAAGAAATACCATTATTATTATTATTATTATTATTATTACATCGTGACCAGAGCTTATAGGAAAATTATGCAGCATCACGACGAAAGCTTTATCTTGCCTACCTATTTAGTCTACGGGCAACACGACACCAGGTAGCAAGCAAAATGGGAGCCTACTAGAAGAGGATATGAAGCAAAGAACAATTCTTGAATTTTATACTGCAGGAGAGATCACGTTTTTCAGGACTGGAAAGTACAACTCCACCCCTGATAAAAAGCACTTGGAGACTTCAGGCAGAGCATTCTGAAAACAGGAAAACTGAACTGAGTCAACAACAAGCCTCGAAACAAGTTGCCTGTAACATCCGTAATACCGGAAAACAAGTCAGAGTACCTAGATCATTAAGCAGAATCACTGGGTCACAGCACCTAAGTGATGTTAAGCAGCTGATAATGAAAAATCAGTGATCCAAGTATCAAAGAGGAAGTCACACACACCAAGATCTGGGCTCAGTGAGTTCCAAGAACATTAATGGATAAGCACAAAGAACATCAGAAGTCCAACTATACTGAACTGTTTAATGCTTCAGAGACAACTAGGATGAATTGACAGCGTGCAAAACCATGGGCAACGAGACGTGACTTCACTTTTATGACTGAAAATAAGCTGCAGTCCATAGCGTGGTAACATCAGGCATGAGTAGCAAAGCAGTTCAGAATATGAAGCCCTCTGCCAGATAAAGTGTGGGGCCTGAGAGTCAGAGGTCCTGGGTTCTAATCCCAGCTCCACCACCAGCCTGCTGTGTGTCCTTGCAAGTCACTTCACTTCTCTGTGCTTCAGTTTCCTCAACTGGAAAATGGGGATTCAATACCTGTCTCCCTGCTACTTGGACTGTGAGCCCCAGATGGGACAGGGACTGTATCTGGCCTGCTTAACTTGTATCTTCCCCAGCACCTGGAATAGTGTCTGACCCATTAGTAAGTGATTACCAAATCTCAAACAGAAAAAAAAAAGAATAAAAAAGCCATGACTTCTGAGTTTTGGGACACAAGATCATAATTAGGATGGTTTTTTTGCCCCCAAGTGACTTCACAAATACAGAATAGAACAGAGACACATTAAGGAAACTGAAAAAAGTTAAAGAGCCTATCTAGGAAAGGTGGGTGGCCTCAGGGGCCTTTCAATTTTGTTAGTATGTTTGGTTTTGTTCTCTGTCTCCCCTTTTTAGACTGTGAGCCCACTGCTGGGTAGGGACTGTCTCTATATGTTGCCAACTTGTACTTCCCAAGCGCTTAGTACAGTGCTCTGCACAAAGTAAGCGCTCAATAAATACGATTGATTGATTCAATCTCTCCTACCCTGCTTAGATTTTGAGGTCTTGCATTCTCAGATGACCACATCTCTGGCCCAATATATTACTCAAGCATCAATGTGAAGGACAAGGCTGTGAAGAAGTCAACCAGATACAGTACAGGAGAGAAGTGTGGCCTAGTGGACAGAGCATGGACCTGGGGGTTGGAAGGACCTGGATTCTAATCCCGGCTCTGCTACTTGTCCGCTGTGTGACCATGGGCAAGTCAATTAACTTCTCTTGGCCTCAGTTACCTCATCTGCAAAATGGGGATTAAGACTGAGCCCCATATGGGGCATGGACTGTGCCCAACCTTGTATCTACCCCAGGTCCTAGGACAGTGCCTGGCACATAGTAAGAGCTTGACAACTAGCAGCCCCATGGCCTACTGGTTAGAGCATGGACCGGGATTTTAATTCCGGCTCTGCTATTTGTCTGCTGTGGACCTTGGGCAAGTCACTTAACTTCTCTGTGCCTCAGTTACCTCGACTGTATAACAGGAATTAAGACTGTGAGCCCCAAATGGGACATGGACTGTGTCCAACCTGTTCAGCTCGTATCTACCCCAGCGCTTAGTACAGTGCCTGGCACATAATAATAATGATGATAATAGAATGTATTTGTAATGGCTCATAGTAAGCACTTAACAAATACCATAATAAATGTCACTAAAAAAAGTACAGGTAGACAGTTCCTAGTTCATAATTGTATTTGGAAAAAATGCTTCAAATGTGCCAATTATGAATGAATATTTCATATTCACTGGAACAATCTGGGGGACATAAAATTCAGATTAAAAGTGAGGGAAAAAGTTCAAAACAAGGACAAGAGTGAGTTTAATGGCTTACTGAAACTAGGACAATTCAGAGCCTTGCCTCCAAAACACACCCAATCAAGGAAAAAAATTATATTAAACAGACTACTGTACAGTTCCTTATGTGAATACAAGTTGAGGTCAAAACAAAAGAACATACAGTTTTCACTGGCGTTGAATCCCTTCAGAACGGACTTGAGTTCTTGAAGCTTCTGATGAGATCTTGCATGAACACTGTCAATGAGAAGTTTCTCTACTGATAAGTGATCAATCTGGGTAAGAAAGACAAATCCCCATTTTAGAAGTTGTCATCATTGTACAATGAATCACAGATGAAAATGTCCACATTGAGAAATTAATTCAATTTAAACATTTATGTATTATTGCATGTGATTTTGAGTGAGCTCCAACAAAAAGCCCTTCAATGAAACAAATGACTAAGCATGCAATTGGGAGAATAATTTGGTTGTAGTTCCTGTGCTTTTTATTAGAACTACACCGATGACATTCTGATACCTGAATTCAGTCAGTTAACTCTGAAATTCAAATTTCTAAAATTAAAATATTCAAACCACTTTATCCAATAGGAAAAACCAACCCGACAGCCTTGGTTAAATCTTTGGCACTGGTTATTTCATCCCTTAAGTTTCAGAAGGAAGTGCAAATCTATTCTCACCCAAATTATACTACATAAAGTCTTCAGTTACCATTTTCAACTTTACAGAACTTTAGTAGGAGGTATAAAATGGTATTCAGCTATGGGAAATCTGAATATGAGCTAGCCATACCGTCACCATGAATGGGATTCCTGAATGATTTTCTTAAAATGTTATTAAGCAATTTCAAAGAGCTGCAGCTAGTACTTTGAAGATCATGGAATATTTAAGGTGTCTGCAGGCCACAACAATGGGCTACCAGCCATGGACTACTTTTATTATATTACCACAATTATCATTATTATCGGAACTGCCTCAGCTTTGCAGGTTTCACAGTGCTTGGGAGCATCTTGAAGCTTCTGCACTGTAGTCTCTGTTGTCCTTGGAGAATCAGCATGGCTTGGTGGAAAGAACCCAGACTTGGGAGACAGAAAATCTGGCTTCTAATCCCTCCTCTGCCACTTGCCTGCTGTAGGAACCTTAAGCGAGTCACTTCACAGTTTCACAGTGCCACAGTTTCCTCATCTGTAAAATGGGGTTTCCATACTCGTTCACTCTCCTACCTAGATTTTGACCCCCTTGTCGGGCAGGGGCTGGGTCTGACCTGATCTTGTATCCACCCCAGCGCTTGGCACATAGGCTAACAGATACCACTGTGGTAATTATTATTGATATTTCTGGGTCACTCATAGCTCCTTGCAGAGGGATGAGGCCAGCCAGCTTCCTCTTTTTCCCTCCTCCTCTGATCCAGGTAGGAGTTACAAGAGGAGGATGAGAGCTGAAGATCCCACACATTGTGAACTGGATATAGCAGATCAGCCTGGCCTCTGCTGCTCACTGTTGCTGTGACCTCCATCTCCAATATGTTGGACCACTCTAAGACACATTATTGTCCTTATTATAAGCTTTTAATACAGTCAGATGGGTTTTTTTTTTTACCTTCATGGCTCTGTCTACTAATTTGGAATCAGAAGCTGGCAGAGGGGGGTCGTGAAAAATCTGTAAGGGTTTTGAGACATCATTTTCATCTATTTTAATGGTGACCTTGTGAACCGAGGCAGTTCCTGTCTTTCTCCCGAGAACCTGTTGGCTTAAAAGAAAATGGGAATGTTACATTTAAAAGCCTATTCATTTTCAGTAACTAAATTTGAATACTCCAACCCTAAGTCAAATCTTCCTTCTCTCTCCAAAAGCCATTTTTACTGCACAAGAGGTAACAGACTCAGAATCACTCCCCAAAAGAAATACAGTGGTACAGTTCATCTACAAAAGACACCTCATAGCTTGTGATCATGTTGGGGTTGCATTAATACAGGGGGGATTGCATTCTTGAAGAAAACTTGTGCTTGGAGCGATTGCAGCGTTCGACTCTATGTCCACAACCATTTCTTCTGCTCTGCTGGGTCCAGAGAAACTCCTTAATTCTCCGGTCATGTTCTAGCCCAACTGCATAGTGAAAGCATGCGTTCTGGCAGAACTGTATGTCCACCCCGCCCAAACCACCTGCCTTCCTCACATGGTATGTGCCCAGCTCTGGCCCCTGTTCGGGAAGAGGGAGCAAAAGCCTCCCCAACCACCAGAGAATGGAGTTGGGGCAGAAGAAGCAGAAAGGATCTTCTATGAGAGTTGGAAGTGGACGTCACATGAGACAGCTAAAAAACTGATTCTTGGTCACCCCTATACAAAACTCTTTATTCTGTCACGGACAAGTGATTTAGGATTTCCCCTGACTAAAAAAAAATTCCCCCAAATTTCCAGCCTCCTTCCTGTTCTCCCTCATTTAAAAAATGGTATTTACTGAGCACTGACTGTGTGCAGAGAACTGGATTCAGTGCTTGGGAAAGGACCATTCAATAGAGTTGATAAATAAGTTCCCGGTGCCTAACCCCACCATTTAGTGTTACAACGTTTCCGTATTTGAGAACTATACTCCAGGTCTCCTGATGAATATCTGACTAAATACCGACGCACTCAATGTACTCCCACATAGGAAGCTGGTAGCAAAATTCGGACTGAGAAGCAGCATGGCCTCGTGGATACAGCACAGTCCTGGGAGTCGGAAGGAGCTGAGTTCTAATCCTGACTCAGCCACTTGTCTGCTGTGTGATTCTGGGCAAGTCACTTCATTTCTCTGTGCCTCGGTTACCTCATCTGTAAAATGGGGATTAAGACTGTGAGTCCATGGGGGACAGGGACTGTGTCCAACCTGATTAACTTGTATCTACTCCAGTGCTTAGTACAGTGGCTGGCACACAGTAAGTACTTAAATACCATTAAAATAAAAAAAGACCAGCTGAGATATTAACCACAAAATCTACTCTCCCACCCCACATAAGCATGTAGGCACCATGAGGAAGTGGCTATCTTCCAGGTTACTGTTGGAGTAAAAATGGCAGGTCTCAAAAGGAACAGACTTTAGTTTTAAAAAAAATTAACGATAAAAATAACAGAAGTATCAGCTCTGGGGAGCTCGGTAAGAATCAGAACAGAGTGGCACCAGGAGAAGGCAAAAAAAGAAGGTTGTAGTCACTGTTACCACAACTACCAGCAACTCCCTGGATTGTGCACTGCTGTTCTGAAACCAGCAAGGAGAGGAACAGCAGTAGCAGCAAAGGTAAATTGACAAATCAGCCCCTTCGGCCACAACTGAAAGCTGGAGGTGGGCTGAAGCTAGGGCAGGAAATTGTCCTAGAAGAGATGACATGGCCTTTGGAAAGCAGAAAGTCCCATATGGGTCAGGGACTGTGTCCACCTGAACTCTGAATCTACCCCAGAGCTTTGCACAGTGCTTGGCACATAGTAAACACTTAATAAGTAAAAAAAAAAAATACCTGGGGAAACCCCATGCCTTTCTCTGACACCCTCAGATACGGGTACTCTCTGGTTTCACTGTTACGAAAAACAGTCGGGAGAAAACCAGAAACGAGTGGCCCATGGAACCATGCTCGAGGTCCTAGAAATTGGCTTCACTTACTTCCAGACTGAAAGCGAGAGGCACTTCCCGGGGTGATACCTTTCCACTTGCACAAGGTCACCCCAGCGCTCCCGAATGAGCATTAGCGTTTGTGAATGCAACACTTCTAACTGAAGTGACAGGCAGAACGAATCTGATGACAGAGTTAAAGCACACGCTCCGTGCAACGCACTCGATCGGGGTCTGACCGAAGAAGCCCACAAGGACTATAGATCTGGCACGTCTCCTCCAAGGGGGCTTCCCTGATTAAGCCCCCCTTTTCTCTTCTCCCACTCCCTTCTGGGTCACCTTGACTTGCTCCCTTTACTCATCCCCTCTCTCAGTCCCACAGAAATTTATGTACATATCTGTCATTTATTTAGCCTAATGTCTGACTCCCCCTCTAGACTGGAAACTTGTTGTGGGCAGGGAATGTTTATTGTTACATTGTACTTTCCCAAGAGCTTAGTACAGTGCTCTGAACACAGTAAGCGCTCAATAAATACGAATGAATGAATGAATGGTGTCCAGCCCAACCCCAAACAGCAAGATTCTGGCTCCAGGGCCAGACGGGAAGTGGTCCTGGATTTTCACTGCCAAGGGATGTGCTTGCACACGTCCAGTTAGCTGCCGCGATTTCCCAACTAGGCCCACCCAAGACGGTCACCCCAACGGGATCCTAGGACACTTTTGTTTGGGTGCAAGCACTAGCCTCCCTTTACAGATGTGGGCAAGGAATTCTATCTTTTCAAAGGATACGTAGGCAGCTGTACATGTCCTGAAGAGGTTTCTCATCAGCAAAAAGTCTGGACTGGACCAATTGGTGGATGAAGCTGATTTGCATGCTATGGACCAAGGCTCGACCATCTTCCATGAGTACGAAATACAAAGAATTAATCAGTGAGGTTTAGATATCATATAAAAATACATCAATGGCAAAACAATAGTGATTAAATACATGCACAGGTAATAAGAAGATACGGTTCTCAACAGCATTACGTAAAAATCAGAAATGAAATGGATTGCTCCTGGAGATCACAGAAAGTATGCTTTAAAGCAACACGTAAGAGGCAAAATATTTCAGCCTGACTTCGCCACCCAGGAATCAGTTAGAGGAATCCTCGATAATGAGGATACTAATAATGAGATCCCATTATCCAAAATAAGGGAATTACTGAAAGCATGAATAATAATGATGGCATTTGTTAAGCGCTTACTATGTGCCAAGCACTGTTCTAAGCGCTGGGGGGACACACAAGGTAATCAGGTTGTCCCACGTGGGGCTCACAGCCTTCTTTCAAAGATGTTAAGAAAATTAGGAAATCCCCCAGTGTTTACTGGCTTTACCTCCCGTCTCCTTGTCTTCGACGAGAATCTCCAGTTTCAGAAGACGCCAAGGGACATCAGGATCATCTCCCATTACTGTCAACGTGGCTTCAAACTCTCCTTCAACTCGAAACTTTACCCTGCCATTGGCTGAATTTGGGTTGAAAGAAAGAAGAAAAAGGAGAAAAAATAATTACATCTATGGCTTGAAAATTCTCACCACTAGCTTGTTGCTAGACAACTGGGGATCATTCAGTCACATTTAGAAAAATGAAGCAAGACTGAGAAAACATACATAAATACATACATTTTGTGAGTGCCCAACCCTTCTCCATGGCTACTTTGGCAAAATGCCACTAGATTTCCCAGGAGTCAGGCCTGCAAATAAGTGATAAATAAAATCCTCCCTGTAACCCCAGGGCATACTGCTGGAAAGACTGGGGAGCAAAGTGAGTCATTTAAGAAATAAGTGCCCTGCTTTACTCATCAGGGGAGCTGAAACAAAGCTGGACCCTCGAGGTAGCATTCAAGGTTTGGCATCAAAGACTAACTGAAAAATGATTTTTTTCCTCTACCGAGACGAGACATCGTTGCAACTTTCATGTGCAATCACTATTGGGTCAGCTTGGCTTCTAGTTCCTATTTTCTCTACTCCCACAGATGGGAGTTTTGCATTAGATGATTCATTTTGGAAACTGTTCTAGCAGCACAGGACCAATATTAGCACCAAAGGACCACAGTGTTTCAACTACCCAACAGGGCAGAAGGTATTATCTCCCCCACTTACCACTAGACGTGTGTTGTCGGTTATACTCTAACGCTGGGGTATCCTTCTCGAGGAACCCCACATTAAGGAACACTCATACTGCCTTCGCCAACCGGTTCTTCAGATGCATGACCGCCCAATTGGAATTTGAAGTGGCATGGTCGGCAAATCGTTTTCTAATTCCTCCCCCATCACGCTATCCCACCCTGGGAGTGGAAACGTGTTACAGGAGAATGGACTGCTTGGGCATATACCGGTAGTCTGGGTCTCTAAGGCCCTATCTGCTACTGTTATCTTCTTAGCTGATCGGCTGTGCGGAATTTGGCATTCCTATCTTGTCCCAACAGAGAAGATACACAGTCCCAATTGCCACTTTTGTTACACTGGTGAAACTCAGCCAAGGCTGTGGCAGATGAACCACTGCCCTTTGCTCCCTGATACTTAGGAATATTCTCTCTTGCCAAAGTTACATTCATTCAATCGTATTTATTGAGTACTTACTGTGTGCAGAACACTGTACTAAGCACTTGGGAAGAACAAGTTGGCAACATATAGAGATGGTCCCTACCCAACAGTGGGCTCACAGTCTAGAAGGGGGAGACAGAAAACAAAACAAAACATATTAACAAAATAAAATAGAATAGTAAATATGTACAAGTAAAATAAATAGATTAATAAATCTGTACAAACATATAGACAGGTGCTTTGGCGAGGGGAAGGGGGTAGGGCAGGGGAGATGGGGAGGGGGAGAAGAACGGGGGGGGCTCAGTCTGTGAAGGCCTCCTGGAGGAGATGAGGTCTCAGTAGGGCTTTGAAGGGAGGAAGAGAGCTAGCTTGGCGGATGTGCGGAGGGAGGGCATTCCAGGCCAGGGGGAGGACGTGGGCCGGGGGTCGACGGCAGGACAGGCGAGAATGAGGCACAGTGAGGAGGTTAGTGGCAGAGGAGCAGAGGGTGCGGGCTGGGCTGTAGAAGGAAAGAAGGAAGGTGAGGTAGGAGGGGGCAAGGTGATGGAGAGCCTTGAAGCCGAGAGTGAGGAGTTTTTGCCTGATGCGTAGGTTGATTGGTAGCCACTGGAGATTTCTGAGGATCCCTCAAAATCCCTTGGCCACAGTGCACTCCACACAATTTTTAGCTGACATCTCTCAGAAAGATTCAGAAGTCCCTTGGGTCCCCTTTCTCATCAAAGGTCACATCCAGGGCCTCTCCTCCAAGACTATCTCAGGGACAGAAAGCAGGAGCCAAGATTTCCCTACAGTCCTGACCTCTGAGCATCCAACTCCAATGCTTACAAATGTGTTCATTCAATTCTGCATTCAATTATTTATTTTTGATTAATCAGTTGTACTTACTGAGCACTATGGGCAGAGCACCGTACTCTATTACTCTATTTGTAAATATCTTTATGTCTCTCTCCCCTATTAGAATGTCAGCTTTTTGTGGGCAAGGAATGTGTTGCTTTTTTGATTTAGTACTTCCGAAGCACTCAGTATAGTGCACTACCCCCAGGGGCCACTTAAGTGACACCACGGGCAAATCAATGCATTTCTTTGTGCCTCAGTAGCCTCATTTATAAAATGGGGATTTAGACTGTGAGCAATTGGTGGCACAGGGACTACGTCCAATCTGATTAACTTATATCTACCCCAGCGATCAGTACAATACCTGACATATAGCAAGCCCTTAATTACCATAAAAAAATTCAGGGGGACCCCTAGACTCCTTCCTAGGGTCATAAAAAGGGATTCCCCAACTCCTCTGAAGGTCGGATCTCAATCGGTTTCAACAGAACTATCCCAGGGTTCTGTGACAGTTCAACCAAAAGGGGGAAGTTTCAGGAGCGGCGGTGAGGAGTGAAAGAAAATGTAGGTCTGCTTCAGGTAGTGGGATCAAGAACATTTTGAACGGAGGCCAAGTTCCCCCAGGAAGCAATATAACTGAGTTACCTGGAACTTCATCTGGAGAGTACATTCCAATAGGTATCAGCCCACCATCCCCTTTATTCCTCTCCTCAGCACTCAGGGACCCAGGCATACTTTATTACATTTGTATATTCAATTATTTATTCCTTGTTTCCATCCTGATACATCTGTACTACCTGAACCCACGACTAGCTCATGGGTTCTAATCCCGGCTCCGCCACTTGTCTGCTGTGTGGCCTTGGGCAAGTCGCTTCACTTCTCTGGGCCTCAGTTACCTCATCTGTAAAATGGGGGTTAAGACTGTGAGCCCCATGTGGGACATGGACTGTGACCAACCCGATTTGCTTGTATCCACCCCAGCACTTAGGATAGTGCCTGGAACCTAGTAAGCACTTAACAAATGCTGTAATTATCATTATTACCTTTCTTGCTATCCCTCGCACTTTTTCCTGCCTCTGTTGTAAATACTAACTGTCCACCCCCTTAAACTGCAAACTCCTGGAGGGCAAGGATCATGTGTTTTGCTTCAGTTGTGCTCTGCCAAGCACTTAGTATAGTGCTTTGTTTTAGAAAAACAGTCTGGGCATTTAAGGTCCTTCCTAACTGGTACTTGTTCAGCGCTTACTATCTGTCGAGTACTGTGTCGAGTACTGTGTAGATGCCGGGGTGGAGACCGTTTCTGTCCCATCTGGAGCTCCCAGTCTGAAGGAGGGAGAACAGGGACTGAATCCACATTTTACAGATGAGGAAATGGATCCTCAGAGAAGTTGCGACTTGCCCAAGCGGGGACTGGAGAGGGAAGAGTCCGGGTGGCAGGGAGGTGTATGAGGTGGCTGAAACAGCAACTGAATCGGCCTATGACAAGCTATTGATCCCTGTCTACTTGTTTTGTTGTCTGTTTCCCCCCTTCTAGACTGTGAGCCTGTTGTTGGGTAGGGATTGTCTCTATCTACTGTCGATTTGTACTTCCCAAATGCTTAGTACAGTGCCCTGCACCCAGTAAGCGCTTAATAAATACGACTGAATAAATGAATGCTTCACAAACAAAATAATTTATTGAGCATTTACTGTGTGCAGGGCACTGTACTAAGCGTGTAGGAGGGTACAATGTAACACAACAGGCAGACATGTTCCCTGCTCACAAAGGACCATATAAATATTAAAGACGTGTACATAGTGAAGTGGGGCTGAGGATGGGGTGACTATCAAGTGCTTAAAGGGTACAGGATCAAGCGCATAGGCGATGTAGAAGGGATAGGCACACTCGACCCTCAAAAGGAAGACACTGATGATGATTTTATGGACATAAAGGTCATTTCAACAAGTCCTGAAGAGTTAATCTGTCCTAAAAAAGAATCATTACATTCACCAACGAAAAAGATAATGAACTTTTCAAAGGGGAAAGGCTGTAAGAAAAAGCTCCCCCTTCTACACTGCAACCCCACAAATACACTTGCTGGGTTTTTTTCCAATCTTTTACATCTCTAACCACAAGGCAAATGATTCTGTGACCTAGGTCCTTGCACCCGCCTAATTTTCCCACTACAGCACAGCTAGTTGCCGACCCTACCTGCTTTCCCAAGGATGCACGATTCCTCACAAAACCCACGGGCAGTTGTTTGTAAACTCACTTCTAATAGCAAAAACTGCAAATTTTTCCTTGGCAAAAATATCCTAAACTACCTATCCTAAAATTCACTCACATGATCAAGGGGACCGACTTACTGCTTCCAAATTCACTTTCTTAGCCCCTCATTTGAAAGGTTCCAAAACATGAGTCATTTCAAGAAGGAAAAAACGAATGTCAGGTTCCTACCGACTGTAAGATTTGCCAACTGAGGGGGGAGGTCTGTGGTCACCAGTCGATGTCTGAGAATCTGATTAAGCTGATGCAGTGTGGTCTGCTTCTCGATTTTGGTAATCGGGTCAGGCGGAATGATTTTATCCTATTTGAGAGTCAAGATAATGAAATAAGCTTCCATCAAAACACAAAAGAAGGATCTTGGGTGCGGGAAGGGCAGTTTATGTGTATGCACTGTACTTATTGGATTTCTTACAAGAGATTGGATCAAACACCCACTTTGGGAGGTACGATAAAACAATGAGCAGGAAGTCACAAGTCTGCTGAATATAAAAAATAGAGCCTACAGGATTGAATGCACTTCCATCTTCTCTCTGCTTCATACCTGGGAGACAATTCAGTCACTACACCGAGTTTCAAGGAAAAAAAGCACACCAATCAAAATTTCTAGGATGAAATATCTGATGAACTGGTGACTTTGTGAAGGAAATTTCCAAAAAGCAAACAGTACATAATATTTTCACTTTTAAAACCGAATAGCAATTTCACAGCTACATCTCACCCAAAAAGCAATGGGGGAAAAAAAAAAGTTTTGGTAAAGACCCCCAAATTTTACTGCCCCTATTAAATTTAACAAAGAACTTCATTTGAAGGGCTTGGATATAATCACTTCAAAATACTTGTGAAAAACCGATAGAGAAACCCCTTTCATTTATCTAACCCATATGACATTTCGACAACAGTAAAGCTGAATACCAAAATCGTAAGCATTTAAGATTTATTACATGCTGAAAAGACACGCAGCTTACCCTAATGCATGTTGGTAGACGGGGGTAGGACCCAGTAGTGAGTACGTCGATGGCATAAGGAATGGCAAAACTGGGTAGGCGAGCGTGAACCAAAGCATCTCTGGCCAACGACGCCAAACGATCAGCAGTGTCCACGAAGAGGATGGCTTGTTGGTCTAAAAAGCTTGAAATCATCTTCGAAACAAAGTACACCAAAGACCCTTTATTTTCCCATTTCGAACATCTCTACTCATGCCTCAGTTTAAGGAAATCAAACCCTGAATACCAGACATCAAACCGCCTGACTGGAAGGTTGGATTAAAGAAATGAGTAATTGCCACTTCGTAAAATATAGCGAGACCTCTCAAAAATTTGCAATTCTTTACAAGCTTTTATCATTTCAGTTTTCCTCTCTTTAGGCAATTGTACACCCTTCAGAGAATTAGCCAATTATCCAAAAGTACACCTGACCCTTAAATGAAGCGGGGGAAAAACAGGTAATTCGCAGCAACTGAGAAGTGGGATTTTCTTGATCCAACGTTTCCTTAAACAACTGTCAAGACTTTCCTTAAGTTCATTAACACGAACAATTACACATTTGTACAAAGACATGATTACTTTGGTAAGCGAAACCTCTCAATTGTTTAAAAGAGCCAAGTGTAAGTTTGAGGAGGAACTTAATAATCAAAAGCGGTATTTATGCCACCTTAAGAAAAAAGCTTTACTCACCGCACATTTTTCCACTTTTCCAGCATTATTAGCCCATTTTACTAAAGCTAGTAATCGAACAAAGAGTTGGCGGGTGCGGCTGGCAAACTGCACTATTTCTATTTTCCTGTAAAAAAAAGAATGCAGAATTCTAAATGCAACAGGTGCTAAAGAGAGAAAACGATCTACTCTGACATGATAAAAAAGGAAGACTGCCTATCCTGAGTTTTGTTATTCATTCATTCAGTCGTCTGTATGGAGTGCTTACTGTGTGCAAAGGACAGTACTAAGCGCTTGGGAGAGTACGATATAAAAATAACCTGACAACTCCTGTCCCCAATGAGCTCAGTCTAGAGGGACGTGCTTAGTACAGTGCTTTGCCCTCAAGTAGTTTCTCCCTAAGATCATGGACTGACTGATTAGCTGCCCTAGGGTAGTGGAGAGGTGCACCTTGGAACCAGGGAGAGCCACTGAGGCCATTGGGGGGTGATTTGGGGGGCGACTGAGGAGCAGTGATTGCTCTCTGCTACACTAGACTACTTAAAACAACCCGGAACCCAGCTGTCATAGTTAAGAATAATACCCCCCTAACAGAACTTGGACCAAATCCCACGCAAAGGGTCAGGTTGTTTTCAAAGACTCACCTTTCCATATCAGTCTTCCTTGGCAGTCTGTTAAAACAACAACAACAAAAAAAAGGATATGAAGAATGATATTTATAGTGTATTTTCTTCCAAATACTATAGTTTCCTGCTGCGATTTGTATGAACACCAACAATGATAGCCAAAGAAGAAATTCGAAAACAACAGACCTATCGCTTGCTGCATGTTATGGCCAATTGGGCTAAAACGTTACTTAAGTGGCACAAGACTTTAATAAAAACAATACTTTCTTGGAAGAATAAAATAGGAACACTATAAAAATATTTTTACACTCTGGATGCTTCACAGTAAATTTAAAAATACATTTTTTTTAACCTAGTACAAGATACTGCATAGTCTGAGCAGAATAAATGCTGTAGATCAATGTATTTAATGAGCACTTACCATATGCAGAGCCCTGTATTAAATGTTCGGCAGAGTCAATACAACAGAATTAGCAGACCCTTTCCCTGGCCATAATGAGCTTACAGTCTACAGCAAATGTGATGAAGATAATGATTGTTTATGAACGTCCTTCCAAAGTAGTTTAAAACGAGGAGTTTTACTCAAAACCATACAGTCATAGCATTTTTCACAAGGAACAGATTAGCTGCAGGCTCAGGGCTGCCAAATGTTCAATAAATAACCCAAACAAAAGGGTTACATTTTTACATACTGCAAACTTTGTAGTCAAAGTAAGTCCAAGCCAGTTCTCTCTAGTTTGATGCACACAGCTATACTGTGGGGATCCAAAAGTCAGGTATTAAAAATTCTTAGATTATAAACCCATCACAGGGAAGGTGTGTCTATCTTGAATCTACCCCAGTTGTTGGCACGTATAAAGTGCCTTATTAAAACCCCACACTTAAAGGATTTCATTGTTTGCTGGTTGAATTTGGTCATACAAGTAAAAAATAATCATATACAAAATTTATAAATGATTTTCGGGGGGTAAACTTTTACTTTACATGTGCAGTTGATGACAAACTGGACATGAGGGTCAGCTTAAATTGAGAAGGACACTCTACTGCCTCTATATTTTCAAATGCCTTAACTATTATGTCACAGTTTTTCAAGGTAGTTCAATATTCGAAGAAGATTCAAATGACCATTCCTATCCACGGGTAAGGATCCAAACGTGAATTTTCTCAAAGCCTTCCTTGAATACTGATGTAAACAACCACTTGCTTGAATTTTTCCTCAAGAAAAGCTGCCCATCTCAGTTGTTCTTCCAAGCTAAGGGGAGTCTGCCATTTAATCAGGCCAAAAACACCAGTATGCTCACAAGAGGGTTGGATAAATTCATAAAGAAGTAGTCTATAGTACATTACCACAAGGAAAGTTAAGGTAGTTGCCTGGTATATCTGATAGCTTATTTATGTATGTATGTATATTAATGTCTGTCTCCCCCTCTAGACTGTGGGCAGGGAATGTGTCTGTTGTATTGTAGTCCCCCAAGCAAGTGCTTTGCATACAGTAAGCGCTCAATAAATACGATCAAATGAATAAATACGATCAAATGAATGACTATCTTTCTGTTCCATTCAATGTCATGTCATGCACTTGGGTCTGTATCCTTAGGGCACTTGGTATCCAGCGCTTAGAACAGTGCTCTGCACATAGTAAGCACTTAACAAATGCATTATTATTATTATTATTATTATTATTATTATTATTATTATTATTATTATTCACCCCACTCTCGGCCCCACAGCAGTTTATCCGCTATTTATGTTAATATCTGTCTTCACCTCTAGACTTGTAACCCTGTTGTGAGCAGGGAGCGTATCTAACAACTCTATTGTATTGTACTCTCCCAAATGCTTAGTACAGTGCTCTGCACATAGTAAGTGCTCAATAAATGCCATTGATTGATGGATTTAGGACAACCATCATATGGATCCTCCAATTATCCTGTTGCCACTTTCAGAACAGAATATCAGGCTAGAATGACTCAATGGGCTTTTCTTAAATTCCCCCATTCATTATGCAAAAGTAAATCATGCTGCAAAAATATCAAATTAAAATCTTAATGGTGAGGGGAAATGTATCCAAATTATTTTGGGGAAAAAAGCAGGGAGGGCTAAATACTGTACGCAAAGAGATATTACTGTTTCTTCAACATCATGTATATGACTAAGACTGCTTCCCTAACAGATACCTGTACAGTCATTTCTGCTATACCATGGTAGTTAAGTTCCTGAAGAACTTTATCTTATGGGGAAAAATCACATTATGTTAACTGCTAATCTAATGAGAATTAATGATCTACGGGGTAGACAATACCAACACGACTGACACTTTTTGAAACACTTTCCTGTATTGTCATTATGTCTGGGCTAGAACACTGGACACCTTGTTATAAAAAGCTCATGCCGAATACTCAAGTCTGATGCCGCACACATGCACCCAACCATTTCTTCCAACACCACATATTGTTGTATCTAGCGTGTTGTGTGGTTGGAAGAACATTCACTAATGTTGTCATCACATCCTGCCCAACTGCATGTAGTGAAAATATCCTTTTGGGCAGAATCAGGGGTATCATAAAGTTGCAAAAACACACACACACAAAAAAAAACCCCAGAGTACTGCACAGTAAAGTAAAAAGGCAGAGGCTGAGAAGTGTAGCAGTTTCACACCTTGACTGACAACATATGCACAACAGTTTCTCTTTCTCAAATCTACTTGGGCCAATCTGTGATTCGAGTTATACCCGGAACAGACTCATATTGTACAAAAAGCGTTGTATTCAAATTGTGTCATGAACCCGTGTGTTGGAGCAGAAATGAGTGAACTTGAGTTTTAGAAAGGATGGCCAGAACTGGAGTGAGACCACTAAAAATGCAACTGCTAGCTGGGGTTTGATTACTTACAATTTCCTTATAAAAAATAATTCCTTAATCTACAAAAAAGTGAATCAGAGACAAAATGATCCACATAATTTATCCAACAATTAAAGATTATTAAAAACGGTTTAGAAAGGAATTTTGCTCTACCTATAAAAAGAGATTTTAGCTGGTTCTGTAACACCTAAAAGTATCTTTCTTCTGCCAATTCATCACATAGACTGGTGTCATCTGAACACTTTTAAAGTTGTCCAAGAAGACAAAGTGACAGACAACGAGGCAGAAGACTCGGGCTCCGGTTCTGACTCTGGCCCCTGTTACTCCACGGGAATGGAGTGAAAATATCAAATTCAGGACTGACAGTCACTCATGAAATAAAACTTGTTTAGAGACAATAACATACAATTTCACCTCTAAACTTTTCAGAAAGATGGCCAAATTGCCTTTCACTTTCGACACCTTACAATTCATAGTTTCAAAAATTTCGATGAAGTGATTTTTGAGCTGTATCTTTCCCCTAAGCATTTATAATTTTCCCCAAATGAACAGGTTTTACCGCCCCGTTTGCTCTGAACGGCCAGTAGGTCGACACCTTGTATCCTCCCCAGTGCTTAGAACGGTGCTTTGCACATAGTAAGCACTTAAATACCAAAATTATTATTATTATGATTATTCTATAGACCTCACAGCTCCAACACAATCTAATTCTTCCTTTAAACATCAGCTGGGTTACTGACCCAGGTCCTGGCTAGAACTGTCAATCTTAACAACTAAAGTGCCCCCCAAACTTTCGACCTGTGTTTATAAACCCTACTAAACGAAACATCTCGACTCCCATAGTTACAAAACCCGTGGATTACAAAACTCGGTGCTTTAAGTGGAAAGTTGAACAGCTTTACAGCAAAAGAGGGGGGTTGGCAATTTCTGTGGAGGCATGAGAAGGCTCAATAGCCACAGAAGCAAAGACATGCCGCGGCCATTCATTCAGTCGTATTTACTGAGCACTTCAGGGAGCACATTATAATAATAAACAGAAACATTCCCTGCCCACCCTCTCAGGGCAGCTGCTTCTTCCTGAAAAAAATAAATCCAAAGGCTCTTGGAGTCACTTGAGTTGGAGAAAGGTGAGACCAAGTTGCCACTTGGGGAGGAGAGAGAGAAACTGCAGCTGGCCAACAAATGAAAATGGGGATTCACCGAGTGAATAGAGCACAGGCTTGGGAGACAGGAGGACCTGGGTTCTAATCCCGGCTCTGCCTCTTGTCCGCTGTGTGCCTTTGGGCAAGTCACTTCTCTGTCCCTCAGTTCCCTCATCTGTAAAATGGGGATTAAGACTGTGAGCCTTATGTGGGGCAGGGACTGTGTCCAACCTGATTAACTTGTACCTAGCCCAGCGCTTGACATATTATAAGCACTTAACACCATCATTATTATTATTATTATGAACTCCTGTTCTTCCTCCCCTCAGAGAATGGGCACCTTGTATGGGCCAGGGGCACAGTGCGATCTGATTATATCATCATCATCAATCGTATTTATTGAGCGCTTACTATGTGCAGAGCACTGTACTAAGCGCTTGGGAAGTACAAATTGGCAACATAACTGCACTGTATATTGCACTGTCCTCTCCAAAGCGTCTAGCCTGCACATAGCAGGCACTCAATAGATGCCTTCGATTGACCTACCCTGGTGCTCCGCACCTAGTAAACGCTTCATACCCCAATTACTGTGATTGTTATGAAGGAGGGAAAGGAGGGAGGGTGACAGGGGAGGGAGAGAGCGGGGCAGAGAAAGACGGGTTCTGCACTTCATTCATTACATTGTATTTACTGAGCGCTTACTGCGTGCACAGCACCGTACTAAGCACTTGGGAAAGTACATACAGCAATAAACAGGGATGGTCACTTTTATTGCTGTATTGTACTTTCCCAAGCGCTTGATATAGTGCTGTGCCCCCAGTAAGTGCTCAATAAATGACTGAATGACTGAATGCACTGTACTTTTCCAAGTGCTCAGTACAGTGCTCTGCACAGTTAAGTGCTCAATGCGACAATGAATGAATGATTGTACTGCAGTCTCCCAAGCTCTCAGTCCAGTGCTCTGCACATAGAAAAGCGCTCAATAAATATGACTGAAGGAATGAATGAATGCATGGTGGTTTCCAAAGTGCTCAGTCCAGTGCTCTGCACATAGTAAGCGCTCAAAAAATACGACAAAGAATGAATGAAAGCTTTGTAGTTTCCCAGGCACTCAGTGCAGTGCTCTGCACATAGTAAGCATTCAATAAATATGACAATGAATGAATGTATTGTGGTTTCCCAAGCACTCAGTCCAGTGCTCTGCATATAGTAAGTACTCAATAAATATGAGTGAAAGAATGAATGCACTGTGGTTTCCCAGGCGCTGAACGCAGTGGTGTGCAGGCAGTAGGTGGTCAGTAACTGGGAGGTGCAGGGTGTGGGGTCAGGGGGAAGGGCAGACACTTAGAACAGTGCTCTGCACACAGTAAGTGCTCAATAAATACGACTAAATGAATCATATTTATTGAGCGCTTACTGTGTGCACAGCATTGTACTAAGTATTTGGGAAGTACAAATCGGCAACAGATAGAGACGGTCCCTACCCAACCACGGGATCCCAGTCTAGAAGGGGGAGACAGACAACCAAAACAAGTAGACAGGTGTCAATACCATCATAATAAATATAATTATAGCTACCTACACATCATGGCTGAGATCACGGAGAAGCAGCGTGGCTTAGTGGCAAGAGCACGGGCTTGGGAGTCTGAGGTCATGGGTTCTAATCCCGACTCCGCCACTTACCCGCTATTGTGACTTTGGGCAAGTCACTTCACTTCTCTGGGCCTCAATTACCTCCTCTGGAAAAGGGGGATGAAAACTGTGGGCCCCATGGAGGACAACCTAATGCCCTCATGTCTCCCCCAGTGCTTAAAACAGTGCTTGGCACAGAGTAAGCGCTTAACAAACACCATCATTATTAATACTATTAGGGACCGTCTCTTTATGTTGGCGATTTGTACTTCCCAAGCGTTTAGTTCAATGCTCTGCACACAGTAAGTGCTCAGTAAACACGATTGAAGGAATGACTATAGGGACGGTCCCTCCCCAACCATGGGCTCCCAGTCTAGAAGGATTATCTTTGTCCAGAAACGCTCTGGGCATATCACTCCCCTCCTCAGAAATCTCCAGTGGCTACCAATCAATCTGCGCATCAGGCAGAAACTCCTCACCCTGGGCTTCAAGGCTGTCCATCACCTCGCCCCCTCCTACCTCACCTCCCTTCTCTCCTTCTCCAGCCCAGCCCGCACCCTCCGCTCCTCCGCCGCTAATCTCCTCACCGTACCTCATTCTCGCCTGTCCCGCCATCGACCCCCGGCCCACGTCATCCCCCGGGCCTGGAATGCCCTCCCTCTGCCCATCCGCCAAGCTAGCTCTCTTCCTCCCTTCAAGGCCCTACTGAGAGCTCACCTCCTCCAGGAGGCCTTCCCAGACTGAGCCCCTTCCTTCCTCTCCCCCTCGTCCCCCTCTCCATTCCCCCCTTCTTACCTCCTTCCCTTCCCCACAGCACCTGTATATATGTATATATGTTTGTACATATTTATTACTCTATTTATTTTGCTTGTACATATCTATTCTATTTATTTTATTTTCTAAGTATGTTTGGTTTTGTTCTCTGTCTTCCCCTTTTAGACTGTGAGCCCACTGTTGGGTAGGGACTGTCTCTATATGTTGCCAATTTGTACTTCCCAAGCGCTTAGTACAGTGCTCTGCACATAGTAAGCGCTCAATAAATACGATTGATGATGATGATGATGATGAGAGAGACAACCTCCTCACTGTCCTGCCATCGACCCCCGGCCCACGTCCTTCCCCTGGCCCGGAATGCCCTCCCTCCACACATCCGCCAAACTAGCTCTCTTCCTCCCTTTGAAGCCCTACTGAGAGCTCACCTCCTCCAAGAGGCTTTCCCAGACTGAGCCCCCTTTTTCCTCTCCTCCCCATCTCCCCCCGGCCCTACCTCCTTTCCCTCCCCACAGAACTTGCATATATTTGTACATACTTATTACTCTATTTTACTTGCACATATTTCCTACTCTATTTTATTAATGATGTGCACACAGCTATAATTCTATTTATTCTGACGGTTTTGACACCCTTGTACATGTTTTGTTTTGTTGTCCGTCTCCCCCTTCTAGACTGTGAGCCCGTTGTTGGGTGGGGACCATCTCTGTTGCTGACTTGGACTTTCCAAGCGCTTAGTCCAGTGCTCTGCACACAGTAAGTGCTCAATAAATACGACAATGAATGAATATAGCTATAATTCTATTTGTTCTGGCCATTTTTGACACCTGTCTACATGTTTTGTTGTCCGTCTCCCCCTTCTAGACTGTGAGCCTGTTGTTGGAGGGACCGTCTCTATTTGTTGCCGACCTGGACTTCCCAAGCACTTAGTCCACTGCTCCACACACAGTAAGCGCTCAATAAATGCGACTAAATGAATGAATACAGCTATAATTCTACTTGTTCTGACGATTTTGACACCTGTCTACATGTTTTGTTTTGTTGTCCATCTCCCCTGTCTAGACTGTGAGCTCGTCGTTGGGTAGGGACCGTCTCTATTTGTTGCCGACCTGGACTTCCCAAGCGCTTAGTCCACTGCTCCGCACACAGTAAACGCTAAATAAATGCGATTAAATGAATGAATACAGCTGTAATTCTATTTGTTCTGACGATTTTGACACCCATCTGCATGTTTTGTTTTGTTGTCCGTCTCCCCCTTCTAGACTGTGAGCCTGTTGTTGGGTAGGGCCATGTCTGTTGCCGACCTGTATTTCCCAAGCGCTTAGTCCACTGCTCTGCACACAGTAAGCGCTCAATAAATGCGATTAAATGCATGAATACAGCCATAACCCTATTTGTTCTGACGATTCTGACACCTGTCTACATGTTTTGTTTTGTTGTCCGTCTTCCACTTCTAGACTCTGAGCCCGTTGTTGGGGATGGACCGTCTCTGTTGCCGACCTGGACTTCCCAAGCGCTTAGTCCGGTGCGCCGCACACAGTAAGCGCTCAATAAATGCGATTAAATGAATGAATACAGCTATAATTCTATTTGTTCTGACAATTTTGACACCTGTCTACATGTTTTGTTGTCCGTCTCCCCCTTCTAGACTGCGAGCCCGCTGTTGGGGAGGGACCGTCTCTATCTGTTGCCTACTTGTACTTCCCAAGCACTTAGTCCACTGCTCCACACGTAGTAAGCGCTCAATAAATGAGATTAAATGTATGAACACAGCTACAATTCTATTTGTTCTGACGATTTTGATACCTGTCTACATGTTTTGCTGTCCGTCCCCCCTTTCCAGACTGTGAGCCCGTTGTTGGGGAGGGACCGAGCCCCCACCTTCCTCTCCCCCTCCTTACAGCACCTGTATATATATATATATATATACGCTTGTACGTATTTATTACTCTATTTATTCATTTTACTTGTACGTATTTATTCTATTCATTTTGTTGTCTTTCTCCCCCTTCTAGACTGTGAGCCCGCTGTTGGGTAGGGACCGTCTCTATAAGTTGCCAACTTGTACTTCCCAAGCGCTTAGTCCAGTGCTCTGCACACCGTAAGCGCTCAATAAATACGACTGAATGAATGACCGTCTCTGTTGCCGACCTGGACTTCCCAAGCGCTTAGTCCAGTGCCCCGCATTCATTCAATTGTATTTATACAATTTATACAATGGCAACCCTCTCCATCCCCCACATCTCACCTCCTTCCCTTCCCCACAGCACCTGTATATATGTATATATGTTTGTACATATTTGTTACTCTATTGATTTATTTATTTTACTTGTACATATCTATTCTATTTATTTTATTTTGTTAGTATGTTTGGTTTTGTTCTCTGTCTCCCCCTTTTAGACTGTGAGCCCACTGTTGGGTAGGGACTGTCTCTATATGTTGCCAACTTGTACTTCCCAAGCGCGTAGTACAGTGCTCTGCACACAGTAAGCGCTCAATAAATACGATTGATGATGGTGAGGATGATGATGACTGTCTCTATATGTTGCCAACTTGTACTTCCCAAGCGCTTAGTACAGTGCTCTGCACACAGTAAGCGCTCAATAAATACGATTGATTGATGGAAGTGACTTGCCCCAAGTCACACAGCTGACAATTGGCAGAGCTGGGATCAATCAATCAATCGTATTTATTGAGCGCTTACTGTGTGCAGAGCACTGCATTAAGCGCTTGGGAACTACAAGTTGGCAACGTATTTGATTGATTGAAGTGACTTGCCCCAAGTCACACAGCTGACAATTGGCAGAGCTGGGATCAATCAATCAATCATATTTATTGAGCGCTTACTGTGTGCTGAGCACTGTACTAAGCGCTTGGGAAGTACAAGTTGGCAACATATAGAGCGTATGATTGATTGATTGACTGAAGTGACTTGCCCCAGTCACACAGCTGACAATTGGCAGAGCTGGGATCAATCAACCAATCAATCGTATTTATTGAGCGCTTACTGTGTGCAGAGCACTGTACTAAGCGCTTGGGAAGTACAAGTTGGCAACACACAGAGACAGTCCCTACCCAACAATGGGCTCACAGTCTAAAAGGGGGAGACAGAGAACAAAACCAAACATACTAACAAAATGAAATAAATAGAATAGATATGTACAAGTAAAATAAATAGAGTAATAAATACGTACAAACACATATACAGGTGTTGTGGGGAAGGGAAGGAGGTAAGATGGGGGGGATGGAGAGGGGGACGAGGGTTCTCCAGGCCTCAGTTCCCTCATCTGTAAAATGGGGATGAAGACTGTGAGCCCCCCATGGGACATATGTTGCCAATTTGTACTTCCCAAGCGCTTAGTACAGTGCTCTGCACATAGTAAGCGCTCAATAAATATGATTGATGATGATGATGATGACAACCTGATCACCTCGTAACTTCCCCAGCGCTTAGAACAGTCCCTCCCCAACACTGGGCTCGCAGTCTAAAAGGTGGGATTTGAACCCATGACCTCTGCCTCCAAAATCCACGCTCTTTTTTTTTTTAATGGCATTTTATTAAGCGCTTACTACGTGCAAAGCACTGTTCTAAGCGCTGGGGAGATTACAAAGTGATCAGGTTGTCCCACGTGAGGCTCACAGTCTTAATCCCCGTTTTCCAGATGAGGCCCAGGGAAGCTAAGTGACTTGCCCAAAGTCACCCAGCTGACAATCGGCGGGGCCGGGATTTGAACCCACGACCTCTGACTCCAAATAATAATAATGATGGCATTTATTAAGCGCTTTAGGTGCAAAGCACCGTTCTAAGCGCTGGGGGCTACAAAGCGATGAAGTTGTCCCATGGGGGGCTCACAGTCTTCATCCCCATTTTACAGATGAGGTAGCTGAGGCCCAGGGAAGCTAAGTGACTTGCCCAAAGTCACCCAGCTGACAATCGGCGGGGCCGGGATTTGAACCCATGACCTCTGACTCCAAATAATAATAACGATGGCATTTATTAAGCGCTTACTAGGTGCAAAGCACCGTTCTAAGCGCTGGGGGCTACAAAGTGATGAAGTTGTCCCACGGGGGACTCACAGTCTTCATCCCCATTTCCCAGATGAGGTCACCGAGGCCCAGAGAAGTGACTTGCCCAAAGTCACCCAGCTGACAATCGGCGGGGCCGGGGTTTGAACCCACGACCTCTGACTCCAAATAATAATGATGGCATTTATTAAGCGCTTACTAGGTGCTAAGCACCGTTCTAAGCGCTGGGGGATACAAAGCGATTAAGTTGTCCCACGGGGGGGCTCACAGTCTTCATCCCCATTTTCCAGATGAGGTAACTGAGGCACAGGGAAGTTTAGTGACTTGCCCAAAGTCACCCAGCTGACAATTGGCAGAGCTGGGATTTGAACCCACGACCTCTGAAGGTAACTGAGGCCCAGAGAAGTTGAGTGACTTGCCCAAAGTCACCCAGCTGGCAATCGGCAGAGCTGGGATTTGAACCCACGACCTCTGAAGGTAACTGAGGCCCAGAGAAGTTGAGTGACTTGCCCAAAGTCACCCAGCTGACAATCGGCAGAGCCGGGATTTGAACCCACGACCTCTGAAGGTAACTGAGGCCCAGAGAAGTTGAGTGACTTGCCCAAAGTCACCCAGCTGACAATCGGCAGGGCCGGGATTTGAACCCACGACCTCTGAAGGTAACTGAGGCCCAGAGAAGTTGAGTGACTTGCCCAAAGTCACCCAGCTGACAATCGGCAGAGCTGGGATTTGAACCCACGGCCTCTGAGGGTAACTGAGGCCCAGAGAAGTTGGGTGACTTGCCCAAAGCCACCCAGTTGGCAATCGGCAGAGCTGGGATTGGAACCCAAGACCTCTGAGGGTAACTGAGGCCCAGGGAAGTTGAGTGACTTGCCCAAAGTCACCCAGCTGACAATCGGCAGAGCCGGGATTTGAACCCACGACCTCTGAAGGTAACTGATGCCCAGAAAAGTTGAGTGACTTGCCCAAAGTCACCCAGCTGACAATCGGCAGAGCCGGGATTTGAACCCACGACCTCTGAAGGTAACTGAGGCCCAGAGAAGTTGAGTGACTTGCCCAAAGTCACCCAGCTGACAATCGGCAGAGCCGGGATTTGAACCCACGACCTCTGAGGGTAACTGAGGCCCAGAGAAGTTGAGTGACTTGCCCAAAGTCACCCAGCTGACAGTCGGCAGAGCCGGGATTTGAACCCACGACCTCTGAAGGTAACTGAGGCCCAGAGAAGTTGGGTGACTTGCCCAAAGCCACCCAGCTGACAGTCGGCAGATCCGGGATTTGAACCCACGACCTCTGAAGGTAACTGAGGCCCAGAGAAGTTGAGTGACTTGCCCAAAGTCACCCAGCTGACAATCGGCAGAGCCGGGATTTGAACCCAAGACCTCTGAGGGTAACTGAGGCCCAGAGAAGTTGAGTGACTTGCCCAAAGTCACCCAGCTGGCAATCGGCAGAGCCGGGATTTGAACCCACGACCTCTGAAGGTAACTGAGGCCCAGAGAAGTTGGGTGACTTGCCCAAAGCCACCCAGCTGACAGTCGGCAGATCCGGGATTTGAACCCACGACCTCTGAAGGTAACTGAGGCCCAGAGAAGTTGAGTGACTTGCCCAAAGTCACCCAGCTGGCAATCGGCAGAGCCGGGATTTGAACCCACGACCTCTGAGGGTAACTGAGGCCCAGAGAAGTTGAGTGACTTGCCCAAAGTCACCCAGCTGACAATCGGCAGAGCCGGGATTTGAACCCACGACCTCTGCCTGCAAAGCCCGGGCTCTTTCCACCGAGCCACGCTGCTTCTCCCGGTGAAGGAACGAACGCACTCACAGGTCGGCGAGGACGGTGAGCTCGGCGTAGGCCCGGTGGAGGAGGAAGTCGATGAGGGTGCTCAGTCGGTAGCCGGGGCTCGTAGTGGCCGCCGCCGCCGCCGCCGCCACGGCCGCTCCCGCCACCGGCGGCGGGGGAGGAGGAGGAGGAGGCGGAGGAGGGGCCGACGAGGCCGCCGAGCCGGGGCCGTTGTTCCCCCCCAAGCCGCCGCCGCCGCCTCCGCCGCCGCCTCCGGCCGGAGGGACGAGCTGGTGGTTGTCCAGCTGCACCGGCGCCATCCCGGGGCTCCCGCGCCGCCGCCGCCGCTTCCCCTCAGGCGTGGCCCCCTTCTCCGCGCCTTCCCGCCTAGCGCCGGCCGCGGGGCTCCGGCCCCATGAAGGGAAGCCGCCAGCGACGGCCGGCCTCAGAGGCCGCGGGCCCCCTCGGCCGCCATGGTGCTGGCCCCCGACGGAAGTGGGCGCGGGGACGGAAGGAGAACCTGCGCCCGGGCGGCGGGGGAGGGGGCGGCTTCCGGGCCAACCCGAGCCCGCCCTCCCCGAGGAGGCCCGCCTCGATGAGGCCGTCGTGGCCGAGGCGAATCGTGGCCGAGGCCTTCATGGCCGAGACCAGTCGTGGCTGAGGCGATCGTGGCTGAGGCCGGCATGACCGAGATGATCGTGGCCAAGCGTGTGGTGGCTGAGGCCGTCGTGGCCGAGGCGAATCATGACTGAGGCCTTTATGGCCGAGGCTGAGGCGATCGTGACTGAGGCCGTCGTGGCCGAGGCCGAGGCCGTCATGACCAAGATGATCATGGCCAAGCGTGTGGTGGCTGAGGCCGTCGTGGCCGAGGCGAATCATGACTGAGGCCTTCATGATCGTGGCTGAGGCGATCGTGACTGAGGCCGTCATGGCTGAGGCGATCCTGGCTGAGGCAGTCGTGGCTGAGGCGATCCTGGCTGAGGCCATCGTGACCGAGATTATCTTGGCCAAGTGTGTGGTGGCTGAGGCCGTCGTGGCCGAGGCGAATCATGGCTGAGGCCTTCATGACCGAGACCAATCGTGGCTGAGGCCGTCGTGGCTGAGGCGATCGTGACTGAGGCCGTCATGGCTGAGGCGATCCTGGCCGAGACCGTCGTGGCCGAGGCGAATCATGACTGAGGCCTTTATGGCCGAGGCCAATCATGACTGAGGCCGTCGTGGCCGAGGCGATCGTGGCTGAGGCCGTCATGACCGAGATGATCATGGCCAAGCGTGTGGTGGCTAAGGCCGTCGTGGCGAATCATGGCTGAGGCCTTCATGGCCGAGGCTGAGGCGATTGTGGCTGAGGCCGTCGTGGCCGAAGCCGACGTGGTTGAGGCGAATCATGGCTGAGGCCGTTGTGGCTGAGGCGATCGTGACTGAGGCCGTCGTGGCTGAGGCGATCCTGGCCGAGGCCATCGTGGCCGAGGCGAATCATGACTGAGGCCTTTATGGCCGAGGCCAATCATGGCTGAGGCGATCGTGACTGAGGCCGTCGTGGCCGAGGCGATCGTGGCTGAGGCCGTCGTGGCTGAGGCGATCCTGGCCGAGGCCATCGTGGCCGAGGCGAATCATGACTGAGGCCTTTATGGCCGAGGCCAATCATGGCTGAGGCGATCGTGACTGAGGCCGTCGTGGCCGAGGCGATCCTGGCTGAGGCCGTCGTGGCCGAGGCGATCGTGGCTTAGGCCGTCATGACCGAGATGATCATGGCCAAGCGTGTGGTGGCTGAGGCCGTCGTGGCCAAGCCGAATCATGGCTGAGGACTTCATGATCGTGGCAGAGGCCGTCGTGGCCGAAGCTATCGTGGCTGAGGCGATCCTGACTGAGGCCGTCGTGGCTGAGGCGAATCATGGCTGAGGCCTTCATGGCCGAGGCCAATTGTGGCTGAGGCCGTCATGGCTGAGGCGATCATGACTGAGGCCGTCATGGCTCAGGCCGTCGAGGCCGAGGCGTTCATGGCTGAGGCTGTCGAGGCCGAGGCGTTCATGGCTGAGGCCTTCATGGCTGAGGCAAATCGTGGCTGAGGCCGTCGTGGCTGAGGCGATCGTGACTGAGGCCGTCATGGCTGAGGCCGTTGGCCGAGGCAATCGTGGCTGAGGCCGTCATGACCGAGATGATCATGGCCAAGCGTGTGATGACTGTGAGCCCACTTTTAGACTGTGAGCCCACTGTAGGGTAGGGACTGTCTCTATATGTTGCCAACTTGTACTTCCCAAGTGCTTAGTACAGTGCTCTGCACACAGTAAGCGCTCAATAAATATGATTGATGATGGCTGAGGCCATCATGACCGAGATGATCATGGCCAAGCGTGTGGTGGCTGAGGCCATCATGGTCGAGGCGAATCATGGCTGAGGCCTTCATGGCCAAGGCTGAGGTGATCGTGGCTGAGGCCATCGTGGCCGAAGCCATCGTGGTTGAGGCGATCCTGACTGAGGCCGTCGTGGCTGAGGCGAATCATGGCTGAGGCCTTCATGGCTGAGGCCTTCATGGCCGAGGCCAGTCGTGGCTGAGGCTGTCGTGGCTGAGGCGAATCATGGCTGAGGCCTTCATGGCCGAGGCTGAGGCGATCGTGGCTGAGGCCATCGTGGCTGAAGCCATCATGGTTGAGGCGATCCTGACTGAGGCCGTCGTGGCTGAGGTGAATCATGGCTGAGGCCTTCATGGCCGAGGCCAATCGTGGCTGAGGCCGTCGTGCCTGAGGCGATTGTGGCTGAGTCGATCGTGACTGAGGCAGTCATGGCTGAGGCGATCCTGGCTGAGGCCATTGTGGCCGAGGCGAACGTGGCTGAGGCCATCATGACTGAGATGATCACGGCCAAGCTTGTGGTGGCTGAGGCCGTCATGGCCGAGACGAATCATGGCCGAGGCCAATCATGGCTGAGGCTGTCGTGGCTGAGGCGATCGTGACTGAGGCCGTCATGACTGAGGCGATCCTGGCTGAGGCCATCATGACCGAGATGATCATGGCCAAGCCTGTGGTGGCTGAGGCCGTCGTGGCCGAGACGAATCATGGCCGAGGCCAATCATGGCTGAGGCTGTCGTGGCTGAGGCGATCGTGACTGAGGCCGTCATGGCTGAGGCCATCATGACCGAGATGATCATGGCCAAGCCTGTGGTGGCTGAGGCCGTCGTGACTGAGGTGATCATGGCCAAGGCCTTCGTGGTTGAGGCCAACCATGGCTGAGGCCATCATGACTGAGGCCGTTGTCGCCGAGGCCAGTCGTGGCTGAGGCTGTTGTGACTGAGGCCACCGTGGCTGAGGCCAGCGTGGCTGAGGCGATCATGGCTGAGGCTGTTGTGGCCAAGGCGATCATGGCTGAGGCCATCGTGGCTGAGGTGATCATGGCTGAGGCTGTTGTGGCTGAGGCGATCATGACTGAGGCCATCGTGGCTGAGGCGATCATGACTGAGGCCATCGTGGCTGAGACGCTCATGGCTAAGGAGATCATGGCCGAGGCCGTCGTGGCTGAGGCGATGGCTGAGGCGACCGATCCAGTCCCGGCCGCCCAAGAGCCTCGAATGGCGGGGCTGGCTGTGAAAAAAAATAAAGAGCGAAGGAGAGCAGGTTGGAGCCGTTTCTAGTCGATCTTGGACATTGCCCGTCAACTCCTGAGCAAGTGGAGGCCTTTGCCGCCCCAAGTTGGCCCCAGGCCTCAACCCCTACCACCCACCACGTTTCTGGGATCAGTCAATCAATCAATGGTATTTATGTGCAGTGCACTGTACTGAGCGCTTGGCAGAATCCACCACAACACAATTATTCATTCAATCGTATTTCTTGAGCACTTGAGGAGCAGCGTGGCTAAGTGGCAAGAGCCCGGGCTTGGGAGCCAGGGGTAGTGGGTTCTAATTCCGGCACCGCCACTTATCAGCTGTGTGACTTC
Source organism: Tachyglossus aculeatus (assembly GCF_015852505.1). Taxonomy (NCBI): domain Eukaryota; kingdom Metazoa; phylum Chordata; class Mammalia; order Monotremata; family Tachyglossidae; genus Tachyglossus; species Tachyglossus aculeatus. The sequence goes on from NC_052083.1 coordinate 28,746,313, forward strand.
GGGAGAGTCACCTAACTTCTCTATGCCTCAGTTACCTCATCTGGAAAATGGGGATTAAGACTGTGAGCCCCATGTGGGACAGCCTCATTACCTTGTATCTACCCCAGCACTTAGAACAGTGCTTGGCGCATAGTAAGTGCTTAACAAATACCAACATCATTATTATTACCGTGTGCAGAGCACTGTACTAAGTGCTTGAAAAGTACAATTTGGCAACAGATAGAGTCAATCCCTACCCAACAAAGGGCTCACAGTCTGGAAGGGGGGAGACAGACAACAAAACAAAACAAGCAGACAGGCATCAGTAGCATCAAAATAAATAGAATTATAGATATATACACATTAATAAAATGAATATGCGCAAGTGCTGTGGGGAGGGGAAGGGGGTAGAGCAGAGGGAGGGAGTCGGGGTGATGGGGCGGGGAAAAGGAGCAGAAGAAAAGAGGGGCTCAGTCTGGGAAGGCCTCCTGGAGGAGGCAAGCTTTCAGTAGGGCTTTGAAGAGGGGGAAGAGGCACCACTTACCCTGCCCATATTGAGCGTATAGTTTAGAGGATCTGAGCTGTGGCTTAATGGATAGAGCACGGGCCTGTGAGTCAGAAGGACCTGGGTTTTGATCCCGGATCCCCCACATATCTGTTGTGTGACCTTGGGCAAGTCGCTTCACTTCTCTGGGCCTCAGTGGCCTCATCTGCAAAATGGGGAGAAGAGTGTGAGCCCCATGTGGGACAGGGACTGAGTCCCGCCCGGTTAACCTGTATCTACCTGCACTTAGAACAGTGCTTGGCACATATTAAGTGCTTAACAAGTACCATAATTATTATTATTGTTCCTCTCTACCCAAACACCCGCCACCTTGGTTCAAGCTCGCACCTACTCAGGAATAGACTATTCTCTCCAGCTTTTCAATGGTGTCCAGCCTCTCCCCCTTCAATCTTTATACTGCACACTGCTGCCTTGATCATTTTCCTGAAATGTGTTTGACAAATGTCCCCACTCCTCACAGTGGTTACACTGCTGTATTAAGGAAAATCACCCAAACATTAGCCTCAAGGTTCCTCCATCGGCTCACTTCATCTCACATATAGACTGTCTTCACCCACAGTTCCCAACTTCCACTCTTCTTTCCTCCCAAGCCCTCCTAATTGTACCTCATATTTGTTAAGTGCCAGGCACTGTACTAAGTGCTGGGGTCTTATGATGTCGAGTCATCTCCGACCCAGAGTGACTCCACGGCCACATCTCTTCCAGAACACCCCACTTCCATCTTCAGTTGTTCAGGTAGATACCAGCAAATCGGATTGGACACAGTCTCTGCCCTACATGGGGCTCAGGGTCTTTCAGTTCTACAGATGAGGTAACTGAGGCACAGAGAAGTGAAGTGACTTGCCTAAGGTCACAGAGCAGACAAGTGGTGAAGCCAGGGTTGGAACCCAGGTCCTTCTGACTCGTAGGCCCGTGCTCTATCCATTAGGCCACGCTGCTTCCCTACTAGGCCAGGCTGCTTCCCCAGATCTAACTTTTCTGCCTCAGACTCCTAGCTTATTCTTTTCCTCCTGTTTTATACCCCCTTCAATTAATCAATTCTCTCTGTTGTGGGCCTAGCATTGTATTAAGCATTTCGGGGAGTACAATTAACTACAAGATTTGGTAATTGCTCCCAAGGACTTTAAAATCTACTGGAAGAGACTGGTAGCAATCATTCACAAAGTACTACAGCTATTAGCACTTAGAACAGTGCTTGGCACATAGTAAGCGCTTAACAAATACCATCGTTATTATTAATAGCAAAAGTAGGTTTGTGTAAATTAAATGTCAAGAATATACCTAGGTGCTGAGGTGTGTAAACATCCGCTAAAGGCAGTTGGATGGCTGCAGACTGGGAAGGTGGAAATTAATTAGGGACTGCTTTGTCAAAGGAGATGGGTTTTCAGGTGGGATGTGAAGATGGGAAGAACTTTGGCTGATCTGAAGGGGACGGAAGCTCTAGGGAGCAGGAAAAGTGTGAACAAGGCTTTTGGAGGCAGGAGAGTCGAGATCGAGGCACAGTAGAAAGGTTAGCCTACAAGGAACAAGTGTGAAATATGGGGTGTAGTGGGAGAGGAACGTTAATAAGTACAAGGGAGATAGCTAATGGAGTACCTTACAGTCAGTAGCAGCGTGGTCTAGTGGATAGATCATGGGCCTGGGATCAGAAGGACCTGGGTTCTAATGCGGCCTCTGCCACTTGTCTGCTGTACGACCCTGGGCAGGTCACTTCACTTCTCTGGGTGTGCTTCAGTTACCTCATCTGTAAAATGGGGATTAAGACCATGAGCCCCTCGTGGGACGTGGACTGAGTCCAACATGATTAGCTTTTATCTACCCCAGTGCTTAGAACTGTGCCTGACACAAAGTGAATGCTTAATAAATATCATTAAAAAATAGCCATGGGTTTCTGCTTGATGTGGAAAGCATTGGGTAACCGCTGATGACTTTTAAGGAGTGGGGAAATGCAGTAAGAGTAATTTATTACTGGGTGCCCAAAACTATACTAAGCTCTGGGTAAAAAACTACACAGATGAGCATTAGACACAGACCCTGGCTGCCAAGGAGCTCATGATCTAAGAATAAAAAGAACGAAAGGGAACTGGTGACAGACACATCTGGAAAGATGAAGCATTAAGACCACAAGAATAATAGGAGACAAGAATGATAATAAATAGAAGAGTAGTAGAGTAGTGTTTTAGAAAAATAATATAGTCTGGGGAGGGGAAAGATTGGAGACAGGGAGTTAAGTGAGGAGACTGATACAGTAGTCTAGCCAAGATGTGATGACTGCCTGTCCCAGCGGGGTGGCTATTTGAATGGAGAGGAAGGGGGTAGGTCCAGGAACTGTGGAAAAACAAGCAATGTTTACCAATAGATTGTGAGAGTTGAAAGACATAGAAAAAACAAGAAAAATACTAAGGTTGTGGGCTTCTGAGGCTGGGATGATGGGAAAGTTATATGGCGGAGAGGATTTCGGAGAGAAGATGAGTTCAGTTTTGGGCATATTGAACAGCTAGTTTATTGTTAGCCTTTGAGGCAGAACTGCCCCCTGCATGGCAATGCTTGTGGATGAAATAAGCAAATAGCTTGAAGGGTTAGGTTTAGGGTTAGGGAGAGTACAATACAGTTCTCCTAGCTGGACACCACCACTATGCCTCTCTCCACTCCCAGTCCTACTCCTTCCTACTTAGACTGTGAGCCCCATGCAGGACCGGGACTGTGTCCAACCTGATTATCTTGTATCTTCCCCAGCGCTTAGTACAGTGCCCGGCACATACTATTTAACAAGTACCATCATCAATCTATCAATCAAGTGCTTTATTGAGCACTTGCTAGGTGCAGAGAACTGTACTAAGCGCTTGGAAGAGTACAGTGCGACAGTTAGCAGGCACATTCCCTGCCCACAATGAGCTAACAGTCTATAGGAGGAGACAGACATTCATATGAATAAGTCATTTATAATTTATAATTTAAAGATACATTAAAGATGGCTGTGGGGTTGAAGGTGGGGCGAATATCAAATGTCCAAAAGTCACAGATCCAACTGCGCAGACCATGGAAAAGGAAGAGGGTGTTGGGGAAAGAGGACTTAAATGGGGAAGGCCTTTTGGAAGAGATGTAATCTTAATAATGCTTTGAAGGTGGGGAGAGTGGTGGTCTGGTGCATATGGAGGGGTAGAGAGTTCCAGGCTGGGGGAGGACTTGGGAAAGGGGTCGGAAGCAAGATAAACGAGATTGGCGCCTAGAAAGTAAGCTGGCACTGAAACAAAGTGAGCGGCCTGGGCTGAAGTAGGAGACCAGTAAAGTGAGGTAGGATGAGGTGAGCTGATTGTGTGCTTTAAATGAGTATTGTTATGATAATGATACTTGTTAATAATATTATTAATTATTATTATCATCATTTTTATATGCCTCTGGACTAGGGTTAGGGTTATATTAAAACTGAAAGCAGATAGCATAGTGGCTCAGTGAACTCTCTAGTTCCATTTTTATTGAGGAAAGTGCTGAAGGGATTTCATTCATTCAGTCTTATTTATTGAGTGCTTACTGTGTGCACAGCACTGTACTAAGTGCTTGGGAGAGTGCAATACAACAATAAGCAGATACATCCCCTGCCCACAACGAGCTTACAGTCTAGAGGGGTCACACTCACGGTTTTTAAATTTTTTATAACAGGTTAAAAGAAATGGATCAAATTAAGACCATATCTTGACCAAACTGACCAAATCACCAAGACCAGATGGCATTCAGGATCTGAAGCAACTCAAGAGGAAATTGTGGAGACTCCTGGCCAAAGTGTGTTACTCGTCGTCTCAAACAACCTCCTTATTGGAAGACCAGGTGATTAGCAGGGCAAATCCACTCTACAAGAAGGTCTCCAGAGGTGATCCTGGGAATTTTAGATTGGTGAGTTTCACTTCTATATGTGGCAAATTAATTGAATCAATTATTAAGTTCAGTACCCTGAGCACTTAGGAAAACACAACGTGTTGGATTTCTGTAGGGAAAAGTGCTGTCTTTCTAGTCTTTGGAGGTTTTTTATGATATTTGTTAAGTGCTTAGTATGTGTCAAGCACTACACTAGGTGCTGGGGCAGACACAAGATAATCAGGTTGGACACAGTACATGTCCCACATGGGGCTCATAGTCTTAATCCCGATTTTCCAGATGAAGTAACTGAGGCACAGAGACATTATGTAACTTGCCCAAGGTCACATAGCAGACAAGGAGTCAGGATTAGAATCCAGGTCCTTCTGACCTCCAGGCCTATGCTCTATCCACTAGGCCATGATGCTTCTTGTTTCTTCTAAGAGGTCTCTAAGCTTTTGAATAGAGCAACCAGTGGATAGAATAATATTTAGATCTTTCTAAAGACAGTTGACAAGAATCCATGTCAAGGATTGCCCCCAAAACCAGTAGTCAAGGCACTGGAGGATTTGATCTATCATGGGTAAACAGCTAGCTAAAAAAAACAACAAACAAAGGGAGGGGATAAATAGCCACTTTGCAAGATGGAGAAGTTGGGATCCTTCAGAGATCAGTACTCAGACTAGTTTTCTGTCACAACTTCAAAAATGATCCGGATGAGGGAGTGGGCAGTGGAATCTCCATGTTTGCAAATGACACCAAGTTCTTCCAATGCCTTGAAGATGGAGAAATCGGGAAGAAATTCAGGAAAACCTCATAAAGCTGAACCCGAGAACTGAAAAACGTCAGACCAGCCCTCCTAGAACATGAAGGGAAAATAATCTCTATTTTTCATATAGTGTTGAATAATTTTTTTTCTATCATAGTCCCAAAAAGTTATAGCTTCGCACTATCAAGGTACGTATCTACATGCGTAAAGAGGGCATTGAGCTGACTAACTACATCAATTTGGGCCAGCAACTTCTCAGGCTTGTAAACTATCTAGTAATTTGATTTATATTAGGTTTTTTAATTAGGCCTCTTGCCAATTAAAATTTACTGAGAATTCATCCGCATATGTGTAAATGAATGAAACCCATTTCAGCTGAAAAACCTCCAAGATTGAAAAAAAACCAGACAGACAAGCAGGGGCTTACTTTAACAACTTCAGTCTCTCTAGGGGATAAATATTTATCATTCCCGCATCATCTAATAAATGCTTCGTGATAAACATTTATCACCCCCTTGAGTCTCCCTATAAGTGTTTCCCCTCAGCAGAGAAGATGGACTGCATTGGCATGCACTTGCCAGATAGAGGTAGCTAATGTCCCATTGTACTTTATTTCAATCCTTGTCAAGGCAATTCCCTACATGCAGCAGATACATAAAGCTGTGTTGCCATTATCTTTAATGACTTAAGTATTATTGTGTATTTCCACTGATAATTAAGCCAGTCAGTACATGTTCGATGAAACAAATCTTTTTTTGTCCACTATAAACTAAGGGTACTGTTGTCATTTTTAATCAGATAGCATGCTGCTTTATTTTGGGGTTCATGTGCTCCTCATTATTACACAGCAGTGCAAAATGAATCTATCAATTAAATCATTCAGGACATCTTTTTGGTTGATGACCTCTATCACTTTTTTTGCTATTGAATGATTTTCCATTCTCACTGGGTTGTCGTTTGTTTTCTCACTTCTCAAGTTTTGGTTTTTCCATATCAGTCCCCAGTTAGATGTCAAGTTGTGTAAGGGCAGGGAAAGTGGCTTTTCTTCTGCTGTTTTCCAGCAAGGGCTTGGTATATTGCTGTGTATGATCCAAGATATCAGTGCTTGATTGACATAAGCCCGTCATACTATTTTCTTCTCAGTTGCATTAGCAATGAATTAGCTACAGTGGCATGATATATTTTAATGGTTTTGTTGAAATCCAGCTCATTACTTCTAGTAGTTTTTTTTCCCCAAAAGTCCATATGTCTTGTTTAAAACAGTGATCTCCATGCATTTCTTTACTCAGTCAGTCGTATTAATTGAACACTAAATGTGTGCAGAGCACTGTACTAAGCGCTTGGGAGAGTACACTAGAAAAGACACATTCCCTGCCCACAACGAGTGTACAGGCTAGAGGGGGAGGCAGATATTAATATGAATAAGTAAATTACAGATGTGTTCATCAATGCTGTGGAGCTGGGGGAGAGGAATAATAAAGAATGAATACTCATTATTCCCCAGGTCTCTCTCTTTGCTTCTCTTGTGCTAACCCTCTAACTTTACTGAACTTTCTTCTCACCCACCCTTCTCCCCTCACCCATACTGCTTCCCTGGCCTGGACCTCTGTCTCTCTGCAAATCTGACACCACAGGGTTCCCCATGTTCAGCGTTCTTATAAAATCCCACACAAGCCTTCCCCAAATAGTTCCCGGCACTCTAGTCCTACAAACTCACCAGCGATCTCCTGAATTTTCCTCTTATTTACTCCCTACATGAGCACTTTTTATGCTATTCGACTGTGTATTCAGTTACTTCTTTTGACTAGAGAAGCAGCATGGCTTACTGGAAAGAGCGTGGGCTTGGGAGTCAGAGGTCGTGAGTTCTAATCCCGACTCCTCCACTTGTCAGCTATGTGACTTGGGGCAAGTCACTATTTTCTCTAGGCCTCAGTTACCTCATCTTTAAATTGGGGATTAAGACTGTGAGCCCCCCGTGGGACAACCTGATTACCTTGTACCTACCCCAGCGCTTAGAACAGTACTTGGCACATAGTAAGCGCTTAACAAATACCATAATTATTCTTATTATTTACTACTCTATTTGTAAATATTTTTATGTGTGGCTCCCTACATTTGAGTGTAAACTCCTTGTGGGTGGGTGTCACTTGCTTTTTTTGTACTTGCCAAGTGCTTAGTAAACTGTATTGCACCAAGTAGGCATTCAGTTAAATATTATTACTCCTTTTCCTTCCCCTCCTCCTCTTCTTCCTGCTCCTCCTTCTGCTATTGAGGAAATCTGCTTGTGTTCCAGAATTGCAGCTTGGATTTACAGTTTTTAACTCAGTTAGCTATATTGCAAAAATACCTCTTTTGTAAGATATCCTATGCAGAACTTGAATCCTTTCATCATTCCATTATTCGAAATCTGTGGATCCTCTTTTCAGACTATGATAAATTATAAATTACTAAAGAGTTAGACCCCCTCTTTCTCTGCTATATTTAGGGAATGTTGCAACCCCTGAGGATCCGCTTCTAGATTAATCTGTTTCCTCTCAGTTCAGATCTCTTATAGAAATCATTTTCAGGCATGTCAAGCACTCACTATCGGTTTTAAATTTCTAAGGCTTTCTTCCCAAATTTCTTCCCAAATAGCTATCTGTATATCAATCAAAAGTATTTATTGAATACCTACTGAATGTTAAGAAGTGTAATAGGCACTTGGGTGAGTTACAACAAGAAGACCTCAAGAAGCTTATAGTACCTACCAAACTAAAGAAAACCGAGAGCCTAGTTCGTTTGTTTTTTCCCATCAAGAGGTACTGCTTTGTTACCAAGCTGACTTAACAGGAATTGTCTTAGCCAACTCTTCCCTTGACATTATTCCCCATGACACTCATTATACTCAATATTCTTGATATCTCTGCCTTGGTTTTTCATTCCCTCCTTCCCCCCACTTTCCATCTTTCAAGCTTCTGAGGCCTTTGAAGACTAAAACAGAGCAGTTTTCCATAGATAAGTGGAACTACACTATTAAAAGCAAACATGATGGACAATGAAGCCTAAGTGTAGACGGAACACAAACAGAAGGAGCTTCTAAGTGAATTCACCTTTGGAGAAGTGTATCTACCCATCCCCAGCAGCCCTCACTCCCAGGCTGGAAAGAAAATCTAGTCGGTAAACAATCTGGCAAAGTTAAAAAAAGATTTAAAACCCAAAGTCTCCCCAGGAGGAGCTCCTGTCAAGATAGGTTTGAGGATGTAGACTCCATGGCTCCTTACATCAAAGAGATGCTTCTGAAAGGTGGTTGAAGATGACAGCGATTTCTCCTCTAAAAAAACAGTGATTACAATGTTTATTTACCCCTGGGTTTCCAGGTAAAGGATGCTGGGCTCCCTAGGGTACCTCCTACCCAGTTTTAAAATATGTTATCAGTTTTCTTTCTCCTTCAGCTTTGCCCAGTTTTTCCTCTATCCTCAACCACATCAACACAGCCATGTTTCCAGCTGACCCTCCTTCACCCCAACCGTTTTTTTCCCCAAGGTACTTGTTAAGCACTTAATATGTGCCAGAAACCGTACTAAGTGTTGGGGTAGATAAAAGCTTATCAGATTGGATACAGTCCCTGTCCCACAAGGGGTTCGCAGTCTTAATCCGCATTTTACAGTTGAGGTAACTGAGGCCCAGAGAAGTGAAGTGACTTGCCCAAGATCACACAACATGCAAGCGGCAGAGCCAGGATTAGAACCCAGGTCCTTCTGCCTCCCATGCCGTCTCCTTCCCAATCTGGCCACCCTGGTCCATCCTAACCATCCCTCTCAATTGCATTATACCTTGGTTTTTGTGTACAGCTTTTATTCCCAAAGCACTCTTCCACTACTTATCTCATTTTTGCCCACACAGCAATCCTGGGAGGGAGGTAGAAATGTAGGAATCCTTATCCCCATTTTGCAGAAGGGGAAACTGAAGTGCAGTGAGGCTAAGTGATTTGCCCAAGGTCGTACAGCAGGTGGGGGCCAAAGCTCAGACTCGAACCCAGGTCCCACGACTTTCCGACCAGCTCTTCCATTAAAACAAACAGTCACTTCCTGAAGATCGGGAATAGAGTTGGGCCTAATGGCATCTGGTCAGCGTGCACACAGAAATGCCCTATCAGGTTGTAGATTAAGGAGTGAGAAAACACAGCCTGGAAGACACAGAATGGGAGTAATAAAAATAATAACAATCATAATAATAATTATGGTATTCATTTAGCACTTACTACGTGTCAGACCCTGTACTAAGAGCTGGGGTGGATATATGCAAATCGGGTTGGACGCAGTCCCTGTCCCACGTGGGGCTCACATTGTCACAGTACTGGGGGTGGGGAGTAAGACCACCCAGCCACGGGGCCTGCAACAAGGGCAAGAGTGAGTCCAGGCAACTTCATTTATTCAATTGTGTTTATTGAGCGCTTACTTGGCAAACAGTAGTTGGAAAAGGAAAACTATATCCAAAGGGAAAAAGAGTGGAACATTTTTCTGATATTTGAGGTGTAACAGGCAACCAATCTGGATCATTAATTTTTTAAATCAAATTCTTTCCACTTACAAGGGTGATAGACAAATTTCAGAGCAAGGTAGGAAGCATTAATGAAATTAAGAACAGCAGATATATGTGACCCAGGAAGTGGCAATCTAGTCTCCATCAACTAATCTGTCAATCATTCAATCAATTATTTTTGTTGAGTGCTTACTTTAGGCAGAGCACAGCACTAAGCACTTGGTAGAGTATAATAGCATAAGTAGACATGATCCCTACCTTCAAGGACCTTGCAATCCAGCAGGCGAGACAGATATTAATATAAATTACAGGTAGCGGTAATTACATAATGATGTTACATGGAACTGGAAGAGGCATCATATTTGTATTTTTCTAGGCCTCAGGGCCACCAAGTAAGTGTCTCAAGTTGTCTCTGCCCTCAGATCCTCTGGGCTCTCAACTTGAAGGAGACACTTGGAAGACTCAGGTTTATCCTCCTTTCTAAACAGGAGCATAAAAATGGCTTCTTTAATTCTCTAAATCAACCATACCTGCAAAATATGTATGTTTCTCTTTCAACAGTTAAACTGTAGGAAAAATATTTTATAGAAATGGATCAAAACTCTTCTCTCTGTTAGTCATTGATGCTTGTAGAAGAGTGGTGTTACTGTGGTACAGTGATTCTCTTGGACAGTACTCTTATTTTAGTTTCTATCATCTGCCTTGGAGAATTTCAGAAAAACATTGTTCATGGCATAAAATAGAATCTTTGATTGTGTCATGGAATTTACAAATGTACAAATTATGATTTAACTGCAGACCATTCCCAAGCTGGTTTGGTTTGAATATGATATTATTTGCCCAATAGACTAGCCATCCATTGTAAGTCCTAAATCAATTTGCTTGTGTGTAATAGAGACTATAATTGTTACAACTCTTTGCTAACCTCAAAGAAGCAGTTGTCATCATCCTAATGAGTTACAACTGAATTTACTATCTCAGCCTCATAAACCTGCCCTTTTCACGGAGGAAACGCCATAAAAAGCAGTTTTGTACACAGTCCTGAAATAGGAACAATAGCAGTTAAACCATTTCTTAACCTCCCCACCCCCACGTGCACACATACACATCTTGGAAAAAAGGTAACATGAGATCCATTTTTTGACAGCAATGATAAACTACCTTCACAGCCCACTAACTTTAAGAAGTTGAGACTATCCTAACTTCTCTCCTGGTTTACAACTTGTACTATTCAGTATTATTCACAGGAGTTTGGAAACAAAGTACAGAGATAAGCAGACTATATTTATAAATGGTCAATATGTATGTTTTCAGGAGGTAACCTGCAGAAACCTTCCTGATGATGGAAGTCACATTAGAGAAACCATCTGATTTTTCTCAATTGAAGCAGTGAGAATTTTGATCCAAACAGGCTGGGCTATAAGAATTCATAAACATTCATAGCTGAGAACCAGCTCTGAGCTGCTGTCTCTGAAAGTTCCACAGAGAGCACTTTAATCCAATCACTTATTCTCTCCCGCCTTGATTAATGTATCATTCTCCTTGTTGTCCTTCCAGCCTCCTGTCTCTCCTCACTCCAGTCCATACTTCACTCTGCTGCCCGGATCATTTTTCTACAAAAACATACAGGCCATGCTTCCCCCCTCCTCAAAAACCTCCGGTGGTTGCTCATCCACCTCTGCATCGAACAGAAACTCCTCACCACTGGCTTTAAAGCACTCAATCACCTAGCCCGCTCCTACTTCACCTACTCTCCCACTACAACCCAGCCCGCACACTTCGCTCCTCTAATAATAATGATAATGATGGCATTTATTAAGCGCTTACTATGTGCAAAGCACTGTTCTAAGCGCTGGAGAGGTCACAAGGTGATCAGGTTGTCCCACGGGGGGCTCACAGTCTTCATCCCCATTTTCCAGATGAGGTCACTGAGGCCCAGAGAAGTTAAGTGACTCACCCAAAGTCACACAGCTGACAAGTGGCGGAGCCGGGATTTGAACCCATGACCTCTGGACTCCAAAGCCCGTGCTCTTTCCACTGAGCCATGCTGCTTCTCTAATGCTAACCTTCCCACTGTACTTTGATCTCATCTGTCTTGCCACTGACTGCTTGCCCACATCCTGTCTATTAATGTCGGTCTTCCCCCCTAGACTGTAAGTTAATTGTGGGCAAGGAATGTGTCTGTTATATTTTTCTACTGTACTCTCCCAATCACTTTGTACACTGCTCTGCACACAGTAAGTGCTCAGAAAACCCGATTGACTGACTGATCTCCAAATTGGTAGCCCAGATCCAGCCTTGTGGGCTCCATTTTGTTCACTTCTGGTTTAAGTAGGACTAAAACTCTGTTTTTGCAGACAGCCTTCCTTTCTTCTTGCACCCTTCCATTGTCCCTCTAAGCAGCAAGATCGAGAGAAGCAGTGTAGCCTCGTAGTAATGATAATAATAATAATTGTGATATTCGTTAAGCGCTTACCATGGGCCAGGCATAGTACTAAGCACTGGGGTAGATGCAAGGTAGCTGTATTGGACACAGTCCCCGTCCTTCATGGGCCTTACTTAGTCTTCATTACCGTTTTATTGATGAGGTAACTGAGACCCAGGGAAGTGAAATGACATGCCCAAGGTCACACAGCAAACAAGTGACAGAGCTGGGATTAGAACCCGTTCCTTCCGAATCCCAGGCCCCGGATCCACCCACTAGGCCACGCTACTTCGCAGCGGAGAAGTGACAAGAAGACAGGCCTGGAAGACAGGTGTTGGCGGTTCTAATCCCAGCTTGGACACGTGCCTACTGTGTGATCTTGGGAAGTCATTTAACCTCTCGGTGCCTCAGTTTCCTCATCCTTAAAACGGGGATTGATTACCTGCTCTCCCTCTCCTTTAGACCGTGAGCCCCATGTGGACTGCGACTGGCCGGATGATCTCGTATCTTCCCCGGCGCTGGGTACGCAGTAAACGCTTCATAAATACCACAGTAATTACCGGGAGGTGTTGGAGAATGACAGTTGTTGGTGCAAAACTGGTACGCGTGCCACCCACACACCTGTTGGCTCATCTCCAGCTGGCCCGGTGATCTACAACACCGCCCAGGTGTTGGGCCCGATGATCGCTTCCTTTCACACCACCACAACAGACAGGAAAGACAAGCTATGAGTCTGGGGCCTGAGCACTCCCTTCCCACCCCCAACCCCTCCAGCTATCGGATTAAAAGCGGTCCCCTCATTTATCAGTCAATCGAGCAGTGATATTTATGGAGTCCTTAGTATGTGCCAAGCGCTGTAGTAAGCGTTTTGGTAAAATACGGTAAAGAAGCAGTGGGGCCTAGTGGATAGAGCATGGTCCTGGGAGACAGAAGGACCAGAGTTCTAACCCCGGCTCCACCGCTTTTCTGCTGTGTGACCTTGGGCAAGTCACTTCACTTCTCTGGGCCTCAGTTACCACATCTGGAAAATGGGGGTAAAGATTGTGAGCCACATGTCGGCTTGAGACTGTGTCCAACCCGATTACCTTGTATCTTCCCCAGGGCTTAAAGCAGTGGCTAGCACATAGTACAGTGCTTTGCATACAGTAAGCATGCTCAATAAATACAATTGAATGAATGAATTAATAGTAAGCAGTTAAGAAATACTGGTAAAAAAAAATTGCAACAGCAGTCATGTTACCTGCTGACAGTAATGAGCCATCTTAAGAGAAGGGTGAATTAGGATCACTCCTGAAGTACCTATTTTGTGGCTTTTTCAATGCTACCCATCCATTTCTTTCACAAAATCCAAAGATTAACGAACAAAAAAATGACGCATTTGGAGCCTCACTGATCCCCCCCTTTATGGGGACCATTTATCCAGGGAATCACATATTCATTTACTCACAGGTATTTCCTTCATCAATCAATTGTATTTAGTGAGCAATTACTCTGTGCAGAGCACTGTACTAAGTGCTTGGGAGAGTACAATACAACAATATAACAAACACTTTCCCTGCTAATAGGAATTTACAGTCTAGATGGGGAGACAGTCATTAAGAAAAATAAATAAATTACAGATATGTACATAAGTGCTGTGGGGATGGGAGTGGGGGGATGAATAAAGGGTGTAAGTCAGAGCTTGCTGGAGGGAGTGGGAGTGGGAGAGGAGGAAATGAGGGAAGGCTTTGGAGGAGATGTGCCTTTAATAAGGCTTTGAAGGTGGGGAGAGTCATTGTCTGTTGGATGTGAAGAGGTAGAGTGTCCCAGGTCAGAGGCAGGACATGAGCGAGAGGTCAGTGGTGAGGTAGATGAGATGGAGGTTCAGTGAGTAGGTTGGAATTAGAGGAGCAACGCGTGTAGACTGGATTGTAATTGGAGAGAAGTGAGGTGAGGTAGGAGGGGCAGGGTGTTTAAGTGCTTTAAACAGTAAATTCGATGGATAAGTCATTCGTGTTTTGTTAGTGCCCTAGTTAAAAAACAACAGAGAGACATGGCTTTTTGTTTTTTACCTTATACGTTAAGCACTTACTATGTGTCAAGCACTGTTATAAGCGCTGGGGTAGATACACAGGTTGGACACAGACTCTGGCGTGGAGCTCATATTCTAAACAGGAAGGCGAACAGGTATTTCATCTCCATTTCACAGCTGAAGAAACAGAGGCACAAAGAAGTTAATCAATCAATCGTATTTATTGAGCGCTTACTGTGTGCAGAGCACTGTACTAAGCACTTGGGAAGTACAAGTTGGCAACGTAACGTAACGTGCAAGGTAAGTGATATGCTCAAGGTCACACAGAAAGCAATTGCCAGAGTTGGATTAGAACCCAGGGCCTCTGACTCCCAAGCCAGTGCTTTTTCCACTAGGCCATGCTGCTTCTCATATACCTTCATATACCTGCTGCTGAAGCCTGTGGCAAAGTAGTAGAACCAGATTTTTTATTTTTTGGCACATGGACTGTATTACTGCACTTGCACTGAGGTTTTAAGTAATACACAATAATTAAATTAATTGTTCATTTTAAAACAGTTGATGAGATCCCCTTGCTTTCTTTATTAGGTGGGAATTGAGTCATTTAATCACAATAGACATTGAATTAAAATCATTCAGTCAGCAAAGGTGCCATTCATTCTCCCAAGCCAAGATACACTGCAGCCATGAATGATTAATTCTACTCTAGAGGGGAAGCGCTCAGAGATGGGCCGATATTGACTTAAAAGCTGTTGTAAAATCCTCTACTGCTTTGTGAAACCTGAGAGGTTAATTATATAATATTCTCCCTGGGTGAGATGATTCACAGAGGAAAGGAATACATATATGGCTCTGGCCTCTGCCTTTAAAAATGTGTGCAGTTCTCACCTAAATCATGGGTGAAATTGTATTAATAATAATGGCGGTGTTTGTTAAGTGCTTGTTCTGTGCCACTTGCTTGTGCTAAATGCTGGGGTAGATACAAGATAATCTGGCTGGACTCGGTATTCACTGCCAATCCTAAAAGGGTGCGGTTTTGAGTTTGCAGTTTGAACTAATGCAAATGATTGGCCATCAATCTTTCTGTTATTTAATGGTCTGCCCCATTTTGGGCAAGTCCCTTCACTTCTCTATGCCTCAGTTACCTCATCTGTAAAATGGAGATTAAGACTATGAGCCCAATGTGGGACAGGGATTGTATCCAACCTCATTAATTTATACATCCTCAGCTCTTGGAACAGTGATCGGCACATAGTAAGTACTTAGCAAGTACTATTATTATTATTATTGTCCTAAATTTCAGGGATGAAAGCAGCTCGTCACCATCCCGTCCCCATCCTGCTTGCTGCCACCAAAGGCACAGCAATTGTCACCATCACAATAAATAATGTTTTGTTCTTGGAAACGTCTATGCATTCAGCTAGAGTTCATTCATCCATTCATTCAGTCATGTTTACTGAGCACTTACTGTGTACAGAGCACTGTACTAACCCAAGCACTCAATAAATACAACTGAAGGGATTTCTGTTTTTTTTTAAATGGAATTTGTTAAGTGCTTACTAGGTGCCAAGCACTGTTCTGAGCAAAATTGTCCAACTTTCAGCTCCTTTTCCATTGCCAGAGCGCAATCACTTTAAGCAAGGAATGTGTCCAATTCTATGTTCTCTTCAGTCTCTCACATATGGCTGGCTTCTGTGACCCTTTAGAAATAATAGATAGTAGTGAAGGACCTCTTAAAATAATGTGTTAACCTACACCCTCAAATGAAGTGAAAAATCAATGATATGTCCGGCTGCTCAGGTCCAGAAACATGATCTATTTTGAAATTTCTTGGTGCAAAATCCCAGCAGCTGTTTTGATCTGTCCTGACTTCAGCAGACCTTACCTGCTGGGAAAGCTCAGCCCTTAATGGGCACTCACTAAATTACTGCTGACCTACTGACTGACTCCTCTCAGCTCAGCTACAGGGGTGGGTGAGAATTCTTGCCCGAGTAACACGTGGTTCAGCTGGATGACTGTTTATTGTTGTAATGTACTCTCCCAAGCTGTTAGTACAGTGCTCTGCACACAATAAGTGCTCAATAAATATGATTGAGTGAAATAAAGAAAGAGAAAATGTCCGTTTGACTCTGATAGAACGTCAGTTGAGTGTATCCGGATGTCAGATCTGACTCAGGACGGTTACTTGGGAAACTCGGAGCTTTGCTTCTAATAATCACAATAATTATTATGGTGCTTGTTAAGCTCTTACTACGTGCCAAGCACTCTTCTAAGCACCGGGGTAGCTACAAGTTAATCAGGTAGGACATAGCCCCTGTCCCCCTTGGGGCTCACACTCTTAATCCCCATTTTACGGATGAGGTAACTGAGGACTAGAGAAGCAAAGTGACTTGCCCAAGGTCACACAGCAGTCACATGTAGGAGCCGGGATTAGAATCCAGGTCCTTCTGATCAGGCTGGGTCAGGGTGGTTAGGGGATATTGCTGCGTAGCTGTTCCAACTATGCCAGTGATATATTATTTATTATTATTATTGATGGTATTTGTTAAACGCTTACTATGTGCAAAGCACTGTTCTAAGCGCTGAATATATAATATATATAATATATGGAGAATGAGCTAAAGATGCAAGGAAGGGAATGGGCAGAGATGCTACAAAAGAAGGACATTGAGAAGCAAGTGAGAGCCTGAGTGCATCAGCCTCTCTGGGACCTGAGACATTCAGGGACACTCTCTCCATAAGCAGAGGCGCTAAGGAAGTGGAGGAGAAAAGAAGGTTCACAGACACATTTGCCTGAAAGTCGGCATAGGAGACAAGCGAATCCATTTCCTGTTTTTCATTCAGCTAAAAAGAGGGAGCAACTTGACATTTCATTTGAAAATGCTACTAATTTGTGGCGTTGTCATTGTAGATTGCCATACCTATCTGGTTAAGTAGGTAGACACAGAATATCTCTCTGCTGTGGTTTCTTCACTGTTCTGTAACCAGCCGTTAGCTCAGAGTGTTACTGGAGATGAATTCAGGATTGGCTTTTAAGTATTTGGAAAAGTGGTCCTGTTCATTTATATAGGCAACTGTCAAGCCTGATGACTATTCTAATTCCACCCTTCAGAATGCAAGTTAGAACAGTGTTTTCCTAATTTTTTTGTTTGTTTGTTTTCTACCAAGAATCTCTTTGTTGTAAAACTATCGTGGACTCCCTTAGATTTTCAAGAAAGTGGATGAATTTATAAATAATGTGGCAGATGCATCTAGTGGAGAGAGGGGTTCAAAGGCACACAGAGGTTTTCAGGAACTAACCGAAACTCTTGGAATCATCATATTTATTGAACGCTTGCTATGTGCAGAGACTGTACTAAGCTCTTGGGAGAGTACAACTGAACAATATAACAGACACATTCCCGGCCTGCAACAAGCTTACAGTCTAGCAAGAGAGACAGATATTCATATTAATAAATTACAGATGTGTACATAAGTGCTGTGGGGCTGGGAAGGGGGATGAATAAAGGGAGCAAGCCAGGGGGACGCAGAAAGGAGTCAAAGAAAAGGAAAAGAGGGTTTAGTCAGGGAAGGCCTCTTGGAGGAGATGTGCCTTCAATGAGGCTTTGATTGGGGTTGAATCATTGTCTGCCTACCCTGGAGGATAGGCAAGGATCATGTCTACTAACTCTATTGTATGTACTCTCCTGCCAGAGCGCTTAGTACAGTGCTCTACAAATTGTAAATGCTCAATCATTACTACAGTGGATTGATTAAATAGAAAAAGGCTGTTGTTCCACCTGAGTTAGGCAAGTTCTTCAGCAAATCTAAAAACCCACTACCTCAGCAGAAAAAGCTTATACTTCTGCAACTTCCTACAAAGACTCATAACCATCGTATTTGTTAAGCGCTTACTGTGTGCCCTGTACTGTACTGAGCTCTGGGGGAGATACTTGATAATAAGGTCATTCATTCATTCATTCAGTTGTATTTATTGAGCACTTACTATGTGCAGAGCACTGAACTAAGCACTTGGGAAATTACACTATAACAATAACAATATAAATATATTGTTTAACAATCTAACAAGGTTGGACACAGTCCCTGTTCTACATGGGGCTCACAGTCTAAAAGGGAGGTTGAACAGGTATTGAATCTCTGCTCAAGAAATACTATTGAATGAATGAATGAATGAATGAATGTTTTACAGATGAGGAAACTGAGGCCCAGGGAAGGTGATTTGCCCAAGTTCCCACAACAGGCTAGTGGCTGAACTGGTATTAGAATCCAGGTCCTCTGACTCTGAGTCCTATTAGGACTCCTCCATTTATTTAATATTGTAATGTAGTGCTTGAACTACTTTAACAAAGATTAAACAATAATTTAATGACATTTATCATTTCATAATTGAGAGAGAGGGAGAGAGAGAGAAAAGAGGGAGAGTTGTCCATCATGCTCAAAAAAGACACCATTGACTGTAACATTCCCTGATGCTTACATGCGTGTGTGACTGAAAAGTCCAATGTGTGATCCATAGTCCTGGCCACATCGTGCACAAACAAACACTAAACTCTGTTGTGGAAGCATTTAAAGGAATTTCCTTCTTCACTAGAGACTCTGGATTGAATCGCAATTATGAAAGCCTGTGGGAAAGACATGTCTCACGAATCAGACATTCACAGTACAACCTCCATGACAAGCAAGACAATCAGATTATCTTGTGAAGGTACACCTTTACGAGGGTGTGGTGATGCTGATGATGGAGGAAAGTGAAGAGCAAAAGGCAATCCCCACCCCCGGTAGTGAAACATTACATTTCCTTAGTTCATGTAATCTTCTTAGCTATTGGGGGATTAGAATGGTCATTGAGGCTGTAGTTTTCCTTTCTGCATCTCCAAGGTTTTACATTTTTCCAAGAAATACCAACTCCTGGTGAAAAGGAGAGCGGATAATTTGCCACACAGTGTGATTTCTAATTGCTTGAATAATGCTGCACAAGGGAATCATTTCCTACCCAGTGAGGGATTTCTCATTGCCTAAATGATAATATCCTGATTAAATATCATGTCACTCAGGCAGTGGCAGTGTAAAGCCTGAAGTGTTTCTTCTTGTAACTCTTTTAAATCGAGTAAGTCAGTGTGGAAGGCAAAAACAAGTTGGACGAACTGAATTGTTTACTACGGATCCTTTTCAAAACCCAGTGTCCTCATATAAAATAGACATTCAGTGATTTTCTAGCTAATCCTGATTGCAGTGTTTGCATCCTTTTCTATCTTTCTACAGAAGGAAGGCTTATGTATGCTACAAGAATGAAAAGGCTAAAGTGCAGTATCATTTCTTTATTTGAACAGCAGTCCATGTAGCATTGTTTTCAACACCAAAACCTGGTTTCATGTAGAATTATATTCATCAAGCTGATTTTCCTGTAGCAAGGGGAATGAAATAAACAATCAATCAATCATACTCTCCCAAACCTATCAGGTTCAATACTCAAAATGCTTGTTAGCTTTCACATTGAATAGAGCCACCTAGAGCGCCTATCTGTCAGGAGATTTAAAGGAAATGAGGAATCTGGCCAGAATTTGAAGGAGAGCCCTGTAAGAGATCCTGATGTATATGGTACTTGTTAAACATGGATTTGGGAGTCACAGGTCATGGGTTCTAATCCTGCCTCCACCACTTGTCTGCTGTGTGATCTTGGGCAAGTCACTTAACTCTCTGTGCCTCAGTTACCTCATTTGTAAAATGGGGATTAAAAGTGTGAGTCCCTTGTGGGACAACCTGATTGCCCTGTATCTACCCCAGCGCTTAGAACAGTGCTTGGCACATAGTAAGCGCCTAACAAATGCCATAATCATTATTATTATTGTTATTTTTATTATTATTATTATCAAAGCAGGAGTAAGTCTTCCCTTCCAAGTCAGTGTGTCAGTACTGGGAGTCAGAAAGACCTGGGTTCTAATCGTGGCTCTGCCACTTGTCTGCTCTGTGACCTTGGGCAAGACACTTCACTTCTCGGTGCCTCAGTTCCCTCATCTGTCAAATGGGGATTAAGACCGTGAGCCCCATGTGGGGCAAGAACTGTGTCCAACCTGATTAGCTTGTATCTATCCCAAGCGCATAGAACGGTGCCTGGCACACAGTAAGCACTTAACAAATAACATTAAAAAAAAGAATGTAAAGGTATATGCAAATTTATGATTATATATGTGCATATCTTATGATTAATCCATATCTTATTCTTAGATTCGGGACCTGCCTTGCCTTGCCTTAAGTTGGCAGCAGCCCTAGAGAATCCAGAATAGAGCTAGAACACCCCTGGTCTAAGGACTCCAAGTGGGGCTAGTTTGAAAATTCCCTGTTGAGCAGTCCCAAGTCCATAGGATGGTGGTTCCCTAAATACTAATGGAGATGTACCCCAAAATCCAGCCAAGATGTGCTCCTCGAAAATGTGGGTGTATCATGAATGGACTATACTTTCCCATAGATTTACATGGTATAAATTGACATCTGTTCCAAAACCTCCGGAAAAATCACTTGGAATTCCTTTATGTCCTACATACTGTTAAAATCATGACTACACAATTGTTTATCCTTTGAAAAAATAATTCAAAGCATAGCATTATAACATTAAATGTGGGATGGTAGTATGATTGTGAGTCTCTGTAGGAAGCTGTAAAGAACAAAGCTTGTTCTCCCCATTTTGTTAGTGGTTTTTCAAATTGAGTGAAGGTGTTGTCCAAATCAAGTTAAACAATAGACTTCTGTTCTTCATAAAGTATCCTTTAGCAGGCCAACCTCTTCTGAGCACCTTTAGGCAACTTTGAACTTCGAACTGGAAGCAGCGTGGCCTAGTGGATAGAGCATGGGCCTGGGAATTGGGTTCTAATCCTGGCTCTGCCAGCTGTCTGCTGTGTGACCTTGGGCACGTCACTTTGCTTCTCTGTGCTTCAGTTCCCTCATCTGTAAAATAGGGATTAAGACTGTGAGCCCCATGTGGGAGAGGGACTTGGTCAAACATGATTAGCTTATCTCTACCCCAGCGCTTAGAACGTTGCCTCGCACGTAGTAAGCACTGAATGAATACCATAAACTTTAAATGTTTTCGATCAGGGTCTTCTTCAATCATTTTTATAAGTGATTCTCAATATGTTATAAATTCATCCTCTTTCCTTAAAACTGATGCAAGACATCTAAATCCCAAGATCTTAGCCGGATCAAGAGAGACCAAAACTTCTTCATCTGTTTTGCTTTGCCGCATCGGCTCGATAAGTTACTAGGGGAATAATGGTTCTCTCCCCAGGTAATGTAATGTGGGGTGGTGGGAACTTGCGGGAGTGTACCAAACCATAATAAAGATGGTATCTCCTGGTGATATGTATCCTGTAGATACATACATCAGGTTTAAAGCACTCACTCACCTTGCCCCACTTCTTCCTTACCTCCCTGTTTTCCTTCTAAACCCAACCCGCACACTTTGCTCCTCTAATTCTAACCTCGATTAATTCTGCACCTCGATTTCATTTATCTCACCACCAGCCTCTCGCCCACATCCTGCCTCTGGCTTAGATCACCCTCCCCCTTCATAGCTGACAGACGATCGCTCTCCCCACGTTCAAAACCTTATTGAAGGGACATCTCCTCCAAGAAGCCTTCCCCATTTAGGCCCTCATTTCCGCTTCTCCCTTTCCCTTCTGCATCGCCCTTGCACTTGGAATTACAGCCTTTACTTACCTCTCCGTCAACCCTAGAGAATTTATGTATATGTCCATAATTCATTTATTGATATAAATGTCTGTTTCCTCCTCTAGACTGTAATCTTGTAGTGGGCAGGGAATGTGTCTACCACCTCTGTTATATTGCACTCTCCCAAGTGCTTAGTAGAGACTGCCCAGGTCATTTTTCTACAAAAACTTTCAGTCTAGGTAAGCACTCAATAAATATGATTGTTTGGGAGGCAGTAACTTGAGGTAGCCATTCATCAATTCTATGTCGGTTAGGTCTCAGGAGGTCAGGGAGCATAATTGTGAGCTGACAACCATTTGGCTCCGCGCATTCAACCCCTGGTCCACGATCAAATCTCTTAAGGCAAGGAGCTTTCCAAGAATTTTCTAAGCAAAAAATAACCACCAAACTAAACTTTCTTCAAACCGTGATTAATGCTCTTGACAGTACACTGGCTTCCACACTGAGTCAAGTAAACAGTTGTTTACTTGACTGTATATATGTATATATGGTATATATGTATATATGGTTGTACATATTTATTACTCTATTTATTTATTTATTTATTTATTTTACTTGTACATTTCTATCCTACTTATTTTATTTTGTTGGTATGTTTGGTTCTGTTCTCTGTCTCCCCCTTTTAGACTGTGAGCCCACTGTTGGGTAGGGACTGTCTCTATGTGATGCCAATTTGTACTTCCCAAGCACTTAGTACAGTGCTCTGCACATAGTAAGCGCTCAATAAATACGATTGATTGATTGATTGATTGATTAAGTTGACTGGATATCCCTGAAGAGCTTCTCTAGATGAGGGCGAATGCAGACGGAGGCTTCAGAGGGAGTCGACCTTCCTCCAGGCTCTCTGTAGCCCTTCTTGTGTAAAACCAGGTTCCTCTTCATCAGCTTCAATGACTTCAGTCAGTCGTATTTATGGAGGGCTTACAATGTGCAGAGCACTGTACTAAGCACTTGGGAGAGTATTATATAGCAGAAGTCGCAGACATGTTCCCAACCTGTAATGAGCTTAAGGTCTAGAGGAGGAGACAGACATTAACATCATTTGTCTTCCCCCTCTACACCACAGCTCTTACTCTTTGCTTTTCCCGTATCCTTGACTCTTGCTTCCAAGACATTGCATTCACCTTCTTCACCCCTAAAATTGCCCTCCATGCTTCTCTGAACTCCCTGTTCTCCTGTAAAGCCTCCTAAAATGTCACCTCTTCGAGGAGGCATTCCCTAATTAATCCCACATTTTTTAAAAAATGGTATCTATTAAGCACTTACTATGTGGTATTTGTTAAGCACTTAGTATGTGCCAGACGCTGTTCTAACTACTGGTGTATACACAGGCTTATCAGGATGGGCACAGTCCCAGTCCCATATGGAGCTCATAGTCTTAATCACCACTTTTTTTTTTAATGGCATTTGTTAAGCGCTTACTATGTTCCAGGCACTGTTCTAAGCGTTGGGGTAAATACAAGGCAATCAGGTTGGACACAGTCCCTGTGCTGCATAGGGCTCCCAGTCTTAACCCCCATTTCACAGATGAGGTAACTGAGGTCCACAGTAGTGAAGTGACTTGCCCAAGGTCACACAGCAGACAAGTGGCAGATCTTAGAATCCAGGTCCTTCTGTCTCCCAGGCCTGCACTCTATCCACTAGGTCACATCCCTTCTCTGAT
This sequence comes from Tachyglossus aculeatus, assembly GCF_015852505.1. NCBI lineage: Eukaryota > Metazoa > Chordata > Mammalia > Monotremata > Tachyglossidae > Tachyglossus > Tachyglossus aculeatus. The sequence goes on from NC_052083.1 coordinate 28,769,823, forward strand.
TATGCCGTCTTTATCATGCCGTCCCACTAATATTATTATTCCACACTCATGTATTTATCTGATAATTCATCTGCTCACCTGTGACTATAAATTATGGCTATTCTCTCCCTCTTAATTATGATATATTTATATCTGTTGTCCCCCCCCATTAGATGTAAGTTCCTTGAGGGCAGGTTTTATATCTTTTGCTTCTTTCATTTATTATCTGAAACCCCAATTCAGGACTCTGCAAACACTAGAAACTCAGTAAATACTGTCAATGTGTATATTTGCACAAACACTATTTAATAGACGAGGCAAGAGCACTTACTGTGTGCGGAGCACTGTACTAAGTGCATAAGAGAGTACAATATAAGAATTAGAGAAGCAGTGTGGCTCAGTGGAAAGAGCCCAGGCTTGGGAGTCAGAGGTCATGGATTCTAATCCCGGCCCTGCCTCTGGTCAGCTATGTGACTTTGGACAAGTCACTTCACTTCTCTGGGCTCAGTTCCCTCATCTGTAAAATGGGGTGAAGACTGTGAACCCCACGTGGGACAACCTGATTACCTTGTATCCCCTGAAGTGCTTAGAACACTGCTTGCTTGGCCCATAGTAAGCACTTAACAAATGCCATCATTACTATTATTATTATTATAAACAGACAAATATTAAGTTGTTTCACTGATTTGAAGAGTGATCATAGTCCATTTCCAATCACTATTAGATATTAGATTATCTAATTGTTTAATTATCTAATATTAGATAAATGGAAATAATCTATTTAGCATAAATAATAGCAAAATTCTAGTTTGGTAGGTTTTTGCTGAGTATGATGTGAGAGAACACTGAATGTTAAGCCTTTTATGTACAAATGTGTAAAAAAATGAATGGAAAATTGGTAATTATTGATATATATTTGCAGTGCTGTTTGATCAGGTAGAGGAACTAATTAAGAGTGGTGACCAGGGAGAGTAGTAGGCGAGGGGAAGGTGAAGTTTCTAACAACCACTTCTTGGGGAAAGACAAGAAGCTGCAGGTACTGTTAGAAAAGAGGAAGCTAGAAGATTCTGAAACCTGTACAGTATTTAGGTAGGAGTCTTGGTCATATTAAAGAGGCACAAAACCCAGGAAAGCCACTTTAGAGAAATGTTTTTGGAATATAGCTGCAATTCAGGAGCAGGAATGAGAAAAGAAAGCTTTCCAGGAGTTCTTTAAAGACGAAAAGGCAAGGTTTAAAAAAAGGAGAGCGAGAAAGAGAGAGAAGATGGAATAGCATAAAGACACTGAGAGGGATAGCAGAGAGGGTAGAGGAGAGAGAGACAGACAGGTAGAGGAGGAGAGCTCATTGGGAACTAGACTGTGAGCTTGTTGTGGGCAGGGATTGTCACTCTTTATTGCTGTACTGTACTTTCCCAAGCTCTTAGTACAGTGCTTTGCGTGCAATAAGTGCTTAATAAATGTGATTGAATGAGTGAGTGAGAGAGACAGAAATGGGAGGGGAGGGACAAGCGTTAAGGCAGTCAGAGAAAAAGCCTGGGAGTCAGAAGGACTTGGATTCTAATCCCGGCTCTGCCACTTGTCTGCTATGTGGCCTTGGGCAAGTCACTTCACTTCTCTGTGCCTCAGTTACCTCAGCTGTACTATGGGGATTAAGACCGTGATCCAACCTGATTACCTTGGATCTACCCCAGCACTTAGAACAGTGCCTGGCACATAGTAAGCGCTTAACCAATACCTTAAAAAAGAAAAAAAAAAGACCGAAGGAAAGGAGAATGTGAAACGGGAATGAGAAGGGTGAGGAGGGAAGGCGGGATCGGAGGAAAAGGGGTATAGAGACAGAGGAAGAAAAACATAGAGAAAAAGATAAAAGGAGAGAGAAAGAGAGCCAGGTCAATAGAAGGTCATGGGAGAGAGGAGAAGAGAAGCAGCGTGGCTTAGTGGAAAGAGCACAGGCTTGGGAGTCAGAGGTCATGGGTTCAAATCCCGGCTCTGCCACTTGTCAGCTGACTTTGGGCAAGTCACTTAACTTCTCCGGGCCTCAGTTCCCTCATCCATAAAATGGGGATTAAGACTGTGAGCCTCACGTGGGACGACCTGATAACCTTGTATCTATCCCAGCACTTAGAACGGTGCTCGGCACATGGTAAGCGCTTAACAAATATCATTTTATTATTATTATTATTCTTAAGAGAGGTTAGGGATTAAAAAGTGTCAATCTTCAGTAGTGTTTATGGAGTGTTTCCTGTATGTCCAGCACTGCACTAAGCACTTGGGAGAGTACAATACAGTTTGTAGACATGATCTATGCCTACAAGAAGCTTACGGGCTACTGGGAGGGAAAGAATGCCAGGAAAAGAAAAAAGGAAACAAGACAAAGGGAAAGAAGGAGGAAAAATACAGAATCTAGGCCAAGGCACAGACTGCATATTTACAACAGTACGTATTATAATGCTAAAGCTACTTGGAATGGGTATGTAGCCAGTGAAATACAATCACCCTGAGACAAAAATAAAACCCTTTCAAAACATATAATGCAATCGATTATCTTTATCTGGTTGGTTTAACTCCCTCAAATTTTCACCACTAACCACACAGACTGCACTATTCTCTTGAGGAAGGTGACTGAGGACTGAAATAAAATCTGGCAATATTTGGCAAGGTCTTAACCTTCAGACGGAGGATCAGTGTGATTTGAGATCCAGAAAAATCCCAGTGGATCATCTCTTCTCCCAAATGATTGGCACCTTGCCCTGTGAGTATTTCAGAAAACCAAGATTTTGAGCATGCTCAGTGGGTGCTGTTTCCTGTCCACTGAATAGCACTTCAAAATTGACTTCACACAAGTCAGAGCCCCCAGTTCTCATTTGGGATGCTCTATGTGCTGATTCTGAAGGTCTGATGTTTGCAGTAACCTAAGGGCAACTTTTTCTCCACATCTTTAAAGTGCTGTAGTTGATTAGCGCTTAGAAATGTATCTGCCTACCAAACATAGCTTCTGTTATTGTTCTTACCAGTGTTCCTTATTTCCCTTGGCTCAGGCCCAAACTGGCTTCCGGTCGCTAAGATCCCTTTTAAAATATCTATTGGATGACACTTTTTAAGCTCCGTTTGAGTGTAGGTACAGGAGAGTTCAGTCAGCTTCTTCAGCAGAGCACAATAATCATTGAAAAAAAAGTATATATATATATATACAGATACATTCATATAGGTAGATTGATAGATATAGACAGATATGATTCTCTTGCTGCCAAATCCAAGCACTTGTATTTAGTTTACATATTTTGTCTTAACCCTAGTGAAGTGTTCAGTATGATTTAGATCCACCCCTGCCTTCCCCATCCCAGAATCCTTCACCGTGCTCTGGGAAATGCAATCCACAACACCACAGATATTTCACATCTGTGTTTGTTGTATGATTAAAAAAGTAAAACAAAACAAAAAACCCTATCCCTCAAACTCCCCCTGGCCCAAACCTTACAGAGATTGCTGGCGAACACAGAAATTCGCGTAAACACTTCCAAAAATGCTCTTGCTTCTTAACTACACTGCAATTTGAAACAGTACCTCTGAGGCTAAAGCAAACTTCAGTTCCTCCCTGCTGCAGTGTATAGAGCTTTAGAGTACTCTATGTAGAGCATAAGAAAAACAGGGAGACTTTGGGGTATCCTTGAATCGCTTCTTGGCTGACAAAGACGAGGCTGGTTTCTGATTTATTATCCCACAAGCATATTACTATTCTGAGCCCACTAGAGCTCCCTAGCTGTTATAGTCTATTGCTGTAATGAATTCATGACTGCAGATAGATCTGAACTATTTTACAAAACGTTTTTAATTTAGAAAAATTAAAACCATTGAGATTGGGCAGAAAGTTCCGTATCTTCTAGTATTTTCACCAATAATACTTACCTTGTGGTTCCGGTGTAGGAACGGCTAAATTTTAACTGGATTGAATGAAGGCCCCTTTTTCTCTCACAGAACAAGTCAAAAATATGAAGTTTATGTGAACGTGTGCTTCTGTGGAACTAGGAGAGAGACAGAAGTGGGAGAGGAGGGAGAAGCTTTAAGACAGTTACTGTCAGAGAAGAAAAAGGACCAAGAGAGAGGCAAAGAATGTCAGGAGGGGGGAAAGATCAATAAATCGAATAATCAGTGTATTTATTGAGTATTTATTGTAAGCAAGGCACTGTTCTAAGCTCTTTGGAGAGTACAACACAATATACCAGATACATTCCCTACACAAAATGAGTTTACAGTCTAGAGGGAAAGATAAGAAAAACTAGTTCCATAGCTATCTGCTATATATCCTGGCACAAAATTTACTCAGAAACTGTGTGGCCAGCAGGAAGGGCAGAGGTCAGAGTTATTATTATTATATTATTGTCATTGCTATTACTGTTATTGTTATTACTGTGTTGAATGCATACCGTGTGCCTCGGGATTGAAAAGAAACTGGGGTAATCAGGTCCCACGTAGGGGTCACAGTCTAAGTAGGCGGGAGAACAGGTATTGAATCCACATTTTTCTGATGGGGAAACTGAGGCCCAGAGAAGTGAAATGATTTGCCCAAAGTCAACAGCAGGCAAGAGGCAGAGGTAGGATTAGAACCCAGGTCCTCTGACTCCCGGGCCCAGGCTCTTTCCACTAGGGAATATGACGTTCCCTCAAGTGCCACACTTTTTTTGCCCACGGCCGACTTTGGTTAAACGTTTTTAGCAGCCACCTCAGAGCAGCGACGAATGCGAAGGGTAGTATGGACCATATTGACCATGCCCTCAGGGGTTAAAGGATATGTCCTCCCCTGCTTCTGTGAATGAGAGGCCTGGGATTAAACAGGAGAGTGGGTGATCGGAAGACAGGCCCCCATTGTTGGCAGCCTCTCTCCACCCCTCCTGCAGAGAAAATCGCTCCTCCCAAGGATGTACACTCATTGTAGACAGGGAATGTGTCTGTTTATTGCTGTATCGTACTGTCCCAAGCATTTAGTTCAGTGCTCCGTGCACAGTAAGCACTCAATAAATAAGATTGAGTGAGTGAATGAATAACGCTAAACAAAATGACACTAAGAGGAAGAAGGCCTGGATCAGGAGGCAGGGTATGCAGTAGCGAGAGGGAAAAGAAGCGGGCCAAACCACCGTCCTTCCTGTCCCAGAAGCGTACAATCTTGGGGTCATCTTTGACTTCTTGCATTCTTTGACCCTTCCCTTTCAGTCTGTTGTGAAATCCTTCCAGCCGGTTCGTTCTCCTCAGCGTCTTGCTCTTTTTCTGTTCTGTTACTTCATTCATTCATTCATTCAATTGTATTTATTGAGCGCTTACTGTGTGCAGAGCACTGTACTAAGCGCTTGGGAAGTACAAGTTGACAACATCTAGAGACGGTCCCTACCCAACAACGGGCTCACAGTCTAGAAGGGGGAGACAGACAACAAAACAAAACATGTGGACAGGTGTCAAGTCATCAGAATAAATAGAAGTAAAGCTAGAGGCACATACTTGTTAGGCACTTACTCGGGGCCAGGCACTGTACTAGATGCAGGGGTAAAGGGGCGTGAGAGAGGAAATAGAAGGACACCCACTCTTTCAATCCTTCCTTCCCCGTCATCCCTGGTGATGGCCCTGGGCACTGCCCCCTTGCCCTGCCGTGTAGACAGCCTCATCTCCAGACTCTTGGCTGGGCAGCTGGGGTTGGGGAGAACCCTTGCGGGGTTTGAGCAGGGTTGTCCGTGCTTGACTGCAGTTATCTCTACCTCTGCCTGCTGCTGTCGCACGGCTCGGTGCCGAGCACGCTTGCCTGGTTTGCTCACGTGTGTGTGTCCGTGTGTATGTGTGGACAAGTGTCTGTTTGGCTCGGTTGCCCTTGCTTATGTCTTGCACTAAGCCACGCTGCTTCTCTCTGGGTGGTCATCGGTTCTAATCCCAGCTCCGCCCCCCCATTTTACCTCCTTCCCTTCCCCACAGCACCTGTATATATGTATATATGGTTGTACACATTTATTACTCTATTTATTTATTTTACTTGTACATATCTATCCTATTTATTTTATTTTGTTAGTATGTTTGGTTTTGTTCTCTGTCTCCCCCTTTTAGACTGTGAGCCCACTGTTGGGTAGGGACTGTCTCTATATGTTGCCAATCTGTACTTTCCAAGCACTTAGTCCAGTGCTCTGCACATAGTAAGCACTCAATAAATACGATTGATGATGATGATGGTGATGGTGTAACCTTGGCCAAGTCACTTCACTTCTCTGGGCCTCAGTTACCTCATTGGTAAAAATAGGGATTGAGACTGTGAGCCCCACATGGGACAGCAGCGGAGCTGGAATTAGAACTAATGTCCTTTGACCCCCAGCACCATGCTGTTTCCACTAGGCCATGCTGCTTCTCCAGTCTACTTTTCCTCTGTATTTGGCATTTTATATATTTTTAAAATATGTAATGTCTTTGTCTCCAAATTCTCTCTCTCTCTCCCTATCCACTTCCGTCTCCCTCGCCTGTTTTCTCTTCTTGGAACACTGTTTCCATTTCATAGCTGGCTCTGCCTCTGGCACCCGATTCAAGCAGGAAGAGCAGGCGAATCTCCATCTGTGCCCCACCCCTCCTCTCCGACTCGCCATCAAGCGCTTAGTACAGTGCTCTGCATATAGTAAGCACTCAAATACGATTGATTGATCTTTCTTCTCCAGGCCTCTGGCTCACTCCCGGCCGGCCCTGGGCCGCATCAGTTCTGGAGGTGTCACCAGGGGTGTGCCCCTGGCTAATCTCTTGCTGTCCTCTGCAAGCCTTTGGCTTCAGTCTCTGGCCGTCCCGCTCTTTCATATCTTTTTTGCCCCTGCATTCTAGGGACCCCACTCCCTCTCCACCCTGCCAACTCAAAATGAAAAGTTGGCCTCCCTCCTTGCCGGGGCAGGTGCAGGTGGAGCACTGGGGAGCCTGACTAGGTGCCAGAGAATTCATTCAGTTGTATTTATTGAGGCTTACTGTGTGCAGAGCACTGTACTAAGCGCTTGGGAAGTACAAATCGGCAACATATACAGTCCCTACCCAACAACGGGCCCACAGTCTAGAAGGGGGAGAGAAGCAGCGTGGCCTAGTGGCGTCAGAATAATAATAATAATAATAATAACGATGGTATTTGCTAAGCACTTTCTATGTGCCAAGCACTGTCCTAAGCGCTGGGGTAGATACAAGGTAATTTGGTCGTCCCATGTGGGGCTCACAGTCTTAATCCCCATTTTACAGATGAGGTAGCTGAGGCACAGAGAAGTTAAGTGACTTACCCAAAGTCACACAGCTGACAAGTGGTGGAACCGGGATTAGAACCCATGACCTCTGACTCCCAAGCCCGTGCTCTCTTCACTAAGCCACGCTGCTTCTCCCTGGGTGGTCATCGGTTCCAATCCCAGCTCCGCCACTTGTCTGCTGTGTAACCTTGGCCAAGTCACTTCACTTCTCTGGGCCTCAGTTACCTCATTGGTAAAATAGGGATTGAGACTGTGAGCCCCACATGGGACAGCAGCAGAGCCGGAATTAGAACTCATGTCCTCTGAACCCCCCAGCACCATGCTGTTTCCACTAGGCCATGCTGCTTCTCCAGTCTACTTTTCCTCCGTATTTGGCATTTTATACATTTTTAAAATCCCTGTTAATTTTTTCACATATTCTCCTCTTTCCATTTAAAGAAAATACGTTTTTTTTCCTGACTTGCTCTGCTTCTTTTTAAATGTGTACATTGTTTCTTCTGTTTATTTGATGTTCTATGAATACTCTCCTTAGTTTGAGGCCTTTTCTAATGTCTGAATGTCTACTTTTATCTCTCTCCATTGTCTCATCTCTTTCTCCTTGTCTCCTCTTTATCCATTACCTATCTTTGTCTGGATGTTTTTCCAAGAAAGAATGTGAAGTTTTCTGGGTCCCTCTCTCCCACTTTCTGTCTCTTTGTTGTTGTATTGTACTCTCCTAAGCGCTTATTACAGTGCTTTGCACACAGTAAGCGCTCAATAAATGCAATTGAACAAATGAGTGAACGAATATTGTGTTTTCCCCCCATGCCAGTGAGCTTTTTTATTTACTAATTTGGAATCAATGAAGTCTTTAACTTTTACAGACCTCACCCAGTTAACTGAATCTTTTTCTTCACTGAGAACTGCATCAATTGTTTTAGATACAGTCGGTGCATATCCTGAATTCACTTATGGAATTAAAGTATGCCGTCACAAAAGTAGTTCATCTGTTGAATTCAAACTCAGTGCTTTGCTTCTGCCTCCATGAATTTCTTGCCCAGAACAGCAGGCACAGGGAAGAAGGGGAACGCACCAGTGGAGACCCAGAACTCCGCTTTTGCAAGCCAGTGTCACTGCCACCAGAACCTATCTGGGACTTAATAATTCAGGATATGCATGTCCTAGAAATGCCTGTGGCACGGAAACTCCTCCCACATGGCTGAGTGGATAGATCACAAGAGTCAGAAGGTCATGGGTTCTAAACTTCACTTCTCTGGGCCTCATCTGTAAATGGGGATTAAGAGCGTGAGCCCTGTGTGGGAAAGGGACTGTGTCCAACCTAACTTGTATCTACGCCAGCGTTTAGAACAGTGCTTCACACATAGTAAGTGCTTCATAAATACCATAATTATCATTATTATTATTATTTTTAGGTCTGTGGGGGAGAGACAGGCTTGGATGGCCTTTTAGGGCCCCTCAGCTCTCTGCTGGCTCTCCTCAGCTCATTTCATTTTCCCCTGTCGATCCCCTTAGCTGCTTCTTCCTTTCTCCCTTAAGGAGCAAGGATGTTCTTTCAATTAAGCTGCCTAATTATCGGCTTCCTTCTCTACCTTGCCTCCTGTTCATGAGGAAGCGATAGAGCCCGGGCCAGGGAATCAGAAGGACCGTTCTCATCCCGGCTCTGCCGCTTGTGTGCTGTGTGATCTTGGGCAAGTCACTTCACTTCTCTGTGCCTCAGTTACCTCACCTCTAAAATCGGGTTTAAGACTGTGAGCTCCACGTGGGACAGGGACTGTGTCCAACTCAATTTGCTTGTGTTCATCCCAGCACTTAGTACGGTGCCTTGCACGTAGTAAGCGCTTAAATACCATAATCATTATTATTATTATTATTATGATAGAGTTGCCAACTTGTACTTCCCAAGCGCTTAGTACAGTGCTCTGCACACAGTAAGCACTCAATAAATATGAATGAATAGGCACAGTCTTCAGTGAACAGTCAGCAACAAAGAGAGGGAACAGGAAAACAGCACCCTTAGGCTAGGAAAAGATAATTGAAAAGGAGGATTATTTGAAAGAACCTCCCTGCTCTGGCTTCCACCAAACATCTCTTTCTCATCCCCATGCTCTGAGACCCTCTCATTCGTTCCTTCATTCAGTCATATTTATTGAGTGCTTACTGTGCATAGGGCACTGTGCTAAGCACTTGAGAGAGTACAATACAACAATAAGCAGACACATTCCCTGCCCTCACCTTCCCTTCCCCAGGCCCATTTCTCTTCCCTCCAGTTACTTACTCGGGACCCAGGAGGTGAAAGTTTATTGATTATTTTTTTTTCCAGAATCAAGAAATCACTGGCTTCAACCGAGGTGATGCGTTTCAGATATATCGATCGGAGGCCGATCTGCTATGAAACAGCATGTTTGTCGGGGCCTCCAGTGGCCCTAGGCTGTTTTTAGTGCCTGTCTCCTTGGGCGGGAGTTGGCCAGTAAAACAGCCAAAGATTGTTTCAAAGACAACCTTTTCTTTGTGGCATCAGGATGTGGTCATGTGGGGAGGGAAGCTGCAGTCAGGGCAGAAATAAAGATGATTTAGAAAGTACCAGGCTTTTGAAGCAATGACTTGTTTTAATCATTCATCCATTCACTTAGGTATGGTATTTGTTGAGCGCCTACTATGTGTCCGGCCCTGTTCTAAGGGCTGGGGAGAGATGTGAGTTAATCAGGTCAGATACAGGGGAAGCAGCGTGGCTCAGTGGAAAGAGCCCGGGCTTTGGAGTCAGAGTTCATGGGTTCGAATCCCGGCTCCGCCACTTGTCAGCTGTGTGACTTTGGGCAAGTCACTTCACTTCTCCGGGCCTCAGTTACCTCATCTGTAAAATGGGGATTAAGACTGTGAGCCCCCTGTGGGACAACCTGATCACCTTGTAACCTCCCCAGCGCTTAGAACGGGGCTTTGCACATAGTAAGCGCTTAATAAATGCCATTATTATTATACAGTCCCTGACCCATGTGGAGATCGCAGTGTAAGGGTTCAGGGTGGCTTTCCTCCCTACAGTTGTAAGAAAGGGAGAAAACATTCCCGGCCTGTGGATCTGACTCACACGATGATGATGATGATGATGATGATGATGGTATTTGTTAAGCGCTTACTATGTGCCAAGCACTGTTCTAAGCTCTGGGGAGTATACAGGTGATCAGGTTGTCCCATGTGGGGCTCACAAATCAATCCCCATTTTACAGATGAGGGAACTGAGGCCCAGAGAAGTGAAGTGACTTGCCTAAAGTCACACAGCTGACAAGCGGCAGAGTCGGGATTTGAACCCATGACCTCTGACTCCCAAGCCCGGGCTCTTTCCACTGAGCCACGCTGCTTCCCCATGGTGTAGTGGATACAGCCTGAGCCTGGGAGTCAGAAGGTTTTGGGTTCTAATTCTGGCTCCACCGCTTGTCTGCTGTGTGACCTCAGGCAAGTCACTTCAATCAATCAATCAATCAATCAATCATATTTATTGAGCACTTACTGTGTGCAGAGCACTGTACTAAGCGCTTGGGAAGTACAAGTTGGCAACATATAGAGACAGTCCCTACCCAACAGTGGGCTCACAGTCTAAAAAGGGGAGACAGAACAAAACCAAACATACTAACAAAATAAAATAAATAGAATATAGATATGTACAAGTAAAATAAACAAATAAATAAATAGAGTAATAAATATGTACAAACATATATACATATATACAGGTGCTGTGGGGAAAAGAAGGAGGTAAGATGTGGGGATGGAGAGGGGGACGAGGGGGAGAGGAAGGAAGGGGCTCAGTCTGGGAAGGCCTCCTGGAGGAGGTGAGCTCTCAGTAGGGCCTTGAAGGGAGGAAGAGAGCTAGCTTGGCGGATGGGCAGAGGGAGGGCATTCCAGGCCAGGGGGGATGACGTGGGCCGGGGGTCGATGGCGGGACAGGCGAGAACGAGGCACGGTGAGGAGATTAGTGGCAGAGGAGTGGAGGGTGCGGGCTGGGCTGTAGAAGGAGAGAAGGGAGGTGAGGTAGGAGGGGGCAAGGTGATGGACAGCCTTGAAGCCCAGGATGAGGAATTTCTGCCTGATGCACAGATTGATTGGTAGCCACTGGAGATTTTTGAGGAGGGGAGTAACGTGCCCAGAGCGTTTCTGGACAAAGACAATCCGGGCAGCAGCATGAACTATGGATTGAAGTGGGGAGAGACACGAGGATGGGAGATCAGAGAGAAGGCTGATGCAGTAGTCCAGACGGGATAGGATGAGAGCTTGAACGAGCAGGGTAGCGGTATGGATCGAGAGGAAAGGGCGGATCTTGGCAATGTTGTGCAGCCGAGACCAGCAGGTTTTCGTGACGGCTTGGATGTGAGGGGTGAATGAGAGAGCGGAGTCGAGGATGACACCAAGGTTGCGGGCTTGTGGGACGGGAAGGATGGTAGTGCCGTCAACAGAGATGGGAAAGTCAGGGAGAGGGCAGGGTTTGGGAGGGAAGACAAGGAGTTCAGTCTTGGACATGTTGAGTTTTAGGTGGTGGGCAGACATCCAGAAGGAGATGTCCTGAAGGCAGGTGGAGATGCGAGCCTGGAGAGAGGGGGAGAGAGCAGGGGCAGAGATGTAGATGTGGGTGTCATCAGCATAGAGATGATAGTTGAAGCCTTCACTTCACTTCACTTCACTTCACTTCACTTCACTTCTCTGTGCCTCGGTGACCTCATCTGGAAAATGGGGATTAAATCTGGGAGCCCCATGTGGGCCAGGGACTGTGTCCAACCCAATTTGCCTGTATCCACCCCAGCGCTTAGTACAGTGCCTGACACACTAAGTGCTTAACAAATACCAGAATTATTATTATTTTAGAAGTTTGTCATCACCCTCACGTTTCAGGTAAAAAATGTGCCCTAAAAGGGAAAGAGAGACTGGCCCACTTTGAAGAGACGAGGAATGAACTTAGACTGCAAGCACATAGAGCAGTGCTCGAAACCTAGTGAGCGCTTAGTAAATGCCATTATTATCATAAACAAACAGTAGGGTTGGGAAAGAAGAGCCTGGCAAGATTTCCTGACATGGAGGCCTTTCCAAAAGTCATTATGTTCCTGGTGAAGTAATTCCCCTATTAGAGATCAGTCTCTGTGATGGAGAGGAGCCTGGGAATTGGAGAATTTAAGTGGGGCTATGTTTTGGGAAGTCAGAAGGGAAGGAGTTCCTGGAAAATGGACATGTCAGATGCTTTGTGGAGAGATGCGAACTCTCAGTAGTAGAGGGTGCAGGGAGAAGAGGGGCAAGAGTTACCCATGTAGAAAGAGTCAAGGTAGAACCCTAGGGTCATTCATTCATTCATTCAATTGCAATTTCATTCATTCATTCATTCAATTGCAATTATTGAGCACATACCGTGTGCAAAGCACCGTACTAAGTGCTTGGGAGAGTACAGTATAACAATTAAGAGACACTAGGTTCCCTTCCAGCCCAGAAATACAAAGAAGGTTCAGCCACCGGAGCAAAAGAAACTCCTATTTCTTGCAAACATCCCCAAAGTGCTTAGTACAGTGTATGGCACCCAGGGGGTGCTCAATAAATGTCATCGCTACTACTCTCTGATTAAATGAGCGCGTTGTGCACAGGGAATGTTTCTACTAACTCTGCTGTGTTGGACACTCCCAAGCGCCTAGTACAGTGCTTAGCACGCAGTAAACGCTCAATAAACATCACTGATTGCTTCATCATCATCAATCGTATTTATTGAGCGCTTACTATGTGCAGAGCACTGTACTAAGCGCTTGGGAAGTACAAATTGGCAACATATAGAGACAGTCCCTACCCAACAGTGGGTTCACGGTCTAAAAGGGGGAGACAGAGAACAAAACCAAACATACTAACAAAATAAAGTAAATAGAATAGATGTGTACAAGTATCTGTACAAGATATGTGCTTCATTCATTCATATATTCAGCCGTATTTATTGAGTGTTTACTAAGTGCAGAGCACAGTACTAAGCACTTGGGAGAGTACAGTATAACAATAAGGAGACAAATTATCTGCCCACAGTGAGCTTACAGTCTAGAGGGGGAGACAGACAGTAATAGAAATAAATCAATTACAGATATGGACGTAAGTACTGTGGGGCTGGGAGTGGGGATGAATAATGGGAGCAAGTCAGGGTGACAAAGAAGGGAGTGAAAGATGAGGAAAGGAGAGCGTAGTCAGGGAAGGCCTCTTGGAGGAGTCATTGAAACTCAATAACTTCTGCTTTCAATCCTCTTTTGAAAATATTCTTCTCTCTTTTCACTTCTAATTCTCCTTATCTTTTTTCTCTCTTCCATGGAGTGCCATGCTTTGTGTAGGTTTTTCGATCAACACATTTGACTTTTCTGATTTCTTAGAGGACTGATTCTTGGCCTGAGAGAGCAGGCGAACCGAGGAAGAGGTTTGCAAGGGAAGTGAAAATAGAGGCGCTTTCCAAATAAAGCAAATGGGTTTAGGAGAGAGCTGGGGAAAAAGCTAGAACAGATTGTCTACTGACTGGATTGTGCAAGCTACTCTATGGTATCTCGTTTGCAACTGTCTGGTCTGCTGGCGCAGTCTGGATTAAAGTTCAGTGGGAAGGTTGAGTAACATCTAATTTTTTAATTGAATGGCATATTGTGAGAGTATAAAATGCAGATATTTAATAAAAGAGCTATTGTATGGACAGGGAATGAATCTGTTATAATAATGTGCCCATTATAATAATAAAAATAATATATGTTATTCGTTAAGGGTTTACTATGTGCCAAGCACTGTTCTAAGCGCTGAGGTAGATGCATGGTATTCCGGTTGGAGATAGTCCCCGTCCCACCCAGGGCTCACAGTTTTAATCCTCATTTTGCAGATGAGGGAACTGAGGCACAGAAAAGTGAAGTGACTTGTCCAAGGCCACACAACAGACATAGTGGCTAGAGTCTGGGACTGGGAGTCAGGAGGTCATGGGTTCTAATCCTAGCTCCACCACTTGTCTGCTATGTGATCTTGGGCAACTCCTTTCACTTCTCTGGGCCTCAGTTACCTCATCTGTGAAGTGGGGATTAAGACTGGGAGCCCTATGTGGGACAGGGACTGTATCCAACGTGATTTTCCTGTACCTCCCTCAGTACAATGCCTGGACCATCATAAGTGCTTTAACAAATACCACAGTTATTATTACTTTCTTGCTGGGCCACTGGGAAACTCTAGTAGGCTACAGGCGTCTTCCAACGCCCTAGAGACAATCGTTCAAAAATTGCTGTGTGCAGATGACTCCTCCCTGGAGGGACACACCGAAGAAGACACACAACCTGCTTCACCAAAAGGTGCTACAGACCGACAGTACGACACACGGAAACTGTGGTAACAATCCATCAGCGTTACACACATCCGAAGCTCTTCATTGGTTAACCTGGAAGTGTTCAAACTTTGAATTTCTCCCCCAGCTGGGGCTTTGGTTCAAACGGAGGGGATGTGGGTTATGAAACCCTTCCCGTGAACACCGCGTTTTTCTCTGCCCCTCTTCGGAGTACAGGCGAAATGTTCTGAGCAGGAATTACAACTTCTTGCGCGGCGGAAAGGCTGGGGAACTTCCTGAATTCATCATCATCATCATCATCATCATCATCATCATCATCAATCGTATTTATTGAGCGCTTCCTATGTGCAGAGCACTGTACTAAGCGCTTGGGAAGTACAAATGGATGCAAGACGGCCCTTCAGGAAGGTTGACCAAAACATCAGAGCGAGAGACGGTGCCTGTGGAGAGAACGCTGGACTGGGCAGGGCCTAGAGAGGAAAGACTAGCATTCAGATTCTTTAGATTGGGCCTCTGCATCTTCCCAGTAACCCCAGCCGCTTTTCTGAGCAGCTAGAAGGTAGCGGCTATATCCGTGAACTCAGAGGATGAGAAAGGGGTTGGAGTTGCAACTGGTTTTTGGGTTTTTTTGGTATTTTTTAAGCGCTTACTACGTCAGGCACTGTACTCAGCGCTGGGGTAGATCCAAGCTAATCAGGTTGGACACAATCCCTGTCCCACATGGGGCTCCCAGTTTTTATCCCCATTTTACAGATGAGGTAACAGAGGTCCAGAGGAGTTAGGTAACTTGCCCAAGGTCACACAGCAGACAAGTGGCGGAGCCGGGATTAAGACCCAGGTCTTTCTGACTCCCCTATCCACCAGGCCATGCAGCAATTAAGGAACCGGTCCAGTCCAGCAAGGAAGTATTAGAGAGCTGGATGCCATGTCTTAAATGAGTGGGAGAGGAAGTTAATTATCTATGGCATTTATTAAGTGCTTATTATGTGCTGACATTATATATTTATTGCACATTTATTTGTAACCATCCTTAGGTCTTGTTTGTATGTGCGTATGTACATTTGTGCATTCATTTGTTGATTCTGCTTCCGCTGTTGGTGAATATTTTTCAGCCTCCCCTATTAGAGTGTAATCATCATCATCATCATCATCATCAATCGTATTTATTGAGCGCTTACTATGTGCAGAGCACTGTACCAAGCGCTTGGGAAGTACAAATTGGCAACATATAGAGACAGTCCCTACCCAACAGCGGGTTCACAGTCTAAAAGGGGGAGACAGAGAACAAAACCAAACATACTAACAAAATAAAATAAAAAGAAGAGATATGTACAAGTAAAATAAATAAATAAATAAATAGAGTAATAAATATGTACAAGATATATTGATTGGTTGGTAGCCACTGGAGATTTTTGAGGAGGGGAGTAATATGCCCAGAGCGTGTCTGGACAAAGATAATCCGGGCAGCAGCATGAAGTATGGATTGAAATGGAGAGAGACACGAGGATGGGAGATCAGAGAGAAGGCTGATGCAGTAATCAATCAATCAATCAATTGTATTTATTGAACACTTTATGCAGGGCACTGTACTAAGTGCTTGGGAGAGTACAATATAACAGAGTTGATAGAGACATTCCCCACCCATAGAGAGCTCACTTATATTGTACGTTCTCAAGTGCTTAGTACTGTGCATTGCTCCCAGTGGGCGTTCAGTAAATATCATTAGCATTTCTATTTGGGATATCATGAGGGTTTGCAGGAACACAACCATCATGTCATATGAGAAATGCCTGTCCTGTTAAAATCAACAAAAGTTTCTGAATGAGAGAGGTAAAAACAAAATCATACTGGGATTATTTTGCAACAAACCATAAGTGGTGCAGTGTGATACAGTAAACATTAGTTAGTCATTCGTATTTTTTGAGCACTTATTGTGTGCAGATCATTGTACTAAGAGATTGGGAGAGTACAATAAAATAATAAACAGACATATTCCCTGCCCACAGTGAGTTCACCATTTAGAGGAGACAGACATTAATAGAAATAATTAAATTACAGATATGGACATAAGTGCTGTGGGACAGGGAAGGAGGATGAATAAAGGGAGCAAGTCGGGACCATGCAGAACTAGCCTTCATCATCATCATCATCAATCGTATTTATTGAGCGCTTACTGTGTGCAGAGCACTGTACTAAGCGCTTGGGAAGTACAAGTTGGAAACATATAGAGACAGTCCCTACCCAGCAGTGGGCTCACAGTCTAAAAGGGGGAGACAGAGAACAAAACCGAACATACTAACAAAATAAAATAAATAGAATAGAATAGATATGTCCAAGTAAAATGAATGAATAAATAAATAGAGTAATAAATATGTACAAGCATATATACATATATACAGGTGCTGTGGGGAAGGGAAGGAGGTAAGATGGGGGATGGAGAGGGGAACAAGGGGGAGAGGAAGGAAGGGGCTCAGTCTGGGAAGGCCTTCTGGAGGAGGTGAGCTCTCAGTAGGGCCTTGAAGGGAGGAAGAGAGCTAGCTTGGCGGATGGGCAGAGGGATTGGGGGCATTCCAGGCCCGGGGGATGACGTGGGCCGGCGGTCGATGGCGGGACAGGCGAGAACGAGGTACGGTGAGGAGATTAGCGGCGGAGGAGCGGAGGGTGCGGGCTGGGCTGGGGAAGGAGAGAAGGGAGGTGAGATAGGAGGGGGCGAGGTGATGGACAGCCTTGAAGCCCAGGGTGAGGAGTTTCTGCCTGATGCGCAGATTGATTGATAGCCACTTTCAGTGCCGAGTCAGAGATGCAACCATTTCTGTCAGAAGTATTTGATAATGGGAAAACTAGCAAACTTTGGTTTTACTAACACTTCTCTCCTTGGTGCTCCTCTTATCTTTCTGGCCAGTCTTTCTCAATCTCTTTCACTGGCTTTTCCTCTGCCTTCCACCACCTAGTTGTTTGGGTCCTTCAAGACTGTTCTTGGTTCCCTGCCTTCTCACTTTACACTCATCCTTTTGGGGAGCACATTCATTCCCATGTCTTCAGTTACCACCTCTAGACAGATGAATCCACAGAAGCGCTAGCCTCTATCCTCTGCAATCTCACATTCCGTCCTGTCTGGGGGAAAATCTCCTCACAGATGGGGCCCCTTAAGCTCAATATGTCCAAAACTGAGCTTCTCTTATGCCCTCTCAAAGCCTCTCCTCCAGCTAACATTCCATCACAATTGACAATACCACCATCCTCCCATTATTTGAAGCTCCCACCCATGATTGATTTCTCCTCTTTCAACCCTGCTTTTCAGTCTGTTACCAAATTCTTTCAGTTTTTCCTCTGTGACATTTCCAGAAATCTATCTGTTTCTCTCTGTCCAAATGACAACAGACTGGTCCAGGTTCCTGTCATATTCATTCATTCACTCAATCATATTCATTGTGTGTTTACTGTGTGCAGAGCACTGTACTAAGCGCTTGGGGAGTACAAGTATATCCCCGATTAATGGGGTAGCTGTTTGGGTGGAGGGAAAAGTGTGGATTTTAGATATGCTGTGAAGGTTGAACTGACAGGATTTGGTGACAGATTGAATATATGGGTTGAATAATAATGATGGTATTTTGTTAAGCACTTACTCTTTGCCAAGCACTGTTCTAAGCACTGGGGTAGATACAAGGTAATCAGGTTGTCCCATGTGGGGCTTACAGATTTAATCCCCATTTTACAGATGAGGGAACTGAGGCACAGAGAAGTGAAGTGACTTGTCCAAAGTCACACAACTGATCAGTGATGGAGCCGGGATTAGAACCCATGACCTCTGACTCCCAAGCCCGCGGTCTTTCCACTAAGCCACGCTGCTTCACTGATAGAGATGGATCGAGGTTAACGCCAAGACTATGGATTTGTGAGAAAGGGAGCATGGTGGTGCCATCTATAGTGACAGGAAAGTCAGGGGAAGGACAGGGTTTAGGTGGGAAGGTAAGAACAGGTAAAATTTGAGGTTTAGGTGGGACAGCCAAGTAGAGATGTCCTGAAGGCAGGAGGAAATACGAGGCTGCAGAGAAGGAGAGAGATCAGGGCTGGAGATATAGATGGAGAATAGAAGGAGACTCAGGACTGTACCTTGAGGGACTCCTGCATTTAGGGGGTGGGAGGCAGAGGAGGAGCCCACGAAAGAGATCGAGAATGAGCAGTCAGAGAGATCGGAGGAGAACCAGGAGAGGACAGTGTCAGTGAAGCTGAGGTTGGATAATGTTCCCAGGAGAAGGGGGTGGTTGACAGCATTGAAGGCAGCTGAGAGGTCGGGGAGGATTAGGATGAAGTAGAGGTCGTTAGATTTGACAAGAAAGAGCTCATTGGTGCCCTATGAGATGGGACTATCTAAGGAGCGAAGGGGGCAGAAGCCAGATTGGAGGGGGTCACGGAGAGAACTGGAGGAGAGGAAGTGAAGACAGCAGGTGTAAGATGACTCGCTCAAGGATTTTGGAGAGAAATGGTAGTAGGGAAACGGGGCGATAACAGGAGGGAGCTGTGGGGTCAAGGGAGGGTTTTTTTAGGGTAGGGGAGGCATGACCATGTTTGAAAGCAATCAATCAATCGATCGTATTTATTGAGCGCTTACTGTGTGCAGAGCACTGTACTTAGTGCTTGGGAAATACAAGTTGGCAACATATAGAGACAGTCCCTACCCAACAATGGGCTCACCATCTAAAAGGGGGAGACAGAGAACAAAACCAAACATACTAACAAAATAAAATAAATAGAATAGATATGTACAAGTAAAATAAAGAAATACATTAATAAATAGAGTAATAAATATGTACAAACATATGTACATAAAAGCCACTGGACAACAAGCAGTTGGAGATGGTGGTCAGGGTGGGATGAATCATTGCTCTCCCAAGATTAAGTAGTGCTTAATAGGCGCTCAGTAGCCTTCATTGAGCTTCATTGAGAAGGATGAGGAGGATGAAGACGAAGAAATAAGGTAGGAGCTGAACAGAAATTGAATGTGCTTGGCTTCTCTTTTGTCATTTTTTAGGTCATGCTTTCCTGAAAATCACTTTGCAGTGGATGACAAGCGTATTTGCTGAGAGCAGATCTTGAGATTCTGTTAGGCCCAGGCCCGGGGAACAGATGAGAAAGAAGATGGTCCAGGTAAGGAAGAGGGAAAGGGGGAAGGAGCGACTCTTGTGAGTCGGGCCACGTGGAACTCTGCTCCGGACAGTGCTCTTCATGTACTAAGTGCTCAATAAATACCGTCGATTAATTGATTGATTGTCTGTTTCATAAATGAAAGAGCACTAAGCATTTTTCTCAATCGGTCAGTCATTCAGTTAGTTATATTTATTGAACGCTTACTGTGTGCAGAGCACTGTACTCAGAGCTTGGGAGAGTACAGTATAACAATGTAACAGACACATTTCCTGCCCTCAGTGAGTTTTGAGTCGAGGGATTCACCTAAATCAATGTCCAAAGAGGTGAATTGATTACATATGTCCTTTTCCAAACTATAATTTTTCCTTAAGCCTTCCTCACTCTAAAAGTATGATCATCTTTTCTTGACTTTGTCAAGAAACTGAAGAAGTAACTCTCGGCGTATCTTGTCTCAGTTTATCTGTCAGCTTCCAAGCATGTCAGAAAAACTTTCTGTCTTTTTTTAAAAAATTTCATTTGTATGAGGAAAAGAGGGATGAAGAAATATATCTTCTATAGGCAGAAAGTCTTCTATTTTGTTGATGAAATAATTCACAGAACTAAGAAATGCAAAGTTGATAGCAAGCCTTGATATAACTGGATTTCAATAAAGAATGAAACTAGCACTCATATTTTTCCATAAACAATGGCAGCTGAAGATGTCCTGTCCATCTTTAAACAAGGAAGTAAGAATATTTATATGCCAAGCATTGTTTATTTTCTCCCAAAAGAGGGATGTAAGCTGTTAATTGTGTGCCTATCATAGTTTATGCACTACAAGACAAAGAAGACTTGCGTTGGCTCTTCTATTGGTTAGTTCTCACTGTTTCTTTTTCTGGCTGACTCTGTAAGTAGGAACTTTCTCTGTAGGAAAGTTCCTTGGCACTCATCTTTTTAAGCATTAGTTTGCTCATCAACATGTGCAGATTTAATCATTTTGCGTATTAAGACCAAATACATGCAACAGGGTATGTGTAATTAGGAGAGCTATGTTTTTTATAAAAGAATATTGATAGCTTTATGACATTTACATTAATTATCAAGCCTCACTACTTAGCGGCAAAATGTTCATTCTGCCAAGGGGCCAGAAAAGCTGTGCAACCATATTTTTATGGCTTTAGTGTGCAGGAAATTGTTTTGCAACAATGCTCACGCACTAACTTTAATCTCACCATCATCAGCATCGTCTTCAAACCCAAAGGACCGGTATATATTTAAATATATACCAGAGAATAACGAAATGAATTGAAGTGTCACGGGTGGCTCTTGGGTTGAATTGACTCTAATCTAATCAGGTATGGTGGATCAATAGAGAAGGCTTCCTGGAAGTTATTATTATTAATAATAAGAACTACCATGGCTGTTATTTTTGTCATTATTAATAATAATGACAATAATAATAATTTTGATATTTCTTAAGTGCTTACTGTGGGTCAGGCTCATTGTTGGGTAGGGACCGTCTCTATATGTTGCCAACTTGTACTTCTCAAGCGCTTAGTCCAGTGCTCTGCACATAGTAAGCGCTCAATAAATACAACTGAATGAATGAATGAATGAATAAAAGGGCCTAGGGTGTCAGTTTGGATTGATTTGTCAGTAAAGGGGAAGAGGAAGATGCCCAGAGGTGAACCCATTTTGGTTATGCTTTTGAAGCGCCATGGCCTAGTGACAGGAGCCTGGGCCTGGGAATCAGAGGATGTGGGTTCTAATCCTGGCTCTGCCACATGTCTTCTGTGTACCTTGGGTAAGTTGCTTCACTTCTCTGTGCCTCAGTTACCTCATTTGCAAAATGGGGATTAAGACTGCAAGCCCATGTGGGACAAAGACTGTGTACCTGATTAGTACGGTGCCTGGCACATAGTAAGCGCTTAACAAATACCATCATTATTATTACTATAACATGTTTTAATGGTATTTGTTAAGCAATTACTACGTGCCAGGCACTGTACTAAGCGCTGGAGTAGACAGAAGTGTATCGGGTTGGACACTATCCATCTCCTACATGGGGTTCACGGTTTTAATCCTCATTTTACAGATGAGGTGCCGGAGACACAGAGAAGTGAAGTGACTTGCTCAGTGTCACAGAGCAGAGAAGTGGTGAAGCTGGGACTAGAAACTGGGTCCTTCTGAATCCCAGGCCCAAGTTCTATCCGCTAGGTCACACTGCTTCTCATTTAAAGATGCTCTGCAGTCTTGGTGCCCACTCACATTAACCTTTAATTGAGGGTGGTGTGACGCTCACCTCGAGCTCTGATGTCAGCTGCCTACCTAGAATATTTCTCCTGCAGCCATGATTGAGCAGAAGTAGATTTATGGATTTTGCAGTCCTGCTCCCCTTCCAAATTCAGCCATGGCCCGTGCTATTTCCGTAAAGGGTTTGGCAAAAGTCGTGGATATGGAGAAGCAGTTTCACTCTACACAATTAGAGAATCAGGCTGAGACCTGGGCCCCAAGCCTGGATTAGTCACTGGGTTAAGTTTCCTGCAGGTCAGAGCTGACAGTCAGTCAGTCAATCGTATTTATTCAGCGCTAACTGAGTGCAAAGCACCGTACCAAGTGCTTGGGAGAATACAATATAGCAATAAGTGGACACATTCCTTGCCCACATTGACTCACACTCTAGAGGGGGACAGACATTAATAGAAATAAATAAATGGCAGATATGGATATAAGTGCTGTGGGGCCAGGAGTGGGGATCAATCAATCAATCAATCGTATTTATTGAGCGCTTACTATGTGCAGAGCACTGTACTAAGCGCTTGGGAAGCACAAATTGGCAACATATAGAGACGGTCCCTACCCAACAGTGGGCTCACAGTCTAAAAGCGGGAGACAGAGAACAAAACTAAACATACTAACAAAAAAAAATAAAATAAATAGAATAGATATGTACAAATAAAATAAATAAATAAATAGATAGATAAATAGAGTAATAAAGGGATGAATAAAGGGGGCAAGTCAGGGCAATGCAGAAGGGAGTGGGAGAAGAGGAAAGGAGGACAGGGAAGGCCTCTTGGAGGAGATGGGCCTTCAATAAGGCTTCGAATGGGGGGAGAGTCACGGTCTGTCAGATATGAGGAGGGAGGGCGTTCCAGGCCAGAGGCAGGACGTGGGCGAGAGGTTGGCGGCGAGATAGACGAGATCTGGGTACAGTGAGAGGGTCAGCATTAGAGGAGCAAAGAGAGCGGGCTGGGTTGTAGTAGAAGAGCAGTGAGGTGAGGTAGGAGGGGGCAAGGTGATTGAGTGCTTTAAAGCCATTGTCTTCATGGGGCCTATCCCATCCCCATCCTTCCAAGCACCATTCCCAGCCCTATGGACCTCTTGTTTCCAGGGCTAACAATCAGCCGGGCAGTGTCAGGGGCACACAGCTTCGCAGGGATGGAGAGGGGGCCATGGAATGGCTACTAGTCCCCCAAGCTAGGGCCCCTCGCCTCCCGAACTTGATCTAGCCCCGAAAGGGGTTAACTTTTAGTTCTGAGTCGGGAGGGGAGCCCCTTGCGCGGGGTGGGGGAGGAGAGAGACACACACTGCTCAGCCCCATGCCTTTCGTACCTCCCTGGAGCTTCCAGGGCCTTTGCCAAGTATATCATTTTGCCCCCTCCTCAGCATGTTTGCCCCCCCTGGCCGGGCAGACCCCCCCAACCCAGAGCTTATTTTAGAATGTCACAGCACCCAGCCAGACAGAGGTTGCCAATCGAAGGGCCAAAGAGGGCATGTGTGGAGCACGCAGGGAGGAGGCTCCTTGAAGGATGAGGGGGCACCAGGAGCCAGTGCGGGGCAAAATCCCCTGCCCAATCTCAAGGCTCAATAAAGGAATAATCTTTCCCATTGTTTCCAGAAAGTTAACACTGATGATGCCATCTGGGCAGACCTTCCTCTCCGTCACCTGAGCCTCAGTTACCTCATCTGTAAAAATGGGGATTAAGACTGTGAGCCCCACGTGGGACAACTTGATCACATTGTATCCCCCCCCCAGCGCTTAGAACAGTGCTTTGCACATAGTAAGCGCTTCACAAATGCCATTATTATTATATTATTATTATTATTGTCTGCTGTGTGACCTTGGGAAAGGCGCTTCACTTCTCTGGACCTCAGTAACCTCATCTGTCAAATGGGAATTTAGACTGTGAGCCTCATGCGGGACAGGGACTGTGTTCAACCTGACAAATTTTTATCTAACCCAACGCTTAGAACACATAGTAAGTGCTGGCACATAGTAAGTGCTTAACAAATACCACTATTATTATTATTTTATGGTATTTGTTCATTGCTTACTATGTGCCGGGCACTGTGCTGGGGTAGATACAAGGTGATCAGGTTGGACACAGTGCATGTTCCCCGTGGGGCTCACAATCTTAATCCCCATTTTACAGATGAGGGAACTGAGGCCCAGAAAAGTGAAATGACTTGCCCAAGGTCACACACCAGACAAGTGGCAGAGCTGAAATTAGAACCCAGGTCCTTCTGACCTCCAGGCTGGTCCCCCGGTTAACCAGTTCAACCCCAGTTATAATAATAAACTGGCTAAAGGCTTACTATGTACCAAGCAATGGGGTAGGTTCAATACAACCAGATCCCCTCATGGGGATCATCATCATCATCAATCGTATTTATTGAGCGCTTACTATGTGCAGAGCACTGTACTAAGCGCTTGGGAAGTACAAATTGGCAACATATAGAGACAGTCCCTACCCAACAGTGGGCTCACAGTCTAAAATGGGGAGAAAGTTTACTGTGAGCAGTGACCGTGTCTACCAACTCTGTTGTATTATCCTCTCCCAAGCACTTAGTACAGTACTCTGCACCCAGTAATCACTCAATAAATACCATTGATTGATAAGGGGGATGGAGAATGGATATTGAACCCCCATTTTATAGATGAGGAAACAACCTCTAGATGGTAAGCTCGTTCTGAACATGGAACATGTCTACTGGCTCTATTATATTATTATACTGTACTCTCCCAAACGCTTAGTACAGAGCTATGCACACAGGAAGTGTTCAATAAATACCATTGATTGATGGATTGATTGAGTCTTAGAGAAGTGAAGTGACTTGCCCAAGGTCACCCAGCAGGCAAATGGTGGAATAGAGCCATAGGAAGCAGCATAGCCTAGTGGAAAGAGCACAGTCCTTGGAGACAGAGGACCTGATTTCTTATCCTGGCTCTGCCACTTATCTGCTGTGTGACTTTGGGCAAGTCACGTCACTTCTCTGTGCCTCAATTGCCTCATCTGTAAAATGGGGATTAAGACTGTGAGCCCCATGTGAGACGTGGACTGTGTCCAATCTGATTAGCTGTATCTACCCCAGTGCTGAGTACAGTGCCTGGCACATAGGAAGTGCTTAACAAAAACCATTTAAAAAAAAAACCCAAAACTGGGATTATTGCCCAGGACTCCTGACTCCTTGTCCTGTGGGCTTGCCCTATGCCATACTGCTTCATCTTTGCTCTTCCCCTCCAGGAAGAGTCGAAGCCCCTTTTTCTTCATTTTGGTGAAGAAAAAATCTGGCCAGGAATTTACCAGGAAAGAGGCCTGGTGATTTTAATTTGGTGAAAAAAATCAATGCGAGTAGAGTGTGGTGGGGTAACCATAATCGTTATGAATTCCGAACAAGGACAGACATAGAATTAAAAACCTTCCAAACCAGATTATGTGTAATCGTTACCAAAATGTTATGGTCTAGTAGGCTATTATGGAGCAGTAGCTCCAGTGGGGAAGAAAATACTGGAATGTTTAAAATGAGTGAGTGTACAATTTGTACTCCAAGATATATAGCATTTTGGAATGCAAACTAGTACAGGATTACCATCTGCACTGTAAATAATTTATGCCTTTTAGCTACCTGGAAATCATATTGATCAGAAACGAACCTCATATTAAATGATTCTCAGAAAGGAGAAATCCCAAAACATTTGAATTGCTCCTAATTTAGAGTCTAAGGCTTATTCTGAGAATCGAATAAAAATGCAGACAATCCCCCAGCCTCTATATTACATCAAATAAATGTTTAGTTTCTCAATTAAGTATGCAAAAGGAAGACTATTCAATTAGAGCTCAAATCTCCAATATCCAGGCTTCCTGAATTACCAGATTCAGCAGCTGTCGGGGCAGATCTGGGCCCTGTTCTGGAGTCCAAAGAACCTTCCGCCAGTTCCTGAGCCTGTAGAAATCTTAGGGTCACTCGAAGTGTCTAGGCAATGTGGGTACTGCTAGTTGCATGGGAATTTTTTTTGCATTTCCTGGTTTTGATTATCATTATTATATTTGTTAACCACCTACTATGTGTCAAGCAGTGTTCTAAGTCCTGGGCTAGATACAAATTAACCAGGTCAGACACAGTCCCTGTCCCACATGGGATTCACAATCGAAATAGGAGGAACAGCAGGTACTGGAATCTCCTTATGGCCCGGGAACGTGTCTCCTAGATCTGCTATCTTGTACTCCCCCGAGCTCCTAGTACACTGCTCTACGCACACCACGTGCTCAATAAATAGGATTGATTGACCGAATCCCATTTGACAGATCAAAAAGCAGAAGCACAGAGAAGTGAAACGACTTGCCCAAGGTCATACAGCGGGCAAGCTGCAGAGCCGGGATCGGAACCTAGGGCCTCCTGATTCCTAGTGCTCTATCCACTGGGCCACACTGACACCAATCCTGAGCAGGAAAACTCTTGGAGAGGTTAGAGCAATTTGGTAAGAGAAGAACCAGACTGAACTCCTGGGGAACAAAGCACCTTCCCTTCCTCTCCCCCCTGCACCCCCCCACAATTTGTTATCAGCTATTACTTTTATTATTGTCATTGATCGGTCGATCTTATCCTTCTTCCTGAGAAGCAGCATGGCCTGGTGGAAAGACCATGGGCCTGAGAGTTCCAGGACTTAGGTTCTAATCCTACCCCTGCCACTTGCCTACCTTCCTTCCTTTCCCCCTCGCCCCCCTCTCCATCCCCCTCCATCTTACCTCCTTCCCTTCCCCACAGCACCTGTATATATGTATATATGTTCGTACATATTTATTACTCTATTTATTTATTTATTTTTACTTAATTTTGTTAGTATGTTTGGTTTTGTTTTCTGTCTCCCCCTTCTAGACTGTGAGCCCACCGTTGGGTAGGGACTGTCTCTATATGTTGCCAACTTGTACTTCCCGAGCGCTTAGTACAGTGCTGTGCACACAGTAAGCGCTCAATAAATACGATTGATTGATTGATTGATCCCAGCTCTGCCAATTGTCAGCTGGGTGACTTTGGGCAAGTGACTTCACTTCTCCGGGCCTCGGTTACCTCATCTGTAAAATGGGGATGAAGACTGTGAGCCCCCCATGGGACAACCTGATCACCTTGTAACTTCCCCAGCGCTTAGAACAGTGCTTTGCACATAGTAAGTGCTTAATAAATGCCATTATTATTATTATTCATTCAGCCGTATTTATTGAGCGCTTACCGCTTACCATCCCCTTCCTTCCTCTCCCCCTCACCCCCCTCTCCATCCCCCCATCTTACCTCCTTCCCTTCCCCACAGCATCTGTATATATGTATATATGTTTGTACATATTTATTACTCTATTTATTTATTTATTTTACTTGTACATATCTATTCTATTTATTTTGTTAGTATGTTTGGTTTTGTTCTCTGTCTCCCCCTTCTAGACTGTGAGCCCACTGTTGGGTAGGGACTGTCTCTATATGTTGCCAACTTGTACTTCCCAAGCACTTAGTACAGTGCTCTGCACACAGTAAGCGCTCAATAAATACGATTGATTGATTGACTGTGGTCTCGGGCAATCCATTTCACTTCTCTGTGGCTCTCTGCATCATTGTTGATTGATTGTTACAGGATGTGAAGAGCAGATTAGTCTATAAAGGAAAGAATGATGATGGAGACGGCCTTCAAGACTGACAGACGAGCTTCAGTCTCAAGACTTTGGGATTGAGAACCTGTGGGAGGAATTGATTCTGGTGATAGTGGTTTGCACGATGCCCCTCACACTCTGTCCTCCCTACCGATCACGTTCCGCCGTTCTTTTCCCCCTCGTGTCTTCCCGGGAAGCAAGCTGGCCTAGCGGATAGAGCACGGACCTGGGTTCTAATCCTGGATCTGCCACCTGTCTGCTGTGTGACCTTGGACAAGTCCCTTCACTTCTCTGGGCCTCAGTTATCCCATCTGTTAAAATGGGGTAAGACTGTGAGCCCCATATGCCACAGGGACTGTCTCCAAGCTGATTACCTGGGATCTACCCCAGCACTTAGAACAGTGCCTGGCATATAGTAAGTGCTTAAAAACAATACTATAATTGTTATTATTATCATTATTATTATTATCATTGTTCTTCCCAAGTGAACTGCTGCTGACAACACTGGTGAATAATGTTTTTTTTCATTTCCATGCCGGGCACCAAGTACAGTTCAGTAAACCCCAAAAGTCAACTTCCTATCAGCGCTTCCTGAAAGGTTTACCCTCTTTGGGATTGCTAAAAATGATGCTGGTAGAAGCAAGAATAATAACATGGGCTTTCAAGGACTAATTGTCCAGAAAGAGCTCTGGCTGGTATTAGAGAAGCACCAGTCCTGACCTTTGTAGAATCAGTTATCAAAAGGATTTATGAGGTACCTACTTCGTACAGAGCACTGTACTTGATGCTTGGGAGCATATTACTAGACGCAATCCCTGCCCTCAAAGAGTTTACAATCTAGCAAGGGAGGTGAGACTCTGAAATAAATTACTGATAGGAGGAAAAAGGGAAAGAGAATAAAAACATGAGTTCAAACTGAAGTAATAGGGTGTAAAAGGGCACCAGGATCCTGTTGAGGATTTGACTTCACTCATTCCATCGGAATTCCCTTTCCCATAATAGTCCCACATGGGGGTATTTATTGAGCACTTACTGAGTGCAGAGCACTATACCAAGCACTTGGGAGAGTACAATATAACAATAAACGGACACATTCCCAGCCAGCAGGGAGCTTACAGTCTAGAGATATTTAATTCCCATTTTACAGCTGAGAAAACTAAGCCCCAAAGATAAGTTACTTTTTAAAAAAAATGGTATTTGTTAAGCGCTTCCTGTGTGCCAGGCACCGTATTAAGCACTGGGGCAGATACAAGTTAATCAGGTTGGTCGTAGTCCCTGCCCCTCAAGGGGCTCACAGTCTTAATCCCCATTTTCCACATGAAGGAACCGAGTTCCAGAGAAGTGAAGTGACTTGCCCAGGGTCACACAGTGGGCGTGTGGCGAAGCCGGGATGAGAACCTAGGTCCTACCGACTCTCGAACCTGGGCTCTATCCACCCGGCCACGCCGTTTCTGAGCTGATCCTTTGCCCCGTTGGGCAGACGAAAGACCCATAAAAAGGCTCTTGGTTGAGAGCTAAAGTCCATTTGGCGAGCCCGAGAGGAAGTTCAGAGAGCTGGTTGCTGAGGGGCCCAGTTTCTCAAACCGTCATGCTCTTTCCTGGCGGCCGGGCCGGGACTATTTTTGTTGGCCTGAAACAACTGAAACTGTGAGTTGGACCATCTAGCTCTCCTTTCAAATGAAAGCAATCAATCAATCAATCAATCGTATTTATTGAGCGCTTACTGTGTGCAGGGCACTATACTAAGCACTTGGGAGAGTACAATATAACAATAACCAGACACAGTCCCTGACCACAGTGAGCTTGCAGTCTAGAGGATGAGCTTACAATCAATCAATCAGTCGTATTTATTGAGCGCTTACTGTGTGCAGAGCACTGTACTAAGCGCTTGGGAAGTACAAGTTGGCAACATATAGAGACAGTCCCTACCCAACAGTGGGCTCACAGTCTAAAAGGGGGAGACGGAGAACAAAACCAAACATACTAACAAAATGAAATAAATAGAATAGATATGTACAAGTAAAATAAATAAATAAATAGAGTAATAAATATGTACAAACATATATACATATATACAGGTGCTGTGGGGAAGGGAAGGAGGTAAGATGGGGGGGGACGGAGAGGGGGACGAAGCAACCCTTCTGATGCACAGGTCTCCGTGCTGCCTTCTGGACAGAGGGAGGCTGGGCCTCACTTTTGTGCCTCCTGAATCTCTGTATCTTCAAATCAATCAATCAATTAATCAATCAATCGTATTTATTGAGTGCTTACTGTGTGTAGAGCACTGTACTAAGCGCTTGGGAAGTACAAGTTGGCAACATATAGAGACAGTCCCTACCCAACAGTGGGCTCACAGTCTAAAAGGGGGAGACAGAGAACAAAACCAAACATAGTAACAAAATAAAATAAATAGAATAGATATGTACAAGTAAAATAAATAAATAAATAGAGTAATAAATATGTACAAACATATATACATATATACAGGTGCTGTGGGGAAGGGAAGGAGGTAAGATGGGGGGGGACGGAGAGGGGGATGAAGCAACCCTTCTGATGCGCAGGTCTCCGTGCTGCCTTCTGGACAGAAGGAGGCTGGGCCTCACTTTTGTGCCTCCTGAATCTCTGTATCTTTAAATCAATCAATCAATCAATCGTATTGAGCGCTTACTGTGTGCAGAGCACTGTACTAAGCACTTGGGAAGTACAAGCTGGCAACATATAGAGACAGTCCCTACCCAACAGTGGGCTCACAGTCTAAAAGGGGGAGACAGAGAACAAAACCAAACATACTAACAAAATAAAATAAATAGAATAGATATGTGCAAGTAAAATAAATAAATAAATAGAGTAGTAAATATGTACAAACATATATACATATATACAGGTGCTGTGGGGAAGGGAAGGAGGTAAGATGGGGGGACGGAGAGGGGGACGAAGCAACCCTTCTGATGCGCAGGTCTCCGTGCTGCCTTCTGGACAGAGGGAGGCTGGGCCTCACTTTTGTGCCTCCTGAATCTCTGCATCTTTAAACCACTTCTTGGTTTAGGTATGGGGTTAGGCTGTAGAGAAACAGCATGATTTAGTGGATGTCTGTCTCCCCGCCTAGACTGTAAACTTGTTGTGGGCAGAGAATGTGTCTGTTTATTATTCTAATCGTATTCTCCCAAGTGCTTAGTACAGTGCTCGGCACGCAGTAAGCGTTCAATAAAACTACTGAATGAATGAATGAATAGAGCCTGGGCCTGGGACTCAGGTGGTCATGGGTTTGAATGCCGGCTCTGCCACTTATCTGCTGTGTGGCCTTGGGCAGATCACTTCCCTGGGCTTCAGTTTACCTCATCTGTAAAATGGGGATTGAGACTGTGATCCCCATGTGGGACAGGGACTGTGTCCAATCCTGTATATATGTTTGTACATATTTTTTACACTATTTATTTATTTATTTATTTTATTTGTACATATCTATTCTATTTATTTTATTTTGTTAGTATGTTTGGTTTTGTTCTCTGTCTCCCCCTTTTAGACTGTGAGCCCACTGTTGGGTAGGGACTGTCTCTATATGTTGCCAACTTGTACTTCCCAAGCGCTTAGTACAGTGCTCTGCACATAGTAAGTGCTCAATAAATACGATTGATGATGATGATGATGATTTTGCTTGTATCCACCTCAGCGCTTAGTACACTGCCCGGCATAAAGTAAGTACTTAACAAATACCACAGTTACTATTATTAAGCTCCATGAGGGCAGGGATTGAGACTAGCAACCATAGTGCACCATCCCAAGTGCTTAGTACAGTGCTCTGAACAAAAGCAAGCGCTCAGTAAATACCACCCGAATGATCCACCGATTGACTGATCTTGAAACTCACTCCTTGGTAATAATAATAATAGTAATAATAATAAAAAAGGTAATAATTGTGTAATCTGTTAAGCGCTGACCATGTGCCAGGCACTGTACTAAGCATTGGGGGTGGATACAATCAATCAATCAATCAATCAATCGTATTTATTGAGCACATACTATGTGCAGAGCACTGTACTAAGCGCTTGGGAAGTACAAATTGGCAACACATAGAGACAGTCCCTACCCAACAGTGGGCTCACAGTCTAAAAGGGGGAGACAGAGAACAGAACCAAACATACCAACAAAATAAAATAAATAGGATAGAAATGTACAAGTAAAATAAATAAATAAATAAATAAATAGAGTAATAAATATGTACAACCATATATACATATATACAGGTGCTGTGGGGAAGGGAAGGAGGTAAGATGGGCAATACAAGGCAATTGAGTTGGACATAGTCCCAGTCCCATACTGGGCTCACGGTCTTAATCCCCATTTTACAGACGAAGTAACTGAGGCCCAGAGAAGTGAAGTGACTTGCTGGGGGTCACACAGCAGACAAGTGGTGGAGCCAGGATTAAAACCCAGGTCCTTCCGACTCCCAGCCCCTTGTGCTCTCCACCAGGCCTCGGTCCATCCTTAGTATGGGCGAAGGGAGAAGGGCAGAGCAGTCCACTTGGGAAGAATAATGATAATAGTAATAATAATATTAGACTGTGAGCCCACTATTGGGTAGGGACTGTCTGTATATGTTGCTAACTTGTACTTCCCAAGCGCTTAGTACAGTGCTCTGCACACAGTAAGCGCTCAATAAATACGATTAAAAAATAATAATAACAATGATAGTATTGTTTTTCAGCACTTACTATATGCCAGGCACATTAATTGGGCCACCCCCTCTCAGGTGGGAGTCCCCCTCCTCCCTGCCCCGCGAGGCGGGGATGATCTGGGTGGACTCAAGCAGGATCCAGCTCCTGAGCGCCTGGGGAACGTTTGATCCTCCCCCCAACCCTGGCCGCTATCCGACGTTCCCCCAGGGCGGGGCTCCAAGGCAGGAACTGGCTGACTTTCAGGACAAGACCGATTAGCTGAACTAATTGAGGCCAAGGTTAGTCCAGATAACTGAACTCAGTTCGGCTTGGCTATCGGGGAAACGCACCTGGCCCGCTTGGCTCTGTTACCCCACCTCTCCTGTGTGTCAGTGAGCCTCAGCAGGGATAACCCCTGGGGTAGGGTGACTGAGCCCCTTCCTTCCTCTCCCCCTCGTCCCGCTTTCCATCCCCCCCTTCTTACCTCCTTCCCTTCCCCACAGCACCTGTATATATGTATATATGTTTGTACATATTTATTACTCCATTTATTTATTTTACTTGTACATATCTATTCCATTGATTTTATTTTGTTAGTATGTTTGGTTTTGTTCTCTGTCTCCCCCTTTTAGACTGTGAGCCCACTGTTGGGTAGGGACTGTCTCTATATGTTGCCAATTTGTACTTCCCAAGCGCTTAGTACAGTGCTCTGCACATAGTAAGCGCTCAATAAATACGATTGATGATGACAGGGTAGGGGCCTGGGAGTCACAAGGTTTACTGCCATTTGTCTGCTGCATGGGGACAGGGTAGGGGCCTGGGAGTCACAAGGTTTGCTGCCATTTGGTTTTGTTCTCTGTCTCCCCCTTTCAGACTGTGAGCCCACTGTTGGGTAGCGACTGTCTCTATATGTTGCCAATTTGTACTTCCCAAGCGCTTAGTACAGTGCTCTGCACATAGTAAGCGCTCAATAAATACGATTGATGATGACAGGGTAGGGGCCTGGGAGTCGCAAGGTTTGCTGCCATTTGTCTGCTGCATGGGGACAAGGTAGGGGCCTGGGAGTCACAAGGTTTGCTGCCATTTGGTTTTGTTCTCTGTCTCCCCCTTTCAGACTGTGAGCCCACTGTTGGGTGGCGACTGTCTCTATATGTTGCCAATTTGTACTTCCCAAGCGCTTAGTACAGTGCTCTGCACAGAGTAAGCGTTCAATAAATACGATTGATGATGACAGGGTAGGGGCTTGGGAGTCGCGAGGTTTGCTGCCATTTGTCTGCTGCATGGGGACAAGGTAGGGGCCTGGGAGTCACAAGGTTTGCTGCCATTTGGTTTTGTTCTCTGTCTCCCCCTTTCAGACTGTGAGCCCACTGTTGGGTAGCGACTGTCTCTATATGTTGCCAATTTGTACTTCCCAAGCGCTTAGTACAGTGCTCTGCACATAGTAAGCATTCAATAAATACGATTGATGATGACAGGGTAGGGGCCTGGGAGTCACAAGGATTGCTGCCATTTGTCTGCTGCATGGGGACAGGGTAGGGGCCTGGGAGTCACAAGGTTTGCTGCCATTTGGTTTTGTTCTCTGTCTCCCCCTTTCAGACTGTGAGCCCACTGTTGGGTAGCGACTGTCTCTAGATGTTGCCAATTTGTACTTCCCAAGTGCTTAGTACAGTGCTCTGCACATAGTAAGCACTCAATAAATACGATTGATGATGACAGGGTAGGGGCCTGGGAGTCGCAAGGATTGCTGCCATTTGTCTGCTGCATGGGGACAGGGTAGGGGCCTGGGAGTCACAAGGTTTGCTGCCATTTGGTTTTGTTCTCTGTCTCCCCCTTTCAGACTGTGAGCCCACTGTTGGGTAGCGACTGTCTCTATATGTTGCCAAGTTGTACTTCCCAAGCGCTTAGTACAGTGCTCTGCACATAGTAAGCACTCAATAAATACGATTGATGATGACAGGGTAGGGGCCTGGGAGTCGCAAGGTTTGCTGCCATTTGTCTGC
This sequence comes from Tachyglossus aculeatus, assembly GCF_015852505.1. Classification (NCBI taxonomy): domain Eukaryota; kingdom Metazoa; phylum Chordata; class Mammalia; order Monotremata; family Tachyglossidae; genus Tachyglossus; species Tachyglossus aculeatus. The sequence goes on from NC_052083.1 coordinate 28,804,050, forward strand.
TGCATGGGGACAAGGTAGGGGCCTGGGAGTCACAAGGTTTGCTGCCATTTGGTTTTGTTCTCTGTCTCCCCCTTTCAGACTGTGAGCCCACTGTTGGGTGGCGACTGTCTCTATATGTTGCCAATTTGTACTTCCCAAGCGCTTAGTACAGTGCTCTGCACATAGTAAGCGTTCAATAAATACGATTGATGATGACAGGGTAGGGGCCTGGGAGTCGCAATGTTTGCTGCCATTTGTCTGCTGCATGGGGACAAGGTAGGGGCCTGGGAGTCACAAGGTTTGCTGCCATTTGGTTTTGTTCTCTGTCTCCCCCTTTCAGACTGTGAGCCCACTGTTGGGTAGCGACTGTCTCTATATGTTGCCAATTTGTACTTCCCAAGCGCTTAGTACAGTGCTCTGCACATAGTAAGCGTTCAATAAATACGATTGATGATGACAGGGTAGGGGCCTGGGAGTCACAAGGATTGCTGCCATTTGTCTGCTGCATGGGGACAGGGTAGGGGCCTGGGAGTCACAAGGTTTGCTGCCATTTGGTTTTGTTCTCTGTCTCCCCCTTTCAGAATGTGAGCCCACTGTTGGGTAGCGACTGTCTCTATATGTTGCCAAGTTGTACTTCCCAAGCGCTTAGTACAGTGCTCTGCACATAGTAAGCACTCAATAAATACGATTGATGATGACAGGGTAGGGGCCTGGGAGTCGCAAGGTTTGCTGCCATTTGTCTGCTGCATGGGGACAAGGTAGGGGCCTGGGAGTCACAAGGTTTGCTGCCATTTGGTTTTGTTCTCTGTCTCCCCCTTTCAGACTGTGAGCCCACTGTTGGGTGGCGACTGTCTCTATATGTTGCCAATTTGTACTTCCCAAGTGCTTAGTACAGTGCTCTGCACATAGTAAGCACTCAATAAATACGATTGATGATGACAGGGTAGGGGCCTGGGAGTCGCAAGGTTTGCTGCCATTTGTCTGCTGCATGGGGACAGGGTAGGGGCCTGGGAGTCACAAGGTTTGCTGCCATTTGGTTTTGTTCTCTGTCTCCCCCTTTCAGACTGTGAGCCCACTGTTGGGTGGCGACTGTCTCTATATGTTGCCAATTTGTACTTCCCAAGCGCTTAGTACAGTGCTCTGCACATAGTAAGTGCTCAATAAATACGATTGATGATGACAGGGTAGGGGCCTGGGAGTCGCAAGGTTTGCTGCCATTTGTCTGCTGCATGGGGACAAGGTAGGGGCCTGGGAGTCACAAGGTTTGCTGCCATTTGGTTTTGTTCTCTGTCTCCCCCTTTCAGACTGTGAGCCCACTGTTGGGTAGGGACTGTCTCTATATGTTGCCAATTTGTACTTCCCAAGCGCTTAGTACAGTGCTCTGCACAGAGTAAGCGCTCAATAAATACGATTGATGATGATGATGATGATGACAGTCCCTACCCAACAGTGGGCTCACAGTCTAAAAGATCGATCACTGAATTAACAAATACCACTATTATTAAGGAAGTAGTGCAGGAAAAATGTCTCAGAAGTTAAAGTGAACTTGTCTGAAGTTCAGTAAGGAGTTTTTAGACTGTGAGCCCACTGTTGGGTAGGGACTGTATATGTTGCCAATTTGTACTTCCCAAGCGCTTAGTACAGTGCTCTGCACATAGTAAGCGCTCAATAAATACAATTGATGATGGTGATTAGTTCTGTGTTGTACATCTGGAAAATAAAACCAAACTGCAGAAACAGACTGACTATGCTAGACAACTAGAAGAGAAAGAAAAATAAGTTTCTCAGGAGCCAACACTATAGCACCATAGTCAAGAAAAACAACAGGGATTCAGCCTCTTGTTTTACCTTGCTCCTTTTCACACTAATTTGCACCTAAAAGGAAAGGAGAAAAAAAAATCTAACTTCTTGTTTGAATGATTAAAAAAAAAAACTAGCTTCACGTTACATGAATTCTTTTCACACTGTCAGTTCTTAGAACCCATCCCTTGTGCAAAGAAACCTTTGCATTAAATCCATCAGGTCCGACCTCCCCAAAGTCTCTTCCCCCCTTTCTCCAACCCCCCGGCTCTCAACATTCTCTGCTACTCTCCCATCCTTCCCAGTGGTATCCTCAGAGGAACTCTCCTCCCTCCTCTCAAGTGCTACTCCGGCCACCTGTGCTTCTGACCCCATTCCCTCTCATCTTATGAAATCTCTCGCTCCATCCCTTCTCCCCTTCTTAACTTCCATCTTCAACCGCTCACTCTCCACTGGTTCCTTCCCCTCTGCCTTCAAACATGCCCATGTCTCTCCCATCCTAAAAAAACCCTCTCTTGACCCCACCTCACCTTCTAGTTATCGTCCCATATCCCTCCTACCATTCCTTTCCAAACTCCTTGAACGAGTTGTCTACACGCGCTGCCTAGAATTCCTCAACAACAACTCTCTCCTCGACCCCCTCCAGTCTGGCTTCCGTCCCCTTCATTCCACGGAAACTGCGCTCTCAAAGGTCACCAATGACCTCCTGCTTGCCAAATCCAACGGCTCATACTCTGTCCTAATCCTCCTCGACCTCTCAGCTGCCTTTGACACTGTGGACCACCCCCTTCTCCTCAACACGTTATCTGACCTTGGCTTCACAGACTCCGTCCTCTCCTGGTTCTCCTCTTATCTCTCCGGTCGTTCTTTCTCAGTCTCTTTTGCAGGCTCCTCCTCCCCCTCCCATCCTCTTACTGTGGGAGTTCCCCAAGGTTCAGTGCTTGGTCCCCTTCTGTTCTCAATCTACACTCACTCCCTTGGTGACCTCATTCGCTCCCACGGCTTCAACTATCACCTCTACGCTGATGACACCCAGATCTACATCTCTGCCCCTGCTCTCTCCCCCTCCCTCCAGGCTCGCATCTCCTCCTGCCTTCAGGACATCTCCATCTGGATGTCCGCCCGCCACCTAAAGCTCAACATGTCGAAGACTGAGCTCCTTGTCTTCCCTCCCAAACCTTGTCCTCTCCCTGACTTTTCCATCTCTGTTGACGGCACTACCATCCTTCCCGTCTCACAAGCCCGCAACCTTGGTGTCATCCTCGACTCCGCTCTCTCATTCACCCCTCACATCCAAGCCGTCACCAAAACCTGCCGGTCTCAGCTCCGCAACATTGCCAAGATCCGCCCTTTCCTCTCCATCCAAACCGCTACCCTGCTAATTCAAGCTCTCATCCTATCCCGTCTGGACTACTGCACCAGCCTTCTCTCTGATCTCCCATCCTCGTGTCTCTCTCCACTTCAATCCATACTTCATGCTGCTGCCCGGATTATCTTTGTCCAGAAACGCTCTGGACATATCACTCCCCTCCTCAAAAACCTCCAATGGCTACCGATCAATCTGCGCATCAGGCAGAAACTCCTCACCCTGGGCTTCAAGGCTCTCCATCACCTCGCCCCCTCCTACCTCACCTCCCTTCTCTCCTTCTCCAGCCCAGCCCGCACCCTCCGCTCCTCCACCACTAATCTCCTCACTGTACCTCGCTCTCGCCTGTCCCGCCATCGACCCCCGGCCCACGTCATCCCCCGGGCCTGGAATGCCCTCCCTCTGCCCATCCGCCAAGCTAGCTCTCTTCCTCCCTTCAAGGCCCTGCTGAGAGCTCACCTCCTCCAGGAGGCCTTCCCAGATTGAGCCCCTTCTTTCCTCTCCCCCTCGTCCCCCTCTCCATCCCCCCGCCTTACCGCCTTCCCCTCCCCACAGCACCTGTATATATGTATATATGGTTGTACATATTTATTACTCTGTTTATTTATTTATTTATTTATTTATTTTACTTGTACATTTCTATCCTACTTATTTTATTTTGTTGGTATGTTTGGTTCTGTTCTCTGTCTCCCCCTTTTAGACTGTGAGCCCACTATCGGGTAGGGACTGTCTCTATGTGATGCCAATTTGTACTTTCCAAGCGCTTAGTACAGTGCTCTGCACATAGTAAGCGCTCAATAAATACGATTGATTGATTGATTGATTGATTGATTTGGTCTAGAAGCTCCAACAGTGATCTGCAAAAACTATCTCCACAATATCCCCTCAAATCGTAATATTAATGGTATTTGTTATGCATTTTCTACGTGCCAGGCACTGTTCTAAGCGCTGTCCAGAACTAGCTCACAGTCTAGCGGAGGGGCAGACAGTAATATAAATAAATAAATAAATTACAGATATACACATATGTGCTGTGGGGTTGGGAGGGAGGAGGAATGAAGTGAGCAAGTCAGGGTGATGTAGAAGAGAGTGGGAGAAATAAATTCTATTGAATGAATGAATGAATGAATGCAAACTCAGCCCACATCTGCCCATGCACAACTCTGGCCTGACCTAGAAATCTGGGACCAGTAAATAAATAAATAAATTACAGATATACACATATGTGCTGTGGGGTTGGGAGGGAGGAGGAATGAAGTGAGCAAGTCAGGGTGTTGTAGAAGAGAGTGGGAGAAATAAATACTATTGAATGAATGAATGAATGAATGAATGAATCCAAACTCAGCCCACATCTGCCCATGCACAACTCTGGCCTGACCTAGAAATCTGGGACCGGTAAGCTGACCTGAATCAGCCCAGGGCTTTCTTTCAGGGTTATTATTATTATTATCATTATTATTATTATTATTATTATTATTATTATTATTATTATTATTGTTATTATTATTATTTCTAAGTGCTTACTATGTGCCAAGCACCGTTTTAAGCACTGGGGTAGATACAAGTCAATCAGGTTAGACAGAGTCCCTGTCGCTTTACAGATGAGGTAGCTGAAGCCCAGAGAAGTGAAACGACTTGCCCAAGGTTGCGCAGCAGACAAATGGCAGAGTAGGTATTAGAACCCAGGTCCTTCTGAAACCCAGGCCCGCTCTGGGGAAAAATTAAAGGTGAAGCAATTGTTGGCTAACAAAATCACCCCTCTGGTGAATGGAAGCTAGACTGTAAGCTCATTGTGGACAGGTATATATGTTTGTACATATTTATTACTCTATTTATTTATTTATTTATTTTACTTGTACATATCTATTCTATTTATTTTATTTTGTTAGTATGTTTGGTTCTGTTCTCTGTCTCCCCCTTTTAGACTGTGAGCCCACTGTTGGGTAGGGACTGTCTCTATATGTTGCCAATTTGTACTTCCCAAGCGCTTAGTACAGTGCTCTGCACATAGTAAGCGCTCAATAAATACGATTGATGATTGATGATGATGATGATTACTCTATTTATATATTTATTTATTTTACTTGTACATATCTATTCTATTTATTTTATTTTGTTAGTATGTTTGGTTTTGTTCTCTGTCTCCCCCTTTTAGACTGTGAGCCCACTGTTGGGTAGGGACTGTCTCTATATGTTGCCAATTTGTACTTCCCAAGCGCTTAGTACAGTGCTCTGCACATAGTAAGTGCTCAATAAATACGATTGATGATGATGATGATGATGACAGGTAGCCCAGCTCCCTCTGTGGTGTATTGTATTCCCCCAAGTGCTTAGTGCAGTGCTCTGCACCCAGTAAGTGCTCAATAAATGCCATTGATTGATTGATTGATTGATGAAATAATATGCAGAAGGCTTTTGCAACCAATCAGAAGTCCCTTTCACAATGGGACTAAAGCATCATCAGGTAGATTGTTTCCATCCCCTCGCAAAGATATAAAGCTCTGCTGTAAAGCCAACAGACAATATTGTGACATTTTCAACCGTGCACCTTTTGAAGGGAGTGATACTGAAGCAGTGTGGATAAATCTGGGAAATGCTTTCCCTTCCAATTCAGCCACATCAATCAATGGTATTTCTTGAGCGCTTACTATGTGCAGAGCACTGTACTAAGCACCTTCGGGAGTACAACAGAATAATAATCCCTGCCCACAGCGAGCCACAGCTAAAGAATGATTGTTCTAATTCTGCTGTATTGTACTCTCCCAAGCACTTAAACACCTAAGTGCTCAATAAATACCAATGATTGATTGATAGATCTTGCTCTGTATTTGGATTTTGTGAGTTGTTTCTATTGTGAGAGAGACCAACTATGAATAGTGAGTTGCTAGTGGAAAATCTTGGTGAGAGAAGAATCCCAGCCAAAATGATTTACTTCACTGATGCGTAGCGTTAGGATTCTAGACGATGGTGAAAACCTACATAATGAGCTGCTGGAAATACGGTGTTGGTTAACACTCTCTGCCAGCTTCAGATTTCTAAAGGTAAAGAGGAAATTGAAGATTCACAGTGGTTAGAGGAGAAAATAAGGAGGAAGAGGAAAGAGGAATTTAATTGGTGCTTTATTCAGAAATGTGCTAATCTCGCTTGCTTGGAATTAGTGTCTGCATGCAGTCAAGCTAAATTTGCTTTGCTTAGTGGAAGAGAAAAAGAAGACTTTGAGCTGGGTTGAATCATTAAATTCTGGGTTTTTTGGGTGGAGTTGGTATTGCGTGTTCATTCATTCGATCGTATTTATTGAGCACTTACTGTGTGCAGAGCACTGTACTAAGCACTTGGGAGAATACAACGCAACAATGAGCAGACATATTCCCTGCCCAATGTCTTACTTAAATGCCTTACTTGAAACTGAAGAGTCTTTCTTCTACTCGGCCTTTTGTAAAGATTGTCTCCAAAGCTTATGCAAACCAACTTCAGCCCATAATTTTTTTAATGGTACTTGTTAAATGCTTACTACGCGCCAAGGGCTTGAGTAGATAAAAAATCAGGTCAGACACAGTCGCTGTCCCACATGGGGCTCAAAGTCCAAATAAGAGGGAGAACGGGTAGTGGATCTCCACTTCAGAGTGGAGGAAACTGAGGCATAGTGAAGTGACTTGCCCGAGATCACACAGCAGGCGAGTGGCGGATCTGGGATTAGTCCCTAGGCCTTCTGACTCCCACTCGGCATGCTGCTTTAACTTTTCAACTTTTAGAATTGATATTCTGAGAGCACGGGTGTGGAGAGGGGAAGGAAAAAAGAGGGGGAAATTCACAAGCACCTGGACAGGTCTTGGTCTAGAAACGGCCAGGCCAGGAGGAAGGAGCACTGGGACCCAGCTCTCTTTTTTAGCCCATCCACATATGTACTAGCCCTGCTTTCTCCTTATGGAAAGAGTAACACTCTGGGAATCAGAAGTCCTGGGTCCTAAGGCTAGTTCTGCAGGGTGGCCTAGGGGAAAGAGCACAAGATTGGGGGTCAGAAGACCTGGATTCTAGTCCTGACTCTGTCACCTGCCTGCCGTGTGACCTTGGGGAAGCCCCCGCTCTGTGACTTAATCTCCTCAGCTGGAAAATGGGAATCAAATACCCGTTCTCCCTCCCTCGTAGATGGTGGGCACTCTGAGACGGAGACCGTGTCTGATCTGATTAACTTGAATCTCTCCCAGCATTTTGTCCAATGCTGGGGACAGAGTAAGTACTTATAAATACCGTCACTATTAGGTACTTGGCCATTCTTGTTATTACTGTTGCTGTTATTATTATATTTGTTAATAATAATAATAAGAAGAAGAATGGTATTTGTTAAGCACTTACTATGTGCCAAGCACTGTTCTAAACAATGGGGTAGATACACGGTAATCAGGTTGTCCTACGTGGGGCTCATTTTACAGATGAGGTAACTGAGGCACAGAGAAATAAGTGACTTGACCAAAGTCACGCAGCTGATAAGTGGCAAAGCCAGGATTAGAACCCTTGACCTCTGACTCCCAAGACCGGACTCTTTCCACTAGGCTAAGCTGCTTCTCTAAGCGCTTACTAGGTGTAGATACAAGTTAGTCGAGTTGGACACAATCCCTGTCCCGCATGGGGCTCACAGTCTAAATTGGAGGGAGTAAGATTTAACCCCTATTTTACAGTTGGGGAAACTGAGGCCCAGAGAAGTTAAGTCAATCAGTAGTATTTATCGAAAGCTCACTATGTGCGGAGTACTGTGCTAAGCGATTGGGAGAGTACAGTACAAAAGAAGTAGTGGACTAGTTCCCTGCTCCTAACGAGCTCACAGTCTAGAGGCAAGTGTTAAGTGACTTGCCCAAGGTCATACAGCAAGCAGTTGCAGAGCCAGGATTACAGCCCAGGCCCTTCTGACTCCTAGGGTCAGGCAGGCTCTATCCACTAGGCCATACAGCTTCTCTTAAGCTTTTCCATCACTGCTTCCTTTGAAACACTCCCGGGTTTAGCTTCCTATGGGGTGGCTCTCCCTGCAGCTTCTAGAGGTCAGAAGGACCTCCGCCACTTGTCTGCTGTGCGCCACCTTGGGCAAGCCGCTTCACTTCTCTGGACCTCAGTTCCTTCATCTGTAAAATGGGGATTAAGACTGCGAGCCCTATGTGGGACGGGGACTGCGTCCAACCTGATTAACTTGTAGCTACCGCAGTGTCTTGTGCACTGGGTATATTCTTGTGCAGTGAGTATATTCTTTATTTTTGAGAATTGGGCAATGTAAATATATTGGGCGCAGGGCACCGTTTAGTGGCATGTGCCGTGCAAACTATAAATTCTGCCTTTTTACATTATTCTGCTTCAGCATTCTCTGAAAATGAAATAGTTTGACAATTTTATTGAACTCTATGTTGTTCATTTGGGAATTTCTTATTTGAGTACTTTAACTTGAATTTTCCACCAGCAGGGAAGGTCTACATATTGTACGTATTTATTACTCTGTTTATTTATTTATTTATTTTACTTGTACATAGCTATTCTATTTATTTTATTTTGTTAATATGTGTGGTTTTGTTCTCTGTCTCCCCCTTCTAGACTGTGAGCCCACTGTCGGGTAGGGACTGTCTCTATGTGTTGCCAACATGTACTTCCCAAGCGCTTAGTACAGTGCTCTGCACACAGTAAGCGCTCAATGAATACGATTGATTGATTGATTGATTGATTGTGCAGTGCCTGGCACGTAGTAAGCACTTAACAAATACCAAAAAAAAATTTAACAAATGCCATTAAAAAAAGTCTCCCGCTTATCTATTTCTCTCTCTCTCTGCCTCATTTCTTCCTCTCCCTTCTCCTCTTCCCCGTCCCTCTGCCGAAGCTCACCGATTTCTTTAGTGACTCTCTGCTCTCCCCCCTTCCTGCTCTGCTCTCTCAGCTTCCTCTATTTCCACTCAACTCTTGCCGATCCAGTGACCGATTGATTGTCCGGTCTAAGAAAAGTGGAGTCGGAAAGGGTATGAACCGTTTTTCTCTTGTGACTTCCTGCCTTTTACGTATTTTCTCGCTTCTAGAGAGGAAGTGGTTCTTTTAGCTACCTAAAACCAAATGCCCTTGTATTAAAAAAAAAAAAGCAAAAAAGAAATCAATCCACTGACAACTTCAATTCAAAAATGATCCCCCGAGGGTAGCTTGTAGTGGGCAGGGAATGTGTCTGTTTATTGTTCTTTTGACCTCTCTCAAGCGCTTGGTACAGTGCTCTGCACACAGTAAGCGCTCAATAAATTCGATTGACTGACCGACTGACCTGAGAGAAGACTGTCGCCCTCTTTGAGAAGGCAGACGGTGGGGAAAATATCTGTGGCACTCTCCAACTTGGACTGCATTGCACTCTCCAATGTGGGACTCATTCTCCTCCCCTCCCCTCCCTACCCTAGTAACACTTACGTTCACATCGTTGAACTCTGTTGCTTCCCCCCGCCCCCGACACACACTTTTTTTTAATGGCATCTGTTAAATGCTTACTACATGCCCGCCACTGTTCCACCCGCTGGGGTAGATAAAAGCTAATCAGATTGGACACATTCCGTGTTCCACATGGGGTTCATAGTCTCGATCCCCATTTTCCAGATGAAGTAACCGAGGCACAGAGAAGTGAAGTGGCTGGCCCGTGGTCACACAGTAGACAAGTGGCAGAGCTGGGATTAGAACCCAGGTCCAGGCCCGTGCCCCATCCGCTAGGCCACCTGTAATTTATTACAGCTAGATTTTTAAGCTCCTCGCGGGCAGGGATCTTGCCTACTAACGCCATCGCAAGTCCTTGATACAGTGCTCAGCACAGAGTAAGCACTCGGTAAATACTTGAGAAGTGTGGGAGTCCTGACTTGTTGGAGCCAGAGAAGCAGCATATTATGTTTGTACATATTTTTTTTACTCTATTTATTTATTCATTTATTTTATTTGTACCTATCTATTCTATTTTATTTTGTTAGTATGTTTGGTTTTGTTCTCTGTCTCCCCCTTTTAGACTGTGAGCCCACTGTTGGGTAGGGACTGTCTCTATATGTTGCCAATTTGTACTTCCCAAGCGCTTAGTACGGTGCTCTGCACAGAGTAAGCGCTCAGTAAATACGATTGATGATGATGATGATATTATTAGTAAAGGAACCACTGAAGCGTCCAGCGGGCCTTCCGGGTTGAAAGTTTCATTCCTGATGCTGAGGTCTTTTCCCCTTGCAGGCCTGAGGCCGTATGTGAAACCAGCGGGTAACCCCAAGGTTCTTTGTTGCATTCGTGCATTTGTCTTCCAGGGGATCTTTTCTACTCGTTATTGCACTGCAAGATGATAATCCACCATCCACCGGGCCGGTGAGCCAGTTTGGAGAGGCAAGCAAAATTTAGGGTACCTTGTCTAGTGTCCTCCAACCCCTTCTCCATTTGAGGCCAGCGAACTGTAAGTTCGTTGTGGGCAGGCTCTGTTTAGTGTTCTATTGGACTCTCCCAAGTGCTTAGTAATAATAATAATAATAATGGCATTTATAATAATAATAATAATAATAATGGCATTTATTAAGCGCTTACTATGTGCAAAGCACTGTTCTAAGCGCTGGGGAGGATACAAGTTGATCAGGTTGTCCCATGAGGGGCTCACAGTTTTAATCCCCATTTTACAGATGAAGGAACTGAGGCACAGAGAAGTGTAGTGGCTTGCCCAGAGTCACACAGCCGACATTTGTGAAGCGCTTACTATGTGCAAAGCACTGTTCTAAGCGCTGGGGAGGTTCCAAGGTGATCAGGCTGTCCCACGGGGGGCTCACAGTCTTCATCCCCAGTTTCCAGATGAGGGAACTGAGGCACAGAGAAGTTAAGTGACTTCATAATAATAATAATGGCATTTATTAAGCACTTACTACAGTACAGAGTTCTACACACAGTATTCAATTGACTGATTGACTAAAGAGAACTGCTTGGTCACTCACTGAAGCAGTGACACTGTGTCACTGAATACCACTACTACCTTACCAGTGATTGACCCCGGGTATTTATTGAGCGCTCACTCTGTGCAGAGCACCTTGACAGAGTTGCCAACTTGTACTTCCCAAGCGCTTAGTACAGTGCTCTGCACACAGTAAGCGCTCAATAAATACGATTGAATGAATGAATGACTACGATTCGACAGAGTTGACAGACATATTTCCTGCCCACATCGAGCTTGCCGTCTAGTGGGGGAGATAGGCATTAATATAGATAAATAATAGTGATGATTGTTAAGCTCCTACTATGTACCAAGCACTGGGGTACATAGTCCCCCATCCCGTCCCCCATAGGGCTCCCAAACTAAGGGTAGGGTTTGTGTGTGTGTGTTGGTGGGGTGGGGGGAGCGAACAGGTATCGAATCCCCATTTTATAGTTGAGGAAACTGAGGTCAGAGAAGCGAAGTGACCTACCTACCCACGGTCACATAGCAGGCAAGAGGCAGGATTAGAACACAGCTTCTCTGGCTCCCAGGCACATGCTCTTTCCAGTTGACCACTCACTTTTTAGACTGTGAGCTCACTGTTGGGTAGGGACTGTCTTTATATGTTGCCAACTTGTACTTCCCAAGTGCTTAGTACAGTGCTCTGCACACAGTAAGCGCTCAATAAATACGATTGATTGATTGATTGATTTGCTTCTCAAGCAAGAAACCTAAGTGGGCCCTTTTTAAGGTCAGGAGGAGAAGAGAGGAAAAAGGCAGCCTGACATCGGCGGGATGTGCTCTTGGGTGCCCAGGGGCCCAAACTGGGAGATAGCTGCAGGGGTGACACGTGCAACGTGGAACCAGGGAACAGACTTTCTCCAAGACCTCAGCATCACCGCGCAGAACACCGGGGAGAATTAGGCCCAAAACGAATCATCCTCATCATCAATCGTATTTATTGAGCGCTTACTGTGTGCGGAGCACTGTACTAAGCGCTTGGGAAGTGCAAGTTGGCAACATATAGAGACAGTCCCTACCCAACAGCGGGCTCACAGTCTAAAAGGGGGAGACAGAGAACAAAACCAAACATACTCACAAAATAAAATAAATAGAATAGATATGTACAAGTAAAATAAATAGAGTAATAAATATGTACAAGCATATATACATATGTACAGGTGCCGTGGGGCGGGGAAGGAGGTAAGATTGGGGGATGGAGAGGGGAAATAAATAAATAAATAAGTAAATAAATAGAGTGATAAATATGTACAAGCATATATACATATATACAGGTGCTGTGGGGCAGGGAAGGAGGTAAGATGGGGGGATGGAGAGGGAGACGAGGGGGAGAGGAAGGAAGGGGCTCCGTCCGGGCTCAGTCTGAAAATACCTTGTCTTTTGAGAAGCAACACGTCACAAGGACCTGGGTTTGGGTCAGCCACTTCACTTCTCTGGGCCTCGGTTGCCTCATCTGTAAAATGGGGATCAAGACCGTAAGTCCTATGCGGTACAGGGACCGTGTCCATCCTGATTAGCGTGTATCTACCCCAGCGTTCAGTACAGTGCCTGGCATGTAGTAAGCGCTTAACAGATTTGTACTTCCCAAGCGCTTAGTACAGTGCTCTGCACACAGTAAGCGCTCAATAAATACGATTGATGATGATGATGATATCATTAAAAATTTTTTTTCTTTCATTTGGCGCTTTAAAATAGTAAAAAAAAAATGCTTTAAACAGATGAATCTGATCTCAGGACGGCTGAATCTAGCAGCCACTAATGTAAATGGCATCTGCACAATGAAGCAGTTCAACGTTCTTCGTTTGTCAGCTAAGGCTCTAAGGTGTACTGTTGAATCATGCAAGTTCTCAATATATTTCCACTTAAGAACTGCCTTCTTTCGAGTAAGGCTGCTTCTTTTTCAAATGTTATTGTGGGCTAGGAAGATGGCACCCTGGCCCACACCATCAGTAATATTTCATCAAATACCTCATAAAAATCTCAAAATGAAATTCCAAAAAGTGGCAGCCCTATGAACTGTAGGAAGAGAAAAATTCTCCACATATGTGAAGATCAGTAATAACCCAGGACAGCCTTGTCAGCAAAAGGAAATGCCTGTGTATGACCTTTATTCTTTTCAAGAAGATATAGCACTCTTCTGTAGCAGATTTTACAACACAGTCTATTTGTGAAACCCCAAAGAAATTGCTTTTCTCAGATGTTAATGACTATAAAGAACTTGAATTTTTAAGAATTCTACAACACTTGGCATTGCACTGGGTATTTAGTTGAGGTTGCGGGAAGGGGAAAGTGAAAAGAGTCGGAAATGATGCTTTTGGAGAACCAAGGGGATGGAATGTTAAATAGCATATAGGTGAGTCAAACGGGGAGAGGAATCAATCCATCAATCAAGCAATGCTTTTTATTGAGCGCTTATCGTGTTCAGAGCACTATACTAAACACTCGGGATCACACTGTCTAACCTTTCCATATCGCTGTTGTGAAAACTGAGGCAAAAGTTTTGGACAGTTTGTTAAAGGAGGGCCTCTTAGGTACCAGGGAAACTTCCATTTGAGTCTTCACATAGGGAAAGCTGACAATGTCTCTAAGCTAGAGCAAGAAACATCTTTTGGATACTTTCAGAATGAGAACAGATGGTCCTGTCATCTTTATTGTTGAAGAGGGTAGGGTGTTGACACACAGTGAAACCAATTTAGAATTTTCCCCGGGTGGTTTGAGAAGACTTTATTCTTGAAGACTAAAATATGGCAGAAAAGGTCTTAAGTAAATCAATGGAAACATATAAGAAATATTCTAGCAAGCTGTACCTTTTCACCTCTGTTATTCATCACACCAGCTTGCATTTACATCTGAAATTTAGAGATGGGTCCTATTTGACAGCAAAAGAGTGCATGCGATTCTTTTATTATTTGAATGCATAGTCGAACAGTTCACTGGAAACAAAGCATCATGAATATCTCATCATTTGAGATCAGGAATAATGCCATTTTTCCGATAATCCATGAGACACTTTCCCAAGGTTCATACCCATATTTTAGATGGGTTTGGATTTTTATAGGGGTGGTCATGTTCAATGTGGGAAGTAGGAGAGAATCGCTCTGATGAATAGCAGAATATGTATAGTACATCCACTATAGATGGTAGGATTTTATTTAGAATTATTACCCCCAAAAGTTGAAACATTTCCCTTATTTTCCCATTTCTCTAATTGTACACCCGACGGAATGAGAAAATAGCAATCGATCAGGTAGTAGTATTTATTGAGCATCTAGTGGGTGCAGAACACTGTTACAGGTGCTTAGAAGTAGATAATGAAATGAAAAGACGCAGTCCCTGCCTTCCTGGAGCTTAATTGCACATAAAATTATATAAACTGATCATGATATGTATACACCTATCATTACATATGCAATTAAGATATATATATATATATATATATATATGTATATATAAGCAGCGTGGCTCAGTGGAAAGAGCCCGGGCTTGGGAGTCAGAGGTCATGGGTTCAAATCCCGGCTCCGCCACTTGGCAGTTGTGTGACTTTGGGCAAGTCACTTCACTTCTCTGCGCCTCAGCTACCTCAACTGTAAAATGAGGATTAAGACTGTGAGCCCCCCGTGGCACAACCTGATCACCTTGTAACCTCCCCAGTGCTTAGAACAGTGCTTTGCACATAGTAAGTGCTTAATAAATGCCATTATTATATATATATATAATAATGGCATTTATTAATATATCATATGTATATGTATATATATATATATATATATATATATATATATGATTAGAAGCAGCGTGGCTTAGTGGAAAGAGCACAGGCTTCGGAGTCAGAGGATGTGGGTTCTAATCCCGGTACCGTCACTTATCTGCTGTGTGACCTTGGACAAGTCACTTAACTGCTCTGGGCCTCTGTTCCCTCATCTGTAAAATGGGGAATGACTGTGAGCCCCAAGTGGGACAACCTGATTACCTTGTATCTACCCCAGTGCTTAGAACAGGGCTTGGCACGTAGTAAGTGCTTAACAAATACCATAATTATTATGTATTATAATATAATAATAATATATATACACACACCCAAACATTTATTAGGAACAATCAATCAACCAATGTCTGTCTCCCCCACTGCACTGTATGGGCAGGGAATATGT
Source organism: Tachyglossus aculeatus (assembly GCF_015852505.1). NCBI lineage: Eukaryota > Metazoa > Chordata > Mammalia > Monotremata > Tachyglossidae > Tachyglossus > Tachyglossus aculeatus. Next base: position 28,819,297 of record NC_052083.1, read on the forward strand.
CTGCTTATTCTCTTGTATTCTATTCTCCCAAGCGCTTCGAACAGTGTTCTTTCCTAAGTGCCTCCAAGAGGCCTTCACTGACTAAGCCCTCCTTTCCTCTTCCACTCCCTCCTGTGTCACCCTGACTTGCTCCCTTTATTCATCCCTTCCTCCCAGCCCCACAGCACTTTTGTACATATCTGTAATCTTATTTATTTATACTGCCTGCCTCGCCCTCTAGACTGTGAGCGTGTTGTGGGCAGGGAATGTGTTATACTGTACTCTCCCAAGCACTTAGTACGGTGTTGCCAATTTATACTGTGTTGCCAACTTGTACTTCTCAAGCGCTTAGTACAGTGCTCTGCACACAGTAAGCGCTCAATAAATACGATTGATGATGATGATGATGCAGTGCACACAGTAAGTGCTCAATAAATACCATTGCTTGATTTATTGATTGATTGTCCCAACCATATTTATTGAAATGTTTTTCCTGCGCAGAGCACAGTACCAGGCACTTGGGAGAGCACCGTACAAACACAATTCCTGCCCTCAAGGAGCTTACAGTCCAGTCAGGGAGATGGTCATTAAGATAAATTACAGAAGCAGCAGAGTATTATGATAAATAAAATATTTATTTTATTTTGTTAGTATGTTTGGTTTTGTTCTCTGTCTCCCCCTTTTAGCCCACTGTGAGCCCACTGTTGGGTAGGGACTGTCTCTATATGTTGCCAATTTGTACTTCCCAAGCGCTTAGTACAGTGCTCTGCACATAGTAAGCGCTCAATACGATTGATGATGATGATGATAAACATGTAAGTGCTGTGGGGTTGGAGTGAGGTATAAAAGCGCTGTCTCACTGTTTCTTGTCTTGACTAATCTTACTTCTTTTCTTAGGACCACATCTGCATTCCTGGGAATAGGCACATATTGCAACTTGTTTCCATTTTTCTTCTGCCTAGCCTTTCGCCTGTGGAATTCATTATCCAGATAATGTTACTTTTCCATCCCAACACATCCTTATCTGTTCTCCTGGAGAACTGCTTCCCACCCTATTTGTAACCATTGGGTGTGTACACAGTGATTTTTTTTTCCCTGTGAAAAATTGTCCCAGAACTGTCAGCTTCCAGGACAGTCTGCCTCTAAGGCTTAAGATTCTTCAATTACACCATTGTCATTATTGGCCTTGGAGCATCTATTTTCCTCTCCCCCTTGTCCCCCTCTCCATCCCCCCATCTTACCTTCTTCCCTTCTCCACAGCACCTGTATATATGTATATATGTTTGTACATACTTATTACTCTATTTTACTTGTACATATCTATTCTATTTATTTTATTTTGTTAGTATGTTTGATTTTGTTCTCTGTCTCCCCCTTTTAGACTGTGAGCTCACTGTTGGGTAGGGACCGTCTCTATATGTTGCCAGCTTGCACTTCCCAAGTGCTTAGTACAGTGCTGTGCACACAGTAAGCGCTCAATAAACACGATTGATTGATTGATTGCCTAGCTCTGTACTAGACTCTTGGGGAATTTGCAGAAGATGTAAAGCGTATTGGTGCTGGGGCCTTTAAAAAGTATCTATTAAAAAGCCTTTAAGAGTATAATGGTGCTGGAGCCTTTAAAAAGTATATTTTAAAAGGCCTTTAAGAGTATGTTGGTGGAGCCCAGATAGTATTTCACTCTCCCGATTTTGGTGAAAAAAAAAAAACCGTCAGGACCGTAGCGACAATAGGAGCTGATGCTCAGGCTCCTTTTCCCCCACCTTCCCTTCTCCTGGATTTAGAACACCGCCTCTACTAAGTGCCCTCCTTATTCTCTCTAATTTTTTTTTTTAAATACGACCGAAATGGTTTGTTTCCCGTACACCCTGGCAGGCCGTACATTTTTGCCCTCTTTAATGGAAAAAAAGAACGCCTTCCCCGCCACGGCCCGTGCCTGGGCACCGCGGATGTAAGGCCGCTCTCCTCGAATCCCTCCTGAAACGGGCCGGAGTCAATCAATCAATCAATCGTATTTATTGAGCGCTTACTGTGTGCAGAGCACTGTACTAAGTGCTTGGGAAGTCCAAGTTGGCAACATATAGAGACGGTCATCATCATCATCAATCGTATTTATTGAGCACTTACTGTGTGCAGAGCACTGGACTAAGCGCTTGGGAAGTCCAAGTTGGCAACATAGAGAGATGGTCCCTACCCAACAGGGGGCTCACAGTCTAAAAGGGGAAGACAGAGAACAAAATCAATCAATCAATCAATTGTATTTAATGAGCGCTTACTGTGTGCAGAGCACTGGACTAAGCGCTTGGGAAGTCCAAGTCGGCAACATATAGAGACGGTCCCTACCCAACAGGGGGCTCACAGTCTAAAAGGGGGAGACAGACAACAAAATCAACCAATCAATCAATCGTATTTATTGAGCGCTTACTGTGTGCAGAGCACTGGACTAAGCGCTTGGGAAGTCCAAGTTGGCAACATAGGGAGACGGTCCCTACCCAACAGGGGGCTCACAGTCTAAAAGGGGGAGACAGACAACAAAATCAACCAATCAATCAATCGTATTTATTGAGCGCTTACTGTGTGCAGAGCACTGGACTAAGCGCTTGGGAAGTCCAAGTTGGCAACATAGGGAGACGGTCCCTACCCAGCAGTGGGCTGACAGTCTAGAAGGGGGAGGCAGAGAACAAAACCAAACATACTCACAAAATAAAATCAATAGAATAGATAGGTACAGGTAAATAGAGGAATAAATATGTAGAAACATATATACAGGTGCTGTGGGGAAGGGAAGGGAGGAGGCCAGGTGGACTAAGGTGGGTGGCTGGGCGGGCCTCAGGGGGCCTGAGGGGGCCGGAGCGGCCTCCCGGCAGCCTTAGCGCTTTGACAGGAGTCACGTGACGGGGAGGGCGGGGCCGCCCTATCAGCTGCCGAGGCGCCTGCGTCGATTGCTCCCCCTCACCCCCCCAGGAAAAGGGCGGGCGGATGACGTCACCATCCGGGCCCTCGCCGACGGAGCGGCTCACAATGGAACAAAAACAAGCGGGCGAAGCGAAACCGGCGGAGCGGCGCAGGCGCGGACGGCCCGGCCCCCCTCCCCCCGCCCCCCGCCATTAACCCCGTCGGGCCCGAGTCCGCACAAAGCACGCCACCGCCCCGCGGGCCCCCCGAGCCCCCGGCCTACGCCGCTCGCGCCTGTTGGGGAGGGGGGGGCCGGAGAGGGAGGAGGAGGAAGCCGGGTCGGCCGGGAGAGGGGCAGCGAGGGGGCCGGGGGCGGGGACTCCGTGACACGGGGCTCTGGGCGGCGCTGAGGCTGGTGGGAGTCTGCGCCGCCCCCGCCCCTGCTCCCGCCGCCGCTCCCGCCGCCGCCGCCGCCGCCGCCGCCGGTATCGCCGCCACTGGCCCGGCCGTTTTTTTTTGTTTTTTTTTTTTTTTTCCGGTGTGCCGGATCCGCCATATTGCCGAGGAGGAGACCGAGCGGCAGCTAGAGCAGGGCCGCCAGCCGTCGCCCCGGCCTCGCCCCTCCGCCGGTCCTCGCAGCCCCCGGGGCCGCCCGAGCGGACGGAGGGCAGGGGCTGCAGCGGCGCCCGCCCCCGCCGGGGACCCCGAGCCGAGCCGCCGGTGACGCAGGAGCCTCGGGCCCGGACCGCCCCGCCCCGCCAGCGCCGCCGCCGCCGCCGCCGCCGCCGCCGCCGCCGCCGCCGCCGCAGCCCCTTCGCCCGGCGCCCGGGGGCGGGGATGCCCCGCCGCTCGGCCCGGCCGTAGGGCCCAGCGCCGCCCCCCGCGCAGCACCCTCCGGGCCAACGCCGCCGCCGCCGCCGCCGCCGCGGGAGAAGGCGTCCGGGTTGTGCGGTGAGTAGCCGCCCCGCCCGGGCCTTGAAACAGCGCGGTCCGCGGGGCAGGCAGTGTGTGCCCGTCCGTGTGAGGCCGGCAGACGGCGGCCACGAAGCCCCCTCCCCGTAGCCCCCCGCTCCCCTCCCCGGCGGCTCTGTGGGTGTCCGGGTGTCCGGGTGCGTGCGGCTCTGTTTTGGACCGTGAGGGAAAATGGCTGACGGCTCCGTCCCTTCTCCCCCCCCCCCCCCCCCCGCCTCCCTGACACACACAGACACCCCCCCCCCCACCCCGCCGGCCTTCCCCCTCATCATCGCCAATCGTATTTATTAAGCGCTTACTGTGTGCAGAGCACTGGACTAAGCGCTTGGGAAGTACAGATTGGCAACATAGAGAGACAGTCCCTACCCAACAGTCGAAAAGTGACTCCCTCGTCCTCCCCTTCCCCTTCCCCTTCCCGTCCGGTCTGGGGCCGAGGAGGAGGAGGATGTGGGCCCGGTGCCCCCCGCGCCCGCCCCGGCCGCCTCCCCTGTCGTTTCCCCTGACGCCCAACGCCATTACTGACGGAGCGGGGCCCCGGCAAAAGGACGCCTAAGGCCTCCTCCCCTTCCTCTCCCCTTTAATCCGCCCCTCGTCCCCTCATTGCGCGCTTCCCTTGTTGTACAGCCTTCAGGACCGACCCTTCAAAAGAAACCTTCAAAAAAAAAAGGTGTGTCTCCCCCCCCTCACCACCACCACCACATCCCACCCCTCCGCTCTGCTACCAAGGGTGAGAGCCGGGCAAGGAGCAGCAGTGGGATTTCCACGATTTTGTACCGTTGGGATGGACTGTCTCTATGTGATGCCAATTTGTACTTCCCAAGCGCTTAGTACAGTGCTCTGCACATAGTAAGCGCTCAATAAATACGATTGATTGATTCATTGACGGGGGGATAAAAGAGTGTGGCTTTTTGTCCAAGGGTCCAAGGCCGTTCTGAACAGTGACTGGAAAGGGCACATCAGGACGGGCAAGATTACCAGCGATGTGGTGGCAGTTATAGGCGACATTAGGGAACACCGACTTTAGATCCCCTGGCATCTTTGAGGCCTTCCCCCCCCCCCGAAGCCCCCCAAGTCTGCTGCAAGTTGGCCGAGAGCGTAACGTGGACTAGGAGGGCAGTCGTTTTGGTGGGACTGTCCGGTTTTAGGGAAGAATTGTTATTTCAATCAGTCGTATTTATTGAGCGCTTACTGTGTGCAGAGCAATCAATCAATCAATCGTGTTTATTGAGCGCTTACTGTGTGCAGAGCACTGTACTAAGCATTTGGAAAGTTCAAGTTGGCAACATATAGAGACAGTCTTTTTCTCGTCCAGCGCATTTAGGGACCTTCTCAGTTTCTGTTGAACTTATGCGAGTGACCTCCCTTCAAGGCCCTGCTGAGAGCTCACCTCCTCCAGGAGGCCTTCCCAGACTGAGCCCCTTCCTTCCTCTCCCCCTCGTCCCCCTCTCCATCCCCCCCATCTTACCTCCTTCCCTTCCCCACAACACCTGTATATATGTATATATGTTTGTACATATTTATTATTCTATTTATTTATTTTACTCGTACATATCTATTTTATTTATTTTATTTTGTTGGTATGTTTGGTTTTGTTCTCTGTCTCCCCCTCTTAGATTTTGAGCCCAGTGTTGGGTAGGGACTGTCTCTGTGTGTTGCCAATTTGTACTTCCCAAGCGCTTAGTACAGTGCTCTGCACATAGCGCTCAATAAATACGATTGATGATGATGACCGCGGCAGATTATGGTTACAGGACTGGTTACGGATTCCAATTCCTCCAGGAACTTTAAACGGTTGGCGGGTTGTGCACTGGCTCGATGCGACGGGCACCATCTTGGTTTGAGCCAGAATTCTGATTTGACGGGTTCTGTGGGTGGGTTAAGTGGCAGCACTTTTTTCCGAGGGGGAAAAAAAGGACATCCGTTAACTTTCTCGTTCTTGGAACTTTCATAGTTGAAACTTCCTTTTTCAAAATGAAGTGGTCCGCTCCCCATTCAGGTAGGGGAGTGAGCTCTTCCCTGGCTGGAACAAGCTTTTGGTAGCATTTCGGAAACGCTGGAAACCTTGGAAGAACTCTAGCGAGAATTTGTAAATCATTAGAGTGGACCCATAAAACCTTTCACTAGTTGAAAAACAAAACCTTATAACGCAGCGGATCCTCCTTTTCTCCCCCATTACTGCCTTCATCTATCATCATCATCATCAGTCGTATTTATTGAGCGCTTGCTATGTGCAGAGCACTGTACTAAGCTCTATGAGCTTCTTTAGGGGCTTTTATAGTCAGACCCTGGGGCAGACTTTAGGCAATTGCATTTTCTTCTTTCTCCCAGTACTTTTTCATTAGAAACATCTCCTTTCATCTTGTTACCTTTTATTTCCTTAGTCGCACCATTTATTTGATGTTTCTGATGGGGCTACTTTCAAAACCGATTGGAGAGACTTTATGCTGGGTGCCAAACAGTGGATCTTGAAATATATGGAAATCTTGACTCCTTAGGCTGTAATTATGAAATGTTCACTTGGCTTTTCCACTGTAGTGAATTTCCCAAGTTCTTGAGAATTGCCTATTGATGATACTTGAGATGATTCTGGTAGTGGATTCCCTACATTACCCCGTCATGCCTGTCCGTGCCTTTCCGTGCCTTTCTGGATAGCTGTCACATTGTACGAATGTCTCTTCAAAGAGAACTCTTTCTTTTCTCCAGTATACACAATTCAGAGAAGGGTCTTTGAAAATCATCGCCTATATAGTAGGTAAATACTTAGCTCTTAAATTGGACAAATAAGTTTTCATCACTTTAACGTGTCTGCTCCGACCATTTTTTTTAACGGTATTTAAACGCTTACTTTATGTCTTGCGTTATTCTGAGTGCTGGGGTAGATACAGTTTTATCAGGTCAGACAGTCCCTATTCCTTCATGGGGCTCACGGTCTAAATAGGAGGGACAGTGGATACTGATTCTCCATTTTTCAGTTGGGGAATCTGAGACGCAGAAAAGCTGGTGACTTGCTCTAGGTCACACAGCAGACAAGTGGATCTGGGATTAGAACCCAGATCCACTGACTCCCAGGCCTAAAGTGCTTCCCCACGCTGTTGTTGAAAACCATTCCTTAGAATCCATGGGGTCTTTAATATTTTGTTGGATTATTACTTTAAGATGTTAGGAATGGCCAGAGATGTGACTTTTTTTTTGGGGGGGGGGGGTGGGAAATAGTGGCTGTCATATCTAAAACTTTGGGTTAAGGTAGAGAAAATTAATTATAATTTGAAAATAAATGGTTGATTTTTTTTCTTACTCATTTAAAAAAACAAAACACCGAAACAAACCTATCTGCAGCCTCTCCTCATGCTTGCCTTATAATTCTCCAGACTTGATTTTTTTTAACCTGAAGGATATTTTACAAGCACCACGTGTCACTATTCAGTAGTATTATGTGGAAGGTTAGCCTTAAAAAGCAGTGTCATTTATCCATAAATTGTGTGGGACTTCTTTTGAACACGGGCCCTAATGTGGTAGGAGCAACATGTCCTAGTGGAAAGAGCCCGGGCCTGGGAATCAGAAGACTTGGGTTCTAATCCCAGCTCCGCCAGTGGTGTGCTGTGTGACCTTGGGCAAGTCACTTAACTTCTCTGGGCCTCAGTTTCCTCAACTGCAGAATGGGGATCCAGACTGTAAGACCTCTAGGGGATAGGGACTGTGTCCTGTATCTGCCTCAGCACCTAGTACAGTGCTTGGCACAAAGTGTTTAACAAAGGCCGCAGTCATTGTTGAGTTTAGAATTTTCATCATATAGTTGATGGAATCCGTATGTTTTTACAGCCATCTGGACTGTACTATATCTTTGTCCTCAATATAAATGAATTTTGGTGGATTTGCTATAGAAGATAGACTAGGTTGATGAAATTGAACAAGTGGAAGGTAAACTCAAGGGTGGCATTAGACCCAAATAGCTTGACCTTATGGAAGCTGTTAGAGTAAGATTTTTAAGTTGACATTAAGTGTTATTAGTTCTTCCACAATAGGAAATTAACTTAATGTAGATGCTAGCCGAGCTAGTGAAGTTGGAGCTTCTACCCTTCAAGATTATTAGGAAAGGCTTTTAATTATTTCATACAAGCCAACATTAATACTACTGTAGTATATTTTGAGGCATTAGTACTGGACTAGAGTATTAGTAATGGTAATTATTAAGTCCAGAGCAAAGTGCAAAGCACTGTAATAAGCAGAGGGAAAGAAATACACTGCCTAAATATAAATACGGTATCTGGCCCCCAAGGACTCACAATCTAAGAATAAAGGGGGAGTGAAAGCATTGGTGAATGGAAATCTCAAAGACAAGGGTGACTATATCAATTAATCGTACTCATTGAGCGCTTCCTAAATGCAGAGCGCTGTACTAAGCGATTGGGAGAGGACAGTAGGGTAAAGTAAAGACCCATTCCCTGCCTATAATGAGCTTACAGTCTAGAGGGGGAGATGAGCATTAATATGTACAATTTATAGTAGATCATTTAAAGATTTGACCATCAGTGCTCTGGGGTTGAGGATGGGGTGAATACCAAATGCCCAAAGGTCACAGGTCCAAATGCTTAGACGATGCAGAAGGGAGAGGGAGTCGGGGAGAAAACTTCCACCCAGGATGGGACTGTAATTGCGGGAGAAGCGGCAGGATTTTAGGTTTCTAAAGTGCACACCAAGGCTCTCAGATGCGAAAACCGTGGCTATCATTGTTAAATTGAGTTACATATAGATCTCTGTCAGCTTACAGAGTCCATTTTATTCATTCATTCAATCGTATTTATTGAGCGCTTACTGTGTGTAGAACACTGGACTAAGCGCTTGGGAAGTACAAGTCAGCAACATATAGAGACGTTTCCTCCCCAACAACGGACTCCAGTCTAGAAGGGGGAGACAGACAACAAAACATGTAGACAGGTGTCAAAACCGTCAGAACAAATAAAATTAAAGCTATATACACATCATTAACAAAATAAGTAAAGTGAAAATATGTACAAGTAAACTAGAGTAATGAATCTGTACAAATATATGCAAGTGTCATGGGGAGGAGAAGGAGGTAGGGTGGGGTGGGATTGGGAGGAGGAGAGGAAAAAGGGGGCTCAGTCTGGGAAGGCCTCCTGGAGGAGGTGAGCTCCCAGTAGGGCTTTGAAGGGAGGAAGAGAGCTAGTTTGGCGGATGTGTGGAGGGAGGGAATTCCAGGCCAGGGGAAGGACGTGGGTTGGGGGTTGACGGCGGGACAGGCGAGAACGAGGTACAGTGAGTAGGTTAGCGGTGGCAGAGGAGCGGAGGGTGCAGGCCGGGCTGTAGAAGAAGAGAAGGAGGAGGTGAGGTGGGGGGCGAGGTGATGGAGAGCCTTGAAGCCTAGGCTTCTACGAAAGTTTGGTCTTGGTTACAACCAGTTCTCCAAAACAAAAAAAAAAAAAAAAAAAGAAAAACAAGGGTCATGCCATCACCAAACCCCGCATTAAGGAAAACTGTCGTTATCTCATTCCCTGTGCCCCTCGCACAGACGTTCCCCCTGGCCTGAGTCCCATATCCCAATAGGCTTCTGTCATCGGGTGACCCATCCCTGACTCCTGAACAATCCTCCAGCCGAAACACAGCGCGAAAACACGCACTGTGGCAGAACTAGTTGTATTCCATGTTTCAAAACCTAGCTTAATTTCGACTTTTTTTCTGTGCAGTTAATACCTGTAAGAGGGTCTCTCTTACAGAATGAATAAAGTTACAAACTGTGCAAATAAGTGCTTGTTCCAAATCCATCAAGTTGTAGAGTCTGTGGTTACTAACCAAAATTTGGTGAGATTGGGTACCTTGTGAAGGCTCTTAGTGTCATACAAAGTTTGTAGGTGATCTCTTTGGGAAATGCAGATTAGTAGAAGTTAAGCCTGCAGTATTAAAACTCGAACAGTCCTTTCAGTGGCCCCTATTTGTCTTTCGTGTTCTACTTCATAAATGGGAAACTTTTTTATTTTGGAGAATATATGCTGTAGGGCAGGGAGTTCTGAAACGTGAGCTTTAATCTTTAAACGCTCCTTCAGTTGGATTAAAATCGTTGTCTTTGTAGTTATGTGAAGAGCGACAAAAGAGTAGGTGGAGTGAACTGGTGCACAGAGGAAGAGCTAAGTAATTGGTTATAATGTTATCGATCAGCACACGATCTGCAATTTCCATATTTTGTTTTTTCAATGTAGCAAACATGGAAGGTGGTCCAAAATGGAGTAGAATAAAAGGGGGGTACCGCCGAGACAAGGTGGAAGCAGTGTTGTTTGTCATAATAATTGTGATCAGACGGTCCACGATACTTATTCAGTGCTTACTCTGTCCAGAGCACTGTACTAAGTGCTTGGGAGAGCACGGTACAACAAACTTGGTAGACAAGTTCCCTGCCCTCAAGGAGCTTACCAGTGTAGGTGGGAGACAAACTTTAAAATAAATCACTGATATGTACATAAATGCTGTGGGACTGAGGGTGGGGTGAATATCAGATGCTTAAAGGGTATAGATCCAGGTGCATAGGTGACACAGAAGGGAGAAAGGGAAATGAGGGCTTAGTCTGGGAAGACCTCTTGGAGGAGATGTGATTTTAATAAGGCTTTGAAAGAGGGGAGGGAGGTCATCTGGCGTAGATGAAGGACTCAAGGGTCATATATCTAGTATTTAAGTGATCAAACTTAACAGTTTAAGTGCCTACTATGTGTGAAGCATAGTAAGCTCTGGGGTAGAGGCAACATATCCTAGAGAAAGGTGCTCAGGTACCAAGAAACCCCACGAATACCTCAAAGGAGAGGACTATTGCATCAGTTTCCCCTCTAACTCCAGTCTACACTTCACTGTGATGCCCAGGTTATTTTTTTCTATGAAATTTCAATTTTCGCCTCCCTGTTCCTCAGACACCTCCAATGGTGACCCATCCGTCTCTGCACTAAATTAGAAACTGCTTACCATCGGCTTTAAGGCGCTGTCAGCTCTCCCCATTCTAAGTTTCCCCAGTAATACCCCACTACCACCCAGTTTGCACATTTGACTTCTCCAGTGCCAGCTTGCTCACTGGACCCCCATCTCTTCTACCTCGCCACCGACCCTTGCCCAAATCCTCCCTCTGGCCCGGAACTCCGTCCACCTTGATATCCGACAGACCACTGCTCTCTCCGTCTTCAAAGCCCTACTAAAATCAAACAGATATCTTCCAAGTCACCTTGCCTGCTTCATCTCTCATTTCCCCACCCTATTTGCTCTCCCTTCTGCATCGTCTATGCGCTTGGATCTGTTGGATATTCGCCCCAATCTACACACATGTCTATATCCTTATAGTTTGCTGTTTCCCCCATCTATAATTTATTTTAATGACAGTCTTCCCCACCAGACTGTAAAGTCTTTGAGGACAGGTATCGTGTCTACCACCGCTGTTCGTGCTGTACTTTCCCAAGTGCTTAGTATAGTGCTCAAGTCATACCATTGATTGACAGGAAAAAAGTATAATGCTACCGGACACCATGGCTTGATAATTCTGTTTCCATTTTTCCCTGTGTAAATTAGGATGAAATGGTGATGTTAAAAAAAATATTAGTGAGATCTCCCCAGTAATAATGAGAGTGTTTCAAGGGCATGAAATGTTAACGTACAAAAGACTTGTAGGTCAGAGTGGTCCAGCCACACCAGAATTCATTCTGTCTCCAGCAGTGGCAATATCAGATACTTGGAGTTCAAAATCCAAAGTTTTGCTCTTAAATTTGAAGTAAAATATGGCATCTCAGAATCTTAACTGGAAGGGATTTCAGCATTATCCAGGTAATCTTGTATAATGAAAATTATCTCGAGCAGCAGGTGATCTATTAGATGGCTTAAAATCTTCATTGCCATGGGCTCCGTAACTTAGGAAGCCCATTCCAGCATCTTTTGACCAAGTCTTCTATGTAAGACGCCCAGTTGAGCCTCATTATAGTTTCAGGCCATGTATATGCTGTTGTCAGTGGAGATGAATGATAACTTTGCCTTTATATTCCTTCATCTCTATTGACAGATAAATTACCCTTTGGCCTTCTCTTCTCCAGGAATGGTAGTCCCAATGCCTGTAATCTCTATTCAGATGTTCTCTGATCTAGATGTCTAATTCTTGTTTCGAGTTGCTGGTTTTACTCCTCCCTATTCCTGGCCAGCAAAGATTCTCCATTTCTTTCCAAATAGGAATCTTCCAATGGGACAGAATCTTCTAACAGATTATCACGAGTGTTATCTCGAGTGCCAACTCTAACCGGTGGGGAAGAATCATATATAGTTCTTGTCCCAATCTGATATTGGCTATTGAAATACCAGGTTTATTTGCTGATTTGAGTTCACATGACTCCTCCAATTATCACCACCTCCAGGAGGCCTTCCCAGACTGAGCCCCCTTTTTCCTCTCGTCCCCATCGCCCCCCGCCCTACCTCCTTCCCCTCCCCCACAGCACTTGTATATATTTGTACAGATTTATTACTCTGTTTTACTTGTACATATTTATTATTCTATTTATTTTATTAATGATGTGCCTATAGCTATAATTCTATTTATTCTGACAGTTTTGACACCTGTCTACATGTTTTGTTGTATGTCTCCCCCTTCTAGACTGTGAGCCCGTTGTTGGGTAGGGACCATCTCTATATGTTGCTGACTTGTACTTCCCAAGCGCTTAGTCTAGTGCTCTGCACACAGTAAGCGGTCAATAAATACGATTGAGTGAATGAATGAATCTCCATTTTGAATGTGTGAAGGCGGTTTCACCAGATTTTTTTCCCCCCGTTGAACTTTAGCTTGATTAGGATGCTTTCCATTTGTCCAAGTGGTTTAAATTCTAAGCCTTTACTTGAAAAGGCTCGCTTCAAGGGGGCCAGAGTGGCCATTCAGTCAGTCAATCGTATTTATTGAGCGTTTACTGGGTGCAGACCACTGTATAAACGCTTGGGAGAGTGCAGTATAACAATAGATAGACACATTCCCTGCCCAAAGCGAGCTTCCAGTCTAGTGGGGGAAGTCTGTGGGTACTCCCGGAGGAGCCTTTTAATGACACCATCAAAGGCCCTCAGTTTTTTGGGGTGAGAGAAAACGGGACGAGCAAAAAATAAAGTGAACTTTCTTTGTGTCTTCCCCAGGGCACCTTGCACACACCTTCCTCCTTTTGCTTATGGGACCTGAAGTTTCCATGTAAAGGAGTTGGGTCTTGTTCTGCCTCCCTGCCCCTTCTCCCAGTGTAGGCTGATTCAATAATTTAGTTTGCTCTGTGTCCCTTTATCCAAGCTGTTGCAAAAGAAAAATTTCGGTCAAACCTGTAAGAAGAATCACCAAACATTTGTCCCCCCACTCCAGGATTGATGCGATTCCAAACTGTTTCAACCTGGCATCGTGGTGATTTAACAGCCATGCTGAAGAGGCACTTGTGTAGGAGGCACAATACTCCGAAAAGGAAGTACTGTTTGTCTCGTGATACTTTTATTTTTTTTTCCTTCCCCAATACAGAGTCTTGGTGGCTGTAATGAATGATCAAAGGGTTTGCACGTCAGGAATTTGGTCCGTTCTTTTCTTTCCAGATTTTGAGGTTAAGTTGACGTCTAGAACTTATGCATCTCCCCCTTCCCAGTTTTTTTGTGTGTGTCTTTGTGTAAATACTCTTGAAACGTTTTCAAGATCAGGATGAGGTCGGTTGGAAAAAAATGCAGAGCAGGTCACTAAGGACAGAAAAACAGATAAAGGATGGTAAGGCAGGCCTGTGGCTCAAGAAGGCTCTACAGTGGTGTGAACGAGTAGTGTACTACTGTTCGAGTTAAACCCGTTAAAAATGAGAATTTATAGAAATATTATATACAAGGGCCAGGAAGTAGTCCTTCAGTTATACTTGGCAATAGGTCAGAGCCTTTTTGACTACTGTTTCAATTTCAGTCTCCATTCGTTCATTCAATCATAATGATTGGGCGCTTACTGTGTGCAGAGCGCTGTACTAAGTGCCTGGAAAGTATATTTACTTGGTCCGTTTAGCCAAAGTGGAGAATCAATCACTTATTCTCTTAATTGCTACAAGAATAATTAAAATAATAATAATGGTATTAAGCGCTTACTATCTGCCAAACACTGATCTATACACTGGGCTAGATACAAGGTATACAGTTGTCCTCTATCTCCACAGAGACCAGAACACAAAAATGGGCTTCAGTTTCACTGAGACTGGTTAGACATGGCATGAACTTCTTCACCGTAAGGGTGATTTAAAACAGGAAACTAATGCGGGTTGTGCTATGAAGCGCTCTAAAAATAGGCTTGACGACCATCTGTTTTAGATGGGATATGTGACCTCTTAAAGGCCCTTTCTAACTTGACGATTCTACGGGTTTGATTTCGTCTTAAAAATGATACCAGTGGTCCTGCAGGAAGCTGTCAATTCTTTAAGGGTTCAGGTATTCAGGAAGCCTTGCTCATTTAAAAATCCCCGTTCTAAATGCAGTCTTTGAATGGATGCGACACTATTTTAATACTATTTTTTCCCCTCCCATCAGAGGGGATGCACCCCCTCCCCACCCTGGACTGGTGTAATGGGCTTTCCTTTCAAACAATCAATCAATCAATCATATTTATTGAGCGCTTACTGTGTGCAGAGCACTGTACTAAGCGCTTGGGAAGTACAAGTTGGCAACATATAGAGACAGTCCCTACCCAACAGTGGGCTCACAGTCTAGAAGGGGGAGACAGAGAACAAAACCAAACATATTAACAAAATAAAATCAATAGAATAGATATGTACAAGTAAAATAAATAAATAGAGTAATAAATATGTACAAACATATATACATATATACAGGTGCTGTGGGGAAGGGAAGGAGGTAAGACGGGGGGATGGAGGTGGGGGCGAGGGAGAGAGGAAGGAGGGGGCTCAGTCTGGGAAGGCCTCCTGGAGGAGGTGAGCTCTCAGTAGGGCCTTGAAGGGAGGAAGAGAGCTAGCTTGGCGGAGGTGCGGAGGGAGGGCATTCCAGGCCAGGGGGATGATGTGGGCTTGGGGTCGACGGCGGGCCAGGCGAGAACGAGGCACGGTGAGGAGATTAGCGGCAGAGGAGCGGAGGGTGCGGGCTGGGCTGGAGAAGGAGAGAAGGGAGGTGAGGTAGGAGGGGGCGAGGTGATGGACAGCCTTGAAGCCCAGGGTGAGGAGTTTCTGCCTGATGTGCAGATTGATTGGTAGCCACTGGAGATTTTTGAGGAGGGGAGAAACATGCCCAGAGCGTTTATGGAAAAAGACAATCCGGACAGCGGCATGAAGTATGGATTGAAGTGGGGAGAGACACGAGGATGGGAGATCAGAGAGAAGGCTGATGCAGTAGTCCAGACGGGATAGGATGAGAGCTTGAACAAGCAGGGTAGCGGTATGGATGGAGAGGAAAGGGTGGATCTTGGCAATGTTGCGGAGCTGAGACCGGCAGGTTTTGGTGACGGCTTGGATGTGAGGGGTGAATGAGAGCGGAGTCGAGGATGACACCAAGATTGCGGGCTTGTGAGACGGGAAGGATGGTAGTGCCGTCAACAGTGATGGGAAAGTCAGGGAGAGGGCAGGGTTTGGGAGGGAAGACAAGGAGTTCAGTCTTGGACATGTTGAGTTTTAGGTGGCGGGCAGACATCCAGATGGAGATGTCCTGAAGGCAGGAGGAGATGCGAGCCTGGAGGGAGGGGGAGAGAGCAGGGGCAGAGATGTAGATCTGGGTGTCCTCAGCGTAGAGATGATAGTTGAAGCCGTGGGAGCGAATGAGGTCACCAAGGGAGTGCGTGTAGATCGAGAACAGAAGGGGACCAAGAACTGAACCTTGGGGAACCCCCACAGTAAGGGGATGGGAGGGGGAGGAGGAGCCCGCAAAAGAGACTGAGAATGAACGACCAGAGAGATAAGAGGAGAACCAGGAGAGGATGGAGTCTGTGAAGCCAAGGTCGGATAGCGTGTTGAGGAGAAGGGGGTGGTCCACAGTGTCGAAGGCAGCTGAGAGGTTGAGGAGGATTAGGCTAGAGTAGGAGCCGTTGGATTTGGCAAGAAGGAGGTCATTGGTGACCTTTGAGAGGGCAGTTTCTGTGGAATGTAAGGGACAAAAGCCAGACTGGAGGGGGTCGAGGAGAGAGTTGGTGTTGAGGATTTCGAGGCAGCGCGTGTAGACAACTCGTTCAAGGAGTTTGGAAAGGAATGGTAGGAGGGATATGGGGTGATAACTAGAAGGTGAGGTGGGGTCAAGAGAGGGTTTTTTTAGGATGGGAGAGACATGGGCATGTTTGAAGGCAGAGGGGAAGGAACCAGTGAAGAGTGAGCGGTTGAAGATGGAAGTTAAGGAGGGGAGAAGGGATGGAGCGAGAGATTTCATGAGATGAGAAAAAATAAATAAAAATCTTCACCACAGTAATGTCATGGGTTACTAGTGTTCTCTCTTCATTTACTAAGTCAGTTACTGCTGAGAGGAGGTGGTCCTCATTCCTTTGGGCTTCTTACTAATCCGGGCAAGCCTCCCTGGTCCAGGATTTCCCCAGCATTTCGCAAGCTGAGAAAATAAGCCTCTGCTCTCAACATTTATGTCAAGGGTGGAGCTCCTCCGCGGTATTAGGTTTGGAGGATGAGGGCTGCCCCGATACCATTTCTCTGAGGCCAATGGCAAGGGACTTCTTGATAATGATGATAATAATTGTTAAAATTAAGTGTGTACTCTGTTCCAAACACTGAATTAACCGCTGGAATAGATACAAGATAATTAGGTTGGACATAGTTCCTGTACCACATAGGGCTCACTAAAGGGGAGGGAGAAAAGGTATCTCATCCCCGTTTTACAGATGAGGAAGCTGAGGTCCAGAGATGTCAAGTGTCTTGCTTCAGGTTCCGCAGCAGTCGAGTGGTGGAGCTGGGATTAGAACGCGCGCGGTCATTTCACCAGGCTGTGCCATTTCCTTTGGGGCCTTGTAGTGCCATGTTTGTCCCCATCCAACACTCCTGCCTTAGGGGGCGGCGGGAAAGGGAAAGAAGGCTTGTCTTTGGGTGCCTTATTGTGTGGGGTGAAGTTTAGGATATTTTTCATTTTTGATGGCTTGCCCAGGTCCACGGACTTATGGTGCAAGTGGTTCTTAAACACTGAATCTTAAGTTGAAGTGATGCAATTGTGAATCAGTTTTGGCATAAGAACGAAGTTGTAAATGCAGGATGAGTTTATAAGCCAAGATTTGATATCTGACTTGTACCCAGAGTTATGTTATTTGTCAGTTTATAGATGGGTAGTCATATAGCTACAGATCTGTCTTTACCTGGAGTCAGAGAGGTCCGGGTCTAGAGCAGTTCAGTTTTCCTTCATCGATGGGCCAACCCTCCGTGGTGGCTCTGCCTGGAGATTATTCATTCATTGATTCAGTCGTATTTATTGAGCGCTTACTGTGTGCAGAGCACTGTACTAAGCACTTGGGAAGTACAAGTTGGCAACATATAGAGACGGTCCCTACCCAACAGCGGGCTCACAGTCTAGAAGGGGGAGACAGATAACAAAACAAAACATATTAACAAAATAAAATAAATAAAATAGTAAATATGTACAAGTAAAATAGCGTAATAAATCTGTACAAACATATATACAGGTGCTTTGGGGAGGGGAAGGAGGTAGGGCGGGGGGATGAGGAGGGGGAGGAGGAGAAGAGGAAGGAGGGGGCTCAGTCTGGGAAGGCCTCCTGGAGGAGGTGAGCTCTCAGTAGGGCTTTGAAGGGAGGAAGAGAGCTAGCTTGGCGGATGTTTGGAGGGAAGGCATTCCAGGCCAGGGGGAGGACGTGGGCCGGGGGTCGACGGCGGGACAGGAGAGAATGAGGCACAGTGAGGAGGTTAGCGGCAGAGGAGCGGAGGGTACGGGCTGGGCTGTAGAAGGAAAGAAGGGAGGTGAGGTAGGAGGGGGCAAGGTGATGGACAGCCTTGAAGCCGAGGGTGAGGAGTTTCTGCCTGATGCGCAGATTGATTGGTAGCCACTGGAGATTTTTGAGGAGGGGAGTAAGATTTCCAGAGCGTTTCTGCACAAAGATGATCCGGACAGCAGCGTGAAGCGTAGATTGAAGTGGGGAGAGACAGGAGGATAGGAGATCAGAGAGGAGGCTGATGCAGTAATCCAGTCAGGATAGGATGAGAGATTGAACCAGCAGGGCAGCGATTTGGATGGAGAGGAAAGGGCAGATCTTGGCAACGTTGCAGAGGTGAGACCGGCAGGTTTTGGTGACGGATTGGATGTGAGGGGTGAACGAGAGAGCCGAGTCGAGGATGACACCAAGGTTGTGGGCTTGTGAAACGGGAAGGATGGTAGTGCCGTCAACATTGACGGGAAAGTCAGGAAGAGGACAGGGTTTGGGAGGGAAGATAAGGAGTTCAGTCTTGGACATACTGAGTCTTAGATGGCGGGCAGACAACCAGGTGGAGGTGTCTTGAAGGCAGGAGGAGACACGAGCCTGAAGGGAGGGAGAGGGAGCAGAGATGTTGATTTGGGTGTCATCACTGTAGAGATGATAGTTGAAGCCGTGGGAGTGAATGAGTTCATCAAGGAGTGAGTGTAGATAGAGAACAGAAGGGGACCAAGAACTGACCCTTGAGGAACCCCTACAGTAAGGGGATGGGAGGGGGAGGAGGAGCCCGCAAAAGAGACTGAGAATGAACGGCCGGAGAGATAAGAGGAGAACCAGGAGAGGACAGAGTCTGCGAAGCCAAGGTTGGATAGTTTGTTGATGAGAAGGGGGAGAAGAAGAAGATTAGAAAATCCCCACTTCCAATCTTCCTCCTTAGGTGTTCTCCTCACTCCCTCTGTCTTTCCCCCACTCTCCATCATTTTAAAATGGTGGCTTCATTGGTCCCCCACTCTGCTGATTTTTGTGGTTTTGTCTTTTCCACTTTTTAAAAATGGTATTAAGCAGTTACCATGTGCCAGGCACATAGTAAGCCCTGGGGTAGATACAAGGTAGACACAGTTTCTGTCCCACATGGGGCTCACAGTCTTAATCCCTATTTTACAGATGAGGTAACCGAGGTTCAGAGATGTGATTTCCCTGAGGTCACTCAGCAGACAGGTAGCGGAGCCAGTGATTAGTACCCAGGTCCTTCTGACCCCCAGTCCCAGCCTATTTCCACTAGGTCACACTGCTTCTCACTTGCCAGTTGCCGCAGTTGGGCCGGGCCAGCCTGTTGCGTGACTGCAACCATCCCCTGGACCATCATAGTTATGGGGAGCGGCCTGGACCAGCCCCGAAGGAGGCCATCCCACCGTCTCGACCTTCTTTGGCTTGGTCCAGACCCTGTGGGTGTGGCAGTCCTGAGGCTACAAGGAGGGGAGAGCAATGGTGGTCCCGTCCTAGGCTACCCCCCCTGCCTCGGCCGGTCTGGCCGGGCCTGCTCCCACAGCTTTGGCAGACCTTGGGTATGAGGAGCTGAAGTTAGGGAAGGGGCTGGCCCCACACTTTCGAGCTGTTCCAGGAAGAAGAGGGCAACAGGGAAATTGCGGTGATTCGTTCATTGAGTCGTATTTATCGAGTGCTTACTCTGTGTAGAGCACTGTACTAAATGCTTGGGAGAGCGTAATGTAACAATAAACAGATACATTCCCTATCCACAGTGAGTTTACGGTCTAGACGGGGAGACAGACGTTAATATAAGTAAATGACAGATATGTGCATAAGTGCTGTGGGGCTGGGAGAGGGGAAGAACAAAGGGAGATAAGTCAGGGTGTTGCCCAAGGGAGTGGGAGAAGAGGAAAGGAGAGGCCTAGTCAGGGAAGGCTTGCTGGAGGAGATGATGAAGGGATGGCTGCTGTAAGCGCCTTAATAATAATGATGGTATTTGTTAAGTGCTTACTATGTGCCAGGCACTGTACTAAGTGCTGGGGTGGATACAAGCAAATCGAGTTGGACACAGTCCCTGTCCCATGCGGGGTTCACAGTCTTGTCGGCAGGGGACATGTCTACTGACGTTGTATTGTACTCACCCGAGTGTTTGGTACGGTGCTCTGCACGCAGTAATAGCTCAATAAATGGGGGCTAAGATTGTGAGCCTTTTGTGGGGCATGGACTGTGTCCAATCTGATGATCTTGTATCCACCCCAGCGCTTAGTACAATGCCTGACACATAGTAAGTGTTTAACACCATAAATACCATTTATTGACTGGTTTGGGGATTTGTGGTGGGGTGCACAAGCATTGTGGGGAAACAATTTAGGGAAATGAGAGGGAACAGAGAGTTTGGGGAATGGGGAGCGGGCTGGGTTACTTGGTCACCAGGCAAAGTCACCAAGAAAGGTTGATGCCCCTGTTTTAACCTCCGATGAAGTACTGTCCTTTAGGCAATAAATAGAGTAGGTGCCATAATGCTGAAATGGTGTCAAGTTAGAAACTCCGTGCCATTGCATTCAACTCAAAAGGTTATAAGTTGAGTGCTGCCAGTAATTTGAATTTTTGCTCTCATATTCACTGTCCTAATTTTATTCCTCCAAGCTAACGCTATCTTTGAATTCGTCTTGAGAAATTTGACCAAGCTTCCAATCATTTGATGGTATTTGACTCTCTGCTACTCTCCCATCCTTCCCAGCAGTATCCTCAGAGGAGCTCTCCTCACTCCTCTCAAGTGCTACTCCGGCCACTTGTGCTTCTGACTCCATTCCTTCTCATCTCATGAAATCTCTCGCTCCATCCCTTCTCCCCTCCTTAACTTCTATCTTTAACCACTCACTCTCCACTGGTTCCTTCCCCTCTGCCTTCAAACATGCCCATGTCTCTCCCATCCTAAAAAACCCTCTCTTGACCCCACCTCACCTTCTAGTTATCGCCCCATATCCCTCCTACCATTCCTTTCGAAACTCCTCGAACGAGTTGTCTACACGCGCTGCCTCGAATTCCTCAACACCAACTCTCTCCTCGACCCCCTCCAGTCTGGCTTCCGTTCCCTACATTCCACAGAAACTGCCCTCTCAAAGGGCACCAATGACCTCCTGCTTGCCAAATCCAACGGCTCCTACTCTATCCTAATCCTCCTCTACCTCTCAGCTGCCTTCGACACTGTGGACCACCCCCTTCTCCTCAACACGCTATCCAACCTTGGCTTCACAGACTCCGTCCTCTCCTGGTTCTCCTCTTATCTCTCTGGTCATTCATTCTCAGTCTCTTTTGCGGGCTCCTCCTCCCCCTCCCATCCCCTTACTGTGGGGGTTCCCCAAGGTTCAGTTCTTGGTCCCCTTCTGTTCTCGATCTACACTGTCTCCCTTGATGACCTCATTCGCTCCCACGGCTTCAACTATCATCTCTACGCTGATGACACCCAAATCTACATCTCTGGCCCTGCTCTCTCCCCCGCCCTCCAGGCTCGCATCTCCTCCTGCCTTCAGGACATCTCCATCTGGATGTCTGCCCGCCACCTAAAACTCAACATGTCCAAGACTGAATTCCTTGCCTTCCCTCCCAAACCCTGCCCTCTCCCTTACTTTCCCATCACTGTTGACGGCACTACCATCCTTCCCGTCTCACAAGCCCACAAACTTGGTGTCATCCTCGACTCCGCTCTCTCATTCACCCTTCACATCCAAGCCGTCACCAAAACCTGCCGGTCTCAGCTCCGCAACATTGCCAAGATCCGCCCTTTCCTCTCCATCCAAACCGCTACCCTGCTTGTTCAAGCTCTCATCCTATCCCGTCTGGACTACTGCATCAGCCTTCTCTCTGATCTCCCATCCTCGTGTCTCTCCCCACTTCAATCCATACTTCATGCCGCTGCCCGGGTTGTCTTTGTCCAGAAACGCTCTGGGCATGTTACTCCCCTCCTCAAAAATCTCCAGTGGCTACCAATCAATCTGCGCATCAGGCAGAAACTCCTCACCCTGGGCTTCAAGGCTCTCCATCACCTTGCCCCCTCCTACCTCACCTCCCTTCTCTCCTTCTACAGCCCAGCCCGCACCCTCCGCTCCTCCGCTGCTAATCTCCTCACCGTGCCTCGTTCTCGCCTGTCCCGCCGTCGACCCCCAGCCCATGTCATCCCCCTGGCCTGGAATGCCCTCCCTCTGCCCATCCGCCAAGCTAGCTCTCTTCCTCCCTTCAAGGCCCTACTTAGAGCTCACCTCCTCCAGGAGGCCTTTCCAGTCTGAGCCCCGTCCTTCCTCTCCCCCTCGCCCCCCTCTCCATCCTCCCGTCTTACCTCCTTCCCTTCCCCACAGCACCTGTATATATGTATATATGTTTGTACATATTTATTACTCTATTTATTTGACTTGTACATATCTATTCTATTTATTTTATTTTGTTAATATGTTTGGTTTTGTTCTCTGTCTCCCCCTTCTAGACTGTGAGCCCACTGTTGGGTAGGGACTGTCTCTATATGTTGCCAACTTGTGCTTCCCAAGCGCTCAGTACAGTGCTGTGCACACAGTAAGCGCTCAGTAAATACAATTGATTGATTGGTTGATTTGGATGCATACTGTGTGTCGAGCACGGTACTAAACGCTTGGAAAAGTACATTACAGTAGAGTTGGTAGACGCAAATGATCTCTGCCCACAAGGAATGTACAGTCTACAAGGGGAGTCAGTAAAATAACAGATGGGAGAAATAGTGCAATATAAGGATAAGTATCTAGGTTCTGTTAGGCTGGCGTGGGCATCAAAGTATGTAAGAGGTGCTTATTTTTCATGTTTTTTAAAGCTTCAGATGCCTATTCAACCTCTTGGATTAGTGGACTTGGTTTCTTATTCAGTCAATCAATGGTATTTAGTGAGTGCTTGGGAGAGTGTAATGCAACAGAGTATAATGCAATACAACAATCTCCCCCCCGACCTCCCCCCCCCCCAGATTGGAAGGTGTCTGTGGGCAGGGGAAGTGCCTACCAAATCTGTTTTATTGTACTCTCCCAAGAGTTTAGTGCAGTGCTCTGCACTCAGTAAATGATTGATTGGTAGGCACATTCCCTCCTCCCACATGAGGAGGACATTCCTTAAAGTCCATCCATATGCTCTGGACTTCTTTGGGGCCTAGCTTTGTTTTGTCTTGATTTGTCTCACCGCTGAACCCTTGCCCAGTCCTCTCTCTGGCTTGAAACTCCCTCACCCGTCATATCTAACAGACCACCGCTCTCCCCATCTTGAAAACCCTGCTGAAATGATATCGGCACCGAGGCCTTCCCTGACTAATACTTCATTTCCCCACCCTCTTGGTTCTCCCTTCTGCAACGTCGCCTTTGCTCACTGCACTGTCAGCTCCACAGCATTTATGCACATGTCCTTCCACCCTGCCCTTTCCCTCATCTATAATTTAAGTAGGCTACAGGCTCGTCGTGGGTAGGGTTCATGTCTACTAACTCTGTGGTATCCTCCCAAACACTTAGTACAGTGCTCTGCTTGCAGTAAATGTTCAATAAATGCCATCGACTTTACCATCAATACTTACTGAGCTTGTGACTGTTGTAGGCATTTTGTCAAATCTAGAGAATACAAACCCTACTTTTCGGAGCCCGGATCCTATTGGCTTCTCATCTTCAATCAGTAAGTATTTATTGAGCACTTACTATGCACAGAGCACTGTACTGAGTGCTTGGGAGAGGCACATACCCTTCCCACAATGAGCTTACAGTCTAGAAGGGGAGACAGACATTAATATAAGCAAATAAATTACAGATACATACATAAGTGCTGTGGGAGTGGGATGGGGGATAAAGGAAGCAAGTCAGGGCGACACAGAAGGGAGTGGAAGAAAAGGAAAAGAGGGCTTAGTTAGGAAAGGCCTTTTGGAGGTGATGGGCCTTCAGTAAGACTCTGAAGGGGGGTGAGTAATTGTCAGATGTGAAGAGGATTGGTGTTCCAGGTCAGAGGTGGGACGTGGGCGAGAGGTTGGCGGCAACATATGTGAGATTGAAGTACAGTGAGTAGGCTGGTGAGAAGAGGAAAGTGTGCGGGCTGGGTTGTAGTAAGAGAGTAGCAAGGTGAGGTAGGAGCGGGCAAGGTGATTGAGTGCTTTAACGCTGATGGTGAGGAGTTTCTGTTGTATGTGGAGGTGAATGGGCAACCTCTGGAGGTTCTTGGGAAGTGGGGGTTGAACGTTTTTGTACGAAAATGATCCAGCAGAGTGGACTGAAGTGGGGAGAGACAGGAGGCAGGGAGGTCACTGAGGAGGCTGATAGTCAAGGTGGAATAAGGTCAAGTGCTTGGATTAACAAGGTAGTAGTTTGGACGGAGAGGAAAAGACGGATTTTAATGATGTTGTAAGAGGTTGAACTGACAGGATTTAGTGATCGATTGAAATGTGGGTTGAATGAGAGAGAGGAATTGAAGTTGAGAATTGAAGGAGGAGCAGGGGAGATTTTAGGAAGATCACACCTGATGGTTTCAATTTTCTCAAAATAGGTGGCCAGGTCATTAGGGGCAAGGGGAGGCTTGAGGTGGGAGTTAAACATCTGGAAGAACTGATGAGGGCAAAGGGCATGGATGGAGAAATAATTTTGCTGGACGGTGGAGAGGGCAGCAGAAAATAAAGCACCTAAGGGTAAACTTGAAGTGGATGAGACTGGCTTGATATCTAGATTTCCGCCAGCAGCACTCTGCGGCTCGTGCCCAAGAGTGGAGGCGGCGGACTGTGGAGGTGATCCAGGGCTGTGGGTTAGCCATTCGAGAATGATGACGGGGTAGGGGAGTAAGTTGAGTTCAGTAGAGCAGATGGTGTTTAGTGTCACTGTGGTCACTTTGGGAAGGTAGTTTGGTTATGGAGCCGAAATGGGGCATGATGAGTTGAGGCAACTACAACAGTTGGGCAACACGTTCCCTACACCAATGAGCTTGCAGTCTACATGGGGAGACAGACATTAATATAAATTCATTTATACTATATAGTCCTTCAGTACGCACACA
The DNA here is from genome assembly GCF_015852505.1 of Tachyglossus aculeatus. NCBI lineage: Eukaryota > Metazoa > Chordata > Mammalia > Monotremata > Tachyglossidae > Tachyglossus > Tachyglossus aculeatus. The sequence continues at coordinate 28,844,033 of NC_052083.1, forward strand.
AATGTTGTGGGCTTCCAATTCAGGGGGAGAGTAGGCACGTAAAACAAGACAAATATCTTACAGACAAATTCAGAGCAAGCCAAGGGTCGTCAATCCAAAGTATCTACGTGAAACTATGTCAATGATGTGTTGGTCACTGTCCCACTGGGTGCAACCAGTTCTAGATGGAAAGCAATACTGCCTCAGAATTCTAAGAGTGGAAAAGAGAGGCTTGGCTGCCTTTATGTTGGAAAGGAAACATTCATTTAATCATATTTACTGAGCATTTACTGTGTGCAAAGCACTGTATTAGGCAGCCCCAGTTTTTGGGTGAACCCCGACCTTATCCCCACTACCCCTACCCTGTATCATCAGACACCCTCACTCGTTAACCTCGGAGAGAATTTAAAAAAAAAGAAGAAAATAACCTCTGTACCATCTTCACCACCACGTGGGCACCCCCAAAATGTTAGTGGATCTGTCCAAACTGGAGCCTTGCTAGTAGGTTATTCTCCCTCTGTAGACAAAGTGCAATTTACCGTAGTCAATGAGCCTGTGGTCGTGGGGCTACCTGACTCCTGTCGTGGCCGTCTCCCTCCCTAGCCACCGTCGCCGGGGCGGAGACCCGTCCCTTGGAAGCCCCTGGCAGCGTTCGGGCTCCAGGATCCACACCGGGACTATCCGATAGCAGGAGCGGCGGCCTTCCTGCTCATCCCAACTGGAGAGAAGGCCCACCCTCGCCAGAATATGGGGCAGCAGGGGCCTCCTTCCCAAATGAGAATGTTGGGACCGTTGTGGCAGTTTGGATCTAACTTGGGCCCCATCAGAAGTGGTGAGGAGCCCTGAGGACAGTTCTTCGCAGAAAGGTACTGCCTGCTCCCTTCTCGTTCCTGCTGAACTTACTCTGTTGTTCTCTCCTTGTCGTTTAGGCCACAAGACCCCTCTGCAGGCCAGATTCCCGTTGAAATCAGTAGCCTCGAGCCTCTCCCCAGTGCTTAGTGTTTTGTGCAAAACAGCATTTAATAAATGTCCCATGTGCACTGATTTGGGTTTCCACGGATTATTTGGGTTAAGACGGCCAACTGAGGGGACAGGGTAGCAGCTTAGTGGAAGGGAAAGCTCCGATTGACAACTCGATCGTTTTCCCAGCCTCCGAATGAGAACACATTGAACGCCCCGATTTCTCTACCCGTTTAGTACCTTATGAACTAACGAAGGGTATTTTTTAACAGACATTACTAGTATTTCCAGATTCGGTGTTCAGAATTAGTTTGGCATTGAGAAGTATTGTGGAAAATGAAGTTGTTGGAGAAAACGGTTTTTAGAGTTTCAGAAGAAGCTTTGGACTTGATAGGGAAATATTTTCCACCGGAAAAAAACTAGTCTTGAAAAGCTCACCTAATTTTTTTTTTTCTATACATGTTTTGATGCAAGGACATTAACTTAGCATGAAAATTAAATTCCAGCAGCCAAACCAGTATGAATGTTGGATTGGAATTAGAAAATGTAATTTCAGGCTTATGTTAAGTTTTAGTTTTCTCTTTTGCAAAATACCCTACTGAACATCTAAGACCTTCAATACTGTGAGCATTAAAGATTGTCTTATGAACAGCATGCAGTTCTTGACTGAAAAAATCGTACAAGGACTATATTTTTTAAAATGGCCAAAGTGGAAGATTTTGCTTTTATCATATTCCAAAGTTGATAGCTAAGATCCTTCTTTCACCAAAAGACAAATTTTAGTAACGAGGAGAGTCATTCCCAGATTAGTTATTTTTCCTGATGGGTGGGTTTTAATTTTTTACTGTGAGTGCAAGTAGGCAAATGAAGAGAAAAACCATTTACTGGGCCAGACTTGACACATTGTGAAGCTATACCATGGGGGCTTTTTGTCAAGATAGAATCAGTGAGTGTGCTTCTTTCTCAGGGCTAAAGGAACATTTTTCTTGTATCTTACCTGGTCTTTTGTGTATGAGGTCTTTGATTATAGAATGACTCATTAATAATAATAATTATGGTATTTAAGTGCTTACTATGTGCCAAGCAGTGTTCTAAACACTGGAGTAGATACAAGGTTATCATATTGTCCCATGTGGGGCTCACAGTCTTAATCCCCATTTTACAGATGACATAACTGAGGCACAGAGAAGTTCAGTGGCTTGTCCAAGGTCACACAGCAGGCAAGTGGCAGAGCCGGAATAAGAACCCATGTCCTCTGACTCCCAAGCCCGTGTTCTTTCCAGTAAGCCACTGTGCTTCTCTTGGAAATCCTGTTTTCTTTTTTATTCAGACTTGAAGTTTGAGAGTATTTCCATTTTTTCCCCCAGTAGTTTTTGAAAAATTTTGATTAGTTCCAACCCACAGAATGAGGCACTATCTTTCACAAGTCAGTGCTGGCTTGGTTTTGAAGAGTTTTTCCTTTTTAATGGTACTAATGATCTTATGGTGTATCTGATAGCCGTGTCTCCACAAGGAAGTGGGTTTTTGAGATAATTTTTTTTTTCCCAGTTGAAAAATTTGTTTGGGGACTATATATATGGGTGGGGCAAGCCTTGCATTGCTCAGTACATACCTACCACTTGGAGAGATCATCTCTGATCAAGAATAAACCTTCTTGTAACAACTGCACTAGTGTTTCCACTTTGAGTCCTTATCTCAGCGCACTTGGGTGAGTGAAAGAAAAGATTTCAGACTTTTCCACTTCCTTGCCATGTCTTCGTACCCATCTGTTGTTTTGGAGGCAGCAGAGCAATACCTAGAGTCCAAGTAGAGAAGACCACGCACCAGAATCACGGGGCAGCTCCTTATCGGTACAAGATTGCACCGCCTTCTGTAAAAGAGCAAGTTTTCCTGGTGCCTGGTATATTTAATGTGAATATTGCTGCTCTAAAATGGTGGTAAAGGAAAAACCAAGAGGAGTTTCAAAGCTAATCAGTCATACTCACCGTATACTAACGTTAAGAGGTGTTCAGTTCAACTTTGCAAATGAGTTAAAATAGTTTCCCTAAAAGCAGTTGACACCAGGGCTGTGGTTACATGCCGATCATTGTCACAGGCATTTATGGAGCTCTTGATGTGTGCAGAGCACTGTACTAATTGCCTGGGAGAGTACAGTATGACGGAGTTGGCAGACCGATGTCCCCATGGGTCCAGCCCTGCCTATTTTCATGGTTGTATTTATTGAGTGCTTACTGTGTGCAGAGCACTGTACTAAGTGCTTGGGAGAGTGCAATACAACAATAAACACATTCCCTGCCCTCAACGAACTTACTTAGTATCTGCAGGAGGAAAGCGAGTGAGCCAGGCTGAGAGGAGTTAGGGGGATTTGGATTGGGGTAATGCCCTAGGGCTGGAGGCAGGAGGGGGGATCATCATCATCAATTGTATTTATTGAGTGCTTACTGTGTGCAGAGCACTGTACTAAGCACTTGGGAAGTACAGGTTGGCAACGTATAGAGACAGTCCCTACCCAACAGTGGGCTCACAGTCTAGAAGGGGGAGACAGAGAACAAAACCAAACATACTAACAAAATAAAACAAATAGAAGTATGGTTGGGAAAGTGTCAGAGAAGTCAGTCCTGACTGGGGGGATCAGAGTATAAAAGGTGGGTCACCTGCTGGACCTGCAGATCAGTCATTGGTATTGATTGAGTGCTTACTGTGTGCAGAGCGCTGTACTAAGCGTTTGGGAGAGTTCAGTATAACAGATTTGGAAGACATGTTCCCTTCTTGCAGGTGGCCATATCAGAACTTAGAAAAAAAAAAATGACCGCCATAGGGTATTTCATTAATGTTTACTGTCCTCGATCCTCAGTTTTAATCATTTCTCATTTACTGGGTGATTCTTTGTATTACATCGAACAGCAGTTTAGGGTCTCTGTAATCTGGCTGAGAATTGCTAACTAATTCAGAAATAGCTATTGATTCTATTTCATATTTGGGATTGGGGTAAACTTTGCATTACAGAGTATGGATAATATTTTTCTAGAGCGGTGAAGAGGCAGATAGGAAGGAAGTCTGATAAACAGGGAAGTTTGATAAATGTGCAAATTCAGGCATCATTTTGTCTTCATCTTGGTTTTTTCCCCAGGTTTCAAAGATTACCCTTCACTTCTTATTTTCCTTCACTTCATCCCCCAAAATTGGAAATGCTTTTAGAAATTGCAGTATCTTTCATTCACAATTTAATTTTCATTTCACTGAGAACGAGTTAGTAAGCAGGGGAACAGCGAGAGAGATTACGTTAAAATAGGCAGATTACCAAAAGAATCGGATCGCTCCCATTTTTATGGCCTTTTTAGTATCAAAAAAAGGTCTGATTTTTTAAACAGCGAAGCGCACTTCGAAACACTTAGTTCAATCAACCAGTAATGCTTAGTTGAGCGCTTTCTGTGGGGAAAATTTCGCTCTTTCAAAAACCCGCATTAAGAAAGCTCGGGCACATAACTGCTTCTTCCGACATAGCGGGGTGCTGTACCTAGAATAGGCTTGTGGTGGTGGAATAATGTTTCTTAATTCCCTGACAGAGTTCTAGCCAAAACATGCTTTATGGCAGAACTGATGGTACTCACCTAATTATCTCAGATTCCTCAGTGGTATTTATTGAGCACTTACTGTGTGCAGAGCACTGTACTAATCTGGTGGGAGAAGAGTTGGGGAAAGTAGGGGAAGAGGTGGGGAAAGGCACGATCCCTGCCCACAAGGTGTGTACAGTCTTGAGGGGGAGACTGAAATTATGTAGGATTATGTACGTAAGTGCTGTGTGGCTGAGGGTTGAGTGAATATCGATCAATCAATCATATTTATTGAGCGCTTACTGTGTGCAGAGCACTGTACTAAGCGCTTGGGAAGTACAAGTTGGCAACATATAGAGACAGTCCCTACCCAACAGTGGGCTCACAGTCTAGAAGGATATCAAATATCAAATGCTTTCTCTTCCCCACCTCTCCTGGCAGCCGAGTACAAGAATATGTCCCCCTCTCCATCCCCCATCTTACCTCCCTCCCTTCCCCACAGCACCTGTATATATGTATATATGTTTGTACATATTTTTTTTACTCTATTTATTTATTTATTTGATTTATTTGTACATATCTATTCTATTTATTTTATTAGTATGTTTGGTTTTGTTCTCTGTCTCCCCCTTTTAGACTGTGAGCCCACTGTTGGGTAGGGACTGTCTCTATATGTCGCCAATTTGTACTTTCCAAGCGCTTAGTACAGTGCTCTGCACATAGTAAGCGCTCAATAAATACGATTGATGATGATGATGATGATGATATGAGACAAGATGTATGGCAAAATGCTGGAGAAAGATCAAAAATAAGAACTGTGTTCTTTCTCCCTCCTTCTCCCTTCCCTCTGAATCACTGATGTTGTATGTCTTTCCTCGAACTACCTCAAGCAGCGTGGCTCAATGGGAAGAGCCCGGGCTTTGGAGTCAGAGGTCATGGGTTCAAACCCCAGCTCTGCCAATTGTCAGCTGTGTGACTCTGGGCAAGTCACTTCACTTCTCTGTGCCTCAGTTCCCTCATCTGTAAAATGGGGATTAAGACTTTGAGCCCCCTGTGGGACAACCTGATCATCTTGTGCACATAGCGCTTAATAAATGCCATCATTATTATTATTATTCCTTGCCCTCCGACTATTTTGAATAAAGCAAAAATGAAGACATCTAAGATTTGAGGTCTAAAGGGGGAAAGTGAGGTAAAAGAGTAGTATAATCCCAGTAGGAGCGTGGTTGAGAAGGAAGAGTTACTTGAGCTACAGTGCTGTGGAGAAAGATAAGTGAAGGGGTGTGTTTTTCTATCCTGGAGCAGGAGATTTTAGGTTGTCTTTTAAGTCCAGAGTCTGTATGGTGATAGTCTTAATTGGGTCTGTTTCTCCAATCAGCGTATTAAATATTTAGTTCATCAATCCTGCAGAATCACCATCCCTCCAGTGCTTTCTGCCTTTGAATATTTTTATTTTTGCTTTCATTTTGAGGTCTTCTGGAATAACCTCCAGAGCTCCTGCTTGCTGGAGTTCTGTTAGCCACACGTGGAATCAAACAGAGGGATGGCTGGATGGTCCCATACTACCGGCTGCTGCAGTGGCTCCAATCAGCCATTCACTTTGAGGATTTACTGTGGGCCAAATATTCATTCAGTTGTATTTATTGAGCGCTTACTGTGTGCAGAGCACTGCGCTGTGCTTGGGAGAGGACAATGCAGCGATAAACAGACGTACTCCCTGCCCACAATGAGCTTACGCTGTACCAGGTGCTTGGGGGAGCACAATCCGTGGAGTGAGTAGAGCCCCCATAGTCACCTCGCTCCTGGGGCATCCCCTAGGTTGGCTTTGGGGACCCGGTTAAGGGTGGGTGTCCAGTTTGGCTGGCCAGGCTCCGAGCAGGGTCGATAAGAGCTTCGGGCCCAGCAAGGACCAGAAAAACCCTCCCAAAAGCCCCAAGCCGGCCGGGGACCACCATCTGTTAGAAGTGGGCAAGAAACTGAGTCAATTGGCTCCCCTTTCGGGTCCCTTCCAACTCTTGGAGGGCACGATGGGCTAGCTCTGGCTGGCTATGGGGGCAACGTAAGACTATGCCCACTTGGTGTAGATCCCACAGGAACGGTGCCCTCCTTGCCTTCATGGAGATTGCTTTCAGTAAAAGTTATGAACTTGTTGGTCGACAAGCTGTTTGGTGTTCAGTGTGTGTTGGATGTCATTCACTAAATTCATTTCATTGGATTTATAAAAGTACATCATGTCCATGAACCTAGGGAAAGGAACGGGGGATTTGTCTTTAATTTCTTAATCTCCAAACAGCAGGGTGGGAATCAATCCATCAAGGATATTTATTGAGCATTTAAGGTGTGCAGAGTGGTATTAAGCCCTTGGGAGAATACAGTATAACAGTTGTTAGACTCCTTCCCTGCCCACAATGAGAGTACAGTCTAGCGGGAAGAGAGACATTAATATAAATAAATTATGCCTCTGTACAGAAGTGCCGTGGGGGCTGAGTGGTTAGTAGAGGGTGCAGATCCAGGTGCTGGGGCGACTCAGAAGGGAGAGGGATAAGATGAAACGAGAGCAGTTACAAACAGCAATCAAAGAATTGAATAAACGTATATCTGTGTTGAGGATGAGTATAGGTAGTGCTAGAGGTGAACATTGGTTTTATATGACTTTTCTGGAAATTTAACCTGGGAAGGCATGTAGGAGGAGGTGGGCTTTCTCAGAGGCTTTGATCACGGGCAGGACTGTGGTCCGACAGATTTAAGGGGACTGGGAAGGGAAGAGCGTTGGCACTAGTTTAGCAAATTATTATTATCATTTGGTGGTTGGCAAACATCCTATTTTTCCCCTTTAACCTGATAGGGATCTAGGAAGAGCAGTCAGTGATGCCTTAAGGGGAAAGAACTTCACAGAAAATGAGATAAAAATCTTTTTTTTTCTGGTTTGTGTGTCTTTTTTGGTTGGTCTGACAGTTTGCTTATAACAACTCTAGAACTGACTAAATTATACTTTTAAAGCGTGCCAACAAAAATGTTTGGATATGTCTTCTTAGAGTGCTCATTTGTTGCCTTTTGTTGAATTTTTGATCCCTTGACACCCGGTTGGCTAAGAAGGGCCTGTGGAAGTTTCACATGTCATTTCATTGTAGCGTTAGATAATTGTCCTCGTATTTATCTAGTTTAGGAACTGTTCTTTATGGGGGGGCAGGGGACTTCATAATGGAGGAATGCTGTCTCCTCCCGCGGAGTGAAGATTAAGGATCATTCACTGTCTCTTTTCTCTCTCTTCCCGAGTTTCATTTCTGCCCAGCAGTTCTGACGCCTGGATTGGCTTTGGTGATTAACGTTTAAAAGATCTATCTGACGTTTGGTATTCTGGGCCTATTACATTAGGACGCTGAAGTGGTCATCCAACAGGGCTGAGGAATGCAATTGGAGGAAGGGACCAGGAAGGGAAATGGAATAGGCCGAGGGGCTGAGCTTCCCCTTTTAGAGAGCTCTTAGGCTAGAAGAGGAGGTCAGTTCCTGGAGAGCCTCGAGGCCAGTGATGAATGAGGAGCTAGGAGGCAAAATATGCAAATTTTTTTGTTCCTGGGCAGAGAGAGGACAAGGAAAGCTGTACTGCGTTCTAATTCTGGCTCTGCCTCACATCTGCTGTGTGACCATAGGCAAGTCGCAACTTCTCTGGGCCTCAGTTACCTTATCAGTAAAATGCAAGCCCCATGTGGGACATGGACTGTGTCCAACCTGATTTGCTTGTATCTACTACCCCAGTGCTTAGTACAGTGCCTGGCATGTAGTAAGTGCTTAACAAATACCAAAAAAAAAAGAAAAGGCACTTGGATTATGGAGTTGTCTACTTTTGGCTCATGGTATGGGTTTGGGGCTGGACTACCTCAGTGGCGGGAGGGTGGAGGGGGTTACTCCAAACCCGAACTGCTCCCAGAGGTCAGGGTGGCTCGCATGCCCATTTGAGTGTCGCGGTGTAGAAGTACTCAAGTTCTAAGGGTGACTGTTGGGCTGCTATAACTTGGGGTGTAGTGGGGCTGGGGGAAATCAGGGATGGCTTACTGCAGGAGGTGTGATTTTAGGAGGGCTTTAAAGGTGCTCACCCGGGGACTTAGAGTCTGTTCCTCTAGACTGTAAACTCATTGAGGGCAGGGAATGTATCTAACAAGGTTATTGTATTATGCTCTCTCAAGCGCGTAGTACAGTGCTCTGCACACAGAAAGTACTCAGTAAATACCATTGACCGGTTGAAGGCAGATTCCAGAAGTCCTAGAAGCTGCTAATGGGACAAAGATGACAGAATCTCCCGTCCTGAGACTGCAGGACCAATAGCATGGGTAAAGGAATTGATAATGATGGTTTGTTGGCAGAACCACTTGCCCTCACTTCTCCTGCCAGTCATGTTCCCACCAGTTCATGGAATGCAGCAGGCACCAAGACACCAAGGGCACACACGGGTTTTTTTTTTTTTTAATATGTGGGAACCATTCCCAACAAAAGAGACTGCAGCCTAGCACTCATGTTGTGCTCTAGTTCCATTCCCCACAGCTGGTTGTCCTGGAAGCCATGACAATTATTGTGCCGGAGAGCTCTCAGTCGATCCATCGATGGTATTTAGTGAGTGCTTACTGTGTGCAGAGCACTGAACTAAGTGCTTGGGAGAGTACACTGTAACAGAGGTGTGGTATGTGGTAGTCACCTTCCCTGCCCCCAATAAGCTTGCAGGCGGGAGGACTCATGGGTTAGGATGACTCACGGTGTTTGGGAGGTAATCCAGGGAGGCTTGTTGGAAGCGAAAGGATTTTATAGGGCTTGAAGGTGGGGAGAGCGGGGTCTGTCAGATTGGGCTCAGTCTGGAAGAGCATACGCGAGTCAACTGCTTAAACTCATTAGGGGAAAAGAGAATGCAGTTTAGCCAAAGAAAGAATGTGATAGGGGAGGGTGATGTACCCCTCTGGCTTATGTAATAGCTTTAAATGAACAGTGTAAGGACAGGCACCCCGTCTCGTCAGAACGACACTGGAGACATTCCAGGTTATTTCTCAGGATCTGTTGTAGGGGATCACTATTCAGGGTAACCCCTGTAGGGACGAGCATTCGTTATTTTAATGAGATTTCTATGACTTCCTTTAAAACATAGTACGCTCCTGCCGTACCACCATCTGCTCTATCAAAAAATCACATTTCCTCTGAGAGCTTTCCCAACTAAATCCTCATTTTCCCTACTCGCCCTCCCTTCTGCATCACCTGTCCACTTGATGTTTTCCCCATCCTCTGCCCCACAGCACATCTGTACATAGCCTTACTGTCTGCCATTTCCCCTCTCTGTAATTTATTTGCCTCCCCCTCTAGACTGTCAACTCATAGTGAGCAGATCTGTTGTATTAGACTCTTCCAAGTGCTTAGTGTGGTGCTCGTCATGCTGTAAGTAGTCAATAAAGACCACCGATCAATTGAATCTTTCGCAGGTGCAATCCCGTCCTCCAAACAAATTGGGGTGTGCTCAGGAGCATTTTGATTTCCCAGAATCCTTTCTCTTCGTAGCCCAGTTGCGTTGTGTTGTGAAGGAGGGGAGAGCCCTGTCTCTCCCAACAAAAGTGAGAGCCTGGAGTATTTTCAGGACCCTTCTGGGGTTCTTCCCTTTTGATGTCAATCCCCTTTCCCATCACTTGAGAAACTCTGGGGCCCAGCATCATTTATTTAGCCACCGAGTCTCTCTCATAAGTTTCCCATTGGCCCTCTTTGCCACGCGACCAGTGGGATTTCTGTTTTTATCGCACGTTCAACATTTCAGTTGGATTCCTCGACTTATGGGTGATGCTGCACGTGTAGCCTTTTGAGCTTTCGCTGTTAATGTTTCTTCCCTTGCCTCTCTCTTCTCAACTCCCTTAGGTTATGCAATGGTCACTGCAACATGGCTCGCCCTTGAATTGGAGCTTTTTAAGACTGACACATGCGGGTACTGCATCGTCTCTAAGCGGACTATAATTCCTTCTCTCCCGACAACTACATAAGCAGACAAAATTGCAAAGATCTGCCCCGTGTCGAGTATGACAGCCACGACCCGTGGCTCTCCAGTCGGAGGGAATGACAACCAAGGCCAGGCTCCTGATGGCCAGTCCCAGCCTCCCCTCCAGCAGAATCAGGTACGAAATGAGATGGTGGCGGGGGGCAGAGGGGAGGGCGGGGGAAGGGGCAGAATTGGGTAGACACCTCCGGTTTGGAGGTGAGCGCCATAAGCAGGATTAGGAGACCAGTGTCAGCCAGATTCGTGGGTCAGAGGGTTGGAGGACTGTTTATGGCCTCTAGACCGTAAGCTCCCTGTGGGCGGGAATGCGTCTATTTGTTGTTATATTGTACTCTCCCAAGTGCTTTGTTCTGGGCTCCCAACACAATGAGCGCCCAATAAATCCTTTTGACTGATGGCCTCATACTTTAAAAGTGTATAAGGGAAGGATGCAGCTTTCCCCTTTGTTGGGCTGTGTTGTTGATCCATTTCTGATAAAATGGATTAAATAAATACTAAGGAAATTCACGGTTTGGGAATATCCTTGGGGATCTTCTCAAGAACCCTGCCTGCCCGGCTGTAGTCCAGCTGTAGTGTTTGCAAACCCTTCCGTATTTTTCAGATTTGCTTTCTGGCTCTTAGTATTTCTGATATAGAGTGGGTTTTATTCTCTGCTGTGGTTCTAGTTTGTGGTAGGGCATGGTGTAATTCCTGTAAGTATTGTAGAAATTGTCTCTAGAGCCCTTTGTAGGTAGCAGTCCTTATATATTCAGGCAGTTCACGCTCGGTGTTTAAGGTTAGAGCTCTCTGTGCTTCTTTAAGTAGGAACACAGTGATCCTAGTCTAGTTCTCCAAAGAAAGGTCTCTGATATAGTATTACAGTGAATGAATACTGCATTTTTCAAAGTTGGTAGAGGATGTAGAGATTGAACTTGGGAAGGTGAAGTCTTTCTCTAAAAGTTCTAAGGTAAACTAGAGAGTCTAGCCTGCCTCCCCCTCTAGACCATAAGCCCTAGAGGGTTGGAGATGGGAGAGGAGTGACTTTGGGGAGCTCAGACCTGATGGAGTTAATTTTACTAATGAAGTAGGAGGCCAGATTGTTGGGGGTGAGGGATGGAGGAGGGGGAGGAACAGGGAAGGGAGTTAAGTGTACGGAAGAGCTGACGGGGATGATGGGCATGGGTGTCATTAAGGGAGGAGAAATAGTTTTGCCTGGCAGAGGAGAGGTCAGCGGTAAGGCGGGAAAGGATAAACTTGAAGTGAAACAAGGTTGGCTTGTTGGTTTTGGTGTTTAGACTTTCGCCAGCAGTGTTCAGCAGCTCGAGCATAAGACCAAAGGAGGCGGACAGTGGCAGTGATCCAAGGCTGTGGGTTAGTGGTACGAGAGTGGCGAAGGGAAAGGGGAACGTGTGAGTTGAGAGGGTAAAGTTGAGAGCAGTAATCTGGTCATCAAGATTTGGTAGAGAGGAAAGGGAGGCGAGGTGGGGTGTGATGCGCTTGTACTTCCCAAGCGCTTAGTACAGTGCTCTGCACATAGTAAGCGCTCAATAAATACGATTGATTGATTGAGAAAGATGGATGGGGTTGAGAGAGCTGAGGTCTCTGTGAGGTAGCAGAACCAGGACCAGAACCCAGGTCCTTCTGACTCCAGGGCCTGTGCTGTATCCCACTAATCCATGCTATTTCTCACCTTGTGCTTGGCATGTAGCAAGCGCTTATCAAATACCATAATTATTATTATTATTCACCTTACTGTTTCCAGGCCTCCATTCCCCATGATGTGCCATATTCTTGCTCGAATCTATACCCGCCCAGAGCCGCCTCTAGTCCCTGAGTACAGAAACTGTACTTCTAGGCAGCAATCACTGCATCCCAGCTCCGATGAGAGCCATTTCCACTCCTTGGCTTTGCTGACAGGTGCGGCTTAGCCTGCTGAAGGGAAAGGAGGGAAAGTGGTCCCAGAAATAGCTGCACTGAAGCAAAAGCCACTCGGGACTAAGCTAAGTGTCAGTATGATGTGAAGACTCCTTACTGCGGGTCAAGCACTGTTCTAGAAACTTGTCTGCTGTCTGCAAGCCACCTAACTTTTCTGTGCCTGTTACCTCATTTGTAAAATGGGGAGTAAGACTGTCCCCATGTGGGACAGGGACCATGTCCAATCTAATAATAATAATTGTGGTATTTGTTCAGCGCTCAGTACAGTGCCTGGCACATAAAGTGCTTAACAAATACTATTTATTATTATGTGCTTACTACAGGCCAGGAACTGTACTAAACGCTGGGGTGGTTACAAGCAAATAGGGTTGGATACAATCTGGCTCCTATCTGCCCCAGTGCTTAGTAGAGTGTCTGGCACATTGTAATCGCTTATCAGATTATCATTATTATTATTAAGTGTTGGAGAAGGATTAAATAATGCCTCTGGAAGTGGCTTTGTGTAACTCTCCCTGTCGCTCCTACCCCACCTAAAAGCCTGAATTAAACAGTAGATTTTGTTGAGTGCCTGCTGGGTGCGGAGCACTGTACTAAGCACTTGGAGGAGTACAGAACTGTTAACAGACACGATCCCTCCCTTGTAGGAGCATAAAATTTAGCAGTGGAGGCACAGGATTGTCTGTTTCTACTCTTTAGTATCGTACACTCCCAAGCCCTTAGTACAGTGCTCTGCGCACATTAAGCTCTCAATCAACAAGCATTGATTGAATGACACTTAAATTTCAGATGGAGGGAGTAATAGAATATATGTGATGTTCATAAATGATGGGGGGAGGGATTGTGGTATTTAAATGCTTAGGTGCTGTGAAAATGCTGATTCGACAGTTGGGAGATGGAAAGTGGGGAGAGGAGAAATTAATCATTATCGTCATCGGTCATATTTATTGAGCGCTTACTGTGTGCAGAGCACTGTACTAAGTGCTTGGGAAGTACAAGTTGGCAACATATAGAGACCGTCCCTACCCAACAGTGGGTTCACAGTCTAAAAGGGGGAGACAGAGAACAAAACCAAACATACTAACAAAATAAAATAAATAGAATAGGCCTTCTTGCGGAGACGAGACTTAAAAGAATCTGGAAGATGGGAAAAGCTGCGAGCTGTCAGGTTCGAAGCGGGAAGAAGTTCCAGCCAGGCACGAGGGAGGCTGTGGTCTGGAGTCTTTGGAACTGCGGGAAAATGAATAATATAGTTGCCCAAGTGATTAGGAGATTGAATAATCCCCTTAAGTTACCCACATCAGTACTTAATAACCGTATCTAGTCAGTTGTTCTCCTGTCAAACTTGAATTCCTTATGGCCTCAGACACTGAAACTCTGGGAAAAGTTCCTGTTCATTTTGGATACCAGTTGGCACAGAGAGCAAACAGCTTCATTATGGAGTTTGAAACGTGCTTCTGGGACTTGTGTTCAATTTGAGTAAATAACTTTTAAAGCATCAGTGTTTCTTGCCATGAACACATGTCATTCTCATCTTTACTATAGCTCTTCTTTGCAGAGATCATGGTCCCTGGCCTTTAAGGGCTTGTTATCTAATTGGAAAATTAAACTCCTAATTTTGAAGGTGAAATTTGGACCTTGCAAAATGACTAATCAAGTTCATCCATTAACAAAGAGTTTTCTTGTGCTGTGCTAGCGCATAGTATGCTGCTGTTTGGGTGTGGCAAAATTCAATAGTTTGATTTGTCATGTCGAACAATTTTGAAACACACACACACACACACACACACACACTCTCTCTCTTTCTCTCTGTCACTCTGAATTAAACATAGTAATGAGGTTTCCTTCAAGGTGAAACCATGTTTTTGGAAGTTTTGCTGGGTGATTCAGCACTCATGAAAAAACCAAAAATTTAATTAATTTGTAAAAAAAGGATTGGGAGTGAGGTGGTGATGTTGCAAGAAATTAGAAATCTGGATTTTTTTGCTTGATTTTCCCCTCCCATCTCCCCTGTTTTCATTCAGATTTTACTGTCTGTTTCAGAGTTGAGTTTTTCTCTCTGTACCCTGTCCCTTCCACTGTAGCTGGTTGTAGATCTCAGATATTTTAAAATCTGATTATTTTCTTTCTTCCCCAGTTTCGCATGGTTACCTGTGGGTTGCAGGCCATTTATGTCCAGTCATCCGTGAGGTTATGATGAGGGATTCCCGTTTGCTGTGAGAAAGAACTTCTTTCCTTGGGTGGGCTCTGAGGGGGTTATGGAATCTCCTTCCAGACAGAACTCTAGCTCTCAAAGTGAGGACCTGTGGCCTATCAAAAGTACGATTGATTGACATTAGTGGAATTCACTGAGCACTTATCAAGTGCAGAGCATTACAATAAGCACTGGAGAGTACATACAACAGAGTTGGCAGGCACATTTCCCACCCACAGTGAGCCTAAAGTGCAGAGGGAGAACAGACAGTAATAGAAATAAATGGAAAGAACCTAGGACTTGGAAGTCAGGAGACCCAAGTGCCATTCCTAGCTCTGCCCCTGGCATGCTGTGTTATCTGGGGCAAATCACTTAGCCCTGCTGTGCCTTAGTTTCCACATTTGGAAAGTGGAGATAAAATAGGGCTACCCTTACCAAACAGTGAGCTCTGTGTGGGACAGGAACCCTTGTGTCATGTTTTTTTCTACCTACCCCAGCGCTTAGCAATGCTTAAATACCACAGCAAACTCCGAAGCCATTTTGAGGGTGGGCCCCTCATTAACTGTCCTGGGCATCACTTTCACCAAGGGCCTAGTGAGGAAAACACTTCCTCCCTTGCACTTGAAGCACGTAGGAGTTAGAATGACGAATGACCTGGTGTTTTTCATGAAAACTTGTGTAGAATTGTGTGTGTGTATGTGTGTGTGTGGGGGGGGGGGGGGGTTCTGTACTCTTCCCCCCACCGGTTCTGAGCCCAGTCTTACTTACACAAAATGATTTACCCTCAGTGCACCAGATGTCTTTACTGTCAATCGTATTTATTGAACGCTTACTGTGTGCAGAGCACTGTACTAAGCGCTTGGGAAGTACAGGTTGGTGACATATTAGAGACAGTCCCTACCCAACAGTGGGCTCACAGTCTAAAAGGGGGAGACAGAGAACAAAACCAAACGTATTAACAAAATAAAATAAATAGACTAGACATGTACAAATAAAATAGAGTAATAAATATGTACAAACATATATACATATATACAGGTGCTGTGGGGAAGGGAAGCAGGTAAGACGGGGGAATCCATCAATCGTATTTATTGAGCACTTACTGTGTGCAGAGCACTGTACTAAGAGCTTGGGAAGTACAAGTTGGCGACATATTAGAGACAGTCCCTACCCAACGGTGGGCTCACAGTCTAGAAGGGGGAGACAGAGAACAAAACCAAACGTATTAACAAAATAAAATAAATAGACTAGATATGTACAAGTAAAATAAATAGAGTAATAAATATGTACAAACATATATACATATACAGGTGCTGTGGGGAAGGGAAGCAGGTAAGACGGGGGATCAATCAATCAATCGTATTTATTGAGCACTTACTGTGTGCAGAGCACTGTACTAAGCGCTTGGGAAGTACAAGTTGGCGACATATTAGAGACAGTCCCTACCCAACAGTGGGCTCACAGTCTAGAAGGGGGAAACAGAGAACAAAACCAAACATATTAACAAAATAAAATAGACTAGATATGTACAAGTAAAATAAATAAATAAAGTAATAAATCTGTACAAACATATATACAGGTGCTGTGGGGAAGGGAAGGAGGTAAGACGGGGGGGATGGAGAGGGGGAAGACTGTGAGCCCCCCGTGGGACAGCCTGATCACCTTGTAACCTCCCCAGTGCCCAGAACAGTGCTTTGCACATTGTAAGCGCTCAATAAATGCCATCACCATCATCATCATCACTGTCCCGATGTAGGCTGAAGCAGATTCCCAGCTGCAACCATTCCCCCCCCCCCCCCCCCACCCCATGCACGTCTCAGTGGTATTTATTGAGTGCTTACTGTGTGCAGAGCACTGTAGAACAGGTATGTTCCCTGCTCACAATGAGCTAACAGTAATGACAGTCCAGTGGTGGGCTTTTTCTGTGCGGGGTAGACCCCACTGATCTCCTGCCTAGTGAACAGACTTCGGTTGGGTGACGGTGTTTGAGATCTTTTGCTTCTTTATGTTGTCATAAGGCCGTTAAGAAAAAATCTGCATTTTTCTTTCTCTTCCTCTTTATTGACTGCTGAAATTAGCTTGACTGCTCAAATTAGCTTGAGGTTTTTGAATGCGTTGAAGACTTTTACTTTGGGTTCTCTCTTCCCTAGTGGTTCAGTCATCTCTCTGGAGTCTTGTTTGTCTTTTCTTCCTATTGCTCTTCGGGGTTCCCCTCCTTTCTTCCGGTCTTTGCTCATTCCAAGCCTACCAGTCTTTGTTTCCACTCTTTCTTTCCGTATATGATTTTTGCATTTTCTGTAGCTTTGTTTTACTTCTACATTTTTGCCAGGCTTTTAGCCTTTGCCTTGCCTCTCGGCTCTCAAAGGCTATTGTCTGAGATTTTTTTATATCTTTTTCCATATCTCCTCCTTGTCTGTAATTGGCTCATCCAGTCCTAACTGTCTTTTTGGGACACTCAGCCCTTTTCATAGGACATTTCCTTCAGACCCTTTTGACACTGTCGCTATTTCATTTTAATGCCAGGGTTGCTTTCAGTGGGCTCACCCTTTGTGATTCCACACAGTTTTTGGTGAACTGCATGTACAGGGAGCAGTGCAAGTGGTTGCTGTGTTGTACCTTGGAGTAGTAATAATAATGGTATTCGTTTAGCACTTACTGTGTTCCAGGCACTGTAGTAAGCACTAGTGGATACAGCAAATCAGGTTGGACACAGTCCCTATCCCCTGTGGTGCTCACAGTCTCAATCCCATTTTACAGATGAGGGAAATGAGGCCCAGAGAAGTGAAGTGGCTTGGCTCAAGGTCACAAGCAGACAAGTGGTGGAGCCGGGATTCGAACCCATGAACTTCTGGCACCCAGGGAGAGTATGGAACCTCAAAGAACATCTCCAGTATGTGTTTGTCAGAATAGCATTTGGCTGGGGACTCAACGATCAGGTGGCTCTGAGCACTCAAGGGTTGCCCCGATCAACAAAGTGCAAGTCTAAGCACTTAGTACAGTGTTCTGCACTCAGTAAGCGCTCAGTACGTACGATTGACTGACCATTAAATTAGGTGGGAAATGTCTGGATTCAGGTGAGCCCCCAATCCAGTTGAGAAGCAGCATGGCCTAGTGGAAAAAGCACAGGCCTGGGAGTTAGAGGACACTGGGTTCTAATCCTGGTGCTGTCAGCTGCTTGCTGTGCGACCTTGGGCAAGGCACGTCACGTGCCTCGGTGTTTTCAGCTGTAAAATGGGCATAAAATTTTATTCCCTCCTATTCAGACTATAAGCTCCATTTATCCATGTGTCCACTTTGATAAACTTGGGTATTATAATAATAGTAATAATGGTGGTATTTGTTAAGCGCTTACTATGTACCAAGCACTGTTCTAAGGGGGGATACAAGGTAATCAGGTTGTCCCACAGTCTTAATCCCCATTTTACAGATGAGGTAACTGAGGCACAGAGCAGTTAAAGTGGCTTCCCAGTATCTACCCCAGTGCTTAGAACAGGGCTTGACACATAGTAAGCACAGCACTTTTGGCAAGGAAAACTTTTTCACATATTCATATGTTAACATTCAGTTTTTTGAATTCTTAATCCTTTATTATCGGTAATGCATTCTTTGCTATCGATCATGTAAGTTAAATAGTATTAGAAACATTTTTTGGGTGATTTTAGGAAACTAAAAATTGGTTAGGCCTTTTTTTGGATCTTAGGAATCAATTTATATGATGTATCGTATTTCCTTTGGGACAATATACATGCACACACCCCCCCACGCACACACAGACACAAGTTTATGGCGTAGTGGATAGAGCATGGGCCTGGGAATCAGAAAGTCATGGGTTCTAATCCCAGCTCTGCCAGTTATCTGCTTTGTGACCTTGGGCAACTCACTTCACTTCTCTGTGCCTCATTTACCTCATCTGTAAAATGGGGATTGAGATTGTGAGCCCCATGTGGGACAGGGACTGTGTCCGGCCCGATTTGCTTGTATCCATCCCAGCGCTTAGTACAGTGCCTGGAACATAGTAAGCGTTTAGTAAGTACCGTAATTATTATTATGTGTGGGCAGGGATGCTAGCGTACCCCCACCCATCCCGAGAATGCCCACGGCTCACTCCACATAAAGAACCCATAGGGCCCCAGAGGAATGTAGTACTAGAGGAGACTAGCAGAGAAAAAGGAAATAGTAGGACAAAAACATTGAGAGGAAGGGTAAATAGCAAGGGGGAGAGAAAAATTTGCTGTCCATCCAGAGGTAATGAAGAGTGGGTACTTTTCCTAGTGTTTTCTGAATATGAGTTGTAATGAAATAGCTCTCCTGTCAAGAATTTCCAGAATAAACTGATGGCTCAAGTAGAATGTGAATGATCAGCTAGCCCCGGGGTTTAACCTACTTTTTCAGCCCCAATGAATGCTCTTTGAACAAATCATGTAATTTTCATGATTTGTACATATTGACTGTGCATGAGTCTCCAGTGGAAAAAATGATTGGCTCTATATTGAGGTTGAACAAAGAAAGATGCTTCCAACTGAACATGTTGTGTTTTTGCTTGGAAAAACTTATTTTGGATTTGGTAAAAACATGGTAAAGTCTAAATGCCTGGAGGGTGACGTTTGCCCATACACTGTCCCCCACTTTCTATCTCACCCACACATACTTCTGCACGTGGACATTTGGGTCTGGGTCTTTCTTTGCACACTACTGCTATCTTTACACCTTATTATTTCTTCCAATCAAATTCATTTTAGTGTCTGTTTGCCATGCTAGAAGTAAGCCCCTTTGGGGCAGGGATCATCATCATCATCATCATCATCATCAATCGTATTTATTGAGCGCTTACTGTGTGCAGAGCACTGTACTAAGCGCTTGGGAAGTACAAGTTGGCAACATATAGAGACGGTCCCTACCCAACAGTGGGCTCACAGTCTAAAAGGGGGAGACAGAGAACAAAACCAAACATACTAACAAAATAAAATAAATAGAATAGATATGTACAAATAAAATAGAGTAACAAATATGTACAAACATATATACAGGTGCAGTGGGGAAGGGAAGGAGGTAAGATGGGGGGATGGAGAGGGGGACGAGGGGGAGAGGAAGGAAGGGGCTCAGTCTGGGAAGGCCTCCTGGAGGAGGTGAGCTCTCAGTAGGGCCTTGAAGGGAGGAAGAGAGCTAGCTTGGCGGATGGGCAGAGGGAGGGCATTCCAGGCCCGGGGGATGACGTGGGCTGGGGGTCGACGGTGGAACAGGCGAGAACGAGGTATGGTGAGGAGATTAGCGGCAGTGGAGTGGAGGGTGCGGGGTGGGCTGGAGAAGGAGAGAAGGGAGATGAGGTAGGAGGGGGCGAGGTGATGGACAGCCTTGAAACCCAGGGTGAGGAGTTTCTGCTTGATGCGCAGATTGATTTGTAGCCACTGGAGATTTTTGAGGAGGGATCACATCTACTGGACTTTCCTAGGTGGTGGGAATGGTTCTCGGCACATAGGCGTTGAGAATGTGCTTTTTGATGGATCGAAGCAGCCACTGCTATCTCTTGTCATCCCTGCCCAGCCCCGGAGCTGCTCTCGCCCGCGTAGTGGTAGCGGCAGGTGCCCTTCCAATCACGAAGCCAAGGTCCACTGGCTCTGGTCCAGAGGGAAACCTCTCTGTCACCCCCGGCCCCAGATCTCTGGGGGAATTAGAAAGGTGGTGGTGCCATCCTCCTTTTTCTTCTCCTTCCAACAGCGGGGAGAGAGGCAGCCAGCACCTCATCTCCTCTTCAGGATCTTTCTGACCCTAAGAGGCAGAAAGAGGCATCTCTCGCAGCTTCCCTACCCCCCCAAAATCTAGGGGAAACTGGGTGGCATTTCCTCCCTCAGTGGTCATCTCATGGCATCGCCATCTTCAAGTGGAATTACTCCTGGTTTTTTGTCCCCGTTTTTTATTTTTAACGCCACTGATGAACACCCTGGAGGATAACCTTAAAGCCTATTGCAAACCGACCTTGCTTTTACTAGTTGGTTTTGGTTTTTTGGGCCTCGTTAAGTGTGGGCCAAGCACTGTTCTGATCCCTGGGTAGATAGGAGATGATCAGGTTGGACCTGGTCCGTGTCCCACATGGGCCTCCCAGTCTGAAGGTGAGGGAGATCAGGTATTGTCGCTTCCAACATTTCTTTCTAGGTCCTTTCAGAAATGAAATTTTACCTACTAGCTTACATTTTCAGTATTTCTCCTCACTGCCGTGTCAGTTTTTTAGTGAAAGATTAGATTTAGGCCCGTTCATTGTGATTTTGGTGAAGTCGTACTGGTTCCACTTAGCAGTCAGTCCTCGCAACCCTCTCAGATTCATTTCCTATTGCACCAGCTGATCTCCCAGTTTGAAAGTTTGCTGAGCTAGACTGTACTTTCCAGCTATCGATTCACACTTAAGAAATGTTTTGAAAAAAATATTTACTTTTCATTTCATCTGGAATTTGGTCATTCCCGAGTCTTAATCATATAGTGTTTTGAAATATACATTCCTTGTGCCTTGATTCCTAAAGAACCGTAGCTCTTTTTGAAAAAGGGCTATCTTGAAATACCAGGTTAACTGTGTCATTTGCATGTGTTTTTAATAACCTATTTTTAGATTAAATTGGCTATTTGCTCTCAGGGTGCTGTATCAGTGGTCTTCAACTCTAGAGGGAAAGAAGTTAGCCTGCTCCTTTTCCAGTTCCCTATGAACCCTTTTTGCATTTTTATTGAGCAATTGTAGTTAATGTTTGATAGCAGAGGGCACAGTTGTGACTAATGAATTTGCAGAGTCGATTGGTTAAAGTTTCCTTATCTTGACCAAGAATCTTGATGGGGCCATGGAGAAATGAGAGGTTGTGGTTGAAGAAATATGCTGGGAGATGAGAGTGGTTTTGAATAATGAAAGCAGGTAAAAGAGGGTGGCTCTTTGAAAGGGATAAAGGTGAACATTGTGTCATGAATCTACGAGTGAAATGACAGTAATTATCCAAGGTTCTAGTAAAGTTGACTTGAAGGGTTTGGAGAAAGGATTCTGGTAGCCACGGGAGGAGTGGAGGGAACTGCCTGGTTTTGTAATCCTTGTTTTGGCAGCAGGATATTTAGTTCTAGGTATTAGGTAGAACGATATAGTATTGGTCTACGAGTCGGGGAGGAATTGGAAATAGAAGTGACCGTCTTTATACGAACATTAAAGCCAGGGGCATAAATTAGATCACCAGTGCACCAAGAATAGATGAAGAAGAGGGAGCCCAAGGCAGAGGCTTGCAGGGAATAATGGTAAAGGAATGGGGATAGAGATAAAACGTTAGCAAAGGACTTTGAACCTGTCATAATTCTGATAGTAGTGCTTCCAGTGAGAAGGACACAAGCAATTTGAACAGGCACCTTTGATTTGGGGTGCCTCCAAAAGGGGGTAGCCATTCAGTAGAACTGTGGGAAACGGTCCCTCTCCCTGTTGTTACCTGAGGCTAGGGAAGAACCAGGTTTCTTCTCCCTCTTTCCCCACAGCCCCCGCAAGCCTACTGCTTCACCCTAATCTAAGGATTTGAATAATCCTGGACAGAGCTCTTGCCCCTAACATGGGTGATAGGTCCCAATAGTGCTGTTAAGAAGCAGTCACCTGATATTTGCTTTCAGAACCCCGAGTGCCCCAAATCTCTTGAATAAAGAAGAGGAGAGGGGCAAAACACATTCTCAAGCAGTTTATCGGTTATAGCCGTTCATTCAGTTGTATTTACTGAGCACTTACTGTGTGCTAAGCACACTGAACTAAGGTGTACAGGGAGTCGGTCTTCTGATTAGCTTCCCCACTGGATCTTTACGAGACTCTGAGCTGGCCTGGGGCCAGGAAGATAGGAAATTTTCCTGGTGAAGTAGGCAGATGAGGCTCCAGCTGAGGTCTCTCCTTGACCCTGCACTCTTTTATTCAAGTTCAGGATGTTGGCGGAACATTAATGGGACAAGGAGATAAAACCCAGGTCGAAAGGACAGCCGCCAGAGGAGGAGCGATTGTTGGTTCCCCACCGAGTTGAAGGAACGGGGCGCGTTGGGAAGTGTACAGCTATTGTCGGTGGAAGAGGTGGAGTAGCACGGTAGATGATGGCTGGCGGGGGGAAATCCGTAGCTCGGGAGAGCGGTGGGAGGAGGAAAGTGAGGCCACTTGAGGACAAAAAGGATGTGACGCGGTCAACCTGTGGCAATGGAGGTCAAGTGGAAGTTGGGAGGAACAAAAGAAGCTGAGTCAAGGTAACTGGCTTGTTGCTGTAGTGACCTGGGAATCGTTTTGTTGGAAGTGTCCTGGATTCAGAGCCTCCCTGTAGGGAGGCTGATTTGACTCTGGCTTAATTCTGGGTTTGAAACTTTTCCAGCCGTTTGGGTGGAGTGAAAGGCCAGTGAGTAGCCAGGTTAGAGCACTCTCTGCCTGGTCCAGGGATGTCAGGAAAGGATTATGGTTTGGCCCTGAAAGTTTTTAGAGCCATTGGGCCCATGGCTGAGAGCCAGAAGGTGCAGATGTCAGCTCGCTATGTGTAGAGCATATGAATATGAGGAGCACTGTTGACCTCCTCTCTCTTTCTTCGGTTCTCCTGAGTGTAACTTGGAGAACTAAAACTGGCAGAATAAAGCCTTAATTAAGTGTTTGCGAAATGCTGGAAATCCTGGTCTGCAAATTAGAGTTGGAATGTCTGGGATGCCAGTATTTGGTCCTTAGAAGAATTAATAAAGAGAAATCAATCGGTGGTATTTTTTTGAGCACTTACTGTGTGCAGAGCATTGTACCAAGCGCTTGGGAGAGTACACTACAAGACTTGGTGGACATGTTCCGTGCCCACAGTGAGTTTTCAGTCTGGGGGGGAGACCGATATTAATATAAATATTTAAAGCTCGAGGAATGGCTGAGAATGGCCCAGACTTTCCACAAGCAGAAGAGCACAGAGTGACATGGGGGTGAGGGGAGATCAGGAGAGACAGCAGACTCCCTCTGCAGTCCCTTCTGTTGGAAAGGATGCCCTGTGTCTCTGCAAGTTAATGATAATCATGATAGTTTTTAAGCACTTACAACATGCCAAATACTGTGCCAGGCACTAGAGAAGGAGATAATTGGGTTGGACAGAGTCCCTGTCCCTCATGGAGTTTCACAGTCTATCCAGGAGAGAAGAACAGTAGGTAAAGATATTCCTCTTTTACAGATGAGGACCGGTATTTAAAATATTCCTCTTTTACAGATGAAGAAACTGAGGTACAGAGAAGCTAAGTGACTCACCCAGCAGGCAAGTGGTAGAGCCGGGACTAACCCGGGGCCTTTGCTCTATCCACTGGGCCTCGCTGCCAGCAGTGTGGCCCTCAAATTCTGCTGGCAAAGGCCCAGGAGATGTTCAGCTGTGTTAGCAAAAAGCTGGTTACGTAAGGTTCTGGTCTGGGGTTCTTGCACGCTGGGGGACACCATATCTAAGTCCTAGGGTGGGGGACCATGTCTCCTTCTTAGGATCCAGTTTTATAGTTGATGGGGGGGCTGGAAGTCAGATGCCTGCCTGTATGCCTGCAAATTGGCTGCCTGCCCCATTTTGACAGTACTAGTCTCACAGCGCAGCGGTTGAGGGATATTGTAAGACGTGGGGCTTTGGGGCTCCCGCATGAAAGGCCCAGCGTGGGTAGTGCTAGGTACGAAGGCACAGAAGAAGCCGAGTCAAGGTGGCCAGCTTGAGTCGTCATTGCCAAAGTCAAGCCTCTGTTAGAACCCCAGGAGGTAACATGGATCCAAAGTCATCCGAGAGCTTAGACCTCGGCCTGTTCTGAGAGGCAAGCTTCCTCACAGGGATTATTTTGCTGGGGGTGCTTAGCGTAATAATGCTGATGTTATTTGTTAAGCGCGTCCTATGTGACAAGCACTGTCCTAAGCACTAGGGTAGATACAAGGTAATCAGGTTGTCCCACATGGGGTTCACAGTCTTAATCCCCATTTTCCAGGTGAGGTACCTGAGGCTCAGAGAAGCAGAGTGACTTGCCCAAAGGTCACACAGCAGACGTGACGGAGCTGGGATTAGAACCCAGGTCCTCTGATGCCTGGGCCCAGTGGGCCATGCTGCTTCCCAAGTGCCTGGGATAGTACAGTACAATAGCAAAGGTAGACATGATTCTTGCCCACAAAGTGCTTAGAGTCTAGAGATTTTTGGGGTGGGAGCCAGCAGTGATTTCTAGATCACATAAATATGGTACCAGCAAAACCCATGGGGCATTCTATATCATTTAGTGACTTGCCCCCCTACAATACACTCAGTTGTCCTGGATAAATTAATCTCCACCTGAGCTGCAACTCTGCAGTCAACAGTTGAATGGAAGCTGTGTCCACAGTTTGTGTCAGGTTTTCAAGGCATCAAAGAGACCCCCGAGCAGATAACCACCGAAGTTGTTGAACTGGGGAAGCATCTTAGTTAAAAAATGGGATGATGCCGATGTTGACAATACCTCACCTGGAGAAGTTGTCCAACGAGGATCTCATTGAGCTTCAGCAGTCTCATGCATCGCTGAGCGGCATCGACACAGGCAAAGAAGCTCCGATTTCTTCTTTCCCAGATAAAATCTCGGGGTTTAAAAGTTTTGCCTCCATTGCCAAGGAAGTGGGTGAAATTTCGCACCTACTTGGAGAAGACAACTATAATAGATGGAGGAGTTCAGAGGTGGCCAGAAGTTTTCAGAAGGAGTTAACCAACCACAGTCGGCTTCAAGAAAGCAGGGTTGGGCGCGGTGGCTGACATAGCCTCCCGCAGTAGGTTTTGGGCATGTCCGGAGACTGGCACAGCCCTCCCTGAAATTAGAGGTCAAGGGGTCATCCCACGTTTCAGCTGGTGTGCCCTTTTTTCCCAGGAGTTGGCTCCCACAGACCCTCAGATTTGCCCAGGCCTGGGCCGAGCTCATAGGGTAAGGGGGTTACCCAGGAGGAAAAAGGTTCCGCCCTATCCTAATGTACTTAAATTGTTGACTAGCAGCTAGGAGTCCAGTTTTTCCGACTTCCAGTTCAGTGTGTGTTGCTTCTCTTCCTCCAGGTTTCTCTGACATTTAAAAACTGGTGGAGCTATATATTGAAAGGACAGCCGAGTCCTGTTCTGTTTGCTCGCCCTCTTCAGCTTTTTCCACCCTTGTACCTCTCCGTTGAGTTTAGGGTAACCATTCCCTCGTCTCCCTGAAACATTTGAGAGTTAACTGGTCGTGGACAAGTACCTGGAACGGGTATCTTGTCGCACTATCATCCTCAGTAATTCTTTGGGCTCTACTTAAAGGGCAAGGAGGTAAAGACTGGCTTATTCTCCCCGAACACCTTCTGTGGAAGTTAGTCATGAACACTGAGAAATATCTTCCCTCTTCAGGAACCTGAGAAATATCTTCTCTCTTCAGGAACGTTTTGCCTTTCAAAGGTAGACACTGGTATCCATCATTAAGAATGGCATATCAAACTTGAAAGAGGCTGGGAAATATTGGGTTTTGTTTATCATTCTGGGGATTCCCCAGCAGAAGAGAGCCACTGTGGAGAACAGGGGGTGTAAAGGACTTTTTGGAAGAAGAACAGATGCTTGTTTGGAGTTGTTGAAAGGCAAAGGCGTATTTCTGTCAGGGAGTGCAGGAAAGCCTCACGCAACCATGCAGCTGTGGGGTATTCCTCAAAAATGTGGTTGTGTTATGAACAGTTGTCATGGCTACTTTTCCCCCCATGAATGTGCATTCTAAATGGGGATTTGTTCCAAAACCTCTGGAAAGATAAGGAATTTCCTTTAGGTGCTATAAACCTTTGCATTAGTTGTCATACTTGTTCAAGTAAATTGAAGGACGATACCCTAACATTGTGTACCAACTGTCCCCCACGCTTAGTACAGTCCTCCCTCCTCTCAAGTGCTACTCCGGCCACCTGTGCTTCTGACCCCATTCCCTCTCATCTCATGAAATCTCTCGCTCCATCCCTTCTCCCCTCCTTAACTTCCATCTTCAACCGCTCACTCTCCACTGGTTCCTTCCCCTCTGCCTTCAAACATGCCCATGTCTCTCCCATCCTAAAAAAACCCTCTCTTGACCCCACCTCACCTTCTAGTTATCGCCCCATCTCCCTCCTACCATTCCTTTCCAAACTCCTTGAACGAATTGTCTACACGCGCTGCCTCGAATTCCTCAACATCAACTCTCTCCTCAACCCCCTCCAGTCTGGCTTCCGTCCCCTACATTCCACGGAAACTGCCCTCTCAAAGATCACCAATGACCTCCTGCTTGCCAAATCCAACGGCTCCTACTCCATCCTAATCCTCCTCGACCTCTCAATCAATCAATCAATCAATCAATCGTATTTATTGAGCGCTTACTATGTGCAGAGCACTGTACTAAGCGCTTAACTCTCAGCTGCCTTTGACACTGTGGACCACCCCCTTCTCCTCAACACGCTATCCAACCTTGGCTTCACAGACTCCGTCCTCTCCTGGTTCTCCTCTTATCTCTCCGGCAGTTCATTCTCAGTCTCTTTTGCAGGATCCTCCTCCCCCACCCATCCCCTTACTGTAGGATTTCCTCAAGGTTCAGTTCTTGGTCCCCTTCTGTTCTCTATCTACACTCACTCCCTTGGTGACCTCATTCGCTCCCATGGCTTCAACTATCATCTCTACGCTGATGACACCCAGATCTACATCTCTGCCCCTGCTCTCTCCCCCTCCCTCCAGGCTCGCATCTCTTCCTGCCTTCAGGACATCTCCTTCTGGATGTCTGCCCGCCACCTAAAACTCAACATGTCCAAAACTGAACTCCTTGTCTTCCCTCCCAAACCCTGCCCTCTCCCTGACTTTCCCATCACTGTTGATGGCACCACCATCCTTCCCGTCTCACAAGCCCGCAACCTTGGTGTCATCCTCGACTCCGCTCTCTCATTCACCCCTCACATCCAAGCTGTCACCAAAACCTGCCGGTCTCAGCTCCGCAACATTGCCAAGATCCGCCCTTTCCTCTCCATCCACACCGCTACCCTGCTTGTTCAAGCTCTCATCCTATCCCGTCTGGACTACTGCATCAGCCTTCTCTCTGATCTCCCATCCTCATGTCTCTCCCCACTTCAATCCATACTTCATGCCGCTGCCCGGATTGTCTTTGTCCAGAAACGCTCTAGGCATGTTACTCCCCTCCTCAAAAATCTCCAGTGGCTACCAATCAATCTGCGCATCAGGCAGAAACTCCTCACCCTGGGCTTCAAGGCTCTCCATCCCCTCGCCCCCTCCTACCTCACCTCCCTTCTCTCCTTCTCCAGCCCAGCCCGCACCCTCCGCTCCTCTGCCGCTAATCTCCTCACCGTTAGGCCTCGTTCTCGCCTGTCCCGCCGTCGACCCCCAGCCCACATCATCCCCCTGGCCTGGAATGCCCTCCCTCCGCCCATCCACCAAGCTAGCTCTCTTCCTCCCTTCACAGGCCCTACTGAGAGCTCACCTCCTCCAGGAGGCCTTCCCAGGCTGAGCCCCCTCCTTCCCCTCCCCCTCACCCCCGTCTCCATCCCCCCGTCTTACCTCCTTCCCTTCCCCACAGCACCTGTATATATGTATATGTGTTTGTACATATTTATTACTGTATTTATTTATTTTGCTTGTACATATCTATTCTATTTATTTTATTTTGTTAACATGTTTGGTTTTGTTCTCTGTCTCCGCCTTCTAGACTGTGAGCCCACTGTTGGGTAGGGACTGTCTCTATATGTTGCCAACTTGTACTTCCCAAGCGCTTAGTACAGTGCTCTGCACACGGTAAGCGCTCAATAAATACGATTGATTGATTGCTCTGTCCACAGTAAGTGCTCAATAAATATGCCTGATTGATCTAAATGAAGAGTTATATGGTGTAGTAAATCTCTACAAGAGAGTGCAAAAGTAGACACTTGCTCCGCTCACTGCCTCAATGGGTTTTCAACTTTAGTGAAAAATTTGCCCATCTTAGATTGAACACAGCCTTTTTCTTGTCTTTATAACATACTTTTTCGTAGGCCATTCCGCCTAAACATTTCTTCACAGCTTTAAACTTCCCACCCCATCCACGTCATCATCCAAGTTTTGTGAATTCATCTTTAAAATCTGTGCAAGGCATCTAAATCCCCAAATTTTAGCTGGTAGTGGAGAAACAAGAGCCCTTTTCATGTGTTATATCATCTCGCAATAATGCATCTTTGCGTGGGTTGTTTGTATCTTGGGATGGCTTTAACCTGGGATGAGGTCTCCAACCATAACAGCAGTATCTCTGAGTTGCGTCTCTCATGGAGTTGGCCATAAGGTAGGATATGCATATACTCATTACCATATGTCATTTTAACTAACAAAAACATACATACCATGGAATATCTCTAAAATGTTGCATATTTTGTTAATAATGCCTCATCTTTCAGAGTTCAGGAAGAATGGTCATTAAATGGGCCATTTCCTGTTCTCTGAAATGTTCAAGGAAATACCTGTAAACCTCTGTTTGGTTTGGGTTTTAATTTTGATGACCAGTGCTGAGCCTAAATTTTGTGAACTAACCATGGCAAATGTATTGTTAATTAAGACTTCCTCGCCTGATTCTTCCAATGAGAATTCCCCGGCTACCCCCCCTGATGAACAGGGTCAAGGTGATGCCCCACCTCAACTTGAAGATGAGGAACCCGCATTTCCACATACTGACCTGGCCAAGTTGGATGACATGATTAACAGGTGGGCTTGATTTGCTTCTCCCTTTCCCCTCACCCCACCCACTTTTCTTTAATGACATTTGTTAAGTGCTCACTATGTGCCATTCTCTGTCCTTAGTGCTGGGGTAGAGACAACCCAATCAGGTTGGACACAGTCCCTGTCCCACGTGGGGCTCACAGTCTTAATCCCCATTTTACGAATGAGGTAACTGAGGAGGCCCAGAGAAGTGAAGTGACTTGTCCAAGGTCACACAGGAGACAAATGGTGATGCTGGGATCAGAACTCAGGTCCTTCCGACTTCCAAAGGCCTATGCTCTATCCATTAGGCCACACTGCTTCTTTTGCCCCCTTCCACCACCTGATTCTTGGGACAAGCTCAGTCTGAACGTACATCCCCAAGATTGAACTGGGCCCACTTTGGGAGTGGACCAAAGCACCTCAGCTTGTCATGTCGCATTTGTCTCGTAGCACAAAATATATACCCGTCTTCCTATTTCTTCGAACTCCATGGACACACCCTTTTCAGAATGTCCCATCTTCTGTCCCGCTACACTTTCCAAAATATTTTTTACATTCTTGCCTGATATTTTTTTTCCTCAGAGCTTGCTTTCCAGTGAATGTTTTTTTTCTCATTATTGGAAACTGAGCCGCTGAGGTGAGGGAGGGAGAAGGAAGGTGAGTATAGGAGAAGGGCAGTCAGCTGAAGGAAAGAGAGAGGAAAATGGGAATAGCATCTGGTACATGTTCCCTTAATATTCAGCTGAATTTTTCCTGCTGCCCATGCATTTCTTGGGGATAGTAGACTTGAAAACTCAGCTGGGAAGAAAAGCGAGCCTCTCTTACCGTAGAGCTAAGATGAGCCATGCTGGCCTGCCGTCCTGACATAATCACAGCCACGTCCTGAGTATAGATGAGGAGGAAACAGAGCAGAAGGTTAGCATTGACCTGCAGCGACTACTACTCTGTCCCTTGTTCCTGGCCACATCCTCTCTGTCCAGACCCAGGTCTCCCTCACACTGTGAGCGGCTAGTTACTTGGCTGGTGTCAGTTTTCCTTGTTTGGTGGTAACTCAGAACAGTTATTCAGGGGCAAGAGGATTCACCTTGAACCACAGCAACCGGCGTAATCTCACCCCGGGGTAATGGGTGTTAGTCATTTAAAAGGCTGTTTTCACATTGAGATTACTACACTTCTGTAATTTATAAAGTGGAATTTCAGAAATGAATCTCTCCCAAAATGTCCCATTTGTGACAGTCCCGTCTATTCTTTGATGACAATAAAGAAGACGGAAAGAATAGTTGCAAATGGAAAAATCAGTTGAGTCCTTTTTCTCCTGAGAATAAAAATATTCTTTTTGTGTGTCTATTCGATTTCTCCAGGCCCCGATGGGTAGTTCCAGTTTTACCGAAAGGAGAATTAGAAGTTCTTTTAGAAGCTGCTATTGACCTTAGTAAAAAAGGTAAGTCACAATTACAATAAACGTTTACTGTGTTGATTGCTAATGTTCTTATTTTCGTATGCTTTTCTTTCTCTGGAAAAGTCTTTTTTTTTTCATAAGTGCTAATTCCTGGAGTCTAAAGAATTAATTCAATAAGCAGATTCATACCCAGACGTCCTGCAGTCTAGGGCACTGAATCTGTTTCTGAAAAGAAGTTGAGGTTCTCCAAAAGTGAGTAACCACTGTGAGCCCCTGAGAGCCAGTGTGGTTTAGTTCTGTATTGTATGCTTGTCAGACAGTAAGTGCTCAATAAATTTCTTCTGAATAGCGGTGGAATTTTTTAAGTGCTTACTATGATGCAAGCTCTGTACTAACCGGTGGGGTAGATGCCAGATAATCTGATGATACACAGTTCCTGTCCCTCACTGGGCTCACAGTCAAAGTAGAAGGGAGAGCAGGTATTGAATCCCCATTTTGTACAAGAGGAAACTGAAGCAGAGCGGACAAGTGACTTGCCCATGGTCAGGTGGCAGCACTGGGATTAGAACCCAGGTCCTCTGATTTCCAGGTCCAGACACTTTCCAATAGGCCATCCTGTTGCCTTTTGAATGAACAGTGGGTTGAGTTTGTGGTTCCAGGTCAATCTCCAAAACTACATCCCTTTCAAATGAAGATAATAGGGCTGAGATTTGCTTACTTCTGCCTTCTGCCCCCAGCTCTACTTAAGAGCAAATTTCTAGAGGCAGAGGAGAGGGAAAAGCTTCTGCTGAGCTGCCTGCTACCTCAGAGGAAGAGGGTTGAGGAGTGGGAGGGAGAGGAAGAGAGAGGGGATGCACTAATGGAGATGAATAATATGGGGTGGGACAAGGGGAGTTGACTCTGTACTCTCCCAAGTGCTTAGTACAGTGCTCTGCACACAGCAAGTGCTCAGTAAATATGATTGATTGGTGAAGTACTCATGGTTTTCACCAGGTGCCTGCTATGGGCAGAGCAACTGTACTAATCAGTTGGGCAAAATAGGCTAGTGAGAACTACATTTGGTCTCTGGCCCGCCATTCATTCATTCGTTCGTATTTATCAAGTACTTACTGTGAGCAGAACACTGTACTAAGTGGTTGAGTAGGAGCTCACAATCTAATAATAATAATAATGGCATTTATTAAGCATACTATGTGCAAAGCACTGTTCTAAGCTGCTGGGGAGGTTACAAGGTGATCAGGTTGTCCCACGGGGGGCTCACAGTCTTCATCCCCATTTTACAGATGAGGTAGCTGAGGCCCAGAGAAGTCAAGTGACTTGCCCAAAGTCACACAGCTGACAAGTGGCAGAGCCAGGATTTGAACCCGTGACCTCCGACTCCAAAGCCCAGGCTCTTTTCCACTGAGCCACGCTGCTTCTCTTAAGAATCTAAGAGTAAGATAGGGAGAGTTTGGCAACCGTCATAAAGTGAAAGGTGAAATAATATAAATAGAAAGCCCACACTGGAGTAGTCATTCTCTTTCTTAAGGGCTTTCTCTGTGCTGAGCGCTGCACTAAGCCCTGGGAAAAATACAGAGGTGACAAATAGTTCTGTTCCCTGGTCTTCAGGGGGCTCGTGATCTAAGAATGTGAGCTTGTTGCTGGGTAGGGACCGTCTCTATATGTTGCTGACCTGTACTTCTCAAGCGCTTGGTACAGTGCTCTGCACACAGTAAGCGCTCAATAAATAGGATTGAATGAATGAATGAAGAAGGGGAGAGGGGTGGGTGGATGCAAAGGTGAAAACAGCATGGAAGACCCAGAATACGATTGAATGAATCTGTAAAACGAGGGGAAAGACCAAATCCAGTCCAACAAGTCCTAGAGTGATTTCGAGCTGTAGGGACTTTGAGGTGCAGGAGCCCAAATCATCAAGCGTCCAGACAAAACCCAAGCCTCCCAATGTTCAAAACCTGTAGAGGCCTCAGGCGGCCCCGGACCTAGGTTCTAATCTCGGCTCCAACCCCTGTCTGCTGTGTGGCCTTGGGCAAGTCACTTAACTTCTCTATGCCTCAGTTACCTCATCTGTAAAATTAACATCCCCTTGCAACCCCACAGGCATGGGGCTTTCTGGGGAAGGGGCTCCTGATGGAAGACGGTAGGGGGTCCTGGTGGCATCGCTCAGCAGTCTGGAAGGAAGGAAGAGAGGCCAAGGAACACGCTGCTGCAGCTTAAACCCTCCCGTGGCCTCGTGTGTGGGGCTTGTCAGTAGCGAGACCCTGGGGTGGCACTGGGAAAGGGGAATAGGTGAACCATCTTTCTGCACGCCTCCAAAATGGAGAGCTTCATTTGACGTGATTGTCCCTCGATGACGAGTTGCGAAGTAGATCTTTAGGTGGGATCTTAGTCCATAATTGAAGGGAATGAGCCATAAAATCTGATATTTTCCTTCTGAAGCGTATATCAATCAGTGGTATTTATGGCGTTCCTACTGTGTGCAGAACACTGCAAGAAGCGTTTGGGAGAGTACAGTAGAGTTGGTAGGCATGAACCCTGCCCACAAGAACTTAGAATTTAAAGGGAAAATAGGCCAAGAAGGCAGTCAGTCGGTCACTGGCCGAATGATAGATCCTGGGCTTCAGAGATAGGTGCGTGTCTAACTAACAGGGAGATACAAGGCACATGAAAGGACTTCTCAACTCTTTTTTTTTCTTTTTCCAACCCGTATCCATGGGAAGAGCGGAAATATTTTGACTTCCATGTTCAGCTCATTATTTTGCCTAGTAAAAATGTCTGTGGAATTTTTTGTAAGGTTTTTTAAATTGGGTTTTCAATAGTAAAAACTAAAAGAATGGGAAAATAGGTCACAGCAGATGATTGCTTTGGTTGCTCCCAGGTGCCCTCATCCGTTGTGTAAAGCTCAAAGGTTGTCCTACTAAGTCTTGCAGTAAACCCGTCCCAGGTGAGGTGTAATTAGGCTGTGCTCCTCCTCCACACGAGCAGTTTTCCAGTTACCAATTTAAATCTAAGCCCTGCCGGTGCAGAGCACAGCATTAGTGTAGAGGATTCAATCCATTAGTGGTATGTATTTATTGAGCACTTATCATGTTCAGAGCATTGTACTAAGTGCTTGGGAGAAATACAAAACAACAATTTTGGTAGACACTATCCCTGCCCTCAAGTACTTCCAGACTAGAGGGAATAAATGTCAAATGTGTGGTGGTGGTGGTGGTGTTTTTAAGAGGAGGTTGAGGGTAGCTGTAATAGGCCCAATTTGATTGTACACAAAGCACTTAGAACAATGCCTTTAAGCAAAAGCGCTTTAACAAATACCACAATCATCATCATCATCAATCGTATTTATTGAGTGCTTACTATGTGCAGAGCACTGTACTAAGCGCTTGGGAAGTACAAATTGGCAATATATAGAGACAGTCCCTACCCAACAGTGGGCTCACAGTCTAAAAGGGGAGACAGAGAACAAAACCAAGCATACTAACAAAATAAAATAAATAGAATAGATATGTACAAGTAAAATAAATAAATAAATAAATCATTATTATTATCTGGCCTGGATACCTGTCTTTGGGTAAGAATTTAGGTTTAGGTAAGTAACCTTTCTATCTCCAAAGATGGAAAAATAGCTTGGACCTGATGACCCCTTGGGATAGAATTCCAGTCCTTGCTCGGAAGGAGGTGGGGGAAGAAAGGCTATGAAAAGTGTAGCGGGACCTAGAGCTGGAATCTCTGTATTGCCTGAAGTGCCCCTCTTGATCAAGGAATGTGTCTAAACCGAATGGCATTCCTTGTCAAAGAACATACGAGACTTGGGCTTCAAGCTTCAGGGCAGAGGCCTTGCTGGAGGGAATTAATGACAGTGCCAGTGGCTTGCCCAGCACTTTCATCCCTGCCATTTGAATTTCCAGTACAAAAAAGAGTGCACCGAGCAAGCAGGCGGACAGGGCATCAGCAAGTTGCAAAACTGCTCCCAAGACGGGCGTGCGGCATAGTCCCTAGTCTGTGCCCTGTTGCCAGAATTCCCGAAGGCGGTTGCATTGGCAGCAGCCAGCTCCTTCCGGGATTCCCGTTGAGCCGACCAGCGTACTAGATGCCTCAGAAACATTCACCACTGCTAGCGTGACACCCCAACCACCGGGGTTTGGACCCAGGCCTTCTGGACCCTAAAATCTGTGCTTTTTTCTGCTGGACCAGCAAGCAGGATATCCTAAACAGGAGTAGGTTGAAATAATAATAATAATAATAATAGATGTGGTGTTTGTTAAGCGTTTACTATATACTAAGCACTGAGCGCTGGGGTGGATACAAGCAAATCGGGTTGGGCACAGTCCCTGCCCCACATGGAGATGGCCATACCAATTTTCTTCATTAGAAGCATCCTTAGAGGGAGAACAGTAGTGATAGTTTGCTCTAGATGTGCCTGTTTTGTTTGTATGTTTATCTCCGCTCGGGGAAAACAGTCAGAGAAGGTATTTTCTGTAAGCGAGTTAGTTACTGGTAGCTTGATTTCGTATAGATAAAAACAGTGCATTTGCTCTTTGTGGGTAGGGAACATGTCTACCAACTGTTATATTGTACTCTCCCAAGTGCTTAGTATAGTGCTCTATGCATGCTAAGAACTTAGTAAATATTGAAAACTAACTGAAAATCCTGTAAGTTGCACTTAAAGGTAATTAAATCCTCCTTTTACAGAATACAACCATAGCGCAACTGTCTTTTCATAAAAACTTTGGTGCACTATTAACTTAGTGATATTTATTGATGGTTACTGTGTGCAAAGTAGTGTACTAGGCACTTAGGAAGATACGATACAAAATAGCAGATGCATTTCCCTGCCCACAAGGAGTTTGTAGTCCACAGGAGGAGGCCGGCAGGCATTCACCTGACCCCAACAGAAGTCTTTTTTATTTTTCTTTATGCCCACCACTATGCTAAGGTGGAATCAATCAGTCAGTGGTATCAATTGAGTGCGTACTTCTTCTAGCTTATAAAATTCCTCCTGGGCAGGACTGCTTTTTTAATTCTGTTATAGGTCCCCTAGAACCTGATCTGTTGCTCTGCACTCTGCACCCAGTAAGCGTTCGGTAAATGCAGTTGATAGCTAACATAAATTAGCTGCAGTAACCAACCCCTTTTTGACTTAAATGCCTAGCATTCGAGTTCATGACTGTCACAGAAGCAGAGAGGTATTTTCTTAACCTAGTTTTCTTATGTTTCCCAGGCCTGGATGTAAAAAGTGAAGCATGTCAGCGTTTTTTCCGAGATGGGCTAACAATATCTTTTACAAAAATCCTTACGGATGAGGCAGTGAGTGGATGGAAGTTCGAAATTCATGTGAGTTTTGAGTGTGATTTATGAGATTTTGATTCAAAAAGGTGACTTTAACTGAGAAGATTGTTATATCTTGTTGAAGATTAACTCTGTTGTAAATTGTAGAAGTGGTGTCAATTTACAAAGGAGTCCAGAATGGCTCATCTATGCCTGTGCGTGCATTTGTTGATAGAAAATG
This sequence comes from Tachyglossus aculeatus, assembly GCF_015852505.1. Taxonomy (NCBI): domain Eukaryota; kingdom Metazoa; phylum Chordata; class Mammalia; order Monotremata; family Tachyglossidae; genus Tachyglossus; species Tachyglossus aculeatus. The sequence continues at coordinate 28,880,230 of NC_052083.1, forward strand.
TGATTTTTAGGGAGAGAAGTGGCTCTTGATGTTGGAACTGATAAATCATATTTTTAATGCCAGACATAGGGGAAAGAAGGGAGAGGAAATTAAATGGTTCTGTAAGTTATAGCAAAAATGTCTACTGACTTTGAATAGCCAAGAGCTGGGATTTTTGAAAGATATTGAAGAACTTCTCTGGCTAATTCTGAAAGGCTGCTGGGACAGGGTAATTGGCAAATAATGCGCGTGACCCTTTTTTTAAAAAAAATCCTGGGAATTTATCTCAAATTCCAGTGTTGGGGAAGTAAGCTTCTATCCTAATGCGGCCATTTGTCTAGTATAGAAAAATAGATATGTCTTAATTTGGAGAGATTGAAAAGGAAGAGTCTTATTTTGTTTTCTAAAACTATAAAATAATGTTTTGATTTCCTCAAAACAGAGATGCATTATTAACAACACTCATCGTCTAGTAGAACTTTGTGTGGCCAAGTTGTCCCAAGACTGGTTCCCACTCCTAGAGCTTCTTGCCATGGCCTTAAATCCTCACTGCAAATTCCATATCTACAATGGTACACGTCCATCCGAAACCGTTCCTGCAGGAGTTCAGTTGGCAGAAGATGAACTCTATGCCCGTCCTCCTGATCCACGATCACCAAAAGTGTGTTTGGTTTGTTACTTGAGACTTACGATAACACTTCAGCATTTTTTCTCCATTTCAAGGTGGTTTTTTTCAAACCCTCTTAAATAAGGAAGAACCATTTAAAGTGCTGCCTTTGCTGTTTTGTTTCTCTTCGTTGTGTTCCACTTTGTGAAACGTACTTAAAATATTGTCTTAAAAGGCCAGGGTATCTTCTTATAGGAGTGATGTATTCGTAACTTCCTTCACAAGTGCTTTAGACATTAAAGTAACCGGTTTAAGGAGGACAGTAATTTAAAATGAATCTCTGTACTATAGGAAGTAATAAAGCCCTCCTCTAGGATTTTTGGGATGTGGTGACAGCATTGGGTAAAACCTGATTCTAGGAATTTCAGGGGCTCGAGGGGCTACTTCTAAGGACCAGCTTGATCTACAGGTTGCCTTTGAAGGACAGAGTTTTGTTAAAAGACAGTGAAAGCATCAGGGCAGACCATTGGGAATCACTTTTGTATACCTGAATTATAGTCTTATTAGAGTAGCTGATAACAAGGAGGAGTCTAATTATAAATAAGTAATGCTAATTTTATAGTATTGCTGAGCCCTATGCGTATTGTTGGGGGCGGTAAAAGATGATCAGATCAGACCCACACCCTGTCACCTCAGGGCTTACAGTTTAAGAAGTACGGACAGGTGAAGAAACAAGGCTAGAGTGGGGACTGGTCTGCCTTAAGACCTTGGGCAAGTTGCATCACCTCTTGGTTCCGCAGTTACCTCATCGGTAGAATGGGGGTTGAGACTGAGCCCCGTGTGATACAGGGATAGTGTCCAACCTAATGATCTTGCATCTGCCCCAGCGTTTAGTACAATGCGTGGCACATAGTAAGGGTTTAATAAATACCATTATAAAAAAGGAAGTAGAAAATTGAATCAAGGAAGTCAGCCTGTCCTCCTAAAGGGAGTCTTCTGCCTTTGGGTGTCTTAACCAGAGCATGGTGGCAGTGGGAAATTGGGCTCCAGACCAAGCTAGAGGTCTGGGGAGTGTTGTCCAAACTGTTTTTTGTTTTTTTTTTTTCCTGGCTGTGAGATCTGGATGCCACACATGCCACTTCTGACTGCCTGAGCAGCTGCATCATCATCGCTTTGGGGCTGTGTAAACATTAAATGGCAAGGCAGGATTATTAAACTATAGGTTATTTCCTCAAAAATACCTTTTCAAGTCCCTGAGGGCAGTGATCCTCAAATTTTTATCCTGCGAAACTTGACAATTTCCACAACCCACCATGGCTCTTATTAGCAAAAAACCCAACCCTGATTGTAATCTTCATTTTTCCAATGGGGTAGTTGCAGCACACAGAAGTGAAGAGACTTGCCCAAGGTCCCACAGCAGCCAAGTGGCAGAGCTGGTATAACCCTGGTCCTCTGACTCCAAGGCCCATGGTCTTTCCATTAGGCCACATGGTTCTCCGTTCCGTGTTTCTTAGGGATTATAGATGGGAATGAGCATTTCTCTTCCTCCTGGCCAGTTCTCCAAGAGCTTCTGGTGGGGGTGGGCGGCGAGGTTGGATGGTAATCTAGCCTCATCTTTCCACTTTCACATCCCTAAACCTAGAAGTGGATATCCAGAAGGGAGAGGCCAAGCTGTTCCTCCAGCAACCTCAATGGAAGTCCAACTGGACAAAGTAAAGTCTTTGGGCAAGCACCGCCTTCTCTATCACATGCCCTTAGGCTAGTCCGGCCCTGTAGTAGTAGGGGAACGTCATGGGATAGTTCCATCTCAGCCCTGGGGTTTTATAACATTGATGGGTTCCCTGCCAGTTGGGATCCCTGGGGCAGATTTTTTCCCTGACCAGGTAGGTCATTGTCATTATTCTCCTCGCCCATGCCTGCCCTTCAAAAAAGAGTTTTTATTTTGGCTCAGAGAGACACCCTGCGCTCCATCACCATAGAGGCTAGTGTAGGTCCTCTGAGCCCTGGGGGTTTTGTATTTAAATCTGGGACCGGACGAACTTGGACTTCAGAACTCAAACCAGTCTTAAAGGGTGGTGAGACAATGTTCTTCTGGCAGGTTTATTCAAGACCCAGGCTTGACATAGGAAAAGGAGCTCGTGGGTGGTAGTTGCTGGCTTTTACTCTTAACCCCATCTTAGCTTCCCCCTCACTTTGTTCAAGACCCCTAACTAAGCTGAATATATTCTTTCTCTTGAAAATGTTTCCTTTGTTCAAGTCCTACAGGCCGGAGTGTTCCCAGGGAGTCACTTGGGTGAAGTTAAAATGCCTCCAACCGAGCCTTATAAACTACATAAAATACAGTTAAGCCACCCCATTTAGGAAAGCATAGAATTTTGCTGATGTGGAAATCAAATTGCACTTGTTCCTCTTTAATAAGAACCCTCTGGAAACTCACAATATAGCAGTTAATCTTAGAGGAAGGGTCTTACAGAGCCGTAATTTTTATTCAAGTACAGTGCATGCCTTGACGTATCTTCACTAAGTTATCAATGTGAAATTGAGACAGTTTTCATCCGTACATATACTACAGGCTTCAAAGCCGTTCTCTGTATCTAAGCGAGGTTCCCGGGGCTTTTAGCCTCAAGATTTTAAGAGCTTTCCCTGTCTTGGCCCACAACTTAGTTTAGTAGAAGGCTAATCATTCAGTTAGTCAATGGTGTTTACTGAGCACCATTCTAAGCGCTTGGGAGAATATAAAATAACAAGAGGGAAAACGTCTCCATTTTGGTATTGTTCAGCTGTAAGATAATTTTTGTGTAGGGCAACCTGATGGAACGGGGGATCAGCATGGAGAAGCTCTTTCGGGCTGCAGATCTGAGAACATAGGAAGGCCCCCTGGGCTATAAAGTGGTTGTGTATTGAACTTCCCCAAGGCTTCAGGACTATGAAGCAACCCCCAGGGTTCAGACTGGGAGATGAGCCTTCCTACTGTTTTCTCGGGGAATACATGATTGATCTAATCATTTTGTAAATGTTTTTGTGTGTTTTTTTACGGTATTTCTTAAGCATACCAGGCACTGTATTAAGCATTGAGGTAGGTGCAAAATAGTCCGATTGGGCTCAATCCCCGTCCCGCCGTGGGTTTCACAGTTTTAATCCCCAATTTGCAGGTGAGGGAACTGAGCTACAGAGAAGTGTAGCTCAGTTTTTATGGTATTATGTGCTTACTATGTGCCAGGCACTCTACTAAATTAGGAGTAGATAGAAGCTAGTCAGGTTGGACACAGTCCATATCCCACATGGGGCTCCCAGTCCTCATCCCCATTTTACAGATGAGGGATTTGAAGCACGGAGAAGTTAAGTGACTTGCCTAAGGTCACCCAGCAGGCAAGTGGGACAAGTGGCAGAGCTGGGATTAGAACCCAGATTTGTTAGCATTCCCCTCCATTAGCACAGAGTACTAAAGATGTGAGAGATATATGTCCTTGATTGTTTCCATCTCAGTTTTAACCTTAGGTTTGTAATGTTTTTATTTGTGAAAGCCACCCTTAATGGAAAGAAGCCCTCTTCCTTTATGTTTTGTTCCCACTGTGTCTGAAAGCTGGTAGAAAGAGGGGACATTAGAAGGTTCTCCTTTTTCTCGTGGGCCCTTCCATTTTCCTTCTTATGGAGGCTTTTCCTGATTGATTTTTTCATTTCCCGGGGTAGTATCCTTCCAATTACCACCTCAGTGTTTTTGCACCACCTCAATCCTTCATACGCTCACAACCACCTGTAAATACTTTTGTAGACATCAGTTTACATGCTGTACTATTAAAGCACTCGCTTTTCCAGTTGGCCTTCTTTCCAGTCTCTCCTTTCTTTCTCTTTTTTTTAATGGCATTTAAGCGCTTACTGTGTGTCAACACTGTGCTCAGCACTGGGCTAGATAGGAGCTATTAAGGTTGGACATGCTCCTATCTGTAAGTTATTTTATGTCTCTCTTCCTTGCTAGATTCTTATGTTCCTTGAGGGCAGATTATGTCTTTTACCTCTGTGGTACTCTCAAGAATACAGTGCTCAATCAATATTCTGGATGATTCCTCTCTGGCATAGTCACATACAGCCGTATATACGCATGCACGCACACACACTTTCTCTCGCCCTCAGTTTCTTTTACAGTCATCCTGCGTGAGTCAGGATTATCTCAATTTATCTCTTAATTGGCTGTAAGGGCCGATTTCCACAATCCGTGCCTTTTCCTGGTGATTCCTTCATCAGCCAGAGTACTGGCGCATAGTAAGCACTTACCAAATACCATGTGAGATATCTGGAAGTGGATTTGCTACGTTGCTGCTTATCCACACACCTTTTTCTTACCTTTCTCACCTCTCCGGCAAGGTTTCTGCATCCATCTCAGCAGCTCTGCCCAAGTGCTTAGCCAGAAGTCAAAACAGTTCCCCGGAGAAGACAAACTAGCTGTGTGGTAGCCAGCAGAGTCAATCAGTGGTTTTTATTCCGCCCTTATTGTGTTCCAAACCATTGTACTGTTTGGGAGAACACAAAAGAGTTGGTAGGCACAGTCTTTGCCCTCAAGGAGTTTACAGTCTAGTCATCTAGTCTAGGAGGGTGACTTTTAAAGGCAGAAGCCGGGGATGGCCAACCCTCTACTACTTCTACACAACTCCAAGAAGCATCTGCCAGTTCCATGAGCAACTTGTTAATAATAATAACGGCATTTATTAAGCGCTTACTATGTGCAAATCACTGTTCTAAGCACTGGGGAGGTTATAAGGTGATCAGGTTGCCCCACGTGGGGCTCACGGTATTAATCCCCATTTTACAGATGAGGTAACAGGCATGGAGAAGTGAAGTGACTTGCCCGAAGTCACACAGCTGACAGTTGGCAGAGTTGGGATTTGAACCCATGACCTCTGACTCCAAAGCCCGGGCTCTTTCCACTGAGCCACGCTGCTTCTCAGGTGCAATCCCCTACCTCCAAGCTGCTGTCCACTCGGCATCCACAATAATGGTTTGAGTACTGCCCCAGCTCTCTGGAATAATATCTTGCTTCACATCTGATCTGGCCCAGTGTACCTTTCTGGGCAGCGTGGCTCAGTGGAAAGAGCACGGGATTTGGAGTCAGAGGTCATGAGTTCGAATCCCGACTCCGCCACGTCTGCTGTGTGAACTTGGGCAAGTCACTTAACTTCTCTGAGCCTGAGTTCCCTCATCTGTAAAATGGGGATTAAGACTGTGAACCCCACATGGGACAACCTGATCACTTTGTATCCCCCCCAGCGCTTAGAACAGTGCTTTGCACATAGTAAGCGCTTAAATGCCAACATTATTATTATTATTATTATCATTATTATTATTATTATTATTATTATTATTATTATTATTATTATTATTATTATTATTTGGACCTGAGCCCTGGGCTGGAAAGCTCAGAATTTGCAGGAGCCAGGCCGTCCTGTCTGCCGAGAACCACTGGTATGACAAAAAAATCTGGGAGCATGACTGGCCCCTTGCTTCCAGTTCAGCCAGAATAAGTTACTGCCTCTTGGATTGTGTTGTAGATATTTCATTCTGAGTTGAAAATGGTTTGTTTAAAATAATAATAAAATCATCAAACCTAAAGAAACCAAGAAAGGACACCAAAATGGCAGTTAATGTTGTTTTAAAGCTTGAGGCCCTCTTATGACGGAGTTGCTTAGTTGCAAAAGTAACTCATTTGTAGCTGATTTTTTGAAAAATAGTTTTCTTTCAAAAAAATTTCTAGGTGTCTATAAAATGATTTCTTTTTCCCTTAAATTGGTTGGATTTTGATTCTCAGAAATCAATCAATCAATCGTATTTATTGAGCGCTTACTGTGTGCAGAGCACTGTACTAAGTGCTTGGGAAGTACAAATTGGCAACATAATGGAGACAGTCCCTACCCAACAGTGGGCTCACAGTCTAAAAGGGGGAGACAAAACCAAACATACTAACAAAATAAACAGAATAGATATGTACAAGTAAAATAAATAAATAAATAGAGTAATAAATATGTACAAACATGTACCCTTTCCCCCTGCCCCCAAAGCTTAAAGTTTTGAACTAAAAATGCTTCCTTCCTAGATGGGTAAAGGTTGTGCTAGTTTATCATTCCAGTATTTCTGGATTCATCTTAATTTTTTTAATTTATAGTAGATCTGTGATGTTCTATTTTTGGTTATTTCAGTAGTCTTAATTATATTAACGTCTGTCTCCCCCTCCAAACTGTATGATGATTTTGGACAGGGAGCGGGTCTACTGATTCTGTTGTACTTGCCCAAGCACTTAGTACAGTGCTCTGCCCATAATAAGCACTCAATAAGTAGCATTGATTATCAAAAAATGGTCCTTTAAAGTGTCAGCATTTCAGATTAACTGGTTTTCTTTGTTTTAAGGTGAGTGCACAACAATTTATTTTGTTGTTGTTGTTGTTAAGGAGTATCTGGGATCAAGATAATGGTCTTGCAGATATTTTAAAGCAGAAATAAACTTTTATCTCTTAATGTATTGCAGGGTTGGCTTGTGGATCTCATCAATAAATTTGGCACATTAAATGGGTTCCAGATCTTACACGATCGCTTCATTAGTGGCTCAGCATTGAATGTTCAGATCATTGCAGCTCTTATTAAGTAAGTTATGCTCAAAATTCAGTATTTGTGTTACTTCAAAAATTTGATTCAGTATATGTTGAAATGTTGAAATTCTATTTCCTTGCTACAAAGGACTAAGATACTCTTAGTTTATTATTAGTGTACTGAATAAAATATATCTTTCTAAAATGCAACGTGCTACACTTTTTTTTCTTCTAGGCCATTTGGACAGTGCTATGAGTTTCTTACGCTACACACAGTGAAGAAATACTTCCTTCCAATTATAGAAATGGTTCCGCAGTTTTTAGAAAACTTAACTGATGATGAACTGAAAAAAGAAGCAAAGAATGAAGCCAAAAATGATGCTTTGTCGATGATAATCAAATCGTTAAAGAACTTAGCTTCAAGGGTTCCGGGTCAAGAGGAAACTGTAAAAAATTTAGAAATATTTAGATTAAAAATGATACTTAGGTAAGACCACTATGCCCTTAGAACGGCCATTTGCGGGCGGATCTTTTTGTTGTTGTTCTGAAACTGGATTTCTTTTACAGATTGTTACAAATATCTTCTTTCAATGGTAAAATGAACGCACTAAATGAAGTCAATAAGGTGATATCTAGTGTGTCCTATTATACCCACCGGCACGGTAACCCAGAAGAAGAAGAATGGCTCACCGCAGAAAGAATGGCAGTGAGTTGTTTGGGTCCTCTTTTCGTCATGGTCGGGGAGGAGATTATTTGAGGCTGATAATGTGGTGGTAGTAGTTTAACAGTTAGCCAGATAGGTTTGGGAATCATTCCGCCTAGATGGGGCAGCTGAAGCCCTGGGAGTAAATGAGCCCTTTGAGATGGTGGGTGTAAAGTGAGAAGAGTTGGAGACTCGGAATAGAGCCTGGATGGATGCTCACCATGAGGGATAGAGTTGAGGGGGTTCAGTTCGTTGGAAGGGCAGTGTAGACAGAATGGTTTTGTGCATCACATTGAGGCGTGATAACTTGAGAGAGCTTGTTGTGGGCAGGGAATGTGTCCACCACCAGTTCTGTTTTGTGTATCTCCCAAGCTCTTAAACTGCTCTGCACTCAGCAAGTGCTCAATAAATATCATTGATTAAGTGGAGGGGGAGCCTAAATAATGATAATAATGATGGCATTTGTTAAGCGCTTACTATTTGCCAAGCACTGTTCTAAGAAGAACAGAGGCTTCTGGGAAGAGAGGACAGTTTTGTGGCAAGGGAGAATGAAGACCGAGATGCAAAAGAGAAAGGCATTTTGGAGTTATTGGATTATACGGGGTAAAGTGACAGGTCACGATGAGCTCTTATGGGTGGGTGACTGAGGTGAGGTTAGAGATGAGAGAAAGCGGGTGGCTTGTGGGTTGCTGGGAGCCTGTCGATGAATGTTGAATACCCCAAGGGTCAGTGTAGGATAAGACAATGAGAAGAATGGAAAAAAAAAAAAGCCAGATTCTCTCAGAAAAGCAGGGCAGAGTGGTAGATGACTACACTAGTCGTAGTGGGTGGCAGAGGCAGGTAATGGGTGGGTTGGGGCAAAATGGCACTGGGGAGGGATTGTAGGAGGGAAAGATTGAGGAAAAGGCTTACTCTTCCTCCCCTTAAAAGACAGCATCACCCTGAAAATGCCCCTTGGAACACCAGCTTATTTAAACAAGGACCAAAGCTTAGCAAGTTCACAGCACTGAACAGAGGCGTCTTGAACATTCCTAGTGAAATCAAAGCAAAATGGTGCTTGAAGACACTCAACAAGAAGCAACCTTGTAGAGAAGCAGAGATGCCTAGGGGATAGAGGACAGGTCTGGGGTCAGAAGGACCTGGGTTCTAATGCTGCCTCTGCCACTTGTCTGCTGTGGGACCTCGGGCAAGTCACCTCACTTCTCCCTGCCTCAGCTTATCTATAAAATCGGGACTAAGACCGTGAGTCCCATGTGGGACATGGACTGTGTCCAACCTGTTTAGCTTTTATCTACCCCGGCGATTAGTACAGTGTCTGGCACCTAGGAAGCACTTAACAAATACCATTTAAAAAATAAAAATAAAAGCCCCCCACCAAACCCACAGAAACCTTTAACCCACACAAACACGAAGCCTCTTAAACGATTCCCAGCTGTGAAACAACAGGATCAGGAAGCCCTCCCGGCAAAGTCTTGCTGAAGCTTCTAGGTAAAATCGGGGTAAACCACCCCCCTCCACCCTCCCGCTGTAAAACAGGGAACTCTTACTGCCCATGGGCACACTGTGGATCTACATATATGATGGTGGAGTCTCAAACGACTTCAGAGCTGAGAACCTACCCAAGAAGGCATACTGATGACACGAGTGGATCCGTGCACGCCACCCGGTCCCTGTCAGTCATGTGGACACGAAGACCACGTGCTGGGCAAAGTGACCAAAGCCTAATGCCCTTAGTACAGTGCTTTGCGCACACAGTAAGCGCTCAAAAATTGTGATTGAATGAATAATGCCAGTGATGGGCAGTAGCCCAGGAAACTGGTGTAGGAGTGCATTCAAGGTTTTCCGCCCTGTGTAAGAGCCTTGCTTCCTCTCTGTTGAGTGGAAATATTTCTAGAGCATTTTACATAAAACTTTCCCACTCTATGGGGAAAATACTCATTTCTCCATAAGCAAATAGCCACCAGTTCTGATCTGGTGCGTGACTCACTTTTGGAGCATGCCAATTTTGGGAAAGAAACCGTGTATTTCTCTATTTAGGCAAATTAATTGGGAAGGAAATGTTCATTTTTCAGGATAGCACGATTACAGCTGGGCAGCGTCATTTAGTTCTCATTATTTCGAGGGGGTAGGATTGTGCAGAAGTTATTGCCCTGTGTCTGTGCGAGTCCTTTCCAAAGAGCCACAGGGTTCCGCACCTGAGGTGATCAGTTCATCTCAATTAATGACAAATACCCCAGGCAAGGCCTGCTTTCTTTACAGAAATCAAAACCCAGCATTGAGTGTATGGTTGTTTTTGTTGTTGTTGTTTTTAACTTTGCTTTCCCTCAGCCTGTGTATGGGGAAATGGGTATGGCCTATGCCAAGCCTAAGCCTCTTTCAACTGTCACTCCGGAAGTCAGTGTGGGAATTCCAGGCAGGATGGGCTGAGCTGTCAGAAGGTTCCAGAGCGTCAGTCTCTGATCTTTATTCTGGAGATTGGCTGATGGCCGATTTTTAATTCGAAAGGCCGCCCCCAGATTTTTAGCTGATGAAAGTTTATGCAATCGTGCCAGCTTTTTTTTTTCCTTTTTTCCCCCTTTAAGTTCAAAAGTTGCTGTGCCTGCATAGGTTTTGTCCTAGTCCTTAACTGGCATTTATGGTGGGGTGGGGTGAGAGAGAGAGAGATCCTAAACAGTAATCAGTCAATCAGTACTGTGTTTTTGAGTGCTTACTTGTGTGCAGAGTACTGTACCAAGCACTTGAAAGACTAATCCTGATACAAATACACCTGAAAGTTGGTCCCCTAATGCTGCCACACAATAAATGAAAGTCTTAAGGAGCAGATATCCTTTGTGCAGTGAGGCCAGAAAATAGGTAATATATTGGCATCACCACCTTGCTTCAGTTTTTGGTGAGAGGGGAGAATGAAGACTACTGCACTTCATTAAATCTGCCCTTCACTTTTGGAGGCTGAAAACATCCGAGTGAGAATGGGATTGAGTCTCTGTCAAAATGTGTTATTTGTCTCTTTCCTGAAACCCAGTCTCTGTCTTTGCTCAGAGAATTATTGTGAAGCACATTGCTTTCCTAGGGGTCCCATCTTAGTTGCCACTCTTTGTATGTGTCTAGAAGCTCTCTGTGGGCAGGGAGCAGGTCTGTTGTATTCTACCAAACGCTTAATACAACGCCCAGTAAACACCGGTGATGATCTAAATGTGAGGTCATGGACAAATGTGCAGTTTCCCACTTGTCGCTTCCCTCCTTCTAGAACTTTCATTTTAAGGAGGTTTTTTATGAAGGTGGTGATTATATAGAAAGGCATCTTTATAACATGGACAAGGGCTACCACTTCTTGATCTAGTGTTGTGTTTTCCAGGATCACTTCAGAATTTGAGGGATCAGAATGGGGACTTACCTTCAAATAATCACGAACTTGGGAAACCCAGTTAAAAAACCCAGGATCTGGATTTAAGTGAATGCTAGGAGGGATGTAAAAAACCCCCACCTAGTTCAGCCCTGGAACCCTAGCTTTCCATGTGAGCCATTAGGAGCGAACTTGAGAGGGATTTTGAAGGGTTGGGTGTCAAGAAGACATGACTTTCAGGGGCATAGAGACTTCGTCTTCCCCCCGGATGCCAGGTGGGAGCTGAAAGAGTCCCCAGCCATCCCCAGAGCTCAACGGTGAAGAGAAATCTGTGGCTCAAGAGGATGTTGGAGGAACAGGGCCTCCCACTTGGCTCCATAAACCCGCAGCGCAGGTTCACTGTTCTTGCAGGGCTCCAAGAATGGCCTGGAAGAAAGGAGCCTCAGGATCAAGTCTGGGGACCTTGGCCTTGCAAGAGAGAGAATGGGGGAGAAAGGGCGCCATCACTGCCATCATTCTCTTCCAGGGCCAGAATAGGTTATCGGCTCACCTTACCCAGAAAGCTAATGGCTTTGCCTCCACGAGGGCACTCCCATGAGAGCGATGGTCCCTCTTGATCCCATGGTGCTGGCAGCCGCAATCCAGCCCGGCTCCATGCCTCCAGCCAGTGTGTTTCGTGATTCTTTCACAAGACATCTCCAGCCTCCCGTGGCCCGTTCCGCTTCTTCCTTCTGTCCATCGGGAAATCCGGCAGGTGGAACTTGGAGCCCGATTCTTCCTTGTTGACCCTCACTTGACGTGGAGAACTGCTCAGCATCCTTACCATAAAAACGCTTCCTAAACGAAAAGCATCGGTTAAATTACTACGATTAAACCCTTCTCTAGGCCTAGCCACCCTCACTCAATTCACTTCACTTTTGACATATCTTCTATTCTTTCCATCATTTCCATATATTAAGCATATAACAATACTTGGTGGAAAAGAGCCCGGGCTTTGGAGTCAGAGGTCATGGGTTTGAGTCCCGGCTCCGCCAACTGTCAGCTGTGTGACTTTGGACAAGTCACTTAACTTCTCTGTGCCTCAGTTACCTCATCTGTAAAAGGGGGAGTAAGATTGTGAGCCCCCTGTGGGACAACCTGATCACCTTGTAACTTCCCCAGCACTTAGAACAGTGCTTTGCACATAGTAAGTGCTTAATAAATGCCATTATTATTATTATTATTATGAAACAATATATGTACATATTGCATACACACACACACTGTGATCAAGATGATGGTATTTGTAAAGTGCTTAACTATGTGTCAAGCACTTTTCTAAGCACTGCGGGAGATAAAAGTTGATCAGGTTGGACGCGGTCCTTGTTCCACATGGGGCTCATAGTCTTAACCTTCATTTTACAGCTGAGGTAACAGGCATGGAGAATTTAAGTGACTTGTCCAGGGTCACACAGCAGGCAAGTGGTGGAGCTGGGATTAGAACTCAGGTCCTCTGACTCGCGGGGCCTTGCTTTTTCCACCAGGCCATGCTGCTTCTAAAGTGGGCACTGCACTCCAGGAAGAATCCGTACAGTGCCTGCCGTGAAAAGGCGACTTCCCCAAGCCACGCTATTTGTAATCACCACACTCACGTTACTGACTCATGCTTAGCACCTGGTCTCCTTTGCCTGGATCTGTGGTGTGAGCTTTTCGCATCCACAAGTGCATTACCTTGCACTTGTCTCATGAATTTCATGTGTCTTTTTGACCCAGTTTTTTGATTTGCCTAAGTCACTTTTCATTCTATTCCTGTCTTCCAAGGTGTGAACAGTCCAGTCCAATTTAGTTTAACGTGCAGGTTTCATTAGCAGATTCTCAGTTCCTTGAACCAGGTCATCAGTGAAGTGAATTTAATTGAGTGCTTTCAGAAACACCATTTTGGGCATTCAAAATTTGAAAAATAGTATTTTCTTAGGTTCTAATGTTCCATTGTAGCATTTTGGTGTGCTTGATATCATCTAATTTATAGTGCAGTGCTCTGTCCACAGTAAGTGCTCATATACCATTGATTAATTGATTATATGACTGTAAGATTTATAATGAACAAGTACTCTCTGTAGGATAGCCAACTTGTAAATAAGACACAGACAGACATGCCCAAGGCTTTCTCTGTTACTACCTGGCTTCAAGCCACTCCTTCACCTCTCATCATCTTACGTATTGGTTCACTTCATCCCATCTCCCACTCCTTGCTCTTCCCAACCTACTTTTTTGCCTGTATCTCGCATCACCAATCCCTTGTGTATAACTTTGTTCTGTCCTGGAAATCCCTCTTCCTCCAGTTCTCCAGACCATATCCCACCCCTTCTCCACCGCCCTCTTGAAACTACACCTACCCCATGAGGTATTTCTCTTCCCAACAGCCACTCTTAACAATCCATTACCAGTATATATTGAACGCTTACTGTGTTGAGAGCATTACACGTTCTTTAGGATGCAGTAAAAATAAAAAGAGGTAGAAGACAAACCAGGGAGTGAGCGCCTGAGGAATGGGAGACTACCGTCCTGGCCAAACCAGGGTCAGAGAGGGTTCCCAGGAGAAAAGGAATCAAGAGGTCAAAGAGGATTAGAACAAAGAGCCCATCAGACTTAATTAAAAGGAGGTAATATGAGATCTTGGGGAACAGGGTCTCAGTGGAATTAAGAGGGTGAGGAGGAGAGAGTGGTGGTGGAAAGGAGGTCAAGGTAGAGGATAAGCAGGCTTAAAGCACTAAAAGATTCAGGGAATTTACGGCATTTATTGTGCACCAGCTTTGTGCAAAGCATTGTCCTAAGCTTTTGGGGCAGTTCAACATAAGGTTAACATCCCCTGCATTCAAAGAGCTCACAGTCTGTTGGGAAGATAGGCAAAAATTACTTACCAATAGTGTAAGCAGGAGGAAGAAAGTAATAATAAAATAATACAATTATATCAGGATGAAATATCTGAATAACATCTGAAATAACTAACTATATACAATACAGGCAAATAAACATGCCTATTTTCACAAGTGCTGAGGATTAGTAATAAAATGCACAAGTGTAGGGTGTTTTGAATTATTCGGGGAAGTCTTCCTGAAAGGTGCGAGATTTTTAGGCGGGCTTTGAAGACGGAAGAGCTGGTATGTTTGCAGTGGAGGGAAGGAGAGCTCCAAGCCTAGGGACCATTGTACAGTAGGAGTCGGGATAGTTGAGAAACAAGGTATGGGCAGGTGAGCTTGGGAGGAGTGAAGAATGCAAATTGGAGAATAGCAGGAGTTGGTGAAGAACGTTGAAGCCAACTGTGGGGAGTTTTTTCTTGATGTGGAGAGATGCCATCGGAGAATTTTGAGGAGTGAAGACATAATAATAATAATGTTGGTATTTGTTAAGCGCTTATGCAAGTCATGCTTATTTCTACAGGACTTTCCAATGAGTGGCATGTAGACTAGGCTGAAATGGGAAGAGGCTGAAGTCCCAGAAACCAGTGGAAGTTGAGATAGCTGGAGGGTGCAGAAGGGTACCAAAGAAAACTCTTTACAGACAGGGTAGACTGGAGGATGATTGGAAGTAAGTAGATGGGAAGAAGCCAGCAGAGAGTGAGGGGTTGATGGTGAGACAGAATTGGGAGCAAGTGAGTCGGGGTGTTGTCCAAGATGCAAATAGAGGGGGATAGGCTTTGAGAGAAAACAGCAGACCTCTTGAGACAGCCTGGAAAGAGGCAGGTGAGGAGACGGGGTTAGGAGAAGGAGGAGGTGAGTGGGGGGATATGGAGACATGCATGCCTGATGGTTTTTCTCTTAGCAGTGAAGAACTTGGCGTGGTCATCAGAGGTTAGAGGTGGAAGATGTAGAGATTTGTGGGGGGGCTTCAAAAGGGAGTTAAAGATCTGAAATAGTGGGTGTGTGAGTCAGAGAGAGATACAGTATGTTGCTTTGAAGTTATTGAGGTATTCCCATTTGTCTGGCTGTCTGTTCCAACGATGGTAAGATCCAAGAGTATAGGACCAGGTCTCTGACGTGATTGTTGTCTTCTAAAGCACCTCATACAGTGCTAAGCATAACAGCACCTTTTGAATGAATGGAGGAATGAGTGAATTACACAAATTCAGTTCTTGAATTATTAACCTAGGAAGTCATAAGGGTTATAAAACTTGTAACAAGTAGATTTTAATCTAAGGGAATGTGATAGGTTGTTCTTGAAAACTGGGAAAAGGAAAATATTTTCGCTATATCTATAGGTCGGTAGTTTAAAATTTTAGAAAGTGAGAATAGTTTATTTTGTAGGTTCTCTGTGATTTAAAAAGAATTAACCCTGGGTGAAAAAGATGAATTTTTTCACTGTCTTTTTTTAAAGTAACATTTTCCTGTTAAAATTTAGGAATGGATACAACAGAACAACATCTTATCAATTGTGCTACGAGATAGTCTTCATCAGCCTCAGTATGTAGAAAAACTAGAAAAGATACTTCGTTTTGTCATTAAAGAAAAAGCCCTCACCTTACAAGACCTTGACAATATTTGGGCAGCACAGGTAAGGAATTGGAAATGTTCCTAATCGTGTTCCCCCTGAGTAAGGAGTTAATTTCAAGTTTGCGTAGAGGTGCAGGTTCCATATTTGATTTGAGAGAGTGAAAGAAATGCCAGGGAAGAAAAACAAAATACCATACAGCATCCGGCAGAAGAACTTTTGATCACAAAACTCATTTGTACTAATACGTTCTAAAATCCTACCCCTGCAAACAAGATATGTTCAATTTTGGCCTAAAATGCTGGAAAATTTTTAAAGAAATTAAGTTCAATATGTCAGTTAAGCTCTGAGTAGTTTCTTGGTTTTAAAGATGAAAGGCAAGAGATGGTAATCATTTAACAGAGATCTTTTGCACCCAAAGTCTTTCCTTTCAGGTGATACTCATAAAATTGGAACTTTTTATAAAGGTCAGGGGTAAATTTCCCCCTACTGGTTTTGAATTCCCCAGATGTCTAGTTGTAATAATCCAGGGGCATTAAGTGCTGACCTAAGGTATACTAGTAGTCTGAAGGGTGGCAAATTCTTTGAAGATTCAATTCTTAAACTGCCAGAATGTTTTGAAGCCAGAGTTTAGATTAAAGAGGAATTGAAGTCCATTTTTCAATATTGAAAAGTAACCCTTTTTTGTCCACAATGACAGGCGGGAAAGCATGAAGCTATTGTAAAGAACGTACACGATCTCCTGGCTAAACTGGCTTGGGATTTCTCGCCCGAACAACTTGACCATCTTTTTGATTGCTTTAAGGTAACGTGGCACTTCTTCTATTCATTCACCCTTGACATGCTCTTTTAAATAGTGTGAATTAATGATACTCAGTGTGCACAGTCCTCCAAAAAAGCATATGAAAGACCTTTTTTTGGTTAAATGGAAGTAATAGTGCTAGTCATAATTAAATGTAACCTGTTGCTTCTTCAGTTTCCTCAGGCAGGAAGATGGAGGAAATAGATAACCCCTCTCTAAACTCCCTTTTTTTTGGCGTCAGCTCTGAATTTTGTGATTACAGATAATGTTAGCTGAGTACTCCATTAACATGTACACTTTTGTTCATTAAAACTGTGTTTAGTAATACTAGTAATAATAATAATGGTATTTGTTACTGCACACTGCTAAACACTGGGGTAAATAAGAGAGTCACTCAGTCTCCATCCTATATAAGGACTCAAAATTCTAAAGGGGAAGGAGCATGTATTTAATCCCCATTTGACAGCTGAGAAAACCAAGGCACAAAGAAGTGAAGTGACATACCCAAGGTCACGCATCAGGCAAGTGACTGAGCTGGGCTGAGAACCCAGGTCCCTCGACTCCCAGGCCGTTACTTCTTCCACTAGGATATGCTGTATCCCTGTTATTAGGTTGTAGCCCTTTCCGAACCTCCTTTATCCTGTAGTCAACCATTTATTAAAATACACTCGAGTGCTGAGATTGCTTCACTTTAGGGTTGTCACCAAAGTTCTCTGTAGCCACCACTTGGTTTCACTGTATTTGATGTATTTGTAGAGCCCTTGAACAGAAGGCCTTGCCTTCCAAAGCTTATTTCTCATTTTATATCATGCCCTTTAACACTTAGGGGAAGATTAATCAGCAGCCAATATTCAGGAAGTGTATTAGAAACTTTGATAGTACAGAGAGCACATCCAGACCTGTATTTTGTCTGTAGAGAGTGGCAAAAGGATGCCTGGAGGAAGCGGGTGATTGTTGTTCTCCTTGACAGCCATTATCAAGAGATGCATCACCTAAAGTCCCAAACGTTACCCATTATAACAGTAAGGAAGTTGGTTGACATCTAGAAATTTCAGTCCTTGCACCAAGAGTTTCCGACCTATAAAACACATACCCTCCTCCTCCTCAATAGCAGTGGGAGGGCAGGAGCTTCACAGTTTAAGAAAGCTTTGGGGCCAAGAAGAAACAGCAATTCCCCCTTGCTGCCCAACCCCAAAGTGCGGCTGGAGAGCTGTCAACAGCGTCGAGGTTCGAATGACTAGAAATCTCAAAAGCAGTCCCGCTTTGGTTCCCCTTTCTAGACTGTGAGCCCACTGTTGGGTAGGGACTGTCTCTATATGTTGCCAGCTTGTACTTCCCAAGCGCTTAGTACAGTGCTCTACACACAGTAAGCGCTCAATAAATACAATTGATTGATTGATTCTCCCTTCTCTACCCCCAAGGGCTGGCTCACTTCTTTCTCGATTCCTTCCCAATCAATCCACTGCCCCACAGCAATCGCCAAGACCCCTAATCTAACATCATAACTCAGTGCATCTGAGATATGCTTCATCTTGTGAAGAGATTTATTAGACTCTTGTGAAGAGATTTATAGATTTTAGTTTTGAGGCATTGGAAATCGGGATTAGAAATTGTTTTCAGTCTTAAGAGTGGACTGCTGATGGTTCTCATAATTCAGTATTGCGGTGACATTAATGGGGGGGGGGGAAAACTTGAACCATCCTATATAAAGCTTGCACACCCATATAAAATGGCTGGTCCGCCCTAATTTCATTGCTTTGTTATTGTCAGTATCAGTAGAGTGGTTTTTATTCAAAGAAGTCACAACTGCCCGTGAAATTCAACCAATGAGAGCATGTGCTTAGAAGGCCAGCACGGGACCCCAGTCTCGCCATACTGTGCCCAAATAAAGGCCATCCGTTGTGTTGTCCTGCCTAATGTTTGCAAAACCTGGGCCCCTTTTCTCTCTTGTCTCTGTCTTTCATTCTTTACCCTTCCATTGCTCAGGAAAAAACAACAGCAAAAAAACACCCCTTTCCTGAGAGCAATGCTCTGTGCTTATCTATCCTCAGCAGTTGATGCCCGGTTTTCAGCTGAGATTCATTCATTCAATCATAGTTGAGTGCGTACCATGTGCAGAGCACTGTACTAAGCGCTTGGGAGAGCACAGTACAACAGTAAACAGACTAATTCCCTGCCCATAATGAGCTTACGGTCTTAGAGATGCAGCATTGTCTGGAGGTTTGTCCCACCACAACTTTAATTATGCATGAGATTGCCCTGATGATGCCACAAACCCCATTCTTGACAAAGGCCATAGTCCTTAGCCATGTTCAGTAATAATGATGATAATAATAATTATACTATTTGCTAAGCGCTTACTATGTGCCAAGCACTGTTCTAAGCAGTGGGATAGATACAGGGTAATCAAATTGTCCCATGTGGGGCTCCCAGTCTTAATCCCCATTTTACAGATGAGGTAACTGAGGCACAGAAAAGTTAAGTGACTTACCCAAAGTCACACAGCTGACAAGCGGCGCAGTGGGGATTTGAACCCATGACCTCTGATTCCCAAGCCCTAGAGAGGGGAGAGGCTTTCTCTTCTGTCTGCTGCTTAGCCTGAACAAACTTGCAGGGTCAATTAACAGCATTTAGTGTTCGTTGTGTGTAGTGCACTGTAGTAAGCGCTGGGGAGAGTTTAGTAGAATTACCAGACATGACCTCTGCCATGCCTCATTTTCTCATCCACTGTAACGAAAGTTAACGAATGTCTTCAATATGACTTTGTTAAGCACAAATTAAAAATGAAGTACCAAACAGTAATGAGAATGGGAACTCTGTGAAGTTTTTAAAAGTGTTTTGTAATACTTTTTGTTGAATTGAGAACTGAGGACTTTTCATTCAAACAAGATGGATGCAGTGTTTCTCAGTGACTATTTACAGTTCGGCAGTTGAATTCTAGAGTGCCCGGAAATACTTAGATGTGGACGTAAACGTCTTTTTTTCTAATGATGAAATGAATTTTGTTTTCCAGGCAAGTTGGACAAACGCCAGCAAAAAACAACGTGAAAAACTACTCGAGCTGATCCGTCGACTCGCAGAAGATGATAAAGATGGTGTGATGGCTCACAAGGTTTTGAATCTTCTGTGGAACTTGGCACATAGTGATGATGTGCCCGTTGATATCATGGACCAGGCTCTTAGTGCTCACATTAAAATCTTAGATTATAGTTGTTCACAGGTAAATGCAGACCATTAGTCTCTCAAACCATGTTCATTAATAGAATTAAGATAGTTTGGAAGCCTTTTGGCTCAGGGTAAAATTAAAGCTAAGGTGTGCTCTCGTTTTCTCTGGATAGCAATAAGTAAACATTTTTAAAAAGTGCTGAGAATGCTGGCTAGCTTTGTTTCCTTCCTTTGTTGTGAGCCTGGAATGTGTTTACCAGCTCTGTCATACTGGACTCCTAGGTGCCCCTAGTACAGTGCTGAGCATAAAGTAAGCACTCAGTAAATACCATCGATTGATTCTCATGCTTTAATAGATGGATTTCTGGAAGTCTCGTTGGAAGTTTCACCTCTGCCACCGATGGTTGGACGTGGGTGGGCTTTAGAGATTTGCTTAACCTCCCTAGCTTCTGATTCCCTGGGTCACATCTGTGAAATACAGCTTTAAGCCTGTCTTCTAGCGCTTAGAACAGTGCTTTGCACATAGTAAGCGCTTAATAAATGCTATCATTATTATTATTATTCTAGCTGAAAGGGACTCTGTGAGCTACCTACAAGAGGTCTTGACTTTTTTGAGAGTAAGCCACAGTAAGAGTATTATAGTTATTATTGCCAGTATACACAAGGCAGCTTCTCTGGGCAACCATTTCCAACTCTCTCGAGTAGGAAGAATGTACTTTTTAGCAGTAGAATCAAGAGAAAGGCAGGAAAGTGGAGAGATTACAACTTTTCCTGGTTTTGGTCTGAAGGTTTATTTAATGTGAACTTTGATGTTAGATAGTTAACAAGGGTTTCCGGTCATATTAATGCTTTTAGGTAGTCTATACCGAGTCATGCTTAAATGCAAGCCTTTCTCTTGTTTGCGTACATGTTTACATATGTTTGGGTTTTTTGGTTTTTTTTGAGGAAGTTGTTATACTTGAGAATCAGTATTCAGAATTTTGATTCCCCCGTCCTACCGTTGACTCGCTATTTAACCTCCTAAGTCGTTTATTCCTCTGTTTCTATTTTTCTAACATTGCCACACCCTAGAGTTCTTGTGATATTGTTTGAATTAAGAGCAGTGGAAATCGCAAGACCCTTTAGAAATGTAAAACTCAGCATGATCGATAATTGTTAAATACTGTGAACCAAAACATCTTAAACTGTTGATAAATTCAGGTTCCCAGTTTAGAAAAGGTAAATGGGTATGAGCTCTGAAGAAATTTTGACTCTTCTCCCCAGCATTTATATCCACATATGATAGAGGTATTGTGCTCTAACTATCTTAGCTGTCAATCTTTAGACAAGTCAAAGACTGGATTTCATTGCTAATTCTGAGTAAGAAAACTGGAGGAGGAGAATCTAATCATTGCACTTTCTAGGAAGGAGAATTAATCTTTTTTCCTCCGTGGATCATCATTACCAAAGCTTCTTTTTTTTTTTTTACAGTATCTAAGTGCTTACTATGTGCCATGGACATGCCTAAGAGATTTAGAAATACCCCCCCACCCCCGAACAATAATCTTGTTATAATAAAATAGGAAATCATCTTCTGCTATCTACCCTTCTTGCTCAAGCAACCTCGGAACAAAATGCAAAAACACCCCAACATTAATGCACACCACTGTTAGATTTAGGTGCTTGTGAAAAGGAACAATTGAAACACAAATTGAGAGATGAAGTTGTGCTCTACAGTGATGGGACTTAGTTTTAGGAGAGCTTAATACGCAGCATGGAAATTTGAATGTCCTTTAGATGGTAGACTTAGGAGCTGTTTGAGGAACAAAGCTTTTTTTGTGGTACTAAGGGTTTACTCTGTCCCAGGCACTGTGATAAGCGCTAGGGTAGATTGAAGCTAATCAGATTGAGCACAGTCCATATTGCACATGGGGTTTATAGTCTTAATCCCTATTTTACAGATGAGGTAAATGTGGCCAAGGAAGATATGTGACTTACCTAATGTCACCCAGCAGACACGTGGCAGGCCTGTGCTCTAATCCACTATGCCATGCTGCTTCTTAGCTTCTAGCTATCCACAGTTCAGGTGGGAACCTAGGCAGAGAGTGCTTTCCCATTTGTTCTCAGGTTAAATTGGGCCAGTCAGCTTCAAAAAGCCACCTATGTGAAAAGTAGTACTGTCCATTTGGGACTATCAATGTAGGATAGTTCAGACTGCCATTCCTTTGGAGTTTCAAGGTTATAACATAAGCAGCCTCCGTTGGCCTGTAGCATATCGTAATTTGAGGGTTCTAAATATGATTTCAGGTAAAATTCAGCCCTTGTGTCTTTTGTGCTGTGCCTCTTCTGATAAATAGCCAGCAATATTTATTTTTTTGCTGAAAAGATTGTAAGCTCATTGTGGTCAGGACCGTGTCTACCAGCTGTTGTACTATAGACTCCCAAGCACTTAATACGGTGCTCTGCGCACAGTAAAGTGTACAAATACCATTGAATGTTTGATTTCTAAGTCCACCGCCGGTGTTGGGTTGATCCGTTGTGGCCCGGAAGATTATGCTGTGGTCTGAAGCTCTTAAGGCAATTTGAGCCAGAACAGGTCAGGGAGTACCGGGGTTCAGAGGCCCGTGGTTCCTGTGGAAACAGAGGAGTGACCTCTCCAACCTATTGTCATCCAGGGTAGGCCTTGGATCTCCCCCAGTTAGCCGAAGACATGAAACTTGGACCCATGTCTAGCCTAGAGCAGCCCGCCCCAAGTTATCTGAGACCCGCAGCAGCACCCTGTATCCCCTGCCCCCCCAAATCCTTGTGTGAGCCTTGGGAACACCGAAACGTTCCGTGTAACGGACTAGAGTCCCGAGGTGTCATAAAGATAGAAGGTCAGAAAACAACAACACAGCTTTAGGTTTGTTATGCCTGAGGGTGAAACTTTTCATTAACTCCCATATTAAATAGGCAGCTTAGAGGCTCTACTGCCCCTTAGCCTTCAGATGGCTTTGCATAGTCCATCCTGAAGCAGATATATACTTAAGTCAAATTGCCGCTTCCCTTCGATAAGGATTTAACAATTCCAAAATATAAACAAATGCACTTTACCACATACCCAAAAAGCGGGTAAAATATTTTTAGGATCAAGGGCTGCTCTGCTATAGAGATACTGCATGGTGAGAATCAGCAGGCAAGTTCCCAGATGAGGAAAGAAGTTGCTTGCCATCACTTACTTCCCAACTCTCTCCTTGGCCTCCTTCTTACTTCCAAGTACTTGAAAGAATACAACAGAAACAAAAAGATAGACGTTCCCTTTCCTTTAGGTGCCCTCAACCTAATGTGGGAGACAGACCAAAATTATTTACAAATAAAGCAGGAGGAATAACTGTATATACACATAGATATATAAATAAATTATGCATATGTTCATGAGTGCTGAGAATGTTTACCCATCAAATCCCAGACCTCCCCATGTTTCTTGCCTCATCTTTGGAGCTGGACCTTCATCATTCCCAGGAAGGAGAAAGTGAATGTAAGCAAAGATGTGCTTCTCCTTTGTCCCTTTTGGCAGCTCCAGAGACCTAAGCAAAAAACTTGAAACAATTAAAAAATTAAATCGCACCCAAAGAAACTTCTTTGAGTGGGTTCTACTTCGTGACCCTGTCTCTCTTTTGAGGACTGGATTAGGGATATGTGCATGTCTGTTTCCTTGCTGTCATTTGAGATTGTTTGTATTTTAGTTCCTCATAATCCCATACTGCCTTTTTTTTACCTTGTGACACTTTAAGTTTGTAATCTCAGTTTGAAAAAAAAATTCTGAAAAGCAAAGGATTGTTACTTTTTTATTTTACTGTCTGCTTCCCCCTCTAGACTGTAAGCTCACTGTGGGCAGGGAACGTGGCTACCAACTCTGTATTGTGCTCTCCCAAGCACTTAGTACAGAGCTCTGCATATAATAAGCACTCAATAAATGCCATCGATGATTTTACCAAATCATAAAATATAGTGTTTGGTAACATGATTGAATTAAAAGCATCAAAAGAGTAAAGTTATGTCAGAGGTCAAAGAAGATTAACTGAAAGCCTCATAAAATCGCCAAGAAGCAGGAGGTCTTCTGGTGTACTCACATGCTGGGCGTAGAAGTCCAAAATCATTCAGTGGCATAGTTTGAAGACCTGATAATCGATCAATTTTAAAAAGCAAAATCCTCCATTTGATCACAGGAAGAAGGCTTTTCACATAGCGGTTATTTAATTTTGCATATCTAATTGTATTAATACAGTCATGAGAAGGTATAAATGAGTCATCTTTAATATATAATAGTACAATACAATAATAAAAGTAATCAAGGATAAATGGAAATCAACACTAAGTTGTATTTGTAAGTAATAATTTTCAAAATTAGAATTGAAACAGTCCTCACAGTTCCCATCAAGAAATTGATATTCCACCGGTTGAATCCTAGAATTAATGCCAAGAAGATGTGGTTATCATTGGACCTAGAAAATAGAATAAGAATCCTACTGAAGTGGCATCTCTGAAATTTTAATTTTGCTCTTTAAGGATCGAGACACACAAAAGATCCAGTGGATAGACCGTTTTATAGAAGAGCTTCGCACAAATGACAAATGGGTGATTCCTGCACTGAAACAAATTAGAGAAATTTGTAGCTTGTTTGGCGAAGCGCCACAAAACTTGAGGTAAGGCGAGATAACTTGTTTGTTGTTTTTAAGGAAACCTTAACAATACTTTTCCCCTGGCAAACTTGTGGTGCTATTCCCCTAACTTTTAAAATTTAACTGTTATTTGTGTTGAATTTGTTTTGGGGGAGAGTCGGGAGTTGAAGATTGAATGGGGTGTGAAAAAAGAAAAAAAATAGGGAGAACCAACCAAAGTCCATTTCTCATAATTGATAATTAGTGAAGATTTTCAGAGAAATTTCAAATGTGACATGAATTTAGGACGTGAGGTACTTCCTAAACAATAGGGAATTAATTTTGTTGCATTTGCTTTTATTCTTTCAACCAATTTCTGAAGGGGAGGGGTTTTTTTGCTTATGACCTGAGATAAACTTGTGAAAGTTGGCGTTTGGCTAAATTTCAGCTCAAGATGACATTGAGAAAAGAAAATTGAAGGGCTACATGACTTTAAAATTCCTAAAAAGGAGACTGGGTGTTTGGAGTGTTGCTCAGCAGATTTATTCCTTTGTGAAATCTTCCAGGATTCCCACTCTTCATCTTATAAATAGAACCCATGTTTTCATCAGCACTTCTCTATTGTATAAGTGTCTGTAGCTTTGTTTGGCTTTGCTTAGATATATCTGTATCTAGATAACTGTCTGTATTCTCTCACTACCTATCTGTGTAGGAAGCAAATAAGACAATTTCAATTTTGCCTTCTCACAATGAATCTTAGCGTGGGGCATCCCCTGTTGGTTTGTACCCAGCAAAAGTTTCATATCATTCTGTTCTCCACTGAACTCTTCCCCTCGACCCGAATTAAAGACACGCTCTTGTAGTAGAGAAATCTTGCCCCTGGCTCCTTTCATGTCCCTTCCTCCGGATCCAACCAGACTTCATTCCTTCCCCCTCGGAGAATCAGGGCTAGGTTAGCCTGGCAGACAGGCAAAGGACGGCAGGAACCATAATGATAGAAAACATCCTTGAAGGAGTCTTAGGAATGAAACATTTCAGAATGCAGATCTAGTCACTTTGTGCGCGAAGGATGATGATTGCTGGCAGCAAGGTATTTGGGCCTGGGTCTGGACCATTTAATATATTTTTCCCTACTGGCACTATTCTATTCACCTGTTTCTCTGTTTCATTGAAAAAATAGATGGTTTATTTTTGTGTTTACTCATTTACATATACAAGAGGCTAATTTAACATTGTTGACTAATAGGCTTCTATGTGCATTTTACCTTTTTAGTCAAACTCAACGAAGTCCCCACGTATTTTATCGTCACGATTTAATTAATCAACTTCAGCACAATCATGCCCTGGTGACTCTGGTAGCAGAAAATCTCTCTGCTTATATGGAAAGCATGAGACAGTATGCTAAAGGTAAGTGGTGTTTATTCAAATTAATCATAAAAGTTTCCAAGTCCAACAGTTTATTACTCTAATAAACTTGAAAAACAATTCACAAAAGATTTCATTATGAAGCATCTTAGGGAAGGCACGTTTTTTGGTAATTGAAGGAATGGTAGTTAATAGATGGAGAAATGGTAGTTGGTTAACTTCTAAATATTTTCAAAATTGTGTGGATTTATATAATGCTTTTCCTTCAGAGATCTCAGGGGCCATTTGAATGCATAAGAATGCACATTGAAAGCACAAACTATATGGAAATGTAGGCCAGGAGGAAGCAATTCACACTACACAATCCTTAATATTAATCTCCTTAATATTAAGGAGAAGCAGTGTGGCTTACTAGCTAGAGCACAGGCCTCGGAGTTAGGTCATGGGTTCTAAATCCCAGCTCTGCCACATGTCTGCTGTATGACCTTGGACAAGTCACTTCACTTCTTTGGGTCTGTTACCTCATCTGTAAAATGGGGATTGAGAATGTGAATCCTGAGTGGGGCAGGGACTGTCCAACCTGAATAACTTGAATGTTACTGTGCTTAGAACAGTGCTTGGCACATAGTGAATGCTTAACAAGTACCATAATTATTATTGTTATTATTATTATTATATTAGTTGTAATGGTTGAACCTGTTCAAATGATACTGCACTTGCATATGCACATCTTGGGGTAAATATTTTTGTAAGAATTCATAGACTAACCAAGGGTCACTGACTGGATGCTTGAAAGAGCTCTGCTAGGTTGAGTCAGTTCTGCAGTCCTAATTTTGGCAATTTAGCAGTATTTGGTGTTTGGCTACCTGAGTGACTTTTTCCAACTCACTGAGCTGGAATGAAAATAAAACCACTGGAGGGAAGAGATTACTTCTTTCAGTATGTGGCATTAAACATTAGATTGGTATTGCTTTGTTTTGAAGGCAGGCAAACTGGTTTTTCTTAAGATGAGTTGATGCTTTTTCCATATCATCTGTCTTTACAAGCAAGTATGCATTTGCACAAACAGGTAGATCTTCAGGGTGAAGGGGGAACCCCCAAACCCACAGCACTTACAGACATTTATATTAATGCCTGTTTACTTGTTTTGAAGTGTATATATCTATAATTCTATTTCTGTTGATGCTGTTGATGAATGTTTACTTGTTCTGGTGTCTGTTTCCCCCTTCTCTTTCCCAGTAGAAGGGATTGTCTCTATTGCTGAATTGTACTTTCCAAGCGCTTTTACAGTGCTCTGCACACAGTAAGCACTCAGTAAATAGGATTGAATGAATGAACGTATCTTTAAATTATGTATTTATAGTAATGTCCACTTCCCCTTCTTGACTGTGAGCTCGTTGTGGGCAGGGAACGTGTATGTCAACTGTGTTCTTTTTAAAGCACTTCGTACAGTGCTGTACACATAGTAAGCACTCAATAAATGCCATTGATAATGAAAGGAAAGAAGTATTACCGAATGCAGCCCTGGAGTTTGGAGGCAGCTCCCAGGCTGCCATTGACTGGGAGGGCTAATACATTAATTTGTATTGATTGAGCGCTTACTGTGTGCAGAGCACTGTAGTTAGTGCTTGGGGGAGTACAGTACAATAAAGAGACACATTCCCTGCCCATAAAGAGCTTACAGTCTAGAGGGCGGGGAGACAGACATCAACAGTTTTGAATTAGCAATTCAGTCTAACAATTCTGCAAGACTGTCATTTTGCGTAGTGGGTGAAGAAAGTTTTCAGAGTAGCCCCTCTTATTTTGTAGTATGTTGCGCATTTTCATTTTGGGTTTTGGGCAGACTGGCTTGTTATTGGTGCAGCAGTGGAAGATGAGGGAGATTTTATCATCGGCAAGTAAAACTGATAATTTTAGTGGTTTCTTTGGCACTACTTTAACTTCCCCATCCCGTTGCTTTTTTTTTTCCGCAATTGCTTATTATATGCCCAGGATCATTTGCACTTTAAGAGCTGTAAACCCAAGAATCATGTCTCTTTCCAGAAGAATCAGATTGGGGGCAAGGTTGCCCCTGCCCATAAATTAATCAACAGAGATTAAGCCATGATCAGTGAGGCTTCCAGCAACATTGGTTTTTAATTATATCCTTTATTGTGGGCTGCTGAATGACAATCTGAAATACTTCATCTGTCCTGGGAAAAAAAAAAACCAAAACCAATAAGGAATTTGGGGAAGAAGAAAGAATTGATTATGTTAATGAGGTTAGGAATGAGAGGAGCAAGGAAATTTGGGAATATTTTTGACATTCAAAGGGAGCTAGAGGAAAGGGAAAAGGTTGATGTTACTAAGTGAGAAAATGATGAGTGAGAGATGGGAAAGAGGTTTTGCCTTTGGGGAGAAGAAAGGCTTCTCAGAGAAATAATCTGCAAAATGGTATACAGTTAGCAAGGTTTAAGGAGAGATGGCAGACTGAAGTAGGTAGTGTGAACTGCAGTTCAGAGATGATACCTGATGTCAGTTTTGGATTGTGTGGGTATTAAATCTTTAGAACAGCATAACTTCTAATCTTTAATTTGTAGTTTAACTCGTACCAGAATTGTAACTTGATTGTCTTAATATGTGAACCATTAACGTTCAGACTGTGAGCCCACTGTTGGGTAGGGACCGTCTCTATATGTTGCCAACTTGTACTTCCCAAGTGCTTAGTACAGTGCTCCGCACACAGTAAGCGTTCAATAAATGCGATTGATTGATAAGAATAACTAAATCAGAATACCTCACTTTCTTTTTGAACTTTGTAGCCTATATTAAAAGGTTCTTACTCTTATCTAAAACATAAAAATACAAAATGGCAGAACTTGGCATGTTAGTTTTAAGACTCTGAGCCCTATTTAGGAACAGGGACCATGTCCAAGCTAATTTACTTATATCTGTCCCAATCTTTAGAAGTGCTGGATGCGTAGCATTTTAAAAAATACCATAAGAAGAAGAAGCAAAACTCAGAAGGTGTTAGTATGTAAATTCTTGACTTGCTTTTCTTGGGAATTTAGGATTCACGAAACGCTTGCGTTCAAGTAAAACACTTGTAATGTTTCAAGCAACTCTAGAAAGAACCTACATTGACATAACTAGGTTGAATCCCAGTTCAACAGGAGTAGGTATTTGCCACCTAGATGGCTTCCTACTCCCCATGAAAATCTTACCATCTTTGTTATATTCAGAAGTTGCACTGGGTAAAATATTTGTGTTACTCTGAACTTCTTTAACCCAAAATGTAAGTACTTCTCAGTACTACAAATACTGTGAATTAGGATGAATTCACCTAAAATCCAGAAAAAGAACGCATACAGTTGCTGGAAACTTAGTAATATTTCAACCAAGCATGTCTTTTTTTTTTTTCAATTTAATAAGACTACAGATCCCTATTGCTGCTAAAAATGTTGTGTGCCTCTTGCATTGACATGAATACTAGTTATAATTGAGCATACATCATTTTAAACAGTATTTATAAAAATACTCTATTTTCTTTTTTCCCTAAAATTATTGGGACAGTATTTATATTTGGAAGTCAATGTTGGGTATGGCAGTTACAATAATAATTGTGATATTCCTTAATTGCTAATATCTGCCAAACGCTGTGCTAAGCTTTGGGGTAGGTACAAGGTAGATATTCAGGTCAGACCCAGTCTCTGTCCCACACGGGGTTCACAGTTTAAGTAATAGTAATAATAATTGTGGTATTTGTTATGCGCTTTCTATGTGCCAGGCATTGTACCACTGTGTTGATAGAAGCAGATCGGGTTGGACGCAGTCCCTGTCCCACATGGGGCTCATAGTCTCAATCCCCATTTGACAGATGAGGCAACTGAGGCCCAGAGAAGTGAAGTAACTTGCCCAAGGTCACACAGCAGGCAAATGGTGAAGTAGGGAGGACTGGTCCTGGGTCTCCATTTAAGAGATGACAAAACTGAGGCGCAGAGACCATAAGTGACTTGCCCCAGGTCATACAGCAGGCAGCTGGAAAGCAGGCCGAATTTAAAAGTGATTCTCGATAAATTTGCTGTGAGAGAATGAGCCTTACCTTTTATTCTACTCCCGTTATATCAGATGAACCCAGTTTTCTTTCAAGCTTTTCTGCTCCAAGCTTGTAGATTTAAGAGACAAAAGTGTAGGCAGAATTACTCTTTAGAAGGTGAAAGCTTCTTTCTGCTTAACAGTTAATCTACGAAAAGGATCCAATTTTCATGAAACTGTTTCAAAAACTGCATTTGAAGGAAATTTAAAGCAGGAATGGCATTGGAAAAAATGTAAGGGCTGCACCTGGAACAACCATGGCTTAGTGGGTAGAGCAAGGGCCTGAGAGTCAGAAGGTCATGGGTTCGTATCCTGGCTTCTCCACTTGTCTGCTCTGTGACCTTGGACAAGTCACTTTGCTTCTCTGTGCCTCAGTTATGTCATCGGTAAAATGGGGATTGAGACAGGGAGCCCCATGTGGGAAAGGGACTGTGTCCAACTCACCATGTGGTGTAACAAATACCATCATTATTATTATTTCTTTCCCTAGTGTTTTACACAACAGTAAGCTCTTACTACCATCAACTGAGTCTCCCTGTCCTTCCTCCCTGTTCCCCTTGTTAATATTTAGGATACCTTTTTTTTGGTCAGTGGAGCCAAAGGGAATAAGCATTAGCTTCTCAGAGAAAATAAAACTCCACAGTTCTTGCCTCAGTGGTTGGAGAATCGGTACACATATTAATGTGAATTCTTGTTAATCCAGTAAACGTTGTACCGTTACCTAACCTACCCTTTCTTTAAAATTATTACAAACCTCTTGCTCGTGGCATTTCAGGTTCTTTCCTACCCTAAAGTGCTTTATTATAGGTGACCAAGGTTATAATTTCATTTTGCTTCCTTTGAAATATTTGTTTCATAAATTTTATAAAAATTTATGTCTCCTTCATTCCAAATACACACACGTACACATACGCACACTCTCTCTTTCTCTCTCTCTCACCATCCTGTGGGAGCTTCAAAGTAACAGTGTGAGAGTAAATACTTTAAAGTGCATTTATCTTTTTAATCCAGAAAAGTGGAATGTTACAGTATGTATGTCTTCTTCAGAAGTTACCCATTAAATTCATTTGAGCCAATAATAGGGTTTTTTCTCCCACCTTGGTTTTGCTCGTCGGGAAAAAGAGCTTGGATGCGGAGGGCCTTAGTGGATCCTATGACCCTGATCTTTAGGTTACTGTTTAATGGTCACAACTTTAATGATATTGTTGAATTTCTGAGGAGAGTATAGCAGGTGTGTTATGGCTTTTCTTTGGTATTAGGACTGTTTTCTTTTAGAGTATTGATGATTTTTTTTCTTTTTTTTTTCTTTTAGAGCATGGAGAATATGATCCCCAAACTGTGAGACCAGGAAGTAGATACAGTCATGTACAAGAGGTCCAGGAAAGACTTAACTTTCTCCGGTTGGTTTTAAGTGATTGACATTGACTTTATTGAAATATGGAAAACATGATAAAAAATCTATACTTTTATGGTAGAGTGGAAATTTCCCCACTGACATTTAACATTTTCTCACATTGGTACATTGAATTTCATTCTGCAGGAAAAGATTAGAAGGAAGTTTCATGCTATTTTGTGTCGTTAAAAATAGGCCTCTCTATGATGTTAATTTTTCCGTCGTCTTATTTGAGAAAACAATTAACTACCAGAGGATAACTCATAAATGTCAATTTAACTTTGACACTGACCAGAATTGTTTTTTCCCAATTGCAAAGAAAGCAGTTTTTATGAACATTGAAGAATGTGGTAGTAAACATCTGTTTAATGCTTCCAATACTAATGTTAATATTAGAAGCATATTAGTTTCTGTTATTTCTTTTACTATTCCTCCTTTCTCAAATTTGTTCCTTCCCTGAGCATTTTCTTTGTCATCTTTTTAACAAAAACTTCACCTTTTGAGCCTGTGAACCACCTTTTCCACCAACTTTGAACCTGTTTTTTTAAGGTCATTAGTCATTTGTAATTCACCAATTTAATTACCAAATCTAATTCTGCCCTAAGAAGAAGAAAAAAACCCTTCTACTGAAGCCATTCCTAGTTGTGTGAAAGAAGCAGTAATCATTGATTTGGGAGAGATTGGTTTTTAAATTTAAGATTTGAAGTGGCTGTGTTACTTTTCTGCAGTTTTATTATTTTATTCTGAGAAATAACTCCATGATTTTCTAACTACAAGTGTTTATTCCCAACCCTTTGCAAGTAGAAAACCACCTTAGTGGTGGTATGCTTCGTACTTGCAGATTTTAACTTTCAAAAAATAATTTTACTTAGGATTCCAGAATTTCCCTTGATTCACCTGTTCCCTGAAGAATAAATTCCAATCATCATTGCCTCAGATTTCCGAACCGAGTGGTTAGTTTTCCAACAGTCATACCAGATACCTCTTCTTGTTTTTGTAACCCAGCTCTGAATTCTGAACACAACCATTTGAATAGTTACCTTGTCCGTAGTTGTTTTAAAATGCTGCTAACAGCATTAAGATAGTTTCAAATCTGCTGCTCCAGCCTCTGTACTACGCCTTTACATTGACAGTATTTCGTTTTTGAAATTTTCCTGTGTCCAGAAGACTTAGACAGTTGTTGGCAGAGTAATATCTTCTTCAGCTATAACTGCCCACCACGTTGCTGTCTCAAATTGGTGCCCTCACTGGCTTTTGCCATGCTAGGCATGTTGCTGGTTGTTAGGAAATGGAGCTTCAGAAGGGGCGAGAAGAGACACTTCTACCCGCTCCTGAGAATTGTTATATCTGCTGCCTTCAGTGATGCCCCAGAACAGACTGAGAACCATCTGTTTTGGAGGAACGGTGGTGGTAGGATGGGCATGGTCGTAGGCCGGGGGTGGGGGGAAATAAATTAATTTGGAATATGGAGGCAGGGGCGTTGCATCCAACCCTGAATGATGCCATCCCCCTGCAGTGCAAGATGAACAAAAAGTGAGGTGGGCATGTCTCAGGAGTCAGTCAGTGGTATTTAGTGAGCACTTAATGTGTGCATAGCCCTATCCGAAGCATTTGGGAAAGTACAAGACCACAGAATCCCCATAAGACCAGGATCTCAGGAGGCGGGCATGGCCATGGTAACTTTCCTCCTCCCACCTGATACTGTGGCTGTGGATTCTGTTTTAGCTGTTTTAATGTTTGTTTTAGCTTTAATTTGCTGTTACTGGTTGTAATTTGTTTTGTACGACTGTCTTCCCTCATTTAGATCGTGAGCTCCTTGTAAGACAGGGACCAGGCCGTATTATTTATCTTGCATCTACCCCAGTAGTAAATACAGGGCTTGGCACTTAGTAAGCGCTCAATAAGTACCACATTAAGTATGTCTCCTAGGGGTGCTCCCCACCCAAACCCTGTCCTCCTTCTGGCTTTCCCATCACTGTAGACAGCCCCACCATCCTCCCTGGACCATATCCTCGACTCCTCTCTCTTATTCAACCCTCATATTCTATCTGTCACCACATGCTGTCGGTTTTACCTTCACAATGTCGCTGAAGGTCCACCCTTTCTTCTCCATCCAAACTACTACCATATTGATTCAAGCACGTATCAGGAGAAGCAGTGTGGCTCCGTGGAAAGAGCATGGGCTTTGAAGTCAGAGGTTATGGGTTCAAATCCCGGCTCCGCCCGTTGTCAGCTGGGTGACTTTGGGCAAGTCACTTAACTTCTCTGGGCCTCAGTTACCTCATCTGTAAAATGGGGATTAAGACTGTGAGTCCCCCGTGGGACAACCTGATGACCTTGTAACCTCCCCAGCACTTAGAACAGTGCTTTGCACATAGTAAGCGCTTAATAAATGCCATCATTATTATTATCATTGTATCCTATCAGGCCTTGACTACTGCATCTGCGTCCTCCGCAGACATACCTCCCTGCCGCCTGTTCCTCCTGACATTGGTCCATCAGATTACCCAGCCTACTCTTTGTATCTCAATCTAGTCTATTTCCCCACCAGCCCCTTGCCCAAACCCTGTCGCTGGCCTGGTACTCCCTCCCCCTTCACGTCCAACAGATGATCACTCTCCCCACCTTCAAATTTTTATTAAAATCACATCTCCAATAGGCCTTTTCCTGACAATGCCCTCATTTCCCCTTCTCCCTCTGCATCACCCTTATACATGTGCCCTTTATTCACCCCACCCACAACCCCACAACACTTATTTACAGTTTTATAATTCATTCTAATGTCTGTCTCCCCCTCTTGACTGTAAGCTCGTGGGCAGGGAATGTGTTTAGCAACTCTGCTATACTGTGCTCTCCCAAGTGCATAGTTAAGCGCTCTGCACACAGTAACTGCTCATAAAAACGATTGATTGAGCAGAAATATATTTGATGTTGCTGGGTGAATGTGTGTGTGTGTGCACACACAACACTTTCTCCCTCTGCCTCTTTCTTATCCTGGCGAAAGTGTGTGTGATTTTGCCAGTTTTTTTCTCTAATGATGACATTGGCTATCCAAACTAATTACAGTCAAGAAGCGTTTGGAAAACTGAGTAAAACTGAGAGTGTGTCTGCCAGTTTGTCATGATGGATGTCTTTCACACCCCTGTTTTCTACTCACACAGATAACAAGTGTGTCCCTCTGAGGGAGCAGCCATGTTCTTTGCTACTTTATTGATTGCTTATAGCTGCTTTCAGTCCACAGAAGGGAAGTTGGCACTTCTGAAACTGGCTTTGAACATGGGTATTCCACTGGACTACTGGGGAAATTTCATTATTATCATTATTATTATTATTATTATTATTTTGGTCCACATGCAAGGCTTTCACCATTTTGTCCAGTTTGCCCCTTAGAGCCTGCACTTTGGGAGATAGCCAAACCTTCTAATGCTCATGTTCTAATCCCTTAACCTGGAAATGATTTTTTTAAAAAGTTACCCTTTGTTCAGAGCAATTCTTAAAATCCTGGTCTTGCTCAGGCAGAAATAGTGGGGTTCAGAGGGTTTCCCAGGGGGTTCCTAAAACCCAAATTTCGGAAACAATAGCTGTGTTGACAATGAGTATCTGAAGTTTGAAGAAATAAAAAATCTAGGGCAGTAAACCACATTTAATTTCATTTCCCCCTTTCTACAACCTGATTTCCTTTAGCCTCAAGATTTAATTTTTTCATGATTTAGTCTTCTGGAGCTTACGTGTAAATAGTTTACATGACCGTGTTAGGAAGCTGAGTAAAATCATGCAAGGAACCTGAACAAAAATACTTTAATTCCAAATTTTATATATATATATATATATATATGTATGTATATTTATTTATTTATATAAGAGCAGTGCAGCATCTTGCTTTGGGAATAGCACTTGCTGCTAGCTAGCCTTTCCAAATGAAATGCCCCAAACTCGAAGCCTACTGTAATTTGAACACTATTGTTATGTGTTATTGTTTGTGCATTTATAGTTTTATAGCTGCATAACTTGTAGTGTTATTAATTATTGATTTTTCTCTTCAAGATTTTTATTGAAGGATGGTCAGCTGTGGCTCTGTGCACCTCAGGCGAAACAAATATGGAAATGTTTAGCTGAAAATGCAGTCTACCTTTGTGACCGTGAAGCCTGTTTTAAGTGGTATTCTAAATTGATGGGGGACGAGCCAGACTTAGACCCTGACATCAATAAGGACTTCTTTGAAAATAATGTGCTGCAGCTTGATCCTTCCCTACTAACAGAAAACGGGATGAAATGTTTTGAGCGATTTTTCAAAGCGGTGAACTGTCGAGAAGGGAAGCTGGTCGCCAAGAGGCGGGCCTATATGATGGATGATTTGGAATTAATAGGTTTAGATTACCTCTGGAGGGTAAGTGGCAATTTGGAAGTAGTCGGAATGACCTCTTAGGCGAAATGTGATTCTCAGGGGCTTGTAGGTTACCCAGAATCTTAAGGTACAAAATAAGCAAAATGCCAAAGCCTTTGTTAAGGCTATAAGTAGCAAATAAACCAGGCTTTAGCCCAGGGGCTTCCCTAGCTGGCATTTGGTTATTATCCAGATTCAATGATGACAAATCCTGGAAGGTTGAAGAGAGTGGAGGTGTGTCAGGGTTGCAGGGAGGGTGATTTAAGGCTCCCTTAAACTGTTCATGGAACAGTTCCTTGCGATTTTAGAACATGATCTTTAGGAGATAATCCTTAATCTGGGATTTAGATTGTTTTTTTAATTGCTCCTTGTTTGGAGCAATTCTAAGTGTTCTGCACTTCCTCTGTCCCTTCAGGAGCTCAGGTGGGCTCCCTTGACTCCTGTTCCTAATGCTCCAGCTACCTTAATGGCTTACCAGCGCTCAGAACAGTGCTTTGCACATAGTAAGCGCTTAATAAATGCCATCTTTATTATAGTCCTACACTTACGAAACTTGTAATTCCAGGTGGAGAATAGGGAATGGTGAGATACAGTGCCTAAAATCCTATGGCACACATTAAAAACTGCCAGCTAAACAATTACAAGATATTCCTTAGGCCATTCCCCCCGTAGACTGTAAAACTCCTTGTGGACAGGGATCGGATGTGCCGATTCTAGTGTTTTATGCTTTTCCCGAGAGGTTAGTTAAGTGCTCAAATCGCATTCAGTGATTTGCCTCGGTCCAATTGAAAGAGTGGTCTGAAAATCAAAAGGCCTGCCTTCTAGAAAAATCAGTTCTATATTTAACTACATTTAATCTCTCTACTCCAATATCTCCATCTGTAAAATGGAGATATATCCACTCTCTACTTCCCAGGCATGTTGTGTGGGCAGAGCGTTTACAGCAGTGCTAGACCCAGTGTAAGGACTTAACAAGTATCATCATAATAATAATATGAATTTTAGATAAAGAAGTGACAAAGTAGTGCAGGTTACTAGCAAGTCCAGCTTTAGACCTGGAACTCTGTAGTTCTTGTGTTCCTGTTGGTTGTTTGGAAAACGGATTGCTTTATTACTGTATAGCAGCTTAACTCTTATATGTATGACTGTCAGTATTGGGAAAATTTAAGTGCTGTTTGAGGCACTCTTCTGTCTCCCAGTTAATAAGGAAATTCTCTATTTCAGGAAATGGATTACTTTCACAACTTGGTCATAGATCTGCTAATTTAAACATTTATTTGGACTGTATTTTTCTGTAATTACGTTCCATAAATTATGTTAGAATGAACTTGATTATTGGATATTGTATTAAGAAATAACTGAAGATCTAATTTTAGTTTCACCACTTAATCCAGAAATTTATTTAAAAGATATTAACACTGTCATTTTTCTGGAACTAGGTTGTGATTCAGGGAAATGATGACATTGCCAACAGAGCAATAGATCTTCTTAAAGAGATCTACACTAACCTTGGACCAAGGTTACAAGTTAACCAGGTAATAATGTTTAGGATTGAATTTGAATTTCGAATCCTTTCCATTGGCTGTCATTTTTTCCCCCACCAGACAGGGGTTGTCACTGAAAGGGTAGATGCCAAGTGCCATAGATTAGCATAATTGCTATATTTGGTTGGGTACCCTGTGTGTACACCCAGTTTTCCTAAAAAAAATTTCATTAGGAATTTGGTTCAGTATCTCCTGAATGCAAGCGTGAACATAACTCACTTCCAGGATTTCTGCAGCTAGCATAGATGTCCCAGAATATAGTATGAGAACCTGGAGTCTTATACAAGCCTACAAACCTATTATAGAGAGAGCGCAGGTGAGCTGTTCACAGTTGCCAAAAGCTTAGCGTGTGATAGACACCGTGTCAGCTTATATAGTAAACTGAAATCCATGAATTACAGTACCGATCTAAAATCTGATGTTTCAGAAAGCTCCATACCTTCATTTACCTTTTTGGTCTTTGGCTTGTTTCTTGTCATTTGTCTCCTGTCCCCACTGGTGACCACGACAGGCTTGTTCGTTTACGGTTTTCATGGGACTTACAGTATTTATCCGTTATCCAAAAAGGTTTGATCCATTATCACTCACTAGCCTTATTGTTAGCATTTATGGTGACACAGAGAGAGATATCTCAGAGGCTCTTCCCCAGAAGCACACAAGTTTTAGCAAACTTGTAATACTGAAAGAAACTAGGAGGCCAACCTCACATTTCTAGCAGCCAGAAACAGAGTTGGGAGGTGGCTGTACATTCTTAGTTTATCAGCCTTAAGAGGAGGAGTAAAGGAAGGGTAGAGACAGAATAAGGTAGTGCACAGAGAATGTATCTACCAAGTCTGTTATTATCATACAGATATAGTGTCCAAGTGCTTAGGACAGTGCTCTGCACAGAGTAAGGGCTCAATAAGTACAATTCAGAGGAAATCGGATAGCTGGAGAAGTGAAGATGCGGTTAAAAACATCTAATGGAGATGCCATGGGAAAAAGAAGGAAAAAACAGGACGACGAGGGGAAACTGGAAAGTAGAAACGATGCAGGAGAGCTTCCGAACAGAAATGATTTTCTCATAAAGTTGGCAAGGCACTCTGTCTTATGCATCGTCCGTCTACCCAGGGTCAGGGGAAGGAAGGGATGTTTGCTTACAGTGTTACTCTGCCTCTAGCTGTTCATGGTCCATCCACCCTTTCCTTTCCCCAAAAGCTTCTACAGCTCTTTGGAGCCTTGTACAGAGCTCTTTCGTTGAAGAATAGAGCTTGGTGCAGTCCAGAGAGCCTTTGAGTATCACCCTGGCTTATATTGCAGCTGTAAGGGAAGACTTTTTTTAACTGTTAAATGTTGAGGCCTAAATCCCCTTGTTGTGGCATTTAATTTTCCACCTGGGCCCGTGGTATGTTTTTAACTTCAAAGGCGGGAACAGTATTTTTAGCGTTCAGTTAACGATTCCAATTTGTATATATTTTTGTAGGTAGTGATCCATGAAGACTTTATTCAGTCCTGCTTTGATCGCTTGAAGGCCTCTTATGATACCTTGTGTGTGTTGGATGGTGACAAAGACAGTATTAATTGCGCAAGGCAAGAAGCGATACGGATGGTGCGAGTGTTGACTGTTTTAAGAGAGTATATAAATGAATGTGACAGTGATTACCATGAAGAAAGGACCATTTTGCCTATGTCAAGGTTTGTGAGAAATCGTGAAGTGTCAACATTTTGCTAGTTCAGACTTATTTGACTAAGAGCGATTTTTGTTCTGTTCTAAAATTGTCTGCTTTTTAGTCAGTACTTCAAAAATGGGAGCCGTGTCAAGAGAATGGAGAAAAATATGTCCAATCTGAATATTTTTACACTCCAAATTTTAATTTCCTTCCTATTGTTTTAACAAAAGCCAGACATTATAACCGCTTATAAACCAATTTCCTTCAAATTCTACTTTCGTATTCTTGCTGGTTTACTATACAGATAAGAACATTGTCAGAGAACTGAGGTCCTAAATTTGGCCTGCCTTAAAGAATTTTCATATTGGAGCAAATAGAGAATTTAATTCAAAAACAATTCACTTGGCCAGTCATTCAGTAACTCCTTTTTCAGATGTTTGGTAAGAGTTCTTGTTCTTTCATAACCCAGTTCCTCCTCCTTGCTTGATTTTTTTGCATTGAAGGCATTGTCCTATGTGCGGCACCAGTCTTTTGCAATAGAAGCATGTTCCAATTTCAGTATCATGACTTCATTGGATATTCCAAGTAGAAATGTGTTCAAATTAAAAGGACTAGAAAGTAGCAAGTGTCTGTTTGAACTTGAGAAATAGCAGCAAGAAATTTTGAAAGCAAACGACATTGCTAAAATTGATTTGGGTTTAAAAAACCTCTTTGAAACTATTTGCAGAGTATCCTCTGAAGTCTGTTGTTAATAAATTTACCACTGTGTAAATTTACCACTGTTGCCAAGACATTGTAGAAAATTACTTTTTAAACACCTTATGAACTTTATTCTGTTAGTCTACCACTTAACTATTTATTGAGCACCCAAAGGTTAGGTAGCTTTTTAATCACACTAAAGAATAAACCTGGTCCAGAACCACAAAGAACTTATGTTTTAATAGAGAGAAGAATGAGAAATCATGAATAGTATTATATAAGGATATATACCATCAATGACTAAAGGACCCGAACTATTTACATTTTTTTAAAAAGAACTTGTGTCCAGAATTTTCTTCCCCTCTCATGAAGTTCATAATGCCAGACAGTCCTAACGTTTTTCACAATGATTTTCAAAGCATGAAGAGAGGCGTGTTATTCTTTACTACCTTCTTCCATGTTTTGAGTCTGTATCCAGCTGTTAGAGCAGTGTCTGGCACATAGTAAGCACGTAACAAATACCGTTATTCTTAATTATTATTATGTCCTTATGCACACTTACTGTGAAAGGCACAAAGAAAACTTCAAAACAAGTCAACTCCCCATTCAACACCGTCGGCTTAATGCTCCCAGTTGTTACGATGGGGTTCG
Source organism: Tachyglossus aculeatus (assembly GCF_015852505.1). Classification (NCBI taxonomy): domain Eukaryota; kingdom Metazoa; phylum Chordata; class Mammalia; order Monotremata; family Tachyglossidae; genus Tachyglossus; species Tachyglossus aculeatus. Next base: position 28,920,249 of record NC_052083.1, read on the forward strand.
TTTATGTCTCCTGGGGGGCTGGGAGGTGTGGGGATCGGCGGGGTTGGGAAGGGGGGCTGGAAGAGTCGTTCCCTGAGCACTTTTAGGTACCGAGAATTGGAGCAGTCCCCTTCCCACGCACACACCCCGAATCTCGCTTCTCAGGTAATCACCATGGATGGGGGTGGGCAAGAGTAAGATTGGGGGAAGATGTACTTCCTCCTGGGGTACTTGTCCTTCAGCTCTCTGCAAGTGAATGGAAAGCAGGGTGCTGCCAGAATTGAGGGGATTAAACTACTTCTCTCGAGACCCTGGCCCGTGTCCGTGCGGTTCACCATTAAGGGAGAATCGTTGCGGGTGTGCCCCGCTTCGGGGCAGGACTTCCTAAAGCTCCCCCAACCATTCTTTAAGTTTGCTGCAAGGATGGCAGAGCCCTACTCAAAGCACCCCAGAGACAACATGATAGGGTCAGAGGAGCCAAGTTGCCCCGGTACTCTCGACACCACTTCTCAAGTTGTGAGAGCGTTGGGGTCGCCGAGGCCGCCAACACATTTCTCCGGGGTTGTCTTCCTCTCCGGTACATTAGGGGCTGGGGTTTGGGGACAAGTCCCCTAAGCCTTCCTATAGTTCAGTGGGATCTTACTGTGTGTAAAAAAAAAAAAAAGGTAAAAAATTATCTTTGCTCTTTGATAGCCCTTCATTGAATAGTGTAAAAGAATGCAGGAAAAGTAACTACCGTAGTTTCTTGGCATCAACGTTAGTGGGCCTGTTAAAACACCTTGTACAATTGTGGTCTCCGTTTTTTGCAGAGCATTTCGTGGTAAACACATCACTTTGGTAGTTCGTTTTCCAAACCAAGGCCGGCAGGTAGAAGATCTGGACATTTGGTCTCACACAAATGACACAATTGGTTCAGTGCGGCGATGTATTCTCAATCGTATTAAAGCTAATAGCGCCCATACAAAAATAGAACTCTTTATTGGTGGTGAACTGGTAGATCCTGCAGATGATAGGAAATTAATTGGACAACTAAACCTCAAAGATAAAACGGTAAGTTCAGTTATCAGACTTAAGAGTAAAATGAGCTTTCAAATAGTGCTGTGCTCCGGTAAGGACTGCAGGAGAATGACAATATCTAAATATGATATCGTTGAAACTGTTCTGCTTTGTAAGGGAAGTTCTTATCGGTTGTGTTACAACTAGTAATATGCGACGGATGTGCGAGTTGGTTGTTTGCACTCTAAGAAGTGTGTTTTTCCTTTTCTTTGCGTACTTACCCAAATATCACTTTCAGCTAATTACAGCCAAACTCACGCAGATAAGTTCCAATATGCCTTCAAGCCCTGATAGCTCTTCTGATTCCTCAACTGGTTCTCCAGGCAACCATGGCAATCATTATAGTGATGGCCCCAACCCAGAAGTAGAAAGCTGCCTACCTGGAGTGGTGAGTAATTGAAACAATACGGTAAATTATTCACCAGCTAATTTTCATAAGGTTTTTACAGTCCTGGGTTTATCTTATCTTTAGATCATGTCAATGCATCCGAGATACATCTCTTTCCTTTGGCAAGTTGCAGACTTGGGTAGCAGCCTGAGTATGTCACCCCTAAGAGATGGAGCAAGAGTGCTTATGAAACTTATGCCACCAGGTAAGTCAATGCATAAAATGGATTTTAGCTAAATATTGAATTCAGTTTGGGCCACATTGAGCGTACCGGGCTAAATAAGTAAGGAATTTAAAAACCAGCTTCTGATGGAAGATGCGGCTCCTTCCTTGTCGAGCAAGACACAATGCAAGCGGAGATTGTTTTGGAGTTAAGAATGGCTCACTGACTGGAGCCAAACCTCCTTTTCTCTCCTAAAATCCCTCTCCTGCTTTCCAGGGCTTTCCACTTTTGATATCTTCTGCTGCCCTCTGCCCCCCATTGCTGACTGTCCCTGTTCAGCCCCCAACTTTGACTCTGGCGAGCCAACCGGGGGCAATATTGCTACCTGTCTCGGCGGAGCTGAAGAAAGTCCTGCTGCATTTTCTGTTTGGCCGCAAGTTTTTGGAACTGAAATTTGTGAGCCCAGATATAGAAGAAGATTAAGCTTGAGTTATGAAAGAGGAAGTTGCCCTCTTACTCTGAAGCACTTGACATTGGCCCCACAGCACTTTTGTTCATATTCTTACACTCTGCCATTTCCCCAGCTATAATTTATTTTGTCTGCTTCCCCCTTTATCAGTCACTTGTACTTATTTAGCTCTTAGTGAGTGCAGAGCACTGTACTAAGCACTCGGGAGTACAATATAACAGAGTTGGTAGACACCTTCCCTGCCCACTACGAGCTTTGTCTAGAGGGGGAGACGGACATTAAAATAAATAAGGGATATGTATGTAATTGCTTTGGGACCAGGGGGTGAAGAAAGGGAGCAAATCAGGGCAACACAGATGGGAGTGGGAGAAGGGGAAATTAGGGCTTAGTAAGGGAAGGCCTCTTGGACAAGATGTGCCTTCAGTTAAGGCTTTCAAGGTGGGGAGAGTAATTGTTGGATATGAAAAGGGAGGGCTCTCCAGGCCAGTGGCAGGACGTGGGTGAAAGGTTGGTGGTAAAATAGACGAGATTGAGGTACAGTGAGTAGGTTGGCATTAGAGGAGCTAAGTGTGTGGGCTGGGTTGTTGGAGGGCAGCGAGGTGAGGTATGAAGGGACAAGGTGATTGAGAGCTTTAAAGCCAGTGGTGGTGGATGGGCAACCACTAGAGGTTCTTGAGGAATGGGGAAGCGAGGACTGATCGTTTCTGTAGAAAAATGATCCGGGTAGACTTCAGACTGGAAGTTGCTTGTGAGCAAGGGTCCCATCTCCCAACTCTATTTTACTGTACTTTCCCAAGTGCTTAGTGCAGTACTGTGCCCGCATTAAGTGTTCAATGCATACCATTGATGGATTGATCAAGGGGTTATAGATCTGAGTGCATCACGAGGGTGGTTAGGGAAGGTAAGGGCTTAGTCATTCATTCAGTCGTATTGAGTGCTTACTGTGTGCAGAGCACTGGACTAAGTGCTTGGAAAGTACAATTTGGCAACAGAGACAATCCCTACCCAACAATGGGCTCACAGTCTAGAAGGGAGAGACAGACAATAAAAATGAAACAAGTTGACAGGCGTCAATACTATCAAAATAGATAAATAGAATTATAGACATATACACAACTTTACTAAGCATTGGCGTTGATATAGGATAATCAGACCTAGATTGCAAGAACCAGCATGCATAACTCACATCTCTTAATAAGAAAAGGCATGTTAGATAAATACTGCTTTTGAGGTATATTTCTTTTTGAGCCCTATAAATACCTAAGTGTATAGGGTAGGACAAGTCATTTAAAAATTTGTAGAAAATCTATAGATGCAAGTTAACCTGTCACCAAGAGGGCTAATTTACAAACAGGAGCACAGGTTTGATTTTAGAAGGGGTTGCCATAAATCTTTCCCCTTGGTTGGTTCTGAAGCAATTGTGAAACCGATAGTAGAAATTCTGAAGTTCCTTATTTTTGAGGCTTACTCAGCTCCTTGTTAACTTTGTCACCTTTCCTGAGGTCATTTTTTTAACACTGTTCCCAAACATTCTATAATTTCCTTGTGATGTGAGTTACAAGCAGTGAAATCTTTCCTTCAGGGCCACTGGGCTGTGTCTTTTAGCATTTCAGTCATCCCTTTCATAACTGTCCTTAGAAACTTCATCCCGCTGTTTTTGACAGGAAAAACTCATTTTTTCGGATAACTGGTTTTCTCTGAAGTAGTTGATGATTAACGATCACATCCTTAGCCTGAAACTTTCTTTGAGATACACCTATTTTTTAAGTTCTGTAAATATTTTTGTAGAGGGTATTTTCTCATTAAAATGATATCCACTGTGTATGTCAGTGCACCTTGGTTTGGTTTTGCATTTAACAGGTAGAAGTCTAGTGTGTCATTTGACAGACTTCATGTACTTTGATGTTGCTGTTTCTCCAACTGCCACCACTCTGGTCCAAGCCTTTGTCCTACCATGGTTAAACTACTTTATCAACCTTCCTTACTCTGCCTGCCTCCAGCCTCTCCCCATTTGTCTATACTTTGTACTGTTGCATGGATAATCTTCCTGGTGGTGTTCTTCAGCCAACATCTCTCCAAAAATTCCTTCCTGTTGATTTCAAGGCGTTTCTCCAGCTCTCTCATCTTACATATCAGCCAATCAGTGGTGTTTATTGAGTGCTTACTGGGGGCAGAGCACTGTACTGAGTGCTCGGGAAAGTACAGTATGAGAGAGTCGGTAGACACAATCCCTGACCACAAGGAGCTTACAGTCTACATAGAAACTTTCTTCATCTGCCACTCAGCAGCTCACAGTCTCCCGTCCCCTACTCAGGTCATCTCACTGTACCGTGCTCTCAACTCCCCCACTCACACTATTTCCACCCATACTCTGCCATAAACGTAAATTCTCCCAATCTTCAGTGTCTTACTGAAATAGCACATCCTCCTGAAATCCATTCATGACTGATTCATGATATTCTCTCTCCTTCTCTCTCTCCACCCCTGCACCCTCCATTGCATCAACCTGGAATCAATCATTTGTATTTACTGAGCACTTACTGTGTGCAGAGCACTGTACTAAGCACTTGGGAGAGCAAAATAAAGCAGAATTAGGAGACATATTCCCTGCCCAGAATGAGTTTGTTTTATTCCTATCTTCAGTGTCTGAATGCATAAGCATTTTTTTCATTTGAATACTCATTCCTATCTTTCAGTGTCTGAATACATAGCATTTTTTTCATTTGAATACTCAATTATTCAACTGTGTCATCTTGATATATAGGTGCTTCTTTCTATTGTGTCCTTTTTCTTCCTCCTGCTTCCTCTGTTTGTAAGTAATTGTTCCCGCCTGCCTCCCCCATTAGATAGTAAGCTCCTTGAGAACCAGCGTGGCCTAGAGGGAAGAGCATGGGCCTAGGAATCAGAAGACCGGCTCCTAACCCCGGCTCTGCCACTTGTCTGCTGTGTGTATGACCTTGGGCAGGTCACTTGCTGTGCCTCAGTTCCTCCATCTGCAAAATGGGGATTCAGTACCTGTTCTTCTTCCTACTTAGACTGTGAGACCCGTGTGGGACGTGATGATCTTGTTCCTACCCCAGTGCTTGGCACAGAGTAAACACTGAAGAAATATCACAATTTTTTGTGTTATTATTGGCAAGGAAGGTCTTTCTTTTGCTCCTGTTTTACTCTCTCTAATGCTTCTGGAGAGCTTTTTGTGCTCATTAAACATCCTTGATTGGGTGTTGTGCTATTGAAGCAGCAGGGTGATGATCTCAAGTTTTCTCATTCTATTATGTCAGAGAAGAGTAATTGTAAAATATAAGCACAGCAAGTCAATATCGAGACAACAATTTTTGAGTCCTCAATTTCCTAATAAGTTGCTTTAATTTTACTTTTGCAAATACAGTCAAGACCATTATCCAGTTATTTTTTTTTCTCTTACTAGGTGAGACCAATGAAATATTCACAGAAGATTTTTTAAAGTTGAAAATATTTACATGTTTCACTCTTGGTCTTATCATTGCAGATAACACTACAGTAGAAAAACTAAGAGCCATTTGCTTAGACCATGCGAAACTTGGAGAAAGCAGTCTTAGCCCATCTCTTGATTCACTTTTTTTTGGACCTTCTGCCTCACAAGTGCTATATTTGATGGAGGTTTGTGGCATTATTCAGGTTCTTTTCTCTTTGTATCATTTTCCTTAAAAACTTGTGTTGCCTTTTGAATGACGGTGTGTAGTTTTAGAATGTTTCATTAATAAGAATTTTGTCAAGTGACCAGAAAGCGTAGGTAATAGATGAAGTGAAGGAATTAGTGACTTGAATTTCAGTATTGAGTTGCTAACTCATTTTTCTCCTTTCAGGTAGTTTATGCCTTGTTAATGCCTGCCAACGCACCCTTGGGTGAAGATGCCAGTGACTTTCAATTCAACTTCTTGAAAAGTGGAGGCTTGCCTCTCGTACTGAGCATGCTGACAAGAAATAACTTCCTGCCAAGCGCAGATAAAGAAACGCGAAGGGGTGCCTACCTGAACGCTCTAAAAATAGCCAAATTGTTACTTACCGCCGTCGGTTATGGCCACGTACGAGCTGTAGCCGAAGCTTGCCAGCCAGCTGTGGAAGGCACAAGTCCCTTGTCACCGGTAACACGCTTTCTCATATACTCTTGTGGGAAAGAGAAATGAGTGGTGGTGGTGTCCGAGATTTTCTTATGCAAGTTTTAGTCATAAAACTAGATCAAAATCCAGTATCTGTAGAAAATACAAATGACTGATTCAAAGTAGAGGGGAGTAAAGATAAAGGGAAACATTTTGTACTCTGTGAAATAGTTTTGTCAAATGGGATTAAATATCTTGAACCCATATGTTTAACATCGTCTTTGCTGCATGGAAATAGGCAGGGGACAAAGATTTGGGATTTACCAATCAATCAATCAATCAGTCGTATTTATTGAGCGCTTACTATGTGCAGAGCACTGTACTAAGCGCTTGGGAAGTACAAATTGGCAACACATAGAGACAGTCCCTACCCAACAGTGGGCTCACAGTCTAAAAGGGGGAGACAGAGAACAGAACCAAACATACCAACAAAATAAAATAAATAGGATAGAAATGTACAAGTAAAATAAATAAATAAATAAATAAATAGAGTAATAAATATGTACAACCATATATACATATATACAGGTGCTGTGGGGAAGGGAAGGAGGTAAGATGGGGGGGATGGAGAGGGGGACGAGGGGGAGAGGAAGGAAGGGGCTTAGTCTGGGAAGGCCTCCTGGAGGAGGTGAGCTCACTTGTTAAACACTTCCTTGGGGAAGATGGATGTGGCCCTCATTACTGCCGGGTTAATGGACCATATTTAGATGACAAGATGGCTGATAGAGGAAGCAAGGCGGGATGGGATAAATCCTTGGATTAACATGGTAGCAGTTTGGATGGAGAGGACAGGGTGGATTTTAGCAATCAATCAGTGGGAAGTGTGAGGACAGACTGTAGGATCCTCAAACAACCTCTGTATCAGAAGCTAGAAAGGGGTAAAACTATAGGAAAGGTGGATAGCGCAAACGTTTTAGGGAGAAGTGAAGAAAAACCTCAAATCATGTGGCCTACCATTCATTCATTCATTCATTCAATCGTATTTATTGAGCACTTACTGTGTGCAGAGCACTGTACTAAGCGCTTAGGAAGTACAAGTCAGCAACATATAGAGACGATCCCTACCCAACAATGGGCTCACAGTCTAGAAGGAGGAGACAGACAACAAAAACAAAACATGTGGGTGGATGGACAACATCTGAAGACAAATCCACCTAGCATGTCACAGTTATACATTGAGTAATCAATCAATCAATCAATCATATTTCTTGAGCGCTTACTATGTGCAGAGCACTGTACTAAGCGCTTGGGAAGTACAAATTGGCAACACATAGAGACAGTCCCTACCCAACAGTGGGCTCACAGTCTAAAAGGGGGAGACAGAGAACAAAACCAAACATACCAACAAAATAAAATAAATAGGATAGAAATGTACAAGCAAAATAAATAAATAAATAAATATTAAATAAATTAAATAAATAAATAAATAAATAAATAAATGAATAAATAAATAAAATAAGTAACTGTAGCAGGAGGCAGTTGAGGGGAAAGGGGAGATTGCCTGGCCCCCCGTTGTTCCTAATGGTAGCCACAAAGGCCTTCCTCACATACTGGTAAAACCTTAGTTTCCATTCGCATCAACCTGGAACTTGGAGGGCAGCTTGCTGTTCTTGTTAAACGCTTGCCAAGTGCCAGTACGAACCAGATGACACAATTAACCGTATTTCATTAAAGCACTATTAAGAAAAAGGAGTATAATAGTCACACCCTGTTTTGCCACTTCCATTCAGAAGGCACATTAATGGAAAGGAAATCCCAAGAGAGCTGCTTCTCTCCTGGATTGTTAGAATAAAGCATAATTCTTACTGGTTTTTTAACAGGAAGTTGGTTGGGTATGGGGGATACCCTTTTTAAGTATTTAAATAAATTAACCCTTTTCAGATAAACCAGGCAACCCATGATCAAGCAGTGGTGCTACAAAATGCCCTTCAGAACATTCCTAATCCAACATCTGAGTGCATGCTTAGAAATGTGGCAATTCGGCTCGCCCAACAAATATCCGATGAGGTCAGTATAAGCATTGAGAAACGATGCATTTTCTTTATAGGTGGTTAATTGTATCCTGCAGTTAAAATTCATTAAATGAGTTTAATGCTGGAAAACTATCCTTTACCCCGGACCTGCATTCATTCAAACCTTTTGGCTTCACTTTTTCTTTTGAGTCTGCTGAAAGTTTGTTCTATTTGTACTATTATTCAAAGCAGCAGTGAAGTATTTTTAATGTTTTATAAGAAGTAGCTGGGCTGAAGTGGAAAAATAATCTCTGTTTGGATCAGGCTTTTCAGATTACCATTTTGGTTATCTATGTGATTTAAGATTATGGGTCACTTCATAAATGATGTGAGAGTATGAAATGTAAAGACACGTCAATTTTTTTGTTGTTCTAGAATAATTGTACCTTGTGCTTTCTTTGCTGTTGCGCACTTCATTAAGTTGTATTGAGCGCATACTGTGTGCACAGCATTGTACCAAGTACATTTCTTTAAAGGGTACATGATGTTTTTAGGCTTAGTGGATGCCACGTTTTAGCTTCGTGATTCTGGTAGCTGTGTTAATCAATCAGTGGTATTTGAGCTTAATGTTCTGATTTATCTTTTTCAGGCTTCAAAATACATCCCTGATATCTGTGTAATTAGAGCAGTGCAAAAAATTGTCTGGGCATCAGGCTGTGGGTCAGTGCAGCTTGTGTTTAGTGCAAATGAAGATATTAGTAAAATTTATGAAAAGGTAAGAGTTCTTGTACACTGATTCCTTTTGAAAGTTCTAGGTATGAAATTGGCCTTCCATGCAGAGAATCTCAAAATTCCTCAATAATAATTAAAGGATTTCACTCATAAAAAAAATTCTGAAGGTAGAATTGCAGTATCCTCTCTATTTCTATTTAATCAGTCAGTCATATTTATTGATCGCTTACTCTGTGCAGCGCACTGTACTAAGCACTTGGGAGAGTATCATGCAACAGAATTAGCAGTCATATTCCCCACCTATAACGAGCTTACAGTCTAGAGAGTTTACCTACCTGATCTTCAGATTTTACTCTATTGATCATTAGTATTCATTGTGCTTACTATGTGCAAAACACTGCACAAAGTACTTTGGGAGAGTACAATGCGAAAGAATTAGACACGTTCCCTGCCCGTAACGAAATAATTGTCAAGCATGGGTGACAGGATTGTTTGGCACTTTTTAAAAACAGGAATAGAGAGAAGTGAAGGGAATAATCTTATCAGTGTAATCTGAAATAACATCTGATATCCTTCCACTTGCCTATTGAGGATATGGATTTATGACCCAAAAAGCCAGAAGTTCAGAAGTCAGATATGTTTCCTGTTTTGGTATGTGAGTGATGAGGGACCAGAGGACATGGATGAGGGATAGGCGGCGAGATATGTGAGATTGAGGTGGGTGTGTGGGATTATGCGTGTACACACTACATACTTAGAGATGACATCACTGCCAGTAACCTTTACCTGTAGGATCAAATGTGGCTGAAAGGTTGAGACTGAGAGTTCTAACTACATTGTACATACATGAGAATTATACCTGGTTGTCACAGGTGCTGTTTGCAGCACCTGAGCGCTATTGTAGCAGTTAATTAAAATTCAGAAACAACTTTGAAATCAAGAAGTGGATGCCAACTTATTCTTCCCTTTCTTAACTGGTCCTGAACTCTGTTTAAGCAAATTTCCCCAAAATATGGTGATTAAGGAAGAAACCATCAATGCCATTCTGAAACAGAAAATGTTTTAACCTAGAGAGGTCAGGGATTTTGACCGAAATAACAAGCAGCCCAAAAGTCAGGTGTATTTCCAGTTGCACAGAGTATTTACAAGTCTGCATGAGTGTGTGCATAATCCCACATGCTTAGAGATGACGCCACTTGAAGTGAGGTTTATAAGAGTGAGTTTGTCTGAAAAGTCACCTGTAGTATGCCATTAGTGGTGATCCTGCATTAGAAATAAGGTCTGAGAAAGAGGACTTCTGTTTTAATTGGGAAGATGTCGCATTATGATTTTGCAAATCATTTTAGATCAGTTGTGTCTTGAAGATGGAATTGGATTTTTAAATACACAATTAAATGTGCAGTGTAGTGTACGCATTTAGAAATTTGCTTGTAATTGTAATTTTTCAGACCAATGCAGGCCACGAACCTGACATGGAAGACGAACAAGTGTGTTGCGAAGCATTGGAAGTGATGACACTCTGCTTCGCTCTTATCCCAACAGCCCTGGATGCACTTAGTAAAGAGAAAGCTTGGCAGACTTTTATCATTGACTTGTTATTGCACTGTCACAGCAAGTAAGTTCTTGTTGGTTTTTGAGATCCTTGTGATTGAGTTCTTCTCAGGGTTAATCTGTGGTAAATCACAATCATCATCATCGATGATATTTACTGAGCGCTTACCACGTCCAAGGAGAACTTTACTAAGTGCTTGGGAGAGTACAGTGTTGGGTAAATAAGTCTCTGAGAATAAAGTTTTCCTTCCTTGGAAGTAACAGAGTATATTGTTGCGGAATCATAAATGCTGCCCCTTTACCACTCTGGTAATCGGACATTCAAAAGCAGTTTTGGCTGCCCCCTTGGGAGGAAGGCCTCCACCAAAAAAGAAGTTGTTTACAATGACTGGGAAATGTTTGCATTCTTCCCAGGTGATCAGAAGAGAGTGAAAGCCTTAAGAGCCTGTGAGTTCTCCTTACGCTCTCCATACTCTCCCCAGACATCCTAAGAGGACATTTTAGAAGGCCCATTGAAGAAAGCGGCAAGGTTTTCTTCCCACAATCCTCCCTAAAAAACCTGGTTTTGGGAGCATTTCAGCTGGTTGCCTTCCTATCGGATACCTGAATGGGGAGGGAGTGAACTCAGGTCCCTTTTCTGGTTCTGAGGGGTTATGCGGGGGAGGAGGTGGTTTTCAGCTTGGGTCTCACCTGTATTTTACTCTCCCAAGCACTAAGTCACAAAGTCCGATAGTGACGATGATGATGATGACGACGACGGACCATCCTGTCAGGAATGAAGGAGGTCCTGGGACCGGCGGAACAGAATTGATTATCGGGCTTGTGGTTTCTGCAGCTCCCTTCCTGCCAGTCATGTTCTTGCTGCAAAGAGCAGCAAGCGAGAAGGAAGCCAGGGTTGTTGCTGACTGTTAAATGCAGGCAGAGGCTTCCATTTGTTTTTGTCCCCCCCCCCTCCCAACACAGAGGACCCATTTGTGGCCAAAATGACTGCAGCGTAATGCCAGTGCTCTGATGTATTTATTACTCTATTTATTTATTTATTTATTTTACTTGTACACATCTATCCTATTTATTTTATTTTGTTAGTATGTTTGGTTTTGTTCTCTGTCTCCCCCTTTTAGACTGTGAGCCCACTGTTGGGTAGGGACTGTCTCTATATGTTGCCAATTTGTGCTTCCCAAGCGCTTAGTACAGTGCTCTGCACGTAGTAAGCGCTCAATAAATACGATTGATGGTGATGATGATGATGTATCTCTACGATTTGGCAGGCAGTTGCCTTGATAGCCAGCCACTGTGGTCTTCTCCTATGTTAGCCAGTGATTTTTCAAGCTTCCTGCCGGGCCCTCCACTCCTTTTTTATTCGATCAGAAACCGTCACCACTAATGACATTAGCCCCACTGGTCAGTGGAAACCTGGGCAGATGAGAAGCAGCGTGGCTCAGTGGAAAGAGCACGGGCTCACAGTCGTAATCCCCATTTTACAGATGAGGTAACTGAGGCCCAGAGAAGTTAAGTGACTTGCCCAAAATCACAAAGCAGACGTGTGAGGGAGCTGGGATTAGAACCCATGACCTCTGACTCCCAAGCCTGTGCTCTTTCCACATAGAACCCTTTTGAAAGTTTAAAGGAAACAGCTAGATCTGAAGAAAACTTGTTTTCTGTTTTTCACCCCATGGAGTTGAATATTCAGCGTAAAATTAGAAAACAGAATTGATCGTGTATTCATTTTTTTCTGTGGTTTGTCTATCTTTCAGGTTGTGATTTTTGTACCCATTTCAGTGTCAGCCCCAAAGTTTAGAATAGGCATTAATGTAAAAATTCAGAAATATAAATTCTTAATATGTTGTCTCTGAAGGATCCCTTGACATTGGATTGTTCTTTAATGTTTGAGATTTTGGAACTTGGTTTCGTATTATCTTGGCAATAGTATCAAATGATTCAAGCAGCGTGGCTCAGTGGAAAGAGCCTGGGCTTGGGAGTCAGAGGTCATGAGTTCTAATCCCAGCTCCGTCATATGTCTACTGTGTGACCTTGGGCAAGTCACTTAACTTCTCTGAGCCTCAGTTACCTCATCTGTAAAATGGGGATTAAGAATGTGAGCCCCCTGTGGGACAACTTGATCACCTTGTATCCCCCCCAGTGCTTAGAACAGTGCTTTACACATAATAAGCGCTTAACAAATACCATTATTATTATTATTATTAAATGATGTGTGTAATTTATTGGCACATAGTCCTTATTTTATATCTTTTTGTATTTAGGAAGTGTATTGTAAGCTGTTATTATTTCAGTTGGTGGTTTGGGGAATGTTTGCATGTATTTTTAAGAAAACTGGGAGAAAATTACCTTAAATGAGGGATTATTTTTTTTATCCCATCCCCCATGACCAAATTTTGCATGGTGTGATGGAAAGGGTATGGTTCTAAGAGTCAGGAGACCTGGATCTTAATCTTGGCTCCCAGGCTCCCAGCCAAAGGAGAAAAGATGTTTTACAGGTGGGGGAAACTGAAGCCCAAAAATGTTATCTGCAGCCCAAAAATGTTATCTGCTCAGGGGTACACAGCAGTCATTTTTGAGCATTAGTTTCCCCATCTATAAAATACCTTTTTTCTTCACCTGGGAGACTGGGAGCCCTGAGTGGAGCAGCCTCTGTGTCCAATCTAATTGACTTGGCTTTACCCTCGAGGTGCATCTTTTTAGTGTATTTTATTTTAGATGGTGTGTGTTAAGCACTCCCTTGGTGCCAGGCACTGTATTAAGTGCTGGGGTAGGTAAGAGATAACCAGGTTGGGCACTGGGACTCACCGTCTGAATCCCCATTTTACAGAGGAGGTAACTGAAACACAGAGGAAGGGAAGTGACTTGCCCAAGGTCACCCAGCTGACAGTTGGCAGAGCCAGGATTAGAATCCAGGTTGTCTGACTCCCAAGCCCAGGCTCTTTCCAGTAGGCCACGCTGCTTATCTAGTGCTTTGCACATAGTAAGCATTTAACAAACACCATCATTATAATTATATTCCAAAATTAAAACTCAGTTTTTAAATGAAGATTTGTCGGTACTTTTATTGCTGGTTTCCAGGTAAAGACTAAACCCGATGGTATCTGTCTTAAATGTTTCACTGATTTCTCTTATGCTGCAATAAAACAAGCTACTAATGGTTGAAACTACATGTATTTTCTTTCTATAAATATGAAATATTGGTATTTCAGAACCGTTCGTCAGATGGCACAGGAGCAGTTCTTTTTAATGGCTACAAGGTGCTGCATGGGACATAGGCCTCTGCTTTTCTTCATTACTCTGCTGTTTACTGTTTTAGGGGTAAGGCTTTGTTATTAAATATCCTTTATAGGAAGTTTCTGAACTTGCAAGCTTATATTTCCATGCAGGAGAGATTATATCAGTCAATCAATCAGTTGTATTTATTGAGCACTTACTGTGTGCAGAGCACTGTACTAAGCACTTGGGAAGTACAAGCTGGCAACATATAGAGACAGTCCCTACCCAACAGTGGGCTCACAGTCTAGAAGGGGGAGACAGAGAACAAAACCAAACATACTAACAAAATAAAATAAATAGAATAGATAGGTACCAGTAAAATAAATAAATAAATAGAGTAATAATGAATAAATAAATAGAGTAATAATAAATAAATAAATAGAGTATATATAGATTATATACTATTCTCATCTGTCCAGGCATCTACCAATTGCTGCTTCCTTTCCAGGAATTCCTTCCCACCAGGAAGACACTCATGCTTCCCTCAAACCCCGTCTAAAAATCACGTCTCCCAAGACGCCTTCCCCAATTCTTGTCAGGTCTCTCCAGTTTATATTTCCCCAGCTGCCCCTTCTCGTCTGTTAAGCATTTACACACTCACAACTCCCTGAAGCACAGATCTACTTATATTTATATTCAGTTACTTCCTCCTCCCTGTAATTGGTTTCAGTGTCTGTCTCTCCCGCTAGATTGTAAGCTCCTTGAGGACAGAGATCAAGCCTTGTAACTTTGTGTACCTTCCCAAGCACTTAGGACAGTGTTCTGCATACAGTAGGCTCTCAGTTAATGCTACTGATTAAATCGTTAAACCATATATAACGGATATTTTTTTTTTCTAAAATAGATCCTTTGGCAGTTTTCCAAGGGTTCATTTCAACTTTCTTTCTTCTGAATACGAACAGATTAAAATGATCTCTTTTTCTGAGTGTTATTTTTTAAAGAAAAATGTATTTATCGATATTCCCAACTGTAATTTTTAAAATGGAGGTTATTTGCCAATTAAAGTAATTGACGTAGTGTGATTATTTACATCATTATCTCCTTTTCAGTTGTAATTAAAAGCACTGTATCGACTGGGCATAAAAGCAGATATTAATGCTGTTTTGGTTTTATTATAGAGCACAGCTAGAGAGAGAGCTAAGCATTCGGGAGACTACTTCACTCTGTTAAGGCACCTTCTTAATTATGCTTACAATAGTAATATAAACGTACCCAATGCTGAAGTCCTTCTCAATAATGAAATTGACTGGCTTAAACGGATTAGGGTAAGTTGCCACATGTGTTGAATCATAATATAGAGAGTTTGAGTTGTGGGTTGGTTTTTTTTTTTTAACTACAAAGAATTTAAAGTCATTACAATTTCAGGAGTAGGAGAAACAAAAGAAGAAATAAATAGGGTTGTCTGGTTTGAAGACCACACCGCAGGTTAAGAATCTAGCTCTGATAGGCTTCACAAACACTGCTTCAGTTGAAGTAGGGAGAACTCTGGTGAGATTACCTCTCGATTATTATTATTATTTGTCTAAAAGACTTCTTTGAGCATCGCAAGCCAAACTTCCTCTTGCAGCCTAATGAGACAGACCTGCCTTCTGGAAGGGCAGCTGAAAAAACAACATCCCTGCCACCAACTCCTGTGTTGGAATGAGGCATTTCTCAGTACCAGTGAAGAAACACTTGACTGGCAGGAGTTCCTCTAAAAGCACCTCTCTGCGACACATCTAGGATGCATTCAGTAGGGAGGAGGGTGGTGGGTTGGCCTTTGGACTCCTGGCACTACCACTGGAAGAAAGCTCCCAATTGGCATATCCTGGAAGCACATACCAGGGCTCATACTTCTTGCACAGAGGGGAAAGAATTGGTCTTTTCCTCCCACTCCCTGTGTAAATCTACATCTTAGTCCCTGATCTATAAATCCAGAAATAGGGTTAAAAGTCTCTTATTTTCTATACTTCATTTTTGCTCTACCCTTCTGAAAGGTTTTGCTATGTAAGCAACATCTTCTTCGAAGATTAGCAGTTATAAGTATTTAATCATAGTTCAAAAGCCATGGGTGCTCCTTTATTGTATCTGACAACTTTGATGAGGAAAGTGGCGGGGTGGGGGGCGGGGGGGGAGAGCTACATGACTATTTGCAGTCATTTCAAGTTCATTTTGGTAAAGAAGTTGGAAACCTGTGGTTTTTAAACCATTGGTTTATTTCCATTAAGGAACTTCACCTTTTGGGATGCATTTCCAAATGGAAGTTTGGAAACGAGGCAGATACCTGAGTCAACTGTTACTCCGTCATCCACGAAGTAATGGGATTGCATATTTTGGCTTGTTTCTATGCCCTTTCTCCCCTTTCACTTCTCCTTTCCCTCACGAAGAAGCTTGAACGTTGTAGTGAGCAGGTATTTGAGCGTGGTCAGTCGATAGTATACGTACCTTCTGACTTGTGTTCCTCGTGGCAGGATGAAGTTAAAAGAACAGGGGAAACGGGTGTTGAAGAGACAATCCTCGAAGGACACCTAGGAGTCACAAAAGAACTGTTGGCCTTTCAAACCCCAGAGAAGAAATATCATATTGGGTGTGAAAAAGGAGGTGCTAATCTCATTAAAGTAAGTCCTAGCAAGATGGTCGCTTCATTTTGAAAAATTCAATATTGTTTCTGTTGCCTCCTTTTATTGCATTTTGGGGGACATTTCTGTCTCCTGCCAAATTATTTTTATTTATGCTAGATTTATTTAGCTTCAGGGAGGGCAGGCTGTACTTTTTATCATACCCTATTAGTTTTATTTAATGCATCAACGTTCTTATGGAGCCTGTTGCATTTTTTATGTTTCTCCTACCATTTTGTCGAGTGAACATTTAAATCGTTTCCATGTCCAAGACGCATTTTACTCAGGATTTATTTTTAAAGAAGAAATAGATTCACGAGTGAATTTGTTTTCATGTTTAAGTGCACTACAGTTTTTACATTTGTGTTGAGTGGTACAATAAAAATTTTCTAAGGAAAATTGAGGGTTTATATTCCTTCCACAACAGGATGTACTTTATGAATTCAATGAAAGCTCTTTTGCCACTGCTGAATTACGAGTAACTGTTTTGTTCAGTATTTATCAGTTGAATAATGAGGGGTTAAAATTTTTAAATGACATTTAATAATGGTTTTTCAGTTTTAAATTTTGTGGAGTAGTCCAAATCATTAATACAGGATTCCCTTTGAATTTTTTAGGAATTGATAGATGACTTCATCTTTCCTGCATCCAATGTTTACTTGCAGTACATGAGGAATGGAGAACTGCCGGCTGAACAGGCTATACCAGTTTGCAGTTCACCAGCCACCATCAATGCTGGTTTTGAGCTGCTAGTAGCACTAGCAGTTGGTTGCGTGAGGAATCTCAAACAAATAGTAGACACTCTGACTGAGATGTATTACATAGGTACAGCAATAACGAGTACGTATCCGTTTGAATCATTTCTTATTTTGCTAGATCCTTAACATTTAAAAAATGGTACAAGAATCGTTATTCCCAAATGGCATGGTTTAGTGTATCGAAGGCCCGAAAATGCTCAGTTGATGGTATTTATTGAGCACTTACTATGTGCAGAGCACCAGACTAAGCAGTTGGGTGAGTACGGTAAAACAGAGTTGTTACACTTACCCTGCCCACAACAAACTTACTGTCCAGAGGGACTGACCAACTCCAGAGTTAAATGCAGTCTGGAGGACTGCTGCTCTCTATACTTTATTTAAATGCCTGGTTACCTCTGTAGACTGCAAGCTCCTTGTGGATCATCATCATCATCATCATCAATCGTATTTATTGAGCGCTTACTATGTGCAGAGCACTGTACTAAGCGCTTGGGAAGTACAAATTGGCAACACATAGAGACAGTCCCTACCCAACAGTGGGCTCACAGTCTAAAAGGGGCAGACAGAGAACAAAACCAAATATACCAACAAAATAAAATAAATAGGATAGATATGTACAAATAAAATAAATAAATAAATAGAATAATAAATATGTACAACCATATATACATATATACAGGTGCTGTGGGGAAGGGAAGGAGGTAAGATGGGGGGATGGAGAGGGGGACGAGGAGGAGAGGAAGGAAGGGGCTCAGTCTGGGAAGGCCTCCTGGAGGAGGTGAGCTCTCAGCAGGGCCTTGAAGGGATCATATCTACCAACTCTGTCATGCTGTACTTTGCCAAGGGGCCTAGCACAGTTGCCTAGCACACATAAATATCATTGACTGATTGGTTGCCCCACCAACGGCTCTCAGTGCAACAGTGGCCCCGGTTCAGCTCACCTGTCCGTAGAATGATCCGGTGCTTGGAAGGTGCATATTAATTAGAGATGCCTGCCGTGCCGTTGTTATCTCTGGGGCCGGGTAGCACATTGAGCTCTTGGGCACGTAAGGAATCCGATGTTCAACTGCCTCCACGAATGCCCAGCCAGGCACCTCGATGGGGCAGTGGAACACAGTAATGATAATTATGGTACTTGGTAAGCGTGAACTATGTGCCAAGCCCTGTTCTAAGCACCGGGGTAGATATGAGATAATAAGGTTGGACATAGTCCCTGTCGCACATGAGGCGCACACTCATATCCCCATTTTACAGACGAGGTAACTGAGGCACAGAGAAGCGAAGTGACTTGCCCAGAGTCTCACAGCAGACACATGGCAGAGCGAGGATTAGAACCCAGGTCCTGAGTCCCAGATCTGTGCGCTATCCACTAAGCCACGCCGCTTCTCACAGTCTTGGATTGGGCTGAGAGATGGCATGGAACCGCAGATCATGGTGGCACTGATGATGTTGCTTTGTGAGACTTCAAGGAATTGCCTTCAGGAGCAAGCACTGTGAATGGATTGTACTTACCCGTTTCGTCTGATGTTGTTTTTTTCTTAGCTTGTGAAGCACTTACAGAATGGGAATACCTACCACCCGTGGGGCCTCGTCCACCCAAGGGATTTGTGGGGTTAAAAAACGCCGGGGCTACTTGTTACATGAATTCTGTGATCCAGCAGCTGTACATGATTCCTGCCATTCGGAATGGGATTCTTGCAATCGAAGGCACAGGCAGTGATGTAGACGATGATATGTCTGGGGATGAGAAGCAGGAAAATGAGGTACATTTTAAACTGCAGTCTCGTTGGCTTAGATTTGAAGTTGCTGGCCCCGAGGTTGCTTTTTCCTTGGTGGGATTTGGGCTTAAAGTGGCACCTGCTAAGACCTCCACTGTTCGGGGACTCTGTGCCAGAGCACATCTGAGGCAACACAAGTTGGAACGATTAGTTGGTATTAAGGATTTCTTCGTGTGCCTTGGGATGATTTCGAAACCATTACAATTATGGTGTCAGGGTTATGCATTCGTGGTATTGCTAGTCATATTTGTCACTTAAAAATACACTGATTGATAATAGCTGGGTTTTTCATTTCATGCCATATGATCCATTTACAGTGGCCTGGTTACTTGGGGGTTGGCTCTCCAATTTGCAACCTGATGGAGGAGAGTGAGGGCCATCACTCAACTCGGATATGTTGATCTGCTGAGGGTATGGAGGCCGCGACCCTTGGTTCTTTGGAGTTAGCAGCAGAGCTTTAGGTTCAGAAAATAAAAGTATATTAGAGCAAATTCCTAGGTTATTTGTAGTCACAGTCTTGTCCTCTACTGAGAACTTTTGTTCATTACTCGAAGCATGTAAGAATTGGTGTAAATAAGTAGGGGAAGAGTTCATTTGGGGGAAAGAAAATGAAACCTAAAAAGGGGTGTTAAGGTCTGATCTTGTTAGTGATTGATTTTTCCCTGGATTATTCTTTGCATTTTTCTGTCCTTTGTACTCTCCTTTTCTTAATTGTACTGTTGTACTGAATCACCTTGTTTCCTACCCTGTATGGCTAAACCCCTAAAGCCCGGTATACTCGATAGGTAGAACAGGCATTATTCCCCAAAAGCAGGCTTATATTCTCCACCAGTTGTGAGTACTGTTGTTAGTTTGCAGATGAGAGAAATATAAAGTCTGCCAAAGGGCAGGCTCATACTTTTAATAATAAGATATATGTTAAAGCCTTACTGGGTGCACTGGGATACGTAGATGATAAACAGGTTGGACGTTGTTCTTGATCCCCATTTTTCAGAAGAGGAAACTGAGTCATAAAGTAAGCGACTTGCCCGAAGTCACCCGGCAGGCGAGTGACAAGAGTTGGGATTAGAACCCAGTAATCAGGGGTGCCCTGATTCCCAGGCCCATGCTCTTTCCACTAGGCAGTGTTGCTTCTTTAACGAATAGCTCATTCCCCTAGGTCTTCCTGTCCCTCTTTCCCCTTTTGTTTTCCTCGTTTTCTGCCCTCCCCCTATAAATAAAATACAATGACTAGCAAGTGTAATGGAGGAGTGACTGTATTTTCTGAAAAAAATGTAAAATCAAAATGCAAAATCTAAATGCTTCATGAGTGGAAGCATTCCTTCTGCCAAAGTCATTCCTCAGCAGACATCTGCTTGAAAATATCCCAGGGTGGTTTTCATTCACCCTGTATCCTTTGGTAAGCTAGGGATATTGGTTCGTTTATTTCTGGGGCACGGTCAAAGACCCAATTCACTGAGTAATTTCAGCCCAGATTCTACTGCTGTGATCTGCAGTAAAGAAATGTCGAGCAGGTTAGCGTGACAAATGCCAGATATCGTTAGTTGCCTCTTGCCTAGATACACTGTATCACGTAGTCATTTAAGCACTAAATAAAAATGTTACATGGTTCTAGAATAATGTTGATCCTCGGGATGATGTATTTGGATATCCTCATCAGTATGAAGACAAACCAGCGTTAAGTAAAACAGAAGATAGAAAAGAATACAATATTGGAGTATTAAGGCATCTCCAGGTCATCTTTGGTCACTTAGCAGCTTCCAGACTGCAGTACTATGTCCCAAGAGGTTTTTGGAAACAATTCAGGTAAATATCAAACTAGCTCAAAAGTACTTGATGTAAACATTTTTGGGAATGTGTTTAAACGGAGGGGTGACGGGGCCACCCCCGTGTTCGAAGCCTAATTAATGGCAGTATGGGAAAATTACTCGTCAGGCATCTCAGTTCAGCCGGCCTGAGCTGTGGAAAACCAGTCCCCTCAGCAAGGCCCAGATCCCTCACCAAGATCAAAAATGGAATTCCCGCCTTCCCCTGGGACCCTAGTTTCTGGAGAGAGAGGAGCTAAAAAGAACCCACCCCCCCACCAGTGGAGTCAGGGGTAGACTGGAAGCTCCTGTGGGCAGGGAATGTGTCTGTTTATTGTTGTATTGTACTCTCCCAAGCACTTAGTACAGTGCTCTGCGCACAGAAAGCGCTCAGTAAATATGATTGACTGACTGACGTTAGAAAACGGGAATCCACCCAGTCTCATCGGGGCCCAGCTCCCTCACAGAAACGGGTCTGCGGTGGTGTTGCCCAGGACCCTGTTCCGACCCCGAGTGGTGTTAGCCCTAACCCTGAGGCAGTCTAGAGCTGCAGCAGATACTCAGTTTTCTGCAGAGTCTGCAGAGACAGTGCTCTGCACATAGTAAGCGCTCAATAAATACGATTGGTGATGACTGTCCAATACTACAAAAAAAAACCCAAAAGAACAGCCGTGAAAGTAACCCTTTCTTCCGACCCAAAGACACCTAAACTGGGAAAAGTTGTTCCCCAGACCAGATTGCTCTCCTGTCATCTCCCTTACTGGCTAGTTGGAGAAAACCTTGTGGGCAGAGGAATGGAAGTTTTATCCCTTTTATATGTAGTTCAGCATTAAAAAGCACCCCTTCTTGATGCATTTCAAAATTAATATTGAGCCTCAGGTGAAATAAACATGTTTTCACTGTCATGGATTGTGCTTTGTGCCTGAGAAATCTTTAAGATGTTTTTGAAGAAATGCTTTAAGATGAGTGTTGCTTGTATATATCTATTTGCAAGAGTAATTTTTAAAAGTTGACATTTAAAAAAAAATAAATCGATTCCTCAATATTGAAACTTACGCTATAAATCACTTGATTTCTTCTAGGCTTTGGGGTGAGCCTGTTAATCTCCGTGAGCAACATGACGCTTTAGAATTTTTTAATTCGTTGGTAGACAGTTTAGATGAAGCATTAAAAGCTTTGGGACATCCTGCCATGCTAAGTAAAGTTTTAGGAGGCTCCTTTGCTGATCAGAAGATTTGCCAAGGCTGCCCTCATAGGTGAGTGGAGTTTGTTTGCATTACGTAAAGGGTGAATTGTGCCTATTTTTTTTTTAACCTAGTCTTGGGAAAATATTTTGTGAAAACTACACAAAACTCCAATCAAGAAAATCAATAATTTTGTTTGAAACGTTTCCGGGAGCCATGGCGTGGTAATCGTAAGTTATGCGATTAAATAGTCAGCAGGTACTCTATTGTATACATCCATTGTCTGACTTATCTTAATCATTTTTCTCTTGCTACTAACGTCAGATTACAAAAAGCCCTTTTTTCCTTTAAAAAATTGAGCCCTCCAAATCTGCTTGAGGGGTAGGGTGTGAGGCTCCCGTTCAGTGTCGCTCTCCTCCCTTTCAGCCCCCACACAACTTAAACTAATTCTTGAAGACAATAACTCAACTCATACGCTCTTACCATTTCCATCAGGGGTTTTAAAATATTGCCTTTCCCTGTGTTACAAATTGGCAAAATACAGCGTGTTTCAGGCTATGTTTTTAATTGTGTGTTACTGTATCCTCCTTGTCTGGTTCATTAATAATATGCCTATCAATCACACACCTGTATCGAATTTTGTAATATACGATTTTTCTCCTGCCTACCCAAATGCAAAAAGTGGGGAATCACCCTCCCGTAGGAAGATCAGTAATGTCCCAAAGTTTTTTATTTACATGGGCCTCATAATCTATTTGAAATTTGACTTAATAGGGAATTAGGACAGCTTTTCCACTACCTCCCATGTCAAGAGGATTCATAACAGATTGGTCTCTCTTGCTCATTGGAAGAAGTTCAGTTTTTAATAGTAATGAACAATTCCTAAAAACACAAGCCTTCACTTTTCAAAAATAATCATCTTTTCGAAGTATGTTGAAAAGAAAAGCCAGACTCCAGGTAGGAAATGTGTAACTGCCAAGAATTAAAAGTAGTTCCTGGAAAGCAGGCCACACCACCATCCTCAGAGACTTTGCTTTTATCAATTTCCCCTTTAACAATTGCAGATTACTGCAGAAATCTACATTTAGTATGCATTCAGAGAAAGCATATCAATCATCTGAGACTTTAGGAAAATTCAAGGCGGCTCCAATAAAGAATAATGGAGTGCAATTTCAGTGGAGGCTTAGGTTTTGTAGTCTTCTCTTCCACATCCCCTCATTGTTAATTCCCAAGTGCACACTAAAATGAGTTGGTGAATGATTTTTAAGTGAGTGTAATTTCTATTTCTCTGAGCCTTAATGAAATCGGCTTCTGCAGAAACATGCTTTATGATCTAATAATCGAGGAGTTCAAAGAATTTATATATTCGCCCTTCTTATAAAAAAGGGATATGTCTGTAACCCTATCTGACTCTTCACACTGCTGTTTTGGGAACTCTCTGTTTCATCAGATACTATAAAATATGGTATAGTGGCTTTAGTAAACATGGTATAATGTGAAATATTAATTGCTTGAATTCTTTTCATTCATAGCAACCTAAAATGCCCTTCTATTATAAGGCGCTTTCAATAACCACACACAGAAATTAAGCATTCTTATATTTCAAAACTTTGTTTAGCTTTTCATTTTGATCTGATCAAAAATGTTCTCCAATTAGGAAAGTCTGGTTAAGCTACTAATTAGAATACTTTATAAACAAACCAACAGAAGACTTTTGAATCTTTACCAAATAATTTCTTCAGGTACGAATGTGAAGAATCATTTACAACTCTGAATGTAGATATTAGAAATCACCAAAACCTCCTTGATTCTTTGGAACAGTATGTCAAAGGAGACTTACTGGAAGGTGCAAATGCATATCATTGTGAAAAATGCAACAAAAAGGTAAGAAAATTAATGGTTTGGGAGTGGGGGGGGAATAGATATGAGAACTGTCAATGGTTATTATAAGCCCTAAATGTTCTCCCTTCAATTCTGGTACGACTGCGCAAACCGCAAGGGTGACCATTTGTGTTTAGCCAGTCCAGCTTGTAGTGGGCTGGTTCCTGGAAGTTCAGAGAGGGTTTTTCTGCCTTTATCTCCTTTTTTTCCTTAAAATAGCACTTTCCTCCAGAAAGTTGAGTGCCCACCCTCCTTAATCTACTCAGACGCCAAGGTTACTATTTGTAACTGATTTTAACAGGGGTGTACAACCTATCTTCCCTACCTTTCCCTCTAGTACCCTATTATGGACCTCTTATTCAAATTTACTCTTCCTAGCGATGGCTTTCACTTCGTCTAGGTGCATCATTCCCTCTCCTCACTACATCCTTAGGGTTAGCCTGCACAGCAAAGCAGTGTGGCCTAGGGGAAGTAGCACGGGCTTGGCAATCAAGAGGACCTGACTCCTAATTTTGTCTCTGCCACGCGCCCTGTTGAGTGATCTCAGGCAAATCACCTAACTTTTCTGTGCCTCAGTTTCCTCAAGTGTAAAATGGGGATTCAGTGTCTGTTTTTCCCCCTACTTGGGCTGTGAGCCCCATGCAGACTAGCGACTGTATCCAACCTGATTATCTCGGATTTACCCCGGGGCTCAATACGGTGCTTGGCACATAGTAGTAACTATCATTATTATTAGGCTCCAAATTCTCCATCTTTTTAGAGCATCGGCACCTGTCAGCGTTTCTCTTTCCCACCATCTCTCTATCTGCTGGTACATGTGGATTAAACGAAAGACTCGAGGAGGACTGAAATAAGAACGATCAAGTTGTCTCCTTAGGACACTCACCAGGATTTTTGTTTGTTTTTAAACTTATTCGCCCCGAGTCTGTGCTGGCCTCTAGGTGGAAGACGGGTCCAAGCTCTGGCAGGCTTTTTCTTCCAAGAGGACAAAAATAAGCCCTTGACACAGCAGGTGGTAAACGTGGAATTGATTACAAGAAGAAATTTTGCAGGCTGTGAGAATACCAGCAGATTCAAGAGCCATTTGGATAAATTTGAATGAGAGGTCCATAAGAGGGTATTAGAGGGAAAGGTAGCGAGGCTCGGTGGTACACCCATAGCGGGGAGGATAGATGTCAAAGAGGGCAACCATCACCACATTCTTCCAAGCACCTTTTCATCACCGTCAGAGACACAAAACTGGCACGGATGGGCCGTTGGTCCATCCCGATGATGGTGCTTATATTCTTATATTGACGAGGAAGTAGGATGGTATAAAGCAGGTGAGAGAAGGTTAGTTACTGCCAGTATAATCTGCCCAAATCCCACCTAGTATTAATAATACTAGTAGTAGTAGCAGCAACGTTTATTTAGTACCCACAGGGGTCAATGCATTATGCTAGGTGCTTGAGAAGTACTAGACTGCAAGTTCCTTCCAGTCTGTTAGCTCATTGTGAGCAGGGAACTTGTCTACCAACTCTCATTGTCAATCAGTCAATCAATCGTATTTATTGAGCGCTTACTGTGTGCAGAGCACTGTACTATGTGCTTGGGAAGTACAAGTTGGCAACATATAGAGACAGTCCCTACCCAACAGTGGGCTCACAGTCTAGAAGCGGGAGACAGAGAACAAAACCAAACATACTATCAAAATAAAACAAATAGAATAGATATGTACAAGTAAAAAAAAAATAGAGTAATAAATATGTACAAACATATATACAGGTGCTAGGTAAGATGGGGGGGTGGAGAGGGGGATGAGGGGGAGAGGAAGGAAGGGGCTCAGTCTGGGAAGGCCTCCTGGAGGAGATGAGCTCTCAGTAGGGCCTTGAAGGGAGGAAGAGAGCTACCTTGGCGGATGGGCAGAGAGGACGTTGTCCTCTCCCAAGCACTTAGTACAGTGTTCTGCCCACAGTAAACGCTCAATAAATGATGGATTGAAGTGAAAAATGAGCAGTGACACACTTCCAGCCCACAAGGAACTTTCGTTCTAATGGAGAGCTAATGGGTCATAGTAAAAGTCCCTGAAGCAACCTTGAAAGTCAGCCCAGCGTTTGAGAGTTATTATAGCAATCTAACAAAACTCAGGATAAGAGGAGCTACCACTACCCCCAGGGAGGCAGTTTCCCCTTTTGATTCTAAAACTCCTTTCCAGGTCCTAGAAATTGTCTGAGGAGTCATCATCATCAATCATATTTATTGAGCGCTTACTGTGTGCAGAGCACTGTACTAAGTGCTTGGGAAGTACAAGTTGGCAACATATAGAGAGAGTCCCTACCCAGCAGTGGGCTCACAGTCTAAAAGGGGTCATCCTACTCATTATGGCCCTTCAGTTACGGCACTGAGTTTTCTCACCAGCTTAGGTCCGCTTTTAAGTAAGCAGAGCATGAGTAAATGAGTTAACCAAATGTGCGTTTGGTATAGGTTTAAATAAAGGTTGTAACATTCCCTTGCTCCTCCCTCCCTTATCAAGCAGCCACCCTTCTGCAGTGACATGCAATATTTTGGTCAGGCCTTCTCATTAAAATTTATACAGCGGTGAATATATCACTATGTCAGATGTGTTGAAAGCGCTCTATATAAAATTCTGCTTCTGGAAAATAATATGCAGATTCTTAAAAAAAAACCAAGCCCTCTAAATTGGCCACCAAGCAGGGCAATTATGTCTGCATTTTTCTGCATAATTAATTTATGGAACTAAAAATGGCAGGAAGAGTGCTCTGATGATGCCATATGTTTGCTATCTCCCCATTTGCAAACACTTGGTCGGTCACCGCAGAATTATTTCCTTTGCTGCTGATTTGTCGGGGACTTCTAAGATAAAATATCCCATGGCATTTGGTGTGATTTAATTTTCAGGTTGATACAGTAAAGCGCCTCCTAATTAAGAAGTTGCCTCCAGTTCTTGCAATCCAGCTGAAACGATTTGACTATGACTGGGAAAGGGAATGTGCAATCAAGTTCAATGACTACTTTGAATTTCCCCGCGAGTTGGACATGGAGCCCTACACCGTGGCAGGGGTGGCCAAGCTAGAAGGTGATGACGTGAACCCCGAAAACCAGCTGATACAACAGAACGAGCAGTCGGAAAACGAACCCTCAGGGAGCACCAAATACAGGCTGGTTGGGGTGCTCGTCCACAGCGGTCAGGCAAGCGGGGGACATTACTATTCTTACATCATTCAGAGGAATGGTGGCGATGGGGAGAAGAATCGCTGGTATAAATTTGACGACGGCGACGTAACGGAGTGCAAGATGGATGACGACGAGGAGATGAAAAACCAGTGTTTTGGTGGCGAATATATGGGGGAGGTGTTCGATCACATGATGAAGCGCATGTCCTATAGGCGCCAGAAGAGATGGTGGAATGCCTACATTCTTTTTTATGAACGGATGGACACGGTAGACAAAGACAACGAGCTGATAAAATACATTTCCGAGCTATCCGTCAGCAGTAAACCCCACCAGATTAAAATGCCATCGGCCATCGAGAGGAGCGTGCGCAAGCAAAATGTGCAGTTCATGCATAACCGGATGCAATACAGTCTAGAGTATTTCCAGTTTGTGAAAAAACTGCTTACTTGTAACAGTCTCTACTTAAACCCCCCTCCAGGTTAGTATGTGAAATTTAGTTCCGTTGCTCATCTTCAGAAAGCACGGACGGCCAGGTGACTTGATACCTCGGGTTATTCCTGGTACTTGAACTGTTGCATCGAATTTCTTTGGTCAGTTACAGAATCTTTGCATTTTCTTGGGTTCCTTGCTATCTCTAGTCATACTTTAATTCCTACTTTTGGAGAAAAAACTAAACACATAAATGCTTTTCCCCAGGTCAGTTGAGTGATTTGGTAAGCAAAGTGAGGCCCATAGATTATTGAAGTCGTTCTTAAACAAAGATCCAGCCTCCTAGGAAACTTAAATGCAGATAGGTTGACCAGTAAATTTTAGCTTAGCTAGGCTGTATGACCCGTTATAGACAATAATAGTGCGTTTGGCTTTAACGGTACGATTCTCAATTATTTTTAGGGCAAGATAATCTGTTGCCAGAAGCAGAAGAAATAACTATGATTAGTATTCAGCTTGCTGCTAGATTCCTCTTCACCACAGGATTTCACACAAAGAAAATAGTCCGTGGCCCTGCCAGTGACTGGTATGCTTGTTATTGATTTTTCACTGATGACTAGCTTCATGGTTGACTTGCTAACTTTAATGTACTACCGCTTCGTACTCACAAATCCTGGACATTGTATCTGAAAATTTAAGGTCATTACCGGTGCATTTCTAGAGCTCCTACATTAAGAAGGGTTGGGAATGGTGGGAGGGAGACCCTGCCCAAATCTTAAATAAATAATCCAGATGGTTTTAAGGTCGTCCATTGCCAAACATTGAAATCTGTGGACTTGTGGTCATTCACCATCATCATCAATCGTATTTATTGAGCACTTACTGTGTGCAGAGCACTGTACTAAGCGCTTGGGAAGTACAAGTTGGCAACATATAGAGACAGTCCCTACCCAGCAGTGGGCTCACAATCTAAAAGCTCACCAGCTTTGAGCAGGTTGCTGGGCCGTTACTTTAGCCACCCAGGGGGTCGCCCTGAGTTTTGGTTGTGGGGATCCGTGATCTGGACAGGACCACCATCGTGCTCATACGTTTAAGGCTCTCCTCTCTCCTCCTTCCCTCTACCCCACCTAACTGTCCAAGAACCACCCTGACCCCTGGCTTCCAAGATTGGGTGAGTAGAACCACTACTGCTTTCTCCCAGACCCAAATCAAATCTCCTCACTATCTTCAGAGGTCCCAAAACCACCCTTAAATTTCAGGTGATGCCCCCTCTCCCCCCCCACCCCCCGCCCCAACACACACACACGCTTGCACACACAGTTAACTCACCCGTTGGATGCATGACACCACCACCATTAGACTTTTGGCCCCTGAAAACAGTAGGGAAGGGAGGTCTGGATAGTCCGGTTTGACATCAGCTCACTCCCCCAGTCAATATCTCTGGGCAGGGCATAGGACTGTTTATTGCTGCATTGTACTCTCCCAAGCGCTTATTACAGTGCTGTGCACACAGTAAGCGCTCAATAAATACGATTGCATGAACCAGTAAAATGTAACTCATTGAGAACAACCCACTTCGACAGTCAACAATGTGAACCATTTTACGAATAGGAGTCAAAAGAGTTTGCGGTAAAAAATAAATTCAGCAAATTAGCTGCTTTCTTTAGGGGACTCACCTATATACCTGATGGTCAAGTATGAAGAGTGTTGTATTAGAAATTACAAGCTAGTGGGAAATTATTCTGTTACTGATACGTACTTGGGTCTCTTGTGTTTAGGTATGATGCATTGTGTATCCTTCTCCGTCACAGCAAGAATGTACGCTTTTGGTTTGCACACAATGTCCTTTTTAATGTTTCAAATCGCTTCTCTGAGTACCTTCTGGAGTGCCCTAGTGCCGAAGTGAGAGGTGCCTTCGCAAAACTTATCGTATTTATTGCACACTTTTCGCTGCAAGATGGGCCATGTCCTTCACCTTTTGCTTCTCCTGGACCTTCCAGTCAGGTAAATCCACCGCTTTCATTGTAAGCAATCCCTTGAAATTCCAGTGTTTCCAAAGCACTTTGGTGTCAGCTAACCCATTTTCCCCTCACTGATGCTGTCAAGTGGGGAAGGGCAGCGGCTCTTATCTCCATTGTGCAGATGAGGAGACTGAGACCCAGCGGGGTTAAGCGACTTAGCCGAGGTCACACAGTAGGTCAAGTGGCAGAGCTGGGACTAGAACCCAAATCTCCTGACTCGCGACCCCGTGCTCTTTCCAATGGACCGTGCTGTAAAAACACAGAAGGGTCATCCGCTGTATTTCGCCCAATTAAAACTTGATGGTCGTAAATTCAAAACGGACTGAAGGAACCTTTGATGTCTCTCATAGGTGGTTACTTATGAATTCCTTAGCATAAAAAGGTAATGCAGCCCCAAAATACAGATGGTTATAGAATAGTTGGGATAAACCCAAGGACAAGATGTCTGCAGTGGTGTAGTGAAGGAACAGCTAGGGATGCAGAGGGAATTGTAAGAGACATTAAGGAGTCACAGTTGTACCAACGAGACTGGAAATTGAGGAGAGCGTGTTTCAAGACTAGTAGACTGGCTCGGCTCTTGGGCTTAGTTGTTTGCAGTCTTGTCTCGCCCCTTGGGCCTATACATAGTGCTGAGAGACCTGCTTAAAGAATGGTGTGTGACAGGTTTAGGGGGTTCAGGACTCAAAGATGTGATGCTACCATCCTGTGACATCTCAGTGTTACATAAGTTAAGATTTGGCCTTATACTTTTTCAGTTTTCTATTCTTTTGAGTAAATTTTACAAGATTCAAATGAGTTCAGGGCGCAGTTTTTTTTTTTTTTTACCTTTAGCCTGAGCAATTTCCAACCTTTACTGTCTCGTACGTAGTTCTAATTTTCCACACAGGACGTATAAAAAAGCTATGCTTACTGAGCACCTACTGTGTGCAGAGCAAGCACTTGAGAGGGTAGAAGCGGGAGACAACAGTCCCTCCCCTGAAGGACCTTTGAATCGGGGGAGGCGTCCCCTGACAGACACAAGCCATTCATAGGTGCGACCGAGGTTGATATCTTTCTTTTCATACTTTTGATAAGTAACTGAGGGAAGGATGAAAGGAAATGTTTTTAGAAGGCGAGAGGAGATGGGGTTGTTAGCACAGATGGTAGTAGTCCTGGAGATCTGACTGGGAGGAATGAGGGGACGGTTGTGGGGACAGGAGGGCTCTGGACTGATTTTTCCCACTCTTCTTTCCTCCACTCTCAGTTAGGGTAATGAGGGTCTTCTTTGAGTTAGGAAATCCGTCACACCAGACTAAGAACTACTAGAGCAGAAAGCAGCCACACAGGCTGCCCTGACAAACTTATCAGTGAACTCCGCAGTGCTGGCTTAATTATCAGAGAAGTAACATCACAAAGAACCACCATGGACTGCGACGGTCTCTACCTGTAAATTGTTTACCACAGTGTGTGAGTGAAACTCTGGACCCTGCGGCTGTGTAGCCATAAAAACCTCTAGTTCTCAATGTGGCTCATTTAAATGGTCTCCAGAAGATTATCTGGAGCCCCATCGGTGCATAATAATGGATCCTTATTCAGCAACGCCTCTGTTATTTTTTTAGGCTTACGATAACTTGAGTTTGAGTGATCATTTACTGAGAGCGGTACTAAATCTTCTGAGAAGAGAAGTGTCCGAGCACGGGCGCCATTTGCAACAGTATTTCAATCTGTTTGTAATGTATGCCAATCTAGGTAAGTCGGTCTTTGAGAACGCTTAAATCTCGTTGCTTGTTTCACAGTTTCCAACTTTTTCATGGAACGATGAGGAAGTACAGTCACAGCGTTGACACTTGTGGCTTACACAAATGACAAATTTAGCCAAGGGTCTGGGTTTAAAATTTGCGTCTTTGAGTTTTTCTCTTGCCCAATTTCAGTTCTGAATGATTTATTGTCACATTTATTGAGCGCTTACTGTGTGCAGAGCACTGTACTAAGCGCTTAGGATGGTACAATACAACAAAAACAGACACAATCCCTGCCCACAGTGAGCTTACAGCCTGGGCGGGTGGGGGGAGAGACAAACATTAGTATAAGTAAACAAAGTCCAAATATGTGCATAAGTGCTGTGGGGCTGGGAGAGGAAATGAGCAAAGGGAACAAGTTAGGGCTGCGCAGAAGGGAGTGGGAGAAGAGGAATAGGGGGCTTAGTTTGGGAAGGCCTCTTGAAGGAAACGTGCCTTCAGTAAGGCTTTGAAGTGCAGGGAGACCTGTTGTCTGTCGGATTTGAGGAAGGAGGGCATTCCAGCCTAGAGGCAGGACCTGGGCGAACGGTTGGCGGTGAGATAGGTGAGATTGAGGCACCGAGGGCGGTGCTTTTCAATTGAGGCACCGAGGGTGGTGCTTTTCAATCTTTAACCAACCGTCAAGAGCACCTAGATCAGAGGGAGGTGTGAAAGTGGACCACATGGCAGCTGTTGTCTTCCAAGTGATTGAGTCGGGCCCACAGAATGGTGGTAGACATAGCGGCACTTCCACCTTCCGTGGCTCCTTGCCGTCTCTGAGCCGTCCCCCGAACGGCAGCCCCCAGAGTTGCTGGGTGTTGTTGGCCCCGTGGCCCGAAGGGAATGCCGACCGCATCCTTGGCCGACTCGGACCCGGTCAGCAGCGGCCGCGGGTGATAGCACAGCCAGTTCTGCCTCGTTAAGCCACCCCTCCTTCCCCTCCCGCTCTTCCCGGGTGACCAGAAGAAGTGAGAGTTGACATGTGCGAAATTCAGTAGGTGGCCAGTGGGGTAAAATTGCCCACCCGTCATCTAGAAGCTGCTTTGTCAAACCCTGGGTAAGTATTTTGTCAGATTCCCAGGCGCGGTTGGAGTCACAGAAGGCTGAAAGCTAACCTGAAAGGAGAACATTTAATAGGTTTTCGGGGCGGGGGGGTTGTTTTGGTATCTGTCAGGTGCTTACCACGTATCAAGCACTATTCTAAGCACTGGAGTAGATACGAATTTGTCAGGCTAGACACGGTCCTTGTCCCACATGGGGCTCACTGTTTAAATCGTAGGGAGGAGGGTTTAATCCCCATTTTACAGATGAGGTAACTGAGCCATTAGAGAAGTGACTTGCCAACTTGCAAGCAGTTGGAAGCAACTTGTACTTCCTAAGCGCTTAGTACAGTGCTCTGCACACAGTAAGCGCTCAATAAATACGATTGAATGAGTGAATGAGACAGGATTCGAACCCAGGTCCTCTGCTCCCAGGCCCATGCTCTTTCCACTAGACCAGGCTGCTTCTTTTGTCCTCTTTTCCTCCTGTCATCTATTACTATTTTGGTCCTGTGGTGTCTTGGGGCATGATTTGGGGGATTGAACTTGAGCGTATTCTAGGCCTTGAAAGTTATACATAGCTCTTTCTTGGAGCAGGTTCATAATTGCCATCTTCCCCTCCAGTGTCCCCTAGTTTCCTTGTAGTATTTACCTCTTGGATTCCCTCTCCATTTTTCCTCCACCCCTGACATCTGTTATACATCTCCCTTCCCTTTTCAGGTGTAGCAGAAAAGACACAGCTGCTGAAACTAAGCGTGCCTGCCACATTTATGCTTGTGGCTCTCGATGAAGGTCCCGGTCCTCCGATCAAATATCAGTATGCCGAACTGGGCAAGTTGTACACCGTGGTGTCACAACTGCTCCGTTGTTGCAATGTATCATCTCGGATGCAGTCTTCAATCAATGGTAAGGTCGATGGCGTATTTCTCTTCAAGCGTTAACCAAAAAAAACCCCACCTCATAGAAATTATTGGTGTGAATGTAGTTTTTAAAATGGTTGAAATGGGCAGTTGAATATTTTTGTGGCGTATTAATATGTCATTTTCAGATAACTTAATATTTTAAGCGATTAGCAAGGATTGATTCATTTGACTTTTACTAACTATTTAAATGGAGAGCTTCAAGTGTTTGGCATCAGTATTTAAGTTGGCAGAGAGTGTTCTTGTCCCCCTACCTTTAGAAGATTCTGCTCTGTAAATCTTAATTATCTCTAAACATTTTGAAATAGTAGTGTTATTTTTCTATAGTATATATGGGAAGTCTAATTTATCTGTAAATCTTAATTATCTCTAAACATTTTGAAATAGTGTTATTTTTCTATAGTACATATGGGAAGTCTAATTTATCTGCAAATCTTAATTATCTCTAAACATTTTGAAATAGTGTTATTTTTCTATAGTATATATGGGAAGTCTAATTTATCTGTAAATCTTAATTATCTCTAAACATTTTGAAATAGTAGTGTTATTTTTCTGTAGTATATATGGGAAGTCTAATTTATCTGTAAATCTTAATTATCTCTAAACATTTTGAAATAGTAGTGTTATTTTTCTATAGTATATATGGGAAGTCTAATTTATCTGTAAATCTTAATTATCTCTAAACATTTTGAAATAGTAGTGTCATTTTTCTATAGTATATATGGGAAGTCTAATTTATCTGTAAATCTTAATTATCTCTAAACATTTTGAAATAGTGTCATTTTTCTATAGTATATATGGGAAGTCTAATTTTGTATTGAACAACATTGAAGAAAACTCTGATTTGGAAAAGTAGCAGTTAGGTTTCTCAAACTTTTTCTTTCCTTACAGTTACTATAAAAATGTCATTTTGAGTTTGCAAATAGACACAATGCATTAGGAGTCGAGGTTTCTAAACTGTTTTTTGGCATTATCAACTCTATTCTAGGTAATCCCCCTCTTTCCAACCCTTACGGTGATCCTAACTTATCTCAACCCATTATGGCACTTCAGCAGAATGTGGCAGACATTTTGTTTGTAAGAACAAGTTATGTGAAGAAAATTATTGAAGACTGCAGTAACTCAGAGGAAACTGTCAAATTGCTTCGCTTTTGCTGCTGGGAGAATCCTCAGTTCTCTTCTACCGTCCTCAGTGAACTTCTCTGGCAGGTTAAAGAACATGAAATTTATTTTATATGTGTATTTGTAAATAAATAAGAAATATATATAAATATGCTTAGATGCATATAGTTTTGTCTTCCACCAAGCATATAATTCACCATGTCTTAACTTCTGTTAAGGTTGCATATTCATACACCTATGAACTTCGACCCTATTTGGATCTACTTTTGCAGATCTTGTTAATTGAGGACTCTTGGCAAACTCACAGGTGAATTGTCGTTTTTCTCCTTGATATGACTTAGCCGAAACCCAGATCTGTTCTCAGAGTAAACTTCCAACTGTCCTGAGTATTATCCTCCTGAATGTCTCATCTGGAAATACTGCATTTATTCACATAATTTCTCTCTGAATCCCTCAACTGCCACCTCGGGTGCTTAGAATATTCCATCACAGGTCAGAGGGGAACGTTTAGCCAATGTGTTTTAGTGTGTCTTAGGACTGAAACTCATAAACTCGGTAATTAAATTAACGTCTTTGTGCCATAGAGGTGTATGGTATTTGTCAAAAACCAATAATGTGGTGACAACTTGTACTTTCAGAATTCATAATGCACTTAAAGGAATCCCTGATGACCGGGATGGGCTATTTGACACCATCCAGCGATCCAAGAATCATTATCAGAAAAGAGCTTACCAGTGTATAAAGTGCATGGTAGCTCTCTTCAGCAACTGTCCGGTGGCTTACCAAATCCTACAGGTAAGAGCTTCCTGGAAACTTTTTAGCATTTACTGAATGCCACATAGGGCCGGTTAAGCATTCAGTGCAAATAAAATCACTTTTGTTCTGCCGTTAAAACAGTGGGAGCACAGGGAAGTAAATGTGTTTTAATGTTGTTTAAAGTTTTATAGCATAATAATAATTTCGGTATTTAAGCGCTTACTATGTGCAGAGCACTGTTCAAAGCGCTGGGGAGGATACAAGGTGATCAGGTTGTCCCATGTGGGGCTCACAATCTTAATCCCCATTTTGCAGGTGAGGTAACTGAGGCACAGAGAAATCAAGTGACTTGCCCAAAGTCACACAGCTAAGTGGTGGAGGCGGGGTTTGAACCCACGACCTCTGATTCCCAAGCCCGGCCTCTGTCCCCTGAGCCACGCTGCTTCTCTGTAGTTAACTGCATGGAATTTTTTTGGTTGCCCAAATAGTGCTGTCCATTTTTTCCCCAAGCAAGAGATAGAAAGGGCTCTCCTGATCCAATTGGAGATGCAGGTTCAGGGTTATGACTCATTCAGAATATAAAATATGTCCGTAATAATGGTGAGCTTAAAAATTCTGCTTGAAATGAGGCTTTTAATACTTGGTTTCTGACTAATACGACTTGAATTATTCAGGTGGGTGCTCCTTCTTGAAAGTTTTCCTTCTTGAACATTATTTTTGGGGTGGTTTTTATATTTAAAGTGCTATGTAGGCAAGAAATTGTTAGCCTGGATGAGAATGTATAACCTGTTACAGGTAGACAATGTGAATTTTAAAACAACCTGGCTTTTCTTAGTTGTTTTTTGGAGGCTTTTGTTTGATTTTTTTTTTTCCAACCCATGTAATTTTTCTATTGAAGAGCAATGGAGATCTGAAAAGAAAATGGACCTGGGCAGTGGAGTGGCTTGGAGATGAACTTGAGCGAAGACCGTATACTGGCAATCCACAGTATACCTATAACAACTGGTCGCCACCCGTGCAGAGCAATGAGACTTCAAATGGCTACTTCTTGGAGAGATCACACAGTGCTAGGATGACCCTTGCAAAAGCATGTGAACTCTGTCCGGAGGAGGTACAAATAAATCCGCTTTTTTGCGACCAGTAGAAATGGTTAGAAAAAAACTAATTCTAATAGCATGGACTAGAATGAAAATATCATTTTACCCAGGTGGTTCCCTCTTAAAAGTCATAGTGACCTAATTTTCTGTGACTTGTTTTCTTTTCTTTTTACCACTTTTTGAGTTGCCCCTTACCCCCTCCACCCATCAACACTGCC
Source organism: Tachyglossus aculeatus (assembly GCF_015852505.1). Taxonomy (NCBI): domain Eukaryota; kingdom Metazoa; phylum Chordata; class Mammalia; order Monotremata; family Tachyglossidae; genus Tachyglossus; species Tachyglossus aculeatus. The sequence continues at coordinate 28,956,491 of NC_052083.1, forward strand.
TTCGACATCTCGGTTGCTTTCAACAAGACTGAGCATTCTCTTCATCTAGAAACGCTATTAGGCCTCAGGCCGACACAATACATACCTAGTTCTCTTCTACCTCCGTGACCGCTCCTTCTCTGATTCCTTTCCTGGCTCCTCTCCTCCACCCCTCACTCCCTAACTGTGGATGACTTACAAGGTTCTGTTTTGCTTCCTGTACTCTTATCACTTTACACTCACTTTCTCAAACACTCCCAAGGTTTCCAGTACCTCCTCTCTTTGAAGATGGCTTCTAAATCTACATTGCTTGTAAGATTGTAGAGCATAGGAAATCTCTCTAGACTGTGAGCCCACTGTTGGGTAGGGACCGTCTCTATATGTTGCCAACTTGTACTTCCTAAGTGCTTAGTACAGTGCTCTGCACACAGTAAGCGCTCAATAAATACGATTGATTCCCCCCCCCTTTCTCCTCCCTGCCTTGTGACCCACTAAGCCCAACATGAGTACAAATGAACTCCTCATCTTTCCTCCTAAACCCACTTCTCCTCTTGCTGCTCCTCCTCCTCCTAATTTTCCCATACCAGTCAATATTATCATCATCCTCCCTGAAGTTCAGAGCCTTGGGATCATCTTTGACTCCTTCCTCACTAGCTTTTAATCCTCCCGTTCGGTCTGTCACAAAACCCTTCCCGTTCTCTCGCCACCCAGCCCCTTCCTTCCTTTCCATCGAAATGGCCACCTCCATGCTTATCCGTCTCAGATTATTGTCTCGGTTTCCCTCACTGGCCTTCCTGCCTCCAACCTCCTCCCTCTTCAGCCTGCATTACACTCCATCGCCTGGATCATCTTAAAAGTCATACAGCACGTGTCTCTCCCCTACAAAAAGAGCAATGGCTCTTCATTTCTCTCAGCATCCAGCAAACGTTTGGAGGATTCAGGTCAGGGTCTCTCCTCTGGGGCCCTCCAGTTCACACCCTTTTCTCCTCCCGAGGGAACCTCCTTGCTGTGCCTCAGTCTCCCCTTTCCCGCCTGCTCCCCGCTCACCCCTTCCCCTTTGCTGGAGCGCCCTCCTCCTTTAAAAATGCCTGACCAGAGCTCTCCCTCTTCAGAACCATTCTCCAATCCCACCAACCACCATTCAGCACTTAAGAACGTACGAATTTATGTACTCATTTGACATATTCATTTTTCCCGCCTCGTTTTAGTACCAGATGTATCTTTGTTTTCCCTCTTGCCCCCATTAACTGTGTGCTGCGCAAACCACTAATCAATTCCATTGCACAGGTTATCGGGTCTGAAATCTCAGGACCAAGGCTTGCCCGTCGTTCTGAACAGGAGACGCCAGCCTCCCTAACTGTAAATAATTTGTCACTCCCTATTTCCCCCTATGAGGGTATAAGCTCCTTGAGGGCAGAGATCATGGTTTTCACCTTCACTGTACTCACCCAAGCACTTACTCGTAAAGGCCCTGCACTCAGTAGACACCATTGATTGGATTATTTTCTGTCCCAGGATTGATAGGTGGGAATTCAAAGTAGTATTAAATATGGATGAGCCTTTGGGTAGGCTTTTGTTTGAAAACACAGCTGCCTCAGGATTCGAAGTTTTATTACCCAGCATCGACTTGGCCTGAAAAATGAAGTTTTCAATGTTTGATCATAGGAACCGGATGACCAAGAGGCCCCAGATGAACACGAGTCCTCTCCACCAGAAGATGCGCCATTATATCCCCATTCCCCTGGATCCCAGTATCAGCAGGTAAAGTGGAAGCCACCGTTTTTTTCTTTAAAGACCACCGATGCGGCATTGGATTGGCTTTTTCTGGAAGTCTGAATCCATTCTACTTCACTATGTTCTGAACAAACACACATTCAGTGTTACCCCAAAGAAGACTGTCTAACAAATGGAATTGGTAGTACCCACCAATCACGAATTCCACGGATATCATGGATACTTTGGGAGGTGCACTAACTTTCAAACAAATCAAGGTGCTGTTATTTAGAGTAAATCCTTAGACAGATCAATCAGTGCCTTAATGTGAGGGGAATAAAACTGAATCTGCCTGAATCTTGTCTGACAACTGTAGCACCTCCTAGTTTTAATGTAAGTGCAAGGGGCACATTCTGTTCTAGGTAATTTTCTTGTTTTGGCACTTGGCATTTGGCACATTTCAACTGATTTTTTTTTTTAAAAGCAATGCCCTGTCTCACTGACAACTCGTTCTGGTTTTTTTGTTAGGTTTTTTTTTTTTAGTAGTATTTGTTAAGCACTTACTTTGTGTCACGCACTGTACTAAGCACTGGGGTAGATACAAGTTTATAGGGGTGGACACAGGTCCTGTCCCACATGGGGCTCACAGTATTAATCCCCATTTTACAGATGAGGAGATTTAGGCCCAGAGAAGTGAAGTGACTTGCCCAGGGTCACACAGCTGACAAGCAGACAAGTCTTCTAGACTGTGAGCCCACTGTTGGGTAGGGACCGTCTCTGTATGTTGCCAACTTGTACTTCCCAAGTGCTTAGTACAGTGCTCCGCACACAGTAAGCGCTCAATAAATACGATTGAATGAATGAGTGAAAGTGGTGGAGCCGGGATTAGAACCCGTGCTCTGTCTATCCACTAGATCATGGTGCTTCTCAATTCCGTGATTGTCTACATGAATAGAAAATATGTCAATTCTGACATGAGAGGGGTCTGGAAAAAACCCACTCATCCCCAAGTTTGATATTTCATTTTTCTCTAATCCAGTCATCACTGTATTAGGGACCTGCAGAATTAATTATCATTTATTTCTCTCAGTCCTTCTCACCAAGCCATTCTTCGTATTCTTAATCTGCTAATTTAATTTCCTCTCCTGCCTCTCAACCCTGCTCCCTTCATCTTGCTTTCCCTACTGATGTTCTCAGCAGAGCACCTGGTAAGTGATCTAGAGGGCCTAAGAACTCCCCCCTCCTTTTGGAAATTAAGCCGCATTTTATCACCAACTCACCAGTCATTCCATGTGGGGTGTGTATATTTTCTCACAACAGGTAGCATTTTCATGTCTTAACACTCACAAAGTATTTTCCTGTCACTTTATAAATAGGTGTAGAAGTGGGCACTGCATTAAAATATTTTATGGCTTAAAAGAATGTATCTTTAACATGTTTTTGTTGGTTTTATTATGGGAGAATGAGGGCCTTTGAAAGGGAATTTGGTGAAGTTGTATATGAATTAGTACCTGCCAAGTCACGATTATGTACTGTAAAAAAAACAATAGGTAAATGGTTTTGCTTTGACTTTTCTTTCCTGACACTTTTAATACCCTGGGTGCAAGTTCGTGCGTTTAAACTCTGATTTATTCCCTTCTGCTGTTTGTATTTGCATGAAATGCACTAAAGATAGGTTATTTGTATTTACTAGGGGCTTTGCCCTTTGATACCTTTTTTTTCTAACTGACCACAGAAGGTTACTATTAGAACCTGTTTTGAAAAGTTTTCTCATTTTGACCAAAGTGCCTTCTCACTTTGAAATGAGGTTAAGTGGAAGACTGTGTTTGTCCTTAAAAGTTTACTCTCTACCTACATATATATTTAAAATATATACATACGCATATATATATATATATATATATATACATATATATATATCCATTATTTATCTCTATGTACCTTTTGTTTCTAGAATAACCATGTTCATGGACAGCCATATACCGGCCCGGCAGCACATCACATGAACAACCCTCAAAGAACTGGCCAACGAGCACAAGAAAATTTTGAAGGCAATGAAGATGTTTCCCCGCCCCAGACAAAAGATTAGTGAAATGCACATACGTAATTAACTGGCTCCATCAAGACTGTGCACCCAGGCCTTACAGTCCAACCTTTTTCCGTGTCTGGCTAATATTTAAAACTAGAAAAAACTATTCCTAATCAACATGGAGTGGAGAGTCTATTCACTGTCTTATCTGCAGAAATTTGCTGTCAATATATAACCCGCCTGCAGTGGAAAGTGTATAGTGTTTTGTAATAAATGGCCTGATGCTAATGTGTAAATGGCAAAGGTGTATATAGTATATTAATGTTTGACTGTTAATTCTTAAGCAAGAAACTTTTTTTTTTGTCTTGACGAGACTCACAGATCTACGGAAACAAACAAAAAATTAATTTCTCCATCTATCAGCTGCACTCAGCAACCAGTGTTGCCTGCCTCACGGCAGTTGGATCTACTCCTTACAAAAAAAACAAAAAAAAAAAAGGCTCATCCATGTCAGCTACATCAATAGTTTCATGTTAATTCTAGACCACTGGAGTCGATTTCACTATGAGCAACGTAACGGCTGGTAACCTTTTAATTATTTGGTTGATGTGGAAAATTGGTGATGTAACATTGTTTCTAGATCTTTTTTCATTGCCTTTTTCATTCTGGTATTAGGTTAATCACTTTGGAGCTATAGTTATGCTGTAACATTTAGCATGGCTTCACACCATGTTAGTGTAGCCAACGAGGAAAACACAGTACCATAATGACAGTAGTTGCCCCAAGGAGACAACTGCATCACTCAGAGCTTTTTCTCCTTACACCTAGAATATTAAAAAACGAGGGGCGGGGGGCGGGGTGGGGGGGGAGAAATGCGACAAACAAGTGGTTTTTCAGTTGCACATACGTTCCTCACATCTAATGTTTGCCAGTTCTATCTCTGGGTGGGATAAAGAACACTTAGATTTCAATAATAGGAATTTAAAAAGATTTAAAACAAAATATGCAAAAATTTGTTATGCCAGGATGCCTGGAGCATAATAGACTGTATTTGGTGTGCTTGTTTTGTTTCTTTGGTAGAGCTTATTAGATGAACCTTCTCTAACACTCTCCTTCTGCTGGACGCCAGTGAAATGGAAGTCAACCAAATCACACAATACTTGTGAATGCCACTGCACCGAGTTTTAACTTGCTGGTTTTCTGCTCATTCACAGTTCTACCTGAAAGCAAGAAATGTCTTCGCTTTTTCCATGGTTCAAGAAATCTTAACATTTAGAAGCAGGGCTTGATTATGAAAGAAACTACTGGTTAGTCAGAAACAATCCTGAGGTATTGCAGTTCCAGAACAGACATCTGTTTAAAGATTCCAAGACACTCATCAGTAAATACTGTATTTAAAAGAGAATTGGTAACTTGAATGTGTGTAATTTTTTTGGAACCTGTCTAAAAAACCAAATACCCCTGCAAAACAGATACAGCCCACCCTATACTATTTAAATATTTTGCTGTTTTATTTTATAGAAATTATTTTGCTGAATTCACAAATAGAAATTTGATTTAAGAAGAAATTTTGTCCTGTGGTGTGTGTTTTTGGGTTTTTTTTTTTTTAATTTTTTTTCTTCTGAAGGACTGCACATTAAAATTCAATTCTGTGCATGGCACGCAGAGGCATGACTCTGAATTCTGGAATTTTGGTCACGTGGCGAATCTGTGCTGCACAGGAAAAAAAATTGGCCCTTTACTAAAAAATGGAAAACAACAACAATTAGGACCTCGACGCTGTAAAAGTTTCTTAATGTGATTTATCTTGTACTTTTTGTATGTTTTTATATATACATATATATTTAATGAGCACAAGCTTGATGGTGTTTTTTACAATTCAGTTAATAGGAACAAAGTTGTTTATTGAACAGTCTGTAGTCTGAACAAAGAAAAACCATACTTGGGAATGGCTTTCTTTTATGATTAAAAAGGGGAGGGTGTCAAAAAATTTTGGCTATCTTTTAAGTAATCCTGATTTGATAATCACTCTTTGTCCTTCTAGGTTTCAGAAGCTTTAAGATACTGTTAAACAGCAGACAGCGTCTTTGGACCTTTTACATTATAAAATGACATCTGAACTTGTTACCTTGGGAGAGCTGTTACACCATATTGGGGATTCGAATTGGTAGCCCAAACTCAAAATATAAGCTTGCGCAAACGATGAGTGGAACTTGTTCGCTTTATTTGAAACCGTTACTATTGTTAAACACACCATCTCAGAGGTGATGCTGTATTTTTTACTCTTTAGGGGAAAACGTGTAATGTGTTTATTTAATTTTACATGCGCGGGGTCTGTATAGACATGTAAAACCTGTGATATTTTCAAAGGCTGTGAATTTTTCTCCCAGGAGGGAAATCCTGACTTGTGCCAGGTGAACTTAATTTTTTTTTCCTTTTGTAAAAAGCTGGTCTTGTGGTGTTAACCGCTTAGTCGTCGGTGACAGGGAAAAGTGAATTGAGAGTTAAATATTGAATTTGGTCTGGGTAAAATGTATTTTTTTGATGAGCTGGAAAACTTAACATGCATGTTCCTGTCAGCAGTGAATGTAGTGAGGATTTTTTTGGAAGGGGAGTGGGGAAGAGGGAGATATTGGGCAGTTATTCCGGAACAATAATGGCACATTTTAAAACAAGTCCTCCAAGTGCCTGAATGTTTAATTCTCCCTCAGCTAACTTTTGAGATACATAGTTGAAGATGTTGGAGAATTTCTAGTCTTCCATTTAAAACAAGAAAAGAAAAAACAAACACACACCACACACACAAACCAAAAATGCCAACAACCTGATGTATTGGATGGTTAGAAAGTGTTTTCTCGAGCAATCAAAACAACATTGGTGTGCAATGGCTGAGATATTACAATTCAGAAAGCCTGAAACAATTTAGCTACGCTAGAAATGAGCCTGTTTATAGGTAGGTGAGCTATTTTGCTATTAGGCCTGCTGACAAAGAACCAAATTTTTACACACAAATGGATGTAGTCTCCAATAAGGGCATTGTAGCAGTACAACGTAACTGTGTTTGTTTTTGTTTTGGGTGGAGGGGGGTGGATTTTTTTGGTTTTCATTGATTTATATCTCAGTCATTTTGGATTGCCCCAGTTCAGTGTCTATTGGCAGTTATGTATGCACAGTTACTAGTGCAGAAATTATTAAAATATTTTCTATATTTTTTTCTTTGTTATAAGTTTCATTAGCGAATTATAGTACTTAAGCCTTGCAGTGAGGTGTTTTGCCCTCATACTGGTTAGTAGGAGGCAAATTGGAAAGAAGATGAATTTAAATTATTTTTGTAAATGAAAAAAATTAAAAGAATATGAAGATGACCAGAATAGGGTTTTTTTTTTTATTTGATTTGTTGCTTTTTTTTTTCCACCTAGCCCTCTAAAATGGTTTGATTCTTAATTGGATTGTTGTGATTTTTAGACACCTTGTTTAGAAGCATAACTAAATGGGATTGCACTTGGATTATTAATGCCTGCTAAGTGTTTCCAATGCAAAAAAAAAAGCTCCACTGTAAAGAAACAAGAACTAACACTAAACCCACTGTTTTCTGCATGAGTCACACACTGAGCTTCTTCAGTCCCAGCTCTCTAACAGTTCCCAGAGCTGGGGTAGGACTTTAGTGTTCAAGGTTTTGGTGTGTTATGGCTCAATGGAAGATAACGTTGCCAGAAATTAAGCTACTGGGTGCATTTTCAGTTAAAAATTCTCCATCATTATTGCTTTTCTACAACGTGCACCTTTCCTCCAAGTAAGGAGAGTAAAACATTTTTTTCCAAATGAGGGACAAAACTGCTAGGGAAGGAATTTCTCTTCAAGCTTCCAATCTGGGGTGGAGGGGTGGCGGGGAAAGGAATATTTTAATGCCTTTAAGGGAAAAAACCCCTAAAACCTGCCTGCTTCTTAGAAGCTGAAAGCCAAATTTTGATTGTTGCTGTCTGACTTTTATTTTTTAGCTTTAGCATTTGCACATTAAAAACCTTTCAGATGAAATCTTTATATATTTTGTACTTACTAATAAACGGAGGACTGTGATAGAAAAGTAGGTTTAATTTCTTTGAAAAGCTGGGTAAAAGCTTTCTACCGAAAAACAGGTTCAATGAGGAAATATTCTCTCACACTTTCGGGGAGTTTTTAAGGTCTAATCATTCCCTAAGGGCTGAAGTTGTCAAGGCCTTCCCAAATTTTATTCCAAAGCCAAAAAGCACAGGTTTTGCTTCTCGGGTCTCTGTTCTTCAGTATTCTCAAAAGCCGTCTTCTGAAGCACGGTCATGTTGTGCCTCGGTTTAAATAACCAGCTGAATCCAGCAGTCCTCCAGTTACTAGCCACACAAGGATCGACTTTTAAAGCTGGTTTTATACCAGGATCCGTTGACTGAAAAAAAGAGGCAGCCCAAGTCTCCCAAGTCCAACCCGATTAGCTTGGATCTACCCCAGCACTTGGAACAGTGACTGGCATGTAGTAAGCTTAACAAATACCACAATTACTATTGTTACGATACTGTTTATTACGACACCTTTTCCCTTTAAATCTCTCCTCTGGACAAATGCTGAGGCTCTGACATCCCATCTTCCTGCTATTTTGAACCATGATAATGAGGGCCAATTCCACTCGAAGAAGCATTTGAATTTAGTTGGCAGTGTACATCCAATGAGAGGGTGGACACTTTAAAACCTTTGACTTCTTTTTCATACCATTGCAAGAACAAGAAAGGCCAGGACCTCTGTAATCTGAGGGTCAAAATATCAATTTAAAACAAAAAAAAAATCAGGCTTACCCCTTGATATAAAGCTTTGGGGAAATAAATCATAAAAGCCAGGTGAACTAACCTTCAGTCAAAAAGGCGAGCTGCTTCTGACAAAATCATAAAATATGGTGAGATATAGAGTGCAAGCAGCAGCAGCCACCAGAATTAGAAGACACTGGCCACCCAAAGTAGAATAATATTTTAATTATACTAGAGAGAATGTAGTGGGACACTGCTCCAAAATGAAATTAATGATTAAAAAAATAAGCCCAGTAAAGAGCCAACTTTAGAGCATTACAGAAACATGAATTAGGAGTCGCATCTTGTTAGAGATCACGGCCCTCGTATTTTATGCTGATTCTCAACATATGACAAGGGCCATTAGCTCCTTGTCTCTAGACTGTGAGCCCACTGTTGGGTAGGGACCGTCTCTATATGTTGCCAACTTGTACTTCACAAGCGCTTAATACAGTGCCTTGCACACAGTAAGCGCTCAATAAATACGATTGGCTTAATTCTGGAAAAGGGACAATTTTCCATCCACGGTTTTTTTTTCTACATCCCATTTTCTTGAAAACGGATGGAATCCTGCTCAGTGTTGGATTAATTCTCAGGTTGCTACTATCAGGTTCGCACTGCTTAAGAAAAATAATTGGTCACAAATCACTAATGGGTCACAGAATGAAATTCCCCAAAGTGGGGGTTTGGGTAGCCAGGAATTGTCTCTCTGCAGAGCTGAAGTCTAGCTAGAGACCATGATTTTCAGGCCGAAGCTGTGTCCTGATCCTTTCCACTACTGGGTTTGATCCCATAGTCACCATTGCCGATGCTGGAGAATATCCAGACTCACCATTCTGACCCTAAATTACAGCCTGGTGACAAGAGCAAAGGCTTGGGAGTCAGAGGGTGTGGGTTCTGAACCTGGCTCTGCCACTTGTCTGCTGTGTGACCCTGGGCAAGTCACTTCCCTTCTCCGGGCCTCAGTTACCTCACCTGTGAAATGGGGATTAAGACTGTGAGCCCCATGTGGGGCAACCTGATTACCTTGTATCTACCCCAGCGCTTAGAACAGTGTTTGGCACATAATAAGCGCTTAACAAATACCGTTATTATTACTATTATTTCGACTCCTCTCTCGGAGCAAATGGCCTCAAGCCGGTTTAGTTTTCTACTGTTGCTCACTTGGATATCTGGGCACGCCAGGAGACAGCGGCCGCCAGAAGTCCTCGAAGCAGTCCAAGTTTTTATCCTGACTCCATATTCCCGGACCCTCAAAAGGAGCGCTGTTGCCCCCGTTCTACACCAGCTTTCCTTGGAGAAGGTTCTTTGCAGCTTGGTTTCCACTTGGCGGGAGTGAATAATCAACCCTCCTGCCTTTTTAATTCAGCTAATCCAAAATTCACAGTTCTGTCTTTGTCGGTCATAGGCAACCGTTAACCATTTGGCGCTCTGGACGTAATGGACATGGAGACATTTTTTCTTTCCAGAGACCTTTCAGAGGTGGAGAAATTTTGACCCTACATTTGTCATATTTGGTGCCCAGTAGGATCATGGAAGTTATTTACTCTGGGAATACTCTGGTGGCAGTTGTTATTGGACCCCTTGCGTACCATTGAGTGATTTACATATCAGCCGGTCCTCGATTCTTATCAACAAGCTCTTAATTCATCAATTGTGGTCACCACCTCTAACCAAACAGCAGGTAGAGACTTTTGAAGAAATCATTCGACCCACCCCTCACCCCCGTACTTGTCTTTGAGTTTCGTTTTCTGGGGAGTCTCAAGTAGAAGGAGGTGTGGAGTGACCCAACACTGGTTCATCCTTCCTAAATTTTGGGGAGGAAGCTTTGAAGGTTCAGATTGGGTTCAAGAAGAATATGAAATTATGAGGGAGGGCTCTGGTGACCCAATTGAGTCTCCCAGGGTTTCTGGGATCCAGAAGGCCCCAAAGGAGGTTCAAGTCATAACTGAATCAACCTTGGCTGCCCTTGGTTCTCCTCTTAAAGACAGATCTAGAGTTACTTGCAAAAGGGAATGAAGCGTACTCTTTTCCTAAAAACTATCCTTAAAGTGTAATTTAAAGGAGGAGCACATCTCTACTGTTGTAGCCCTAGGATTATTACACGAAAATTAAAAATCAAAAAATGGTGGTTGAGCAGTTAAGTATTTTGTCTTTCAGATCACCACCAGATGTTAATCATGCTAAAAGTAATAAAGAGTTATATAAATCAATGCCTTCTTGTCAGGTTATCTGTAACCAGAAGAAAATGAGGATAGACACATAGTACATAAGTCTCTGTTACTGGAAGGATACTGTTCTCCCTCTTACTTTGACCGTGAGCCCCTTGAGGGACAGGGACTGTGTCCAACCTTATTATCTTGTATCTAAACCAGCACTCAGTACAGTGCTTGGCACCTTACAAAGCACTTAACAAATACCATTAAAAAAAGAGAGGACCGGGCTGGAAACTAATGTCCTTTTTCTACAGGACATTTTCCGCAAGTTCTACAAGCTGCACTCAAAAGCACATCTGTAGCAAAAATGAATGTGGCCAAGGAGAGAGGGAAAAGGATTTGGGATGTTATAGGTGCCAATTAGGTGTGAAGTCGACATTTGCATTTAAGTGCTTGAGCTGTTAAGAGTTTAACTCCAATGTATAATCCACAGCTAAGCTTTTCAGTGTAGTTCCTAAAAACATCAAGTGAAATGAGCAATTAAATGATCGTATTTTGTGAGAATTAGGTTGGACATGCAGAAAGATTGACAAGTTGGTAAATGTTGAATGTTATATGAAAACTGAATCAACACTTTAGGGATTTTACGTGTCAACTTGGACAAATAAGTCCTTGGGTGCGGAACTTAAATTTTATGGATGTTATATACCAAACCAAAGGAAGATCTTTGTGTAACCTTAGTCGTTTAAACTCCTATGTACTGAATTTTAATGGTTTTTTTGGTTCATTATTTAAGGGGAATTGTTTACTTTAGGGATTTGGATCGGGCCTAAGAGTGGAGTATGGATTATGTTGTGTATTTAAATGTGTTATGAGTTCATTTTGAAATGTATTCTCTTTTTGTGTTAACTTACAAAAGGGATTACAGCTGCTTAAAGTAATATATTACATTCTGTTTTAAATTATTCCAAATCTCCATCTCGGTAGTTCTTTCCAATGTACTTAGCATGAGCTCCTCTTGAGTACCTGGTGACTAATCAGCCTTAATAAGCAACTCCTGTTGAGTTTTTTTTTTTTTTTCCTCCTTAGGGTTTTTTTTTTGGTTCAGATTTGGTTTTTCAAATAGGATACTTAAAGCATGGTTTGGGGGAGGATGAGAAAGAAAGAAGAAAGTGTACCAATCTGCTTCAAATTCTGCTCCCACCCCAGGTGTTTCTCCGTGAGAATGTGGCAGGCCCCGGCGAAGGGGAAATAGGGATAGGGTGGGATATCTAGAGAAGCAGCGTGGCTCAGTGGAAAGAGCATGGGCTTTGGAGTCAGAGGTCATGGGTTCAAATTCCGACTCCACTAATTGTCAGCTGTGTGACTTTGAGCAAGTCACTTAACTTCTCTGGGCCTAAATTCCCTCATCTGTAAAATGGGGATTAAGACTGTGAGCCCCCCGTGGGACAACCTGATCACCTTGTAACCTCCCCAGCGCTTAGAACAGGGCTTTGCACATAGTAAGTGCTTAATAAATGCCATTATTATTATTATTATTATATCTCTTCCTTGCAGAGCTAATCCAAGCCAGGGAACGTGGGTGTTGTACTCCAGCCACCAAAACTAGGAAATCAAACTGGCTTTGTGTTGGATTACCCTTCAATCTGCTCCCAAATTTCTGTTTCCCCCAATTATAAAAAAAAATAAAAAGGTTTGTCTAGCGTTTAGAACAGTGCTCCAGTGCTTAGAACAGTGCTTGGCACATAGTAAGCACTTAACAAATACCAACATTATTATTATTATTATTATATTCCACCCTACCCAAATAGTTTCAGCTGAACCTGCACCTTTCTTTATAGTGGTCAGAAACGTGTGAAATAGAAGATGTCTTGAAGTGCATGTGCATTAGCAGCTTTCGTCATGGGTTGGGCTGAAATTTCTCACGTTCTTTAATTACTCCAGTTCTTTTAGTGACCCAATAATGTATCTGCATTCCTTATGTCCCCTTTTTTGAGGAAGTGGTAGAGACGCAGCATGGCTTGGTGGAAAGAGCACAGGCTTGGGAAGCAAAAGGTGTGGGTTCTAATCCTGACTCCGCCAGTTGTCTGCTGTATGACCTTGGGCAAGCCACTTAACTTCTCTGTGCCTCAGTTACCTCATCTGTAAAATGGGGATTAAGACTGAACCCCGTGTGGAACAACCTCATTACCTTGTATCTACCCCAGCGTTTAGAACAGTGCTTGGCACACAGTGAGCACTTAACAAATACCATAATTATTATTATTATTATTACAGAAGTAAGAGTGTGTGACATTTTTCAAAGATAAAATTTTGGAATGCTGACCTTCCAACTTGTCGTGAGCCAAGAACTCCCCCCCAGCGAGAGGTGGGGTTGAAGAACAAATAGGAGAAGAACAAAACTGTTCACCAGCTGCTACACTTGTGCCTCTAGACCCCTCTGATGTGCTGAGCTGCAGGTGGAAACAGAAAACAGAGGGGAACAGATGAATCTCCATCACTCTGTCCACTTGCCCACCACCTCCCTGCCCCAAGCTCATCCCTTCCATTCCGTCTGATTTAAACGGGCATTTGGGTTTCAGGCTGCACCTCAGTGGGTCATGCTCAGTCGGTCATGATGTGAATGAACTTGATGGAGGCTTCTTTGTGGAAGGGCCTGGCACACATGGCCAGTTTTGAAAGCCTATTCTCCCACCCCACTGCAACAGGCTCCTTTGCTTTGTAGCAAAGTCTACCCTTCCCTAGCCCAGGCTGACAGAGCAGCTTTCTTTGGTGTGCTTAACCAGAAATAGACTTCAAAAAAATAAATGAAAAAAAAAAAACTACTGCAGATAGAAGTGTAGGTTTCCCAGCTCCTTAGCTGCATACTTGATTGTAGAAATCAGAACACCTAAATCAGACTACATGCCTCCATTACTGAAAATAATATTCTGATGAAATGTCAGCCTAACACATGCTGGGTGGCCCTAATTAGAGGGTATTGAACCAAGAGGAATCGAGGCCTACGGAAAATGCGTGGTCATGTGATCATTTTATAATGTCTAATTTTATAAATCAGTTTTGTAAGTACACACTTGATTACATTTCACTTATATCTGTGGAAGAGGCCAATTGTGTAGGGCTTTGAAATGCCTGGTCTGAGGATTTAAATTTACAATCCTCAAGATTGAAAGCTCCTTGTGGGCAGGGGACATGTTGAGCAACATATTGTACTATCCCAAGGGCATTAATCCAGTGCCCATAACAACCACTCAATAAATACCAGTGATACCAATACTAACACACTTCATTGGTATCACGGTAGCGACTCTATCATCTCTTGACAAGGGATATTGTCTAGCTTTGATACATTCTGTCACGCGGCTGCAGGAACACTTATGTGAACTGCTGAATTTGATTAACGTGTTGCTTTAAATTATATTTTATCATAGTTGGATCACTAGGTGTTTATGGGGGTCATTCTGTGGCTGTCTCTGAATAGAGTGGGTAATGAGCATTACCTTGCTCTTATTTTTCTGATGTTTCCTTGTGCCCCCTCCTTCATGGAAAAGCCAGAGACCCAAAATGTGATTTGACCAGTGGGAACAGTGCTTTGCACATAGTAAGCGCTTAATAAATGCCATCATTATTATTATTATTAAACCTCTGAGTAAGTCTCCGTTAGGGCTAAAAGGAAGCCAGTAAGGTCTAACAGGATGGGCAGTGCTACACATCTATCAAGACTAAACTTGAGAGGAAGTAAGAGTGAGTGACTACGTAAGGAAATTCAAAACGGAAAATTTCAAAATGTTGGAGTTTGCAGTGGGTGCCCACTTAAAACCGACAAGGTCAAATTAGTTTTATGTGCCTCTAATTGATCCTTTTTCCTTATGTTAAACTTTAAAAGGATTGCTGTATGAAAACACCACAAGATAATCCCAAGCCTTCATTTCTGCCAACCCTTTCAATCTCCTCTACTGGACCTGCTAATCTTAATCCTAAATAGCAAAAACAAGTATTTGTTGAACTCCTTCGAGAAATGTTCAATCTAGCAGGGCTAATTTCAGCTTGACCATCACTTTATCAGTTAAAGTATCAGTGAACAGAGAAGACAGCAGGAGGAAAAAAAAAAAGGTACCGGCAAGGAATTGAGATAATCCTTGAATAACTGATTGCCGTAGCAAATCAAAATTCAATCTCAATATCGTCTCTCCTCTACTTGCCCTGGGTGAGTAATGTTTGGGACCAGAAGAATGGAACAAAAAAGGCCGATTTCATCTCATGACTAGAAAATCTTCACAGGGTGCGGGCTGGCTTCAAAAATAACATTAGGTGGACTGTTAAAACTTTCCTTAATTTGCAAAATTGATAGATTCAGTTTCTATAGATTCTTCCTAAACCAAAATCCTTCTTATAATGACATTTGTCCTAAGACCCAGCAACTCACTACATAATTTCATACACTATAGAAGATCTGGGACACCAAGGAATTCCCATAAAACAAAATTCTGAAAATTGAGCCTGAAAATTGAAGTAGGTATGTGAGCGAGACATGTCTAAATGCAGTATTTATTTGCAGAGTTATCCCACTTCTTGCATACTTTTTGTAATGTTAAAACAAGGGTGGGGCTATTACATTGGTCATATATGAAGTGAGTCCAGCAATGAGAGAAAAAGGAAAAAGGGCG
The DNA here is from genome assembly GCF_015852505.1 of Tachyglossus aculeatus. Classification (NCBI taxonomy): domain Eukaryota; kingdom Metazoa; phylum Chordata; class Mammalia; order Monotremata; family Tachyglossidae; genus Tachyglossus; species Tachyglossus aculeatus. The sequence goes on from NC_052083.1 coordinate 28,971,843, forward strand.
CTTGAGATTGTGTCTCTTTTACCAGCTAGGGACCCAGTGAATTCCCTCTTTCCCCTCTGGGCTGTATTGTCTGCCTTCTTGCTCTTTTTCCTGCTTCATTAGCAGTCTTCATGAATACCTCTGCTTTGTTTTATACCTTCTGTGCCCACTCCCTCACCTCGGGGAAGGGCATCATTTTGCTCTGATGAGAATTTGATTTGCTTAAAATGGCCCATGATGCTATTGCCTGGACTCCCCCCTGAGTCTGAGGATACCAATACCAACTGCTGGGAGCGGGAGGAGAGATGGAAACCTGAAGGGGAGGGGGCCTGAAGGAACAGCGTGCCCTAGTGGAAAAGAGCACAGGTCTGAGAGTCAGAGGACCTGGGTTCTAATCCTGGTTCTGCCATTTGTTGTGTGACTATGGGCAAGTCACTTCTCTGTGCCTCGGTTAACTCATCTGTAAAATGGGGATTAACACTGTGAATCCTGTGTGGGACATGGACTGTGTCCAACCTTGTATCAACCCCAGCACTTACAGTAAGTGCTGAACAAATTCCATTTAAAAAAAAAAATCTCCAAGTCAGTGTCTGTCTACCAGGAAGACTTGCTTGGATGGTTGAGGGAATAAGTTCTTTAAATGAGAGCTGGTAAGATTCAATGGAGCTGTGAGGGTTATGGTGACTGTGGCTCAGGGAGAAAACCCTGGGAAAACAATGGACATCCAGGGGCAATCAATTCTGATTTTCTCTCCTGCAGTCCCTGTTATCCAGAGGAAAGAAGAGATTGTAATAAACCCACAACAGAGGATTCAGCAGATCTGTGCCTGGCTCAAAGACCCTTATAAGCTTCCGCCTCCACTGTGTCTGGAGCAGAGCACTAAGAACCCGCTATCTCACCCAGGGAATCTGCTCCGACATTGCATTAGGAATTAAACTGCCTGGGATGGGTTTCACCCAACTGCTGTGCCGAACATATCCTAAAATGGAAGTGGGTGAGGCAAGGGGTGGCTTAAAATGTTGGGGCTTTGCTCAGAACAATACTGGGCCTTTTCAATACAAAGAAATTCAAAATATTTTTCAGTCTAGTGAACAGGGCACCTCAGTTTTTGTTTTGGGGTTTTTTTTTTCTGGGTTGGGAGGGGGTCGTTGGTACATGTTCAGCACTTACTATGCACCAGGCGCTGAAGTAAGCACTGGGGTCGGTACAAGCTAATCAGGTTGGACACAGTCCCCGTCCCACATGGGGCTCACAGTATTAATCCCCAGTTTACAGATGAGGCAACTGAGGTCCAGAGAAGAGAAGTGACTTGTCCAAGTTCACACATCAGGTAAGTGGCAGAGCTGGATTAAAATCCAGGTCCTTCTGACTCCCAATCCTGTACTCTAGCTACTGGGCACACTGCTTCCCTGCTTCCCTGCTTGTCCTGGCACTAGCTCTCAAGCCTCTCAGACAGAAGGGTGGCTCTTGAAATATTTGATTGGAAATATGAATCCTATTTATTATTATTGGTACCAATAATAATAATGGTACTAAGGGCTTACTACACGTCAAGCACTGTTCTAAGCATTGGGGAAGGTACAAGCTAATTGGGTTGGACACAGTCCCTGTCCTACACAGGGCTCACAGTCTCGATCCCCCTTTTACAGATAAGGCAACTGAGGCACAGAGAAGTTAAGTGACCTGCCCAAGGTCACACAGCAGACAAATGGCACAGTGAGGATTAGAACCCAGGCCCGAGCTCTATGCACTAGGCCACACTGCTTCCCCTGTTCCTGGGTCAGAAAGAAAACGCAGGGCTGGTGCCTTCTGGCTAAGTCCCCCCATTATTTCCTGCAGAGAAAAAAATGGGAAGAGAACACAGTTCATCCTATTACTAGAAATTGTTTTCACTTAGGGCATTCTTTGAAATGCATCCCTAGTTTGCTGTTGAGTCACAGATTGGAAGATCTGTGGCATTCGTGACCTTGAGTGGAGCAGCTAGCTTCTCTTCCCACCTGCAGGGTGAGTTGCTACAGTGGTTATTTGGGGTCATTTTTGGGGCCACAAAAAAGGCCCTGCATTTCAATCATCTTGCATTGAATGATTTGGCTTTTAAGAATTCCTTAAATTCCATTTTAGTCTGATACGATGCTCCTCCTTACTAGAGCAAAAAAAGGTCAAAGGATTGGGCTAGGAGGTAGTTTTTTCCAGCTATTAAAATACTGGAAAGTGTGGTTAAAAAAAAATTGGAGTGAAATTTCAACCAAGGTTGGGTGGGGAGGCATAAAGCACTGACGAGGTAAACTCAATGCTTCTGCGTTTTATGGGGGGCAAAATTATTCCAGATTCCTCTGGGTGGAGGTTTGTGCTGCCTCTCCTCTGTTAGCCCAGTTTTTCACTCTTAAGATACCCATATGGCATGCTCATTGAGAAAACATTTAAATACGTACGGAGCTGTAGTGAAGCGGAGTTCAGAAACCACCCACGATATCTTCCAAAGGAAATAGGCAAATTCGGACAAAAAACTACAATAGCAATGTACTGAATGATCAATGTCAATCCACAGGCTTTCTGACAAATATTGTAGACTGCTAGAGGTTCTCCTATGCTCAAGATTTGGGAATAGAAAAATCTCACTATGCTCGGTCCTTTGTAAACGTGATTCCACCTGAAAGATGCTTCTCTTGAAAAAGCTAAGATGTACAATCTGTCCCCCTTCCGAGCTTTCTGATACAGCAAACTCTATTAGCTGGAATACAGACAAATCTGTTTCAAGCACTTCTTGCTTGACTTTCATGGCCTTCGTTATAGGATAGAGACTTAACAGGAATTATTTTTGAAGAAACTAATTCTACTGTGGAGGACATTCTGATGGGAAATCCCAAGTGAGAAGTAAAGTCCTCTCACTGGCCTGTAAGATGTGCAGCTCTATCAGGACAGACCCTCAGCCACCTGACCTGGGCACCGAGGACAACCCTGTTTGCATTAAAGACTATGCTCAAGCTGCAGCCACTTATCTAAGCGCTTAGTACATTGCTCTGCACACAGTAAGTGCTCAATAAATATGATTGATGATGATGCCCACCATCCATTTATGGTCCACCATTATGGTGGACCATATATTAAAACAGATTGCATTATTTGCCACTCTCTCCTAATTCATGTCTAAAGTGAGGAAGATTTGGATGGCAACTAACTGGGAAGCAGCGTGGCTTAGTGGAAAGAGCCTGGGCTTGGGAATCAGAGGGCATGGGTTCTAATTCCGCCTCCGCCACGTCTGCTGTGTGACTTTGGGCAAGCCACTTAACTTCTCTGTGCCTCAGTTTCCTCATCTATAAAATGGGAATTAAGACTGTGAGCCCCATGTGGGACAACCTGACTATCTTGTATCTACCCTAGCGCTTAGAACAATGCTTGGCACATAGTAAGCACTTAACAAATACCATCTTTTTTTTTTTTTAATTTTTCTCTTGCCAAAGGTGGGGAAATATTCACGGCCAGCAGCCATTGCAGAAGAGCTAGGAACCAACATGATTGTATTTTGAACCACAGAGTGAGACCTGCCTCTGAATTCAAATAGTTTTTAGGCACTAGAATTTGGCTTGTCAGTGTGAACTGTTTGTGCTTCTGAGAGGGGCTGAGATTGGAGTCTTAGCAAAAGACCAGTCAAATCCATCAGTGGTATTTGCTGAGCACCTATTGTATGCAAAGTTCTGTACCCAGCATGGGAAAGTACAGTAGAGTAGAAAAGTTTCCTGCCTTCAAAGAGCTGACAGGTTTTTTGGGGGAAACGGGTGTATGTTTAAGATCTCTAGGGAATGGGGTGTGTGGGGGGGTTGTGCTGTTTCTGACACTGAGCATGACCTGAATGTAAGGGGGTGTGGTGTATGTGTGTACACGAACAATATAGAAACCTAGGACAGAAGGATGCAGGTGTAGACATAAGATAATCAGGTTAGACACAGCCCCTATCCCAAATGGGGCTCACAGTCTTAATCCCCATTTTCCAGATGAGGGAACTGAGGCCCAGTGAAGTGACTTGCCTAAGGCCACACAGCAGATAGGTGGCGGAGCTGGGATAAGAACCCAGGTCCTTCCGACTCCCAGGCCTGTGCTCTAGCCACTAGGCCACGCGGCTTCTCTGGGAGGTCAGCATAACAGCATCATTCAGGGAAATGGAGATTTAGCAGGCTTTGCTAATGGTGTGTACTGGGCACCTACTGAGTGTTGACCGACTATACTAAGCTTTGAGCCTGATGTTCCCTCCCCTCAGGGAGCTTACATGGCTTTAGCATAGGGATGAAGTTCTCCTCAACCCCTCTCCCAGTGGGCTTCTTCCTTTTATCATTTTCTCCACATGGTGGCAGAAAAAGCAAACTGAGTACAGAGGTGTGCCCAAGTTTTCCCTGTGTAGTCAGTCAATCCTATTTATTGAGCACTTACTATGTGCAGAGCACTGTACTAAGTGCTTGGGGGAGTACTATCTAACAATACAACAGACACATTCCCTTCCCACAATGAGCTTACAGTCTAGAGGGAGGGACAGACATTAATATAAATAAATCAATGACAGACATGGACATAAATACTGAGGGGCTGGGAGCGAGGAGGGGAGAGGGCAACACAGAAGGGAGATGAAGAAAGGAGGGTTTAGTCAGGGAAGGCCTCTTGGAGGAGATGTGACTAGTCTGATTTCATATTTTTTTCTCCCTCCCTCTCTCTCCGGCTGCTTTTCAATAGAGTGTTCTCTCTGGCTCGTCCTTGCTCCCTCCTCTTCCCGCTGTGACTTCCCTTCCCTCTCTCAATTCCTGGCATCAACAGGGCCATAATCCCAACTCGGAATTTCTAGACTCAGTCAGAGTAGCCCCAGCTCTGATTCATCCGGTCCATTTCTGCTCTAAGGCGCTATGGCGATCCTCACTAAACAAATAACCCTAAGGTACCGGAGCCAGGAGAGGGGAGGCTGAGAGAGAGAGATGGTTTACGGAGTCTCAGGAGGCGGAATGGGGCCCGGGGAGTATCTGAGAACCAGCCAACATCCCGGCTGCTTTCCAACAGTGCATCCTCCTTCCTCGTCTGCACCAACAACTGTGCACTGCATCATCACTCGGTAGCCAATGGGGCTGCGAAGGGAAATGAAAGCCTTTCTCATGTATGTTGAACGCCTTCAGCAAATTGGATGGGGCAAACTGACAGGTCTGAGTGAATCCTCCTACCCTCCACACAGATTTACTTCCTTTCAAAGTGATTTTAATGAAAACAGGGTGTTGGGCCGGGCAGGCCTGGCTTACACATTTCCTGCTTATGCAGGCATTCCGTAGAGATTATGGTTGCATGAAGCACTGAAAAATGCGGTGGAAGGATTCCGAGCTCTTGAGAGACCCCCTTGGAAACAAAACAAAAACAAAGCAGAGCGGAATTAGTTATTTCGGGCTCGCTGGTTGGGAATTAGGGTGTAGGGAGACCTCTAGAGGTCTTGAAACAAAATCAGTTTAACCCAGACAAAAATACCCTCTCGGTGGTATCCTGGGGGAGAGTGATGTCACCTGAAAAAAATCCAGACCGATTAAAAGCGGCCACAAGGCCTTACCGCTCTGGAGGTTTTTCTCTTGAAGCCACATTTTCCTGTCTCAGGGATCAAGAGAAGCAGCGTGGCTCAGTGGAAAGAGCCCGGGCTTTGGAGTCAGAGGGCATGGGTTCGAATCCCGGATCTGCCACGTGTCTGCTGTGTGACGTTGGGCAAGTCACTTAACTTCTCTGGGCCTCAGTGACCTCATCCGTAAAATGGGGAGGATGACTGTGAGCCCCACGCGGGACAACCTGATCAACCCCCAACCTTGGGGGATACAAGTTGCTGATCAACCCCCCACCTTGGGGGATACAGGTTGATCAGGTTGTCCCGTACCTGTATCCCCCAAGGTGGGGGGTTGATCAGCAACTTGTATCCCCCAAGGTTGGGGGTTGATCAGGTTGTCAGGGACCAACTTGTATCCCCCAGCGCTTAGAACAGTGCTTTGCACATAGTAAGTGCTTAACAAATGCCATCATTATTATTATTATCAAACCTACCAAATGAAGCAGCGTGGCTAAGTAGATAGCGCCCAGGCCTGGAAGTCAGAAGGAGCTGGGTTCTAATCCTGCCTCTGCCACATATCTGCTGTGTGACCTTGGGCAAGTCACTTAACTTCTCTGGGCCTCAGTTACCTCATCTGTGAAATGGGGGTTAAGAATGTGCCATGGGGGACAGGGAATGTGTCCAACCTAAAAGACTTATATCTTCCCCAGTGCTTAGAAAAGTGCTTGGCACAGTAAGTGCTTAACAAGTACCACAGTTATTATTTTTAGGAGTAACCAAAATGGGTTAGGAGTGCTCACTACCTCTCCCCCAGGAAAGGATTTTCGTGCAGCTCTAGAAACTCCCTCAGGCTTGGACAAGGTTGACTACTGAGAGGATTGATCTTTATTCTTTGTTAGCCACTTCCTAACTAACCTCTGTGACTGCCTTGGTGGTAATGTTTTTTTCTATCAGCCCTGCCATCCTGCTTGCCTTCATATTCTCCCTGAATCAATCAATCAATCAATGGTATTTATTGAGCATTTACTATGGGCAGAGTGCTTTACTAAGCCTTTGGGAGAATATAATCCAAGAAGGCACTTTCTCCCCAAAGCATCTCAGGTACTGTCTGCTCCTGACAATTTACCAACAGTCATTCTTTCTTCACCCAAAGACTAGCCAATTCCTCAGTCCTACATTTTAACCCTGTAAAACCCACATTTTTTTTTCTCCCACCCTGAAACAGCTTCACGTCATTTTCCCATTTTCCATCAGGCTATTTTGTTGATTTGGTGTTTGTACAAAAGCCTGCAAAACTGCTGCAGAAAGTGAAGATGAACTCAAAATTTCTCCACAAACTGAAGCCTCTCTGGGTAAATGGAGAGCCCGGGGAATGATTCCTGTGTGGTGACTGAGGGCCTATTTGGATACTCTCAAACTGCAGTTTTGCAAGGGTGGTTGCATTTCCTTGAATGTGTTTTTATTTCCCTACTTCAAAAGACATCTGGTTTGGACTAAATTTTGAAGAAAATATGTTTCCAAATTAGATCTCCCAGAGGAGCTCCTCGTTGGTCCTCCTTTCCATCTTGAAGGGTTTCCTCAACAGTTTTTTGACAAGATTCAGGATTGGCCACTTCTGAAATCTGGTGGCCAGTTGTTGCCTCTAGGCTTTCTACCGAAGGCAAGGCACCGGGCCGGCGGGACAACTAGCCAGACCCAGGAGGCTGTGCTCAATCATGAGAAGCAGCATGGCCTAATAGATAGAGCACAGGCCTGGGAGTTAGAAGGACCTGGGTTCTAGTCCCAGCTCCGCCATCTGTCTGCTGTGTGACCTTGGGCAAGTCACCTAACTTTCTTTGCCTCAGTTACCTCATCTGTAAAATGAGGATTAAGGCTGTGTGTGGGACAGGGACTGTGTCCACCCTGATTAGCTTGTATCTGCTCCAGCGCTTAGAAGAGAGCTTAACACATAGTAAGCACTTAAAAAGTACCATCATTATTATTATTTCCTGCCTTTTAAATTCCTGTGGTCGAGGTAATGGGCAAATCACTTCACTTCTGTGCCTAATGGGGATTAAATGTCTGTTCTCCCTTCCCTTTAGACGGTAAGCCCTTGGGTGGGAAAGGGACTGAGTCCGTTCTGATTATTTTGTATTGATCCTAGTCCTTAGTACAGTCCTCGGCATTTAGTGAGCACTTAACAAATGTCGTAATTACTGATGGGAGAAAATGAAGTGTAGGAAAAGCTTACTTAGGAGTCTTTTAAAATACTTGATCAGGAAGTCTTATCAAACAGCACCCAGGTTTCAGTAAATTTCAAAGGAAACCAATAGATGCAAGAAGAAGTAGGTTTTTGTCTCCAGGCTATTTGGAAAACAACGTATCGTTTTTTGCAAAAGCACTAAATGCTTGGGAGAGTACAAGAGAGTTAGTAGACACAATCACAACACCTCTCAAAGGATTTTGTACCCAAAGACCAATGCAAAAATAGTGGGCTAGAATTAAACCAAAAAACCCCAACAAAACGAAACCTACTATGCCTCATCTCAATGCCATTCCAGGATCTCAATTTAGGGATAACAGCAGTAATAACAGTTTACCGTGTGCAGAGAATATGCAGATGAAAATTAGACAAGGTTACTGTCCCTTGAGGAGTTCCCAATCAAAAACGAGTTTAAAAATTTCCAAGCAAGACATGCCCAAGTGATCCTTATTTTTGCTTTTCAGTCGTTCGGCCTTCTCATTTCTCTCCTAAAAACAAAGGCTGTGGAAGCCTGCCCAATGCAGGCCATCAAAAACTAGGCCTACCGCTGCTGTCCAAACAAACAATGTTGCTGCTTTTTCAAACCACCGTCCACGCCCTCTAGACTGTCAGCTTGTCATGAGCAGGGAACATGTCTACCAATTCTGTTCTATCATATTCTCCCAAGCGCCTAGCATAGTAAGCGTTCAATAGATAGGACTATTTGATTAACTGGTGACAAATTGTCTGGGAGAGTAGTGATGAGCAAGAAGCTGGACCACAGCAGGTCACAGAGCTGGTGTGAGAGGGGCCCACTGCTGTGGTGACAGGGTGAGGGTGATGTGCAGGCTGAGAAGTAATGCTGGGGGCCTTTTTTAAAATTTTTGTTAATGGCATTTGTTAAGCGCTTAGTATGTGCCAGGCACTGTTCTAAGGCCTGAGGTAGATACGAGCTAAGCGGGTTGAAACAGTCCCTGTCTGACATGGAGCTCCCAGTCTTAATCCCCATTTTCCAGATGAGGTAACTGAGGCCCAGAGAAGTGAAGCAAGAATTGATTGATTGATTGATTGAAGCGACTTGCCCAAGGTCACCCAGAAGAAAGGTGGTGGATCCGGGATTAGAACCCATGTCAATCAATCAATCAATCGTATTTATTGAGCACTTACTGTGTGCAGAGCACTGTACTAAGCGCTTGGGAAGTACAAGTTGGCAACATATAGAGACAGTCCCTACCCAACAGTGGGTAAGTGGGTATAGTAAGCGCTTAACAAACGCCACAATTATTATTATTGCTATTATTAATAATAATAATTTTTAAAATAAAGAGATTTTGGAATAGGGATGACAGGGCTTTGCCAAGGTTCACGGACACTTCCTGATTTTGATCTCGTGGGTGCAAAGTTGCTTCAGTGGGGCATGGCTTTCTTAAGGGACTTGGTGACTCAGGTATTACACCCCCAGAATCACTACCACCCAAGTTAAGAAGTCCTGCCTAGTCTCACTGCTCCACCTGGTTCTCTGATGACTCTGGAGGGCAGGGTGAGAAGGGGTGTTATTTTGGCTGAGAGCATGGGGCTGGGAGTCAGGCTGCCTGGGTTCTAGGCCCTTGCCTGCTGTGTGACCTTAGGAAGACATTTAACCCCTCTGGGAGTCAGTTTCTTCTTCTGTAAAATGGGGATAAAATGCTTGGTCTCCCTCCCTCTCAAGCCCCTAGTGGGACAGGGACTGTAATCAATCTGATTATTTTGTATCTACCCCAGTGTTTACTTGGCGTGTACTAAGACCTTAATAAGTACCATCATTATTATTATTTGAAAGGATATTGTGCCCCAGAAGAATTCACTGCAACTCCCGGATTCTAGTTCAGGCTAATTTGAATCAGAAAGCCACTTCCAGATTTGCATTCTTGAGGTCTTTGGGCTCTTTGACCATGAAACAATTGGCAATTGCTTAGGCACTTGGCCTCTGCTCAAAAATGAACACCATTTCTCGCCCTGCTCTGCGGAGCTGACCTGAGTCCGGCCTTCTTGCCTTCAGTTTTACTGGAAGTAAAACTGCTTTTGTCTGCTCACATGGGAACCAACACACACACACACACACACCACCCCACCCCCAAAAGAGAGACACAGCCTTAAATTTGAGTTCTGGGGGCACTGCTGAACTTCACTGTGATGGGACACTCAAGATGGGACTTTCCTCCCACTCTGCCCAGAGCCCTCCCTGCCCCGTGGAGGTTGAACTCTCTGGGACAGGGGATGGGGCAGAGGCAAGGAAGGGAGAGGGTCTAGAATCAGAACTATGCAAAAATTGCCAAAATGCCTAGACACGGATCTTTACTGCCGCCTCCTCTGTAGGCAACTAAGTCACCAGGAAATTGCCATCAGCAGCACTCAAACTGCCACTGTGGAATTTGTTAAACACCTTACTATGTGCCAAGGCACTGCACTTAACACTGGGGTAGATACAAGCTAATCAGGATGGATGCAGTCTCTGTCCCCTATAGGTCACATACTGTCAATCTCCACCACGTGGTGTGGGGGGCACCGCCTAAAAACTGGCCTTCCCCCTGCTTCTGGAGACCTAGACTGTAAACTCACCGTGGGCAGGGCATCTGTCCGGTAGACATTGTTCCGTTGCGCTCTCCCAAGCGCTTGGTCCAGTGCTCTGCACGCAGTAAGCGCTCAATAAATATCT